>NC_046160.1:39585182-40815182 GCF_011064425.1 Rattus rattus | reverse complement strand
TTAAATAAAAACAGAAATAAATAAATTTGTCTATACAAAATATGATAATCAGATGAGTCAGGTTGCCATCTGTTTTGGTTTGGGTTTTATTACAGAAAGACACCATACATAATCCAGGCAACTCTTAAAAAGGAAAACGTTTAATTGGGGCTGGCTTACAGGTTCAGAAGCTCAATCCATTATCATCAAGACTAGAAGCATGCCAGCATCCAGGCAGGCAAAGTGCTGGGGGAGTCAGCAGTTCTACATTTTGATTTGAAGGCAGTTAGAAGACTGTCCTTTGCAGCCAGTCAGGAGGTCAGTCTCTTCTACACTGCACAGACCTTGAGCACGAGGAACCCTCCAAGCCCACCTACATAGTGACACACTTCCTCCAACAAGCTCATACCTATTCCAACAATGCTACGTCTCCTAATAGTGGCACTACCCATGGGCCAAGCATATTTAAATCACCATACCATTAGAGAAGTGACAGAATGTGTATCGGATAACTGATGAGAAAAAATATTTATAGAATCATTTCAAAGTAGTGATAAGGAGATTTATTTGAGAAAATCAAACCAGAGTTTTAACTCTAAGAGTTGTTTCAACTCATAATGAGGCAAGGCAAATCCAAGTTAGAGCATGTTATACACAAAAGTGAGAGTAAAATACTCTTAAAGGTATAGAAGGGAGGGACACAAAGTGAAGGGGAGAGCATGAGGTAATTGCTAGACTATGTAGAGATGTGTTGGATCGATATCATTAAGTGAAAGGCAGTACAGTGATGACCAGGAGGCAGGTGTCTGTGCAGTGATCTAGCTCCTTTGCAGCTTGGCTGGTCAGTCTCCTTCCTAGAAATTGTTAATCCCATTGTAAACCTGGGACTTCAAGTGGGAAAGAATGGCTTTCCATATTGTGCAAGTTTCCATTTTCTGAAACTTGTGGTTTTTTTCTTAACCTACTGAGTCTCAGGAGCCTCTCGATTCCAGAGGGAATGATTCAAGTCAGAAGAAACTGCCTCACTATGTGAATTTCAGACTCTGTCAGCTCTTGGGATAGTGAGGACAGGAAGCTTTGCTTCAGAGGAAGGCATTGGCAGCAGAAGACAAGTGCCGTTAGCAGTGAGAGGATCAGGATGGAACTCTGTAGGTTTCAGGATGAGGGAAGTCCAATACATATTTAGGAGCCATCTGGAAAAGTTAGCATTGCCAAGAACAACAGCCAATAAGAACTTGTTAAATAATTGAGATGGGCCTGCAGGACCATGGGATTTGTTCCAGAAGCAGGGCTTTGGAAGTTTCTGGACATTCCCTGGTCAGTTCACAAACTAGTTTTAATAATTCTCTATCTTTGCTGTCACTTTGTCCTGGAATCACCTGGGAGACACCCCCCACACACACACACACACATGTACGCTCATGTGTTTGTTTCTCCAGAAAGGTCTAACAGGGAAAGAAGATAGAATGTGAATGAGTGGCATCATCCATCCATTGCTATAATTGAATAAAGACAGGAAACATCATTGGTACATCAGTATGCACAAGTACAATGTAACCTAGACTATGGTACATAGTGATCTCAACATTCAGAAAACAATTAAGTTTTAATTGATTGAAAATGATAATCCACAGAACCAAGCAGTGCTGATAATTATTAAACATCTTTCTGGCATGTATTTCAGTTCCCCAATGAAGAAGGAAAGTTGGTAGTTCATTCATTAATCACCTATCAGTACATGATTGTCTCTAACAAAGTAATTATTTTTTAGGGAGGTGTGGCCTGGGAGGAAGTGAGTGATTGAATCTTTTTTTTAATTGCTTGCTGTTCCAGTAATTAGATTTGAAATCCTGCCATGATGACAGTAGAAAAAGGTGAACTGTTCCACAATTAAATATTATTTATAAGAAAGAATGGTGAGTTCATAAAAAAAAAAGTCAAAAAACAAAACTTTTAACAACAACAATAATGATAAAAACCAACACACACACACACACACACACACACACACACACACACACACACACATCCAGACAATATCATCATGGGATAGGGGTGGGGGACTGGATGAAGGCCAGAGGTCAGAACCATCATGGGCACTTAATAAGGAGCAATTGTTACCTCTAACAACTTTGATTTTATTCTCAGGTGGGGTCATAGGTTCACTAGGGGTCCCCAAGGCACCATTACTTGCATCTGAGGCCATCTTGCATGAACTGCTTATCTATGGTTCTGGTTAGGAGACAAGAGACTTCAAGATTCTGAGACAGCTGGCATCCACAGTCAATTTTCTAAAAAAGGACCAAATTAAATACAAATAAATCTATGGATGGATAGAATTTAATGTTTGATATGTCTGACGTACTGTGCGAATTAGAGTTTTAATTGATTGAAAACTCTCATCATTAATTGCTGTAGAAAATGAATGAAATCTGTATTGAAGACACCAGTTATGGACATCAAGTACATAGGATATGACATCTTCCTTAATTCTTTCATTGCTGTTTATAAGCATGAGAGACCCTTTCTATGTTGTTAGCACAACACCCATCACACTGTATAGAAATCACTGTCTATCCTTCATCATAGGTCACGGGTCCCTGAAGGAAAAGAACATACAGAGCTGTGTTCAGCTCTGAATCAAGTGGGTCCTATGGGTGCCTGGAGCAGGAGGTGCCAGCCCAGTGGATCTTATCTTCCAGCTTTGCAAACATCTATGGTACTCACACTCATCTGTCTCAACAGCTACCCACAGGCCTGGCCACCAAAGCCATAAAACCAGAACAAAGTCAGTTTGTTTGGGGAAACAAAGGAGTTTGAGGTGCAGTAGGAAGGCACTAGGCCCAGCCCTGGGAGGAACTGAAGGCTCCCCAGTGGGCATGGGGGGCGTCATTGTCATTCATTTATGGTGAATGTGTCCTCATTGCCCAAGTTGTTTCCTGCCCTGTTGAGCTGGGAGGGCAGATGAGTCACCTTCAAAGGCTATGTGTATCATTTAAAAATCCTGAAGTCTGGAACCTAAAAGCATAAACTCAAAGCCTCGGGTCTTAGAACCTTAATAACAAATCCTCTTTTTTCTTAAAGAAGATGAAAATATATGGGATACATGCACTTTAAGTGAAAAATCTGAGAAGCAGGTAAAATAGGAATGTGTGGTATCTCTCTCAAGACTCTCAACCCTATCCTTCCTTCTCTCTCTTTCTTTCTTTCTTTCTTTCTTCTCTCTCTCTCTCTCTCTCTCCTTCCTTCCTTCCTCCTCTCCTCTCTCTCTCTCTCTCCCTCCCTCCCTCCCTCCTTCCTTCCTTCCTTCCTTCCTTCCTTCCTTTCTTTTTTCTTTTTTTCTCCCCCTTTTGGGGTGGGGTGTGTATTATGTGCTCACGTGAGTGTGCACATGTGTGTCTATGTGTGTGTGGAGGCCAAAGGTTGATATCTAGTGTCTTCCTCAGTCGCTCTTCTTCTTAGTCTTTGATACCTGGTCTCTCACTGAACCTGGAACTTCCTTATTTTGTCAGATACCCTAATCAGAAAACTTCAGGGATCCTCCTGTGTCTATCTTGGCTGAGCTGAGGTTATAGGTTAGGGCTGACACATTTGTCTTTTATGTAGGTGCTGTAGATCCACACAGTTCTAGGCTTATGTGACTAGTATTTTTATAAATGGAGACATCTACACCCTACTCTAATTATGCAGACAGATTATTAAAACTTTCCTTGTTTCAGGAATGAAATATTTTCTTCTTTTGAATTTCTCAGGGTTTGAGAAAGTGCCTAGAAGGGAGCCCATGCTAGATAACTTCTATCTGTTGCATTACAGAGGATTTCTGAGGCCTCACACAGCTGGATAGACCAATCCAGAGGTGGAAATTTATCTTGTGTCCCTGTGTTAACCATGAAGAAGAGGAAGAGGAAGAGGAGGAGGAAGAAGAAGAAGAAGAAGAAGAAGAAGAAGAAGAAGAAGAAGAAGAAGAAGAAGAAGAAGAAGAAGAAGAAGAAGAAGAAGAAGAAGAAGAAGAAGAAAGAACCAACTGAATATACCAGGCTCTGACTGAGGCCAGGTCCAGCTGCTCACTCAAATTCTACACTATGACAAAACAGCAGAGGGTAAACTGTACTGTGATAGTGATTAGTAGAAATAGCATAATAGTTAAAACCGTATTTTTCTTACACAGTCCATCATCAAGGGAAGGCAGGGCAGGAGCTCAAGGCAGGAGACTGGAGGAGGAAACTTAAGCAGCAATGGAGGAGCACTGACTGTTTAGTCTTGCTTCCCTGGCCCATTTTGTTATACAAGTCAGGAGCACCTGCCCTGGGAAAGCATCATCCACAGTGGACTAGTTCCTCTCATAGCAATTACTGACCAGGAAAATGTCCCGTAGAATTGCCTATAGGCCAAGGCGATGGTAGCGGTTCTTAGGCTTCATCTCCCCAGATGTTTCCAGTTTGGGTCAAGTTAGCAGAAATGAACCAGCACACTTGTTTGTTAGTCATGTAAGCCGGGCTTGTTTCATTTCTGCAGGGTTCCGTCTTAAACCGAATTCTTTCCATTGTATGCCACCTTCTTCCTGTGTCTCTAAGTACTATAGGTCTAGTCCTTTAATTTTTTCCTAGTTTTAACTATAAAGGTCAGTTATGTACCTTTTCCTTATGGCACTCCTGCTTGTTCTTTTCAACTGGTTCCAGAGCCCCTTGCTCTGCCTGGCTACTTATCAATACCACTCAGGCTTTCCTGAATGGTAAGGGCTCTTACTATCACCATCAAGGAAAGCCAAGTGCCTAGAATTTGGAAAGAGTGATGTTTTTCAGGGATCTTTCCCTTTCTCACAAACCCTTATGAGATCATGCTATCAATAGATATTGGAGGAAGATGTCGAGATTGGCTGCAATGTAGAAGATACTTTTCACAGATCCCTATAATCATTTAACTACCCCATTTCCCAAGCTAAGGGACAGTTAAAGGGAACTGTCTTTCTAATCAACTTTCTATAGATTTTGAGCAGGCATGAGTGAAGGTTATCCTGAATCAGTTGTGAATCCCTATCTTTCCTAACTCCATCGTTAAGACTATATAATGGATGCCATGGGCCCAGGAATCCAATCTCATGCCTTCTTCTTTGCTTATCACTTGTCCAACCTCACATCTAATCCCTTCTTTCTCTCCGATCTCAGCAGACTTTCTACTCAGCTGGAGTGGTAGCATTTGTCCTATCTCTTTTAGGAAGACGTGAACGAGAAATCTGCTGAGAGCCATGGAGTCCCGTCTAACTATGTTGATGAGTGGGTTCTGAGTCTGCCTGTAGAAATCTGGCATTGAAGAAGTTCAATGCACCTGTTATGAATGGTGAGGTAGAGCATGAGAAATGCATTGGTCATGTCCAATGTTACTAATAGTACAACTGAAGTGTTCTCCTTTATTACCCGAAATAGCATCTTTGCATTTGACTCAGATGTTGCCATTTAGAAATGTGCAAATGATTGTATTTATGGATCTGATGATTATAGAATAGTGTTTATTGTCTACACTCTACACATAATAAAGGCCACAGAAGTAGGTGTCTCTACTACCAAATTACTAGTGGTTGCCCTTCACTCCTGGAGCACAAGCCACGATGTCCTAACCTGGCTATCAGGCAATGTGCCCTGGCATCTGCTGTCTCCTGGAGCACTGTGACCCTCTGCTCTCTGTTCTCCACCCACACTGTTTTCATTTCCGCCACCATGCCTGCTGTCTAGTGGATACTTCCTGGAATGTTCTGTACACTTGACTTCTTCCTGTTCATTCGTAGAGAGGCCACTAGTTCCACTGCCTTTTTGGTCTGCATTCTTCAGAATTGTCACACTGTGCCTGGCTGTGGATGTATGTGCTGCTGTCTTTCCTTGTTATCACCCAGTCCCTCTGCTAGACTCTAAGTGCTGGCAGATGAGCCCTGATGTCTCTATTCCAAGAGTGTGGAAAGGCACTTGGCATTTATTTCCTAGCTGGCTTTGGCCCACCCCTTCTCATTCACAAGCTCTCTTAAAAACCATTGGCTACTTCTAGGGAAGTCAGATGTGACAGCTGTCCCTGATAGATTTGATGTCCTGTGTTCTGCTGCTAGTCTGTGACTTTCTGTCCCACTTCACCTTCCTTTGGTCTGACATTCTAGAATCTAGAAAAGCTCCTGTCCAGAATTCCCACAAAACTTGCCGTTAGCCTAGTGAAGGTTTCTTCATTTTCAGAACAGAGAAGATTTGGACCTTTTTGGGACCAGGGTGAGACAAGGCACGTCACACATCTTTACCTCCTCAGTTTGCGTTCCTACCATTTTCTTATTGTTATTTGCCTTTGAGCTGCTTCCTCAGAGTCAGACAGACCTGACGGCCAACCTAAAGGCTTTCTGCCAAGAAAGACTTGCTCTGAAAGCCTCAGCCTGTGATTAAGCAGGCAAAACTCTACCATGCTGAAATCCTCCATGTCAGGGGGCTGAGTCTTGGACATCATCTCGTTCATTCAGGGTACATGTCCTGGGGTGAGTGGATTGATGAATATGGAGGGAACAGAAGACATTGTGACAGCCAGAATGGAGAACTGCCACCTCTGAGCACTTTCTGTGTTTTACCACACAGCATCTTCTTTGCTTCTCACAGTCAGCTTACAAAGTAGAACACTCATCCTTATTAATAATTTCTTGTTTTAGAAAGAATGGAAGACTTGGCTAAGGTGACAATCCTTGTCAGAAGCAAAGCTCTGTCTGAACTTCTGTCAGCTTCCTATTAGTTCCTATTTCCCTCCTAGGAAGCTATGAAAGAAAGATGCTGCAGATCCAAGCGCAGGATGCAGAAGTGACTATTTCATTCACGCAGTGGGATTCCCGTGCTCTGCGCTGATGATATACACAAAGGTTTTGGAGGCAGGCTGAATCTTTTACTTGCTGTAGGTACCCCTTAATACAACCATACCAGGAGGCTGTTTGGACCTACTCATAAAGACAGATTTAGCAATTCTTTTATGTAGATAGAAACTCTTGCATGTGCACCAGGAAAGAAACATCACCAAGAACACTGAAGATCATACATCATCAATTCAATGTGATATCCTCACAAAGTAGGAATACTATACACCAGAAAACAGAGTGACTCTCCACTAACAAGTCAGTTGAGGACATGAATATTCAGTCTCCAAAATCCACATATAAAACTTGGGTGTATTGGATGCAGATTCCTGTGAATTGTTGGTGACCCAGTATATTCAGTGAGTTCTAAACCAGTTGAGAAACCCTGATTCAAGAACAAGATTGCTGGGCTGGGGAGATGGCTCAGTGAATATGGTGCTCTTTGGATATTCAATATCCACATAAAAAGCCAGGAATGGGACTAGAGAGATCAATCAACAGTTACATGTTCCAGTCTCAGCATCCATGTCATGAGGCTCACAACCACCTATAACTCCAACTGCAGGGGGTTCAATGCCCTCTTCTGGCCTCCTCTGGAACTCTCACTTACATGCACATTTCTTACCCTATATACAAATGAACATAATTTAAAAAACAGAATCTGGAAAAGCAAGCCAGGTAACTGTAGCAAACTGCCTATAATCCCAGCACTTGGGAGGAGGGCACAAGGGACCCTCCAAGGCAAGCTGGCTAGCCAGACTAGTGGAACTGACAAGTCCCAAATTCACTGCCTCAGCAACTTCTGGTATCCACATTCATGTGCACATACACTTCAACATGCATTCCCACATGTGCAAAATAGATTCGGCAAAAAAAAAAAAAAAAAGTTATGAGGGGCTGTACCTGAAGATGCCAGAGGTTGGCCACAGGTCTTTATAAGTATATACTTACATACTTGCACAGATATGAACACACACAAACACACACACACACACTTCTTGACTTGGAGTTAAAAGGTAACTCTCAAAATAATTCAAATAGCATAATTTACATACAATTGAGAACACAGAATTAAATACTATGTGACAGGTGCAGAAAAAACAGTAGGTAGTAAATATTTGACCGTGAAGAGTTTAAGTCTGAAATCAGTGGGGTTGCTACTGTGCTCCTAAGGGATGATGAGATTTGTGACTCAGGTGGCAATTGTATGCTTAAAACTGCCAGTAAAACCTCATTTCTCCACCTCTGTGCAGCACATTCTCAAGGCAGGGTGTTTGCTTAACTATTATTCTGAATAACAATTCAGGATAATATATATTATATGATTTTGTGTGTAATATTTTTTTATTAAAGATCACAAGATTGCAATATACAATTTCAGAAATGTGTAGACACTACCTCATTTTAAAATGCCACTGGGGCATAAAGGATCTGATCATTATGTATAAAATACTCAGACTGCCTCAGAAAGACAATAAGGTGAAGGCATTGTATTGAAATGATGAGAAACCAATCTCATGACATTCCAGACCAAGCCTTCCCACTGTGTATCATGATGGAAATCACAGCATCATAGAGCCTGATCAGGACAAATCTCACAGCTCATCTAAGCCAAAGTGAAAAGGGACATTGCACCACCACACTCAATTTTTCTTCCTATCGCTATTTTAAGCATCTCTCATGATTTAATCTTATTTGGCTTCTAGATTAAATATCTTCATAGACAGGTGAACATATGTTAGCTTCATCCATTTAATCAGACTCATTTATTGTGGGCCTTACTTCATGCCTGCTAGGCAATAAAGATACTCAGACAAATATGATATAATCTCAGTTTTCAAGAATATTATGGTGTGGCAGGTAAGGCAGAATGGAGAACAGAAAGATAATATCACAATTGGGTCAGTGAAACAAATGTTAAAGATAGGTGTCTGCAAGCTTGGTGAATACTTGGTGACTTGAGAGGATGGAGGAGGGCGTTCTGGAGCAAAGGGATGGTTGCATGGGTGCTGGCAGAGGGAAGAGGGAAGACAGAAGCAAGAAGAAGGAAGAGGGAAGAGGGAAGAGTCACACAGCTGGGAGATAAGCTGAAGTTGTTTTATGAAACTGGACTTGAGCCAGGGAGTAGCAAAATGCACCAACAGAATACTAGGCATGAGTAAAAAAAATTTTGGAGACCATTTTTAGGTTTCCTAATTATGTCACAACAACAACAACAAAAAACAACAACCCCACATGGCTGAGGAAATGATGCAGTTGGTACAGGGCTTATTGTGTAGTCATGAGCACCTAAGTTAACTCTCCCAGAACCCACTCCAAACAAGATGTGGTATCACCTACATGTAGTTCCAGCTCTGGGACTGCAGAGACAGGAGGACCTCTGGGGCGCATTAGCCAGTTAGTCTGGCTCAATCTGGAAGCCCCAGGCTCAGCAAGAGACTGTCAAAATTAAGGTGGGGAAACAGTGAGGAAGACACCAATGTCCATGTCTGGCTTGTGCTCGTGTGCATGAGCGTGAACACACACACACACACACACACACACACACAGTAACATATTCATACTTAGGCAAATACCTGAACCCCAGAAGGTTATTTGGCCTTCATTTTGCACCCAAGGATCCAAGATCACTTCAGAGAGTTCTTAGCCAGGGAGTCAGGCCACAGGCAAGCTGTTGGCCCATGGATCATTGGAAAATGTTGCTTTCCTCATCTTCAAAAGGTTAAAGGCAAGATTGCTCAATGCCAATGCTTTCCTCAGCGTCCAGCACAGGATAGAGTCTGGGAAGACATAGCGAGACATAAGAGAACACCTGGGGCAGACATGTATCACCAGGACAAAACACAGGCATGAATATTCCATCTGTGCATTTAAATGACAAGGACAGCTCTTGCTGAGAAGTACAAGTGCTGACTCCCAGTGACAATGACTGGGCCCACAGCAGGGAAATTGTATTGACTGAATGTGACCTAAATTCATCCCGCTGTTTGAACCCTAGCAACAATAAAGGCAATCGCCTCATGGATATTCCCTGGAGAATAAGGGAGGCTGCAACTCCTCCAGAGTCTCCTCCTGGCTCCACATCACTTGTCACACATTATACTAAGAGACATCCTGAGGTGGGCACGGTGGCACACACTTTTATTGTAGCACTTGGGAGGCAGAGGCAGATAGATCTCAGAGTTCAAGACCAGTCAAGTTCTAGGACAGCCATGACTACACAGAAAAAAACGAGAGAGAGAGAGAGAGAGAGAGAGAGAGAGAGAGAAGAGAGAAGAGAGAGAGAGAGAGAGGGGAAGGGGAGGAGAGGGGAGAGGGAGACAGCAACAATAGTACACAGAGAACATTCAGGCTGCCCTCAGAGAAAGCTAACATCTAGAGAAGAGGTTCTCAACCTGTGCGTCATGACCCCTTGAAGGCTAAATGACATTTTCACAGGGGTTGGCTAAGACTATTGGGAAATGGAGGTATTTCTATTACAATTCATAGCAGTAGCGAAATTACAGTTATGAAGTAGCAACAAAATTCATTTTATGGTGGTGGGTCACTACAATATGAAGAATTATAATAAAGGGTCACAGCACTAGGAATGATGAGAACCATTGTTCTGGAGGCTTTATCCTGAAGGGCTGGTATTCCTGGGTCCTTTCAGACTTTAGAATCTGGGAATTTGTTAGATTTGGATTATCAATTGGATTATCATTTGGTGAGGTGACCTGTCTAATCAACTTTCTGCAGTCTGCACACGTGTGTGTGTGTGTGTGTGTGTGTGTGTGTGTGTGTGTGTGTGTGTGTGTGTGTGCTTGCCAGCACAGCAAATAAATACAGTACAGAAGGAGGTGCCCACCCATCTTACTACCACCAGTTGGTTAGTCATGTCCTTGTTTTTCTCTCTGTTTTCTGACTTGCTTAATAGAAGTGATCAGTGTCTAATGTTTCTTTTTTTTTCTTACTTTTTTTTTCATTAACTCTCTTTCTTTCAGAATGTAAACTATGAGAAGTCTGGGGTTTTGTATTTTTTTTTTAATCTCTATTTAGTGGCATGGACTAGATATGTAGTTAGTGTTTCCTGGACAGACCGAGGAATAAAAATGTTGTGTCCAGAATACTGCAGAGGACTCAGGCATTCACACCCCAACATACTCCCAAGATCCATCCTGGAAGCATGCAAACAAAGTAGGGGTAACCTACGATTTGGTTTTGTAAAGTGCTGCTCCATGAAGGAGGCCCCTGTGGGTCCATACAGTTCTGGTTTCTGTGGAGGGTAATGGGGTTCATGGCGATAAGAGGATAGAAGTGGCTTCTCTCCAGAGCTCCTTGTTGCACCTCCTTTGCAGAAAGCCCTCTATGTCTAGACTGTGAGATATATGCTAGTTAGGAGTCCACTTTAATGGGCATCTTTTGTGTTGTCCATATGTACTTTGGTGTGGGGCCATCCACTGGAGACTGGTAGATGTCCCAGGGGCCACACTCTTAATGAAAAGTGACCTTGCCTGCTCTAGCAGCCACCAGTTTAGTTTGGGTGGGGCTTGTGCACCCTCCTCATCCATGCTGGAATTTTTACAGGCCCAATGAGATCATATTTAATATTTCTTTGTCTTCTTCTTCATGCTCCTAAATGTGCCCAGATGGGGTCAGCTGCTTTAAGTTTTTTGAAAAATCATTCCTTTCTCTTCTCCCTGCTTCTTCCGTCTATTTCTGTTTTCCTTTCAAACATACGTCCACTCTTCTGTAATGTACATCAACTTTGTGATATGCCCCAGGTTAATGGAACAAAGACAGTGGCATGGTGCAGCGAGATTGGTACCAGGAGGAACCAGATGAAAAGCTCCAGGCTGAGCTCACTACACACAAACACTCTTATCTGTGTAAATAGAAAATTAATTTAATTGCCTGTTATGCTTCTAAGCCTGAGACACAGCCTAAGAAACAGATAGGAATGCTTTCAGGGGCACATTGATGTGTCCATCCAAGGCTTCACTCAAGGCTGTCATCATTTGCAGAATAAAAAGAAATATCTGCATTTTTTCTCCCTCAAGTACCACTGGCTGTGGAACATGGCAAGACATACAGGTTGCTTTATTCCATTTTTTTTGCATTGTTTGATCAATGGGTTGAAGATTGAAGAAAAGAAATCAATAGACACAGGGAGAATTTAAACTCTGTTTATATAATCAATTGATTAGGGAAATTGATTTGAAAGATGTAAGCAGAAAGGGGGCATTTAAAGGAAAAGCAGGAGGAAGAATATTTCAGTGGCGCAATGATTGCAGCTTAGATAAATACAGCATGGGGCAGGAGTGTGGCCATCATTGGAGCATGTCACTTAGGAGACAGGTAAGGTGCAGCGTGTTAGGGAAGCCTTCATATTTCAGCATCTTAGTACTTTATTGATCGTGCATGTGTATGCTTACATGTGTGTGCATACACATGCGTGTGTGTATACATGTGTGTATATGTTTGTATGTGTGTGTGTGTGTTTGTGAGTGTGCACATAATAAGGGGCACATGGGGAGGTAAAATACAGCTTGTAGTAATTAGTTTCTTCCCTGTGGGGTCTGGGGATCAGATGAAGGCCTAGACCTTGTAGTGTGTAGCAGCAGCAAGGGAGACCAATAGAATCATGAAAATCATGCAGGTTTATACGGTTTGAATCTGTTCGTTCCAGATACAGGAGTCTGCATCTTCTACCTACAGTCATGAACCTGTAATAGGGCAACATGGAAATATGGTTAAATCTTAGATCATTTGTGATTCTTGACAGTCCCCAAAACAGGTGATTCTGAATAGTTGGTTTTGTTGAACAAAAGGTACTATGCAGGGTTGTTTTATTTCTGACTGAATGATGATGTAGTCCTGTGGAAAATGCCAGTGATCACACTGCTACCTTCACCCAAAGATGACAAATTCGTCTCACTGGGATCACCCTTCTGGAAGAATCCATCTTCTCTTGATGTCTTGCTACACGTGGTCACTGACGAGTGATGAACTAGCTCTAACATGATGAAACACAAGGTTAAAAAAGGAAACTATAAAATTTCATCATAGTATAGGTTTATAAAAGCACGAAACAAGCTTGCCGCATCCCTTCACTGCTGTAACATTTTTGCTAGAACAAAAGAAGATGAAGCCCTAGTCAAGTTTTTCTTCCTGCCAAGATGGCTGTTGTTGGGCCAGTTGAAGTCTTGCAGGAGGCTGAGAGCTACACAGTAACGTGCAAGACCAGTATGGGTGAGGCATGCCACAGAAGCACCACATGTCCTGCCAGATGCCCAATGTCAGTCACAGGCAGAGCTGGCAAGTGGCACAGCTGGAGCAGGTGTACAGCCGTGACAACAAGACCCAATTTCTGATTTTGCCTGACAAGCTGAAAAATGCACCCATGTTAAAGAGCGTGAAAAATAAAACCAAGGGTCAAGTGAGGGCTGAGGAAAAGCTACCCTGAACGCTCATGTGGCAGCAAGAGGAGGGCGGATTGGGCACAGACACATCTCCTATATCTAAAGACACTGCTCTTTGTTGGAGAGAACTTCATCTTTTCTTCTTTTAGGTTGCCTGAATTTGTGGGGAGGGTGTCAATGTCTAAGTCTGAGATTTTCTTTTAATATTTCTCTTGGAATGGGGGAGAAACTGTTAAGTGAAATAAATCTGTTTTCCTTAAAGTCTACGATAGATTCATGTGGCAATTTCCAGGTAGAATGACTTCCATTTTATCTTTTATAATAGAGTAATAAAATTCTTTCTATTTTGGAATAGGTGAAGCAAAATCACAAAGTCACAAAATAATGTGTACTTGCCCAAGTAAGTGAGTGAGTGAGTGAGTGAGTAAGAAAGTAATTAAGTACTTAAGTAAGTAAATAAATACATAATCACCTCCAAGACATGACAGACTGGAGCAATCCACACTGATTGATTATAATTTTAAATGAAATCAGAGCCTAGTGCCTCAGACCTAACTTTAGGTAATTAGGAGCTTAAGGCAGGAGAGTGTTGAGTTCAAGGCCAGCCTGGGCAACCCAGTAAGTTCCTGTCTCAAAATAAAAAGTAAAAAAAGACCTGACGATTGAGATCAGGGGCAGAGAACTACAGAAAAAGAAGAGAAAGAGGAAAGGAGGAGAGAAGACAGATGGACAGACAGACAGACAGATAAGCACTTATTGATCCAGAAAAGAACTGCGGTTATATAGCTCAGCTCATTACAGGGAAGTCTTGGGTAGAATTAGCCTGCCCCAGCAGACCCTCACTATGTTCTGAATTAGGAGCTCATGGCTTGCCTTTGATCATTGAGAAGTAGAAACCAAAGTCACAGCCTTCAAGATCCACTTTAGTGATGGACTGGGCCGGTGGCTCCACCCTAGTGGCTCTACCCTCATGACTCTATCCCATGCTCCCACCCTGTGGCCCCGCCCCATCTATGACTCCCAGCATCACCGCTCTGATATATTGCTCTTTCCTGGAGTTTCTGAGGAGGAGACACTTCAGGGAGGAGATGTAAGTTGCCCGATATTGCTGAAGTCAGCTGAGGTAGGGCAAGACATACTGGGGATAGCTACGAGGGTGCTTCTTTTCTGATGCATTGGGATAGGAAACTGTGTTAAGTTTCTTATTCACAATGGTGTTGTCTAGTCTAATCTTTAATTCTACCGACATCTTAACATTTTTATAAACTTTAGTGTAAAAAACAACAAATCCCCTCACATTCTTCAAATAAATGAAAACAACACACAGCCAGTTAATCAGACCCCTAGTGTATACAGGTGAATACTTCTACAGGTAGAATCAGCATTCAGAATCAAAGCTGTGAAGCTTTCAAAGGGTTCTAAGATTTTAGATGATGTCATGTATGGTCCAGAACTCATAAACCATTTAGGATTTTCAATTCTTCCACATAACACTCTGAAACTAGAGTTTTTATGACTTCAGCTATAGAGCAAATATAGCTTGGTGTAAAATTATATTCTTCTCCCCTTGATCCATGCCAGTGGCTGGCTAGTTTTCTATAAAGGGTCAGACAGTAAACATGTTAGAGTTTTCAGGCTGTCTGGTCTATGTCAGGAGACCTCAACTCCACTGTGCACTGTAAAAGTAGCCATAAATATGAACAAACACCATGGCCGAGCTGCAGGCAGAAGCTTGGCCTTAGGCTGGGTCAGAACAGTCTTTGCTGGTAGTAGGCAAAGTCCTCCAAAGACAGCAGTATATTCTGTTTTGATTGTTTAAAGCCTAAGACATGAGCAAGGGCTTACTTGTCTGGAGCTCTGAAAATCTTCCCCGGTTACTACTTGTAGACTATTGCCCTGGAGCTCATCAACATTGGTTGCTACTACAGGCTGATCATTGACAGGAAATGCTGGGACATTTAGAAGGAAACTCTGCTCAGAGAGGTTCCTCAGAATCATTAATCTACTAAGGAGTTCCTCAGGGGGAAGATAGCAGCACAGACTTACAGAGGTGAATTTGCTGGACTCGTCCACACCCTCACACCAGCTCTGGGGTCTTATGTTCTCCTAACTGATCTCCTAGCTTTTATGGAAGAACTCTGACATTGACCTAAATTCAGTGTGTGGTGAATTAGCCTTATCAGCTTGCTAGGTCTAAATGGTCTAGCCCTACAGGTTCACATCTCTGGGTTTCTCCCACGCTGCCTCATAGAAATCTCTGGTGTTGAGTCCATCTCCACCAAAATATTTACAGAGTCAAAGTCATATTCTATTCAGAAATGATCCTGACTAGAATGATTGGGAATACTTAGGCAGCCTAGGATGACTGAAACTCATGCTTTTTATGTGCCTAAGGGCCATGAAGGTTCTTCCTCCTGCATGATGGCTATGATGTCGGTTTTATGGTAGATGAACACAGGAAATAGTTCTATTAGGTACCTAGATGATTACTGGTCAACTACCTGACATCCAGCACCTCAAGGGAGGAAGAGTTTATGTTGACTCACAGTTTAAGGGTATAGTCCAGCCTCACAGAGAAAGTGTGATTGTGGCAACATCTCTCAGCAGGAGTGTGAGGTTGTCTGTCCATATTTCCTCGGTCCTAGAACCAGAGAGTAGTGGCTTCAAAAGCTCAGCTGGCTTTCTCTTTTTTCCCTACTTCTATTATTTTGTTTACTCCCAGCCCATGTGTGGTGCTACCTACATTCATGGAGGGTTTCCCACCTCCGTTAATCCTCTCAGTGAAAGCCCTCAAAGACAGACTCAAAGGTCTCCCTTTCCAAGGCATGATGTATTCTTTACTTCAATAAAATTGACACTCAAAATAACCATCAGACTCATCCTGCACAGGGCTGCCAGAGTCCTCTCTTAATATGAGATCATTCACAGCTGAAGAGCAACAGTCTACACTAGCAATTCCTGCTTTCTGCTCTCTCCCCACACTCGACACTTGAAAACACTCTTTGTCCCTGTTTCTGGCACCATATCTGATGGCATCCAAGGGAACTCAATGATGCATGATTTAGCCAGACAGGAAATTAATTGACTGTAAATCGGGTCTGCCATGGTTAGGAGAGCAAGGATCTGAAAATGGGCAAGAACAGGCCTACAGTAAGGAGCTGACATCATAGGCAAAGCAGAGCTACTCAACTCAGTTATGTCAGAAAGGACTTTAGGTCCCAGCCATCCTGGTGACTCAACCTGACTCTCCTTTCTTTTACTTTTTCTTTTCTTTAATACAATTTCAGTCTTCCATTTCTTCCATCCATCCATCCATCCATCCATCCATCCATTCATTTATTCATTCACTTTACATTATAGTTGCAACCCTCCCTCTTCTCAGTACCCCTTTCACACAGCCCTTTCCCAGTACTAACCCAACCTAGCATAACAGGTCACTGAAGGATCAGGCACATTTTTCCCCCACTGAGGCTAGATAAGGCAGCCTAGTTATGGGTACAGGATTCAAAGTAGGCAACAGAGTCAGGGGCAGCCCCTACTCCAGTTGCTGGGGGACGTGCATGAAGGACAAACTGCACATTTACTACATCAACCTGACTTTTCTGTCACCGTCTCCCACAATGCACTCTTTTATTTTAACACTGCAGCTTTGTTAAACTATACGTTGCATTCCCTGAACTTCATTACTTTAAACGGATGACTTGATGTTTGGCGTATAGCTGGAGAATTGCCAAGAAGAAGATACACACCCATTAGGTTCTCCTCCCCTGGGCTCTTGTTCTAAGAAAATACTGATTTACTTTCTATCCCTATGGACTTTCAGGTGTTGGGCATTTTTCTTTTTACACTAATGATATACAACATGTGCTCTTTTGGGGCTGACTTTGGCCATGAAGCTATGTGTTTCAATATCGATTCATGTGATCACATGCATCAGTGTTCCACTTCCTTTTTGCAGGGAAGTGGTATTCCATCATATAGACAGTCCCAATCTTATGTTCCCATTGAACCATTAATGGCATTGGAGTTGTCCCATGGTTTGACTATGAGCAATGCTGTCAGGAACATTTCTACATATATTGGTTTGTGTGTATGTGTGTGTGCACCCGTGTACACAGACTTTTCTTTCATTTCTGGATTGGTCTTTTAGCTGACTTTCCTTTCTTGCTGCATTGAGCTCTTGACAAAGATTTTCTTTGCTAAGTTGTGAAGAAGGCTGAGGAAGCCATACTTTGACACATTCAATATTAGCAAATGTTGCTTTGGACATACCTGGCCTCCTGTCATAGTTTCTAGAATGGGACCTTGTTCAATGAATGGGTTTCATGATTTGGTCCATGATGAAAGAGAGGGAGAGAGAGAGAGAGAGAGAGAGAGAGAGAGAGAGAGAGAGAGAGGGCAGAGAGACACACAAAGACAGAGAGACACAGAGACAGAGAGACACAGAGGCAGAGACAGAGACTGAGAGAGAGAATAAGAATGAATCTTTGGTATATCATCCCTACTCCCCACTGGAACCTATGGAATATCACTTTCCTATGCTTATCTTTTCTTCCTTCATTGTTCTTATTTAGTTTCTTCTTTAAAAACATTCATGTTTGTGTGTGTGTGTGTGTATGTGTCTTTGTGTGTGTGAGTGTGTATGTCTGTGTCTGTGTGTCTGTGTGTGTGTACACCTGTGTGTGAGTGTGTGTGTGTACACCTGTGTGTGTGTGTGTGTGTACACCTGTGTGTGTGTGTATGTGTATGTGCGTGTATGTGTGTGTGTGTGACTGTGGACACAAGCATATCAATATCAGGTTTCAGTCTTTGCTCTCCACTTCGAGACAGGGTTTCTCATGGACTACAGGCTAGCTGGACTTTGAGATTCCTCCAACTTTGCCTCCAATCTTTCTATAGACAGAGCTGGGATTACATGCTACCACACATGGCTTCATGTCCATTCAGGGCTCGAACCAGCCTCTCATATTGGCATGATAAGGGAAAGTGATTTGTCATGTTTTCTGAGACTTGGGATCTATTTCCATTCTCACAATGTGAGAGCCATACCCTGTTCCTCTCCATTCTCTCTCCCTCCCCATGCTAATATCCTCACATATTTTATTCTGTTCTACAAATATACGTGTCAGTACAATATCTCTGACAACTTTCCATTTGAAGTGAATTGTTCAAATAAATTAAAAATGAGATTACCATTACCTATTTATTTACCATTTTAATGCACTTTATTTCCCAGTTTGAATCCATTTTTCTCTCTAGTATCATTGTCTGCTTAGCTTTAGAAAATTAGAGTTTTTGCGAAGTGCAGACCTCATGGTGATGGTTCACCTCACGTTTCCTTTATTCAGAAGAGTTTTATTTTGCCTTCAATTGGAAGGCTGTTTTCATGAGGGAGAAACTCGAGATTTACAGATTTTCTCCCTTCTGTGCTTAAAAGATGTCAGCCTATTATTGTGTGGTTTGTATTATTCCTCATAGAAAGTAGCTCTAGTCTCTTTCTGTTGCTGTGGTAACATTCTAGGACTGAAAACAACTATGGAGCAAAGGGCATATTTGGATTACACTTCCAAGTCAAAACCCATCACTGAGGGACCTAGAGGTAGGGCCATGAAGGAATGCGGCTTGGTGACTCATTTGCAGGATCGTACTTAGCTTTCTTATGCTGCCTGAGGTAAGCCATCTGGAGGTGGTGCCCTCTGCAATGGACTATTTCTTCCTGTATTATTAACAGTCCAGACAGTCCCAGCAAAGACATATCCACATGCCAATCTGGTCTGGTCACTCACTCAGTGGAGGATTTCTTCTCAGATACAGTCCATATCAGGTTGACAGCACTAACCAGGATAGATACCTGTGATGAAGTTTCTCTTTTCTTTGCTCTGTTGACTCTCTCTCCCTTTCTGTTTAGATTGCTTTTCACCAATCTTCGATCTACTTGACCATGGCTTGATCATTTGGTTATTATCTGTTAGTTATCTTTAAGTTGCATGCACTCCCCAACTCTGTCAGCTTATAGATTTACAAATATGGACAATTGTAACTGTCAATTTATCAAGAAAATGTTTCATCTGAGTAACCAAGCAACTGGACCACAGATATCCCAAGATGGAGCCTGACTTAGGGATTCAGTATAGAGACAGAGTACACTTGTTATAATACTGCAGAATGAGAGAGCTTTGTTCTCTGACCTTTTCATCATTCTCTTTGAATTAATTCAATCCCACTGTATTCATTCTGATGTTTATTCCATGAAAGGAAGAATTTTTTTTAAAGAACATTCTGATTTATTTCTTTGTGTCTTCAATTTATTTCCTTTTGTTTCTATATCATTCTAAGTTACCACACATATTTATAACAAAAGCTTTGTCTAATAACCTTATTAACCATTATTTTAAAATATCTTTCTATCTGCTGATATATTATATATCATCTATCTGGTGATAGAGAAAAAACACAGACCATTCTTCAGGACACTTGCTGGATAGCCTACATGTGTGATTATTTATTTATTTATTTATTTATTTATTTATTTATTTATTTATTTATTTATATTTCACCGTGACAAGGATCAAATCTAAGGCATTACCAATTTAAATCTAAACCATTCACTTAGCAAGCAATCTCCTACTTAGTCACATAACCAGTCTCTAACTTCTAAACCCATTCGCATTTTTACTGTTTCTATTTCTGTTTGGTCATTTTGTTTAGATTCTAGATACTTCCCACGAGTGTTATGTTTTTAGCATGTAGATTTTGTTATACTCCTTTAAAGAGTGTTGGATTACGCTTTGTTTGGCAATAAAAAAAAAAATCTCCCGGAATCATCCTGGGCACCTAATTTATTATTATCATCGCATGTGAGCAGCTCCCATTGCAAGTCAAGTTTAGCCTTAACTAGAGCATTTATTAGCTGTCTGTCTGTCTGTCACTCCCTATCTATCTATTATCATCTATCTATCTATCTATCTATCTATCTATCTATCTCTCTATCTATTTATCTATCTATCTATTATCATCTATCTATCTATCTGTCTGTCTGTCTGTCTGTCTATCTATTTATCTATCTATCTATTATCATCTATCTATCATCTATCTATCTATCTATCTATCATCTATCTATCTATCTATCATCTATCTAGCTATCATTTATCTATCTATCTATCTATCTATCTATCTATAATCTATCTATCTATCATCTATCTATTTATCTATCTATCTATCATCTATCTATCTATAATCTATCTATCTATCTATCTATCTATCTATCTAAATGGTTTATTTTATTTTATGTGTATTGGTGTTTTGCCTGCATATATGTCTGAGTAAGCATGTGGGATTCTCTGGAACTGGAGCTACAAACAGTTGTGAGCTGCCATATGGGTGCTGAGAATTGAACCTGCTTTTGTGGCCCTGCTCTTGTGGCCTTCTTCCTTTGGCTTCACCCCATAGATCTACTGGGAATCTGGGCTGAATAAAAAGAATGAAGGAAGCTGAGCACCAGCATTCATCTCTCTCTGCTTCCTAGCTGTGGGTGCCATGTAACCAGCTGCCTCGTGTTCCTGCCACCACGCCTTCCTTCTTCAAACTGTTAGCCAAAAGTATACCCACCCTCCTTTAGGTTGTTTCCTTTCAGGTATTGATTGCCCACCGCACTAAGAAAAAAATGAATACAGTTTCTAACACCGGGGTCATTGGTAAAGAGCCCTGAGGCAATACGCTTCCACAGAACACTGGATGCGAGGCTTGGGGGTGTTCCAGGCACGCCCTTTCACATGGTGACTTGTGGAACCAAGACCTTCACTCCCAAGACAGAGCTTCCTGCAGTAGGTACCTTCTTGGCTCAGTAGGATGACAGAGAAAGAGCGCAGATGATTCTTCAGTATGCTTGCTGAGTAGCCTACGAGTGAGATAAAGTTACCATTTCCTGTATACATTAGGATGAGATGAAAGGGATCTTAAGCAGTGGGCAAGACTAAACTCCATATAGATCATATGCTGTGATCAAAACTGACAGAAAGCAACCTAAAGGAGGAAGGGTATGTTTGACGAGCACACACACACACACACACACACACACACACACACACACACACACACACTATATCTATCTATGTATATATTTATATGATATATATTTTATATATCATATTTATACAATATATCATATATGTGTTGCATGTTTAATTGATACTATATGAGAAAAGTATGCAGAAGAATGTCACTGGGAGTGAACTTTGAGACTTTGAGGTTTCAAAAGCTGCCATATTAGTGATAGACTTTATCCCCTGGGAAACATAAGTGCAAACAAACCTTTACTTTATAAGTTGCCTTATAAAGTTGGTCATGGTGTTTTTATTTTAACAATAGAAATAACTAATACTTAAGTTTACAATACTTTTATTAGTCACATGACAACAACAGTCCTATTTTATTTGTCATAGTTGCCCTCACCTTTTTCTGTGAATTAAGTTGTGACATTCTGGCCTTTCCTGTTTGCAGCTACAGGCTTTGCTCACAGCCCCTTCCCTTCCAAGGCTCCAAAGAAATGCCTGAGGATTTACCATTGCACAGCCAGCTGCCAGAGTGGTGATTGTAACAGTCCCACATTCCACTCAGTCAAGTTCCCAGCAGCTAGCGCGCTGGGAGGCAAGGTGAGAGCAAGGAGAAAAAAAATCCCAGAAACTGCAAGCCTCCACTCAGGGGAAGACTGGCTGCCAGCTGGCACATGTCAGCACGAACCATAGGCTTTTCTCTGCTTTGCTTTCAGGTTGGTATCTGAGAGACCCAGGAAGGGCAGTTCATAGGCCCACCGTCCTCCCATTGCACATGTGTGGGTGATACGTACTCTTTGGGCCCGTATTCCATGTGTTAGAACTCAAACAAAAACTGTGCTTAACTAACAAGTAAGTCTCCTTCCTCTGAGAGGAAACAAAATTGGCAAGAACACTAATCCCTCAGGGCCACTGTACAGAGACCACAAACTGGGTGGCATAAAATAACCAAAATGAAATGTATTGTCTCTCAGGGCTGGAGGCTTAGAGTATGAAATCAAGGTTTCCAAACCCAGTACACCCTGCAGAGGCTCCAGTGGGGGGCCTCTTTCTTAGTTTCTTCTTAGTGCATTTGGGATAGTCAGCAACTCAGGAAACCTTTGGCTTTGTGATGTGTTATCCCAGCCTCCATCCCTGGTTATCTTCTCCTCATGTGTCTGTGTCTTCCCATCTAACAATAACACTCATAGTGGATTAGGGTCCACCCTACTGACCCATGTCTCTTAAGAATGTGTCTCCAAATAGTACCATAGCCACCTGTGGGTAGTTAAGGAGACAGAGCACTCTGTGAAACTATGATTAATACATGACAAAGCCCCACAATGGTTATTGGGCTCACCTACTGGAAGGCCTTTCTCTACCTAGAAGAGGTCTGGCCCTGGCAGCCAACCCAGAAGTGTATTAGAAGGGGATGGCCTGGTGACTCTACATCAATTGCACTGGGGATATACTCATGTATTAGAAAGAACAATAAAAACAACCTAAAATAGCTGAGGAAGGCTGATAGACTGCAAACTCAATTTCCACGTAGATACGCTTTCAAGGACAGCTCAGATATCTGAGGGTATATACGAGTTCCTATTGGAGCCATAGATCATCGTCTTAGAGGCTGACCACTGATGGGATGTCAGAGGACAGAGCAGCCTGGTACCCGTGAGATGAGAAGCACGTCTTCTTCAGATTTATAAAATGATCATCTCGGCTCCAGGAAGAGGAAGTAAGGGCTAGGAAGACCATTAGTGTCTTTAATCCATTATGTTAAACAAGCAGCCACATATTGACCCCTCCCCCTGGAAGCTTCTGCAGATGCGGACCCTAAAGCTGAGCAGCCCACCTCCTTTTCAGGGAACTCTCTATAGAACTTAGAGAAACAAACCCAGTCTATGTCACTAGTCTATGGATGGATGCTACGTTCATTCAGTGAACATTTGGTTCAGCTGCCCCGAAGTTTATGGTCTGGCTGTCTGTGTGTCCATGTGGGTGGCAGAGAGGGCTGGTCCATGGGCCATTTACTCATAGCAGCCAGCTTGGGGACTGAACACAGTCAGATGGTTGAGTATATAAGTAGGTGAACCTGTGAAAGCATGGCTGCTTTCCTCAAATTGGGACATTTGATCTAATACGATTCTGATACCTAATTATGTTGGGAGCAGAGTTAGTCATTAGCCAAGATAATATGACCCACTACACATTCTTCTAATTAATGTATTGCTCCATTTATTGATATATGTAAGTTGTTTTTGCTTTTCTTTAAAAAAAATCCATACGATAAGCTTAATCCATGAAATGGTCGTAGTGAAGATCATTTTCAAAATAATAATCAGGACTCCTAATTGGCCCCTAATGCATATTCAAATGTATATATTTTAAGTGTAGAAATTCTTTATATAGATAGTTCTCATGGTGGACAGCACTTTGGCAGTCAGTGTCAGGACCTGCTGAGCATTGTAAACAACTCGATCTGGCCATTTTACTGCTGGAAACTAATCCTGGGCATCTGCACTCCTGAAGACAGTTTTAAAATAGTTATCCACTGTCATCTTTTCTATAACAGGAGAAATCTGAAATAGTCTAAATGTATACCAATAGGGAATTAGCTAAGTAAATGATAGAACACATTTACATGGTCATTAAAGTAATACTTTCAATGAGTTTGTAAAAATAACACGGAAGCATTTGTATTAAAATAAAAATAAAAGAGTAGGAGGTAAAATCATCGTACGATGGTTCCTGTTAGGTGTCAGTAGCTCAAATAGCCACAAATGTTAATGGCCACTGTTGAGTGTGCAATGGGCAGGGGGTTAGAAATTTTTTTCTTTGTGCTTTTCTTTATTTTTCCATCTTATTACACTGAGTGTTTTGTCAGGGGAACGATAATAGGCACTCGGAAATAAAGGCATAAATGAAGTGAAAAATTAAATGTTATATTCATTAAAAACGAATGTGGTAAAATGAGCATTGCCTTGGGAAACACAGCCTGTGAGCTTTGTGTGCACAGAGGGAGCCCATTGCTGTGGTAATAAAAAAAGTCAGGTGCCATGATATCTACTCTGCAGGCAGTGACTAACTGATGGGGCTTGTGGATGAGGTGGACAGGAACCATGGCACTTAAGAGATTCTAGCCATTGCTGGCCCGCTCAACAGACACTGCATCGTTTCCAGGAAGCTCTGTCTCCCCACTCTCAATTACCTGTCACTCAGCGTGTCAGGCTTGGCAGCTGAGTTGAGGTCTGATGAGATGCATGTTGGCAGGGAAAGCTGAAGTGGACTGACAGCCTGCACTCAAACAGGTCACCTAGGAAGAAGGAGCTTTAACAGCACTCTCACTAGAGGAACTCCCCCTCTCCTTCCCTCCTGCTTCTGGCTTCCCCTCCCTCTTTTCTATTGCACGCATTGTCTTTCTCAGTTCCTTTGCACCTTAGTTTTTAAGGCAGGGTCTGTTATTGAACCTGGAACTCATATATTCAACTATAGTGGTTGGCCACCAGGTCTGAGGAAACCCTTCTCTCTCTGCCTCCCCACCTTGGCAGCACTGGGTGAACACTGTTCAGCCCAGCTTTTTTTCTGTGGGTGCAGGAATCTGAACCTAGGTTTTCAGGCTTTTGCGCTAAGCACTTTAAGGATTGAGCCATCTCTCTAGCTCTACTTTCTTTCTTTCTCTTCCTTCCTTCCTCCCTCCTTCCCTCCCTCCCTCCCTCCTTTCCTTCCTTCCTTCCTTCCTTCCTTCCTTCCTTCATTTTTTCTCCTCCTAATTAAATATTTTTTAAATTTTAATATCTACAGTGTATTGGATACTCATATCTAGAAAGCATAATTAAACATCACTGCAAAAAAAATAATACTCAAGCCAGATGATGATATTTATATGATTTAATTTTAAAACAGATATTTGTTTTGAAATCAAGGTGATGGGGATCAGGGACAACTTTTGACAGTGTGATGCCAAGGAAGGGACAGCGAAGAAAGTATTCAGCATCTGTGTCACTTTAGGAAAGAAACAGCAACAGTTCTATGTAGGTGCGGTGGTGCCACTTAGCAAGAGGTTTCTGAAGCTATGTAGTGAGTGTTGCCTGTGCCCTGCACAGCTCTCTGCCCGACCCTACCTGCCCTTGGGGGTTGGTGCAGAGTCAGCTGCACAGACCACAGACTCCAGCAGCAGGTGAGAAATGATGGCGCAAGCTCATCTGAGCACTACTGCAAGCTCCTTTAATACCCTCCACACACACCCCCATTGGTCCTGAGAGACTGGCATTATTTGCAAAAGCAGTCCTTGGTCTCTCAGGCAGTTCTCAGTTAGATCCTCCTGCAGGAGATGCTTTTGCAGCTGCACGGCCCCCAGCGTTTACGTAGAGGCAGCCTTGCCCTTCTTGCTCCAATCTGGGACTCAATTGGAGCTGAGAACCTCACTTCCTACATGCTTAGTAGAGTCTTGGAAGAGTATGATGTTTTTCTACAGGATTTGGGGTTATCTCGTAGAACTGAAACCTTAATATAACATCAGTGTTTCACATGCCAGATACTTGAATCACATTTAACACAGCCTTGTGGAGTTCCTGTCCACCTAAATGGCTTAAATTCAAAGTTGTAGCCCAGAAAGAAATATCCTTCCCATTCCTCTGTGAACACATCTTAAATGCTTGCAGTAAGTTTGACAGAGGTGAGCAGGGGACACAGATACCCATCAAGGACTTTCTGTATATCTGCAAGTCTTCTTTAAACAATCGCTAAACAGAGAAACCTCTTGGCATTGAGAAATGTTCAGTGAGAAAGACACAGGGAATGTTTAGGTTAGACTTACATAAATTTGTGTCAGGAAGACTCACCAAACTTTATACAACCATGGGACTCACACGTGCTTCTGTGAGATCTTTTCTGAGTCTCCACATTATTTCCTGTTCTATGGGATCTCACTCTGCAGGCTATGGCTGCCCTGGAACTGCTATGTAGCTCGGGATAATCTTGTACTTAAGATCCCCCCACTGGAGACCCAAGGCTATAGACAGGTGTGCCCCATCTTGGCTTGAGCCTGAAGGCTTCTTTAAGACTCCTTTGTCAACAACACTGGGGAAATAGAGATTGGGATCAGGCATCAGAGGTTCCCATATTTGAGAAAACTAAGAATTCTTCCCCAAAGCTGGCTTCCTGCTGACTGACACCAGAAACGTTCATTGTACAAAATCATTTTGTCACATTACCTTAGTTCTACTGTGTGTACGTATGTGTGTGTGTGTGTGTGTGTGTGTGTGTGTGTGCGCGCGCGCGTGCGCGCGCATGCATGTACCTGCACTTACATACACGTGCATATGTGCACATCAATGTGTGGGATGTGCATGCATATGAGTACACAGGCCTGTGGAAGTCAGAGGTCAATTTTGGGTGTCATGGGTCTTAAATTTAAAATATATTTATTACCCAACAACCTTCCAAAGTTGTTGTGGCTGCTAGACACTTGATAGATAGTTCTGAGGGCTTTCTTACCCTCACCCCTTGCCCTTCTTGGGGCACAACACTGCTTCACTTCCTGGTGTATCTTATCTGTAAGATTTTTACAGTTTTAATTGTTCATCCTGTCTCTGAGCCCTCTGCTTTCTTCAAGATCTCTAGCCTTGGTTGTCAGTCCCCCCTCCCCGACCCAGGTTTCCCACAACTTGCTCTTAAACTCTGGCCCTACTTTGGATTCTTAGCCTAGATGCCAATGTCTTCTCTCTATGTCCAAGGCTCAAGGGGGCAGGGTACTCATGGTTTCGATGGCTGTGGTCACTTATCTTCTTGTTACAGATTCCCATAGTGACTTGTTTAAGGACATGATCGACTTGATGGCCCAGGAATGGTTGGAAACAAGGGTACAATGACAGCCATTTCTGACTTTCTCTAGCTGTGCTGCTTTCCTAGTATAGCTCCTAGAAATTCCCATCTCTATCTGGAATTGTCCCTTTTGGTCTAAAGTGTCCCAAATATCCAGGTGCTACAGTCTGGTAGTATAGGTAGGCATCTCCAATATCCTCAAGTTCCCTTCCTTGCACTTGTGAACAGTGCTGGCAATATGGACCGAGTATTTCCTTCATCTTTGCCCTCCTCTTCTAGGCTGTTATGAGGAAGAAAGAGGAGATGGTGCTGTCCAGCTCATGGTTGCCTTGGCAACCAGCTGGTGGGGAGCTGGCTCTCTCTTCATTAACCTGCAGTCCATTTGCTGCTGATTTCCCTCCAAGTCCCTCCTGCTATTAAAGAAACCCAAAAAAAAAAAAAAAAAAAAAAAAAAAAAAAAAAAAAAAAAAAAAGCCTTCCCTATTTGTAAAGAAGAATAAAAAATGACATTTTGTCAGGGCTTCAGTGTTTAAAATCCTAACAGATAATGTGTGGTTTCGATAGTGCTGCCAGCTCACAGACTCCTCTCAGCAGTGCGCTTCTCTGGTCGCCATGGATTCCAAGGTTTCATAATTACACATTTTCTCCTTCTTTTATTCTTTCATCTCCTCCTTTCCCTCTTCATATTTCACACCAAAGATGTGCAGCTGCCTGGGTTGGGTGCGATCTCAGCACTGATCTGGGCGATGAGGAGGGAGCCTCCAGGGACCATGGGTGTCCAGATGTGTGAACGTATAGACTCCCTCTGATGCACCCAACAAATGAGGACAAAACAGAATACATAAAAAGACGCTGGATAAATGGCGAGGCAGGACTTAGGTATAGAAAATGGTTGTAATAAAAACCAGACATCATTCCTGAAACCTGATATCCTTACAGTGGACAACAGGATATTCAGCATTTTCAAACCATTTCCACTTCAAAAGGTAGATTCCTGGGCCTTATTCTAATTACATTTTACCACTGCACACTGGGCATGGAGACAGACAGTGACATTTATTTCAATGTATCTGTACACTCACATGTACAGCACATAAGCCTGGACCCCAGACTTCCCCAGGACCTGCTGGAGATGCTGAGATTGTCCAGAACCCAGACAAAGATGGGTGTGGTCTTATCTGTTGCCCTTGGGAAAGGGTGAACATTTTAAAGGGCAGAAGGAAGGAGACAATAATGTCTGCTGTCAGAGAGCTGAGGAGTTCTCACTGAGCTCCGTGTATCTGGTTGCTGGGCAAGGTCACTCTTTCTCAGAGCTTGTGGTAGCCATGTGTGACCACAGCACTCTGAGATCTCTTGTTAGGTCCTAATAGAAGCAGGTATCTTTCTCTCAAATCACAGCATTTAAGGGGAAAGGAGCCTGCTACACCCTTTCCTTTCCCTTTCACTGCTGGTCTGTAAAAAATAGCAAATCTCTAAGCAGTGCTGGGGTCATGGTTGTTATTTGTTTGTTTTGTTTTTACAAAGGGAATCTTCATTTTCTCCTCAAACTAGCCAGTCTCTACTGCTATGTAGTTTTTGTGAAGTGGCAATATCTGTATGACCCTGTCCCTGGCAGCCAATAGGAAGTTAGTGCTGGGGTACAGGTGTCAGTCAAAGCCCAGGACACTTCCAATGTTTACTTTTTTGTGTGTTATTGAATTCATTCAAGTACACCCCAGTCCATTAAACTGTATATACAAATTAACTCCATGCATTTCTTTCTCTCCAGGGCAGGAGTTCCTACTTGCAAACTGGACAAGAACAATTATGAATCCTACTTCTCTGCTCTTCTGGAATTTTCCTTAAATACATGAGAAGGGCGGAAAGGATGATACCAAACAAGAAGTGATGGTACAAGTAGTTGCAACTCTGAAATGAATGACAGAGGTAGCAGAAGTTATTCATGTGGCATTGTGGGCAAAAGGAATATATGCACTTGAGTCAGGCCTGGGATGTAAAGCATCTAAAATAGCCATAGGTTCCTGAGCCACCCACCTACCTATTAGAAAAGAAAAAGAAGCAGCCCCTCACTAAAGAGGAATGGAGGGGAGCACAGATGGTGCAACTAGAGAGGAGGAGAGAAGGGAAGAAGGAAGAAAGGATCGAGGAACCAGGATGAGAGTAGGGTTAGCTAGCAGGCTAGGAGACAAGGAAACAGTGAATGGGGGCAGGGATTCAGATGCATGACTATTGGGTTCTTCTATGTGTGTCAACCTAATGTCATCATCTCAGAAAAATGCAACCAATGATACATTCAGGTGGAGAAATGATTGCACGGCATTGAAGTTGAAGAAGTTTCCACATGGCACACAGGCCTGGGCAGACATGCTCATTCTGTTGCTCTGGGTTGAGGGTAGTGGTTGTAGCCCAGGTCCAGGGTGAGTCGATGCCCTGGTGATGACTGAGTAAACTTTTCCAGTGAGTATAAGGTAAAGGCTGGATAGCCAGGCAAGTCTATCCTTGGGATCTCAGAGCAGCAGGATCCTGAGGGATCATAATAGCACTGTCACCTCTAAGTGAGACATCTGTGGAAGACAGTTCATAATCAAGCAGGGTTTGTCTCTGTGACCTCTGTGTATGTCAAAGCTGTTCCCATCACTCTCCACCTTCCTCCCAACACAATGTACATGCAATAGACAACTGATTTGCAGGAGGGCATGTGTGGGTAGGGGGTGCGATCTTCTGAGGAATGATGTGACTAAGCATTGTCACTGGGAGTGAGCTGTGATGCTTGTGGTCTGCGATGGCCAGCAGAGTGAATATTCCACCTGTGGTGAAGGAAACAATAAAAAAGAACTCTTTTGTATAAGCATTGGCTGCAAAGGCACATGGAGAAAACTAGGCCAATAATCCTTGTTAATGCTTTGATATCCCTGGGCTCTGCATAATCTCCTGAGACCAGAACCCGAGGAATATGTGAAATCCTAACTCATTACTTTGTCATTTAGAGATGAAAGATGTAAAAACTAAATGAAAAAAAGAGTTTAGTTTTCTATATAGTTAAATCACTGTTGATTTCCACCAGAGACACTGAGAACTACCAGGGGATCCATGTGTGACTGAGGAGAGTTTGAACCTAAGATATTTTTGTGAAATGACTTGGGAAATTCATGTTTTTTTCCTATGTTGTCCTCAATAAATGGAGAAAGCTTATTTTATCTTTTTAGGGTCTGTAATGTTTGCATGGAATAACTTCATGGCATTGTGACTTACTAATTCTGAAATATACTAAAATATATCAAATATCAATTAAAATTGACGGCTAATTATTGTTTTGTTCACACAGTATCACTAGCTAAGCTAGGGAATGTAAAAAGAAACACAGTGGGTTGTTGATCTCAAGACAATTATGATCAAATGGAAGTTAGGTTTACCTCTATTTCCTGTCCTGTTTAAGGGCAGGTATCTTGCCTTTTACCTATTGATTTCTAGAGCCTAGCATTGTGTGTGGGGTCACAATGTACCTTAAAGCTACAGCTATGGAGACAGCACTTGTCTCTTCATCCTTGATGAAGAAAATTACATAAAGGAAGAGAGAGTTGACTTCAGATAGTCAGACTTTCTGAGTCTACTAGGAATCAACTGGAAGAAAATGGTCAACATCATGAGGTCTTCAGGCAGAAGCAATAGAGCACCTGTCAGATGACCTTGGGCTACCAGTTGTGTGTGGACCCGTTTTCTCCAATAAACTTCAAATAAATTTAGAGGTTGGTTCAAGTGAAATGTGAATTACAGAGGTTGCATAGATCTGGGAGCACACTACATAACCAAAGGAGAGATGAGTACATGCTTTCCAGAGTTTCAGATGTCATTAGTAAGCCAACGACAATTTTCAAGATTAGTAAGCACTTAGACAGAAGATGACAGTATGGGGTGCTAGTGGCAAATAAAAAAAGCAAGGAAGGGGGAAATATCAATTATTTACTTCAGTTACAAAGGAAATTATGACAGTTTGTCAAAAAATGATATTAATGGTTGGTGACTATGAGACATAAATTAGAAATAATAATTTCTTCAAAAAGGATACAGTGCATTTATTCAGCTAACAGTTATGGATCACCCATGATATTTTAGTGTCTGACAGGTTATACATAGACATGGGATTTTTGTTCATTCTTTCCAATTTCAAGAAAGTAAATGGGCGGACATATCATAGTAGGAGTTTATTTTTCCATTTTACAAAGTAAATCAGACTCTGTGTGGCCTGGATGCCTTTGTAAAAACAAGGTTCAGGAAGAAGATATAGCTCATGATGGGATCTATGCTCAATTCATATAATCTTTTTGCTTTATCAATTTCCAAGGATCAGTTATTCAAACACCACTTTTTGTTGAGTATGTCTTTCTCCAGTGTTATGATTTATTTATTATCTGTGGCAAATGACTTGCTTATACTGCATATATTTAGGAATGTCATAGCTATGAAGGGCATGCTTGTGTTCTCCTAGCCATCTAAGAGCCCAGGGGACACAGATGTGTCCAATGGGGGTGGATACTTCATCTTTCTATGTTACAACTCTCTTAGGTTGGTAGTCAGAGCCATAGGTTTCTGGTTGAGATCGTAGGATGACCCTTTGAGAAGTTCTGACCTTACTGCATAAGACATTGAAATAAATTAATTGGTTCAGTCACAGGGGAATAATAATGACCCACTGGAGAAGCTGATGCTGAGTTTTGTCTGAACAGGGAAGGGCCAGATTTTTTTCAGGATCAGGGCTGTAGAATATGTTGGGCAGTAGTGGGAAGCAGGAGAGAGATGTTTTGAGATGACATAGAGAAAGTAGGGTATAGAGGAAGGTGGGCTATGGGCTTTACTTGTTATAGAAAGACATTTCAGTCTTCAGCTCATGTTCAAGTTTGCACTGTTCTTAGAGTACACAGGCTGATCTTTAAAGACAAAAAGAAATCAACTGTAGAGAACATTTGTAATTAGTGAGAGTTGGAGAGAGTTGGTAGGCCACGATAGTCTAAGGTATGAGTAGCATAGACCAACTAAATAAATTCATTCTTTAGCTCTTTACATGGCCCTTTTGTGGATAGAGGGGTTTAACTCTTTATCACATTCTTTGATTCATGTTACCATCACTCTGTCCTCTCTACCCAACATGAATCTACTCACTTTCTGTCTATTCTCTATATTTAATCAAGAATCCTTGTTGATTCTCTGTATATGGAGTTCCTTTAGAGAACAGAACAGAGCTTTAGGAACAACTCAGGCCATCAGAGTAGACATTCATGATGCCTGTGTTCCAGCTTTACCAGAGGAGGGCCGTCACTGATAGCTTTGAGGCAAACAGTGTCCTATAGGGGACCTGTTTCTGGCTACAAGAAGCAGTGTGTGCCTCTGCTGGAGATGGCCCTTCCCAAATAAAGGCTGAGAATTCTATCAATGGCTGCTCCTCTCCTAGAGCAGGGGTTTATGTATCTGAGAGCTACTTTTGTGGTTACCGTCTGTAGGCATGATGTCCTGTCTAGGGATTAGGTAATAGAACAAGGTTCTGTCTTCTTGTCTAAGATGAAGACCTTGGGGAGAGAGAGTCAGGGACACCGAGAGCTAAGATCTGCTCTAAGTGGGATGACCAAGCCCCAAGTCACGGCACGTAACAAGTGCTTCACAGATAGTGATAGGTTCTGAGAGCTGCACAGGGGTTTCTAGGAATGACAGAACAAGAATATCTTCAGAAAGGACACTGCACAGAAATCACAAAACACTATCCCTGAACATTCAGAGACCCTTGAGAAATTCTATGCAACTAAGGCAGAGGAGGCTCTGGCTCAAAACTGCTAGAGGAGCCTTCGGGACCAAGGTCAAGATGTCCTAGCACACATGCTGTGCTGTGCTGTGCTGTGAGCAGTAGTGGCCAGCTTTCAGAAGCACAGAAACATCCTGTGCTCTCGCAAGATTTCAGGACACTGTGATGTGTAATTCCCAAGGGGCAGTTTTTATGATAGCCAAGGCTTTTAAGAAGAAAAATAAAATGTAGCCAGATCAGAGCTTCAGAATTCAGCTCTCAACACCTGGTTCAAGGTCTTGGGATGAGTAAACACACACACCAACCAAGGAGTCCTTGAATGATAGGTGATTTTGTACCAGCTCTCGTTGTCAACACTGCTTAGTAATTGGGTATTTTGTCAAGTCCTTTAGTGGTCAATAAAGTAAAAAGTAAAAACAAAACAAAACATAAAAACTGCTCAGGGAATACAGGTGGGGAAGGGCACCTTGTTATCTCATACCTGACAGGAAACCTGCCTCACGCCATCTATCTGAGAATTCCCTTGGGTAATCCAACATATTTCAGCCTCATTTCGTTGGAAAGACTATCCCTGCTAGAAAATTCTGAGACTGGTGCTCGAACAGAGCTACAATGACCAATTACGGTACTAAAACGCTTGGTAACTCTGACATTTGGAGACATAAGCATCCCCTGAAAGTAAAGCAAGACTTGGAAGGAAGAAGCAATTATAGAGGAGGGCGTGTGGACAGGTGTATACAGCAAGCTCACTAGCTCTCCTAACCATCTGTCTCCCAGTGAAAGACTGAATAAACACAGGAAAACACTGGGGGATCTGAGTGCCTGTCTGTTCCATACTGCTGGGTGATATCATTTTAAGAGGTAGACAACGCAGGAACAGCTTGGCTTCTCAGGATTGTGGTGAATTCATGGCCATTCCATAAGGCACTTGGATTTTTCTCTCCCCCAAAGAATGATCTGAATTCTTGGAAATGTAGTACATGGAAAGTTCTCAGAAAAAAAAAATCCTTGGGTAAAAAGGCAGCTGATTTGCTATGGTATTTACATCTCTTCTTAGACATTTCCTAGGATGTTAGATGGGGAGGTGGCTGGGCGGGTAAGAGTACTTGCTGTGTAAGTATGAGGACCTGAGTTCAGATCTCTAGCAACATTTCAAAGTTGTGCATGGCTTTATGTGTCTGTAATTCCAGATGGAAGGTAGAGATGGGTAGAGCCCAGAAGCTAACTGGCCATCCAACCTAGGCAAATAGTGAGCTTCTGGGTCAGTAAGAGAGACCAGGTCTTTAAAAACTACAGATGAGAAAGACACCCCCAATCCTTCTCCAGCTTCATACTCACACCCACCCACAGATACACAGGCAACATACACGAAGCAAAAAAAAAATGGAAAATTTAAGAATATAGATAATATTTCTTAAATGATTTGTTGTGTCTATCTTCTATTCAACAAACTTTTCTTTTGTGGGCAGTTTACGTGCGTGCAGGCACACGTGTGTGTTCATGATGAGCATGCCTGTGGAGGTCAGAGGTCAGTATCAGGTTCTGTTTCTCAGGTTCTATTGATGCTGTTTTTTTGAGACATGGCTTCTTATTGCTCTGGAGTTCACAATTTGACCAAATTAGCTTGTCAGGGATCTCCAAGGGTCTGTCTGTCCTCTCTGGAGTTGGGATTGCAACCATTTACCACCATTCCCTGATCATTTTGTGAATGCTCTAGAGATGAAATCCAAGTCATCATGCTTGTATGGCTTGATGTATTGTACTTTATAGTCTGTCTCCCAGCTTATGTTTTTAAATTTTATTTATTTTATTTTTTTGCTTATTTGCTTAAGATCTCTATAGCCCAGGGTGGCCTAGAATCCCCTATGTAGTTGAGGATCATCTTTAATTTCTAATTTTCCTCCGTCTATCTCAACAGTGCTGGGATCATAGCTATGTACAACCATGGTTAGTTTGATGACGTTTGATGAAGTGCTGGAAATCAAGCCAAGGGCTTCCTGCATGCCAGGCAAATCATTCTAATAACAGAACTATTTAGGACACAGCCAACTTCCCCATGTTTAGAACATTGTGATGCCCCCCCCTTTGTTCTTCGCATTTAGTGGGTCAGAAATAAATGGATATGGGAGAAAAAGGAAATGAAAAAAGCTATGTCTCTGTGCAACTGAGAGTCTTTTACATGTCTGGGTGCTCTTGGTGATTCTGAAGAAAAAATAGGAGACACTGTGATCTTGCCATATGGGTTTAAGCAAATGTAGATATTAGAAATGTCACCACACCCAATCAGAGTTCTGTGTTCAATAGTATGCCTCATGTCAAGCTTTCCAAATAAAGGCTCCCATGTTGTTTCTTCCCCATAGTCTTTGACTGTCTCATTTCATTTGTTGACTCTTCTCTGTGAGACTGGCTCCTACCTTTACAGCATCCCCAAGACCTGGGATGATGCTTTCCCATTGTCTTATGAAGGTCACATGGGAGCACGCTTTGTTGGATACCATGAGTGTTCATGTAGCCCTTTCTTATACCTGATTCCCGCACAATAGTTCCCTTTTGGTGAAGGGAAGGGTGGAACTCATTGCCCATCGTTTGATGCCTCAGGATTTAGATATGCAGGTTCTTAGCTGTGCTGTGGGGTCAGGCTCCTCATTTCCTTTCTGTTTGTCACTTATAGTCATAAAATGTTTTTCAGATGAAATTTTACCAAGTATTATAATCATAAAGTAGGACCTTTACATTTTTAGTGCTAAGCATTGAACCTAGGGTGAACTACTTCTGCACCCCAGTCTTATTTATTTATCTGCATTTTGAAACATGGTCTTACTAACTTGTCCAGAGCAGATTTTAACTGAATCTATAGCTGAGGCTGACTTTCAACTTTCAATTCTCTTGGCTCAGCCTAAGAAATTGGGATGACCATGAAGCTAAAATAGGACTTTTGTTGGTTTGTCTTGTCAAAATCAGGATAATGCCCCAATGAGCCCATCTGAAAGCTTTTCAGAGGTAGTGTGATTCTTAATGTGTGTCTCTGTCCATGAACTCTTGTGCCCTGTGTACACAGCTGCCTTTGGGTGTATCTATGTATCCAGTAGTGATTCCTTGGAGGAGTGGACCAGTTGCACCATAATAACAGAGCTCTTCGAATTCCAGGCATCTGAGGACACATGCCAGACACACCAGGGAAATAAGTCACATACCACTTCCATTCTCAGAAAGCCTACTGACAGGGTATGGCTAGTACCCAGACAGGGCTGTGTAGACAGACCACAGAGGCAGCTGACCCTCTGCGTGTGCTAACTTGCAGTGTAAATTAACATGTGTGGCACTTGGCTTTGCTTGACAGAGCCTGAGGGTGAGCAGGTGACTGCCTAGCTGGGTAAAAGCCTCAGTTATGTAGTAAGAGTGGACACCTGAGTAAACACTGGATAAGATGTGTGTTCTGGGGATTCAAAGGTATAAACTGCATACTCTCCACATGCGAAATTCAGTTATGAGACTTGACTGGGCTCAAGCATGGGAGGAAAATGAGGTAGGTAAAAAAAGCATTAAATCTCAGGTGTGTGGCATTTGGTTCAGATCTGTCTAGATTTGTTACAAAGCATAACCCTTTTCTTGAATACAGATCTGAAGAACAACAGCCATATAGCAGATCAAGGAAATCATGCTCTAGGTACAGGCAACAAACACCTAATGTGCCGTGGGGGTTTGGTCTGGTCTCAGTAGCATCACTGACCTGGCTATGGCAGTCCTGTGAGACCAAGGTCAATACTACACATCCCTCACCATATGATGGAAACTAAACTGAGAAACAGAGGTGTTAGCCTGATGATCTTTAAGTGGTAGCAAGTCATGCTCAGGGGTAATGGCAGCCATATTGTTTTCCTGGACTGTGAGAAATCCATATGGAATGGAATTAACTGCAGAACAAACAAAATGGTACTTTTTTAGTGACCCAGGTCGTAGGCAGTTGTTTGATAGGGAGAAGATATTTGTCTTTGTACATGAACTGTTGCCTTTGGATTTATTTTTCCTTCCTAAGTCATCTTTTAAGCCCAATTACACCTAGTCCTTTCCCATCACATAGTGGATCATCTTTGAGGCTCCTACCCTCAAACTAATATGTGATCTGACTTCCAGGCTTTGATAGGTTGTACCTCTAATCCTCATTGGCCTACTAACTCCCTAGAGTTAGGCTGGATAAATCTGTACAAGTTCATGCACATATATTTAAATTCTTTTGGTTTTGATGATTTTGAGATCCTTGTAGCTCTTTAATAAAGATGAATAAAGATGAACTAACTAGTTAATGTCACTTAAGCTTACCCCACAACACATCAGTTGCCTCAGTTTTCTGATGATGATATCAAAATGGTAGCATCTCTGGTAAAAACAATATTTGTTGAGAGCTTAAACAATACTTGAGTTTGGGTATCAGTGGCAATCTAGATGCTACATACTAGGCAAATACAAAGCATCCAAACTGTCACAATAGAACAATAATAACTTTGCATAAGAAATTTTTAATTAATAGATTTGCTTTGAATTTGCACCCGGCAAACCTGATATAAGATAGATGCTCCCAAATCTATCTTCCCTCATTCATCCATTTAATCATCTTCCGTCTATATATCCAACCATCCATACATATATGCATGCATCATCAATCATCCCTTTTTCTATCTACCTATACTTCCAATCATTACGCATCCATCCATCCAATAATTAGCCTTCTTCTATCCATCCACCCACATGTGCTTTCACTATAAATCACCCATCCATCCATCCATCCATCCATCCATCCATCCATCCATCCATCCATTCATCATAAATCATCTCTCCATCTACACACCTACTCCATCATTCATCACAACTCTATCTATTCCTCCATTTATGCATCTACCCATCATCTGCCAGACATGTGAAAGTGTCTAGCCAAGAAAAAACCATGTGGCTAGGATAGAAAAAGAACTTAAAAACAATTTCTATAAGGACACTAGAAAAATGTCTGGTAATAACCAGTCTCTGCAGATGACACCAACAGGGCATGTACCTCTGTAGATTGGGAGCTCCATCAGCACAGTGCAATGAGAAGTCATCTCTGGAGGAACTGGCAGTTAAGCCAAGAGAAGGATAAAAATTATGTTCATCACAGGCTATTCTATCTCAGACCCAACAGCAACAATAACAACAACAAGAATAACAAAAAGAAGCAAAATATCTTGAGGAGAAAACGAGTTGGTGACTTCATACAATAGAGGGAAAGACAGAGAACATGAAGAAGGGAGGTAGGAGAAGTAAGGGTGGTGCTGACCAACTCTGGGCATGTGGCCAGGCCTCAGTAGAATGGGTTTTATAGATCAGGTTAAGAAATTTAGATATTGTCCAAGGAGGGTGGAAAAATGGGAGATTTCAAACATTAAAGCAGGGTATGGATATATGCTGGTTGTAGTGGTTTGAATGAAAATGGACTCCATAGCCTCTTACAGACTGGCAGTATTGGGAGGTATGGGTTGGTTGTAGTAGTGTAGTCTCACTGGGAGAATTATGTCACTGGGGTGGCAGGCTTTGAGGTTTCAGATGCTTGAACCAGGCCCAGTGTCTTGCTCTTCCTTTGCCTGGCAATCCAGACATAAAACTCTTGGCTACCTCTCCAGCTCCATGTCTGCCTGCCTACTGCAGTGCTTCTCACCACGATGACGATAAACTAAACCTCTAATCTGTAAGCCAGCTCCAATTAAATTCTTTAGGAGAGTTGCTGTGGTCATGGAATCTCTTTATCTCAATGAAACAGTGACTAAGACGCTGGCTAAGTGCATGAGTCACCTTGATTGTGCTAAACCACGTGAGAAAACAGTACTTTGAGACATGGCTTTAGGGACATTTGTATCCCCAGTGTGGATGGTCCCCATCCAGTCAGTCAAAAGGATAGAAGAAGACTGACTTTATTCTCTCTCTGCATCTGAGCAAGAATGTCCAAATTTATATGCCTGAAGGCTTGCTGTTTTCAATTCTTGGACCTATACCCTTGAACTGGCACTTGACACATTGGTTCCCCTGGTCCTCAGGCTTGGACTTATAGTCCCCCATCACCTTTTTAGATTCTTTAGCTCCTGGTCAGCTAATCATAGACATTTTCAGAAACCAATTTCTATAATAAATCTCCAATTACATATGTGCTGATCTATTGGCTTTTTCTCTCCGAAGTGTGATTAACAAAATGTGTGTATTACATATGCATGTGTGTGTATATACATATGGGATGCATGCTTGTGTGTGTGTGCATAGAGGGTATTACATGTTTTGTATTTTTGCAGATCACTTACAAAATGTCATTGAACAGAAAGAATGAAAGTAAAGACAGAAGTTGGGCAGGCCTGCTGTCAGCTCAAGTTACGGGGTGGAAGGGCAGTGGTGGTGGTTGGTGGTGTGGCCAGAGAAAACTTAATGTGTTTCAGTGGCCCAAAAAGTAAGACTTTATGTCAGACTGGATGTGAGTGAAAAAGAATTCTTACTACATGATGAAAACTCACAAACGCATTGTAGAAGGAGGCTGAGTGTTTCAAACCATGGTGAGTAGAAGTGGATGGAGCATGCATGCTTGGGCTGTTTATTTAGTGCCATTCCCAGGAAGTCTGTCATTCTTAAGTATAAGCAAGGTCATTGACATGTTCATCTGCTTTCTGTACACATGTGTCCTCAAAGAAACCTGCATGATGTAAAAGGGGGATAACATTAAAGTGGGGGAAAGAGGTCATGTACCTGGAACAGTGTGTACAATGCTGAGATCCTAGGTCAGCACTGGAGAGATGGCTCAGCAGTTAAAAGCACTTCTCATTCTTCCAGAGGACCCACATTTAATCCTCAGCACCCATGGTGGGTGGCTCACAAGGCCTCCAAGGGCAGGTGTTCACATTCATATGTACACTAACATAAATAAACATATATTATATATTGAAGGAGAAAAGGAAATGACTTCTTGATGACCTAATTGCTGGTTGTCTTTCCCTTAAATTCTTCCACATGGGGCATCTGCCCTCAGCCAGGAGCAGGAAGAAGCTAGAAGAAATGCACCCCATGGTTGGAATATCTTCATGTTCTCTGCTGGTGACAGCAAGGTCAGCCTATACCCACCCCTCACCTATAGCAATTGTACTAACTAACTGTTCCCACTGTACACAGCTCTTCCTTGGCTGGCCTTCATTTATGGTCTCACACATCTTCTCTGTGTCTACCACAGGCAGTGACTAATAAACAAAGCAGAATTGTCCACAGAGATTAAATTTAATTTACCATCCAGACTATGGAGCGAGGCAATGAGAACTAGAGAAAATTTTGCCTCAGTAGAATTGCAGTTCACTGAGGGAAATCTTACTAGACCTTCAAAATTGGACCAGATGTTATTAACTCACAGGCAGCTGCAGGTCTGTGAAAGGGATTGGATCATTAACCAGGAAGGCTGTGGTTGAAGTCTATAAGGCACAGCTAGTGCTCAAATTCAGCACAGTGCAAGAACTGGGTTTGTGTGTGTGTGTGTGTGGGGGGGGTAGAATCCAGGCAAAGGAGTCATTATCATTCATAACTGGGAAGATATATGAGTAAATTTGAAAAATATGCTAAACATCCTCAGAGGGGTAGAAGAAAATATACTTCCTGTCAAGAACAAACAGACATGTGGATCAAAGGAAAAGAGAAAACAGTAGTCAGCTACTTGAGCTGCACACAGCCCAGGGGATCATGGCTGAACCTCTAGACATTCAAGTCTGCTGGGCCCTACCCAATACACACTCTTATTTGGTCATCCTCATTCCTTTGACCCTCTGAAATATTCAAGAACTTAAGCTTTGAACTTCTCCTAACTCATCATCTTAATGATCTCACTCATTCTCATAGTTTTAAATCTTATTTACAAAGAAATCAATCTCAAACTGATTTCTGTAGTATAGATTCCATCCACAGACTGCCTGTGGTAGACACAGAGAAGACGTGTGAGACCATAAATGAAGGCCAGCCAAGGAAGAGCTGTGTACAGTGGGAACAGTTAGTTAGTACAATTGCTATAGGTGAGGGGTGGGTATAGGCTGACCTTGCTGTCACAAGCAGATAACATGAAGATATTCCAACCATGGGGTGCATCTTAGTTTATTTTTCTGTTGTTGTCATAAATAAGCATAACCAAAAAGCAACTCAGAGGGAAGAGAGTATCTTCCCTCTGATAGTCCATCATAAAGTTAAGGCAGGAATCTATAGGCAAGAATGAGTCTGAGGCTAATCAGCTTACTTACTAGCTTGCTCTCTGCCTTTCTCAGACTCGTTATTTATGCAACCCAGGACCACCTTTCCAGGGATGGCACTGTTCACTGTGGGCTGGTCTCTCCCACATCAGTCATTAATCAAGAAAATGCCCTACCGACTTGCCTAAAGGTCAGTCTCAGAGAGACAGTTTTTCATCTGAGGGTTCCTCTACCCAGATGACTTTAGTGTGTGTGTGTGTGTGTGTGTGTGTGTGTGTGTGTGTGTGTGTGTGTGTCTACTGTGCCTTCTCTTTATGACACCATCTTTGGGCTTTGTCTCTCATATGTCTACTTACATGTCAGCTGTGTACTCTTGGGTGTCTGCGCATGTGAACAACTCACTAATTCCTATGCTAATCTCCAAGTGACATCTTGTTCACTGCCTCTACCTACTCCACCATCACTTCTAAGAAGCAGCTTCCCTCTTCCAATGGCTCTAGCAGAAGCTCTTGGAATTCTTCTGCTCTACTTGATTTCTCTTCCATAGAAGTCTGTCTCATCTCCTCACATGCATATTCCCCTTCTCATCACCCCTATTCCTTATCCCTCTCTAAGCTGCCATCACCCTAGGCTTCCAGACTTGTATAGAGTGAAGCATGGTGTGCCACAGGAGTCTGCCCAGCTGTATAGTTCTGCTGTGCGCCTTTTCTCATATGTGGGTCTCTCTTCCACAGCCACAGCAACCTTCATCCTCAAGCAGACCAAGCAGCATCCTACCTTAAGGTCACTGTTTTCCACGCTTTCCTAAGTTCTCTCTTATGCCCCTTCTCATCAGTGGATCCTCTTTCTTGTGTGCATTACTCACCGGTTGGATGGCCACACATAAGTGAATGTCCACAGGTTGTTAATTCAAAACAAACAAACAAACATACAAACAAAAAACCCCAACCCAACCCAACCAAAGAAAAAATATTGTTCACAATAGACCTGCAGTGCATAGGTGCTAAAAGGATTTATCTCTAAGGTGGAGAACTTTCATTAAAAGTCCTATGCAACCACAGAAAGGCATCCAGTGAATGAGGTATAAGGAAAAGAATGCGAAGAGGCAACAATGAAGCAGAAAATAAAATAGTCTCTAGGAAATGCACTAGACATATTCTGCACCATAAAGTCTAACTTGACCACATAATGAGACTTCTGAAAATCTTCTGGAATGAGAAGAAAAAAACAAAACAGAACAAAAGGAAGTGAATGAAATAGAGAAATGCTCAAAGGGGGAAAAGAGTGCTGTGACTAATTTAAAATTGTGACCTCATGCAAACAAGACTGGAAGTGTCAGTGTAGACCAGTCAGTGTGTCTGAAGAAAACGCTCCCATGTAAGAATGAAATAATCGTTGAGCATATTGGATAGGCTGGTCATATTTTTAGACCAGATTTTCAACATTAGCCAAACCTAGATAAAGTCTAGTTATATTGCTGTTGCTGTCAGTTGCAGTGGGATAACCTCTGCATTCTCTATACAAAGCAAAATGAAATAAAAGACAAGAGAACTGATGGAAGCTCTATACAACCGGGCGCATGAACTGTAGACCATAGCAGTTGCCACTAAGTACAAGAATTCTCTAGTAGGCCTGGGATGTAGCCTGTGTAGACTTGTTTTTCATCATAGGAAGTGAGAGCTATTACCTGTTGCTCAGAAACACAGTGTGGTGGAAGGGCTGCAGGTGGGCCCTAGCACTTCTCATGCTTGTCAATCACATCTGGACTTGTAATATCCTTGGTGGTTCAATGTTCCTGTCCTTCAATTCCATCACTGTGGCTTTCTGGGTCTCTTTGTAAATTGTTTTTCTTCCTGTTTGTGAGGCAATGACTTAGCGTTTTTATATCCCAGACCCATTTTTACTGGACATAGACATAGTGTGTATAGTGAATTGTGTATTATTGATTTTGAGATTTTGCGGTCTTCTGTATATAGTGTTCTTTGACCCAGAGATGTGATGTCATGTATCTGTTGAATCATTAAAGTTTGCTAACGACATTTGTGGGTAGGGTCCTGGAAGCTTTTAGATGAGTGCTGACTTGGTCTCTATATTAAAGTAGCACCCCAAAAGTTCCCTAGGAGTCCCACATATTCTTATGTCTTTTCTTTCTGGAGAGTGGGGACACCCACTCTCATGTGAACTGCCTATTGCCTGTGGATGGCTTTTCCCTAAGGTTGGATGATTTTAGTGTCATAGCATGTTGCCACTCAGCAGAGACAGAGGTGTTCTCTCTCCAGGTTCCAGGGCTTCTCTTCTGCTTGACTCATATCCACCCATCTTGCTACCCCTTGATCCAGCTCCATGGGTTTCCTTGTCTCCCATTTCTACCTGCTCAGCACAAGATGGATGCTTAGCTATGGTTTCTCTCCCTTCACAGAGGTCTGACTATTGACCCAGGGAGCAAGCAGTGCCTTTGGAGACACCTGGTTTATATTTCTTTTCTCAGAGATCAAAGTACTTCACACTCCAGTGTTCACTGCCTGGCAATTATCGTTTGAGATATGGGGTTTCTCTGTCACATGGGAGGGTTAGCCCATCCTTGCACCATTTCTTTGAATGTGGAGTTAGAGAGGAAACATCCTGAAGTGTGTGAGAAGCACAGACAGCATTACAGCCTTCTAGTCTTCATTTCAAATCAGGACCAGAGGGATGTTAAGCACCTTTATTTCCACCCATTATCCCACGCTATTCTGAGGTAGGAACTCTGTAAAGTGGATATTTAAACAAAAGCTATACTTTTTAGTATATATATTTAATATATTTAATTTTTAAAAGTTTTTTCTTTGGTTTATTATTCCTGTCCTGATTTATGGATGTTTTTACTTTAAGAACAAATGACACACCAGGCCTAGCAGAGCAAAGCTGAAATTGCAGCCCTCTGAACACTGAGGCAGGAGGACCGTAAATGAAAGTCCAGCCTAGGCATAATAGCAAGATGGTGTCACAGAGAAAAAAAAAAGAAAGAAACAAAGAGAAGACCTTTGACACTTTGTCAGTGAAGATGTTTTTTAATGGTCAATCTTCTAAAAGAAACCGGTTTAAAACAGAAGGATTTTCCATTCCACATATTTAAAAGGAAATTAAAAAAATGTTTAATATATATGTTTCATACATATGAAGAGAGATCATATATATATGAGAGAGAGAGAGAGTATATATCAGATTGTAGTTAATTCAAAGGTAGGATGGGTTAATTAGTATTCTAGGCCAGCAAAACTCTGTCTCTAAAACAAAACAAACCTAGACAAGTCTAACTTCAACGCTACCTGATTCCCTGGATTCTGCAGTGGGACTTGCCTAAATCTTCCTCATCCTTTTTGGGCACACCTGCCTTCACTCCCCCAGCCATCCCAGAGTACAGAACAGGTAGTCTTATCTAATGGCAGTCAGACTCCCTAGACAGATATCCTTCAGGATGAGGGTTAAGGGCACAGTGAGGAGGAGGAGTCTGGGAGCCCAGAAAGGACTCTGTCCTTTGCCCTGCTTTAGCTGTGTTCATCACACTCTGTTCTTTGACAGTGTCCTTCAACCTGATACCCTGACACTTATTTTTGCCTTTTCTTTCCTTTTTGTCACTCTCTGAGGGTGCAGTACAATGATATGTCTCAATAAACTGATCATAAGGAACTTTAGTACATTGGTTGGTCTTACTCATCTAATTGTACATAGCCTTGGAAAGCAATGCCAACTTCTCTAGATGGGAGCAAAGACGTCTTCATGTTCCTAATTTCCCAAGCTTGGTGCTGAGACCATTCCCAACATGGCAGTGATTCTGACTCTAGGATCCATATTGCCTGATATGCCAGGCATTATGAACTGTTATGATGCTATTGAATTTCATTTTCAAAAGCAATACCCTGTGTCATTATTTCATAGAGGTTCAAGCCTATGGGTCTGTGTCTTCAGAGGCATTATGGGTGGAATTTGAATCCAGAAATGTTATAAAGTGTGGTGCCCGCTTGTGTACCTTAGGTGACTTATGAGCATTTTGGGAGTGGATATTTCCTATATCTTGCCCAAATAAGTGTTAGGGATCTTCTGTTTAAGAACCAAGCACGCACGCACACACACACACACACACACACACGTATATGTGTATTTTTCTTAATGACAATATTATTTATGTAGCAGCAATGGGTTGAATACAAGGATGTAAAAGCACAGGACACTTTGCATGGTGGCCAAGTTCAATAAGGACAGGTTGAAGACTGCTATGTGAACCTTGGCATGCCTATCAGGTATGTGTTCCTATAGGCTGAGACATACAGATGAGGAGGCCGGGGGACTGCAGCAGGGTAGTCCATATTGAATATTGAGGATCATATGAAGTGCCAGTGGCAATTTGCATGGGAAGGGTTTGAGACAGCAGAAATAAAAAGCCAGGCAGCAAGCTCCTTTGTCTGTTTGTAAGGTTGGTTGTTTTCAAGATAGGCTCTTACTAATTAGCGCCAGCTATTCAGGAACTTTCTATGTAGATCAGGCTGGCATTGAACTCACAGAGATCTATCTGCCCACTGAAGTGTGTGGCAACACACCCAACACCCATCTTCTTTACAGTGTGTTCTCTTGCTGTGTAAAAGGGACACAATGATATCAAACTCACGGGGTTTTAAAGTAAAGCAAGAGTACGAAAGGGATGAAGAGTGGTGTTGGGAATTTAACCAAGCTTTCTCAAAAGACCATTTGAAGTTCGACTTTTGGTACAATCAGGATATGAGGTTATGTGAACACAGCTTCTTTAGGGGGTATGAAGTCCACAGTAGGCTTGACCCTACTCCCTATGACTATTGTCTTCATAAGGAGGGAAATTTGAATATAGGGACATATAATATTGAGGGGCAACGCTATGAGAAACACCGTGGAAGGACAGTCAACTGTGAGAGCACTGCATATGTAAACAAAAGAACAGCTTAGGGACACAAAGCTACCAGAGAGTAGCATGGGTAAAAGGTTTCCTACAGAGATGTTTGAAGCAGGCACAGACTGCCTGACATCTTGATGTTGGGCTTATGGAACTGAGAGCTTAAAGATGCCCTTGAACAACAATTGTTACTACCCACAGAAATCTTCATAGGATGACCCCATCCTCTTTCTCTGCCCTCTCCTGGCCGTGCCATCTCTCTGGCATCAGAGGCCTCTTGATACCCTTCATTCTCTTCAAAGTCTCACTCTTTCTTTGCTCAATACTTCATACTCCATTTTTAGGCAGGCTCTTTAAACAGTGCCTTGGAGGTCAGGAAGGCAAGGGTTGGGCTGCAAAGTCGTCTGTGTGCTGAGCACATTTACTCTGTCTTGGGGACATGATAGTAAAAGGGCCACCTTATCCAGACCCTAGCAGTGTACAGGGCTGGGGTGGCAGCTGCAGACATTACACTCTGCCCTGCCAAGAGGGCCTGTGTGGGCAGATTCAGCATAGAAATAGCTGGAATCCAAAGGCCAAGTGTTGTTCTGGCATCTACCCTGTTTGTTCTTCTCCAGTCGATCTGTCTGCTGTGTGGGAGGCAGCAACGGAAGTGCTGCAGCCAGTGGTGAAGCAGAGGCCCTCTATTGGTTGGTAATCCTTTAGTCCCCTACTCCTCACTCAGGGAAAGAGATTCAGAGAATAAACCAGCAAGCTCCCCTTGTGTTGAATATCCTACTGACACATGGGAGCGGACGCTCTCAAAGTTAAGTTATTTCATTAAGACTACCCAGAAACCTACAAATCCCTATCATCTTGTCAATCAACATTCAGTTTCAGATAAACATATTTTCCCTTCAGCCCTCCTCTGCAGCATCCTGTGTAATGCTCTGAGAACATCTGTCCATAAATACATGATGGGGATTCCTACAGAATGAGGTGGTATTGGGAGTGTCTGCTTCCCACAGTGTTAAAAACTCTGGAGAATTCTCCTATTTTTTTCTCACACAGAAGAATGTTAAAATTGTTACCAACCAAAGACATTGCTTGGATGGGATTAAAATGTTAGACCTGAACTCATCATGGTCTCCAGACAAAGTCAACTTAAATTAGTCAACAGACATCACCATTACATTCTCTCTTCTGTTGAAAATCAATGTTTCTGTCCAACTTTCATAATACCTATACATTGATTGAGTTCTCTGCATATTGACTTGCTGAACTGTAGGTGTTTTTGTTTTTGACAGGCCCCTGGAACCAGTTACAATTCCTTTGAACTTCTTTTAAAAGTGGAGACTAAATACAGAAGCGTTATACCCAAGTTCTCAAAGCTGGGTACTAAGTTCAGCTCTTAGAGCTTGCAAAACGTAGTACTGATTCACTGTGATACATCCATTTAAACCTTTGATACTTAGCTCCATCTCCTTTGGAATGAACCATTGGATTAATCTAATTCTTTGCACTTATTCATTGAAGTCAGACCTAGTACAAACTGTCTTTGAACTTGTGGAGTCCTCTTTGCTCTTTTATGAGATGTGCATCTTGACTGAGCTCTCTTCATTTCCCCATACAGAGGAGCTCCCTGAGACAGCCATATCCTCAGATACAGGCATGAGAAACTGTGACAGTTCATGGTGATTGTCAATGGGCTGTTCTGGAATTACCTAGGAGATAAACCTCTGGGCCTGTCTAGATGGTTTGATTGAGCTGGGAAGACAAGACCTACTGTAAATGTAGACGGCACCATTCCCTGGGATGAGACCCTAGACTAAATAAAAAGGCAAAAGTGAGCTGAAGATCAGCATTTCTCTCCCTGCTTCCTGACTGGCTTTAATGTGACCAGATGCCTTATGCTCCTGCTGCCATGCCGTGCCTGCCATGATGTGCTGTACCCTCCAGCTGAGAGCAAGGATAAACCCCCCTTTCCTTAGCTTGCTTCCTTCCAGGCACTTGTTGGCACTAATGAAATGGTAGGTAATACAGGAATGGGGCAAGAAAGTTTTTTCCTAAAGAGTCCCCAGGCCATATGACTTCATTACACTATGCAATATATAGCCACTGGGCTGGGCACAGGAGAACCTCTGTTTTTGTTGTTGTTGTTGTTTGTTTTGTTTTTTGTTTGTTTGTTTTGACTCCTCTTTTCCAAGAGTCAGAAAGAATGTAGTGAGCAGAGGAAAGCTGGCTAGGCTAGTTGTGCTCTTTCCTGTCTGTATTTGAGGGGCAGACAAGAAAAGGTAAGTTATGACACATTGTTGCTTCGCGAAAGGGGAAATGATGACAAACCAATAGTTATAAATACTAGGAGCCACTCTTCCAGAGACTTTGCTGGTGTTGACCACAGGCATCTGTGCCCATATGAAGGGACACCCACAAGTTCCAAGGCCATGACATGATGGACAGTATGGACAAGGGTGGGCCCAGGGCACAGCTGCCACCTGGGGCCTGATGCTTCCTTCTAGGAAGGGTGTCACTGCATTCTTGTGGAGGTGTCTTTCTGGCCTTCCGGGGATTGCCTGAGGATCTGCTGCTGAAATTGGAAAAAAAAATATGTGCTCTTTAATTGCTCATGATCCCTGGAAAATCCCGGGTGTGGCCACCCTGAGTGCTGCCTTAGCCAGGAATAGGCAAATGTTTAGAGGTCTGTTGGGTTTGGACAAGAAGGAAATGTGAAGCCGGGGGCTGCTAAGCTGTCTCTCCTCTGCTTTTTCTTCTTCCACATTTTCTCCTGCTCCTTCCAGCACCAGGGACCCTGGAGATCAGGGGAGCTATGATCGGAGACTTTGAGGGGCAGAGTAACTTACCTGCTTTGAGGATACCCAGGCCCATTGCTTCCCCACTCACCCATTCACAAACATAGATGGCTCAAATTTTGTGTGACATCATACAGCAAAATATAGCAGCTTCTCCCAATACAGTAGAGGGCAAGTTAGGAAATTAGCTTTATTGGGTGTCTTCTGGTCTCATTTGGGGATCTCAAGAACACTTTCCCATAAAGATTTTAGTCTTCCAGCTCTAATGACCTTTATCCTGTAGAATCTAGGGTTTCAAGTCATTTCCATTTTATTTGACTTTGTTAAAGTGATGGATGTGGGGATCAAGGCATGTAAGACACCCTCATGTTCCATGGTGGAGGTTACATCAGTTCATTCTTCATGAAAACAGCTTCTTAATCTGCAAAGTATGAGCCTCTGACACTCTGCCCTGCCACCCTGCATACACTCCTCTCACATTCCTATGCAAGGCCCAGAACAGCTGTCAGAGAGAGAACCAGCAATTCCTAGTACTGAAGGTCAGTGTTGGGTCATTCTGACCAGCTAGCTCACCACAACTACAGGCTGTGCTTCTCACCCACACTGGAGTTCTTTGGTTTGCATCAGAGTCGGATTTGTCTATTTATTTATTTTTCGGTCCTGCAGCCACAAAATTGGAAAAGCACACAACCATCGTTGCTGAGCATTCTCAAGTCAGCTGGGTCACGGCTAGAGAGTGACAAGCTCATGCTTACTTAGGAAAGGAGGTTGAAGCACAATGCTGCATGCTATGAGAAGGATCTTTAGAGCTTGTTCTGGATGCTGCTGATCTTTTCAACATGAGGCCCCCGCTCAGGGAAATTCCTGAATCCCTGGGATAGTGGGAACACCTTAGTGGCACCCTTCTTAGGCTTTGTGGACCTAAATCTTCTATGCTTAGACAGGCATAGTTCTATCCTTCCACCCCAGCTCAGCCCTTAACCAGTTCCATGTGGACTTTTCTGAGTTTCTGCCTCATAGGAGAACATGAACTTCATTATCACATGCATACATCAAAGTTGAGACTCTGCCAACCATTTGACAGGGCTTTGTGGTCACAGTAACTTCTGTGCCATCTTGGCTAGGATTTCTATTGCTGCACCAAAACAGCCTGACCAAAAAGTAAGTTGGGGAAGAAAGGGTCCAATTAATTGGCTTACCCTCCCTCTATCTCTGTTTATCACCAAAGAAAGTTAGGACATGAATTCAAACAGGGCAGGAACCTAGTGACAGGAGTTGATGTGGAGACCATGGACGCTTGCTACTTACTGGCTTGCTTCCCTTGGCTTTTCAGTCTGCCTATGTGTGGAGCTCAGGACCATCAGCCCAAGGGTAGCACTGACCACATAGGAACCCTCCCCCATCTTCACTAATTAAGAAAATGCCTTATAGACTGTCCCAAAACTCAATCTTATGGAGATATTTTCTCTCAGATGACTATAGCTTATGTCAAGTTGACTTAGATCTAGTCAGCACATGTGCCCCCACAAAGATCCAAGAGATACTCATCCCTGTTCCCCCTGCTTGCATCCTCTCAAGTTCCTAGAATTACTAGTCACAATGACTGACACAGGCAGTGTGGTTGCCTTTGTGTAGCATCCAAGGATGGCTGTCCCGTATTAATCTTCTGCCCCAGTGGGCTACAGCCAGAGGAGACCACACACAATGATTATGTGAAGTGGCTGCACCCATGTTGGATGTTGGCATTGGTACAAAAATTGTTGTTTGAAGACGGAGGACAGATATAGCAAGTCCTCAGTCAGTGTTGTTCCTCAGGATACCTCCTCCTGGAGATACTAGAGCCATCTCTGTCCATTGCTGGAGCCACTAGGCAGGCAGTGTTCTGTATGCTGGCAACAGGGGAATACCATCTGAGGTTGCTTCACTACAGGACTTGTTGGGTAGGAGTTGTAAGTCATCTGTTGAAGGCACCGTAACAGGTATGACCCCGACTCAGTATCCACCTGGCCATGTCAGTTTCCTCACAAGGTGCCAAGGGGCACTCCCTTCTGACACAAGGGACTTGTATTCAGGTATGAGGTCTCTCATTGGTTCCCAGTGGCGATCAAGGGACACACGTGGATATATTAGTCACTTCTCTCATGGTTGTGACAAAGTACCTGAGCAAAGCAATTTAGCACTGTTTTATAAACTTAAATAAATCTAGATAGGTACATATTGTTCAGTAAGGGAGATGGGTGTTCATTTTTAAAAATAGCATTTTTATTTCTTACTACCCAGATTGAATTTTCAAGGTTGTTCCTACATAAGCAATCTCATTAAACATCTACAGTTTAGCTGACTATTCATGATAAAATTAAAAAAAAAATCTCTCAGTAAAATAATAAGGAAAAGTGCTTCAGTATACCACAGGGGGCTTTGCTTGTTTGTTTGTTTGTTTGTTTGCTGGCTTGCTTTAATGTCAACCTGACAGAAGCTAGAGTCATCTGGGAAGAGGGAACCTTAATTTATCAACAATACCTCCATCAGATTGGCCCGTGGGCACGTCTATGGGGGGGTTTCTTGGTTACTAATCGATGTGGGGGACTACAAACCACTTTAGGCAGTTCTATCCCTTGACAGATAGTCCTGGATTGTTTAAGAAAGCAGGCTAAGTAAGCCATAGAGAATGAGCCAGTAAGCAGCCTACTTTGCGACCACTGCTTCAGTTCCTGTCTTTAGTTCCTGCCCTGACTTCCCTTAATGATGGAAAACAAGACATAAGCTGAAATAAACCCTTTCCTCTTCCAAGTTGCTTCTGGTCATCACAGTAACAGAAAAGCAAACTAAAACTAAGGGACATGCTAGATCTCCTCTCCAGAGACTGCGAAGGATGGGTTAGATCAACACTCACTATTTCCACTGAGACTGTAGTGGAGGGTAAAATGAGGCCACTAACCCAAGAAGAGGGAATGCAAATAACTAAGGGGAAGGAGGAAGTAGCCAGTGTTTCTTTTCACAGATGGTTTAGCTGTCTGTGGGAAGCACTCTGAGGAATATAAGCCCCACTGGGAAACACAAATGGATTTAACAAGACTGTAAGATAACATGTCATATAAAAACTCAAATAGTGGAGAAAAGACCATAGCATATAACAGACTCAGTAATACCCAAAAACATGTTTTATGAGTAATAATATACAAAATGATGACAATGATTATTAGCTGGCATGGTGCTTTCTAGTAGGGAATCCCAGAACTGGGGTGGTAGAGGCCAAAGGGTTGTGCGATTGAAGTTGGTTGGCTGGAATACATATAACTAGCCCCTGTCTCAGAAAACACAAGCAAAAACTCAAAAAGTTTGTTAAATATTGCCAAGAGAAGATGGAAAGGTGGAGATAAGAAGAGACAGGACACGTTTATACAATAAAGCTTCCCAATATTAATATGGAGGGCTACAGTCTGAACATGGTCCTAATAAAAACTCCAGGAAAGTTTCTGGAGGCAGCTGGAAAGTTATACTTAATGCTTGTATATATGCACTGCATAGGATATCTAGCTATTCTGAGGAGTTGAGAAGATTAGTTCAACCAGACTTAAAAGGCTAATGTTTGTGTTAATCTAAACATAGAAGATGAAATTTCTTGTATGAAATGCCAGAGACTCTGCATTTTGAAGAGCACAACTATTTTTCAGATAAGACAAGAAGAATAAATCATGAAAAAATACACTTACCTTTCTCAGTTAAAATCTGTTTTTTAAAATAAACCATTAAAGTTATATGAACCATAGGTTGGCAAGATGGCTTATTGGGTGAGAGTACTTACTGCTAATCTTGATAATGTAAGTTTGAAGCCCGAGTTCTACATGTTAATGTGAGAGAAATATCTTTTACAAGTTGTTCTCTGACCTCCATATTTGCTTTGTGTCACACATGCACATGCACACATACAAAGACAGAAATATAATTAAAAAGTAAAAAGATTATACCTATGTATATATACATATATATACATATACATATATATATACATATATATGAGCAAAGCCAACAACTGAAAGAAAATATTCCCCACAACTGGTAGAAAATATTTTAAATATAATTGGAAAACTATATAGCTTATAGCTAGATTGTGTAGAGCCATCATGTGACTCAATATTAGAAAAAAGAGATCAATATATATGAACACAGAAAATTTACAAAAGATGATGTCCAGATAGCTAAGGAAGGGCCATTCTTCCTGTGTTATCAGGGAACTCACGTTAGACTCACCCTGGGGTGCCAACTCCTCAGGTGTTCTTAGCAGATGGTGAACAAGAAATCTTTCACACAAGCTCGGGGATCTACCAAAGCATGCAGTCTCCCTACTATGCTCACACTCACAATCACACTCACACTCCATCCCACCAAAGTTCTCCATATCAGCAGAAAGCAGAAAAGGCTAAGAGCCAGGTCTGAAATTCTAACTAGAGGCTGAGGAAGGACTGAAAGCTTAGTTTGTCTGGACTGTGGTGAGTTCAATGTCAGCCTGTACAACTTAGAATTTGGAAGAAGAAGAAGAAGAAGAAGAAGAAGAAGAAGAAGAAGAAGAAGAAGAAGAAGAAGAAGAAGAAGAAGAAGGAGGAGGGGGGAGGAGGAGGAGGAGGGAGGAGGAGGAGGAGGGGGGGGGGGGGGGGAGAGGGGAGGGGGGGGGGGGGGAGGGGGGGGGGAGGGGGGGGGAGGGGGAGGGGGGAAGGAGGAGGGGAGGGGGGGGGGGACCAGAATGGCAGCAGCAGCAGCAGCTAGGAGATGGTTGAAAGCATGAGGACCCAAGTTCAAATCCCCAGAGACTAACTATATAAAAGGACAGGTGTGGTCATGCACATATCTGCAGCCCCAGCATTGTGTATGGGGTTGGGAGTTGTCAGGGAAGGGACAGAAGAGCAGTAACATCAGAGTTTGCTGACTACCAGCTTAGGTTCAGTGAAAGACCCTGTCTCAGGGGAGTAAGGCAGAAAGTGAAAGACAGATTAGGACATCTGATGTCCCCTCTGGCTTTTGGGTATGCAGAGGCTTGTGTACCTGCATGTGCGTGTACACACATACACACACACACACACACACACACACACACAGTAAAACAAAACAAAACAAAACAAAAATCCCACAGAAAACCACCCTTATTCCTAAAAGGCATGTAGAAAAAAAGAATCCCAAATCTCATATTCAGAATGAAAAGAATCTTGCCTGATTTTCATGACTTTATTGAAACAAGTTAAAAATAATATTTTAAGCATGATTCAATGTCCAGTTCTCACAAGTTATCAAAATGAGTCAGGTCTTGATGTCTGCATCACATTAAACTGCATGGTGGCATGGGGCACACAAACATATATGAGAGCATTGCATGTGTGCAGGCGTGACAGGCATGCTACCCTGCAGACCTGTCGGGGTTGGCTAAAGCAAGCCTTGCTTCGAGTACCAAATAGCTTGTGTTGCTTAAAGTGTCTTTGATAAGCCCACGGCATCACTGGCAAAGAGCTTTGTTAGTGCACATACTTATTAAGGCTGTAAATACCAAACACCATGAGACACAGTAGCAATCACACTTGTTTACAGTCTTGCTTTTTTTTTGTAATTGAAAAGAATATATTGGGAACTCTTTCCAAACAAACACGTACTTTCCTGTACAGTGCAAATATTTGTTCAAAGCTGACAAAAATCAACACAACACTCCAGTACGAAGGACTCAGCTACCAGTGATCAAGGATACATTTTTTCTTTTACCATGATATTTTGTAAGATTAAAAGCTAATTCTCATTTCTCTCTTTTCTCTTGCAAGGTGAAGACATTCATTAAGGCCCACCTTCACAACTCTGTTTCATTATCCCAACACAAATGACTTCTCTTTAACGCACAGCTCGACACAGCTCCGATTCCTCTTAGCTCAGAATCTAATTATGATGATGGGACATTATCTACAAGTATATTTTCAAACACAGGGCTTGAGCTACTGAGAACTACTATCAATTCTTTCTACACTTTTTAAAAGTGTTTTCTGGCATTGGATTTACTATTTGGAAGTCATTTGCTCTAGGAGGCCTCAAAATGCCTGTATCTGTGGGGCTGGGGGGTTGTTTTTCTTCTTAATATTTTTGAAATTACTTTTGCTATTGGCTGGAATAAGGAATACAGCTTATGAATCTAAAAGTTGTAAAACAAGGTGATGCACATCTGAAATTCCAGCCACTCAGGAGCCCACAGCAAGAAGGTTGCACGTCCCAAGTCAGCCTGGGTTACATAGCAAGAGTGCCTTATACAAGCAAACAAGCAAACTCCAGGGGAAGAGGAAGAACATGAAAGCCATTTGCTCTAGGAAACCTCAAAATGCCAACAAGGTCCCCTTCAAACTTTTCAGTCACTACCCTTCTCATCTTCCAACTTGAGAACTCCAAGGATTCTCAACAGTAAAGGTTCTTTTCTTGGAATGCGCACATGTCTGGATAGTCTAAGCCATGAACATTCTTAAAAACATAAAATTGAGTCTGTGAGATGGTTCAGTGGGTATCCAAACCTGAAATTCAAGGTCGACACTGAGAACCCACATAGTGGAAGACAAGAAGCCACTCCTGAAAGCTGTTTTCGTACCTCCACATTTGCTGTGGCACAGGGGTACCGTCCCCCACAAAATAAGTAAATAAATAAAACTCAAATGAATAAGAATGTTTTCCTGCTGCAAATACAGTGTGGTGTCAGACACTGGCACAGGTAGATTTGACTCTCTGCAGTAGACAAAACCCCAAACCAGCAGCAGCAAGACAATCATCCAGGAGCAGAAACAAAGGTACTTCCGGTGAGGCCGAATCACCTTAACACAGCCGCAGAGTCTGCCGTTGTGTTTTCCTGTATGTGCTCCAGTGTGTGGAGACCAGATCGACATTGAAGCCTTCTTCCATGCTTCTTGATATTAGTTTTTGAGACGGAGGTCTCTTGCTGAACCAGAAATTCATATAAACTCATCTAAACATGAGGTAGAAAAAAAAATTGGAAACACAAAGATTGAATCCTGGGACATCAGAAATGTGGCTTGATTTGCTGGTAATTTTAAAATTCAGAGAACTGATTTTCCCTGAAGGCACCTCAGTCGCCTTATGAAGCAAAGGAGTACATAATTCACTCCCTGGATTTCTAGATAATATTCCGGAAGATCAGAAAAGACTATTGGAAAGTTTGATTTAACAATGATCATAGAACTACAAGTGTGATTTGAAATTGGCACCATTGCTTGGGGAATCAACAGGCATGTAGACAGACTGTTAGGTCTCAGCCCAGATCTATTGGATCTGAGTATGAATGTTTAACACAATCCTCTTTAGACACAAAGAAGAGGGAGAGCCAGGTACCCAGAGGCCAGGGGCTGTATACACATGGGAGGAGTAGGTTGAACTCCAGTCCTAAGGCACTGAGCTGTGCTTGTACGAACACATTACTTAACACCAGATTCCCCTCTCAGCCTCACCCTACAGTTGAAGGCATCTACAAATGCACCCACATTAGAACTGTAGTTAAAACAATCAAGGATCACCAGGGACCCGTGGTCAGCCTGTTGCCCAGGCCACAGTGGTGACATTTATATATATACTGAACAAAAAACTGTTTTTGAAGTGATCTTTTCTTTGCTCTGACTTTAAAATAACATGGGGTTGTTATGAAAAATTGACAAGACACACTTTTAATGTACAGTTTTATTTTAGCTTAAACCAGTACAAAATCCAATGTGCCTGCACTCTGGGCACTACCACAAATGAACAGCCTTTATTAAAAAACTAGTTGTACTATAGAAAGGTAGATGCTTTTATTTTTCAAACAATTCTGTGATAACAAGAACACAAGTATAAGAGAGACTGTGTCATGTTCAAACCTCTTCATAGGGATAGGGTTCAGCTGAAGGAAAGCTACTTGTGAAGAAGTGTGGAGGCCCAAGCTAGGGTGCAGAATGAGGCTTTAATGGATGAAAGCCTTCAGGGAAGACATTGCAGATATAGGAAGGCCTATTTTTAATTCATGAGTCCAGCTAGTCATGAAGGTGGAAACGAAGCTAGAGCTTAGCTTGGTACTGACAGTAGCCATCAATTCTCTGACAAGGCACGCTGAGCTCTCTGCAGAGAAGTGAGGGACAAGGTTTAAAAATCTTCATGAAATTTCAGGTGTACAATTAAGTATTGTAGGGACCTGTGAACCTGGTAAGTTAAGCTCCTTGGATAAAGGAAGGTTGGTGATGCAAACCCTGAGTCTCCCTGCCAGAGCTACTTAAGGGGCAAGTAAGCAAAAGTGATGATACATTTTTTTTCTGCACTATCTACAAATGTTATTATTGTATCTTGGTTTGTCCTATCTGTTGGATACATGGTCTTACATATGGTCTCATAGTCATCATGCACTATAAACTGGACTCAAGCTCAAGATAATCTGTAAAAGGTATTGAACATTCCAGTTAGTCCATATAAAAAACACACAATCCAGGTACTTTATTTATAAGCTGTAAGCCTAGACTGGGCAGATTTGGGGCTATTCTAACATTTCTCAGCCACAAGGTCCCTTACTGTTGGCCATTTTTCCTGGCCATGTGCTCATGGTCCATTTCCTCTCATGGGGGCTTCCTCCTCTCTTAGTCTCCTTTCTTCTCTATTGGTTTCTCCTGAGACACCATAATTCAATTCTCAAATCCCACCTTTCTCCTTCTCTGGCCCAATCACAGGCTCTAGCCTTTTATTGACCAGTTTAATTGAGGAGCAAGAATTTCAGAGCATCACCTGGTGTGAGGATCTGCATGTTGGTGGGGGACAATCGGATCTAGGGAGCCAGTATTTAGCATTAGAGTACAGAGGGGCATCAGACCAGCCCACTACAACAATCCACATGATTCATCCTCACATGATGCGACTGCAAGCATGATCCCATTGATCTGGCTTGCTAATGTTATTTTAGTACATGGAAATATATGACAGCCAGGTTAGGCGTCAACTAGGACAATCCACACAGAAGAGCTGTCGTATGCTCTGCAAGACCAGTTCGCATAAGGAAAGGAAAGCTTATGCAGCCCATTCTTACAGGTTTTTTTTTTTATGTTTTCTGATCTTTCAGAATAAAGGTAAAGCCATGGAGGAGCCATGGGGCCACTGTCAAAGAAGTCAGGTCATATGTGGGAAGAGTAGGATACTCAATAAAGCTGAAATTTTAATATCCATGAATAAAACCTCTTAAGATAAGATTTGACAAGTGACTGTCACAGAAATAATATTTCAAACAAGTATCCAGAGAGTCTTTTGGAAGTAGACAGCTGTATAAGATTGTTTATTTTGGTTCCTACCTGAAAATTTTGACTGTGAAATACAGATGGATATAGCCCAGGGGCCTTCACTGTGGTCATCTGGGATGGTTTTGCTTAAGGACTTAGAGAGTCTACTCAGGGACTATCATACCCACCTGTGCTGTCACACTCAGCATGAGTCTTAAGCTCACAGCCTTTTCTTCTCATCGATGGCAAGAGAGGCTAGTTCATGGCTGGTCACTCACCTGTTAAGGGAGCCTCCCATGGAGGATAGAAAGAGAAGAAAGAAGAGAGCAGTGAGACAAGGAGAAAAAATAGAACATGTTTACCAGAAAGTCTTAAAGAGAACTATATGGAAGAAGTGTATGAATACTATACATTTAGTAAATTTATTTACGTAAAAATAATATTTGATGAAGTAGCCTCAAGTTGACCACCATAGTTGGGGCTTTATAATTGATACACCTTCCCTGAAAAGATGTTTAGGAGAAGTCTTGGTGTCAGAGAACATCATAAGAGAGACACAGAGCAGCCACCCTCACAGACATGTCCCCCTTGTACCAGGGAAGCTCCAGGAGTATTGGTAACATAAAGCTAACCTACGGTGAGCTGCACTGAAGCAAAGCTCAGTGCATTTGGGATCACTCAAGGTAGCATGCATCCCAGAGATGCTTGACGTCTACTGAAGCCTTGGTTTCCCAATGGCAGAAATGCCATCACCTTGAAGCACCAGAAAAAAAAAAAAAGAAAAGCAAAAGAGAAAAGCAGTCTCTTTAAAGCAACAATGTCAGGAGTTCTTTCAAGAATGGTGGAAGGATTTTCCATATAAAGAGAAGAAAAAAAGAAAATGGAGAACTTCCCACAGCTGCTGCTCTGCAGAGGCTGGAGATGAAACCTAGAGGTTTGAATACTAGACTTTATGCTCTCTAACTCTCTCTTTCTGTAAGTTATACATGTTATATAGGTTTCCTATTCATATGTCTGTATTATGTTTATACATCTATATAAATATCAAATACAAAGTTCTATTAAGACTTTTTGAACCCTATCTACACATTTTTTTTTTCTGAAACTAAAAAACAAAAAGAGACTAGAGGCTTTTTCTCTTGCATTTTCAGTGGCCATAATAATATCAACTGACATACGAATTCATTTGGAAAACCTTGGACCATTTTAACTCTCTGACATCAAACATTTACCTCTACTAGGGTCTCAAAACCCAAGCTTCTGCTCCACAATGTTCCTATACAGTCCTGTGGAATGTTGCCATTAGGCCATGAAGACATTACCTGATAATGGTGAGATTACCACAGCATACCCATTGTCTGGAAATTTACTAAGATGGGTCATACAGTTTCTCTGGAGGAGAGAGTTTATTGTTCTGTTGGGAGTGCAGAGTAGTGTTTACATCATAATAATGTATGTTCAACAGTCTGTGAGCTCTGAGAGGCAAAGGCAATGACCAGCAACTAAAAGGAGTCCTCCTTGGAAGATGCACCTGCACATCTGGGCTCACCAGGGTCTCAAATCATAGAGTAACTAAAACCTTTGCAAATGTGGTGTTTCTCAGACTCCACTGTGAGATATAACCCTCATGAACCAGACTCTGCTAAGTTGGAATTTTTCATGTTTTTTGGGAGTGGTGGGGAGGATAACTGGACATATGCTTAAGTTATCTGGAAAGAGAAATTCAGAAAATGTTTCCCTCAGATTGCCTATAGTCAACTCTATAGGATAATTTCTTGATTATTATTGATGTGGAAGGACCTAGCCCACTTTGGGTGGTGTCATCCCTGAGCAGTAGCCCTGGGTTATATATGCAGGCTTAGAAAGCCATAGAGAGAAAGCTAGTAAACAGTACTCTTCCAGGACCTCTGCTTCTGTTTCTGTCTCCGGGTTCTGGCCCTGACTTCCTGTGATGATGAAGAATGATGTGGAACTGTAAACTAAAATAAACCTTTTCCTCACCAAGTTACTTTTAGTCAGATCACAAACATTTGGGTGATCACAGCAGTAGAAACACTAACTCAGGCAGAATTATTTGCAGAAACTAATGTAAACATCTTCTTTAAAGAATAAACAGCATTCTGGGAGAATTTTAAAAACTTTTTCATAGATTTAAAGATGGCATTTCACATTTATTTACACACAAACAATGCCAGTGCTTACTGTAAATCACTCTAATCTATACATTTCAGCAATCTCTCTCTAGATCTTCTATATGTAGATTTTGTGGCCGCTGTTTTATCTGTTCTTAAAACTTATTCTGAATACATTTCCTAATGCTTTACCTGGGTTATACACTCAATTTGAACGAACTGATGACATTTTCTTTGGATAACTTCTTTACCAAGTGTCTAGAAAACAAGGTCACATTTCTTCTGACATAATGTTCACCAGGGAAGGTGAGTCACTGCATGCAAGGTTAAGCTAGCTGTCTTATAAATTCATGAATTGATCTGACCTACAGAATTCCCTGGAAGTGTGCCACTTGTTCTGTGAGTACTCTGTGTTAAGGCTGGGTGCATGTGGGTAGCTCCTGAGTTCTCACTATATTCTGTATAAAGACAACACCTCCTTATTGTTTGTGTGCACAGTAAACCTTCAGAGCACGGAGCTTAGGTACTGAGAGTAGAAAAAGTGTTCTTATAAAGACTAAAGACAATTCTATGATAGTATTGACTAATTTCTCAGCTACTTTTCTCATTGATATGATAAAATGCTTGGTCGAGGCAACTTAGGGGAGAGAAGCCCTTTCCTGGTCATGATGTTTAGAGTGCATGGTCCATCATGGCCGGGGAGGCAAGGCAGTAGGAGGGGATTTGGCCCATTGCTGATAGGACCTCACCAACAGCTGGGCAGATCAGGAAGGAGCTAGCAGACAGGAAGAGAGGCCAAACTTTCTGAAGGGCTGCTTTTCCTGAAGTCCACTTCTTCCAGCTAGGCTCCATGCACTAAAGGTTCAACAATCTCCCAAATTGCAGCAGCACCTAGGAACTGAGCTCTCCAGCACATGAGTCTTTGAGGGGACATTTTGCTTCCAAACTCTGTTTCTATGTAGCTCTGTTACAGAATAAAAACCACAAAAATGTACTGTATAAAGAGCAACGTGAAGAATGGTTCTGTCTACTATCAGAACTTCTGAGAAATAAATGCACCCAAGTCTTCCTGGTAAAAATGCCCAGACTGTGGGTCTCATTGGGAAGGTCTGGGAAGCTTGAGAGGCCACTGAGATGATGGTGGCAGGTTTTGTGATCTAGAAATGAAAGCTACCTTACCTAGGCATCTGGGAGCCCAGTTGCTAGTATCTGTGCAGTCCAAGTGAACTTTCAAAGTCAAAGGCAAGATGCAATAGATAATCCTGGACTTTGGGCAGCTCAGGTGCCAGCCCTGATGGAAGTTACTGCAACAGGAATGAGGAGGTACATCTTAAGTAGAAAAGTGCTGGATTAGTGTTGGTCAGTCTTGCCCTAGACTCAGAGTGAATCAGGAAGGGGAGAACCATGCAAGAACTATACTCTGCATCTGCTGACTGGTGAGTATTCTAGATAACAGGACTTGGCTCTTCCATTTAAGAGATCTGACACTCACAGATCTAGGAGTATTGGGCTATTCTCTAGAACCAGTATATAAGAACATGTTACTAGATGGTTGGGAGGGTTGTTGAGATCCTCTGTCAAGACTAGAGGACAGATACTGTCGTCGTATTGTGATCTGTTCTGATTTCTATGACAAGAAACAACATGACCATTGCTTCTATTTTTGCAGAATTAATAGAATATTTTTCTTTGAAGTTAGATAATCGAATCACCCAGGTTAGATATAATCTCAAACAACAGTATGTTTAATAGCCAGGAGTGATGCATCCTGTTAAGGACACAGAGGGGACATGGCTGTGGTGGCAATTGTCTCCAAATAGGTCTTTCCAGATTGGTGGCTGAAGAAGCAGTCCAAAAGGTGAAAAGATTTTCTCAAACTGATTCAACTTTAAAGCAAACCAATGAAATTGGTTATTCTGGGTCTGAGACACAAGGGATTAAAGAGGTTAAATGTTTCTATCTCCACATCATCATCACACAGATCAGACTCTGCTTTTGCTTTCACTGAGTACCCCAGGGGCTCATCTTTCCAAAGCATCTCATCCCTCATCCCTTATTCTGCAGTCACCCTGTTTCTTCAACAGTGCAGAGTCCATTAGAATAGTCTGGTGACAGCCAGACATCCAGCCTAGTAGAATGGCCTCCCTAGAAGGCCCAGCACCCTTGGATATGTACAGCTAAGCACACATGTGCACCCCTGCAGCAAGTGAGAAGGGGCTCACAGGGGAAGATATTTAGATGCCAACAGAACACGTATACAACAGAATGAGTTTCAGAACAACTGGCCCCAGTGTGCACATGTACTATCTCCACTGGTCCCTGAGGGCACGCAAAGCAGGAAGCTAGATGTTTATTATTATGTAAAGCTCTGGTTTCCTGGATAAGAAATCTGTTCCTCATTTCCTTGTGTATGCCTGCATTTCTCATATACCATGAAGAAGAGGAAAAGGGTTTGGGCAGGAACATGACTGAACTGCAGGTTTCTATCAGAAGGGAACATGTGTGGCAATTGCTTAGTTGGTTTAAAGACCTGAGGCTGGTCACATAGTTTAGTTCACATGGAGGTAGATTCAAAAGACTCCACAAAGACTTTCTGTTGTATTTGAAATGAGAGGCTTCCCCTCGTTACTCATTGTCCTTGATCTGTTGTGATATAAAAAATATCACCCCAGAATCCTGCGGCTCATATCACAGTAATGATTTATGTTTCCTTTGGGTCCACCGTGGGCTAGGGTGGACAGCCTGCTTATGGCATGTGTTGCACAGACTAGATGGTCTGCTCTAAGATGCTCCCCCAGACAGAAGAACAGTAATGGCTATTTGGGAAGCTGACCCATGGCTCATCACCTCTGCCTATGAGCCTCTCCCTAGGCTTGCTCACAGAATGGCAATGGTATTTAAAGAGCAAGGATTACAACATCCACGAAGCAGGGGGCACCAGTCTGTTAAGACGTGGTCCTCAATTGCTCTCAAGTATCAGTTCCTTTATGCTCTGTTGCCTATGAAGTCACCAAGCCTGCTAAGACACGGGGTGTGGGAATTTCCAGACAACCTTTGTTCTTCATCCACTATGACCTTAGTATAGGTCCCACTTTGCTATGTGGTGCTGTCCTCTCACACCTGGCTGTTGCCACTTTTCTGTGTACCTCTATCCTTATAAATTCCTTCAATTTCTGTTTTGTAATTGTTTCTTAGGATTACGTGGAAAAGTATTTGCTTGTAATTAAAATTCTATTGCCAGGCAAGATGAGATGCAGGGTCTAAGTTTAGGAATGACTCATGACAGCATGGAGAACAGGTGTTCTGATATTTTCCCAGGGTGTGTGGATAAGGAGAGAGCTAGAGTACCCCGAACTGGCCATTTCCTGAAGAAGTCAAGTATTAGGCACTGTAGTATTCAACATTCAGGGCACATGTAATGTATCAGTCACATGGTATCTTTAAGGAGCATTGATGCAGGAAGGGAGAAAGGGTGCAGAGAGGCATTGGGAGCCAGAAGATGAAGACAAGGGATGCAAAACACTGCACATTGTGGTTCCACCCATCAACTCTCAGTAGTTGTGGGTATTGCATAAGACCTGTCCAAGGTTGTGCCTACCTATCAACACTCCCTAATTGGGGAATGTAGGTTCCATGAAGCCCCACCCCACCTGAAGCAGCTAATTGTGCTTGAGTAGGGGAAGTCATTTTACTTAGTGGTATGACTATTGGTAAGTTGTCTCTGTTCCCCTTGCTCACATCACACCCACACGAATGCAAACAGCCTCAGTTAAGCCCAGTAGCCTGGTTTTTAAAATTGGAACTTTGTACATTGTAATTATCTCCTGAGGAACAAGAATGGATAAAGTTAATTTGGACACAGTGTTATCATATTCTCAAGGCAAACACCATCAACTGCAAACACCTTTTCTCCAGCTGAATCCTTATAAACTCTGCAGTGTCCTGGGCATCTAAGTGGTAGCTTTTGCTATTTTAAGGTGATACCTATGGTTGTGAAAATGAAGATTGCTGAATTACAATCAATTTTCATAGGCAAACATGAGCAACGTATGATGATAGCAGTGATAGTAACAGCGGATATTTTTGCTCCCAGACTCACCTTCGGATGCTTAGCATGCAGAGTTCTCATTATATCTGTGTGAAGTGAGCTTTGAGACCCGAGCTTCGGCTTTTCATCCAAGGTCTGTAAGCCACAGAGCTATTAATTTTCTGCCCTCCAGTCAAACGCACCACTTCACAGGCTGCACACTTTGATCGGGGCTCTGTGCAACGATGAGTTACCACACCTGTGTTCCCTGTGCTCCTCATGCGGCTCCTGACCTTCTGGACTCTCTGGAAACTTCTGTTTGCTTAGGTTGTCATGGTTAATTTTATGTGTCACGTGACTGGATCACAAAGTAACAAGGTTTCTAGTTGGACATTATCTAAGTGTGCCCATGGGTGTTTTGTAGTATGTTTTTGCATTTGGTTCAGACTGGTCTCCTCCATGTGAGCTAGCCTTATCCTACCTATTCAGGCCTCAACAGGACATAAGACTGAATAAGAGAAATTTTTTCTCTCTCTGCCTTATCTACTGTCTGGAGTTTTGTGGAACTCAGACTGTAATTTATACCACTCCGATTGTTGACTGGACTTATACTCTGTAACACACACACACACACACACACACACACACACACAAGCACACACACATACTCACTCATACTCATACACACAAACTTGTGTACCTGTGGAGTCCAACAAACTCACTGAACATTTTGTTCTCTGTATTACTGACCACACGTTAAGATACTTAGAGGACATACATGTAAAATTCGAATGCATGAGACAGCCTAGTGCCCCAAGTCAGGGTAATAGCCCCCATCTGTAAAGCAGAGAACTGTTGTCTACTGAAGTCTCCCATCGCTATTCTAATCAAATTATCTAAAATAAACAGGATGGAGCATGCCCTGCTTCTGCTCACTAATCTGAGTTCCCTGGCATAAACCCTGGGCTGACCCTGAGAATGATGGGCCGAGAGTCTGACCCTCTGTAGAATGTATTGGTTCATGTGGAACTGTCTGAGCTGTGGAATTGGGTCAGAGTTAACAGCTCATCCCTTCTCTTGACCATTTGGGAAAACCAGAGTTTTCCCTTTTAAAAATTCTATCTAGCTGTAGTTGGTAACAAGAATACTTGTTATCCTTTTTAGCTTTTGGTATTTATGTTGACAAGTGAACAAACCCGTCCTGAAACAGTTTCTTGGTGCATTAGGAAAGCAGTATAATGGGTGTGTGTGTGTGTGTGTGTGTGTGTGTGTGTGTGTGTGTGTGTGTGTTCATATATGAAGTTTTCCTGGTATTTTTTACCTATCAAGTATTGACTTTTGATATTTGATAAATTTCTATATTCAAGCTTAAAGAAAATAACATTTAGCTACTTAGACATGAGGTAAGGAAAGAAAACATTTATGTAGCAACAGACCAGGTTCCCCCTCTGCTTCCCTCTCCTGAGCCATGGAACACCTAGAGCAACTGTAAATACCATCTTCTTTTATGAATTTTAAGTACTAAAAAGGTGTTCTTCCCCAGTAAGAATTATACAATTTGTTAAGTTTTAAAATGAAATCCTCTCGGTAAAAGGAAAATTAAATTAGATTTAATTTCTACCAGTTAAATATCATGAAACACATCGAACTACAACACATTATGCATATCTGATGACGAGATGAAGGCATGGGTTGCATTCTGCAATGCCTAGAAGTCAGTGTATGAGTGTAGAGCTTCAGGGTTATTTCACCCATGTAAAGTCCAGCAGTATCAGCCTCCATAGTCAGTTAGGGATGGTCTATACGTGGCAGCTGCCATGTTAGATAAAAGACATGTGGGTGCATAATACATGAGCTTGCTCTCAGAGACAATTCTGAGGGTGAGGTCCACACACAGAGAAAAGTTCTGTCTGTATCTCTATCTCTGAGTGAGGCAAGCTTCACAAACTTCTCCAGAGGAAGGGAAGCCCACCGCTCAGCTTCCGTGGCTCCTGACTTCCCTGGTGTCCTGAAGAATATTCAGGGTATGGTTCCAACAATAAAAGAAGTGAGAGAGGAGAGTATTAAATATTAGCAGGATTCTTACATGACAGTGATGCTGAGGACTGGTCTCCTGTTTAATCTTCATAAAAGCTGGTGGGTCAGGAAGTGCTGTGATTCTGTTTTACAAATGAGGAAACTGAGGCACACAGGAGGGCTCAATAACTTCCCTTGGGTCGCTTTTTCAAGCATTGTAGCACATGGTGAACATGCCAAAGAAAACCATAGACCGCCCACCTTTCATCAAAGAAGTTCGTTTGTGGAACAAACAGAGACCATAACAGGTACCCCAACTGGGTCAAAATGCAAAGAGCAACTGCCCGTGAGGTGCCCAGTCCATAATGATAAACTTCCAACACAACTTCTGTACCTAAGGCTCGGGGTACAAGCCAGTAGAGGAGGCAGAGAGATTGTAAGAGTTGGAGTACCTGAAAGCTAGCTGTGGAGTAATATCTTCTACGTGTGATGGAGAAGCTGAGCTTATGCAATCTCATACTATGGCAGACAATGGCAGCAAGAGTCACACAATGACAACACTAGTTGACATGCCAATGTGATGGGTAGAGAATATCTCACTAGGGTACACCCCTAGATGAAGAACTACAGGAAACAAGATTGCTGAAAGAGGGGAAATTAGTCTTCCCTTGGGATAAGCCCCCTAAAGGGTGATCCAATATCTAGTCATCAGCCCTAAAGATATATAAGCGATGATAACTGGATTGAGTAGGCTGCATTTATATATTTATAAACTTACATATGCGTGCAACAAATAATAATTAAATAGATTAAGAATTGATTCAAATGAATAATTAAATAATTAAATAAAAAGACACTATGAACGAGAAGTGGGAGTGGTGAGATATGGGAGGCATTGGAAGGAGGGAAGATAATACATTTTAACTAAATAAAGAAACCTGGAAAATACAGTTCAAATAAATTTGAATGATAATAACGAATATACAACTACTAATAAATACATTGATGTTTTTTATATTATAGTTATGGTCTCTATCTGTTGCCAAAAGGAACTTCTCTGATGAAATGTGGGATCTACTCTCACTGGGTTGCCACACCAAGTGGGTGGTCTAGTGTTTTCTTTGAAATGTTCATAAATAGATAATGGTCACAGAACAATAAAAAAATATACTAGTAGTGGTTTTGAAAGGCTATTCTCTGAATTAAATTCACTGTCCACATATTATTTAGCTTCAGAATATGCACAGCATTTAGCTTTGATTAAATAAAGAGTAGATGTGAATTTAAACTAGTGGAACTCAATTATTGGACTGATTAAGTAAGAAATATATGTTATCTATTTTAATCTGCTTAATTACTGAAACAGGCTTTTCTTTTTAAAATTACTCCATTAGTCCACAGAACAAAATCAATGCATATTCAATTAATATTAATTATACACCAAATGCAAAGTTAAGACAGGTTCTACAAGTCCAATACTGTGATTTTCTTATTGGTAAATTGAAAATTCATTTACTGAAAGAGAGAAGGGTGCTCTTCACTGCATTTGGAATCAGCATGGATACTGAAATCTAAATGTCAAACCAATCTCAAGTCTGTGGGGGTTTGTTTAAGTGTGTACTGAAGGAGAGGGGGAGAAAAGGCAGAAGTAATCCTGTTTCTCCTGCTTCTGAAGCAAAAATGTTATAACAGGACCTAGAAAATGAACTCAAGGGACCTGGGACATGAAATTGCTCGTGAAAACATTTTAGTGACAGAAGAACAGAAAGATCAGAAGATGCAATGAGTTTTCTTTAAGTTTTGTGCCAGTTTACAATGGAAGGAATGGGGGAAAGTACGTGTGTCCATAGTGAAACCTACTCTCCTGGAACCACTGCCCAAGGCAGGTCGTTTTATCTAACTGACGGGCGGAAATCGTGCAAAGCTAGCATGTTGCTAGCCAAACTGAAAAGGGCTCAGAGGGCTGTGTGGATTCCTATTATGAAGGTTGCCCATGTCTTACTAGCATGTCTGGATGGTTTCTAAGAGTTGTATCATATATATGCTGGGCATAGTTGGAATTATTCATCAATAAATGTCACTATTTTGCAGAGATTTTTGCTTATTTCCTCATTACTTTCTCAATAATTCTAATAGGAATATAACAAGTATATATATATGTGTGTAAGTATATATTAATTTATGCTACTCAACATTAGTACATCCTATAGAAAGAATATCTGAGCTACACTGAAATTATTCATTTGTGCGAATGCATGTTCATGCATGCATATGTGTGTGTTCAGGTGCATGTGTATTTGTATGCATATTGACTTTAGAGGGCAACACTGCTGCCTTTCACCAATTGCTTTATGCCTTCCTATTTCTTTTTTTTTTTTTTTTGGTTCTTTTTTTTCCGGAGCTGGGGACCGAACCCAGGGCCTTGTGCTTCCTAGGCAAGCGCTCTACCACTGAGCTAAATCCCCAACCCCTATGCCTTCCTATTTCAAGACAGTATATGTGTCTCAGTGTATGTGTATGGTTAGAACCTGATTTTCCCAAGCTTGATGGTCTCTTTTCTATGTTACAACTGCCTTGAGTTAGCTCAGTCACTGGCTGATTGAGACAGAAGGCAAGAGGAACCCAGGAGAGCTAAAGGAGCCTGCATCATGCAGAAGCTCACTGATGTTTCCTGAGTTGAGTTCAACTGACCACAGTCCACCTCTGCCCCTAATGTGAGGCTGGAGGACTGACCAAGAGATGTATAGCTTATCTGCTTAGTTAATCATCCTCTCAGTTTTTCACTCACCAGGTGTCTGAGGATCCTGGGGATGTGTGAGGCTCTGTGGGAGAAGCTCAAGAATGCTACACCATTAACATTGGTGGGACCTCTACTTTCTAGAAATGGCTCAGCTGGCAGATGAGTTTAGACGTCATGGGTAAGAAAGAATCAACAAGGCAAAGTTGAAGCATTGGTGCTGCTGCTGGAGGGTGATTGGTGCTGAAGAAAGCAACCTTCCTGGTAGACTGATGAGTACAGCTCAAGGACCCAGGGCCTTATTTGGTCTGATTGGCTAAAAAGCCTAGAGATGAGCTGTATCCTTAGCTACCAGTCTCTCTTTCTTTACATGGACACCAAAACTCAAGAAATAACAGTAATCTATCCATGTTTGGAAAATAGCAGCCATAGGCAACCCCCCACTCTCTTTGTGTCTTTGTGTCTGTGTCTCTCTCTGTCTCTCTCTGTCTGTCTGTCTGTCTGTCTGTCTGTCTCTCCCCCTCTCTTACACAACACACACACACACACACACACACACACACTTTTCTTGTCATAACATTGTGCTATAATCACCATCTCTCTCTTTTCTTTATTAACTCCCTAAACAAGTTTGTCTTCAAATAGGGAGATGAAAAAAAAAATTCCCACCAAGGTTGATTAGACCAGGGCTTACAATCATGAAATGAGTCCAGGTAGTTGATTCAATGAGTCTGTCTACACAATCACAGTTTTTCTAAAATGTTTGAGGTGTGAAGTCTGCACGTGGGAAGAAATATGCATAAACATGTATGAATCTTACTTACCCTTTATCCATCACCAGGTCAGTTGTCACAGTGTCTGCTGTGGGATGTTTTCTACATGTGACTTTTTCCCATAGTAGGTTATGGGTTAAATCAGCTCTAGATGATTTAGAATAGCCATCTATACTCCTGGGGGCTGCAGAAATGGCTTTTCAGTTGAGAGCATCTGCTGCTTTTGCAGAGGACCTCACTGTCATTCCCAGCACTCATGTCAGGGGGCTTATGAATGTCTGTAACTTCAGGGCAATCTGGTACTCTTTTCTGGACTGTGTAGGCACTGCATGCATGTGGTGCATATACATAGAGAGAAGTTGGTACACACATGTACACATTAAAAAATACCAATACTATAGACCCAGTCGTGAAGCAGCAGACACACACACACACACACACACACACACACACACACACACACAAACACGCAAACACACACACATGAGAGAGAGTTGTCTCTTGGTTCTAATTAATCTGACAATCATGTTAAAACATCACATCTGCCATCACACACAGGGACTTCTGCATTCCTTCTTCCTCTCCAAGTGTTTACTAGGAGGTGCCCCAAAGAGCCCAACCCCCACCCCTGTGTATTAGTTCAGGAACAGGCAACCCATGTACTCTAAAGACCATGGATGCAAATTGTCTTGACAGTAAGATGATGGCTGTCGCCATGATTCTCCTCTCAAACCCCAACCCCACCCCAGAATGTTTGCTGCTTTCTCTAAGTAATTAGTCTCCATCCCTTTGGATTTGGGCACTAATTTGCATATGGAAGTTGTGTGTGTGTGTGTGCATGTGTGTGTGAATACTTTCTCTTGTTGCATTTGCTTCCCTCTGTACACACCTGTCAACACTGTCTTCATAGTTTTACATGAAGCAAACATTTCATTTCTTCTTTTCTCTCACCCACATCTATTCAAATGTGTACCAAACCGATAATGTGGTTTTGTTTGTTTGTTTTAATGTAGGAGGGAGTTGATTGATCTAAGGTTTTTAACCCAGAAGGCTTGGATAGCGTAGATATTTCTTTCACCTTGACTGCTGGCTCTAATTGGCCTAATCAGGAAAATACATCCCCTAGAATTGACTCTGAGTCCGCAAGGTACAGCAAGGTTATCGTTGACTCCGTCTACAGCTTGCAGGCATCACTGGGATTCTGCTTGAGCCTCAGAGAGATGTGGCACTATAGCACTCAGCTATAGTCTCAGCAGAGGACCCAAGAACGAGGCTGAGAAACAAACCCATCGAGCCTATGAGAGCAGAGATTGTAGAAGTCATTTCAGCACCTGAATCCAGCCTCACCCCTGGTCTCAGCATCCCAGGTACAGACACTGGATTCTTTAATCTGCTGTGCACTGTGTTTTGGAGAATTCTCCACAGAGAGGATAGTCAGTGATGAGCCTTGCCAGCTCTTCCAGACAGGATGGGATACAATTGTCACCACATCATCACAACGCCTTTTAGAGAGATAGCACACTTAGGTCTTTAGCAAATGGTTTATAGTTACTTATGCGAGCCTGCATGCCTCTGGAGGGTACTCAATGTGCCAATTCCTTTTTATGTCTCCCCAGCTTTAAGCACAGTGCCTGGCACATGAGAGGTGCCCAATGAGGGTTTGTTCAATTAACTATGGAGTTTACTGCTCTGCCTCTGTTAGCTTTAAATTGGCTTCCCTCTCTGAGTTTACAAGCTTCACCTCCCACAAAACGAGAGCAGCATGTATCTGTTCTGTGCAAAGTTTTAATGATTAAAATAATTAAAAGGCAATAGAACGGCATTATCTCCCCAACTTCCTCAAAGGTGAACCGAGTTGAACATTGTGAACTAATTACCAATCAAAGGCAAACTGAATGTTGGAAATTGCCAATTGTTTGCCAAGAAATGTCACCATTGTCCCTAAAGCATATTTTTTCCAGGCTTATGTTATTTCAACCCTTCTACAGGCACTGGAGACCTTTGAAAAATGAAGTATGAGCATTCTATTGATAAAAAGATAACCTTTAAGGGGTTTTGGAAGAGAAGAAATAGAAGTCCCCAAGAGAGCCTTCAGGAGCCTTGTAAAAATGCTATTGGTTGAATTATTGTGATATTTCTACTTTGTTTCAAAAAAAAAACCCACCCCTGCCAGGATTGAAAAATACCAGCCAATTAGCCTTCCCGACAGCCAGCGAGCCTTCATCAGCCTTCAGATGTTGCCGAATCCCTCACTTGCACCCACGCTGAGAGGAAGGCTCTCCTGTGGCTCCTACATAAACGCAATCAATAGACTGAACACATCACTTATGGCTCTGGGTACAATTTGTGTGTGAGTTCACATGCCTGGGCTCTGTGCGTCTTATCACAGTTTTCACAATAGTCACTGTTCTGCAAGACATGGAATGAATGAAAGACCCTGGCATGCTAAGAGCCTCCAGTGACCACTCCTTACCCTGAATGAAGTTCCTGGTAGCTGGAACCTGTCCACACTGCAGCTATTGTTCCGGGAAGAATGAATACATCCATCTCTACTGATGCTTTTTCCCAGTAGTTAGCAAAGCTCCTGAAGGGCACCTTGAAGGTGCTGTAGCAGGTAGAGGGATGGAGTGGCATAGTTGATTCTAGGTGAACAAAACACCCCTTCTTTTGGGCTCCTGGGCTCTGTGGCTTGCAACCGCATAGTTTCTCTTCTAGCCTCACAGGCTTGAGAAAGGGAAGAACTATGTTCAAGAAGTAACAAGGATTCCTTGCAGTGAAGGCTTCCTAGCAGTCTTCTTTTATTAGTGAAGGGAAGAGCTTCTCAAAGGATGTGAAACATGGTGGACTTGGCTTGGAGAATAGACTCTGGCTTTGTCCTATCCATTTGGAAACAAATCGGCATCTTTCTAATACAGTGCTATATGAATAATCGAGGGGAACATGTTTTGCTGAGTAAAGTTGTACTCTAACACAAGAAGAGACTGAGTTCACAAAACCTCCAAGTCACAGAGAACTGTGCAAGCACCACAATAATATCTTGGGAAATTAATGAGTTTTAAATACACCATTGTTTATGGCTGTTCTTCACATACCCTGACTGGAAGTATAAACTTTCACCCATACCCTAGACAATTTCTCATGCCACGTGAAAGCTATAATCAACTATATTGACCCTAGGAAGTCTTCCTGATGCTCCCAATCTTGGCTAGACACTTTCTCTCTGCCCCAGCCAATGCCCAGTTTTACACTTAGTATCAGACTCACGGTTCTCTGGCTTTTACCTGTTTCTATATACTAGGATCCTTGAAGGCAGAGTTTGTTATATTCTTTGTAACCACAGGCTGGGCCAAATGTTTGAGAAATTACAGGGATCTCAACCAGTGCCCAAAAATCAAGGTTAGGGAAGCAATTCACCAACAGGCTTAATGAAGGAAAGGTGCACAGAACACAGTGAGGGAATTTAGGAAGCTGAACAGGGAATAGGAAGGGGATTGAGCTGAGGGAGAGAAGAAAAAGGGTTGCCTCTTTACATAAAGGATACAATGAATAGCTGTGAGGGTGATGCAGTTTTTGCACCCAAGAACTCTAAATGGTGCTCTGTGGCTAAGGAATGTGCAAAGGCAACTATGGGAGGAAATTATAGGATATTCTGAAGGCCAGGCTGAGACTTGGGAAACATGTTCTTTAATGAGTAAATTCTCTGGACAATTCTATTTTTTTATATTTATTGAGAAGATAGAGATTTTTTTCTTGAATCTCAGCTCATATTTGCAGTGAGGAATGAGGATGAGGCTTGGTGACCTGGAAGCCCCTGTGGTTAACAGTGAAGGATTTAGGGCAGAACATGGTTGCCAATGTTCATGAGATCATGAAGGAATCCCAACTGCCACATCTGAGTCCAGGGTGCCAAATGATTGTGACGATAGGTCATTGAACTCAGCGTCTTCCTGATGATGAAGAAACTCGTCTGACCCAGGACTTTACCAACACAGGAGGTGAGACGAGAATTCAGCACTGATCCTTTAAGTGAGGCAGGAGCCATGGTGGGAAATACAGGGTTGAGAGAAAACTCACACAGAGCTGAGCAGATGTGGTGGCTAACATTGGTTGTCAATTTGACATATGGAGAAGGAACCTCAGTTTGAGAATTGCTTATAGTGGATTGGCTTGTGGATATGCTTATGGGGCAACTTCTTGGTTGCTAATTGATGGAGGAGGGCCCAGCCTCCTGTGGCCAGCATCACCCCTGGGCAGGCAAATCTGTGTTATTATCTCAACAAGTTTCTATTGCTGTGATAAAAAGCAATTTGGGGAGAAAAGGGTTTATCTCATCTTATAGTCCATGATCCAGGGAACTCAGGACAGGAACCTGGAGGCAGGGGTGGATGCAGAGGCCATGAAAGAATGCTACTTATTGGTTTGCTTTGCACAGTTTGCTCAGTCAGCTTTCTTATAGTATTTAGGGTGACCAGCTCAGGGGTGACCCTTCCCACACTGATCTGGACCCTCTCACATCAATCAAGAAAATACTCCCCAAACCCTTACCACAGACCAATCTGGTGAGGATAGTTTCTTAATTGAAGTTCCATCTTCTCAAATGATTCTAGATTGTGTCAATTTGATATAAAGCTAGCAAAGTTTCTGAATAAGCAAGTGAGCAGCTTAACCAGTAACCAGTGTTCTTCTCTGGTCTTCTCTTCAGTTTCTGCCTCCATTGTTCCTGTTTGAGTTCCTGCTCTGGCTTCCTTTGATGAGAGAGCAACATGTATGCCAAACAGTCCTTTTCTCTCACATGTTGCTTCAGGTCAGCATTTTGTGGTAGCAACAGAAAGTAAACCAGGATAGCAAATATCGTGGAGAAACACTGAGGGGGAATCAGAAGTCAGGTGTCAGAGTAGTCACGGAGTATACAGGTCAATGCAGATATACTCAGACACAAAACATCCTTGACAGTGTCAGTGGACCCAGTGTGTCCACTCTCCTGTGGCTCCTAGCTATTTTCCATGGTGCTTTTTACCATACTCTTCAAGTGTCAAAGACACCCAATGCTCCCAAACTTACATATGGCAATTCAAAAGTATGTCGCTTATCACACGGGTTAATAGCAAATCCCTTGGGCTAAGAGAATTAAGTTAACTATTGTAATTTGTAGAGTTTACAATGTCATATTGGCCTTTGGATGTAAAATCATGCTGCCCACTATAATCATAACACAAAAAAACTTTTACACATGTTGAGTTTCCCACTTGTGCCTATGTGGTGAAATATCACCCATAAGTGTGACATTACAGGATTTCACTTTTGGTACTGTAGGTGTGAGGAAGAAGAGAATGAAACTCTTACCTATGTGTGCAAGGCTTCTTGACCATAGAACCTATGTAGTCATAGGTGACCCAAAAATTATCATGGTGTTCACGCTCTATTGTCTTTTCCTTAAAATGCTTAATTTTGGATGAAGAACTCATGTTCTCATTTTTTGTTCATCTCACAAATTGTTTGGACGTTCTTGTATGTAAATGTATATGGATGGTTAGGTAAATAGGTGTGGTAAAATCAGCTAAATGACAGATGATAGATAGGTAGACAGACTGATAGCAACAGATAGATGAAAATGATAAATTTAGGAAAGATAAATAACATATAATGAATCACTGATACAGATAGAATGATAACAATGACTATGATGATATTGATGGCGACTGTGATGATGGTTATTGTGCTAATGACAGTTGTGGTTATGGTGTTGACTGTGTTTACGATATTGGCTGTGGTGATGCTTTTGGTGGTGGTGATGATGCTGATGGTGATAATGATGATGATAGCTGTGGTGGTGATGATGATGGTTTTGGTAATGATGATGGCTGTGGAGGTGCCGATGGTGGTGCTGATGATGAGGAGAAGACATAGAGATCAAGACTTGAGTAAAGGTGGCAAATGTTGGAGGTGAGAAGAAGGTTTCTACCAGGCATGAAATGGTTTAATGACAATTTCCCACCAACTCACTGATCTTCTGCTTTGCTCTCTTCCTATTAGAAATGAAGTTCCAATTTTATTAATAGAATTTAGATACCCCAAGTTACCTACATTCTATGTACTGCTCTGAGATTAGCTAGAATGCTCAGGTAATCTGTTAAGATTATTTATGAGGATAGTTAAAACACATCGCCATCTGAGTTTGATAGCATATAACTTTATCCCAATACTCAGGAAAAGGAAGCAGGCAGGTCTCTGAGTTTGAAACCAGCCTGATCTACAAAAGCAAGTTCCATTACAGCAAGAAAAATCCCTGAGTTGAAAAACCAACCAAATAACCAATAAACAAACAAACCACATATCCAAAAGCTACTTATTAAAGGCAGAGCATTTGTCAAAACCTTATTTCCATTTCTGTTTATCATAACTTCATACTCAAGGACTGGCAAATTCTAAGCGAAAAAGAGACCGGCATTAGATCATCTCAAAGGTTTCCAAACAAGAAACTGCTCAGCTTCTGGCCTGAACTGCATAATACTGGTGCTTTATGCTGATTTAATTGCTAACAGGGCCTCTGTGTACAGCTTGGTGCTCAAAAGCTGCATCCACCACTAGCTGACTTCATAGAGAGTACAGAAAGTTCTATAAGTGCAGAGAGATGGCCACCATAGTAGCAATGTGAGATACTCCAGAAAGAGGGCAGGGAGATTAGACTCTTCCAAGTCCTGTGTTCATTGATGCAATATGCAATGAGCTTTAGTGTACTCTGGTGGATCTCCATACTCTCATATTTAAATTAGTCTACAGTGGGGCTAACTTTAAAAATATTGTTTTCTCTTTCAAAAGAAGGCATCTCATTTTTTTAATTAAAATATCAGAGATGGAAGAGTGGTCTTAGGTTATTCACCTCACTAGTTTTTCCATTGAGAACCATCTTCTGGTTTTGTGTTTTCATTGTCCTTGAATATGTACTAAAATTATCCCCAATATATTTTTATCAGTGTTGAGGATAGACAAAATACAAACCCCTCTCCCCTATATTCCCAGCTATTTTCAAATATTACTTCTTTGCGGAGCTAGGTAGAGAGGATGCCAACAGAAGGACCTGAATTCTAAACCCAGGATCCATGTAGCAACCTGGACTCAGCAGTGCATACCTGCAGTCTTAGAGCTCCCGGAGTGGTTTGAATGAGAAATGTTCCCCACAGACACACATGCTTGAATATTATGAGAGTTTATAACAGCGCGGTCTTTCCGCGCATGCGCACACAGGCACGCAAGCAAGCAAGCACACGCATGCACGCAGGCATGCGCACTGTTTCCTCTATGTGGATGAAAACGAAATGTAATTAGGCAAGTTGTTGCTCCCATGGTAGCACTTTCCCTGATTGCAGCTATGTCTTCCTCATCATGATGAATTCTATCCCCCTGGAACTGTAAGCTGAAATAAACCCTTTCCTCCTCAAGTGTCTTTTAGTCACAATATTTAAATCACAGCAACAAAAATATAGGTAATACAGCTGGTGAAGCCGAGACAGGAGGAAGCCTAAAATTAGTAAGCTTCAAGTTTACTGAGAGACCCCGTCTCAAAACCTAAAGTGAAGAAATATTTAAAAAGACACAAAATATTGACTTCTGGCTGGCATGCATGTACACACATGCATGTGTGTGTGCGCACACACATACATGCACACACCAACATGTGTATATATGTATACACACACACATACACACACACATACATACACACAGACACACACATACACACACATACATACACAGAGACAGACACACACATACATACAGATAGACAGACAGACAGACAGACACACACACACACACAGGTACACAATCCCTGTACTGTTACTTTATTTATTAGGATAAATAACTCATTCCTCTCGTCTTTTTAAATTTTGTTGTTGTTTTGTTTTGTTTTTGTTTTTTGGCAATGTTTTCTGCATAGCCCTGGCTTCCCTGCAACTTGCTTTATAGAACACACTGGTCTGGTCCTAAACTCAGAGATCTGCTTGCCTCTTAATCTGCCTCCTGGGTGCTGATATTAAAGGCATGCACCACCACTGCCTGGCTTCCCATTGTTTTAAAAAATGATATATAATAAATCTTGAATTTAATAGGCTGACTTTTTTTGCTATGAGAATGCAACAGTTCCCCTGAAAAACATACCCATGATCATGTAAAAATAATTGCCATACTCCACCTATGCACACAGCAGAATTGGGGGGGTAAAATTGTGAACCAAATTTTCTAAATTCAGGTGAGCCAATTAAAGTTGGTATGTCACATTAACATAACAGAAAATATAGCCCATGGACTGGTGGGGAAATCATGATCCTAATGTAGAAATTATAATCTAAGCCTCAGCCTTCAGGTTCCTACTCTTGACACTTGGGAGATGGTTATGGTCTGCAAAATTTAATTTTCATATATGATGAATTGTAATTTCATTGAAGGTTGAGCTTAGGAGGTATTTCTGGGTGTCGACAGTGCTTAAGGAGGAGGGAGTAAGATAAGGTGCTACTGGTTGAAGAGACCACAGGCCCTTATGAAGACTGCGTTCATTCTCAATAGAAAGCCACCATTCAGGGTTATTTAACTGCAGACCATGAACACAACCATTCCTATTTCTGAGTCCAGTGATGCTGGTAAAGAATATAGGAAGCTAATTAGGTGCTGAATACACTTCGGGACTACCATCCACTGTCTCCAACGCCTCTGTATTCACAAGGCTTGTCCCTATTGATGGTGTCTGTAGAACATTGATCACATGCTCCCTGATGAAAACACATCGGCACATTGCTGCCTGATCATCGCTGGCTTTGTAATTCTCTCCTGACATGGCTGCTGCCTTGTAATTTATCTGTGGGGCAAAAGGTAGAATGGTTGGTTTCTTTTTAATTTCTCTTTTCAATCCTACATATGGTTCTGTTTAAATGTGTCCATGTTTGCAACTCAAGGTTGACATTTTTGGCACTCAGAATAGCATCTCGCAATTATGCTTAGTTTAGAGAGAAGGGTTTGCTTCACCAGCTCAAGTCAAATTTATTGGCTGCTGAGAGCCCTGCAGAATGTAGACGTCTGGTCTGGGGGAGCTCAATGGATTTCTGTTCTTGGTACATGCACCCACTTATGTGCTCATGTCCCACCCCCCAAACTCCCAGCCACTACATGAAAGTATCTGAGTGTTGTACAAGGGCTAAAGCTTTTTGTGTTAATCTATCCCATATGGAGTAAGTATTAAACAGACAGCAAATTCAGTCAGAGCCTGGGGCAAGTGTGTATTTGTAATGTGGGACACTGTCAAGGGACTTTTGTAGCAAAAAATAAGGAGGGGGGATGGATCAAGAGAAAAGAACATATGGAAAGTAGAAGAGAACTTTTCAGGCTACATGCAGCCTGAAAATAATTATGTGTGTAATGATTGTGAGCCTCTTGGTCCTCGTAGATATCCACTGGTTCTGGAGGAAGCTGCTGGAGGAGGGGTGGTCCTCTGGCATCTCTGTGTCTACAAGAATCGGAGTAACTCTATGTTGGGGTCTCACTCTAGATATTTGGCTAAACCAGAATGAGGATTTGGTGTGAATCGAATGTGCTGGAACAGATCCTGAGCACACGGAGATTAATAAAACACAGAGGCTCTGCAGAGGAAACAGAGAGCACATGGCGAGCCCTTTGTAATTTAAGCAAAAAAGATTTGATCTTTTAGGTGTGGACTTCTGAGCAAATGAGAGGGACGCAGAGAGTGCTCAGTGGATCAAATATCTAGACAGGAAACAACTGATGCTCAAGCTAGTTCACCATCTGTAACCAGTGGTGGAGTTCTGAGACAGACACTGTATACCACAGCTATGTGGAGCAAGCTAGGCCAGGGGTGGAGGATGGGAGGATGGAAGATGGGAGGAGGGAGGATGTGTGGGCTGACTCTGGCGAAAGGGTAGGTCATTCTCCTCAAAGGGAGGAACTAGAAGGGAAACTCAAAACACCAGCTCTACTCATCGATGTCTGTTTTCCAAGAGCACGATGATGCTGATGTTGCATTAGGTATAACGAAGCTTGTTCTTAACTGTGGGCCATTTTTTCTGCTGCTCTCACCCCTTACCTGTCTTTATATATTTCTTATAGGTTCTTCCTGGTAATGGAATTCTATTACATATATATGTAGGACTCTTGAATGGATGGAGACCAGAAAAAAAAAAACTCGAAGGCTGTTTTTGAGGCAGGAGGCATACCCTGCTAACTTAGAGAGGAGAGGGGATAGGGATTGGGCCATGCCTGGTATCTTCATCTCTGATATCCTCACTTTCTAAGAGATGTTTGTCATGACTGCATCATGTAGAAACACAGAACATTCAGGTTGTTTGTGTCTTTCTACAATGTCAGAACTTACTGAATAACAATAACTCTCCTACGGTTTAGAGGTTTCAATAGAACAATTTCTCATAAAAATAGACTTACCTCAGTCAACTGGCCAAGGCAAATGCAGGTTCCTAATTAATCTTCAATGCTAATATTAACTCTTCGAATGCATGGCACACACTTACCATATCCATATATCTATATGCATATGTATAGGTTACAGAATAAATATAAATCAAAGATGCTACAACTGGGTTAGGAGCAGGCTGATGATAAACTTGACTGCTACAGGAAGAGTTGATTTCTCGAGCTGATGCTGGAACTGTAGGGTCAGGCTTGAGAGTGAAGGTGCAGAATCTGGCTCTGAGGTGAAAGGTTTAATGGGGTCCTGGTGGGTCAAGTCCAGGTCTAGTTGGTTGAAAGGATAGACAGCTAGGCAGTTGAGTAGGTTTTTTTGTATACAGCAAGAGATGGAGCTTAGTCTCTAAATCCTCAGTCCCCCAGTGCATATACCAAGTATCAGACAGTGCTTGGTGTTGTGGGGCCCAACCATCACAATGATAACCATCATTTCATGGGGTATAGGTGAGGACAGTATGTGCTTTCTTTGGTCTGATGTGTCCATAAGTTCCTAGGCCTGGCTTCCCTGATAAGAAGGGAAGGCTTCCCTCCATGTATCGCCATAGTTTCAATTCAACCCACTAAACAGAAAGACTGACTCCGTTTTTACTCCAAGGTATGTTATTTATCAGTCTTGTGCTAGACAGGTGGTGTCTGAAAGACGGTACAGTTTCAGTGTCCCTCCAGGTTCTGCAGTTCCTTCTCTCAAAATGGAGTTTGAATCTGCTTGTAAAATGGAGTCTACCAGAGTAGTGTGTATCTGAAACATCACAGATACCTTCAACATGGAGTAGGGCATAGCTTGTTTTCAACAGTGTCTGAGCTCAAGAAACCCAGCCAACCCAGTGATCTGGGTGTCCTTTACCCTGTTACCTGGGGAATGTGGAGGGGCCAACAGTCAGATGACCTGCCCGCTCACTATATCACTCAGTTCTATGTCTTTCTAGTTACACTGATCTGTTCAACAAGTGCCAAGGACCTACTAGGTACCAGGCACAAATGTCAATCAACTACTTAGTGCCAACCACTGAGGGTACAGATGCCTTCAAAGTCAGTATAATCTCCTTAAGTGATGGGAGAGGGGTCAAGACATGGCTTACTTGCTTTGAAACCCTGAGGATCTGAGTTCAAATCTCCAGTACTCAAAAAAAACAAAAACAAAAACAAAAACAAAAACAAAAACAAAAAAAACCCCAGAAATCCAGCACTGGGGAATGAATATAGTTAGACTCCAATAGCTCACAGCTAGCCAGCTGAGTCAGAATAGTGAGGCTCAGATTCACTGAGAGGGGTTGTCTCGGGGCACTACGGTAGATATTAACAAGAGAAAAAACTCAAAGTCCTGCAGTCACCTTTATGTGAATATGTAGCAAATATATACATCCCCCTCTCACTCCCTCACATGCACAAATAAATAAATAGACAAATAAATATGTAAATAAGTAAATGAAGGACAAAACTAGGCATGGGGTGCATGCTTGTAATCTTAGAGCAGGCGAAGTAGAGACAGCAGAGATGGAGCTCCCTCACTAGCCTGCCTAGTCTTAGAAAGCTCCAGGCAAGACAGAGGCCCTGTCTCAATAGACAAGTCGAAAGTGCCTGAGGAATAACACTGAAGTTTGGCCTCTGGCTTCTACACACACAGATAGACGTGCACTCAAATGTGCGCACATCATACACACACACACACACACACACACACACACACACACACACTGATATGAGAAAGGACTGAAGGAAAGGGACATACTGTTTATAATCAAATAAAAGAAATAAGTTTCAGCTGGGTCACCAGGCAGGGCTTCCTGCAGAAATGACAACAGACCCACAATCAGAACAGACAGAGTAAGCCTGAGGTGGATGACAGGATCCTGGAACCAGGAGCCTAGTTGTACTACTAGAGGCCAGTGAGGGGAAGGAGTTCTGAGGGAGAGACTGGGGCAAAGGCTGGCCTGCAGAGGGGTTCATCCCTGCAGGAATCATGCTTTTGATCCTAATGGAAAGGAGAGGCCACTGAAGGTTTGAAGCCGGAGGTTGACATAATTGGATTTGAACTTGAAAGGATCAATTCGCCATCCACTTTCCCAGATAAGACTAACCAGAAACAGTTTTTGGATCAATTGCAAGTTACCTAGGACCTAGAAGAGGCCATTTCCAGCCATCTTCCTGCACTTTTGCCGATCAATAGCTGGACCATTTTGCACAGACGTAGTAGTTGAGAGGCTGGAGAGATGCTGGCCAAATGGGCTCTCTCACATTTTCTGTAGCAGAGTTTCGTTTTCTGAAGAGTTGAGTTGTCCGGGAAAAGCCAGGAGCAACAGCAATTAGGGTTCTTGTTTGGAAAAGTCCAATCAACTAATACAATGGGAAGATTGACCACAGAGATTTGTCAGCCCAAGATGAGGGGAAGAAAGTCAGGAGCAGTAGCACAACTCTGATGTAGACCATCAGAGTTGATGAGCCACTTTGGAAACATAATTGGTTATGTTTGTTCCCCTTGTGTGTGTGTGCATGTGTGCATGTGTGCAGGCAAAGGCATGCAGCGTGTGCAATGCGTGAGTGAGAGAGAGAGAGAGAGACAGAGAGAGAGAGAGAGAGAGAGAGAGAGAGAGAGAGAGAGAGAGAGAGAGAGAGACAGAGAGAGAGAGAGAGAGAGAGAGAGAGAGAGAGAGAGAGAGAGAGAGAGAGAGAGAGTCTGTTCAGGTCAGAGGCCAACCTCATTCCTCATCATTCTGAAGGAGCTATCTGCCTCATCTCTTGAGACAGAGTCTTTTGCGTGGTTGAGGATCACTGTTTTTTTAAGCTATGCTAGCTGGTCAGTAAGGCCTAGGGCTCCTCCTCTCCACTCTGATAGGACTGAGACTGCAACACACTGTAACACGTACTATCAATGCCCGGCTTTTTACAGCCTTGCTGGAGGTTAGACTCAGCACTTTACTGGCTTACCTTACCCTCCTCCTCCCTGTCCTGCTTTTGAGCAATGTCAGTTGACCACATTCTGTGCTGAGCTCTGGAGATTTGCTAATACAAAATAACAAGTGTGGGCTGGCCTTCAAGTCATTTTCATCGTTCTCAGAGAAGACAGGAAGCCATCTTTGTGGAAGGATGGCTGTTTTAAACAAGGTCCTGGCTGTGTCACAGTTTAATGCCACGGTTTAATCCTGAAAATAGCTGCTGCAGCCTTCAGCATTGTCACCTTGACTTGATATGAGGAGATAAAGCCCTTGATCTGAGGTAGGGCAGATGAGTGGTAGACCAGGTTCACATGCAGGTTCCTGGAGTCTAAGGGGTGTATTCTGTCTCCTGCTATATGCTTCAAGCATCAGAGAGCCAAGAGATAAGCTTTGAGAGGAGGTATGCACACAGGATGACAGAAGGGGAGTGAGAGAGACTAATAATAGCCTCCCTCAGGCTTCCTAAGGCTGTCTGGAGGATCACGTGTGTTAATGGACCAGAAAGTGTGCTGGGTAAATAGAAAGGATGGCTCTCACGCCCACATCAGCCAGGGTGGGTTCAGAGTAGCAGTGAGGGTAACACAAACTTGGACTGTATCGTTTTATTCCATTCATCTTCAAGGCTTTCCTGGCATCTTCTGAACCAGAAGGGAGGGTCAGGCAGCCAGCAACCTCACCCACTCTGAATGAAAGACAGACCCATCTGTCAGCTGTGGGGAGGGCATTCCTCAGTGCTGTGGACTCCAAGGACACCGAAGGCTTAAAGGACCGTTGTAGCCTGCAACTCTCAGGAAGAGCACCTCTCCTCTGGTAGCCCCCCAACCCCATACCTGAAGCCTGAACCCCCATATAACCATGAACAATTTCTACTCCCTCCTGGGATGTCAGCAAGCTAAACTACAGCCAGGACAGACCCGGCTAGTCTCTGCCTTGAAGTCTCAGGGTCATGGGGAGCATGGTTGGGAGAAGAGGTCTGTTTAAAATTACAGGGATTTTCCAGGCTGGCTGCTGGATTGTAAGCAGCTGTGTCTGGTAGCCAGGGAGTGACAGGAGGGCTCTGTGACCCAAGTCTGAGTCCTCGAGAAGAAGCATGTGACCTGGCTGAGGGCAGGGATCCTGCCCCAGCTGCTTCTGTGGTCAACAGGGACACTGCAGGTTTAAGCTCCCATTTAAGTAAAGGGATCACTGTTTTTCTCTGCATAACGTCCTGTCAGTCTTAGAGATTTAGGCCAAAGGAAGCTTTAATTTATCACCACTCACGGAAATCTGCTCCGAGGGCACACAGCTTCTCCTGGCCTCCCTTTTGTCTCTAGATATATAGAATTGTGTCATTCAGATGATGGCCTGAGGGTCAAGCCTACACATCAGGCTCCTTTCCTCCTGAGGCTGCATTCTTCCAAGGCCAGACATAGACTGATCTATGGTGCAGGGAGGGAGAAGCAGAGGCTTCGCCACATTCGCCATCTGCTGCTTCCCCTCTGCCATACCCTTTCTGACTTGCCCTGGTTCCCCAACCCCCACCCCTTGCCCCCAGACCAAAAACCGAACCAAAATAAAACAACTGCTGTCCAATCTTCTTATGGCCCAAAGCATTTATCCTCCTGCCTTCATGCCAAGGGGGTTCTCTGTTGAGTGTAGTGGCCCCGAGGGAAGGTATTAAAACCCAAGGAGGAGCCATTTGAGGGAGAGAGTCCCTCCCTCTAGTATTCACTACATGCCACAGAAAAGGGTGAGCAAGGCCTGGAAAGTGGGAAGACAGGAGTAATAGGAACCAGATGAGGGTGTCCCCCAACACTTTAAGGAAAGGGGAGATTTAAGCCAGTGTGATTGACATTGGACCTACTGATAAACCTCACAAAGACATGGTCCACATCCCAAACAGAACTGCAGGATGTTGAGAGGAGGGAGGGCAGTACTCCTGACTGAAATGGTGGTCATTTTCCTAAAGAATGCTCAAGGATGGTAAAATAGCAGTGCTGAGGTTGGTACAGGATTTACTGTTTTAACTCTTTCTAACCCTATAGTCTAAACTGCACCAAGTCCCCGAACAATTTCACTTATTAAAAGCCACCCTTTAAGCTAACAATAACATGTAAATTGGTCCATACATTTCCATTAAAGTTTTAATTTATTTAGTTAATATATGATTGTGTATGTATGCTGTTGCTTGCCCATGCCCTGGTTTACATTTGAATGTATGAGCATAATTGCATGAGTTAGCTCTCTTTTTACCATGTGTGTTCCAGGAATGAATTCATGTTACAGCTGACAGCAAATGCCTTTGCTCAACGAGCCACCTTGATGATCCATTTTTAAACTTAGCTTTAAAACTGAAATTTTAAAAATTTTGTTTAGCCTTGGATAAATGTAACTTAGAAGGCCATAGAATCATGTGTACCCCTGGACAGGATTCTTCCATGATATCTCAGAGCTCTCTACATTTTCCTTGGCAGCAGCTTTCTCCCTTGAAAGGACCATGTCCATGTCTTTGGTATCTGATCCTTTTTCTCTACTTAATAAACTTGCCAACTCCACTTTACTCTGATCATTTCTGAAACTCTTCTGCAGTGTGGTCAAGAGACTGACTGTAGGTGAGTAGAAATTCCACAAGGATGAACCCTCCTACTGGAGAAAATCCTGGACTGTGCCTCTGCAGTTTCTCCACTACAGTTGACACCTTCAATGGCACACATACCCAGGTGCACTGTGGAAGTCAGAGGGCAGCTTTGTGGGAAGGGTTCTTTTGGTGAAGGCCTCACTGTCACTGACCTGCCCAGACTTACTCTGGTGATGTTTGTTCTCTTCCACCCCTTTGTGATACATTTAATAAATACTGGAAGCACCGGGGATGGGGAGCCCCACAGATATTTCCAAATCCACTTCCTTAGTCAAATGGAATCATCTATGGCTTGCCTAAGTGGATGTCACCATAAGTTCTGGTCCCGTAGGTGGCCTAAGCCACTCTCTTGCTTTTGAAAGAAGCAGAAAAGTCATTCAAGGCTGCTGGTAAGGCCAGCCAGGTCTTGGTAACACCCGAGGAGCTAATGTCTTGACGTAGAAGCATTTTCAGATCCGAAGCATACTCAGACTGCTACCTCCTAGCTAAGTTTTTTCCTTCTTCTTCCTATGCGTCTTAAGGATTTCTTATCAGTTCTCCTTCCTCCTGTGTACAGCCTACAGTATCTTGGTTAGTCTTTCCCTGGGTATTGTCTCATAGTCTTCCCCTTATGACGTCAGACTCTTCCTTTAGTTGGACTCTCCTGCTCAGCTCTCATTGTTATTTTTCAAACTTAATTGACATTGCAGACTGGTATAACCTCTCTGGAAATCAGTCCGGAGGTTCCTCAGAAAATTGGACATTGCACTACCTCAGGACCCAGCTATACCTCTCTTGGGCATATACCCAAAAGATGCCCCAACATATAACAAAGACACATGCTTTACTCTGTTCATAGAAGCTATATTTATAATCGTCAGAAGCTGGAAAGATCCCAGATGCCCATCAACAGAGGAGTGAATACAGAAAATATTGTTCATCTACACAATGAAGTACTACTCAGTTATCAAAGACAATGACTTCATGAAATTCATAGGCAAATGGATAGAACTAGAAAATATCATCCTGAGTGAGGTAACCCAGTCACAGAAAAACACACATGGTATGCACTCATTGATAAGTGGATATTAGCCCAAATGCTCGAATTACCCAAGATGCAATGCACAGACCACATGAAGCTCAAGAAGGATGACCAAAATGCAGATGCTTCACTCCTTCTTTAAAAGGGGAACAAAATTATCCATAGGAGGGGGTAGGGAGGCAAAGTTTAGAGCAGAGACTGAAGGAACGGCCATTCAGAACCTGCTCCACATGTGATATATATATATACACACACACACACATACATACACAGCCACCAAAACTAGATAAGGTGGATGAAACTAAGAAGTGCATGTTGACAGGAACCGGATATAGATTTCTCCTGAGAGACACAGCCAGAAAATGTTAAATATAGAGGCGAATGCCAGCAACAAACCAGTGAAATGAGAATGGGACCCCTGTTAGAGGAATTAGGGAAAGGACTGAAAGAGCTGAAAGGGCTTTCAACCCCATAAGAACAACAGTACCAACCAACCAGAGCTTCCTGGGACTAAACCACTATCCAAAGACTATACATGGACTGATGCTGGGCTCCAACTGCATAGGTAGCAGTGAATAGCCTTGTTGGGGCACCAGAGGAAGGGGAAGCCCTTGGTCCTGCCAAGGTTGGACCCCCAGTGTAGGGGACTGTTGGGGGGGGGCAGTAATGTGAGGTGGATGGGGAGGGGAGCACCCATATAGAAGGGGAGGGGGAGGGGTTAGGGGGCTGATGGACAGGAAACCAGGAAAGGGAATAACCTTTGAAATGTAAATAAGAAATACCCAATTTAATAAAAATGGAAGAAAAAAAAAAGCTTAACTGAGCGATGTTTTTGGAAAAGGCACTCTGAAAGTTTGCAAAACCTAAGGAAATAAAATTGAATTCCATGGATTCTCATAATGCTGTATATGTACTCTACTATATCTAAAAATCTATGCTAAAAAGATGCAACATAGTATACTCAAAGTCCCCAAGGCAGATGGGAAGACTGCTGGCTATGTGAGCCTTGGGAATACTCAGCAGAGCCTTGGGAATGTCCAACACCCAGTAGATGTCTACACTGAGCAGGACAGAAAGACTGGTTCAGAACAATAGCTCAAGGACAACTTGGTTATCTCAGTGTCTCTAAAGGGGAACACAGAGAGAGGTTGCATGCCCTGGGTTTTTAATTTCCTTCCATTTCAATTTAGAGTTTCAATATGAATTAAAACAAAAACAGCATTCCCTAAGTGATTAAGAGTACCCCAATGTAGCACAGTAATATCCTGTTTTTTTTTTAAATTTGTTGTTAGTCTGTATTCATTACTGTTGATTTTTTAAACATCTCCTTTTATTCTGTGTGTGTGTGTGTTTACCTGAATATATGCATGTGCACCAAGTGCATGCAGTACTCACAGAGGCCAGACATGTTTGTTGGGTCCACTCAAACTGGAGTTTCACACAGTTGTGAGCCACCATGCAATTCTGGAAAGCAAACCTGGATCGTCTGTAAGAGCAAACAAGGCTCTTGGTCATTGATCCATTTCTCCAGCCCAACAACTGTTCTTTTACTTCAGCACTTATATGTCCTTTTGTATGGTTTTTCTGGCCAGTGTGTGAGTGCACATGCGTGTGTGAGTGTGAGTGTGTGTGTGTGTGTGTGTGTGTGTGTGTGTGTGTGTGTGTGTGCTCGTGTTTCCCTCGTGACATCCTGGTTTTGTAGATATATGTGTCCGAGAGACTACAACACAGTCTTCTTCTAATCTGATCTTTTTTTTTTTTTTGCTTCCCCTTGAAAACTGCCCATTTATGGTTGCTTTCTTAAGTCAGTCTTAGCAAAAGTGTAGCTACACAGGAGTTAATTATAATACTGATTTGAGAGTAAGGAAAAGCATGGTACAGAGGAGACATTTTAAAATACAATAGATAGAGAGGAGCTTTATTTAAGACAAAAAGCTGGCACCAGAGAGGATTAAATTTGTCTGCATGTGTATATGCAGGTACATGTGTGTGAATGACGGAGGTCGGGGGTGAGCACTTTCCTCTACCACTCTCTTGCTCTCTTTTGACAGGGTCTGTCAGAGATCTATTGGCTTGACTGACTAAGCAATGAAGTCCAGGTGCATCATAGTCATTCCTGGCTTTTCCCAGGGGTGTCCACGATCTGATCACAGGTTCACTCTTACTCTTCAGGCACTTTACACACAGAGTCCTCTTCTCAGTCCTTCAGCAAACACTCCCTTTTAATCCCCTTTAAACTGGGGAGGGTGTGCTGCTCTATAACTTTGTCTTATGATCAAGGATTCAAGATAACATGCTAATTGTCTTGGCTTATCAACACGTGTATATTCCTGCATGTTGCCTGAGGACATAAGCTATGTGATAAAGCCCTCCTTTCTTCTGCTCTATCTTTTCTTTTCTTTTTTTTTTTCTTTTTTCTTTTTTTGGAGCTGGGGACCTAACCCAGGGCCTTGCGCTCGCTAGGCAAGAGCTCTACCACTGAGCTAAATCCCCAACCCCTCTTCAGCTCTATCAAATGGGCTCATACATAAGTAACACTCAATATAAAATCTTGCTCAGATTCCTTACTTCATGGGGCTTAACCAAATATCTACAAAAATTAATGCAGTTTTGTGGAAAAGCAAAATAAACAAGCCTCTGGGGTTATTAATCTATTTTTACCTGTGTTTAAACATATAGTTTGCTTAAGTTCTAAGTTTTCGTTGTTTCATATAGTACTTTGGGCTTTCAATAATACACAAAGAATTATTCCATTCTGTTAAAATGTTTCCATTAAAAATTGTATGTTAAAAAGATAACAAAAAAGGAACCCACAAATATACCAAAGAGACATAAAAAGTTAGAGGTATACACTTTGTTTTATGTAAAGATAGTTGAAAAAAAAAAAGCAGAACAAGAATATATGGCAAAGTGGAAGAATATGGATGTTAGCTAGCCCCTACTGTTGCTCTCTGTATGACAGCTACATTTAGCAATTGATTCATGTTACACAGTATAGTCATTAGAAGAAGAATGGTACCCCAAAGGTTCATGTATCTGAATAGTTGGACCTCTGTTGGTGGCACTGTTTGGGGAGGTAGAGGAGATGGAACCTCACTGAAGAGGATGGGCTTTGTGAGTTTATACCTTGACCCCATTCCCAGTGTGCTGTATGTTCCTGTGTGTGTGGTTAAGACATTATCTCTTGGCTTCTTGTTCCTGCCACTATGCCTTTCTTGCCTCTATGGACATCAGTCTAGTTCTGCTGCATGTTTGGGATCTTCACTGCAATTTAGAAGGCAACCTCACAGCTTCATGCATCTCAGACACTCCTTGAAAAGAATCCAGTCCTGACATACACTGTATAGTCTTGGTGACTATCTGGAATTTGTTGAAAGACTCTGCGACTCCATTACTCTTTCCTCTTGCAAAAACACATGGATGGCACTGCCAAGGTCTGCTGGCAGATTGAGATGTAGTTTGTATCAGTGGAAAATATAAGCACTCTCTTATCTCTCTTTCTCTGTTATCTATCTATCTATCTATCTATCTATCTATCTATCTATCTATCTATCTATCTATCTATCTATCTCTCCATCTATCTATCCATCCGTTCGTCTACCTATTATTTATCTGCTTAACTATCATCTATTTTCTATCATTTATCTATCTATCTATCTATCTATCTATCTATCTATCTATCTATCATCAATCTATCATTTATCTATATGTCATGTAGCTGCCTATTATCTGTCTATCATCTATCTATCTGTCTGTCTGTCTCTGTGTGTTTTACTATTCCAGGTGCTTTGCCCATATACTCATCCTCACTTTTATATTTCTCATTTTTTTTCCTGCTGAGCAGCACATTCTTCAATTTATTCCTGCTGTTTGATGTTCTGTGATGTGCACTTGAGTAAGAGTCACAAGCTGCAGTTGCAGCATAGCCCAACTGCTCTTCTGTTGTAAGATTTTCTCTAACAAACACATTGATTCATTACTGTGAATTCAGCCTCATTCAAGTTCTCAGGACATGGGCATAATACACTATATCAATTGCCAGAATGTAGCATAATGACCTCTAGATCAGGTTATAATATAGTCTTTATTCCCTTTGGTGTCTCCTGTGCAAGGCCCCCAAGGTCCACATTTCTCTTGAAATTATGGTCTTCCAAAATCTTACTAGAGTGGCTCATTTAGTACTGCTTACAACATTCTTGGGGTTCTGTAATTTTAAGTAAATCTTCATTCTACCTGCCAAGCCTTGCAAAGCCTACAATCCACATGTGGTCGGGTTAATTACAGCAAGAACCCTACTCCTGATACCAATTTTCAGAATTAGTTTTCTTCTCTGCTGCAACAGAATGCCTGAAAAAGAAACAGCTTAGGGAATTAGGATTTTATGTTGGCTCATTATTTTTAGGATATAGTCTATCACAGTGAGATAGACATGGTGGTAGGAGTGTGAGGTAGTTGGCCATATTTTGTCCTTAGTCATAAAGGAAAGACATGTAAATTCTGGTGCTCAGCCCAGTTTCTCCTTTGCCTCAGAGGAGATCAACCATCATAAATCACTATTTCCAGTAAACTGAAGATTGAACATTCATGATCATCTGAAAAGTATTTAGAAAAATAGCCAGAACCTGGTAAAAAGCAGCAAGCTTTTGGGAGTGTTTCTTGGTCCTAATCTTTGTAGCCAGCTCTAAATTGGCACCAAGAGAAATAAGCCTGACATTTAATTCATGAGAAAGCATGGGTCTGTGAAAGTGAGTAATCTAATGCTTCAGAGTGAGCAGAATAGGTCAGAAGGTTCCCAATGCCCCTTTCCAGGGAAGAACAACCATTTGACCTGCTTGGGGGCAGCTGAAGAGGGGTTTATGTAGAACTGGACTTGAGTTGACTTGACTCACAGTTGCTTTTTGTGAACAGCTCCATCCCAGGGAATTGGTTGGAAACCATGTTTTGTTTGCTGGCCGAGCCCTACCTATTGAGACTAATAAAAAGTGACAAAGAGCATGAAGGAAATGCAAATTCTTATTTTCATGGAATCTTAAAGGCCATATCAACTGTGCTATACAAACTTCAGTCAGGTAATGAACACCCTTACCTCTGACTAGTTTGGTAGACAGGAGGTAAAAGCTAAGGCAAGGCCTCAGTACCACTGCCACTGTCACTGTACTTTCTCATACATGTGGAACATGTTTACAAATGCTGGGAGATGTCCTTAAAATCATCAGTGAGTGGGGACATTTTACTTCCCACTACTTTTTGTCTATTTCCTCCAAGAACAGAGTGGGCAGACAGAGGAGAGTACAGATGGGAGGTATTTTTTATGACTTTGGGATTGAAGTCTTTAAACAGGTAGAACAGGACATTAAAGGAATTTCTGCATGGGATTTAAATGAAGGAAGTTTGAACTCCCAGCAGCAGCAGGATACTTGTGGTACAGCTCAAAGATCTTGGAGACTTTGGTGTGCCAGTCAAAATCAGTCCCTGACAGAGTGGGTCTTCAGATCTCCTACAGGAGTAGTGGGAGGTCTAATCAGGCAGGTTTTGAAACATGGAGGTCTCAGGTGTCCAAAGGCTGAGGCACTCATGAGATGGTTGGCCTATAGCCTCTAGTTGAGCCTTGAGGCTTCTTTGAGTGAGTTCCCTGCCCAAATGGATGCGTCAGGCATGGGGATCCTGCAAGTTCATCTCCAGAGAACTCTCTGACAACTAGAAGCTTTGGGTATGGGGAACTAAGTCCGTCTCTGGAGAATTCCCTGCAATCTTAACATATTGAGTCAATCTTAAATCTTCATGTCTTAGGGTAATACCTAGGGGCCTGGCCTTGGCAAGGGGCTTTGAAATTTTTATGCCTTCCTCCTCCAGTGCTGAAAGTATATGTTGAAGCCCAAGGACCACAAGTCTGAGGAGCAGCAGGACGGTCATCCTCTAGATCTCTAACCACATCCAGTTACTGAAGTAGAGCCATTAACAATCCCCATCAGTTCTGTTGATATAGCCTTTGTATGCTTCCATCTGCCTTTTACTGGCATAGATGTGTTCTGGGACTTTGGGTGTCAAAATCTAAGGGCCTACGTCTAGCTGGATATTCTCCCCCTGAGATGTCCTTAATTGCCCCACACCAGAGTTAGAAGCTCTGCAAAGGGAGGGGGGCTCTTGGCCCCTTCTATCCTTATCATAATGGTTCTATCTAACTATATTAAATATAATGTAACTAAATATTCCAATCAAAGGCACTGGTTGGGAGAATAAATTTTAAAATAGTGTCAGTTTTAGATGTCTGAGAAAGTCAGTTTATGTGGAAAGGCAGAAATAACCCAGAGGTAAGAGAATGAGAGAAGGCAGATAAAGGTGAAAGGTGGAAAGTGTCACCCACTGGTGGCTGAGTAGCTGCCGTCACTTCACAGAGAATGAACTGGCAGTGGGTTTTGACAGAGACAAAGATCACTTTATAATGTCAAACGGGTCAGTTAGAAAGACTTGGCAGTAATAAATCTATGCATGTAAATGCTGGGCTGGAAACTGTGAGGAACACCTGGCTAGACTGAAGGAGAAATAGACAGTTTAACCGCAGTGCGAAACTCAATGCCCAACTGTCAACAATAAACAAAGCACTTGGAATCTCAATGAAGAACGACAAGACTTAAACAACACTGCACACCAGTTATAGAAGCCGCCAGGCTCTATAGCGTGTCAAATGGACCTTTACAGAACATGCAGGCCTCTCCCATGCAGGAGATATACCCAGGTCAATCCAGTTATAACACGAAAGAGTTAATACATGTGAAAGAATTTAAACCTAAACTCCAAGGATAAGATAAAATAGCTCTAATGGAAAGAAACTGGAACATTCCCTGTGACATGAAAGTTAAAAGCATGTCTAGGGTTAAGGGAAGGAATCACAGGGAAAGTAGACATCAGTCTGAACAAATGAAACCAAAAAATATATCAAAATTTAATGGTGGCCAGAGAGAACAGAACCCAGATCATCACAGCTGCTAATGACCTACTGTGCTTGTCTAAGCCAGATCCCCAACACTGAAAGGCAGTTTCCATGTGTGAAAGTGCAGAAAGGAGAATGAACATGGATGTGTGTGTGTGTGTGTGTGTGTGTGTGTGTGTGTGTGTGTGTGTGTGAGAGAGAGAGAGAGAGAGAGAGAGAGAGAGAGAGAGAGAGAGAGTCAACATCTGCACAAAGGGAAGGGAGGAAAATAGACACTAAAATCTTGCTTTCTAGAAAGAGACATGACTCTGTGAGGAGGCTCAGGGAAAGAGGACCGATATCCAAACCAACAACAATAGTAACCTTAAAAAGAAACTGAAATCTGAATAAAGATGTAATTCATAGAAAGGCTAACACACAGTGCTGGGGATTTGTTAATACAGCAGTTGTCAGAATGCTTGCCCACCAGATCGAAAGCCCTAGGTACCATGCATAGCATGCATAAAACCCGGTTCAATGTCAGTTGGAACTAAATGAAGCTCTGTCTCAATGACAAAATACTGAGAGCACACACACACACACACACACACACACACACACACACACACACACAGAGAGAGAGAGAGAGAGAGAGAGAGAGAGAGAGAGAGAGAGAGAGAGAGAGAGAGAGAGAGAGAGAGAGAGAGAGAGAGAGACGACACCAAAGTTTCTTTGAATCTGACCAAACAGTTAAGGAATATTTCCCAACTCTCTTTCTCCTCATCCAAAGACAAATTAAAGCATGGAAGAGGAGGTAATATTTTCCAGTTCATTCTAAGAATTCAATATTATTCTGAAGTAAGAAAAAAAAAAAAACCAGACAATGACATCATAAGAGCACTACAAACCAACTTCCTATTTAACTTTTAATGACCCCTCTTTGGCACCACACACACTCTCTGCCACCCATGAGTCCATAGAGCTGCCATCTCTTTTGTGACATTCATTATGACTACTTACTGAGCAGCCTCTGTCCAGGCCACCCTGACTGCAGCTCTGCTCCAGCCCCATTTGCTCTGTGATTCCCACCTATTATGAGACAATATCTTCAATTTTCCTTCACTCTTTTCCAGTGAGAATCATTTCTAACCCCTTTCTTATTCCATCCCTCATCCACTCCAAGAATTTTTACTCCCAGTTTCATTTTGTGAGCATTTGTCACAAGGAAAGGGAATAGATAAATGTGGAAAGGAATTTCAGAGCCTGGAGACAAGATGACCACATTCTGGAGCGTGGGTAAGATGAGAAAAGGGAGGAAGGCAACGTTGTCCCAGCAGAAGGGAAGCTTTCGAGGTGTGAGTCATATGTGAGGGGCAGCTTCCAATCAGGCATTAGCAGGGCTCTGTGGTTTAAATAAACACAGACATGAGGGGAGAAAGGGGTGGTGGAGGACTGTAGAACATTCTTGGAGAGGTCTACTCTGAGGGATCAAAGTATTCTTTCTCAGTGTGCAGAGCCTTGGTTGACCTGAGTCGGCAGCTCAGAGTGACCATACAAATGGACATGATATTCTCCAACACTTTATTAAGAAGCCTTTCTTGTGTTAATAAATTTGCCATAAAAACAAACCGAATTACCATATATTGATATATATTTTAGCTTTGTCACAGGAGTCTATCTTTTCAGGTAAACCCACTGAAATAATTTATGCAAATACAACACTATGGTTCTTCCTAGAGAGAAGTTACATGAGCCTCATCATAGACCAGGGGCATGGACACACATGGGCCTTCATGTCCACAGAAGCTCCAGCCATGTACTGAGCTAGGAAAATCTCTCAGATATCTTTCATCTGTGCTTTTGCAAGGACTATCGGGTTGCAGACAAAGGGTTATTTTCATGTCTGTCTTCATCATTATTATTGTAAGAAATTAATATCACCCGCCTTATCTAGGAATGCTTCAAGGGTCTTGACCTGACCCGAACCATGAACCCAAACTCCACTGAACCACATTGATTTGCAAAACTGCCTGCTGAAATTGAACCCACATAGTAATTGGAGCTGAAATGCACACTGAGATGTCTTCTGAAAACTGGACTTGGCCTGATGTTATTTCGAAAGGTAATTAAGGCTTGTATGAATGCCTCTGACTGGTCGGTCATCAGAGGTCTGTGTGTAACATGAGTGGGAGCATATGCAGTGTGACCAAAATAATTAAAGAAGAGAAAAACCACCCTAGACCCTAACATGACTGAGCTATCAGCTTTCAAACTGCTGCCTGCAAGAGAAGCAGAGCATAGCCTAGTGCAGCCTGGACTATCTGCATTTGATCTCTGGAACAGGGGAGCGTTATTGCTTGGAGTCCACCCCTGGGGAGGCATCCCTAGGGTTTGAGAGGGCCATGGAATCACATCGAGCACAGGCTTAGCCTTTGAGGCAGCTCCTATGGGCAGCGGGATGGGAGAAGAGAGAAGCTTGCAAACCGTAGAATAAAGGAAGCAGATAGATATTATTTTTTAAAGCTGGTAGAAAAGAAGCAATGCCAGTTCCTAAGAGATCCCTTTCCCTGCTTCTGTGTCATCAATCTTTAATTAGTAACTTGGCTTGTTTGAGTCCCTCCACTTTGGTACATGGCTATTGGTTTAGAATTTGAACTTGCCAATCATTCAGGTCAGGAATAGGGTTTGGGAGGTAGGGCAAAGACCAGAAAAAGATGGCTTCATAGTTGCTACCAAAGAACTCAGCTCTGCGTGTACTTATGTCCCACTGACTAGACTGAGGACCTTGCATGAACTGTGACCCTGAACTTTCATCACTACTGAACAAACCTCAGCAGGAGATGAACACACTAAGGTATGAGATACTGGGGTATCAGAAACAGAGAGATGAGTGGGTTGGGCCATGGAGTTTTTACCCAATTGTGAAGGCTGCACCCAGGAACAGTCAACCTATTCTCCACCAGTGCTGCTGTGGAAGAAGCAAGGAGAGCTCGTTGCCAGGTAGACGGGGTTGACCTCCTAGAATCTCAGGAGTCAAATGACTGGGGTGAACTGGATACTGAGGACCAGTAGCCGACACACACAGCATCAGTCTCTTGTAGTTTCCATCCAATCATGATGTAAAAAGCAATGGGCGTGGGGCTGACCTTGTCAGGGAAAGGAAGGGTAAAAAGTATGTATGTGTCTATTTACAAAGTTTTACCAATATGTTTTAATCTTCAGACAAAACAATAGAAATTAAATATAATGGAAGTAGTAAGCTAAACATCTTACATATGAATTCAAACAAGTGTGTATGTATTAGGGGTTCGAGAGGCTTTGTATAATCACTTGGAGGTGGTTGCCCACCTATCTGTAGATGCCCTTTCCATCTAAAAGCACAGACAAACACCACATAATCCATGTTTCTGCTCTGAGAAGGAGTAGCCATATTTACATAAGAGATTCAAAACCTTCCCCTTCTCCAACAATCAAGAATGTCACAAGTTCCAGGTTGCCAAAGGCTACGTAGCCATGATCTTATCTCACAAAGACTAAAGAAAGGGACAAGTGAGTCTTGGCTTCTAGAAAAGAGTAAGTCTCTGCAAGATTGGGGTGATGGGTGATCTTATCATCTTGAGAATATTTAGGCTCGCCCAGGAAACACACCTCCTGATGAGTCTATGAGGGTACTTTCAGAGTAGTCTAGCTGAGAGGGAGGGCCTACCTTGAGTGAGAGCATCATCATTACGTGGGCTTGGAACCTAAACCGAGCACAAAGGAGAAAGTAAGATGAACACCAGCATTCATCCTCTACTTCCTGACTGGGGGTGTCATGTGACCAACTGTCTCCTGCTGCCATGATGAACTATATCCTGAACACTGAGCCGAAATAAGCATATCCTTCCCTAGCTGCTTTGGTCAGGTACTCGCCACAGAAAACGTGTCCTGAAAACTGAGGCCATTGCTGAGGTAAGCCTGGCTAGGTGGTTTATAGGCCTTTGGAATGTTTTCTGGAGGAAGAGAGCTGTAAGAGGAGCTTTAGGAGAGATTCTCACAGGATGTAGAGGACGAGAATGGCAAGAGAAACACAACAAAGATAACACTGAGAGGGTTTGGGGCAAGGGAGCAAATACTGTGTTGCAAAATGGCCTAGAGTCCAATTATGTTACATTCTAGCAAAACAAACAGAAAACCAATAAAACAAGAACAATTAACTGTTCTCTGTCTGGGTCCTGAAAATGTTAAGTGTGGGGGATTAAACATGGTAGACAAAGCTGTTTAATGGACAAATTGTTTAGTGGATAAAGTTTTAATATAATATGCAGGCTATGGTATGGTTATTTTTCACAACTCGTAGTCATATCAATAATAAAAAAAAGCAGAGATATGCTGGTTGACAAAAAAAGAAGCATGAGAAGGTCTTGGAGGCAAGAGAGCAGCTGTGATTGGCAGGGGAAAAAAGATTAGATTAATGTCCTTGAAGGGTAATGTCTTATTCTGTATCAGAACAATAAGAAAGGTGATTTGGGAGAAAGAACTCATCCAATAAAGTCAACACAAATTCATTTAATGCAAAGAACCTGGAATGGAATGACTGTGGCTTTATAAACAATTACGCAGAAAGGTGTTTCCTCAGATTCAGCCACTGAGGTACGCAAAGGTCATTACTGCTGTGGCAGAAGAAAAAGGGAAGGAGGAGGAGAAGGAGGAGGAAGAGGAGGAAGGAGGAAGAGGAGAAGGAGGAGGAGGAAGAGGAAAAGGAGGAGGAGGAGAAAGAGAAGGAGGAGGAGGGGGAGGGGAGGAGGAGGAGGAGGAAGAGGAAGAAAGAAGGAGGGGAGGAAGAAGAAGAAGAGGAGGAAGGAAGAGGAGGGGAGAGGAAGAGAGGAGGAGAGGAGAAAAGAGAGAGGAGGAAGAAAGAAGAAGGAGGAGGAAGGAAGAAGAAGAAAAAGGAGGAGGAGGAGGAAGACGAGGAGGAGGAGGAGGAGGAGGAGGAAAAGAAGAAGAAGAAGAAGAAGAAGAAGAAGAAGAAGAAGAAGAAGAAGAAGAAGAAGAAGAAGAAGAAGAAGAAGAAGAAGAAGAAGAAGCAGCAGCAGCAGCTGATAGCAAGCCCAGCAGCAACGTCTACACAGCTGTTCTTTTCGGTCACACACACTGAAAGAATGGAGGCATCATGAGGGCTTCCCTCAAGGTTTCACAAAGCTCCTGAGATCAGCCAATATGTGGCTAGGTCAGATGCCCCAAGAGACCAGTGAGTACAGCTGTGAAGATGAAGCTTAAGTTATGGTGGACCCCAGGTTGTGAGGAATGTCAGGACCATGGGATGGTCCACAAGCGCAGAGAGTAGACCCATTGCAATAGAGAGGTCACGTGCACTGCAGGATCCCCATGCTGATGGAGCCCAGGTGGTGCTGTTTCAACCCCAGATGCTGCACATGGGGCTGAGGGAGTTCACACTCACCCTGCTGGGTTTCAGTCTCCCTTTGGTCTAACATCTGTGCTCCTATTCCTCTCATTTGGAAATTCGATGTTTAGTATGCGCCATTGTAGAACACAACTTCGTAACTTGTTTACTATTAATGTTATATCTTTTATTTTATAGGATCTCATGGAGAAGAAACATCCTTGATAGAGACTCTAAAATTCTGAACAATATTAGAACTATAAATGCTTGGGGACTTTCAAAGACTAGTTATGTGCATGTTATAGCATGAGGTGAACCTGACTTAAAGTGATAGATCCCAAGTTAAGAAACAATGGTCTATTCTTCATTATCTTCATTATCAACTTGACTGGATTTAGAGTCACTGGGAAACATACCTAAGGCATGCCTGTGAGAGTTTTCCAAAGAGGATTAATTGAGAAGGGAAGACTCACCATCCTAGGGGATGGGGTACTGGCCTAAATAAAGAAAAGGGGGGAATGGTCTGTGCACCAGCATGCACTTGCTCTCTTCTTCTTGACTGAAGATGCAGTGTGACAGCTGCCTCATGCTCTTGCTGTACCTGAGAACCTCTCCCACGGCCACACCTTCTTCATCATGGACCCTCCAACGGTAAAACAAAAGAGAGCCCGTTTTCCTTAAGCTGCTTCACTGGGAGGAGGTTAAAAGGCTATTTTGAGAGGTATTCTCTCAAACTACAAGTGATACCAAGTGTATTAGGACATGTGGTGTGCACAGACCTCAAACCCATCCAGGTCATTTTGAAGATTTGTTTTTAGTTATGCGTATATATGTATGTGTGCATGGAGGTTTGTGCTCCTGTAGCCAGTTGACCTTGTAGGCTGGAAGAGGGTGAAAGCCCTCCTGGAGCTGGAGTTTACAGGTGGTTGTAAGCTACCCAATGTGGGTGCTGAGAGCCAAACTTAGGTCCTCTGCAAGAGCAGGTGACACTTTTAATTGCTGGGCTGTCTCTCCAGGTCCTACCCAGGTCATTTTGATGTTGATTTGTGCAATTAAAAATATTGAAGCTATTTGGATAATAGAAATTTGCGAGGCATATAGTACAATAGTAAAGTCTCCATGGTTTGCTTCTACTTCTAATTCAGAACGGGAAATGAGAAAGCACATTAAACCAATAATTAGGATCTAATTAAGGGCCAAACTAAGAGGAAGTTCATTTAGAAGTAGATTATACAGAAATTATGAGTGCCTAAACCTGTAGAGTTACCATTCAGGGACTCTGACAGATGGCTGGAGGGTCCATTCTAGTCCTCAGATGTCGCTGTGTGACATGCGGCCATTTGCTTGGAACCTTTAACTCTTGTTCCAATGTGCTTATCTGAAGCACACACATAGCAACTAACATCTCCCTGGTTCTTGTGATGTGTTACAGAGTAGTCCATCAGGTGACTGGTTCTGCACATTTGATCTGCCATCAGTGTTTTGGTTTGACTTTAAAACATCATCTGACCAGATTGGAAGTAGCCAGAAAACAAAACAAAACAAAACAAAACAAAACAAAACAAAACAAAACAAAAAAACCTAAAACCAAGTTCCAGGAAGAAATGAAATCTAAGGGCTAGGAGCTCTCCCCCACATTCTGGAATGTCTTTGCCACATTAACTTCTTTATGAAATACGAATAGGTGTTGCTCAACTATTCTGAAGCTGTCTTCGAACCCTTGAGAAAAAAGCACTCCCTGTGTCTCTTAAAAGGCTCCCTTGAACTAACAGACATATGGATGCCTATGCAAGCATTTGAAGAGCCTGTGTAGGCTGATTGAGGAGTGAAGCGGCTGGGGAGAGTAGGTTCTGTCAAGGGCGGACCTAAGTTTCTAAACCTCCCTCTGGTGAGTACCCTCATCTTCATTCCTCCTGTCTGTCTCAAGAACACCTTCCTTCATTTGCCCCCTGATGGTAATGACAGAGAGCCCCAGTCTTTGATACCACAGGGCCCAGGTTTGCAGGGTTTTTTCTGTATCCCCTTCTCAGGTGAGTACACTGAGTACTTGGAATAGCTGGTTCTTGGAAAGCATTCTGGGGCTTAACTTGTGTTCTCAAGGTCAACCTCAGTGTCATGAAAGCCAAACTTCTATAGAAGTTACCAGACATGGTCAATGCTTCCTTGACTTTGTATGTCCTGTGCTATTGAATTCACTTAGAACCTAGAGGGGGAAAAAAGATGGTGTCTGAGAGCCGCTGAATGGTAACACTCGGGCCCACTCTCCTGCTGGCTCTGCCCACCAGTGTACCTTGTAGTTTATGATGCTTTGTATAGTTTACAACGCTCGCTATTAGAGCTATTTCATTTCCTTTGTCTGGGGAATTATTTTGTCTTCTGAAGAGAATTGGTGATGGATGAATAGCATTTGCAAAAGGAAGGACACCTTCCTTCCATTTTTCAGAGAGAAAAACTTGGTTCAGGAGTTTATGGCATCATTACTGCTGACAGAGCAGACAAGATATCAAGTTTATTCATCACATTTTTGGAGGCAGGGAGGCACAACTGGCAAGTACAATAGCTACTGAAGGCCTGACCTCACAGGTGACCAAGACTTGCATTGGACGAATGGGCTCTCAACGATCTCTGTATGGCTACCAACCCCACTCAGGAACCACCCAACCCAGTGTTAACAACCCCAAAGCCCCCCAGGATCTTATACCTTCCAACTCAGGACAAATGTTTTATCAAGTGAACTGGAAAGGTGGGGTGAGGGATGTAGTCATTCAGGTCACCCAAGAGTGGCTATTGTCTACACACAAGGAAACTGAAGTCACAAGGCTATGTCAAAGGCCTTGAGATGAAGTCATAGCGGAGGCTGTACCTGTGATTTCATTTAAATGGAAGCAGGCTTCATGTGAGTAGAGTTTACAAAGGAGAAAACAAGTCTTCTTCCAGGACTCAGAGCTCTGACCCTGGCAGCACTGACAGGATGTTGACCATTCCATCACCTGGTCCTTCTGTTCCACCAGTTACAGAGCACCAATTTGGACCGCTGGCTCACAGATCCTGCCAAGCCACCGCACAAGACTGAATGAGTAAACAGCGTGGCTTACCCACACAATGGGATATTATTATTCAGCCGTAAAAACAAATGAAGTACGATAGGATTCCATTTCTAGAGTAATCCTGGAAGACATCATTTTAAGGGGAAAAAAGCCTAGCACAAAAGGCTACACAGCACGTGATTAAACTGTAAACACTGCCCAGTACAGGGAAGTCCGTAAGATGGAAAACAAGCCATTGGTTGCTGGAAACTGTAGTGGGAAGTGATTACCGAATGAGTACTAGTGTTTTCAGGGGTGATGACCATGCGTCAAAGCTACCTAGTGCTGGGACGGCACTGAGTGTGAGATGCGTCTGAGTCACACCTTGTGTTCCCCATGCTCCCATTCCGGCCCTGTTCTTGGTAGGTTGGCCAGAGCAACATGCTCAGACCTCAGAACTGGCACACGGTTGCCACCTTCATTGCTGTGTCCTCAATCCCTACTCCCTGCACTGTAACCCAGATCCCTGCACTGTCACCCCCACCCCTGCACTGTCCCTTCCCACTTCTGTGCTGTCAGCCCTCACCCCTGCACAGTCACTCTCATCCCTATGCTCTCACCCCACCCCTGCACTGTTACCCCCCCACCCATGCATTGCCACCCCAACACCTGAACTGTCATCCCCATCCCTTACTTGGCTAACACTTCTTGGCACATGCACTCATGTTTTGATGTGGAGCTCCTAAGACTGGTTTGTGGAGTTCCTCTCCCACCCCTCACTACTTGGAAGCCACTTGATGTGCCCAGGGCAATAAACCTTTATTTTTAAAAATTCCATCCACATGCATGATAATGCTAGTTATTCCTCTGCATAATAAGCTACCCCAACGTTTAATGACTTAAAACAATGACAGTGTTGACTTTACTCGCACGTGTGTAATCTGAGTGGAGCTTGATAGAACTTGCTCCTCTCTGTCTCATGTAGGCCCAGGCAACCAATCTAGAAGCACAACCTGTCTCAAAGTTCTCTTACTCACTGATGTAAGTTGATGTCATCATTGACCAGAACCTCAGCTACGGTAATGGCTGGGACACGTATACACAGCCAAGCCACATGACCTGAACTTCTTTATAGTATGATGGCTCAGCCCTAAGGTGAATAGATCTGCAAAGAAACAGAGCCAGAGGTGTGAGTCATGGACCACACCCTCATCCTGCTGGAGATGCTCTCTTAAAGTCAACCCACATCCAACAGAGGCAAACTAGACCTCTTTTACTGGAAGGAACATCAACAATCTTACAATCTAGAGCCAGTGAGGAGCTCAGGGGATAAAATACTTGCAGCACAAGGCTGACAATATGGATCTGATGCCCTGAATGCCCTTAAAGGTAGAAGAAGAGGCCAACACCACATAACCTTTTCCTGGCAATCACGTACATGCTGTGACATGTATGCAACATGCGCGCGCGCGCACACACACACACACACACACACACACAGTCTTGTGAAAATCAATACAAACACATCCCTAATCTAGAATAAGAGCTATGGGAGGCTTTTTAGGTTAAGATACCATCAAGCCTGACAACTTAAGTATGAACCCCAGAACTTACCCAATGGAAGGAGAGCAGCAACCCCAGAAAGCTGGTCTCTGACATCCATACCCACACTGTGTGTCTGCATGCATACATCCATTCCCATGTGCATACATAAACAAATAAATGCAGTATAATTTTCTTCTAAAAACAGGAGCTTCTATCCAAGAGCCCAAAGCCATCTTGCCCCATGTAATATCCTCTTTATTCACAGTTAGTGTATATTATTCCTTAGACTTCCTGCTCCATGAGGTCATGCCAATTTTGCTCAGCGTCATATCATTAGCCTGTCATACTCTGGCTGAATAGTTATAAAATATTTCATCTGAGCTGTGACCATGGCATTTGAGAGATGGTTAAATCAACGTGCCAGTGGATGATTGGACATGATATCTCTTAATGTTTATTGGTTCTTTCAGAAGGCTTTCAGTTTATTAGTCTGCCCCTCTGTGGGCAGAAATTAGGGCTAGGGCAGACCCTAAGCTGAAACAAGTGGCCTGCATACTCATCTGATTTGGTATCCAGGAGAATATGTAGATACCTTTTCCATCTGCTCTTATAGAGAACTAGGTTGAGGGAAACAAAGCTCCAAATCCCTGAAACCCATGATATATAATTTTTATCTTAATTTGAAATTGTCTCAATAACTATTGTTCTCTGAGCATCAACCTGACCCATTAGCCAGCCTGGTATAGCTAGTCTCAAGTGAGGTAGATTCCCACCCCCATCCCCTCCCAGGAGATATTACCACAAATAGAGACATCTTACTGTCTCGACTGAGGATGGCACCGGAATCTAGTAAACAGAAACCAGCGATATTGCTACGCAACCTGCGATGCACCAAAACCCTGATGGACCAGAACCTTGATGGACCTTTCCATCACCTGTCGCCTTTCCTACACCATGAAAGAATTAAATGACTGCATACTAGTTGGAGCAGAATTAAAGAGATAGAAGATGAACCCCCACTTTCTATATAACCTGCCTACAGGAGATGGGATGAAAACAGGTGTCTAGGACACTAATCAGCTGTCTTCTCAGACTGCCAGTTGACTGGATAAAGTGACATTTTAAGATTCAATTTCCATCTTTGCTTTACTGGCCTCTGTAAGTGACAGGTAACACAAACCGAATTCTGATTTCATTAGCATCACTGTTGCTATTAAGAGTAGAGTAAATTTGTAACTATTTAGTAAGAAGCATATGGGACACCCACGGTTTAAAAGTTTTCTTACGATCCATATAGTATTGAAATATTGCGCCCCATGGTCAAATTTGCAGAGAGAAAGAGTTAAGGCTATTGCTCTCTCACCCCAGAAAAATCATCTTTCTGCTTTCCTATCTATGTGCAATATTCCTTAGCTCGGATAGTTAATGCCACAGAAGACAAAGATGTTGAGGTAAAAAATCTACATTCCAAGCCATAATGAACACTGACCGGATTCGTAACCTAGACAAAGTTGGATGTCTGGGTACTGGTACGGTCTTGCAAACACAAGTGTGTTTTAAATGCCCACCAGAAGGAACATTACTCTAGACAGATTGTGAACGCACAGACTATGGTATTGTGTGCGGAGCTGAGCATACGGTAAGTCCTAAGTAACTGCTCTTGGAATGCTGTTTGAAGGAGACTCTATTGATTCATTTCTGTTGCTGTGATTAAAATACCCTGACAAAAGCAATGCAAGAGGTGAAGGTTTTATTTTAGCTTAAAATTTCAAATACACTGTGATAGGGAAGTCACTGTGGTGGGAGCTTCAGAGAGGTGGTCACATCAAATCCAAGAGAGAGTCAAGCGCGGAAAGACCATGAACGCATGCATGCATTACTAGTCGCTCAGCTTGCTTCTTTCACTTTCATACCATGTAGCCCAGGAATTGGTGCTGCATACACTCACAGTAGATCTTCCCCACTCAAGTAACCAAATAAGAGAAACCCCTCAGAGACACCCCACCGGACAACCAGTCCTTCAGTGAGACTCTTCCCAACCACTAGGATTGGCTAGACACAGATGTGTGGCATTATCGCAAAAGCCTCAGTAGAATTTGACTTTCTTTAAAACTGTGACACTTCCATAAAGAGATGCCTATAAGTACCAACAGGAAACAGGACTCACAGTCGTGAATGCTCAACTTCCTTTAGATACAAAGAAGGGAGCAGTGTATATGACCATTGCCTGGGGAATCGTGAGAAGAGAAGACGGGGCCGTGGCAGCATGGGTGTAGTTAGTTTTCTGATTATTTTCTTTCCCTTACCTTTTTCCTTTATTTTTCTAATGCTGAGTATTAAGCTCAGGGTCTTACAAATGCAAGCTGTTTATGCCCTAGCCTAGTACTTGAAAACCACAGTTGGTTAAACCCCTAGGTGCGTAGACCGTGGATAAAGAGGATTGACTACAGCCAGATGCCGAGCAAAGCCAGCACCTGTAAGACAGTGAATGGGATGAATAGTCATGATAGAGTCGGAACCATTGGCTACAGCAGCAGTCACTGTATCTGTTGATCACATGGTGGACCGAGCATGGTTTCTGGGTGATTTTGCACATATTTGCTTATTTATTACTCACAGGGATTGCACCAGCCCATGTCAAGCCTCATTTTCCTGTCTTACCAATAGGGATACTGAGACTGTCGCTACTAAAACAGGGTGTTACAGGGTTAAGTGAGAGGGTGGGGATTCTGAACCCCCAAACCCTTCAGGATTCTTTCCTATGGGTATTGACTTTGCAATTATGGGTAGATATGTTTGGTCAAATGAACCCCAAATACAGGAATGACAATGCTGTTAACTGTCTAGGACAGTCATATCAGTAGCCAGGAACCAAATCACACCAACATCTGTGCAGTGACATCACCGCTATACCAGGATCTCAGATCTCTGGAGCCTCAACTCTGTTCTTCTCACGTAGCCCTTTACCCTCCAACCACACAGTCCTAGCCTGGTGTGTATTTTTAACCTCTGAAGTGGCTACACAGTTTAAATAGCCGTGTCTCCTCCAGCAACTGTATCCTTTCCATAAGGAGTTTTAAGCAGATAAGTTAAATCAGAACAATATGTTGTGCAGTAAGGGGAGGGCTGTAGAGCTGTTTTTGCCCAGGGGTGGGGGTGGGGTAGCTTCAATGTGCAGGAATTTATGGAAGAACATGAAAGAAAATAAAGTATCTTCACACTTAAGATGATCTTTGATTGACTTAACTGATACCATTCGGAGGGGGTGGAGATAAATAGTTTTCCACCCAGATTCACTTTGCTCTAAGTGATGGCTTCCCTTTAGCTGGCACATTTTGCAGGGGTTGGTTGCGCGCAGCTTGGGGCATGAGCATTGTGGCATTGTGGGACATTGTTTCAGCCTGCGACTTGAGGGTTATGAGCTCGGGGAAGAGACAGTTAAAGCTTCCTCGCACCAGCAAGATGAGTTGTACCACACAGCGCTCATGCCAAGGTCAGCAGTCTGAGTGGAGCTGAGACACTTAATGCCCGTGCCAAGCAGTGCCAAGCACCTCTGGAAGCCCCTGCCTAGGACCCCAAATTTAGATTCATGCTGCAGTCTGGAGAGTGTTCTGACGGCTGCCGGGCTACAGGGAAAAGAACACTGCATACTGCTTCTGAAACGAGACAGATCTCTCCAGGCTGGGAGTCTGAGGAAGCCGGACCTGGGCAGCGCTAGTCAGGTGAGTCGGGGATGGGGGACTCAGATAATGTGGGCTGTCTGGCCCATGCTTCTACCCGTGTTGTTATGAACAGTCATTCTGCTGAGGCTGGCTGTTGCGGTGAAGCAGATTGATTCCGGAAGATTTCTTGCATTTCCCTAATTCCTTGTTAAAAAACAAGAACCAGGCTTAGCCCGCGCTTGGATCATAAAGCCCCCTCCAAAAACAGGAGGATTATCTTAGAGGGGACCTAGCCAAGGAGGAATTGTAGTCCAGACTCTGCTGAGTCCCAGAAGCCCAGAATCTGATCAACATGTCCCCAGGGGGATTTCATGGGATGCTTCAAAGGAGACTGAGATGGTGACCGATACACCGGGGTGGGGGTGGGGTGGCCAATTTCTAATTTGGAACCTATCCTAGACTTAACAGGAAGCTAGTTGGTATTAGGTGGAAAATATCACATAAGCTGTTAGTGTCTGAATTCTGCACAGGAAAAGATGATTATCCTTACTGCAGTGAGCTTGAGGTCCTTGGGGGATGGAATTACACCCTGGTTTGCATTTGTGCTTGCATCCCTGGCATAGGGCCTGGTGTTTGACACACATGAGAATGGCTTGTCATCCTGAAAAAATGATATGAGATTTGGGTCATAGCCCCAGCACATCGGAGAAGCAGCTTGGGGAACCGCTGAGAGCGCACGGGAGACATAGAGCAGTACTCGTAGTGGAGGATCACATTAGCTCGGGTTGGAGCAGCTTCAGACCTAGGCCAGCACATTGCCCTGGTGGCTGCAGCAAAGATTTTGGTGAGACTCCATGGTCTTGAAAGCCCAAATGGGGTCAGTTTACTAGAAGTGAGGTTCTGGACAGGCAGTGCTGGCGAACAGGCAAATAGTCTTGTTTTATTTTGCAGGAGGCTTACCCTGTCACAAGAGTTTGCTGTTTAATAATCATTCGTTGGTCCTTGTCTACATTTAGGGCCAGGTACAGGAACCCCATGGTATTGATGGAGGTGGGTGTGTACTCCTGGCCCACCTCTTGATCTTGTCTTGGAGGTGACGTGTCGGCTTCATCCCTTAGCAATGTGCTTGGGTTCTCTTTTCTTGCAGTCTCTGTCTGCTCTCCTGTCATCCTCACTCAAGCACGCATCATCTGCATTTGTTGTTCAAGCTTAGCCACAATTTCTAAAAAGCCCCTCCAGCTCATGTCTCTTCTTCCTGGAAGCATCCAGTGTCTGTGACGTATTAGATTATATTGATCTGTAGTAGCCCAAAGCTGATATTCCTCTAGGGTTGGGTCTATGATTCCAAGCCCCCAAAAGACTACCACCATGTGGCACACAGGATAGAGGACCCCATTCAACTGCGGGGAGAGACAAAGGGAATCCAAACCCTGGGAAACTCGGGAGGCTTTCCCAAGGAGTATATCAGTGGGTGACAGCCGGAAATGCAAACAGTGGAGACCAGTGTCCAGATGCTGCTGCAAAAGGCTGCAGTTCAGAAGCTGTACAATGCATGGTTAGGGCCCATGGCAGGCTGCTTGGACACATAGGATAACATACAATAAGACCCTTGCTCTACACTGTATAGAGTGTGGCTACAATCTACCTGAGCTTGAATTGTGGTACAGAGAGAACGGGCTGTAGTCTTAGCAGCACCTATCCTAGCACTTTGTGGCTCATACGTCAACATCAACACGGAGATAACTAGATAACCTTAAAGCTTAAATTTTTGTCTCATAATCAAATCCTAGGTTCATGATGTGGAAACTAAAGCTCATGTTTGTCAGGGTACTGGTACCGCCACACTGCTTCTTTCACTGTGCAGCAAGCTTGAGGACCGTGGTCCATGTTAACCTTCCAGATCCACCACAGCACCGTAGCCCAGATGGCAGGTTGTGCATATGAGTTGGGAGCTGTGGTTTAGTACAAAGGCTTTGACAAATGCACCAGAGCTGGTACAGGAAAGAAATTCAGGCAACCTAGTGTCAGGGAAGATTAGCATGCAGCTGCCTCTGTCTCTCCCTATTGGATGTTGGAGAAGTCAATCAAGTGACCAGAGAGATTTGCATACTGCTCATCTATAAGCCTGTGTTAGAGGTCTGGTGCAGTCACCAGAAACTACGGTTCTGGTATATACTGTGGGTTCCTAGGATCAGCTTTTTTCCTAAGTGACTTTCTAAAGCACTTCTCCTATGCAGTGGGCAAAGATGTTGCCTCTGACAGTTCCGATTAGCAGAACAGATTACCAGGAAGATGGACAGGATCTTTCTCCCTGGGTCAAGGAGGTACAGTGTACAGAAGACCGAACCTGTCCTAGAATCCAGAACACATGCGTGCTTACCCCCCAACCCCCCACACACATACAAATGAGGAGAGGGAGATGATGTGTGAAGGAAGCATGTGTAGATAAGGCTGTAACTAACAGGACTTGATGAGCCTAAGTCATCTACAAGCTGGGCAAGAGGAAGGTATGCATGAGTTGCTCTCATCAGAGAAGTGAGGAGAGTCATGCCATGAAAATACTCTATACTTAGCAGCAGCAACTTAGTTTACGGTATTAGACTGAATGCAGATACTGTGCGTCATGACTAAGTGTGGAGGTATACACCTAAACATTCATTATCTTCCAAAATGCATTTTAAAGCCCCGTACACTGATTTTTGAATGTTATTTATATTCTGGGATCATAATTTCTATTTTAATCCTAGTCCCAAACATCTTCGTTTCTTTTTCCTGCTGCTGTAATATCTTGACTTAAGTAACTCAAGGAAGGGAATATTTATTCTGGCTTGCGGGTCTAATGTGTAGTTCATCATGGTGGGGATGGGCCAGAGGAAGCAACGTGAGGAAGCTGATGGTAACACATCTACAGGAACGAATCAGAGAGCATTGACTGCATACATATTAGTGTTCAGCTTTCGAGGGAATGGTGCTGCCCACAGTAGACAGGTCTTCCCACCTCAAGTGATATTAACAAGGTCCCCCACAAACATATGCAGAAGCCTGCCAGGTGATTCTTGATTCTGTCAGGTTGACAGCACGGACCATTACATCAGTTTTATTTTTTTGAATACCATAATGACCTTCAAACATATCTATGTTAGTTACTTTTGTGTAGCTATATCCAAAATACTGGATATATTGACTTCAAGGAGTCATTCTGCCTCACAGTATTAGGGGGCTTATCTGAACTTTATATTCTTTATATTGTTTGCCTTTTACAGAACTGTGCCTACAGAAGTAGGTAACCGGACAACTACTTTATCATATAGTAGATTGAAAGCAGAGAGTGAGGAGAGGACCAACAAGGAACAACCTCCAAAGACCTGCTCCCCGTCATTACCCTCTTCCTCTCACTAGATTTCCCCCACCAGAGTCCCCCACTACAGAGACACCTGCAGGGAACCAAGCCTTCAACACATGAATCTCTAGGGACATTTCAAGCCAGGTGTCAGCTCCATAGGGTACTTGGATGCTTTTGGCTGTTTCCTCAACCCCATGCCTTCCCCCTGCAGGTGGAGAAAATCAGGGAAGGCAGGAGACTCTCGTTTTCAGTAAGGCACAGGAGGGCCCGGGGGCTAACCTAAAGGCTTTCTTCATACATCTCCAGAAACATTCTTGGTGACTTTACACCTGATGGAGAAGGGTGTGTGTGTTTGACATGAATGAGTAAGGTAGGGGAGATCTCAGGTGCTGAGGAAGGCAGATTGTGAATCTGTGTGTGGAAGTAGGACCACAGGTGTGGGGGAAGTACAGCAGCCTGGAACCCCACATCTACCTTTTTTATTCATGAAGTGCAGTGGGGCCACTAAATAAAACGAAGACATGAGTGTGAGGAAAAGACTTGAGGGGGGAGGGGATGGCAGCAGTGGGCGAGAAGCAATTAGAATGCATTTTTATCTGTGTTTGAAAAAGTTCAAGAACAAATTTAATTCACTAAGAAAGAAATCAAATGAGGTAAACAAATGCCCATCCATGTCACCTATGCTATGCAGGGGTCTTCTCTCAGCGTGATGGCTAGGGAAACTGTCGGGGGCTCTTATGTCCAAGCGGCTGAAAGCAAATTGGACAGAGAAAATGGACAAAGGAAAATGAATCATAGCAGATCTAGGCATCTGGAGGCTGCTTGGACTCAAAGGGAAAGGCTGTGCTTTAAGAAATAGAAGTGTTCCCCATCGGAAGAGTTAGAGAAAGGACTGAAGGAGCTGAAGGGGTCTGCAACCCCATAAGAACAACAATACCAACCAACCAGAGCTCCTAGGGACTAAACCACCATCCAAATGCTGTTCATGGACTGACCCATGGCTCCAGCTGCATATGTAGCAGAGGATGGCTTTGATGGGCATCAATGGGAGGAGAAGCCCTTGGTCCTGTCAAGGTTCGGTGCCCCAGTTTAGGGGAATGTCAGGATGGGGAGGTGGGAAGGGGTGGGTGTTTGTGAAGGAGGAGGAACACCCTAATAGAAGCAGAGGGAGGGAGGATGGGATAGGGGGTTTATGGAAGGGAAACTGGGAAAGGGGAAAATATTTGAAATGTAAATAAAAAAATATCCAATTAAAAAAAGAAATAGGAGTGGAACAAGTGTAGAAGCCTGGAGGTAGGTCTCCCAGGGCATGTTCCAGGAACAGAAGGAAAGCCAGTGTATGTAAATGGGGAAGTAAAAAGCCAGACACAAGCTGCAGGAAGTTTGTGCTTTGTTCATTGTGGGATACAAAGCATATAGGATGGGTTGTAGGTATGTGTGTGCACACGTATGTGTACACGTGTGTGCATGCATATGCTTGCTGTGATAGCTTCTAATTCTTCAAGAGCTAAGCTTCAGAAAGACTGTTTAATGGAGGCTGGTGTGGCTGCTTGGAGTCTGGTGAAGATTTTGGCAGGGATCTAGGCAATCAACTAAATGTGCCTTGCCATGGGCGAGGAGGGGGTCGGGGTTGACGGTGCCCTACTGAGAAGTCCACTGACCTGTGTGTGCACTGGCAGGATCGGACTGAAGAAAAGCATGGTGAGTGATCATTTAATGCCCTAGAGAGCAGTAAGTTACCCATGATGGTCACACATGTGACATCACCATGGCTGCTTGCCCCCACAGTCATGTTCTTCAGAAAGCAAGTGGACAGACAATGGCAGATTCAAAAGATTCAACCCTTGTAAGAATTGTTCTTGTCTGGCGTGGCACAATACTTCTTCGTATATGCTGATCTTTGGGTACAGATGAGGCCTGCACATCCGTCTCCTGAGGGGACTCTGAGGAGAACAGGGCTTTCATCTGCCAGTTTCCATGTGTTGCTAACAACTAAGCTTGCAGGCCTGGGAAGAGCTTACCCAGCCTGACTGTCAGCAACAGCATGTTGATTGCTGCTGCTGCTGCTGCTGGGCTAGCCTGGGAACATCCAGGCGACTGTGTTATCTCCATCTCCCACCTTAAGGGAGCATCAATGGGATGTCATGTCTGTCGCCACTTCAGACTTTTTGTGTGGGTTCTGGGTATTGAACTGGGGTCCTCCAGCTTTCCGGAATCCTAAGCTTTTGCCCAATCACCCATCTATCCCACCCCTCTGCGTCTTCTGCATCCTACCTACTTAGCCTTACCAGCTATGCAGGCCTGCCTTTCACAGCCTATCCCACCACCCCCACTGTGGCTTAATGACCTGTAAACAAGCCACTAACTGCCCCAGGGGGGAGGGAGATGAGGCGAGGACGTCTTCTAAATAAGACTCCACCTGTGTTAATGGGTCGGTGAAATTCATTTTAAAATAGCAAAGACTGAAGTGAACCTCTTCTGGGGGTGGGGGAGCCTTTAGAGGAGCTTGGCGGAGGGGCTAGCGGAGGGAGACTGGGAGAGCCTTTGGGGGTCTGTGCTGGAGACAGAACTTTGCTGAGGTCTAAAGCTTCTTGGTGTTTAGGTTGGGGAAGTGGGATGCTGAGCCTCTGACCTGCAATATTCCCGCTGTTACATTCTGCTCTGTAGGTTCTTGAACAGCCCTTGCTCCACTCTTGCCCCTCAGGTCCTGCCTGGTTTTCTGCATGCCCCAGGAAGGTGCTGTGCTCCTCTCCAGCTGTGGGAACACATGATAATCAACAGAGGCATGTCCTCCATGCACACAGGACACAATCTCCCTCCAGCTGGCCTCAGTTAGGTGCCGGTTCCCCGCATCTATATTCCATTCCCTCTCTGTTCTTCCCTTTTCTTCTCCACCCCCACTTGATACCCATAGATGACAAAAGGTGATGACCCAAGGAAACAACAAAAGCCATGTGTGCCCAGAGAATAGGCAAGAAGTGAACTAGCCTGGGGGTCCCACCTATGAGCTGATAGTTTTTGGACAAAATGGCCGGCAGCTGCACCCACAGGGACTCCCCAGTTGCTGGGGGTTTCTGCCTGTTATTAATGGGTAACAACACAGGAAGGAATGGGAAGCCCTGTTGTTTTTAAAGAGACAGAGCGTACATTCTGATTGGTCTCTATCTGGCACTTTAGAAACAGTGAGAGCTCTGAAAGACTGACTGCAGGTTGATACCAAGACAGTCCTCTTAAATAATTTGAATTGTTTGTAGGCTGAAATACTTAATGACCCAAAAGAGAGGGTAGCATCTGACATTTCATACTCTCAGAATAAGATGTCAGCATGGGAGGGAAAACTTCCCAGAAAACTAGCATTTGTTTCCTTATTGCTTGTTTGTGTTTGAGGTGCTGTGGATGGAACCCAAGGCTTTTTCGAAAATGTCAGGCAAGTGCTCTGCCACTGAGCGACAGCCAGAACCCAATTGTATAAGCATCTTAACTTTCCCTTGCCTGCACTGTGTGCATGGGCAGCCTTTGAAATTTATTATCTCCTTGTCTTTCCTTGTGACACCCTCAGCCCTTTAATCAGACCTCTCCCGATCGCAGATGCTTCAACTTGCATTTTCCCTGTCTGTTGTCAGTTCTTATTTATTCTGAGACAGGTACATCCCTCACAGTAGCTGCATTCAGAGGGAATCACCATCTTCTTACCTCGTGTGAACCAGAGTGGTGACCGAGAAAGCAGGCAGGTGTGTGTCAACCCCAAGCAGTGGGGTTCAGAGAGGACACTTGGTACCGGGGACCATCTTGGCCTTCCAGTTTCTGCTTCAACGGATGGAAGATCTCTGCTTCTTTTGGTGGAAACCCCTTGTTGCTATTTCTCTGTTTTTCAGCTTTGGGTCATTTTACTAACAAATGGAATTTCTAGAGAGTCACTTCTCTATTCTTTGACATACACTGTGAACATGATACTTGATAAAAATGGTTAAAATGTTTCGATTTAATATACATCTTCAAATATATGAAGAGTTTCACTAGCATGTGTTAAGCCCTTTTAAGGGTCCCTGAAGGGGCTACAGGCAAGGGTAAGAAGGTTCCTAGCCCTGTCCCCCACAAGGCTCTGCTTTCTCTAACATGTAGCCTCATATAGTCTGCTGAGTTTTCTCCATGAAACTCTGGCTAGTAGGTGATGTAAGCTATATGAAGAGGGAGACAACTTCTCATATTCATTGATGCATATGGCAAACATTATTTCATGCAAGGGCAACCTGAATAGTGTCATTTGTGGGGTGTGTGTGTGTGTGTGTGTGTGTGTGTGTCTCAAGTATGCACAGAGAAGCACTTGCATGCATGTGGTGACCCGGAAGACACTTTCTATAGTTGTTCCTCCAGTGCAGTCCATCTTGTTTTCCCAAACAGGGTCTCTCATGGACCAGAAGCAGCTCAGCTACAGTAAGCTAGGCTTGCTGAACAGTACACCTCTGAGATTGGCCTGTTTCTGCCATACAACATTTCTGGGATTATAGACACATATGTATTGTGTATTCTGGTGTATGGAACTCAGGTCTCCATGATGGCAAGGCAAGCATTTTACTGACTGAGCCATCTCTCCCCAGCCCAGCACATTATAACCCAAGTATCAACTGTCTCTGTTCTCTTCATCCACAGAGTAAATGAAGGGGTGCGTCATAAGCAGCACTTTCTGCTCCCCAGAGCTGGATGTCTTTTTGTCTGTGCAAAGTTTGTCAAAAAATACTTTTGGAGCACTTTGTCCTATTTATGGGTCAAAGGCCAGCAGCCACCCTCAGCTTGTATGTGCTGTGCACGTGTATTTTGGATGCAATGGCAAACTCTCTTGTGCACCTCAGCAAAGAAAAGTAGACCTTCTTGGCACAGAGGTGGCCCACGCAAACAGCTACCCAGGCTAGGCAACTAATGTGAGGTGATCAGGCGGTGTGAACAGGTAGAGCCTCCCTATTGGCTGCTGACCGTTGAGACCATCGCAGACATGTCTGGCATTAATACTTATTCTAGACTCCCATGAGAGGCCAGAGAGCACAAAATTAAATGTGGGGTCTTCTAGCTTGCCCTAGTACTGTCCAGGACAGGAACGCTGAGAGAGCCACCATTATTTATGATGTCTGCTTAGTCTCACCAGTAGGATGCACCACCCTCTGAGAGGTCTGACCAATCCTCCAGGCAAGAAATAGAACTGTTGCCTCAGAGGAAAAAAAAATTAGGGGGTGAAATAGTGTAATCCCTGCAAAAGTGAGTCCCCGAGAGATGTGCAGAGGCCTGATACTCCTCAGGCCTCACCATGTTCTGTTGTCTGACATCATACCCAGTCTCCACGTATATATTCCCCATAGGTTCTCCTCCCCCCAGGTAGCCTCTGGTGTGTACAATTTCACGTCTGTTTCTTTTCTGTTTGAGAATGGGACTCCTTATCTAACTGGAGAGCCAAAATGCTGAGAGGAAGCCAAATCAAAACATGTTGTGTGCTTTGGGGGGGAGGGCTGAGGCGTCTGTAGTGAGCTAAGCTAATAGTGACTTCTTTCTTCCTAAATGCCAATCCTGAACACAAGGGATTCACTAGAAACCAGCACACAAAGAGGAAGGCAGCGTCTGATGCCTAACAGAAACTCGGTGTAAGAAACACATTCTCGTTGTGGTTCTAATTTTATGAAATTCTTTCTATCAGGATGACTTACATCAGGCAGTGCAGCTAAGGAGGCTTGGGAATCTGCTTGCCGAAGTGCTTATAGACTTAAACCTGCAGACTTCCTCAGCTGGTATTTCGTATATACAAATACAATAGTGGTGGGATTCTAAAGCCCAATTAAGTGGAAAAGGTCCCTCTGGAGGTAACAATAGGCCAGAGCCCAGCAGCAGCAACAACAAAAAGCTACTTAGTTGGCTTCCTTTGTTAAAAAGAATCCTTAAAGAAAGCCCCCCTCGGAATCTCCTGAATGGGGACTGAACCAACCTCCTATCCTAGGCGTCACACACAGGGTTAATTGAATACTCGGAATGGGGGTGGGTCCTTCTTTTGTAGCAGTAGCTGGTCACAAAACAAAACCCTGTCCCTGGGTCTTGAAGGGGTTTCTAGCTCACACCCCTTTTGGAAATTAAGCCTTAGAGTTCCGCCTTCCAGGCCAGCCTAGAGCCCTGCGGAGAGACCTCAATCTTTCCAACATACAGAAATTACTGGAAAAGGGGAATGTAGCATTTCAAGTTGCCAGCTGAATGCAGACTCCCCAGCGGTCAGCTTTGCCCCTCTTTGTCCCTGGTACACTGGGTGTGCAGCTGGCTCCCGTGGCAGAGTGGGTGGAGGATGGGGGCCTGTCAGTTCTGTAGCCTCGGTCACCCCACCCCCCACTCCTTCCCCATCCCCCACAGTAAGCTGCGCAGGGTAATTAAACCTCAGTGGCCTGGAAAGTTTAGAGGACACCAAACGCCTGCTACTTCCAGAGCCTCCTCTGCAGGCTGGGAGAGTGGCTTTAGTTACATTGTGTCTTTCCAGGTAAACAAGCTTGGGAAAGGTCACAGGTGGGAACTGAATGAGCGCCTAGCTTGTGAGAAGTTTGGTTAATTAAATAATCACAAAAGCAACTAATTGTAGCAAAAAGGGGGGAAAAGGAGTTAAAGTAATTAATTGTAACCAAATATTGAGGGCTAGATTGCTTTTCACTGGCCAGTTTTAGGGCTATCTTATTAAATAGGATATTTTCTTGGAATACTAAGTATTGTAAGAAGTGTTAAAATTATTTGCAGCACACAGGTAGGGATTATGAAAAGCAACGAATCTTGTAATAACCATGATAATGGGTGCCATATTTTCTCAGGCAAAGTGTCCCATTATTTTGGAACTTGTTCTTTCTTATTTTGTTTTTAGTTTCTTACAAATATGCCATGTGTTGGGGTTATATTCATCTCCCCCCCATTATCCGTCGCCAGCCATTTCCTTTTCCGACTGAATTCCTCCTTAACTTGTCTTCCAGTGGCAACATCTTTGAAGACAGAACTCCTTGAGAAGGAATCCGGCTTCTTGGGGTCACCCCTCTGTTCATGATGGAGCTTGGGAGGGCCCCATCTTGTGTGGCTACCCATAGCTGCCTTGTGTTCCTGGCCACCATCCTAGTTTTCTTTCTCAGCTCTGTGATAAAGACCATGGCCAAAAGCATCTTCAGAAGGAAAGGGTTTATTACATGTTTGTGTCACAGTCACAGTCCACCATTGAGAGAAGTCAAGGCAGAAAACATGGAGAAAGGCTGTTTACTGGCTTGCTGCCTAAGCTTGAATTCAGCTACCTTTCTTACAGCTTCCAGGATCACATAACTACGAGTAGCAGGGTCCAAGTGGGCTAGAGTCTCCCATATCAATCCGTCAAGAAAATGCCACACAGATTTGCCTCTAGGCCAATCTGATATAGTAATTCCTCTTCGCAAATGACTCTTGAGTTAAGTTGGTAACACTAACCATGGCAGTTGTAATTGTTCTGTGTCTTACCTGGGTGCGGCCTCGCTTTCCCCCTCCCTCTCTTCCCTCACTTCTCTCCTTCTTCTCTTATGCCTCCTGGGTCTTAAGGAGAGGGGTTATATAGAGGTGCTGTTTAAGGATGGAGGCTCAGCAACCATTCTTTTCCTCAGCCCCTGGACCGGACAGATATTGCCCTAGATGAGAGTGACATTCGTGTATAGGTATAAATATCAATATTTAGAAGGAAGTTTGACAGTATTGGCCATGTAGGGAAATATGAGGGATACGCCCCATACTTGGGCCCATCGCCTCCCTTGCTATAGGCTTTGATTAGATTCCCTTCCACAGAAGAGATTTCTTAGACTTTTTTTTTTTTTTTTTTCTTTTTCCGGAGCTGAGGACCGAACCCAGGGCCTTGCGCTTGCTAGGCAAGTGCTCTACCACTGAGCTAAATCCCCAACAGGGAAGAGATTTCTATTTAGCTTCTTGAGTATTCACTGTGTCCTCAGAGATCGTAATGGACACAGGTCGTGAGGAGAGTTGTGCTTACACCTGCTCAGGAGAGCATCTAAGTTCTGTCCAAGGCACTTTCTCCACATCTGCAAGTGAGTGGGAGGCCAGTATCACATGTTTGGAAAGCAAGAGTCAGTTCTGAGGGAGCTCCTGCCCCTGCTGTCTTCTTCAGGGATCGCACACTTCTTCCCAGGTGCCCTGTTCACAAGGTGTTTTATAGGCAGAGCGTCAAAATGTTCCTCTTGCTTAGGACCCTGGTTGGAAGTCTGGTGTGGGCAGGATAGCGTCACCAAGTGGAGTCTCCGAATTCAAGGGCAGTTCACTTTAGGTCTGGGGGAAAAAGCCAAAAGTCATAAAAATATCCTATGTCAGGTGCCTGAAGTCGTCACACAGGACACTTTGGAAGGGAACAGGAGTCCAGGGACTATGGTTTGGCTTTTGGTGTAGGGGCCACTGCTTTCTAGTTACTTACCACATCAGATGGTGGCCTCTCCGTACCAGGTGGGCTACTCCCCAATTCCTGGTCCTTGAAATCTCCTAGAAGTTGGTCTCCTTTGTTCTATCTTGGAAGCATGGCTGTTGAGTTCCAAGGAGCCTTTCTTCTCTCTCACAGGCCTAACTGGACTCCACCTTCTACTCTATAAGAAAGCAAGCTGAGCAAGCCACATGAGCAAGCCTTTAAATAGAACCCTTCCATGGCGACCTCATTAGATCCTGCCTGTAGGTTCCTGCCCTGTTTGAGTTCCTGTCTTGACTTCATTCAAGCTATGGAACTGTGATCTGAAATAAGCCCTTTCCTTCCCAAGCTGCTTTGCTTTTGGTGTTGGATTACAGAAATAAGTCCTCACTTAGTGTGGGACCCCAGACTATGTAATTCTGTCACCCACAATAAGGGTGAGACTTCTCATCTTGATTGACCTAATATAGAAACTCTCAGATGTGTCTAGATATTTGACTCCTAGGTGACTGTAGACCCTGTCACATTGATAGTCACCACATATGGCTTCTGTTGGATAATAACCCCATTACTGTTCGCAAGGGTACCACAGAGTTGGGAGATCCAGTCCCAGCACAACTGCATTGGGAAACACAGCCCAAGTTTCCATGCTTCTGGGCACTTGGATTTCTGTGATGACTAGGTGACACATTTCTGTGAAACCTTGCTACCTCCATGGCACTTTGTGCTCAGTCCTGTGTTGGTCACTCCCAGCTGGGGAGACAGGAAGACACAGGGAAGGGTCCTGGCGACACTGGGCATATGCAGCATATTCAGCAGATGGTGTAGATTGGTTTGTAGGTAGTAAGAACTGTTTGGGTGTCTATGGACATGCAGTACATACAGTAAGAGTAGTACCTGCAGGTGGTATTCTGTGAATGGAGCCAAGTCCTCCTGTCTACCCCCTTTCTTCCTCTTCTTCCTCTTTTACCTCCTCCTCCTCTCTCCTACTCTGGTTCTTCTTTCCTCCTTCTTCCTCTTTCCTTTTAAGGAAGACGGGTAATGTGGAGTAAGCATGAAGAGACACCTTCCTTAGGTATTACAGGAACTGGAACCTATAGGAGGAGGATGGGCCACCTGTTCTTTAAAGTTGGGAAAGCCCCACCAGCTGGCTGTTACACATTTGGCCTTCCGTTTGATACCTTCTTTTTTACTATTCAATGGTGTCTATTTTGGCGTGGTTCTCTCATGATGACCTCGTAGAGTGACACATTTTTTAAAACTGATTCTTCCTTTCGTCTCTGCATTTTGTCCTTTTCTTTTTGGTCCCTGAATGGTTTCATTTGCTGTGGTGGCTGCTGTACTAGAAGGCTTCTCTCACCAGGGTCTCTGAAAAGGCTTCTGTGTGGAATCTGATGCTGAGACTTCTACTTTGACCCCTGTGTCTAAATGCCTTTGGTGCTATGGAGAGTCAGGGGTGTTTTGTGGGATCAGTGGACACCCAGACTTGAAAAGACACCAGAGCCCACACTGCTGCTTCTGGAAATAACTCTTTGTCTCTTTGACATATAAGAGAGTTGATTCTGACATCATTTTCAGCTTCTCTCTGTCCATGTCTGTCAGGATAGGCAGCCACTATGACCTGCTATGACACCTTTCACCTAACACAGTGTTTCCAGAGACAACACCTGGGAGAATAAGACCAGGGTACAGGGTCTGTCCTACAAAGTTGCTTGGAGGAACAGAAAAACATTCATGTTTACATGTTTCTTCCATCTGGGTAAGAGGTTTTTCTTTTTTTTTTTTTTTTTTTTTTTTAAGACTGAGAGGATTTTCATCTTTCAGTCATAAATAAACCAAACGTTCTTCATGGTGGTTGGTGAGGGACAGTGGTTATCAGGGGCTACTCTGCACCTGGCTCATCTAGTCCAATTTAAAGAGATGGCAAGCAGGAACACAGGGCTGACAGTCTACAGAATGATTATGGCTAATACTGCAATCTGAGGTACTGAGGCAGTGGTGTGAGTTTGCACACACTGGTAGAACCACATGGATCTCTGAGAGTTGCTTTGCTGGTGGCTGGTCCCACTGCTATGAGTGTGGTGGCACATACCTGTAAAAGCCTAGCACTCAGAAGGTAGAGGGAGGAGGTGCAGCCAAAAGAGAAATTTAAGGTCATCCTTGTAGGTATAATGAATTCCAGGGTAGCCTGCACCTTACGAGACGCTGTTTCAAGAAACAAAAATAATAACAAAAATGTTCTTTGGGGGTTAAGCAGAGAGGCATCCTGTGTAAAGGAAATATGGCCAGCAGATGCCCTAACTTATATCACCTGAGATATACCTTGAATGTTGGTATCCAAATGTCTTTAGCTTACTAGAAGCCAGAATTGATTACTGCCTGAAAAATACTCATTATAACATGACCATTGCTTTGAGATCTTGGTTATTGTGGTGTTTCTCACCATATTGCTGTTGGTGTTTTTTAAATTGATGCTGATTTTATAACAGTACCGATACTCATAGCTATACTTTTTTGAGCTAACTGTAGAATGATTTCATAAAAGCTCCTTAGGAATTATCACTGTCCTAGTTTCACTTCTGTTGCTGCAATAAAATATCTGGGTAAAAAAGGAGCACAGGGAAGAAGGCTTATTTTTAGCTCACACTTCCAGGTTATAGCCTATCATCTAGGGGAAGTCAAGGCAGGAACTTGGGACAGTTAGTCATATCCACAGTGAGCAGCAGAGAGATAGTGTCTGCTTGTGTTCAACCCCAGTGTAAGGGTCTTCTCCCCTCAGAGGAATCAAGACTATCCTCTACAGAAATGCCATCAGGTCAACTTGATCCAGATACCTTGTTTTTGTCAGAACAAGGAGCAGACTCTGTCAGTCATGGAGGCTACACATCGAGGGAAGATTCTCATTGTGGTCACTGTGGAAGCTGATTTAGCAGTCTGCTGTGATTCAAATAAGGAATTGGATCAAGCCAATGAAACCAGCTAGTAGATAAATCAGAGTTACTTCACTCACCTGAGTTGTGAACCTTCCTTGAGAGCACCCTCTATACTTCTTAGTGTCTTTTCAGAAGAGCGACTCATATTTAAATGTCACTTGCATTAAAAATTCTGTCCTACATGGTCATTCACAACCCTTGTGTGTTAGAATGAGCTGAGTCTCTGGATAGGAAGGTCAGGGGCTACCACCAACATCTGCCTCTGCCCTTCATCTCTGACTCCTTTCTCATTTAATAATAATAGTTAATAACAATAAAAAAATAACATGCATGTGTCTGTCTGTCTGTCACAGCATGCCCATGTAGAATTCAGAGAATGACACTGGGGAGTCCTTTCTGTCTGTTACTTAGGTTCCAGGGTGGCACTCTGGAACTGACAAACCCACCAAGCCCTATACCCATCCTTGAAGTAAATATAAACATAAACACATTACATTCCCTGCAATGAGGACAAGTCACAGTTATGGTCCCAGGCCCTGAGGGGTCAGTCCTAGGAGAGGATAGGACAATCTTGTCCCATCCCTGCTTTTTTGATTTTGATTCTGGGAGTGACACACTTCCCACAAGGTTGCAAAAGTCTTGGTGTCCTCTTTGCCTCTGGAAGAGGCCGAGCACTGCTGTGTTGGCCACTTTGAGTGCCAAGCATTTCTGTGCAGCCATTGCACTATAGAACCTGTTCACCCGAGTGGGGCTGTCTCTCTGTTCTCCTGTCACATGGTGTAGGCGATGAAAGTCCTAAAACCTGAGCAAAGGACCCACTGTCTGCCAGGCAACACCCAAGTGACAAAGATAGGATGCAGAATGTCATTCTTCCAGGCCAGATGTCTGGCCACATTGTTGAATCTCTTACTTTGGAAGCAACTGGGGTCCATTGTAAGTATGGTGGGGCAGAATGGTGGTTTGATGTGATACAAATTTGGTGTTGCATTAACAGCCAGTTATTATTATTATCATGGTGATGATGATGATGATGATGATGATGATGATGATTACAAAGTAAAAATGGGGTGTGGTGAATGCTACAATCTGAGCGGGCACAAACCTCACTCTCTCATCCTCAGAATGCTCTCAACATAGCAGGATGCAAGGTAAGAAAACACACATAAAGAACACACTGCATCCTTACTGAGCACAGGGCCACATAGTTCCGTAGAAGTCCACATAGAAGACATGAAACTTAGAACACTAAGCAAGGATGGAAGCCCGAACTCCTGTGAGCTGTTAGGGTGAGAAATGTATGCAGAGCCTGACAAACTACACTTTTAAGGCTCCCCCTGAACATTTCTGTCTTAGATTGTAGGCACTATGTGTCATAGGCAGTCGAGCTAAGTGGCTTACCAAGCCCAGAACTGGGATTGGGCTGGATAAATCTCATTATGTTTAATATGCCATCTCAGAGCAGGTAGTGATAAACTATACACAGACACTGGGCCAAGGTTGTGATGAGGATCCTAGGGAAAAATCCACAATGCCTGGTATGGAGATCTCAATAAACACCAATCCACATTATCTACAAATTCTGAGGTAGAAGTGTGGTTAAGTTAAAAAGTTATCAGAACTCAGAGGACCTCAGCCCAGACTTGACGGTGACCACCACTCCAGTGAGATACCTGCACTCTGTGAGGCATTTCTGGGACTCTAGGGAAGTAAGATGTCAGGAAGTTGAGCCCAGGTCACCTGTGGGGATTCATCACCATGGCATAAATGTACCCAACATGACTGACTTCATATTCAGCATACTGACAAAGACAGGACATGCCTTTGATCATTCTAGATGTGGTTTAATGGAGAAAGGAAAGTGATGTGACCCACATCACACACTTTGAGTGGATAGAAGACATAGCCACAAGAAAATAATCGCTGAAACAAAGTAAGTGGGCTCACTTGGGGATTCCCTCCCCCCGCTTTCTTTATTTTCTGTTGAAACAACCTTGGGGACCTTGTCTCAGATGATCTCGGAGCTCAGTGGTCAGTACAGCCTGGCATTGGGCATGGGTAGAACACACACATTCTTGCGCGTTGATGGTTTACCATTGTGAGTGGCCCCAGGCACTCCCAGAACTCACCGGACACCGTTCGAAAGTGTCTGCTGCCAGGTCCCTCTGCCCGTGGCACTGTGGACAATAGCTAAATATGCTTTGGGAAATAGCAGGTACAAGCAAGCAGCTCATTTGCCTTGTCTGGTGTGCTCCGGCAGAAAAGCCTGGTGTGCACAGCGCATCTTATTACAATGCCAGTAGAGAGTCCCCTCTGAGGGCTGGCTCACTGTTACCAACCCCCTTTCTACAGCGTCTCTCTAGACATTTCCTGTCAGGTCTTTTTTGTGTGCGTGTTCCCTAGTCCTGTGCTAACGAGGATCTTTGAAAAATGACTGGTATGGTAATGATCTACGGAACTTACCGGAGATAGCAATTAAACATGGTTAATGGCTGGGGTACACTGACACATTAAAAGGCCTGCAGACGGCGATTTATGAAGACAGCTCCGCCGCCTACTTGGTATCCAATGCCTTTCTCTAGTCTCTGCTTAGGAAGGCTGGTCTCCCTTTGGAAAGATTTCCAGGACTCTTTCAGTCTCTCCAGTTGCCAGGCCACCAAAAAAAAAGGCGCATCCCTGTTTATCGTCGTATTTCAGTACCTCACGGTCCTGAGGTAGGCTTTGCCTTTGTGAAGCTCCTGTCAAAAGTTCAATTATCAGGAAAAAGAAAAAAGAAATCAAAAGGGTCTAGAGGGATAGATGGCTCAGCAGACAATGTTCTTCTCACTCAAGCAGGGAGGATTTGTGTTTTTGTGTCCAGTCCCACAAAATTCCAAGGTAGGTAGCAATTCTAATTTTAGTATATGTGCTGCCGAAGCAAGTACTAGGTAGCAATTCTAGTTAGCTAACCTAATACTATGACAAAAAGCAACTTGGGAAGGAAAGTGTTTATTTCGGCTTACTGTTATGAAGGGAAGAGAATCTGGAGACCGACACTCAAGCATTGGACATGAAAGGGTGTTACTCACTGACTTGCTTTAGTGGCTATTTAAGTCCGCTTTTTTGTACAATCCAGGATGACCTGCCCAGAGGTGACACCACCCACAGGGAGCTGGACCCTCCCACATCAATCAGTAACTAAGAAAATGTCCACCAGACATAGCCACTGGCCATGGCAGATGGAGACAACTCTTAGGCTGTGTAAGATTTTCTTTGCCCAGGTGACTGTAGTTTGTGTCACGTTCACAAAACCTAACCAGCGCTGTGGCCCACACTTACAATCTCAGGGCTGGGAAGGCAGAGACAAGAGACTCCCTGGGGCCTGTCGGTCAGCCAGTGGAGCCGTACTGGTGAGCCAACTCCACCTTCAGTGAGAGACTTTGTTTAACAATAAGTTGGAGAGATCGAAGAAGGCAGAAGACATTGATCTGTACCCTCCACATACACAGGCACACATGTGACTGATCACCCTCACACACAAGCATACACACAAGTTTGTACCCACACACATGCACACATACCAAAAGAAATTTTAGATTTAACATCAGAGATGAATTTTTTAGTTGGTAATTTGATGACGATATTGGGAATGGGTCATTGGCTTTCACTGTCCTACAGTTGCTGGTTTCCGGTTATAACAAATATTCTGTTTCTTGCAGGGGAAAGAGAAGCCCAGTTCACCATTGGCCATCAGGGTCCAGGAGCGTCACTTCCTTTATCCAGCACCCTATCTCTGTGACATGTGAAGAAACCAACCCACTTTCCAATGGCAAAACTGAGCTCATATACACCATAGTCTTCAATGTCTGTCCTTCTACCAGTTGGATCTGTTTTCTTTTGTTGTTCTGGGCACTTTTCAAGACCCTGTTGACTAAATCTTAAAGGAGTGTTGATAATGCAATTCATAAACTGGCTTTCTGAGCTATTATGATGCCTTTCCCTCTCTTTGTGACCAAGGACATCTACTCTCTTGCCTTTGAAGATCCATGAGGTTTTAAAATCATGAGACCCAAGACAGAAGTGTCCAGGCAACTGGCAGCCAATTCTAGCTGCTGCACTTGAAAGCCAGGACTTGACTGGAGAGAACGCAGTAGAGGTAAAGATTCTGTGAGTGCATTTGGACCATGAGAATAATGTGTCTTTGGACAAGACAATGGGTGGCTGATTTTTGATGCCTCCTGGGTTACTGTTTGGTGAACTCTGAAATACCCACTCTGCTCACACACAGGGTCACAGAAGACATGGGTATATTGAGCACACTGGAACTAGAATCTCTCTGTTCCTACCAGAGCCATCATTCAATGGACAGAAAGGATTTGGGTGTTGGACTCATCTCTGATACATCCTGTCTGCAGGGATAGAAAGTATTCCTGGGGAACATCGAAGCTGAAGAAACTACAGCTTTTCTTTCGAGTCTGGATTATTCTGAACCACATGGAATTACAATCAAGCCCGGGATGAGTGGCTCAAAGCATGGCTATGACTGAGTGAACGGAAGACAAATTGGGATCATATTTTATTCAACCAAGAGAAATGGAATCCAGCAGAGTAGATTTCATGTTCTCTGGAAATATGTCCTGTCAATATTATTATTGAGAAGAAGCACAGACAACACAGTCTTCCAGACAAGGAAGAGAAGGAGATATGACCTTGGCTTTGTGAGCTGTGGCAGGGAGGGACCCAGCATGGTAGTGAAGGTCTCTGGAAGCTTCCAAACAAACAAGTGTGGGTGTCTTTTGTCAGATCCCTGAGAGTGGGTGGGGCAGAAGACTTGCTGTGTTTCCGTGGATAAATACACAAAACGATTTATTACTGCAACACAAGCGGGCTACAATACACTTCATACATTTCTTTGGTTTTAACAATTGCATTAGGAATTTTGCCCTTGTCTGAATCCTAAGAGGTGTGTTGTTGTGATTTTTGTTTATTGTTTGGGGGTTTGCTTTTTTTTTTTTTCCAAATAGAGACAAATACAGGAGAGAAGGTCAAGTGATAATGTGGCCATTGCCAGGTTCTCTAGTGCATTGGGAAGAGGTGGCAAATGATCTCTAAGGAATGGACAGGTGACGGCGGCACTCACTCAGGACCTTGAGGCCTCAGAGGCCATCAGGGAGTGGCCCCCCTCCAGCCATGGCTTACTCTGCTTCATACAGTCAGTTGGCTCAGGCTTCCCTCCAGCCATTCTCAGCAGTCGGTTATTAAGTGGGGAATAGTAACAAAAGCACATCTCAGCCATCGGGCATTCTGCATTTGTGGGCGTGGATGGAGGAAACCTCAGCACCACCATTGTTAAGACGCCCAGCAGCTGGCAGCTCTGGCCAGCTGCACCGGCTTCACAGGGGCTTCTCCCAAGCTGCTGCTTTTTCCAGCCTCATTCAAGGCCAAGTGGGACCATGTGCATGCTTTTTGTCCCAAAGGTTTGTCGGGAAGTGGGAGTCCATCTAAAGGGCACACAGCCTACCAGGTTAGACTTCAATTTGCATTCAAAATGACTTGTCTCAAGGTTAGTCTTTCCGTGGACCAGACTTTAGTTTTTTGTTCATGTGGATGTGTTGACGACCAAAAATGCTCATGTCTGTGTATATGCATGTGTATTTGTGAGTGAGTGAGTGAGGAGTGAGAAGGAGGAGGAAGAGGAGGAGGAGGAGGAGGAGGAGGAGGAGGAGGAGGAGGAGGAGGAGGAGGAGGAGGAGGAAGGAGTGAGCATTTATTTATTCTTTGGGAAGTATACGTTGTGGCTGGTACTGTCCCCTTGTGTTTCTCTGTGAATTAATATGCTTCAGGCACACACAAGCATAAACGCCCCATGCTCACCTCCTCCCTGACGTGATAGATGGCAGGCTCGACCTGGGGCCCAGAAGGTCATACTGTGTTAACGAATGAATCTTGACCAGTCTTTCACTATAGCCTCCAGGAGCCCCACACAGCTCCTCATTCCTTTCCAAATCAGCCTCCCCCACCCTAAGCAGCAGCTTCCTTTGTTAAGGACCCAGAGGGCAGCTGCTGACTCTAGGGCTAGAGGGAGGAGTAGAGGAAGAAGCGGGTACAGGCCTGACCAGGCCTAGTGGCAGGTTGCCAGCTAACAGCCTCCAACAAGCTCCTCTGTTCCTTAGGTAGATTTTTTTTTTCCTTCATGGATGCCATACATTTAGAGAAGGGGGAAGAGTCTGAGGATTAATGGACCCCTCGTACACAGCGTACACATTTTTAAAATTATCAACTGCAAATATCCTATTCAAAACCCACATTACGTTACTTTAAAAGGGGCTCTGGTGTCCTGCAATGTTACAAGGCTGCTGCAAGGACGCAGGTCTTTGTTATCCTCCATGTTTTCACTCCTGCAGCTCTGTCCGGTCTCTGCTCTGCCTGACTCAGCTGGAGTGCACTGGTGAATTATGCATCACCAAGAGAAAAGAGAGAGAGAGAGAGAGAGAGAGAGAGAGAGAGAGAGAGAGCTGTGCCCTCAGGGCGGGGAGTCCCGCATTGGAGCCTATGGAAATGGGATGCCGTGGAGATCACAGCCACAGTGGAGATGGAGTCCAGGTCATCCTCGTTCGGTCTTGTGCAGGGAGCTCTGTCTAGCGGGCTCTCCATATGCTGTCGTTTGAAACAAAGTGGGATGTGCAGCTTCTGGAAGGCTCAAGAAAAACCCTTTCTGGTTTTTTTTGTTCTTTCTTTTTTCTTTTGCTTTTGGAAAGGCGATGCCTTCGCCTCCAAAGCTGTGTTGGCTCCCTGAGCCATGGTGGTGTTCTCTCCACTTCAAAAATACACAGGGACATGTGGAAGCGTTCTAATTTTTTTTTTTCAGATCCCAAACCATATGCACCAAATTTTCACAGACTTGATCTCAATGTAGATAAAAGTGAGAATCCCCGAGGGGGGACCATGCCGTCGAAATCCCTGCATTGTAGACTCTAATTTAATCATCCCTAGCCACAGAATTTCTTTGCATAAATTACAGCCTCAATGATAACATCGCTTTCACAGAAAGGTGGCCTCTAATCGATCTGACTCTCCTGGAGATGGCTGGGCTTTCCAAGCAGAGGAGTGATGCACACTTCCAGAGAGCTGTGGTTTGCACCAGGGGCTTCCGAGGCTGAGTGGCCCCTGATGGCTGTTTGCTTATTCAGCTGATTTCACTTTTCACCTTGACATTTGCAAACTGGTTTTTATTTTCTGGGAATAAAGGGTTATTGGCAACCGCCTCCGCTTGGGCACCCGGAGGAGGGGCATCTAGTGGATTGCCTCAGAGTGGAAACTGATGGTAGAAGCCTTTTTCAGCACCCATCCTCCTCCTGTCTTTTTTTCCTTCCAGCCCTTGAAAAACATGGTTTTTAAAAAGTGTCATTTCATGCTTTGGCGTATGCTCAAACCTGACCAAGAGCAATGTCCACGCAAGCTATGATGAACACTTTTGGGGTTCTAGCCTCTCTTTCCGCAGACCTTAGTACACAGAAAAAGAGTCTTTCTCTGGACCACAGAAAATGCTTTGAAAGCTTCGCTATAGAAGGGAGGCCCTCAGTCAGCCATCGGTGCCTGTTTGCATCGTGATGACCCAGGGCACTCTGGAGGATCCCTTAGACAGAATGCATTGGGAGAGATTCTCTCAGAAATAACTGGTGTCCATACTTAGAACTTTACCCCACAAAGGACGTGAGACAGAAGGAATATGGGGACCAGGCAGGACACCACTCTTGTCTCCACCAGGGTTCAGTTGGAACAAATATTCATTTTCGCATGTTCCTAACTGATGCAGGCTTTCAGTGCCAGAATTCTCAAGGGAGGTTGAGCCTCACACACATATGTGTGAAGAAAGAATTACATATATGCCGAAAAATCCACTGGGCACGAGCACACAGCTGGTATTTAATAAAGACGGGAGACTTGAGTGAAAATTCTGCAAGCTGTCACAGCCGGGTGCATGGAGGCAAGGATTAGGCTAGGGAGGTGTTTCGGTGAATTAAGAGAGTTTCCTGAGTAAGCAGGAAGGCCAGGTTTCAGATCCCCAAGACCCACATAAAATCTGGGTGTTGCTGCACATACCTAGAAGCCCCAGAGGAGGGGCAGAACAATTGCTGGGGGGCTGCTGACCATCAGCTCTTCTGAATGGCAGTGAGCTCTGGGTTCAATGAACGATACTGTCTCAAGGCAGTTAGTATAGAGCAGAGCACCTGGCATTCCCCTTCAGCCTCTTCATATGTGCAAGGCTCCTGCACAAATGTATATAAGCATATGTCAAACACATGCAATGCCATGATAATAACCAATGCAAGTCTCTACTGCAGTTTGCAATCCCTGTAATATAATAATATTAGTCTCGATAAAACATTACCATGAAGAAATATAGGTATTTATTCTTGGGGGTGAGACAGCTGGAGACAGGACATGTATGTGTATATGAGCATAGGCAAACTGCAGATGCAGGCTATTTGAGGCTGCTAGCCGTTGTCTACACTGCATCCACACACACAGAGGGACCAGAAGCCAAGATGCTGAGTGTAATGACAGAGAGCCTCAGATTCCATTTGGACAGAGAGCATTTTATGCAAACTCTGCGTGTGTATAAATAGGAAGGTGCTGAATAGAGAGAGATAAACAACCGCAGTGATAACTAAAAGGCCAACAGCAAATGTTCCCCTCTCTGCTACTCACCCTTGAGTCCTGACTATGATGTCAAGAGCTTGATCTGCCCTTGTGTGTCCACAGTGTGGAACTTGAAGTAGTGAGGCTAAGCGCTCTTTCTAGGAAAACCTGCCAAGGTGGGAGAGCCTTGCTTTAGTTAGAAGAAGGCTAGAACATTCTGGCAATGAGTCTTAACCCGACACTCCACAATTTTGTTTGTATATTCCTCATACTATATACATTTCTCTGTTACTCTTTACATTAAGAAAGGAGAATCTGCTGAGACAATCCCATTAGTTTTGTCTTTTGATAAAAATAGGTTCCATGCTGGGTGAAACATTGAGAGCAGAGACTCATCACCTTTGGCCCTGGAGACCTTATCTCTGAATTTCCAGTTTGTTGCTTTCATGATCATGATCTGTCTGCTTAACTCTGACTTCATCCTTCTCAGTGAGAGTCTCTCTCTGTCTCTATCTCTCTCTGTCTCTCTGTCTCTCTGTCTCTCTCTCTCTCTCTGTCTCTGTCTCTCTGTCTGTCTCTGTCTCTGTCTCTCTGTCTCTGTCTGTCTCTATCTCTCTGTCTGTCTCTGTCTCTCTCTGTCTCTGTCTCTGTCTGTCTGTCTGTCTGTCTCTCTCTCTCTCTCTCTGTGTGTGTGTGTGTGTGTGTATGTGTGTGTGTGTGTGTGTGTGTGTGTGTTTGTGCATGGGGGCCACGGGAAGACACCAGATGTTTTCTTAAGACAGCTTTCCACTAGAGTTTTAATGACAGAATTTCTCAGTAAACTTGGAATGCATGAACTTAACTAAGCCATCTTAATGAGCTCTAGCCACCCTCCTGTCTCCGTCCCCTGCCCCCCATTGCTGGAGTCACAGACATACATCCCTGCCCCCAGCTTTTTACAGGGTAACATAGGCACTTTACCCACTGAGCCACATCCCAGACGGGAGAGTCTTCATCTATAGAAAGAGCTGCAAAGCTTCCTTACAGAGCTAGAGCTCGGAATGCTGTTTGGCAGGAAAATCCTGGGGCACACACAGAAGCTTAAAAAACAGCAGCGATTTCCTGTCCTGGGTGTGCACAGCAGCCTTCCGTGCCTGTGCTTTCACAACTGTGGATTTAACGATGTCAGATTGAAAATATTCAGGAAAAAAAATGTTTCTCTGTACTGAACACATACAGATCTGTTTCTTTTTGCCGGAGAAGCATAGTGTAAGGCTCATTTACAGAGTTTTTACACAGCTTTAGGTGTGGTAAGCGGTGGAGAGAAAGTTTAAAGCACACAGGAGAATGTGATAGGTTACATGCAAATGTCACACCATTTTATATAAGCACTTGAGCATCTGCAGATGTTGGCATCTGTTTGAGGGTCTGAGAGCTAATCCCCAGTGAAAACGGAAGGCAGACTGAGTGTTACTTGGTGTCATGCCTTTTCTATTATGGAAAGCAAGTATATTCTTCTGGATTAAGCATTAAATGGTCATAATTGCAGCCGATTTAAAGCACAGATAAGACAACCTCTTAGCTTTAGCACCATTCAGTTAGTGTCTCAGACAAATTAGACTCCCTGGGTCTCTCTGTAAACCAAGTGACATTATACATAGCCCTAAAATCCTCAGCAGAGCATTGAAGCTGCTTGAGCGAGACTGGGTAGGAATGTGGGTCTTGAGAGAAATGTGCGAATTGAAACCTCAACTCCTTTTTATATGTGACTTGCCCTATAGGTGTGTAGTGGATGGGGGAAAAGACAGTGCCTTGCTCTTCAGTACAACATGGCCAAGAAATCAGCTATACTGATACTGAGCCCGTTCTCAGGGTGTCTTCCTACAGTGTGCCCCTGACTATGAGCTACAAGGTCTCCACCTCATCTACAGGGAAGAGAGGGAGAAGTGATGGCCCAAGTCCAGCTCTCCTCACTCAGGCCATAGACCAGTTGTCTATATTGACTGGAGACTCTGAAATGCATTCTACACTTCCCTCTGGGGCCTCCTGGGTATTCGCTACCTGTGAGGAGAAGACAGGTCGTGGAGTAGGAGAGACCCTTCCAGCTTCACACGGCCATATGCACAGTCAGATCAACTAGACACCACACCCAGGCAGTCTGGAGAGGAGTGGGAGGGAGCTCTTCTGGAGTGAAGGTAGGCACACGGTCAGAGGCTCCAGTAGATACTAAATGAACTCAAGGGCTGACTCCACTGTGTGTGTAGGTGCACATGTACCTCTCTGTGTGTGTGTGTGTGTGTGTGTGTGTGTGTGTGTGTGTGTGTGTGTGTGTGTGCCTGTGGGTGTGTATGCACTGTGTGCTGGTATCGCTCACCGTGTGCTTGTGTATGTGTATATGGAGTCCTGAGGTTGATGTCAGGTGTCCTCCTCCATTGCTCACCCCCCTGCTTAGTTTTGTGACAGGGTCTCTCATTCAATCTGGACTGATTTGTCTAGACTGGCTGGTCAGTGGGACTCAGGGACCCTCCTGTCTCTGTGGTCCCAGCAGAGGGCTGCAGCTATAGCCCCCCTCCCCACCAGACCCCCTCCCTAAGCTCTCCATTTGGAAAGACCATGATGGTTTGACCTGATGGCTGACTAAAGGAAGCTTGTCCTTTGGGGTCAGTGGAGGGAAGCAGGTTGTGCAGACAGCAAGAGCAGACTGATCAGAAGGCTGAGCCCAAGGACAAGGAGAGATAGCAGCTGAGGTCCGGGCTTGAGAGCCATTTTAACCAGAGTCTATTGACCTGAGTGTCAGCTAGCTGAGCCATGTATCCACAGGGAAATAATAGCTCAGCCTTGATGCTTTGGACTACAGGCAGGTCAATGGCTACCTCAAAAAGAGCTAAACAGTCTGTGGAGGGAGAACCAGGCAAACACACAGTGGTGGTCTAGGATCTCTTAGAAGTTGTGGGCAGGTTCTTTAACGTATCTTTCTCAGCTCATCCTCCAGAAATATATCTGCTTTCCAACTGCCACAGGGCACATTCAGCCCCAGAGTGACTCTACACTGTCACTCTCAAAGTTTCTTTGGGGTCCATGGTGATTTCACAGAGAGGTAGCTTTAGACTTAACCCAGCCCCTTTCCTTTTGCCTCTGAAAGACTCTATAGCAGTCACATTAGGAATGGTGGGGTGGGGGGACTCTCCGAGGTGAAGGGGAGGAAGGATGGGAGAAAGAACTCTGAGAGGGTACCAGGAGGAGGGCAGTATTTGGGATAGAAGTAAATAAAATAATTCATATTTTTTAAACGGCTTGGACAAAGCAATCACTTACAAAGGCCAAAACTGTAAGTAGTATCCTGTCCCAACAGCACTTATATACATGGCTGGCCCAACCTATTCATGAAAGCTGGGAGCCTCTAACTGGCCCAATTTGCACTTCACTTCCCAAACTGCTTTGGTGCCTGGAGGGTGGGACAGTATTGTTCTCTGCAGAAGACAAGTACTTTAGGTAGCAGCACCCAGCAAACATGGAGGACCAGCATCACGGGCTTCGTTTCACTCATAGCCAGACAGTTTTGTGGTGGTGGGTATTTCGTGCACACTGATATTCAGTGTTTTCTTCTGGCTAGTCCAATTTGCATGAGCTGTAGGGAGATGACCCCTGCTCATCTGTTCTCCTGAGATTGCTATTGCTTCTAGGCCTGGAGAGGAGACATCCCTGTGTTCTCCTTCAGGGGATGGTACTGTGTTTTCAGGAGAGACGCTGTGGGAGCCCAGCCTGGACCAGGTACTAACACCACCCCATGTGGCCCAAAGCAGCCAAACCAGAGTGGCTGGCTGCCAGGAACCGGTGCCTCTCTCACAGGGCATTTGGCTAGAGGGTGGCTGTGTTCTGAGTAAGGCTACTAAAGGTGCTACTCATGATGTGGGCCGTGTACAGAGAAGTGTAGGTCAGAGATCCTTGCTGTGAAAAATGATGTAGCCCTAAGTGGTGGATGGAGCAGTAGCAGAGTTTCCCTCTCCTCCTGCTCCTGCAAAACTGGCTTTGTGGGCCTTCCATCTGTATCCACGCTGTGCCGTCTCCACGCTGTGCTGCCTGCCCCACCCCCACCACTGCTACCCTTCACGGCACATCTCCGCACACTCCCCCTGACATTGCCCTTTACATAACCTCCTGTCGTTCAGTGGCTCAGCTTGCTTAGAGACCCCATGGATGTCCCACATACTCCACTCATTTGATTTTGCCATTAGCAGTCCAGAGCTCCCTGGGTCCATACAGCTGAGAGCATTCTTATTATATGCTTTTAATTATTCAGATAAAGGAATCCGAGGACCAGATTTATCCTGAAGCCTAGAGAGGAGCTGAGACTTAAACACTGTTTCACTTTGAAACATCCACACTTCACAAAATCAATTTTATTGAAGACATTTAGGGAAAAATGCAGATTGAAAGGGTGTGCTGATTTTTCAGCCTGCTAAGTGGATCATGAGTACTTAGTCACCTTCTATTTATTCTGGAGACAGTAAGCTAATGATTTCTCTTCCTTTTGGACAACTCAAAGTGTCAACCTTTGGGATGGGGAGATGACTCTGTGTGTGCAAAGTGCCTACTGTGTAAGTATGAGTACCCACACTCTGTAAGCTCAGATTGGGGAAAGGCAGACAGCAAAGGAAAGATAGACTGGAGTTTGCTGGGCAGTTAGTCCAGCTAAGCAAAACCACATCAGATCAGTGAGAGATGCTGGCTCAAACAGAAGATGGAGAGCAACTGAAGACACCTTACATCTACTTTTGCTTCCTTCAATACAGATAGATAGATGCACACAAGAGAGAGAGAGAGAGAGAGAGAGAGAGAGAGAGAGAGAGAGAGAGAGAGAGAGAGAGAGAGAGAGAGAGAGAGCGAGAGAGAGAGAAAGAGAGAGAGAAAGAGAAAGAGAAAAGAGAGAGAGAAAGAGAAAGAGAAAGAGAAAGAGAAAGAGAAAGAGAAAGAGAAAGAGAAAAGAAAGAGAAAGACTGTGTTCTAGTGTGAAATCAGTTCTGGTAGTTAGCAAAACAGGGAAGCAAGCAACCATATTTGCCAAGGAAAGATCTAGATTTTCAAAGGCTCGATACTCATGAAGTCAGGATATGGACATAATGGGCCTGGGCCTGTTCACCACTGAAAAGAGGTCTTCTCAGCTCTGTAATACTTGAGTATAAAGTTAGAAACTCATTTTCACACAATGCACAGACATGTATGCACGCACGCACGCGCGCTTACACACACACACACACACACACACACACATGTGCTTGCAAAACTCACATGTAAACCAGTTTAGGATCATTCAAGTAGAAGTTCTTTCATAGAGAACGCTTTCCCTCACACGTGTTTAGATGCCTGGTCTTCTCCCTCCTTCAGCACCTCTACTTCATCTCTAGATGCCCTGGTAATATCTTCCCTCCACATATTGATATAATGTCTCCTCTAAGCTTCTCAAAGTGTGTCCATGCTGCATGACCCATATCACATGCTACCCAGTGTATATATTCAGTGGATAGGCCAGGATCTTCACAAGCTACTCGAAGCATTTCCCTAAGCTCTCTGCTCTTCTGCAGAATGGACCCTAATGAGCAGACTGTTCAAGGAGCCTCCTTGACTGGTGTCCCAGAGCCTCCTTTTCCTCTACTCTTATCTTGGACAAGCTGATCTGAGTGTCCAGTTCCATCAGTAGTGTATGCTTTGCTATAATGACACAACCTTTATCATTATACATTCTTTCCCAAGCACTTCCATCCATTTCTTATACAAGTCAGTGATTTTTAGTCTCGTTAGACAAATGAGATAATGATTGCAAAGGATTTGGTCACTTTTCAAGCCAGTCATCAAAGCCAAAAAGCTCCTGACTACAGAGCCAATTTGGAGAAATTCCACTTCTCCTTCAGCCTCTCTTTTTCTACACATTCTTTCCTCAAACACTTCTTACTTCCATCTGGTTCCTCAGACACTTAAGATTTTACCCCTCCTCTCTCACCTCCACTCATACCTTGGCATACTTTTCAATTACATAGCTTGAGAAACTGAGAGACCTGTGATGTTTTGGGAGATGTGAGTGGCAGGAACTCAAAGGACATCCCCTACGGATTCCCTTAAGGCTCGAAACAGCATGCTTCTAAGCCAAGGCATCTCTGCTCTGATAGTAACAGGTTAGTGTGTACTACTAAGTATACGTTTGCTCACCCTTTCTTCACAAAAGTAGTATGTTATAGTCTGAGTGGACATTTTCCAGGGGACTTGATGACATTCTTATTTGTTCCGTAAATAGAACAACGGTTTAATCCCTAAATACTGACATAACATAGAATTCCTCTGACTATATTAAAAATGATAACCTGGAAGGTTTGTTGGCAAATGGAGCACTCTTTCTTCTATTGCTGAGACTGAACATGTAAGTGGGTGCCCAGGTGGTCAAAAGATCACTGAAGATCAGGGGATTCTGCAGGAACTACATAGGACCCTCTGTGCAATTGTTAGTACAGGCAGAACACCTATAGATTGAGAAAGATCTGGGCTTGTATTCAACACTGCCTGTTTTGAACGTCATGACTTTTGAAACAACTGTTTAGTTTTATTTTGATATTTTGTTTTCTTAAAAATTTATCAGCAAGCAAAATATTCCCTAAGGAGTATTTTCAGGATTTGTTCAATCTGTTGATCAAATAAATTACTAAGTGGAAGAATTTCTGTTCATGTTCCTGAAAACCGAGGACTGCCCTTTCACGTGAGAAAGTGAGTACCATATAGAAGTTTAGCAACAATAAATAAAAAAACAGTTCATTGTGAAATTAGTTTGATGATATATTTTATTTGGAATCAACATACACTTAATGTTCTTCTACCATTAGGAACTTTGAAAGAAGCCCTTAGGAAAATAATTGTAATCTATTAATTTTGCTTACAATTTGTGGTAGAAAAGATGTCCCAAAACTCTGCTTCTGAAACTTTTTAGCATTTCTGTAGGCAAATAATGTATGGCTGAATGGCTGGGTTATCAGATTAGTTAGGAACAGGAGTAGCAGTCAAAGTTGTGAGCACATATTGGATTGGCTCAGAAACAAGGTTTGTGGGGATGCTTTTTAGTTTATTTGTCATAGGGGCCAGAGTTGAGACTTTGAATCCACTTGAGTTCTAGATAAAACCTGCTCTCACCTATTTTCTTGGTGTGAATCAGGAGGAGGCTTAACCCATGGTGAGAATTCTGCAAGACTGAATATCTGTGAGTTTGAATCATGGACAAGAATACTTGGCTGGGTCCACTTAGCTTGGGGTTTAAATAAAATTAAATGAAAGGGCCTGCCCAAAATGCATGGTATAATGACTCTGACTCATTAAATGCTACCACTCAGAGAGTGATTCAAGATACCCCAGCTTTGGAACCTTGACCAAAGTGAAAACAATACTCTCCAGAAAAAAACAAAAACAAAAACAAAAAAAAACCAAAGTCACCACTCTAACCATAGAACTCATTTGGAATGATTATGTCTGAAATTAACAAATGTTAGATGAGATGACCAGCACAGATAGTCCACATGAAGAGAATTAGTAGGAGACATACTTAAATAATGTGTTCCACCAGGAGCAAAAGGAGCAGAAAGGAGGCTAGCTGATGTCACTTTTTAGACACCCCCATCAGAGGAATATATCTTTAGTATGAAAACCAAAGGACAGAAATGGAAGAGAGGCAAAATTGCAGAAATAATGAGCTCTTTATTCTTGATCTACATTCTTGGTGAGTTCTAAGGATAGATCCAGATGGCGGCCTTTGTAACTTAACTCACACTCTTAACTGAGAAAAAAATAATACTTTAAGTCTATCTCAAGGGACTAAGGAACCAGTCCCTGTTTTTTATACAGTAAAGAACTTGATTAGATGTGAATTCTACTAGGTAGACCAGATAGAGTAGAGAAAAAGATTTACCAACTCTCTATGTGTGTGAGAGTAACACTCACTCATGACTGTCTGCATGTGTCCTGGGTCACAGTCAGAATCAGCAGTACCTGACTGCTGTTCGACAAATCCATCCCTTTAATTACAGGGGACACCTTGCCTGACTCTTCACTATATTTTCTCACCAGCACCTGAGAAAAATGGAAGTTTGTTTTAGTTTTTATTTTTCTGAGAGTTTCCCTAATTAGCTCAGGCTAACTTTGAACCCTGATCCTCCTGCTTCAGCATCCTAAAGCTGAAGTTATGGGTGGAGGGGAAGAATGGTCTACCAGTCCCTGTGACAAGCACCTTGGAAGGACAAAGATGACCCTGCTTGTACCTGGTTGAACCCCTATACCCTGATATGTGGAATAATAGCAATGAGAATGGCAAGCAATTATTTTGTTTTCCCCTGATTTTTTTTTTTAAACTTAAATGGTGATATCTAAGACTGAGTCACAGGGTTGTCCCGTGTAGAAGGGGCCAGCCCCTGATGAGAACAAATGTGTTCTGCTGCACTACGATTTCTTAGACTTCATCTTGAAATCCAGGCTCAACACAGAGAGAAGAATTTTAAAAATTAGCTAAGCCATCCGATGGTTGCTGATTTGATTATTTTCGAGAAAAGTATTTGCTATCCATATGTCGTCGCCTCCATGGGTTAACAGATTCAAATACATAGATTCAAATACATTGAGTGGCATTAGGAGGTGTGGCCTTTTTCAACACAGAGAGAAGTAGCTAAGTATGACTGTTTTGATTATTTTCAAGACAAGTATTTACTATCCATATGTGGTGGCCTCCATGGGTTCACAGATTCAAATACAGTGAGTGGCATTAGGAGGTGTGGCTTTTTTGAAGTAGGTATGACTTTGTTAGTGGAAGTGGGTCACTGGGAGTGGGCTTGGAGGTTTCCAAAAACTCCATTTCAAGCCCAGAGTTTCTTCCTTCTGCCTATAGATCCTGATGTAAAATTCTCAGCTATGTCTCCAGCACAATGTCTGCCTACATACCACCATGTTTCTTGTCATGATGATAATAGACTAAATCTATGAAAATTGTTTTTTAGATTTACTTATTTATTTTATGTATATGAGAACACTGTAGCTGTCTTCTATACACCAGAAGAGGATATCGGATCCCATTACAGATGGTTATGAGCCACCATGTGGTTGCTGGTCAATTGTACTCAGGACCTCTGGAAGAGTAGCCGGTGCTTTTAACTGCTGAGCCATCTCTCCAGCCCCAACCTCTGAAACTTTAAGCATGTCTCAATTAATTGCTTTGTCTTATAATAATTGCCTTGTTCTTGGTGTCTCTTCACAGCAATAGAGCAGTGACTAAGGCTGGCCTCTTAGTCTCCCAGGCTGGCCTCAAACTCAGGAAAAACTCTAAACGTTAGTTTCAGAGTGCTGAGAGGACAATATTACCACACCCAGTGAGAAGAGATTGAAACATTTAAAGTACCTCCTCTTTAGTTTTGTTTGTTTGTTTGGGGGATGAGGTTTCTTTGTCCTTGGAACTATCTTCGTAGACCAGGCTGGTCTGGAACTCAGAGTTCTGCCTGCCTCTGCCTTCCGAGTGCTGCAATTGAAGACATGTGCTGCTACCACCTGTCTCTAAAGCATCCTTTCCTAATACAGAGGACTAGACCTGGTAAGTTGTCATGATACCAGTGTTTTTCTAAAGGAGGTTCCTAAATTTGGGGCAGGGCCCAGAGACAGACTAATAAAAGAGAAAAGTGATAGATGGAGGGAAGACTGGAGAGACAGAGCAAGAGAGATGGAGCAAGAGAAGAGGAGAAGGCATGATGGAGGGAGGGAGGGAAGAACAGAGCGAGGGCAACAAGACCACAGGTCAATGAAGAGGGCAAGTATTAGGAAGGAAAAAATGGAGGAGGGAGGAAAGAAGAGAGGAGATAGACCAACCAACACTAGATGTGGGTGTGGGAGAGAAGGAGGGAGAGAGACAGAGACAGAGAGAGACAGAAACAGAGATATAGAGATACAGAGACAGAGAATGAGAAAGAAAGACAGAGACAGACAGAGAAACAGAGAAAAAAAAATATTTTGATTGAATCCTCATTTTCCAGGCAGGCCTGTTGCCTTGGCAAAGCTGAGATACTGTAAGGTTGTAGACTTTGAGTGGTACATGCTCCTTCTGTAATTGCTTCATTTTCTTTGAGAGAGTCTCTGGCCATTTGACCCAGCCACACACTCCCTCCACCTCTGTCCCTTATGTTCTCTGTCTATCTGCAAGGCAGGCCTGAGAACACTTACTTCATCCTCCCCATCCCCCACCTCCCATCCCCCTGCCATCCCCCTGAATTATGCTGGTTAGCGAAGTGAAGAGGGGTAGCTCAGATGCAAAACGGCAAAACTTAAAAACTAAAAAATAAAATAAAATAAAATAAAATAAAATAAAATAAAATAAAAAAACAACAAAACCCAAATCTAAATGGGCTGTCCGAAGGAAGACAGTGACAGGAAGCTAACAGAGAGATGAAGAAACACTGACCAACTTCGTCAGGCTGGTCTCCCGGTGCACTCACAAGGCTAAGGGAGTGTGATTCTAAGTCCACAGAGCTTCAGTTTTCTATTATTCATGAACCTTGTCATAATCAGCAGCATTGTTACATGGAGAGGGATTCTAGTGGGTCCAGAGTACCCCAACCCCCAACAAATAAAGACATATGCATTTTGCATTTTTATCGAGGAGTGGAGTAAATCAGAGATGTTGTAGAAATTAGCATTTAGGCTGGCATTGTGTGTAAGATTTTTATGGCTCTTGCACGGAGCCCCTCTAGACATATGCATTCTGTTTTCTACTTAAAAATATTCACCATTCTTTTGTGAGTCAGTTCACCACGCTGGGGTAGGAACACTGGGAAAGGAAGCGCACTCAGAATTCTGCAGCTCCATTCTTCTATTGCATTTCAATTAGAGACGCCATTTGTCTTGTGTGCTTTATCTCTAGGAACACCCCCATGTGCTGCTGGAAGATAACACTCTTCTCGGGTCTCTGAAGTTGCCGGGTTTTGCTGTGTGTCTCCTAACACCCCGTAGGTGTATGTAATCTCACTGTAACAGAATGTTGTCACGTCTTGTTGACTAATTAAGCTCCCTCATTCCAAATCTCAGCAGCTGAAAGTTCAAGTGTTAAATGGTGGGAGAGCAAACCCAAGAGGGGATATGCAAGGAGGCTGCCCGGGCACCAGTTAGGGTTTTGCTTCTTGTTCTTAGGCTGGTTTTTTTCTTTTTTCTGCTTTCTGGTGCCAGGTGCTGCCTGGTTGAAGATGCTACTGGGCTCAGGGCAGAGCCAAGTGCACTGTGCGAGCCTGAGATTAGAAACCACGACTATGTGGTTCATGGGGGAAAGGGCTCATTATTACTGCATGGTGCTCCACTGTGGGTGTGGGAAATGGTATCATTGATTTATTTGTTAAGTCACAGCAAACATGGAGTTCTGATGGATAGTGTGCTAGGATCCTGAGAGAATACCCAGGCTACCACCAACTCAAAGACAAGATTCCTCGCCTCAGTATGTAAAGCTAGTGAGGGAAGAAAGACCAGTTGGCACACAGAGTCTAGTTGTTGTCCTGGTTAGGATTTACTGTCAACTTGACATAGTCTAGAGTCACTTGGGAACAGAGAACCACTAAAGGATTACTTCAATAATATTGGGCTGTGGCCATGACTGTGAGGGATTGTCTTGATTGAAGATTGTTTAGGAAGGGCTCAGTCCATTGTGGGTGGTACCATCCTTCGGAAGGTAAACGTTTGTACTGTGTATGAAGGTTAGCTGGCATAAACCAGAGAGCAAATAGTAAGGAGTGTTTCTCCATGGCTTCTGCTTAAGTTCCTGTGCTGATTTCTGTCAGTCGTGGACTGTGACCTGTAAGTGTAAGCCAAAATAAACTAGCACTATTGCCAGTGTGATTCCCTGCCTCTTCCTTGTGGTCTGAGAGGTGAGCTCTCAGCTGTTCCTGCCACCATGCCTTGGCGCTATCACCAGGCACTTCTCAAACACTGAAACCATAAGCGTGATACAGTGTTTTCTTTTATAGTTTGCCTTGGTTGTGAAGTCTCATCACAGCAATAGAAAAGTCACTGAGACACAGGTAACCCCAGTTGCCCTATAACTATTTCTCAAAAGTCTAGCCCTGTCAGGTGACTCCACGCTAACATTACTTGTATATCTGAGGATGCGGGATAAATGATGTAGATAAGAGAGCAGCAGATTTGAAACTAACTGCAGTGTGGTTTTTATGTTCATCAGTAAAAGTATAACACGAAGACTAAGAGAATGTTAGAGCTGCTACAGCACTTCATCTGGGTCTCCAAGTTCAGAGCATAGATTGGGCTCTTCCTTCTCTCTAGAGAATATTCCTCTGCTGATGGCTGATCTCAAAGGTGATAACTCATTCAGAGCTTGAAGTAGCTTGAAGAGAGAAAAAGAACCAATTGATTAGTCTACATGGTGCCCAAGATTCAGAATGCCAGGGGCCAAGTACGCAAACCTCTTTGCACCACAGGCAAGCCAGGTTCACTGTCATTAGCAACAGAGGGGACCATTGTGAGTTAGCAAATTCCACAAATTAGCAAGTGGAAAAAGCATAATTAAAAGAATTAGGGACACCAAATCATGGTGTGTTCAGTGTTCTTTTGTTTTCTTGAGGAAAATTCAATGTTGCTCACTTAGAATAATATTTCATAGTATATTCATGAATCTAGTCTTGTCTATTTTGTAAAATAAGGAAATGTCAAGAATATGACCCCTTACCTCTGTCCTGTTATCTTGCCTTGACAAGTGAAATAAGACTACCTTTGGGCTTGTATAGAAACACCGGTTGGTACAACAGCAACATGAAAGTTGGTGTAAATTCATGAAGGACAGGTGGTACTCACTAGTTAGTGAACATGTATACAGAGATATGCATCTGATGGATTTTTACAGAAGCCTCCTGGTGCAATCCAAACTGTTACTGCACTGGAAATCAGGGTCACCATTCCTCTGTGTGTGTGTGTGTGTGTGTGTGTGTGTGTGTGTGTGTGTGTGTGTCTGTGTCTGTGTGTATGTGTCTGTGTGTGTCTGTATCTGTGTGTATGTGTCTGTGTGTGCGTCTGTGTGTGTGTGCATGTGTCTGTGTGTGTGTCTGTGTCTGTGTGTGTGTGTCTGTGTGTGTGTCTGTGTCTGTGTGTGTATGTGTCTTTCTGTGTGTATATCTGTGTGTATGTGTCTGTGTGTGTGTCTGTGTGTGTGTTTTTTTCTGTGTGTGTGTGTGTGGTTGTGTGTGTCTCTGTGAATATGCCTATGTGTGTGTCTGTATGTGTTTATATGTGTATGTGTGTGTCTTTGTGTGTGTATGTGTGTGTGTGTGTGCCTGTGTGTGTCTGTGTGTGTGTGTGTCTGTGTGTGTGTGTGTGTGTGTGTGTGTGTGTGTGTGTGTGTGTGTGTGTGTGTGTCTGTATGTGTGTGTATGTGTGTGTGTCTGTGTGTGTGTGTGTGTCTGTGTGTATGTGTGTGTATGTGTGTCTGTGTGTGTCTGTGTGTGTGTCTGTGTGTGTTTCTCTGTTTGTGTGTCTGTTTGTATGTGTCTGTGTGTGTGTCTGTGTGTGTGTGTCTGTGGGTATGTGTCTGTGTGTATGTGTCTGTGTGTCTGTGTGTCTGTGTGTGTCTGTGTGTATCTCTGTGTGTGTGTGTGTGTGGTTTGTGTCTGTGTATATGTATGTATGTGTGTTCCTCTGTGTGTATGCATGTATGTGTTTGTGTATGTGTGTGTCTGTCTGTCTCTGTGTGTCTCTCTGTGTGTGTGTCTGTTTGTATGTGTCTGTGTGTGTGTGTCTATGTGTGTCTCTGTGTGTGTGTGTGTTTGTGGTTATGTGTCTGTGTATATGTATGTCTGTGTGTGTGTATGTATGTGTGTGTTTGTGTATGTGTCTGTCTGTGTGTGTGTGTCTGTGTGTGTGTGTCTCTGTGTGTTTGTGTATCTGTGTGTGTGTGTCTGTGGTTATGTGTCTGTGTGTATGTATGTCTGTGTGTGTGTCTGTGTGTGTGTGTGTCTGTGTGTGTTTTGTGTATGTGTCTGTCTGTCTGTCTGTCTGTGTCTGTGTGTGTGTGTCTCTGTGTGTTTGTGTATCTGTGTGTGTGTGAGTGTGTGTGTGTGTGTGTGTGTCTGTGTGTGCATGTCTGTCATATCTACTCTTTTTCTTCTTTTTACGGGCAGGCTCTCTTATTGGCCTATAGCTTGCTAATGGACATACTGTTTGGCCAGTGAGCTCCAGGGACCTGTTCTGTCTCTCCCCAGCGCTAGTTTTACAGGAAATACACAGAGTCTGACTTCCTGAAGGCCGGTCCTGTCGGTTTTACTTTAGACCTCTTGATTGCTGATCATTTTATAAGCTGAGCCCTGCCCCAACCCCTGAGCCCTGCCTCAACTCTATCGAAAAACCATTCTTCTCCAAGCGCTTCCAGACCCCCCTAGTTTTGGTGACAAAACTTTGGGTTTTGCCTTCTTTGCCAGGTTGACTGAAAATACTCTATGTTCTCAGAAAATTCCTCACAGGTCTCTGCTTTTATCTTTATTAAGTTATCTTTGACAGATAGGAGCACTCCATAAGTAACACACATAGTGATGTTTCCTTAAGTGTTTGTGGTGAAAAGTGGGCATGTTCTCACATCATCTTCTTTTCTACCCTGCCTTTCATTTTTCCTTTCTTGCTCTGGACTTTCCTTTTCTTTCTTCCTTTTTTCCCTCTTCCTTTTCCTCTGCTCTGCATCCTCCTCTTCTGCTGCTGCTACTGTTTCTCTTCTTCTCCTGTTCCTTCTTCCCTTTCTCCCTCTCTCCTGCCCTTTCTTCTCTATCTTCCTTTATACATAGTATATTTCAAGTACATAATACAATAGCCTTACCTCCAGCTGCCACATCATTCATTTAACTTCTATAACATTCATTTAACTTCGAACACTGCTTGCTCGAAGGTTTTCATCTTGTGGCCCACACCCTCCCCCCCATTTACTGGTTGGAATTTACATCATCACAATCACCAAGGCAAATAGCATGTTGGTTCATAAAGTCATTTAAAATAGTGCTAGAACATAGAACACTCACCGCACTTGTGAGTACACACCCACTGAACCTAAAATGGGATTTCAAAGATAGTTAGCCTCCCTCTTCTGATAGACTGTTCACTATGGTGAAGCTATGGAATCAACTCATGTGTCCTTTAGCAGGTCAGTGAATTAAGAAAATGTAACACACACAAACACACGAGAAAGATAATATGCATTTAATAAACATATATAAATATGACACATGTATGCAAATATGTACGTCAGATAAAAGTTGGAAAACACATTCAAAAAGAGAATTGTCATTCTTCCTTGAAATGGACAACACTTTTAATATTGTGATATATAAAATAGCAGATACTTTTTTCAAAATTCAGATATTTGATCCTGAGGCCCAAAAGTCATCTTTTCAGGCAATTTCAAAGCCACCAAATCCATCCCCATCAGTGGGGCAGGCTACATTCATGGTGTTTGCATCAGAAGATATCCTGCTCAATGCAGAGAAACTAGGCCATTCCTGGGTTTTATTTTTAAAGATCCTCACTGAAACACATCATTGGAACAAATGTTATTTGTGTCAGAGTGGGCATGAGCCCCAGACGATGGTATAGTACTCTCAGTTCATCAAGTTTGAAGGCTTTGAACAAGTCTTGTACCTCAAGGGAAGGGTACAGGGTGGGGGCACTGAGGAGGGGACATTTGGATGCTTGGGTATGAGGAAAGGAATGAAGCAATAAAACATTCCCTGTAGCCAGGGTATGCCCCAAACTGTCTAGTAAGGAACATTCCATTTGTGGCAATTTTTCATATGTGAACATAAAAGCATACACACTTGCCACTGCTTGGTTGTTTGGGGTTATGGTTTACTAGTCCTTTTCTTTATTTTACTTAAAAAGATTCTTTTATACAATTTATTGTAATTATGACTTCCCCTCTCCTAACTCCTCCCAGATCCTCCTCACTTCCCCACTCACCCAAGTATTAAAAATACAAACAAGTATTTAAAAGTAATAAAATAAAATAAGAGAACAAAAACTAGGTATTTTAATACTCAAAAAATTGCCTAATGTCTCATTAAATTGCTGAGATGTATCATTTGAAAGGATGCTTATATAAACTAGTAGTTACATTGAACATTAGTCCTCAGACCTGGGATTATTGTTCTTAGCGTCAATGCCTCCCCAGTGCCTAATCCTTAGTAGATTTGGAATATGGAAAGAAGTTGCATGCATAATGAAAGAGTTGGGGATCAAATTTTAGTTTGAATAACTTAGGTACATTAAAAATTAGGAGTTCTCTATCTCTATCTGATCTTCAGTAGTTTGTTAGAACTATGTTATCATAATTATACATATAATATGAAGTATACACAAAGCTTAGACTTGTCTTACATAACAGAGATCGAGCAGAAAGATACTAGCACCTTAAGAGAGGTTTGTAAAACTTACCATCACCCTTTCTGCTACAAAATGGAGTGTGAGTTAATCTGGAATATGGCAGATAGACAGGATCTTGTTCAAGTGATCCAAGTCCTTGCTCCCTGAGCTGTGCTTGGTCACCAACTTTCTATGAACCGTTTTGGCTCTTCAGGCACGTTAGGCTTCTTACTTTTTCTTTTAGAGTAAATGGAGTCCTTCTAAAATGGTTTCTTTAACTGTCCAGGAACACCCCCTGTCCCATTTTACTTTCTTGCCATGGCTTTTTGAGGAAGAGACTCAAGTTGCCCAGAATATCAGCACAACGTCACAAAATCCAAGCTTGACTTACAACTTGGCATGTTTTTCTCACATTCCAGATCATGGATGCTATGTGAGAAGGACACACGTGTCAGAGGGAGATGCTGACAGCCTGTTGGGGTTTCTCTGTCTTGAACCAGTGGTTTATGCATATAAGTTTATGGAAATCTGCTGTGGTACGGTCTAGGGCATCGTCTGTCTTGGTCACTATGCTGTGACTGCTGGTACAGTAGTGTCCCAGGGACGGTCACTCCTGGTTCATTCACTCAGGTATGATATGTCTTACGACTATATTATGAGATCCATTACTTGTTTGTTTATTTATTCAGGAAGTTTATCTTCAGTTGACTACTTCAGAATACAAGAGAGTAAATTTACCTTTAACGGTGATTAAATTGAAATGTAAACTTTAATTGATAAAAATGTCTCCCTGGACTTGGTGATACACATCTGTGATCCTGGCTGAGAAGGCTGGAGAGATTAAGTCCAGCCTGGACTAAAGAGCAAATCAATGGAGAAATTATACATCTATAAAAAAGTCCTTCCAAGCCTAGCCAAATACAGAGAACTAGCTTCTGAATAGAAAGACTTAAGCCAACTCCTGCTGTGGAGATTTTTCAGTGCCAAGAAAGAATTCTATGAAGATACATTGAAGCACAAAGAGGATATGGTCAATTCTGCCTGGAGCCCAGGAAAGGCTCTGTGAGATGGAGATGGGCTGGGGATGTGGCTCAGACACTAAAGCGATTGCCTAACACACTCAAAGCCTAACTTTAATTCCTAACACCACATGCATCAGGTGTGGTAGTATATGCTTCTGATACCGGTACTCAAATGACTGAGGCGGGAGGATCACAAGTTAGTTCAGTTATCTTGTCTACACAGCAAGATTCAGTTCAACCTTGGCTATCTGAGCCCCCATGTGTGGTGGTGTGTATGTGTGTGTGTGTGTGTGTGTGTGTGTGTGTGAGAGAGAGAGAGAGAGAGAGAGAGAGAGAGAGAGAGAGAGAGAGAGAGAAACCACGGAGACATTTTAAAAGGAAACTAAATATTTAAAGGGACATTTTAAAAAATCGGGTTCTAGCTAGGTCTGAAGTCTAAAAAAAAAAGCACTGCTTGGTTTTTATTTTTATTCTGGTTTTTTTTTTTTTTTTTTTTTTGTGTGTGTGCTTTGTATGTTTGGCCATACATATACATGTGTGTACATGCATGTGTATGTGCATATATGTCTGTGGGTGCCACAAGTCAATTTTCTGTCATTCTTCAGAAGCCATTCACCTTCTTTGTTTTGATATACAGTCTTTGATTGAACCTGGAGTTCTGATTAGGTGAAGCTGGCTACCACTGAGTATCAAGTGTCCTCTTATCTTTCCTTCCTCGGTGCTGGGATTACAGGCATAAGCTGTTTTACATGGGCTCTGAGGACTGAGCTCAGGTCCTCATCCTGAAGGGCAAACATTCCATGGACTCAGCTGTCTCTATCAATACTGTTTGGTATTTTGGAAGAGTTTAAGTTTTTCAGAATTAGAATAAATAGAAGGAAGACATTTGACGCATGAGACCTTTATGAATTCCATGTTGCTTTTAAAGTATTTTTCTCAAATGATGCTTTCTGAGCTCTTCAATAGTCAGTGCATTTTACCATCAGTCCTAGAAGACAGCTCCTATCTGATTTTATAATGAAAAGCTAAGGTCTGCTGGTTAAGTACAGGGTCTACAGCTACAAAACCAAAGAGTCTTGCGAGCAGATCCATGTCAGGTGACCTGTCTTCCTAGCAGTTACATCTTATAGAACGGTAAGATGCTGTTGTCTATATTATCTAGAGTCTGGGCTTCACTCCATGTGATTGATGAAGCCTTTAGCCTGCCTTGCTGTATTTTGATATGGAATGGCAGACTGGAGGAGGCAGGAGATAGACTTTAGAGAGATGAATTAGATCACAGTTTCAGAAAGTCAAGGCAAGACATGGTAACATTCTCCAAAATGCAGGACCAGGAGGAGAGAAAATGGGTCTAACACCTAAGCTATTAGTATATTCGATCTGCTGAGCTTTGGTTGCTGACAGGAAAAAGAGAGAGAGAGAGAGAGAGAGAGAGAGAGAGAGAGAGAGAGAGAGAGAGAGAGAGAGAGAGAGAGAAGGAGTGCTTATTGTGACCACCAAGGAAGGAGGAATAAAATACTTGGTAAAACATCAGGCAAAGCAACTGGTACCCAGAGTTAAAAATGAGTCATGCTCGTCCTCTTGGATTCATCTACACTCCTGTCAAATGACTGAAATCCTTCAGGTGTCATGACTTCCACTCTCTTGTTCAATCAGTCACAGAAGCAGAGCCCACAGTTGTCAGGAGCACCTGCTAGTCCCCTCTTGCCTTACATTGTGCATTACAGCAATGTTTGCTTGTCCATCAGTGTCTCAGCTGCTGTCACAGGACTCAAGTGCTAGGGACTCAAGCAACAGTGACTCTCTCACAGTTCTGGAGGATGGGAAATGAGACCTGGGGTGGTAGAGATAGTTCATCTGATGGCTCCGTGGGAGAATGTTTCTATGTCCCATTCTAGCTTTTGGGGTCTTGATTCCACCACTGAAGTCTCCTGTCTTCACTTCAGTGTGGTGCTCCTTCTGTGGGTAGACATGACTTGGGTTAGGGACCAAGGGCAACTAAGCCTGCCTCTTAACCAATCACACCTTCAGTGGTCCACTTTTCTGAAAGGAACACAGGTGAAGGATGGAAATTAGGGAGTCAACATGTGATTGCTTTAGGAAAGATAATCCATTCCACACCACTATCCAAGGCTAGTCAGTGCACAAATATCCAAAATGACAGGGATGATGCCATCGCCGATAGCCTGTGCTGAAAATGCCACCCAACATTGCCGATCACATTCAACTACTTTCAGACCTACCTGCCATGTTTGGTGCTCATCTAATGGTGTCATTGTCTTGACATGAAAGCCTGCTGCAGGGTTAAGTTCCAAATGCTCTACCCTCCAGGACACCATGAGAAAGTCTCTTGAACTTAGGCACAACCTTGGAGCATCTTTCTTGTTTAAGAGTCATTTTAATACTAAAGAGATTGGAGTCTAGGACCACGTAGGAGATTCCTGCTTACTTCAGTATTCTCACCCTGGATTTACACAGAGATATCAGGAAGACAAGGCAAGGGCATCATGTGCTGGGAGAGTATAGGGGCTAAAAGACTATTGAGAAAAGATGCTAAGAGGTACCAGCAGGACAATACACAGAGTACACACTCACCTGGGAGATTCTAGAGAAATCTTCTCATGATGCTGTGAGGAAGCATTGTGGGAGACTGAAGTCATAAATTGTTCATTCACGAAAACTGTGACTTCAAAGGAGAAGCTGGTGGGAGGCCACGTGTGGAAATACACAAATAACTATCCCTAAGGACCGGACATAGCACTTTCCAGCCTTCAGATCTGTGGGCAATACTTTCTGTGTTTTATAAGTTCTGGGTAAGGCAAAGTCGAATCATGCTTATATTCAACAGTCTCAATACATGGGCCCTGGGTTTTCTTTATTTTGGGGTGAGTTTTCTTCCAATGTCTTTCCCTTAGATGTGCAGCATTTTCACAGATAGACAAGCCTGCACTTGATCACAGGCTACTTCCAGGAGCGCCTTTTAAAGTCTCTCCTTCATTCTGTAACTATTTACTGTGTTTCCTACCGGACAGTCAAGCTTATTTTCCAGGCCTCCGTAACAACGTGGGGTATCAATCTGTTATAACTCCAAATCTTTATGGTTGCAGCCATGTTTCCACTTTGAACTGAGGTCACAGAACCTCCTAAGACAGTAAATTTATGTTTTGGAATCTGAGCCATATCTGATGGTTAAACAGCATTTCCTCCAGACACAAAGGATGCAGTCACTACATAGATATATACATCACACATTTTGCTCATGTTTTAGAATTACACAGGTGATTGTATTTTATAAAGTTGGATGGGAGTTAGGATATGGCTATTTCAAGTCACAAGTAATATTTCTGTTTCTGGAGAAAATATTAACCTTTTTTTTCAGTTCTATCTGAAGTCATGACTCTGCTTCCTATCCCTTGGAAAGGATTCCACATGGAACAGTGGATCTGAGTCTGTGTGTAGGGTAAGTTAGGTATTCAGTGGGGACTGCTCATTTGTGAGTTACTGTTCTGTAGCAGAAGTAGATGAACAGGGGCTGGTGGTAGCAAGCATACATGTCTGGTCAGATCTAGATAGGTGGTACCCCCAATTGTGGGTGATCAGAACTTACTGGATGAATGAGTGACCCAGGCAGGAAGTATAGAGTGATAAGCAAAGCCTTTACAATACCTCTTCACCTTGAGAATCCCAGAATCTTTGATTCTCTGGTTCCCTACCTCCCCATATCTAAAAGACAGCATCTCTACAATATACTAATAATTCAATATGTTCCACTGCTCAGCTGCCCCACACCTGCACCTGACTTTCTGAGAGAGGAAGTGCTCTACGAATACCCAGCACTGATGCCTGCCCTAGCTGCCTGGCATCACCCAAGCCATCTGCTCAGGTGGCATCATGCCCAAATGCAAGATGGCCTGACAGTTTTAAAGGGCTCTACATGCCAATCACATTTGATCTTAGCTGTTCACCTGCACAACCCAGAGTGTGACAAGATGAACTAGTCAGTCACCGGCTGATAAAAGCAGCTTCAAACAAGGAGATTCTGTTTCACTGAAAACAGACAAATTTTGACAGTGGCAATTGCCCTTCAGATAGCCATTATTAAATCTGACTTCCCCTAAGTGACCATTGCTGCACTGATCACATGCCAAGTAGATGACATAGTAGACACCGGCCATGTTTTATCAGTCAGGATCCCGCTACCTTGCAAGTCTTCAGAATGTCCTAGACTCTTGAGCTTGGAAATAAACTCAGCAAGCATCAGAGTTTCAGTGCATTGTCTTCTATCTTTAGTGCCAACATCTGTTACACTAAAAGCTAGTTTATATTTTGGGGAAAAAATGCAGCAGGAGACACAAAGTGAGTGAATCTGCTTACCTTCTAGAACCGCCAGCACAAAGACCCAACATGGACATTAAAGTCCACGGACAGGAAGTCACGCTGCTATGTTGACTTTGAAAACCTACAGATGGATGTTGAGTTCAGAGGGGAAGGTTCAGAGGGGAAAGGATTCTCACAGGTGTTAAAATGATTACTTGCGATCAGATAGATAGCAAAGGCAAAGCTAAGGTCAACACTCAGGGGCTTTAAATTCCAGAATATACTTTATTGCCCTAATGTACACACTTAACTGCTTAAATAATGGAGTATAGGCAGAACAGTGTGTGTGCTTTATGATGTATTTTCCAGTTTCCTTCGTGGTTGTTTCTGGGCATTCCTTAGTCATCCACTCAAATATTTTATCAATAAAATGACTATACGGAATAGTGTGATGCATGTATGTGTGTCTATTTGTGTATTCCTAGGTGTGTGTGTGTGTGTGTGTGTGTGTGTGTGTGTGTGTGTGTGCAGGTGAGCATGTACCTGTGTGTGTACATGCCTGGGAGGCTGGATATTGATGGCATGTCTTCATCACACACTTGCCAAGTTAGTCCTCTTGAGACAATATCTTTCATTCAACCGGGAGCACACTAGTTCAGCTAGATTGGTTCACCAGCATCACCCTTTTCTATCCAGAACCAAGTCACAGGCATGTGTCCTACGCTCTGCTTTATACTATTTCAAAGAGTTGGTGGCCTTTATCTTGTAGTCCATGTCCTTGACCATTTCATCTGGTTAGGCAATCATGGACTTTGATTAAGCAACCTCTGTTTCCATTCACACTCATTGAACCTGCCTTTTTGTGTCTCTCTGTCCTGAGTACCTTGAAGCTGAGCACACGGCAGCACTCAGTGATAACCTGGGCTAAACACCGGGCAATGAAAAGGGATGTTGAAGATGACAGGAGTGAATGCCAAAGAGAACAAACATTAAGAATAGTTGCAGATCAAAATGATGTTGGCTTTTTAAATAAACCCCAACCTTTCGAGGGCTGTCTTTTTCTACTTTTCAGTTATAGCATTCTCTGCATAGACACATTCCAATGCATTCTTGGTCATTTGGGATGGGGGCTGGGCTGAACTTGACATGCAATTTATGAAATAGTTTATGTTCTTCTAGTTGTTATTTTTTAACTCTTATTATTGCTTGCTTTGATCGTTTGTTTGCTAATATCAGAACAAGAAATTTTCGTAGAATCTTTTGGTCATGTTTAGACATTAGGGGGAAAAATCTCATGTTCTATCATTGAGAATTCTACTCTGGCATTGAAAATAAAATGGCTACATTTTATCTCACAATTCAAATGATCCCTAGCCCCAGTATATGACTTTGGTAGAAGTACAGTGCTTTGGTGGAAGGCTGGGTGGGGCAACTAACATTCTTCATCCCATGCTATGTCTTGGTATCAGTTGGATTCCTCCACAAGAGGATAAGAGGCTCCTATGTCCAGATCACAAATGTGAGTTTGACCACTGTGGGACAAATAGAAGGTCGGTGCGCCTGTTCTCTGTGCATTAATTTCCTCTCCTCCATATGGTCTCCCGAGAGTCTTCTTTTTTCACTCGTTCTTCCTGCTCATGTGACAGGAAACATAGCCATCTCAGAGATATGGGTGGTATTGTACACATACACACCCATGTTGTTTAGGCACTGCCAGGGAAAAGGCCATGGGGGCCTTCACTCTCTGATGGGGCATGATCTCCTGAGTGTTCTCCCCACTCTGTCTTGGGAGCAAACTGTTGGTGCTTTGGTGTCTGAGCACTCAAAATTTCTGCAAAGTAAGGTGGTTGTCAGCTGGGTTCTTAGTGACTGGAAGACACTGGTCTGAAAACCTTCTGATTTTCTTTGGAAAGCAAATGTAATTACTGGTGCAACTGGATAATTTCATTAGTTAAAGAGCTCATTCAGTGCATTTAGCACTCGCTGCTACTTAATGTTGTTATAAATGGCATTCCCTCTCGAAAAGGATAGCAAAAAGGGAGTCTTCATTTTCTCTTAAAAACGAGACAAAACAACACAAACCAGCAGCGCTGTCTTCTTAAAAATCTGTGAGGAAACAAAGGCTGTGGCTCTAGAAGGTGACTTTAGTCAGAGGTCCTCTCTTAGACCAAAGAAAGCTGTAATTCCAGAAAGGACCAGCCCGTGCCAGGTGAATACCACAGGGCTCAGGCCTCTGTCAGTCTCCAAATGACAGCACTGTTTACACATCTGCAGTCCCATCTGCAAAAGAGTGGGGTGCAGTTTATCTCAGGGAGATGTTTTAGGGTTGGCCTGACGCATCACAGATGAAGCCCTCCCTAGCACAAAGCAATGTGGTTTTAAATCTGTAAAAATGTTATCATTCCCTTTATTAAAATCAGATTCACATGCCCATAAACGTATAGTTTGTGCAATATACCAGTCTTACATTTTGACACACAGAAACTGGGGTGAATTTTATCTTTCCACATTATGTGGGCAGGGACAGAGTTCGGGTGTTTTCTGCCAAACAGGTGAGCCCCTTTCTTCAAAAGCAAGTCATGCAGCCAAGTGTCTCTGATTCTGGCTGACGAACACCAACCCTCTACAGAGCTCACATGTCTAAGAGTTCTGTCTAGGGCAATTATCATCACCTGGCCAGGGCCTCTGCTCTTGCAGGGAGGCCATGTCAATAAGCCAAGTCATTCAAGACTTCATGTGGCTGCAATTAGGCTCCTTCCCTGCAGGCGCTCAGAATCTGGACACATTGTGGATAAATCCATGCTATGGGAAGATGGGGGGAGCAGAGAGAGACAGAGGAAAAGGGCTTCCTGGCATCCAAGGAACATGCGGCCGAGCTCAGACTTCACCACTCCAGCAATGACTTTTATCATGTCCTATTGATTTTCATGTTATTTCCTATTTTTGAGCAGAATAGCTTGAAGCAATGGCAGCAATAAAGCAGTGTTTCTGTCAGTCACAGAAGCCTTTCTCATCACCCACCCATACGGTCTCCTTGCTGCACACACACACACACACACACACACACACACACACACACACGATCTGGGTTTGCGTTCCAAATATGAGAAACAATTTCTAGAACAATCAGAGGACTGTTTTAACCTTTGACGGTTGGCAGTGTGCTCACTCGGCTGCAGGATCCTGGTGGGCTGACCTGCACCTCCCCCACTCTTGGCTTCCGATTCCCAGGAATTCAGCCCAACGGTGCTCTTACAGCAATCTTAATCTTTCTGTTCTGTGCTAGGGAACATGATAACACTCAAAACATGTGAGTCGGCCTCAGCAGTGTACACCTATGCACCCAGAACTTGGGAGATGGAGGCAAGAAGATTGAGGGTTCAAAGGCAGCTTAGGCGACACATCAAGACTAAACCTAAATCTGAAGCAAGTCAATAAAAATGCCACATCCACAGAGCAAACAAAAAGAGAAAAATTTGGTGAGATTGGCAACCAGCCTGGGGCATTTAAAGCAAGAAGGCTGGCTATGCAGCAGGTCGAGGATAAAATGGGCAGTATAATTTGCAATGTGTATAGCAGGCTTCCACAGGACTGTGACCGTGGGTATGCCATCACCGTCATGGTGGGTATGGGTTGCACAGCTTGGTGGCTTTATAAAAGGAAGACTGAACCAGGGTTGACAGGATAAGGTAAGTTTGTTGCCTGGAGAGGAAAGTCATCCTGAATTCAGACCTTCAACAAATGCTAGGCTTTACCCAAAGATTCGCCACTGTTGACTCTGAGATAGTTAAACCAAAATGCAAGGATGATGGAAGCCTCCTAGGACTGGGAGGGATCCAAGGTGACAGTGAGCAAACGAACAGGGACCACAACCCTATTCCTCCATAAGTAACCTCATTATTGCAAAGGCAAGAGTGAGCCTATCAGAGACTTCCAAGAGCTATCAAGAACACCCGTACCTCAATTTTGGTCTTAGGAAGCCATGAACAGAGAACAGAGCCATGTTCTATCTGGACTAGCAGAGGGTGAGCAAATAAATGTTAACAATGTGTTCTTTTAAAAGTAAATAGTAATTTATATTGATATATAAAATTCTCTATTTTAAGCCATAAAATGGAGTATTTTGAAAATATCACATTCAGAAACATTCACATACCTTCAATTAGGATATTCTTATTATTCCCAAAGAAACCTGAACCCATAGCACCTGCTTCACAAAGTGTCAGTGTTTTCCCCCTAGCATTGCCTGATCTATGTATGGACTCTCATATGAATGGGATTATACAGCCTATAAGTATCTTTTTAAAGTTTAACCACTTTAAAAGTCCACTTAGAGTGTGCATGTGTGTTCAGGTACATGTGTATGTATGTGTGTGTACATGTGTATATATTGTGTGTGTTTATATAGGTACATCTGTGTATGTATGTATATATGTATGCATCTGTGTGTGCATTTGTATGTATGTATGTATGTATGTATGTATGTATGTGTACCTCTTTCTTTTATCTTTCTGTATGTCTAAAATGCATGTATATACATGTATGTATGCATGTATATATGTATGCATGTATGTATATGTGCATCTCTCCACTGTCTCTCTGTGTATATGTGCATGCATATGTCTAAATGCATATGTGTACATGTATGTATATTTGTATGTGTGTATATATGTGTGTTATCTCTCTTTCTCCTCCCTTCTGTGTTTGTGTATGTAAAGAGTCAGAGTTCATTACTCTTTAAATCTTTGCCAGAATTCACCCAGAGAGCATCTACATCTAGATTTTCCTTAGTGGGAAGTTCTCATTTTATTAAAAAAATTGTCTGATGATCCAGTTTCTTTAATGAAGCCAACAGCCTTTTCTCTCTGCTTGCCCAGATCAGCCAGATCACTTGATCCTTTCACAGTTTGAGCTTGGTCCTGATGATTTGCCCGCACTCTTTTGCTTCCTTTCTGTCCTGGCTTCTTAAGGGAAGGGTTCAGATGCTACGGTTGCCATGGGTCTTACAGTGCTAATTTGATTTGTGGTTTTCCCTGTTGAACCATTTTCCTGCTAAGCGGCTTATTAAAGACTGTTCCGTTTTCATGTATTAGCACATTTTACCATTTTATCACTGATTTCTATCTAATTCCAATCCAGTGTGATTAGCATACCATTCTTTGTGTGGTTTTGTTTTTTCACGGGTAATGGTGCCTCTTTTACAGAACCCCTTGTGATATATCGTGGATGAATTGCCCCTGGTGTTTTGGGGCATCCTGGTACAAGTACAAGTACACTTGCCATGGCATGCTCGCCTGAGGATAGCTTCTCCACTATACAGCATATTCATTTCATTTGTTCACAATTTCTGCCCTGACATCATAGGAAATGGTGCACCCTTTCCATCCACCTGAAGGTGTTATGCATTGGCTATGTTTGTAACCACCTTCTTCCCAACGTTCTCAAGTCCTCGGATAAGAGGCAGTTCCCAGACACTCATCATAAGCTGCGTGCTCAGCAAACCTCTTTAACATACAAAAGATATACTCTAACACCCTACTAGCTGTCTAACATGAAACTGATTATTTTCCCTACAACAAGCATGCATGTAAAGTTTAATTTACATACCAGGCACAGGAAGAGATTAATGAAAACATGTTGAACATATAAGAGAACAATGATACAATAGACCATAATGAGTTTTGCCAATGTGGTCTCTTTTAACACAGTTAGTAGTTCTCTACCCACCTACTTCATGTCATGGGGCACTAGACTGTCATGTAGTGACATGAACTGACAAGAATAACTAGACATTGTCATTTTCTGTGGCTGCAACTTTTATAGTCTGAAGCATAACAGCAAAAATAGTATGGTTTCATTTTTTTCTTTATTCGCAATTTCACAAGTAGATTTATTCTTGGACAAGGCCTTACTAAGATCCATTCACAATTTTGTTTCTTTCCTTTTGAAGTAGTGAATGTCAGCATAAACCAAGCCAGTTATGGCTTCTCTTTGGACAATCGTTTCAACATCATTACTCCTGTGCTTTAGGTTGACGCTGAGCAGAATAACAATTACCTAAACACAAGTCCTGGGGTTACTGAGTTTCGTAACTGACCAGTTGGCAGGTCGTACCTAGGGTGTGGATACACACAATCAACTGGTGATTTAGATTTTAGAGAAGACATATTTGGCAATAACACTGTGATTTAAAATTTAGGAACTTACAATTTATACATTGCTTATTTGAGTACATTTTCATTTAATTCATTTGGACTGTGTTTAAGCATGGGAGGCTGAAACAAAGAAAGTGAGACTGCAGATAAATGGGCACAATAATTACTGGGTCATTTATCTTTAAAACCGATCCATTGTGCCATTCTCTGTCTTTCCCTGGAATGTTTAAACCATTTATATTAAACATAATTACAGACAAGGTGGGATTTATGTCTGCATTTTGACATTTAATTCTTATATGTCTTCTTTACTCTTTTGTGGTAAATATATATTATTCATGGAATGTTCTAATTCTCATATAATTTCCTTTATAATCTTAAATCATCTTGGTGATGGTACTGGGATTAACGATCAACACCGTAATTTATAGCAGTCAATTCACATTGGTATTAACTTTTGTTATACGTACAAGTTTGTGTCCGAAGCTCCACTGTTAACTCTTCCTATGAGCTGTTGATTTGCAGATGATGTTTGTGAAGGTAAATCCCATTTTACAGTTTTGTAAGTTACCACTTTAGGCAGTTACTTTTGAATCACAAGAAAGAAATCTGAAACAGATTTGTCCTTATGTCTGAGGCAGGCTCTCGTGGAGCCTAGTTTGACCTCTAAGTTGTTCTACAGCTGGAGTTGGCTTTGAAATCCTAATCCTCCTGCCTCTACCTCCTGAGTGACAAGTCTGGCTTCTTTCTTTTTTTTTAATGGAGATTCCTATGTGCAGACGTGCATATGGTGACATGCCATGATTTTTCTCCAGCCACATCCCCTACATCTCGTCCTCACACAGTAACTAGAGCAATTTTGTAGAACTCACATTTTGATCATATTGGTCTAACTTCCCTGTTGCTGCACTGTGAATACACAATGTGAACAAAGCTAGGTACCTTTCCTGGTGTGTAAGGAGCTTCTCAGACTGCTTCCTCAATTCTCTTATGCCTTCTTTGGACAACGGAATCTTCACTCTGCCCTTTTAATGTCACGCTCAAAACTGAACCCAGACATGAGATTTCAATGCTCTAGTTTAAAGGGTTCTTCTGCCTGACAGCCGTGTGATGAACTTATTTGCTTTTATGAACTCAGAAGTCTTTGTGGAAGCATAGGAACAAGGTTTCTCCATCTTGGACTCTTGATTCTCTTTTCTTATTGAATATTTTCCTATCATTGAAATTAGCATTATCTTAGTGACTAGCCTCTCCTTAGAATGTGGGTCTATGAAGGTGGGAGATTTCATCTGCTTCCTTGCTGGCATTTTTTAATAGGCTTAATAGACCATGCACAACATCCAGGGGGGAGTACATCTATCCCTCAGTGATTTCTCAACAACACTACTGTTTACTTTACCAGTTCCCATAGCGTCTCCTATGTAGTTGATATTGAAGCAGAACTGGAGGCTAAGCATGGAGGAGGATAGAAGCTTGAGGTCTGAATGGGGCCATATCCAGATAAGAGACAATTATACCTGGATTGTAGTCCTCACTGAGTAGTGATTCACGGCCAAGGTGCAGAATGATAGTATTGACACAATGCAGATGCTGTAAATAACACAAAGGTTCAGCAGCCCATATTCCATGTAGCTTAGCTGCAGGTTAGATTTTTATAGGGCTCCTCTCACATGCCTTACACATTCAGAATGTGCATTCCTCCACATTTTTGTTTCCAAGAATAACTCTTTGTTGAGTTCTTCCAGCTTATCGATGAATCCTCTGCCTAGGATTTGAACACTGCCTAGTTAACATCCAAGTTGAAAAGCTACTTTCAGCCAAGTTGTTGCTAGTAACACAAGATGACCAGGTTTTAATGCAAGATCAGATGCCAATCCACTATATGGTCAAGGATATGACCTTTGTGCAATCAGTCCCTTTGTCACCAAATATTCATATGAGTATCTGTGACCTCACAGTGGCTACTAAGTGAGTTAATATATGTGGCACACTTAGTCATAGCTGCCATAGAGTGTGTACCCACTAAATATTGATTATTTTGTTCATTATAAAGATTAGATGAACAGGTATACTGTCTTGTTCTTCATGGAATCTTACACTGTGTCAGCTGAAACTGGAGTTAAGTATCAATGCTGATTAGTTGTCCATAGGTGAAATTATGATTTAACTGGGAGGAAGGAGCTGGGTTTGTCACTGTCAGGGATGATTCTCAGATATAAAAATAATAACCAAAGTAAAAAAAAAAGGAGGTACCTGCCAAGGTAGGAGCCCTCTTTTGGCTCTTTTCTGTGTGATAATTCTGCTGCTGGGAGAACACAACCCACTCACATACACACCGGGCACACACACTCACTTATGGGAATGCCAGTCAACCCTTTGCAGTCTTTTCTCTCTGTCTCTAGTCATTGTCTTTTGTGTGGTTCCAGCTCCCTTGGGCCTAGAGTTTCCACAGTGCTTGGTAGCAAGAGTGGAGGTGGGGAGAAGGGAAAGCTTGCAGTAGCTGGACCTGTCTAGGTTTGGATTCACTACTGACAAGCACTGACTAAGGCTGGCACCCTTTAGTGCCATCTAAACTTCCATTTATGAGCAAGTCAAAGAGATAGCTTCATGTAAAAGCCTCCATCTACCTTGACCTCTTAGAGTGAGTGGGAAATGCTGACTAGAGCTCTGGACAAAGAATGTGGCTCTGAAGGTTTCTCTATGCCTTCACTTCCCAGAAGTCTTTCCCATGTTTTGTGGCAGGGGCGCTGCTTGTCTCCCAGTTTTCATGTACGTCCACTCAGTTCTTCTCAGGTGTCACCTGGTTTAGCGTTCTATTTGACGTCATCACCTGCTTCACACTGGAGCTTCTGACTCTATTGAATTTCTCTGCTAAAATGTATAGATACCTGCTATTGGGGAAAACATTTCATTTTGTTCAATGTATAGGGTTTAAAACAAAATGTCTTTTAAGTTTGCAGCAGTTGTAATAGATCCAAACCTTGCAGCAAATATGGCTGTTAAGCAATGGACATTTGTCAAGGAAGGCTTGTAGACATGGTAGAAACAGGGAGAGAAAAACAAAACAAAACAAAAAACCAAAAAAACCCCCCAAAACAAGCAAGCAGTCTGTGCATTGTGCTTGGCCCCAGATTCCCTGTGGACATTGTAATACATCCATGAAGAACATGACTTCTGGGACCAGCCAATGAGAGTTCTCATTTGTCCTGCCCCTCACTAACCGGAATGCTGGCCAAGAACTGATCTTTATTTATTATCATCTGTGATGTGAACGTGAAGTCATCTCTTTCTGCACAGCAGTGCTGGGAAAATAAAAATTAATATATGAAATGTTTAATGTAATGTCTGGCAAAAAGTGTCTTCATAATTGTCATCTATAATCTGTTGTTCTAAAAATATAAAAATAAAAGAATATAGCTGTCTTTTACCCCGCTGGGTCTATACCTCGGTGCCCCAGATATCTGCCAGATATCTTGGCGGAAACATAGCCCAGCCACACACTTTCCTACACTCAAACCCTCACATAAAAGAACACACAACAATCTTAGATCCAATTGGTAAGATATAATTGCCCACTTAAACATACAAAGCCCGGTACCATCCATCCCTTAGGAACATTGACAACAACCTGTAAATACACAGAGCAGAATCTTAACATCACCTGCCATCTTGTCCTGCCACGGCTTTTCAGCCCCTCTCTCCCTCCTGTCTCTTCCTCTCTCCTTGTCTCCTCCTCTTCCTTCAAACTTCTCTCCTGCCCATCCTTCCTTCTCCTCCAATGACAGGCCTCCTTCTATCCTGTACCTGCCCCTCACCTGTACTTTACAAATTCAATGGGGAAAATGTTCTGATCAAGTCACCTGATTCCCAAGTATGTGACTAGGCAGCTGTCCTTGGGGCAGTGGAATTAGCATCAAAATACAGATAACTCCAGGGCAAACCACAACAATAATCAAATATCCTGTATTTTTTGCATTAAGTAAGTCTAAGAAAATGATAGTGTTAGGCTTGGTTAATATCTTCCTTTCCTTTCTTCATGCCATAACAAAATATTTCAATGGAAACAACAGAAGTAGAAAACGGCTTATTTGTCTTGCAGTTTTAAATTACATTAGGTGCCAGGCATTTGAAACAGGTGGGGAGAATCACAGTAGAGAGAAGAAAGCAATGAATGGATGCATGCATTCCTGTACTTTGCTCAACTTCTCCATACAGTATAGAATCCTCTATTCAGGGAATGGTGCCATCCAGAGTGGGCAGGTCTTCCCACCTCAATGGATATAAGCAACATAATACCCTGCAAACATGCCAATAGGCTGACTTCATCTAGACAATCCTTCTAGACGCTCCAGGTGATTCTAGATTGTATCAAGTTGACAGTTAAAACGAACCATCATAAGTAAAGCAATAATTGAATCACCAGCTGACTCCTTTTTCTCTAAGGTGCTTTCTGAATTTGCTTCTTCTGTAGTTCAGCCCACAGACATGAATTCACACTCATACTAAGAAGAACATTTTGTCTGTGTGACACAGATTTCTCATACATTAACATACACTGACATTGCGTTTCAGTCATTAGGAATTGAGTCAGTGTCATTTAATCTCTTTGGAACATATCAGTTCTGAGCATCGAAATAAGATTAGGCCTCTGGACACAGAAGCCTGGATCATGATGGATTTGTCAGGCTGATTTCATGAGAATGTTTTGTGCAGGTAGCTAGGGGTATTCGTTTTTATTTCCACTATAGAGCTTACATAGGAGTAACCTGTTATGCTGGGGTGAATGGGGAGGTATAACAACTTACTTTGTGACTTTTGGAACTGAATTGCTGAAACAACTTTGCCCATTGTTCAAAGGTATCATCTGACAATCACACACATATCTGGTCCACAGAGGCTGTATGCAATCATATTTGGTTCCCGGGGGAGATTCGACCTGCTATAGTTTAGATTATGTCCCCTAAAGGAATATGGAAGTTCTGAATTTCATAGCTCAGATGGTGACCTAATATGGAAATCAGGGCCCTTGAAGATGTGGTTAAGACAAAGCTTTAATGGAGTAGATACTCCTGTATGCTAGCATAGCAAGCATCCTTATAAAGAGAAGCATGAGGAGAAGAATGGCATAGGAACAGATGTAGAGCCTTCAGGGTTGAAGCTATGAGCTATGGCGCTGGGAGGAGTGGGGCTGTGTTTCTCTATTCATTTTCAAAATTCCAGTTCTGCTGACACCTGGACCTTGCACTTCTAAGATTTAGAGCTGAGAAACAACAACGTTATCTTGTTTCAAATCACTCAGAGTGTGTTCCTGTGTTATGAGGTCCTAGGGAGCCACCACACAGTCATCCATGAGCACCAGCCTTGGGATCTTCTGGTTCACACTGAGTCTGTGCTTTTTTTCCGTGACCATCGATACTATGCATGGGTTTGTCAAGAGAACGGAAAAGGTTATGCTTCCCCCCAACACTTCAAATACAAACAGGTAAGGCTACATCGTGAGGCCCCAGAAGTGTTCTTTGAAAAGATGCCCACATCTAGCATTGATATATGAGTTCAGATTACCTCACCCTATATTCCTGATGAACTAGGGCCTGCTATGTGCTTTTGTTAGTCAATCTCTTGCAAATGGTTGGATTAGAAGACAACGACTTTAGCAAGATTCTCTTGTAGAGTTTTTCCTCTGTTGTTGACTCTCCTCATGGAAGGTTGTGCCTTTCAACATCAAGAAAGGAGCATGCTGCTTTAGGATAGAGTTGTGTCATTTCCAAAATTGGAAATCTGACTTGTAGAGAGGGCAGCAGATGTAGAGTGCCAGCCCATTTCAAAGTGGTGATAGTCTACTAGGTTCTTTATTATTCTGACCACTCCATTCAACAATCTTGCAAGATTGACATTGACCTGGTAGTGATAAAGGGAAATATGTTGATTATGGCCTGATCAAATAGTACATCTCGGAAAGCACATTATCTAGACATCCCTATTTCCATGCATGGATTATTTTGCCAAACATTAGATGAGCCGATCTTAGGAAACTGAAGGCAGTAGACCTCTGCGCCTGGAAGGATGTGGTAAAATTTGTGCCCAGGTAGCTCTTTAAACAGGCCTTCCTGATCTGCATAGTGGGTTTCCATCGCATCAGCAGTGGCTGTCTCCAGCCCTCCCTGTGCAGCCCAAGGCTATTGGCAGAGCTGGTAATTTCTTTAAACATGATTACCGCTGCTTTGGGATTAGGTAACCACAAGGAACAGAAGTGGCTCTTTCCAGCTGGGGAGCTCGTGCATTTGCCAAATGAGTGGTTTTGAAAATTGGCCTCCTTTGCTGAAACACGTTTTCCTACAATCTAAGAAACCAATGGCATAAAAGAGAACTGTGTCAGGATCCAGGCGGCAAATTGGACAGGGCACATCCTATTGTTTTTTAAATTTCTGTTGAGGAATGAAGAGGATCCAAATATAGGCTTTTGGGATTTCCACCCCTCCACAGACAGCACAGGCTAGCATGTTTGAAAAGAGCACTGTTCCTGGCATAACACTCAGCCCCCAAGAACCCTCTGAGAGCAGAGTTGGGTAGAGTGCTGGGTAAGCAGGTCCATTTCTAAGACAGACATAATCTGGTGCCTTTTATAGATACAGCATAGATCTATGGTGATCCGTAATTAGCAAAAACATACACAATGTGCCCTCCTAGTCTTGAGTGACTTGGCAGAAGATAATGCAAAGTCAGTCAGTTTGATATACGGGACATCAACTAATTAACGGACAAAGTTAAAGCTGGGGTTTTCTCCCACCCAGTTCTGGCAGAGGCAGGAATCCATGGCAACTGCAGATCAGCATTGGCATGTACAGGAGGGATGCTGTGGAATTAGTAAGAACCAACCAACGAAAACACCTAGCAGATCAGAAAGGAATGCACTCCAAGGGTCAGGCAGGTTTTTTGGTACTCCATTCCTACGTGGGTCAGCTCTCCACTCTGTGCTCAGGACTTAAGTTCTGACATTTACCCATTAAGGTCATTCATCTTTTCGGTAAACATTGACAACAGAGGCCTGGATCTCAGGAGTTTCAACTATAAATACCCTGCAGTTATTAACTCGAAACTTCCTTTTGGCCTGCTAGTAGGCAGCCTGCATCCCTATGTAAAGGTTCACTATTCCATCCATTAATCCTTCCAGTTCCCAGACATATAAATTTGATTCTTAGAAATTCAAGTCCAGATTTCTAGATTTGCAACATCCAACTGCTTGAGAAAACTTCAGGAAAGACCTACAGCCACAGTATCCGTGAACCTTAGCCACCGTGGGCCGGTTAAGTTGCTGACTTGGATGATTGGCTCTGTGCCATCACTAGTCCATTGTGACGTTGCCTGCTTCCATGGATCTGCCAGACTTTGTCAGGATGGGTTATTAGTGATTCCAGCCTGAGCTTCACATTCTGCTGGAGTAGATTTGAAATTCTTAAACTTGACTGAGAAGGCCATATTTTAGATTACAGTGAAAACTTGCCGTGGACTAAATATCTGATTCACACCCCAAATGGTATTAGGAGACATTTTTGGATTATCAAGATATGGTGACTGTCATATCCACTTAGTGGATAGAGACACGATGCTGAGAGACATCTCATAGAGTATGTGCAGCCTCACATGATGGAGAATCACGTCATTCACCCTGTCAGTGGTACCCAGGGTGTAGGTTTAATCATCTCTCTTCTACAACGCATTATCGCTTGTTTGAGCTTTGTTACTTTTGGCTGTTCTGTGGAAAGGAAGGTGTGCCAGCACAGGTGAGCATCACTTGGCAAAAGAGGGTGACAGTCAAGGTAACGTTGTTGTTGGCTTTTGTTTTTTTGTTTTTTTTCTGTCTCAACCATTGCTGCTTGACATTCATTAATTGTCCCTTGCCCATCAAAATGACAAGCGTCTCTCCTGTATTATTCAAAACTGAATTAAGCAACAAATATTGACCAAGTCTACATATAAGCTTGTGGGTTGTAGCTATGAATACAAGATAGCACTCCAGTTTCATAACGAAAATAGACATGGCAATCCCGGGGTATGCAGAGGCTGCAGAGGCACCATTGGGACACTTCGTGGAGAAGATATTGCGGGGTAGTGAGAAGATGTTATGGAAAGTGGAGAAATGGAATGCGTGTGGGGTTCCAACAGTAGAGGGTGGAAGAACATAGCATAGATGCACAAGATGGCTGTATCTAACGCACAAGGGCAGCAGAGATGTGATCAGACCCAGTATGTGGGCAGTTGCAGGAAGCAGCCTGGAAGTCCAAGGGAGCATGGTAGGATGTACAGAATGGCTCACAGCTGCCTAAAGGTTAGAATTCATCTTAGTCAGGTATCACAAGACCCCATTAAAGCATCTATCATGGCACTCTATGGTGCCACACATTCTTCGCGGATGACCAAACCTTTGAGTTCTATCAGCTTGCTACCCCCTCCCCTGTTGAGTCAGATCTATGAAATGGACACTATCTCTTCCTACAGAACCAGGTGAAAAGCCATGAAGTTAGAAACATGTTGGGACTCACAAAGCTGAGGTGCAACATGCCTTGGCACCAAAACTTGTCATTCCAAGACAAACCCAGAGAAGCCCGATAGACAATGACTGTAGAACCTTTATTTCATTCACATGGCATGTGATCTTCATACATCACCCAGGATAACAGAAAGTCCACTCTACAGATCTCCCTCTCAACTCCATAATCTGAAGCAAATGGATCAATCAAAAAGTCTAGCGTACATTCATAAACAAGATCCAAGACTCACACAGAAGTACTAAAGAACTACATACTGTCATTCTTTTCCTAACCCAACCTGGGTAATCCTTTCTTTCTTCTCTCCTCTCCCCTCTCCCTCTCCCTCTCTCTCTCTCTCTCTCCTCTCTCCTCTCTCTCTCCTCCTCCCTCCTCTCCTCTCTCCTCTTCTCTCTTCTCTCTTCTCTCTCTCCATTCTATTCTCTTTTATTTTGAGACAAGGTCTCTCGTTAGCCTATAACTTGGTAGCAGGCTCCACTGGCTGGCTAAAGAGCCTTAAAAATTTGGCTCTACCTTTCCCAGCATAAAAATACAGAGGAGAAGCAGTCATGGGACATCATTTCACATAAAAATAGACCAGTAGGGCAGGATGTATATTGCCTTTAAATTCAATTTCTCATTAAATACCATCTATGCCTATAAATACTTTGGGAAGTTTCAGAATTAGGAAAGACCAGCCATAACCTCTATTGCATCATTCAAAGTCCTAGGATGAGATTTTTTTTGGGAGGGACGGGGGAGTATGTATTGAATTCATGGAAGATATCCTGATTAAATTTTTTTCATGCAATATATTCTTCCCTTTCCCTAACTCCTCCCAGATGGCCCCTACTTCCCTATCCATTCAACCTCATGTTCTTTCTCTCCCTGTAAAACAAACACAAAAACAAATAAAAGTCAATAATGCCAAAACAACAAAGTATAACAGAGAGCCTACCAAACAGCAGCAGCAGCAAACAACAGACCAAACCAACTAAACAAAGTAAACGAAAAGTATACGGGGTATGGGATATGTTTTGTGTTGGGTGACTACTCCGGGGCATGCAGGGTATGCATTAGGTTGATAGACTCAGTGACGCTCCATCTGAGAAAATGGTATATCTTTTACCCAGCAGTTAACACTTGCAAATAACTTGCTGATTAGGGGCATAACTCAGTGGTCCCTTCTCCTCAGTGCTGGGTTCTCATCTGGCTTGAAATTTCAGAGACTTTGTGTAGGCTGTCACAGTCTCTGTGAATCTATCTATCTATCTATCTATCTATCTATCTATCTATCTATCTATCTATCTATCATCTATCTATCTATCTATATCAGGCTTGTCGTATCTGGATGACACTCTTTTCTTGGAGTCATCCATCCCCTCTGTCTCCTACAATCTTTCTGCCTCCTCTTCCATAGAGATCCCTGAGCCTTGAGGGGCTACTTTGATAAAATATCCTGTTTAGGACTGAGTATTTCAAAGTTGTTCATTCTCTGCACATTGTGCAGTTGTGGGTCTCTGTGTTGATTACCTTATGTTGCAAGAAGAAGCTTCACTGATGAGAGTTGAGTGATGTCTATTAGTATAGTCCTATATCATTAGGAGTTATTTTATCGCTATGTACCTTCAGAAGAATAATAGTAGTAGATGTCCCCATAGGCCCATGACCTATCTAGTCTCATGTCCTTGGCCAGTTTAGCAGTGTCAGGTGTGAGCTACATCTCATGGAGTGAGCCTTACCTACAATCAACAAATGGTTGATCCCTCCATAACGTTTGTGCCACTATTACTCTACCAGATCTGATAGGAAGGTGTCTATTGAAGGCCACAAGATTTAGAGCTGGAGGATGATACTTACTCTTGTTTTCCAGTAGTGGGCAGAGTACCTTTCAGCATCACAAAGCTTCTAGTTGGTCACTGCTCAGTTTCTCTATGTTTTATATGCAAACAAGACTTCAGCATTAGAGTTTCACCATCAAATTGTGGAGAGTAAGCAATAGAATTAACAATAGCCTGTGAGAGTTGGGGGTTTAATTTAAATTTTTTAGTTAATTTTGTTTATAGATTTTACACATGTTTGTGTTGTATTTTGATTACATACACCCTCCATACCTAATTCCTCTAAGATCAACCCTGACACCCTGAGACACAATTTTTGATTGTACAATATTTTAACCTCTGTGGAATAAGAATTCATTTAGCAATTCATACTCTAGGGACTGTGTCTGTGAATGGTGGTGGCATTGCCTCCTGTGTCAGTTGTTCATATGCCTCTTAAAAGTCATGGCCTTCTCTCAGGTGCATGTGCACTGATCTATGTATAAGAAACAAAAATATTAAATATCACTATTAAATAAACACCTTATTCTAAAATATCTCCATCACCTACATCGCCTCAATTCAGTTTAATCCCACAGAGAATAGACAAAAGCATATTTTGTTCATGGCACAGGGCTCATCCCTGTGGGTCAGACAGAGTCCTATTCAGGTTATATCCTTATCAGAGACGACGATGAAGATAGATTCTTAAGAAATTCCTGCTGGTATGCAGTATTAGCTGTTATCATGCATGCGTTATGGTGCCACTGTAACCCATTTTGAGGATAACTAGGCAGAGACTCATTAAAGTGTAAACACTTTCTTGGATATCATAAGTAAGAATTATTAAACAAGAATTAAACCAGTGATCTCAGCTTCACAAACAACTCCAGCCCCATTAAGTCATATTCAAACTGCTTTTGATCTAAAAAAGGGATAGGCTGTCTCCTGTGTGAAAGGGGAGAAGATCTGAGGCCTCTCCAGAAGCAAGTGCAAACGCTTCTGTGATCAGACTCAGCATCCTCCCGGTTCAGATATTTCCCATGGGGTCTTCCTGGCTCATAAATGGAGTCTGAAATCAATATGATGCTCGGAGTGTTGGCAAAGCGCGGGGAAAGGTCCCACAATTTTGTTTAATAACATTAAATTAAACTTGGATTTTAAAACTTACTTGTGAGCCTTCATCTCATCAAAATAGTTCCATCTAAAGGCAAAAATAAAACACCCTTTTTAGCCATAGCCTGCACTATGCACCTGCAGCTGGATGAGACCCTTTGTTCCATGGAAACCCCAAGAGCCATTATAACCTTATCTTGTGCATATGAATGTCCACAGATATTTCCAACATTAGAGAGTTTTCCCCAAGCCTCATAGTCATGCTTTATTCTTGAGAAGGTGAACCTCGTCTTATATGTTGCAGACTCATCCAGAGGTCCAGGCTGCCCTTTACCACACCAGTGACAATTTCAGCTGGAACATTGTCGCTGTTCTTATGGAAAACTCTGCATTCTAAGGACTGTGCATTAGCAGTTGTCATGAATAGTATTTAATTGTTGTTTTAAAAATGTGTTTCCCATGCCCTCCACTCAGGATGACGGTTGTCATTGATGTGATTACTGTTTTCACACAAATAAAATGAGGTATCCACTCAGGATGACTACTGTGGTTGTTATGATTGTTGTTTTACACATGCAGAATATAATGGAGTAGAACTGATGTGGCTCACTCTAGGCCATGTAGACAGAAAGGGAAAAAGAAAACTTCAGATCAGAGAGGTGGATCAACAGTTAAGAGCTCTTGCTGTACTTGCATAGGGTCCAAATTTAGCTCTGAGAACACACAACTGCTCATACCTCCAGTTCCTGGAATCCCACACCCTCTTCTGGGCTCCAAGAGCACCTATAACCATGGGTGCTCACTCACTGACATACTTAAACATAAGCCTGTCCATAAATAGACATCATATATTTTTTAAAATTTAAAAAGATAATTTTAGATTATATTTTCTTCAACATAATTCTGACTTTCAAATATTGTCTTGGGCCCGTGCCTAGATAAATATCTGCTTCTTTTACATATTCTAAAAGGCTAAGGTCTAGTTGGTCATTATCTCAGTGGTAGGACACTTTCTGAGCATTTGTGGGGCTTCAGGCTCCACCCCCAGCAACCACACTCACGCCTATCCCCAGTTATCAAGTTATCAAGTTATCATGAGGACGCCGTAACTAGGGCAGAGATGTCAGTAACTTAAGAGGCAAGGAGTGGTGCAAACATTTACGTTTTGTATACAGGACATACACGGCAAGCCGATGAATGATCTAGGAATAGCCATATGTATGTTGTAATGGAGGAGTAAGAGGCCCAGAGAGGAGGACCCCAAATTCAAGACATGAAGAGACACTCTGTGTCATTAATCCTGTTACCGGCAAGAAGAATAATGTCTACATTTCTCTGTCTGTGCTTTGGATGGGTCATGCCAGAAGGAGGTGTATATGATTACCTATATGGCAGTCTTCAGATCTTGTGCTATATTGAATAGATCCATGACATTCTCAATCTATCTCACATCTCTGAGTTTCCATTTTATATTTGAAACAATAGGATCTAGTTGACATCACTTGTAGGTTTTTCACAGAACTTCAATAGGGCAATATATACACTGTGCTTCAGACAGCATCGAAACAGAGACAGTTAGGGAGACCAGCTCTCTATTCGACTTGCCATGTTCTCTGTTTCATCCCTTGTAAACGGGAATTGATGTTCCATTTTAAACATTGCTTGGAATAAAAGTTGGGGACTGAAAGAAGCATCAAAAGAGAGGCCTTCGGGTAGATTTTCTCAGAACAGCTTCAGGGATGCTCCACAGAAAGGGAAAGAATCATGTGCTATGCTCAGTAAACGCAGTAGTTGTGCTTCCTATTGTAGAGAAGGAGAGAAATGAGGCTCAATTCATACTCCCAAGGCTTTACATACTGCGTGAAAAACAGACATGCTAAGAAACACTCTCTCATTTTCAGCATTTTCAAGGGAGCTCAAGAAGAAGAGAGAGGATTGTGCTGAAAGCTTTCTGACATCAATTTCCATCATGAACTTGTCTCAACTTAATAAAAGGGAAGATTACTACAGAACTCCAAATAGATTGGACCAGAAAAGAAATTCCTCCCATCACATAAGAGTCAAAACACCAAACGCACAAAACAAAGACTATTAAAAGCAGTAAGGAAAAAAGGTCAAGTAACATATAAAGGCAGACCTATCAGAATTACACCGGATTTCTCACCAGAGACTATAAAAGCCAGAAGATCCTGGACAGGTGTCATGCAGACCCTAAGAGAACACAAATGCCAGCCCAGGCTACTACATCCATCAAAACTCTCAACTAATATAGTTGAAGAAACCAAGAAATTCCATGACAAAACCAAATTTACACAATATCTTTCCACAAACCCAGCCCTACAAAGGGTAATAGATGGAAAACTCCAACACAAGGAGGGAAACTACAAGCAAGAAAGTAATCTCCTTGCAAAAAATAACAAAAGAAGAGAGACACAAACACAAGTCCACCTCTAACAACAGAAATAACAGGAAGCCACAATCACTATTCCTTAATATCTCTTAACATCAATGATTCAATTACCTAATAAAAGACATAGACTGGGCTGGAATGGCTCAAAAAGACTACTCTTCAGAGGTCCTGGGTTCAATTCCCAGCAACCACATGGTGCTCCACAACCCATCTGTATGCCCTCTTCTGGTGTGTCTGAAATAGGGTACTTATATAGAATAAATTTGCAGAATTTTTGCATGCAGGAAGCACACTTCAGTGACACAGACAGACACTACCTCAGAATACAAGGCTGGAAAACAATTTTCCAAGCAAATCTTCCAAAGAAACACGCTGGTATAGTAATTCTTATATTGAATAAAATTCACTTTCAACTAAAGGTTATCAAAAAATATAAGGAAGGACCCTCCATATTCATCAAAGGAAAAATCCACCAAGATGAATTCTCAATCCTAAATATCTAAGCTCCAAATGCAAGGGCACTTTCATTCACAAAGGAAACTGTACTAAAGCTCGAAGAATGCATTGCACCTCACACAATAATAGTAGGAGATTTCCACACCCCACTCTCATCAATGGGCAGATGGAAACAAAATAAATAGAGACATAGAGAAACTAACAGAAATTATGAACCAAATGGACTTAACAGATGTTTATAGAATATTTCATCCTAAAACAAAAGAATATATATTCCTCTCAGCACCTCATGGTACCTTCTCCAAAATTGATCATATAAATGGTCACAAAATAGGCTTTAACAGATACAAGAAAATTGAATTAATCCCATGCATCCTATCAGATCACCATGGACTAAACTGGTCTTCAATAACAAAAATAACAACAGAAAGCCGACACATACATGGAAGTTGAACAATGCTCTATTCAATAATAACTTGGTCAGGAAGAAATAAAGAAAGAAATTAAAGACTTTTTAGAATTTAATAAAAGTGAAGGTACAATATACCCAAACTTATAGGACACAGTAAAAGTAGTGCTAAGAGGAAAACTCAGAGTTCTGAGTACCTCCAAAAAGAAACTGGAGAGAGCATACATTAGCAGCTTCACAGCACACCTAAAAGGTCTAGAACAAAAAGAAGCAAATACACCCAAGAGGAGTAGAAGGGAGGAAATAATCGAACTCAGGACTGAAATCAAACAAGTAGAAATGAAAACAAGTATACAAAGAATCAACAAAACCAGGACCTGGTTCTTTGAGAAAAATCAACAAGATAGGTAAACCCTTAGCCAGACTAACCAGAGGGCACAGAGAGTGTATCCAAATTAACAAAATCTGAAATGAAAAGGGGGACATAACAACAGAATCTGAAGAAATTAAAAAGGATCCTACTACAAAAGCCTATATTCAACAAAACTGAAAAATCTGGATGAAATGAACAATTTTCTAGACAGATACCAGGTACCAAAGTTAAATAAGGATCAGATAAACTAACTAAACAGTCCCAAAACCCCTAAAGAAAAAAAGGCAGTTATTAAATGTCTCCCAACCAAAAAAAAAAAAAAAAAAAAGCAAGCCCAGGACCAGATGTTTTAGTGCAGAATTCTAACAGACATGTGTAGAAAACCTCATACCAATACTCTGCAAACTATTCCACGAAACAGAAACAGAAGGAGCTTACCCAATTCCTCCTATGAAGCCACAGTTGTGCTTATATTTAAACCACACAAAAACCCAACAAAGAAAGAGAACTTCAGTCTAATTTCCCTTATGAATATAGATGCAAAAATACTTAATAAAATTATCATGAACTGAATTCAAGAACACATCAAAGTGATCATCCATCATGATCAAGTAGGCTTCATCTGAGGGATGTAGGAATGGTACAATATACAGATATCCATCTGCACAATCTACTATGTAAACAAACTCAAAGGGGAAAAAACACATGATCATTTCATTAGATGCTGAGGAAGCATTTGACAAAATTCAACACTCCTTCACGATGAAAGTCTTGGAAAGATCAGGAATTCAAGGCCCAAACCTAAACATAGTAAAAACAATATACAGCAAACCAGTAGCCAACATTAAACTAAATGGAGAGAAACTTGAAGCAATCCCACCAAAATCAGGGAGTAGACAAGGCTGCCTACTCCATTCCTACTTATTCAATATAGTCCTAGCCAAAGCAGTCAGACAACAAAAGGAGGTTAAAGGCATACAAATTGTAAAGGAAGAAGTCAAATTATCACATTAGGATATGATATGATAATATACTTAAGTGACCCCAAAAGCTACATCAGAGAACTACTAAGCCTGATAAACAACTTCAGCAAAGTGACAGCGTATAAAATTAACTCAAACAAATCAGTAGCATTTCTCTACTCAAAGGATAAACAGGCTGAGAAAGAAATTAGGGAAATGACACCCTTCACAACAGTCAATAATAACATAAAATACCTTGGTGTAACTCTAACCAAGCAAGTTAAAGGTCTGTATGACAAGAACTTCAAGTCTCTGAAGAAAGAAATTGAAGATCTCAGAAGATGGAAAGACCTCCCATGCTCATGGATTGGCTATCTTGCCGAAAGCAATCTACAGATTCAATGCAATGCCCATCAAAGTTCCAACTCAATTCTCAATAGAGTTAGAAAGAGCAATTTTCAAGTTCATTTGGAATAACAAAAAACCCAGGATAGCAAAATCTATCCTCGACAATAAAAGAAATTCTGGGGGAATCACCATCCCTGACCTCAAGCATTATTACAGAGCAATAGTGATAAAAACTGCATGGTATTGATACAGAGACAGGCAGGTAAATCAGTGGAATAGAATCGATTACCCAGAAACGAACCCATGCACCTATGGTCACTTGATCTTTGACAAAGGAGCTAAAACCATCCAGTGAAAAAAACATAGCATTTCCAACAAACGGTGCTGGTTCAACTGGAGGTCAGCATGTAGAATAATGCAAATCAACCTATTCTTATCACCCTGTATAAAGCTTAAGTCCAAGTTGATCAAGGACCTCCACATCAAACTAGATACTCTCAAACTAATAGAAGAAAAAGTGGGGAAGAGCCTCAAACACACACATGGGCACGGAGGAAAATTTCCTGAACAGAACACCAATGGTTTATGCTCTAAGATCAAGATTGGATAAATGGGACCTCATAAAACTGCAAAGCTTCTATAAAGCAAAGGACACTGTCATTAGGACAAAACAGCAACCAACAGATTGGGACAGAATCTTTACCAATCCTACATCAGATAAAGGGCTAATATCCAAAATATATAAAGAACTCAAGAAGTTAGACTCAAGAGAGCCAAATAACCCTATTAAAAATAGGGTACAGAGCTAAACAAACAATTCTCAGCTGAGGAGTACCAAATGGCTGAGAAGTACCTAAAGAAAGGTTTAACATCCTTAGTCATCAGGGAAATACAAATCAAAACAACCCTGAGATTCTACCTTACACCAGTCAAAATGGCTAAGATCAAAAACTCAGGTAACAGCAGATGCTGGTAAGGATGTGGACACAGAGGAACACCCCTCCATTGATTGTGGGATTACAATATGGTACAATCTCTATGGAAATCAATCTGGATGTTCCTTAGAAAATTGGACATAGTACTATATGAGGACCCAGCTATACCACTACTGGGCATATACCTAAATGATGCTCCAACATACAACAAAGACAGAAGCTCCACTATGTTCACAGCAGCATTATTAATAGTAGCCAGAAGCTGGAAAGAACCCAGATGCCCTTCAACAAAGGAATGGATACAGAGAATGTGGTACATCTATGCAATGGAGTACTACTCAGCTTTGATAATGACTTCATGACAATGACTTCATGAAATTTATAGGCAAATGGATGGAGTGAGAAAATACCATCCTGAGTGAGGTGACCCAATCACAGAAAAACATACTTAATATGCACTCATTGATAAGTGGGTATTAGCCCAAAAGCTTGAATTACCTAAGGTACAATCCACAGACCACATGAAGCTCAAGAAGGATGACCAAAGCGCGTATGTTTCAGTCCTTCTTAAAAAGGGGGAAAAATTGTCGTGGGAGGGAGTATGGAGACAAAGTCTGGAGAAGAGACTGAAAGAATGGCCATTCAAAGACTGTCCCACCTGGGGATCCAACCCATATATATATATATATATTTCCATCAAAACTAGATAATACTGATGAAGCCAAGAAGTGCATGCTGACTGGAGCCTGATATGTCTTCTGAGAGACTCAGCCAGAGCATGTCAAATACAGAGGTGAATGCTAGCAGCAAAGCATTGAACTGAGAATGGGGTCCTTGTTGGAGGAATTAGAGAAAGAATTGAAGGAGCAGAAGGGGCTTGAAACCCCATAAGAACAACAATACCAATCAACCAGAGCTCCCAGGAACTAAACCACTACCCACAGAGTACACATGGACAGACCCATGGCTCCAGTTGAATATTTAGCAGAGGATGGCCTTGTTGGGTACTAATGGGAGAACAAACCCTTGGTCTTGCCAAGGCTCAACCCCCAAGAGTAGGGTAATGTTGGGGGGAGGTGAGGAGAGGGTTGGGGAGGGTAAATACTCTTATAAAGGGAGGGGTTTGGGATGGGGGCTTATGGCCAGGAAACTGGGAAAGGAATAACATTTGAAATGTAAATAAAAAATATCCAATAATAAAAAAATAAAAGGCAGATTAGCTTGGTTCTATCTACCTTCATCTTATTCAATGTATGCCAACTGGAGCGGTGGAATATCCATGAGAGAGCTCCTTAGCTCTGTGTCTCACAGGAAGTCACTCCTTATGCAGTACAGACTCAACCTGCTCTGGTCACCACAGATGAAAACAGGGGACACAGTGAGCTATGATTAGACTTTTGCTGGAGACCTCAGATGTCTAAACATACCACACTGCATGGCCCCTGTGAGGCAGCACAGCATCTGGTGGGGGCAGTGCTGATTTGTAGGCACTTTTGGGTTTTCAGAGCAACCAGGCCAAACTCTATGTTTCCGAGAAGATGAGTCTAGATCATCAGAAAGGAGTGCAAATCAAGAGCATCTGATTCAAAGACTGAAGACAGCATGTTCTATATCATCACTTGACACATTTTGCAAATGTCACCCTGTGGGTTCCGGCACTTTGTAAAGTGAATTAAATTATTTATGGGGTTTGCACATTCTTGGTAGAATATGTAACCATACTTAGGGCAGTGTATCTGTTATCTCTGTAGATACAGAAAATTAATACTGGCTACTGGAAAGATGCTGCATTAGTTAGAACACTTGCCTCACTTCCAGAGGAGCTGAGTTCAGTTCCAAGCACCCACATCAGGTGGCTCCCAACCACTGGTAACAATATCTCCAGGGGATCTGATGTCTCTGGCCTACTAGACCACCTATACTCAGGGGTATACACTCACACACACACACACACACACACACACACACACATACAGTATACATAATTAAAAATAGTAAAAATAAGTCTTAAAATGAAAGTTAATATATGCTTGTTGCAAAAGTTTAATGGGTAATTTCCAAACAGATGGATGGGTAAATTAAAGAAAAATGCATATATCACAAGAGTGAGTGTTAGATCTGAGTAGGATACACATGTGCACTGGAGTTTAACTATGGGGCAATGTAAAAATGTTTGAGTCTCCAAAAACAGGAGAAAATAGATGCCAGGACTTTGTACAAGTGTTTATCCTAGTCCAGGTGGGATATGGTGACCTCAGATGCCTGTGACCTGGTCTTGTTTCTCTAGCCAGGGTCAACTCATCTGCCTGCTTCTACAGGCTCCATCCAGACTAAGCTCCACAGAACTTCCCTAGAGACAGAAGTATCTCTTTCCTCAGTCACTTGCCCCATCTCAAATAACTCCGAAGGAGAGAAAGATTAATGTGTGTGAAACAGGAGTCACAAGGCAGGAGACATCACCTCAGAGTGGATGGAATTCACCTGGTAAGTCTAAGGGCCACAGGTGAGATGAGAGAGTAGATGCGGGCACTGCTCTGGCCTCTGCCCATCCAGGAGGCTGATGTGTGATTGTGTTATCCTGAGGCTGATGTGTGATTGTGTTATCCTGAGGCTGATGTGTGATTGTGTTATCCTGAGACATACAAAAGGCCCAGTCCTTGATATGGGTTGGGCCTGTGATTGGAATACATGGAGTCAGTCATGACCCTGTTCTTCAGGTCCCTCATCTGGCTGTTGGGGGCAGCGAAATCCATCCATCTTTCCTACGTGTCTTGTAATCCATACCACAAAGGCTTTGGCAGGCTCATATAGATGTTCCCAGTGAAGAATCTCTTTTCACCCTTCCTTGACAAAGTTCCGGCCTGGTTAGAGATCAGCTGCCAGCATCCCCAGTGTCTTCAAGCCACCTTTAAGTCTGTAACCCTTCCTGACTTCCTGTCTCCCCTAGGAGCCCTATTACTCATCAGTACACACAACGGAATGTCTAGGGCAAAGAACTGCTTGATTCGAGCCAACAGTGTCCTCTTCTCTGCCTCACTGGGTGCACGGACCTATTTGCCCCAAACTCTCAGTTTCCTCAGCCCTAAAGTGAGCTTCATAAAAGATGCCCCTGGAGAGCACTGGGTAGAGAACAAAGTAAGCTGTAGTCACCAGACAAACCTTAACTTGAAAATATACATCCTGAAATGTCTGATCTCGAGTCAGTAAAATCTGCTGTTTTCTGGCAGATTTGAAGAGCTTTTATCTGCCCCACCATTGAAAGAACTTCAGAACTGCTTACATTTAATTAAAAAGAGTGTGGACCTGACTCACCCCACCCCACCCCCCAACACTGATGGGACTGGGCACAAGTCCCGTTCAAAGGTTTCTCTAAACCCCTCCATCCTCCCAAGTTTACAAGAGGTTATACTGCTGGGCAGAGGACTTGATCAAACATGACAGCAGACTACTGATAACATCGTTGTCAGTTTACTCAATCAAGTTATCTAAGAAATATGGTATTTAATTAGAGTCTACTCAGTTCTTTATAACTGTGAGCAGGGAGCTCAGACCTGATAACCAGCCCTGAACAAAGGCTCAGAGGCTTCAGTCACCCTTCCACAGGGTGTGGTGGCCAGAGGCTGCTGGGCAGGGTTAGTCTGGGCAGAGGAAGAAGTCAGAGATTCCTTTAAAAAAATTGCTAATTATCGATTTGCCTCACAGAAATTCCTCATATGGCTCTTTGAGGGGTAAGGTTGTGTTCTGTGATTATTTCAATTCACACACTGGAAAACAAAGACGATTGTGGTTTTGGAGACACAGGCCTGACAGGTAAGTATCTGTGGGAACAGTGGATTCCAAAGGAAATCAATTTAGAAAGAGAGCTAATTAGGGCACAGAGAATTTTCAGTTTCACATATCTTTTTTCCTTTCTTTTCTCTTGGAGTGAATTAAAGGTAGATTTGACCATCCATGTTTCCTCTACTTAGCATTTAAAAACATGAGAAAAATTCAATTGGTTTAACGAAACCTCTTTCTCAACGGGACACTTCACAAACTATTTTAATTTTGCAGATGATTTATTTATAATTTATATTTATCATTGTTGAGGTGAGATCTTTTAATATGTGTTATAATGGTAAGTACTGCCCCCCAAGGCCGACCGAGTTTCTCTGAGGAGAGAATCCACATGTACAATATGACCTTGCTCCTTGATTTAAAACTATTGGTTAAATAAAGATGCTGACAGCCAATAGCTGGATAGATGAGACATAGGCAGGGTTTGTGGTTTTTGAGCTTGGGGTTAGGGGAGATCAGGAGGAGGGAGAGGTAGAAAGACTCCATGGGGTAAGAATCTTAAAATCATTGCCTTGAGGGCTGTCCAGTTGGAGCTAAGAGCAGCCCATATGAACCATAGTAAGTAATAACTTGGGGTTATTGATAGGAAAATAGATTCTAATATGTAGATAGGTACATATCTGCCTGTCTTTGGTGCTGATAACGTCTTATTATAAATGCAAGGTCGAATGTGTCTTCTATCTGGGAATTGAATCAAAGGCTGAGAGTAGAAGCCCCTGATTGAGATTAAGTATTTTCAACAACGTATTATAAATAATTTATGTGGGCTGGAGAGATCATTCAGTGGTTAAGAGAATTGGTTGCTCTTCCAGAGGTCCTGAGTTCAAATCCCAGCAACCACATGGTAGCTCACAACCATCTGTAATGGGATCTGGTGCCCTCTTCTGGTGTGTCTGAAGACAGCTACAGTGCACTTATATATAGTTAATAAATAAATCTAAAAAAAAATTGTTACATATTAAAATATATAATTGACAACAATTTATATTTACTATTATTAATTAATTATTCTGTAAACAGTTTATAATTAACATAGGCCCATAGTCTGGTATTTGTTTTGTTTTCTTTTTTTAATTGGATTGTTTTTTAGTTTATACATGTTATCCCCTTTCCCGGTTTCCCATGCACAAATCCCCTATCTGATCCCCTCTTCGCCGGGTTCTATGAGGGTGCTTCCCTACTCACCCACCCACTCTCACCTCATTGCCTTGGCATTCCCCTACACTGGAGCATCAAACCTTCATAGGACCAAGGATCTCTCCTCCCACTGATGCCAGATAAGGCCATCCTCTGCTACATATGCAGCTGGAGCCATGGGTTCCTCCTGCGTTACTCAGGTGTATTTGTTATGCTCTGTCAGAGCCTCTCAGGAGACAGCTATCACACGATCCTGTCAGCAAGCACTTCTTGCATCAGCAATAGTGTCTGGGTCTGGTGTTCCTATAAGGGATGGATCCCCAGGTGGGGCAGTCTCTGGATGGCTTCTTCTTTAGTCTCTGCTCCCCATGTTGCCCCTGTATTTCCTTTAGACAGGATGAATTCTGGGTTAAAAAATTGGAAGTGGTCTCATCCCCCAACCGGGGGCCTTGCCTAACCTCTGGATATGATCTCTACAGGTTCTGAGTATTTGTTTTCATGCAACTGAAATTTGGACATATTATGAGATAATGACCTGAAAGCAAGAACAGTACCACCCTGCCATTCAAATCTTTGTTATTGCTGAGAAAATAAAGCAATGTTAACTTGTGACAAATTTGAGAAAGGATTGAATGTACTGGCTTCACTGGGCATGACAAGGTCATGTTAATACTGACGAGGAAGCTTCCTCCCTTCTTTCCAGCAATTATAGTTTCGATCAGTATTGTCCAGGCTGCTGACAGCAATAGATCATCAGTGATCTTATCTAGCTATGAGCCCTGTGGACTGTAATAATGATCAGATAGGACTACAGATGCAAAAGTGGCATGAATGTCATTGGGGTAACCAACCACTTTCGGCGTGGATTTAATTCCTCCAGTGTGAAACACATGATTGCTGCTGTAAATCTAGCCAAGAACCCATGATTGGGGTGCCCACAGTGTTTAGGGGATGAACCTATTATTATTACTTTGCTAAGTGAACATAGTGCCAAACAATCTTCTAGACACTCATCTCTGTACCCGTAGGTTAATAGAGCTCCCAGATCCTGGCAGACACATTTCTTTGTGCAGTGGTTGGTAGTTAATGCAGAAGTTCACAACTGATTAAATTGTAGACAAAAGGTAACTATGGAATACAGCCTCAAATGGAAGTCGATCTTATCATGCCCCATACATACATTCACACATACTTCCAAATCTCAAGGGCCACTGTGGATGAGAAAGATAAGAGCCAGAGGTTGGGGAGGACACAAACAAAACTGTATCTTCTGGAGATGACAGGCCCATGGCACTCATGAAATCACACCAGGTGTGGCTGTCTGCCACACCACATTGGGTCAGCTAGCTGTCTATCATGAAGTAGAAAGGGGTTTATCGGTCCCACCTCTTACTATCTATGAGCAGTTGCTGGCTTCTGGGAGAGGAAGACTCAGTTTTCTCTATGGGTGTGGTTCCTCGTAAGTCAGGTAACCCCAGTGGATGGTCCTGCGCCTGCAAGTATAAACTGGAGTATATGAGTTATTAAAAAAAAAAAAAAGACACAAAGTTGTGGGTAAGTCAGTGGGATGGATCTGGCAGAAGCTAACAGGGGATACTTCAAGAGAATATAATCAAAATAAATTGTCTGAAATTCTCCAAGAATTAATTAAAATATATTTTTAAAGGTGACTTTTTCTTTGAAGCTATCATACCCCGACTTGAATAAGCTTTACCTTCTGTCTTGGCCCCGCCATCCACCTAAGACAAATGATTAGGGCCCCTTTCTTATGCCTGCACTATGCCTTCCAGCTGGGATTAATGAATGGGTTGACTTTCTGCAGGTAAGAATGTTCATTTCATGCAGAAGATGGGATGGATCAGAGTAAGAGTGCTGTGTCCCTTAGGAGCAGGAAGCCAGGAGCTCAAGATAAACGTGGCCTTAATGCTACCCTGTGCTTCTAAGTCACTGGCTTCCCTCTCAATGAAGACTGATATTGCCTCTCATATCTTTCCTAATGATTAACAGGGCACATGAAACAAAATAAGAGAGGTTATTTCCAGGCACAGTCCTGGTATCCAGGAGTGGGTTTTCAGTGCCCCACCTGCAGGGCTGGGGGCTAATCAGTTCCACCGCAGTGTCACATTTTCTATGTACATCTTTCTCTTGGGGGTCTCTATTTCTACTTGAGGTGCCTTCTCTAGATATTCCACTCTATGAAGATCGTGAGAGCAGCAGGGTAGATGACTAAAGGAAATTTTCAGTGGGGTAGATCTCCATAATAGCCAGTTTATACTTGAACCTACTGCATGCCAGGGATTTTGAGAGCAATTGTTTATCTTGCATGACTAGGTCAGAGAAATAGTTCTGTGTCCCCACACAACACTCATGCTTTCTTGAAAACAGAATTTGCTAGGAAATGGCTGTGATGTGTACTGCGTGAATTCTATGTACTGTGCACTCAGCAAAGCACTTTGTTGAGGTATAAGACTCAGCCTAGCCCAAGAAAACCATCTATGATGATTACCAGACTCTCCTGTTAAGATTCAACCATTTCATCCCAAAGTTCCTATATAGAAGCATAAAGTGACCATCAGGAGTCATGTCCTGTACCAGGAAAGTCCTTGTTGAATGAGGTTACTTGGCAGTGGGGCCACAGTATTGAAGTCAGAATTGAAGTCCTTTTTGATAAGGGAATGGACACTGTGGGTTCAAGCCCTCCTAAGAAAGGCCAGGAGAAAGCACAAAGTCAAGCAGAGGCAACCTGTGTCCTTGGGATCCCACCCTCCAGAGCTGAGGAATAAGGTACCTTCGCTGTTGTACTGTGTTCAGTGTGTCTCAGCTAAGACAGTATCTAGGGGAAGAGTGGTGACACCTAGTATTGAGGGTTGGTCACATGAAGGAACACTAGTTAAGATTGTGGGAGGAAACTCAAGTGGGTATCAGTTTATAATAAAGAACACACTGTGCCGAGGATAGGGAAGAAGAAATCAGCAACAGATGACCTTCATGGTGAGGCCTGGTGCAGGCAAAGCTGGATGACCGCAGCTAAGCCACTCCATGGTTTCAGGCTCACTCTCTTCTTAACGGAAAATAAATGCTACTCTAAAACGTGGTATTTAGAATTATTTCAACTTGTGAGGAATAAGCAGAATACAATCGTATACTCCAGTTAGACAGCCATTTTTAATACTTTACCACATTGGAATGAATGCTCTCTTTTCCCCACATATAAGTTTGTATCATGTATATCAATATTTATGGAAACACACATAGGTATTCTGATATTTTTTTAAACCACCCAGAAATAAACGATATCCATCTTAATGATTCTCTTAGGTTTCACTTTATGCTTTACATAATCTCATCCCAGCTACAAACTTCAAACAGTATTTATATGATACATTTATCCAAACTATCATTTTTATTGCAATTCTGCAACTGAACTGTTGTTTTTCTCTTTGTCATTTTTGCTGTCTGGAACCTCATATTGCATTTGTATGTATTTTGTCTCTTTAATTTTTTTTCAGTTCAGAAGATTTACATGCCCTCCTGTGACTTTTATGACACTGACATTTTGGGAGAATATGACACTTGTAAAATACTAGTAGAGAGTTAGCTCCGTGGGGCTTGCCTGGTGTCACTTCTTTAGGGTAAGTGGTTTATGCATTCTGACTACAACGTGGCAGAGGTGACCATGTGCTTGTGGCAGGAACTTGTACTTAGAGCAATGTGACCCATATCCTGATCAGTGTCAAGATGGCTGATGTTCCCAGCTGAACAGTGATAGCTTTTCTCCTCAACTAACAAAGCAATCTGTGAAGAGACAAAATTTTTAAAATGCCTTTTAAAAGAAATGTATTCTATCTCTATCTTCCTGTTTTCCAGCCCAACCACGATTGAGTATCTCCCCCCAACTCTGTGTGTGTGTGTATGTGTGTTGTGTGTGTGTGTGTGTGTGTGTGTATGTGTGTTTGTGTGTGTGTGTGTATGTGTGTTTGTGTGTGTGTGTGTATGTGTGTTTGTGTATGTGTGTGTGTGTGGTATGTGTATATGTGTATGGTGTGTGTTTGTGTGTGTGTGTGTGTTTATTGAAAGAAAGCTTGTGGGAATCCAATCTCTCCTACCATGGGTTCCAGGGACTCAACTTTCATCTCAGCCTTGGCAGTAAGCACCTTTACCTTTTTACTGATCTATTTCAACAGCTCTGGGAGGCACTTCGAGGGCACACAAGGATTCTGTTCATATTAAATTAACGTCACCAGTTGAAAATCAATTAATGATCAATCGCAGAGATGGCATTCACTGTGGTGGTTGAGAAATGGCGCGCCTTATAGGTTAGCATTCTTGGCACTCAGCTTCACTTAGCATTGAAAGTTTGACTTTAAGCCAGAGCCTCTATTACTGCCGTGGACACATATTTTAATAGTTTGGATTTATGTATTTATGTTGATTAGTGGGTTATTATTTTGGCCCTCAAATTACTTCAGAGATGAGTTTTGGAGTTGGTAGGATGATTCAGGGAGGTAAAGGTGCTTGCTGCCAAGTCTGACTGCCTGAGTTTGAGCCCTAAAAACCTGCATTACCTATCGGAAGGGAGAACTGAATCATGTAAAATGCCCACTGACCTCCACACTCCAACTATCACACACATACAACACGTAAGTAAATGTTATAAAAGCAAAAAGGAAAAAAAAAGATGTTGGTCTTTTCCAGATGAGTGCTTTCCTATGCCTTGCCCTAGAATTGGACATTTTTGAAAACCTTTTTTTTTCTTGCTTCCTCTGGGTCTTCATGACCAAAATAGCCTTCAAAACAAAAATGGAGTTTTAGATTTAGTTCTTTGCTTGACACATCTGTTTTATTTACTGCTTGAATAAATACCATGTTCTCTATTCGTGTCTGTCATGGTTTGGGTGTGGGATGTTCTCTCCAGGCTCTTGTGCTTGAACACCAGGGACACAACAGGAGGAGCCACTTTGTCAGACTTGTGGTCCGTGTGACAGAAGCAGACCCAACATTCAGGTTTCTAACAAGATGGTACCTGTCTCTAGACCCATCACAACAAACAGGCTCCCAGTGACCACAAACTCCACAGCTTCCTTGCCAAAACACTGAGCTGAGATAAATCTTCCCCCTTGTCATCATTTCTACCAGATATTTATTTACTCACATAAATTAAGGAACAAACAAACACAGGATTCAAGGCTTGGGTTGCTTAAAAAAAATCATATATAATTATTTGAATTTAATACTTTACCTTGGTATAAATGGTTTCTGTTTAGGAAGGCAGGGGTATATGAGACTGCAAGGGAGAACCTAATGGCGTTTTTCAGGAGTTCCTACATGCCAATGACTATTTCCATTAATTTTCATAAATCCTCATTGTATAGGTGAAAACAATGGGGCTTCAGAGACTCTTGAAAGACTACGTAGTAAGCACATAGCAAAGTGTGAATTTTAATACAGTTATAATGACTAGAAAGGCTTGCTTTTGTTAAAAAAAATAATAATCTCATCCTCAAAGTCCTTTATTTCTTTGAAAGAGAACAGTTCAATTGCTTGCTCCCAGCCTGGTCTGTATCCATTGAAGGTGAGAGAGGCTCCTCCAGTGGCTGCTTTCAGTTCCCTTCATGGACCAGTTGGGCTGGTCAGAGGGACACCTGCTGATGGATTAGAGATGGTGCTGAACAGACTAGCAGGAAACAAGATCAAAAGAAGAGAAAGTCTCCATGGTTACCCCATCCATTCTCCTTCCACAAAAGTCAAAGCAGAAACCAAGGTACAAAGTTGACCTTGCTTGTGGCGGATTTAACAGGGCCCCTGTTTTGTTACCATCCTAAAATGACAGCGTGGTCAGCTTTTATATCACCATCTATAAATACAAAGCCTTGCAAGGTCAGATAACAGCAAATAGGAGACAAGCCTACAACTCTGAAGTAGGAAAATAAAGGGGTGAGCCACAACTAAACCAGCAGAGTAGACATTCGCCAATTAGAAGCAATTTGCATTGGGACTGAACTAGGGAAGACTGAGAAGCCAGAGATACAGGTTCCTGTGAATCCTGGTTTGAACCAGACCTGAAAACAGTAACCCTGTTCAGGTGTCTATGTGGGCTGGATAGACCATTCTACAGGAGACAGAGACAGTGGTTCCTACTGGATTCACTAATTTACCTTCTGGTGGATGGATCCAAGCAGGGCTCATCAGGGTCCCCAAGCAAGGCGAAAATGGAAAACAAAGTTGACTGTTATAAGTAGAACCAAGGATGTTGTCTCATGTTCAGATTTCTTGTTTGTTTTTGTTCTAACCATGGACAGTCATTGAATCCTTAATTCCAAGTAAAGGGACGAGATCTCTCTAAGCCCAAGAGACAAAGAAATCCCCTTGGCTTTAGTCAATGATACATAACATTCAGTCTAATTCTTTTTATTTTAAGCATAGTCTTGAGCTCTTTGACGGAAGAACAAGCTTCTCATTTAAATGGTCAGGCCTAGCTCTCTGCGAGTCCAAATCAATGCTACATGGCTAGCTGGCACACATTTTTACTCCGTGAAGCCCGATAGTATTTGTTTTATAACTGTTAGTTATTTTCCTTGTTGCTATCATAAAATAAAATACCAAAGCAACATAAGGGAGAAAGGGCTTACTTGGGCTTGCATTTCAAAGGGATCATTCTATCATGTGGGGAAGGCATGATGTCATGAGCTTGAGGCAGCTGGTCCCATTGCATGGGCAGTGAGGAAGTAGAATATGAACAGGAGGTGAGGTCAAGAGAAGTCTCAAGACCTATCTATCTCCTGTGACCCAAATTCTCCAGCACCACTTCCTAAAAGTTCTATAAGCTTCCAAAACAGTGCCCGTAGCTTGGAATTAAGTGATGAAAGATTTGAGCCTTGGGAGAAAATTCACATCCTAAGCAAAATCCAAAGGCCCAGGAATGCTTCTTTGCTCACATTTTTGAGGAGTTAAGATATAGAAAAGACCTCCTTAAACAACGTAAAGCCTTAGTTGACAATTTGGAGGTATAAGGGAGGCAGCATCCTGTCATTCATGCCAGAGGAATTAAGCATTCTGCTTCTGACTCAACTGTTTGTTTCTGACTTATTTCAATCACATCTCCCAGAGGAATTTTATAAAGAATCAGAAATGGAAACCTACTGAAGGAAATTGATTGTGCTGGTCAAGAAAGAAGATAGTCCATGGACTAAGAACTATGTTTTAACTCCTTTAATTGAATAAGCAATTTTATTTATTTATTATTTATTCATAGGGTCTCTCTGTGCCCTTCCAGCATAGTCCAGGACTTACTATGTATTCCAGGCTGTCCATAAACTCAGAATCTTCCAACCTCAGCCATGTGGAAACATGGTAGGATTATGGGGAGTGTACCATCTTACCCAGTGAGTAAACAATTTTCTCACAAAATGGAGAGACTCCAAAGAATTGACCTGGGAGAGTTTTAAAGATCTCGAGAATTATCCTTTGCTTCCTGGCCTGTGTTGTTAATTGCAGAATGTTTATGGAAGCTAAAACTTAACAGCTTCCTCCTGCTTATCAGCAGGCCTCTACAAATGTGTTCTACGATGATGCAGACAGCGAATATTTTTGCTTTTGTAAGCCACAAGGTTTAGGTTGCAAACCCCTCCACTCTAAGTAACTGAAATTGTTGAAAGCAGCCTGGGCAGTGTGTGAGCTAATGGGCTGGGACAGGGGATGGTGATAGACTAGCTTAGGCCTCTAGTCTGCAGAGTTGTGAGTGGAGGACACCCGGAGTCTCCTTCTGGAGCTTCTGTCTCCACATGCCTGCTCCTCCTCGTCACCTTGGGCATCACCGTGTCTACCTTCTATGTCATTAGACAGTGACAAAGAAATCAACATCGGATATCATGTTCCTCTCAAACCCTGTCTGAAAATCTGGGTGAATTGTGTCTCAAATAGCTGAGTCCTAGGCCCCATTTCTGTAAGATCTCTAGAAAAGTAACTCGTTTACTCTGGGCATGGATAAAGTAACCAAAACAAACAACTAAGAAGAAACCTGAGGTTGTGGCTTATGAAACAGAGATAAACTAGGGAAACTCAGGCATTGTGTCCACTGCAAAAGGCCCTTCTCCAGCAAATGAAGCTTAGAGGTTTTTTTTTTTTTTTTTTTTTTTTTTTTTATTAACTTGAGTATTTTTATGTACATTTGGCAAACTCATGGGGTTCCCTCCCCACCTCCCCCATTGCGCCTCCCCCCAACAGTCTAGTTCACTGGGGGTGGTTCTTCTTCTCCGGATGGACATGTTATAAATGGGTTCAGTGAGGTCACACCTTGTGGTGCATGAACCAAGAAGTCAACGGGGTCCCGTTCTCAAGTGGTTTGTGTAAGAACAGAGATAAATTCTGGCTTTCCTGTAGCATGCTCCTAGGGAAATTCAGGCATTAATTGGGTCCACTGCTCTGAATGGGGTTCCTTCAGTCTCTGTTTAATCTTTGTCTTCTCCAGCAAATGATCATCTGTCTTGAGTTTCAGAGGTTTTATAAGCATTTACTAACACAAGAACATGTTTTGCAGGGGAACACATTTTTAAGCATGCACATTTTTAGACCATCCTTCAGGAAGGAAAAATGGAGCCAGCATTCTGAGTTTGACCCCAAAAACCCACAGGGTGAGAAAACAAAACTTGTCTTCTGATTCTTTTGAAAGTGTGCTGTAGCATGTGAGTGTGCAAGCACACACACACACACACACACACACACACACACACACACACACGGTCACCCACTCAGAAACCCACACTCACATGCTTTCACATATATGTATAAGATAGATATAATGAAAGAAAGAAAGAGAGAGAGAAAGAAAAAAGGAAGGAAAGAAGGAAAGAAAGAAGAAAGGAAGGAAGGAAAGAAAGAAAGATTCCATTTGCATTTGGAGGCATGCTCAGCCCCAAGTCAAGAAGCACATGTTTAAAACATTAAAAATGGTGGAAAGTAAGACATTTGGGCATGGTTAGTTTTTGTCATATGGGTGGTGAATAGGACTACCTCTGGGCAATCTATGTCTTTGTCATAAAGTTTTACTGAAAACAAAAGGAAAGGAAATTTGAAGGCATATTACCATAGGAGTTGGCCCCTAAGGGCGACTGCCTCATTTAGTGGCTAATCATATTACTTTGGCAACAAAGGTTGTTTGTTTTGATCCAATAAAAACCTTCCTCAGTGGCAATAATCTTCAGGCCTCCTTCCCATGTCCTATAATTTGCCTTTCACACTGAAAAGGATTCTCTGAAACTTACCTGGCAGATACCACATGGGAGAAGGTGACCTTCTGTGCCTACAGAAAAAGCAGGCTTTGGAAAGAGGAAAGGGTAGCTCATTTTTTCACCTCAGCGTCAAATGGCCTTCTTGAAGTTCGACTAACTCAGCTGAATCTGTTCGTTTCCTAGAGGCCAGGGTGCACCCTGTGCTAGGCCCACATGCTTAGACAGGAAGGCATGCAGGAGCCAGGAGTCACTTTCTCTATAAATATCTGTTACAGCAAAGAAGAGTCATGAATCTGGGATGGAATGGGGATATGGTCAGTGGGGGTGGGGGGCGGGGTAGGAAGAAGGATAGGGGTGGAAATGATGCAAACTCAGTACTTGTGTATGAAATTCTCAACAAAAGAGTGAATGAGAGAAAATACAAAGCTTCTGGCACTTTCCTCTAGTGACAGGGAAGTTCCTGGAAGTGATAAGAAGAGAGACTCCTAGTCCTCTGACTGCATCAGCATTAACAGAGGTCACGGCTGGTGCTGACCTTCTCTGCACAGTGTAAAGATATATAGGGACCAAAGATCTCAGACACCTAGTCTCAGAAACTGAAGAGCTGCCTGCCTATTCTGACCCTTGTCTTTGTCCATTAGATGTTTCCCAGGACTCAGTGGCAAGGAGGGGTCCACCATGGGAAGGCAGTACACAGCTCCACACTGGTTTTGCAATGAGTGGTGATGATGGCCCACAAAGGATAAAATGCTAATTTCATAATTCTCCCAATGTCTAGGGGAGACTTGCACACACTGGTCACTGAATCAAACCACCTCCACATGTAATGCTGCCATGCCCTACTTGAACCCATGCCCTACAAATTTTATGGCTGAACACAAGTAAGCTCATAGAATACAGAGACTTGACAAACCAGATATAGAGCAAGATTGTCAGAAGTTATTCCTATAAGAAATCTGAAAGAAAAAATGATGTGCATTTTTCAGAGCATGACTTCTTTTAAAATTAGAAATACCCACTTGTTTTCTAAGTGATCACATACCTTGTCTGTAAAGTCACCATATCCTGTAGATAAGAGTCGGCTGAATCACTGAATTCCCTAGTATTTGTAAGCAGAAGGTTGGCAATTTCTTTTGCTGGTTCTGAGAATGGAACCCAGGGCCATGGGCATGCTAACCGAGCTTCCTCCTGCTGAGTCCAACGCTCAGCTCTTACCAGCGGGCGCCTGCGACACATTTTCACACTCCTGCTGCAGATGCCAGGCAGGACTCCAGAACTCAAGTCTCATTGGCAGAAATTTGCTGTAGGGCACATAGCATGAGCACACATTGCAATAATTAGGCATTAATAGTTTGGCTTGTTTGCTATTCCCCATCCCCAGAAGGGAACCATAGAGTAGTTGCTATTGCCCACCTGATTCATTGTGGAGTGTGTGTTGGGGGTGCGTGCACAGGGGTGACATTGTTATCAAGTTAGAGGTCAACATCAAGGTCCTCAATTGCTTTCCATCTCATTTTCTTAAGATTTTAAGTGTGTGTGTGTGTGTGTGTGTGTGTGTGTGTGTGTGTGTGTTGCACATGAATCCACCTCCCCTGGAGACCACCGTGGCCCTGGAGTTGGAGGGACAGGCAGTTGTGAGCAGTCCAAAGTGCCCTGTGGAGGAGCAGCAAGTGTTCTTGTCCCCCGAGCCACCATCTTAGGTACTGAGACAGTGTTTCTAACTGGACCTGGGCTCCCTGATTTGGCAGGACTATCCAGCCAGCTATCCTCCGGGGTCCCCCAGCTCGGTCTGCCAGAGCTGGGATGGCAGTCACTAACTGCGGAGGGTTCTAAGGATCCAAATGAGCCACTTTGCCAGCCCCCTCCTTGCACTTTTATTGCCCGTAAAATAAAACACTGCTTCTAATCCATTAGGCATCCTGTTACCTTGCCTTCTCTTATATAAAATGTGACTTCTCACCATTTCCCAGGTCAGATGCAGGATTCCTGAACCGCATTTTGGGCTATTTGTCCTCCGTCCCTCCCAGTGACCCTCTAGGAAGTATTTGTCCTTTCCCACCCCTCCCAGTCACACTCTCCGATGAAAAATCTTCAGCCCACTCAGCACACATTTCTCTGTCCCCTCCCATTTTCATTAATATTTCATCACTAAAGCCCAAGCAGCAGGAACCTTGGTGGGGAACAGTGTGACATTGATTAAGTGTGTCTTCAGTGAGTGACTCACTCCAAAGCCCAGCCATAATGTAGGGGAAGTCGTGAAGACAAGACAGAGCTCAAATGTTGAAAAATTATTCCCAAACACCCAAGACCAGGCAAGCCTCTGAGTCTGGGATTCATTCGCTGTTTAAGAAGCTCGAACATTTTTGTTCCTTACCATTTTTTAAAAATAGCTGGCTTGCTTCTTTCTTTCTTTCTTTCTTTCTTTCTTTCTTTCTTTCTTTCTTTCTTTCTTTCTCTCTCTCTCTTTCTTTCTTTCTCCCTTTCAATGTGTGCTGGGGTGAGGAGGCCTGCTAATGAATGAGAAAGGAATCCTCAGTTCTTTCTCTGTCCATTTCCCCACCCCCTCCTTCCCATCTGCTCCTTTCAGGCTGGCTGTTGGGACAGGAGGCTTCCAGGGTTCACACCGTCTTCTACATAATAGGGTAGCATTTTACACCCATCCTCTGCCTGGCAGGTGGCAATGAGGTCATGTTTGAAGACAGCCCAAGGTGAGCAACTTGCAAATAATGTGAGGAAAGAGTCTGCCTCGTCTTGGGCTCTGAAGAGACAGTAGGCAGGCTGAGCCGCTGGTGTCTGTGCTGTGAGCCTCACGGAGGCTGAGGGAGATTTCAGCATCATTAAGAGCAGCACATGCTCCACAATACACGGGGGCCCCACCGCCATCTGATTTTCGCCTCATATTCTAGGAGTGACTCTCCTCATTGCTTTTGTACACGCTGAAAGGAGTGGCATCCGTCAGCCAGTATGTGTCTGTATAAATTATGCATCTGCGAGTCCCTGCTCACGTGGTGTGCGGGAGGCAAGATGTGCCTTTGTGGGGGAAGGGGAGGAGGGAAGGGGGGAGGGGCCGGCTGAGGGAAAGCTGGGAATGGAGAGGTTTCTGTGAAGAGTGAGAATGCATATGGACAGAGAGATCTCAGGGGAAAGCCAGACTCTTAGTGAGCCTGGAAGCCAGACCTAAGCTGAGTCATGTGTCTTAGCTGTTCTCTACTTCCTCTCTCTGCTCCAAACCCTCCTCTTTTGCCCAACCACTGCCCCTCACTGTGGCTGACTGGAGACACTATAAATAGGGTATTATATTCAAGTTTGGGTACATATAGAAAAGGGTAGCGCACAGCAAAACCTTGATGGCGATCATTAATACAAAGTGCATGGCTATATTGTGCCGAGATTCTCTTGGAGGACAGACTGGAGACTTAATCGCTGGGAAGGAAAGAGGCTATTAAAAAGCCGATATAACTGTAGACCTAAAGCTACCCCTGCCTTGGAGCAAGGTGAAGATGTTGCTGCCCACTGCTGCAGCTCTAGACGTCCATTGCAGTTCCCAAGATGGGTGGTACCATGATCCAAAATTGTAAAGAATGTTAGCTGCTTCTAGGATATCTATGAAGTAGTTGGTCTCCTGAGTGGAGTAACAGAAATGCGCAAATCCTCCAGTGAGGGAGGCTCTGTAACAAGCTCTGGGAAACTGCCCCTCAGTTATGTGGGGCAGAATATGGGAGGTAGGCACTGGGGAAGAGGAGCTGAAACATTGTCCTCAGGATATTCTGCTCTTCCCAGGGATGCCAAAAGACTTTCTTCCTGGGGAAGAAACCCAGTTATTATATAAACCCATCAGATATCACAGGACCAGCTTTTCTCTTACACAGCAGAGGGAAATCAAATCAAATCAAAATCATGCTTTTATAATCTCTGGAGGCAAAAAAGCCAGTAACTTAGTATGATTAGTTAAGCAGACAGTCTGGAGAGAGAGAGAGCGAGAGAGAGAGAGAGAGAGAGAGAGAGAGAGAGAGAGAGAGAGAGAGAGAGAGAGAGAGAGAGAGAGAATGAATTATTTACCACTTGTGTTTCTGAGGGACATAGTCTGAACTCAGAGGTTTGTTTTTTTTTTATTTTTTTATGTAGAATGCAATTATAATCTCAGGACTGTGTGATCTGAGGCAGGAGAATAGCTGAGAGTTTGAGGCTGACCATGACTACATAGTGGGAGACTGTTGATTAGGAGCTGTGCTAGTAAAAGGGAGGCGTGTGAGCATGTGCGTCTGTGAGCACCAGGAGGAGGGGTGTGGGTGCTGTCCTGCGTCCCCACACAGCCTGCCTGAGTACTAGAGACTAGGTGGAGACATAAAGCCACAGAAACATATCTTGTCTCTGTAGTAAATCCTTTCTCTGCATATTTTGATTAATGCCTTCAAGTCCCCCGATGATGAAGCTACCCGGGTATGTGCCCCAGGGCATTGTGTGTGTTTGGTCCTGTTCAAAGTTTTTATCGGTGGCTTGCTTGACAATGCCGTGCTTCAGGTTTACTCCTTGGGGGAAAAGGACTATAAATTCTTGATGCTTTTAGCCTTTATTACCGACACATAATAAAGTTCACATATTCTCCCATTCCCAAATGTTCTCATAGTTCATTCTTCCTGAAGCCATTTGGGAAACTAACCCTTGGCATTCTTCAGCTTGATATAGTTATGGTCTGTTCCAATGAAAGAAAGTTACTTTTATTCATATTTATTAGGAACCCATGTTCTGATGACATGGACTTATCTGACTATGGTGGAGCCCCGCTGTACCCTACTACAGAACCTATTGCAGCTTTTCCACCCTGTATGGCTTGCTTGCTTGGGCAGACTCCAGTTTCAGCCGCCTTCACAGACTCTCCTCCTTTGTAGAGGAATTGGTCCTAGCTCTCCTCCAGTTCCAGCTCTCATTGCCATGTATCTTCTGTCATTTCTTGGGTGTTTTTCTCATGGTTCAGTGGCTCCTGGAGCCACCGGTAATGTTACTTCTAACTGTCAATGTCTTTCTTTCAATGTCAATGTTCAGTAGTTAAGAGCACTTAACTGTTTTTGCAGAGGACTTGGGTTCCATTCCTGTCACCCACATGGCAGCTCACAATGGTCTGTAACTCCAGTTCCAGGGGATACCATGCCTTCTTCCAATATCCTTTGACTCCAAGAATGCATATAGTGTGCACACATGCATGTAGGAAAAACACTCACACAAAATAAATAAATAGGTCTAAAAACAACAACACTCCTGTCCTGGACCAGTCTGCCTCTAAGGCTCTGTAACAGGGTGAGAGAAAAACAACAAGCAGCTAACAGGGTTGAAAACACTGGAAGAAGAGCCATTTCCAACAGGGGTAACTGGCTTGTCCCATGGTGTAGAGACCCCGGCTGTGGGAACGAATGGGAGGCTCATCATTGACAAGATTCTGAGTTAGGAACCCGGCATGCTTCTTTCACAGCCAGTTCTTCCTGCAGATGATATAAGGCCCAGACTTGATGACGTCACCTCTGTTGATTCTACCCATCCGGCTTCTCCAGTCATTGCTGTTGGACGCTGCTACCTCCTCAATGTTCTACTGTCCCTCTGCTGCTCCTCTCTTCCTTGTTGCTCACTCTATTGTTTAAAAACTCACTCATTTGCAGTCAAAGGCGTTGCTATCACATATCATTCCCAGGACCATACAGGATGCTCCTGGGAAATACCACTGTGACCTCCATAACTTTGAGTTTGTTTAGATTCCACATAATTGAGATTATGTAGACTTTGGTTTCCTTTGGATTTATTTTAAAACTTACTATAGTGTGTTCCAGACACCCCATTCATCACAAAGAGTGAAATGTTTTTCTTTTTAAAGGCTGAATAGCAATGGAGTATTCCTTTTGTGAGATATATATTTCTTTCGCTATTGGTCACCGATGAGTACTCGAGCTTCTAAATCTTGGCCATTGTAAGCAATGCTGTAATAGATACTTGCCTACAGACCTTTATGTTTTGAGACACTGATTTCACTTTCTCCAAAAGCATGCTGGGAAGCAGGTGTCCTGGAGCCGGTGGGAGTTGCTACACGTGTGCCTTGAGTGGCCTTCCTCTGTCTTCCAACAATGACTCTGTATCTTTGCAATCCCGCCAACTACGTAAAGTTCTCTTTTCTCACTTCCTTTCTCCCCTTTTGACTCTTTAAAAAAATGTTGTTTTACTTTTTTCTTGTATACTTCACATCCTGCTCACCGCCCCCCTTCCTGGTCACCCCTTTCCATAATCTTCCTCCCTCTTCCCTCCCCTTCTCTTCTGAGCTAATAGAAACCTCCTGGATATGTCCCAACCATTGCACATCAAGTCTCTGTCAGCCTAGGCACTTCCTCTCCCACTGAGGTCAGACAAGGCAGTCCAGCTAGAAGAACACATCCCACATACAGGCAACAGCTTTGGGGATAGCCCCCGCTTCCATTTTTCAGCACCCACATGAAGACCAAGATGCATATCTGTTGCATATAAGTGGGGAGGCCTAGGTCCAACCCTGTATGGTTGGTGGTTCAGACTCTGAGGGCTCCAAGGGTCAGGGTTAGTTGATTCTGTTGGTTTTCTTGTGGAGTTCCTATCCACTTCAGGGCCTTCAATCCTTCCTCCTATTCTTCTATTAGAGTCCCCAAGCTCCATCCACTTTCTGGCTGTGGGTGTCTGTATCTGTCTGAGTCAGCTGCTGGGTGGAGCCTCTTAGAGGACAGCCATGCTAGACTCCTGTCTGCAAGCATAACACAGTATCATTAATCATTTCAGGGATTTGTGCTAGCCCATGGGATGGGTCTCAAGCTGGGCCAGATATTGGTGGGTCATTCCCTCAGTCTCCCTTCCATCCCCTGTGCCTGCATCTATTGTAGACAAGGCAAATTTTGGGTTGAAAGTTTTATCCGTGGCTTGGTGTCTCTATCACTCCACCAAGGTTCCTGTCTGGCTACAGGAGGTGGCCTCTTCAGGTTCCATATCCCCAATGTTGTGAGTCACAGCTAAGGTCACCTCGTTGATTCTTGGACGTTTTCCTTATTCCAATAGGTTGTTTTCAGTTTCTGGCTTTTATGAATAAAGCTTCTGTGAACATGGTTGAGCAAGTGTCTTTGCAGGATATTGGAGCATCTTTTGGATATATGCTCAGCAGTGACCTTTTGACTTTTTGATAACAGCTTATCCTAGTGGCTCTGAGGTTACAGCTCACAGTGACTTTAAATTCCCATCTTGCCAGCACTGCTGAAGAGCTCATTTTTACACACTTGATGACATTGGGAACTTGGGAATCCTGTCCTCTTTCTCCAGTTAGCTTATGGTGGCTGTTGCTTTTTTTCTTTTCTGTTGGTGTTCTGTTTTTGTCTTTGCTGTTTTTGTTGCTGTTATTATTGTATGAATTTTGTGGTTTACAAATATTTTCATTTAGGACAGTCTCAACTGTTAATTTTTGTTTTGTTACTCATGTGTTGTTATTCTATCTGAAATATGACTTCAAAGACCAAAGACATGAAGTTCTCATCTGTGTGCTCCTCCAAAACTTTTACAACTTCAGTCCTTACCTTCATGTCTCTAATCTGTTTTGAGATGGCTTCTATCTACAGTCTGAGATAAAAATCCAACTCATGTCTTGTGTTTTGCATGTGGGTAATGACTTTTTACACCATGGTCCACTGGGGTGTGTCCTTTCTTGGTTCCTGTATCAAAGAAAATTGACTGTAATTATAAGTAAACAGGATTCTTCTGTGACCTTTTGCTGTAGCCATATTCTTCATTGTTTTACCCTAATTTTGTCATCTCTAAAATAAAGTTACAAATGGCATCTTTCTATTTGGAGATGGAGCTCCAGGGCCGGGGACCCCTAGAACACTAAGACATAATTCATTTGACACACTATCTGCAGGTCATTCAGTCATCTTCAGTAAGAGAGCCAACAGGACTTTAATCTGATGGAAGTGTCTGTTGCCTGATCTTAGCAGAGCAAGCATCGAATCTTGGGTTTTGTGCCCCGCATTTCCAGTGGATCATATTATCTAATTTTAAATTACATTTTCAAGACTTATTGTTTGGGTAAAACTGGGAAGTTAGTATAGTTTCTGTTGACAATTTTCTTATCTGTAAAACAGGCATAAAAATGTGACCATGTAAGTTGGGTTATGTTTATTAAATGCTAATACTATTTTCCTTGTTATTATTAACCATTTGTTTTGTGAAGAGGGCAGAGAGGGACTACATCAATGCAGGGTCCTGCTGCATCTGAAACAACACAAAGGTAGTGATTCTTCTAATGTTATGTAAACATGAGAACATATCTGCTTTTTACATTTGCAAGGACACTTGCAATCAACGGGTTGAAGTAACAGCAGAAAAGAGTGATGGACCTTTTCTATAGAATAACATTATTACATCAAAATTAACATTTGTTAACATTAACAAATGTTGTATGTCTTAAACGTTAAAAAAAGTAATGCTTTAAAAAAAGTTACCTGTAGGTAGTTTGCATTAATAATGGAAAGAAAGGGAAAACAGTTAAAAAGAAAGCTTTCTTGCAAATCTTGCTGGTTTTTGTAGAGCATGATGTAATTACCTTCATTAGCCCTTGCATAATGTCTGTGTGAGTTAGAGGAAACATTATGTTTTGTGTCAGAAACACACACAGCTCTTACCTTCGAGCTCAAAATTGCTTTTCTACTCAGGCAGCTGCAGCTAGTTGAGCATTTCCGGAGCTCTGTTCTCTCTCTAGCTCTCTAGAACCTGGGACTATAAAAGGCTATGTTTTAAGAGTAGCCACTGGTTCTTTTGTTGTTGTTACTATTTATTTATTTATTTATTTCTTCAAGGAACAATACACGGGTCTCCAATTAGTTGCAGGTGCAAATATTATGCATTCAATTAATTGTCTTCAAATGGTTAATTATGGGCAGAATTGGCTAATTTGGGGTGCAATTAACTACTTGCCACTTATTCTGAGAATGCCCATGGACGGCTGTGTCTGCAATTAATTTACAAGAGCCATTACAGTGAAAACCGTGTACTATACATCCAAGAATAGAGTGGGAGAATTTTTTAGAAGCAGAATTTCACTTCGGGTTAATTGCATTGACTCTTCCCTTTGGCTTTTCTATGTGGTTTGACTGTAAATGGGCCTATCTGAGCCACGTCTGTGGGTGATGCAGACGTGCTGGGTCCTGAGAGTGTTGAAGGTGAATGAGGCCAACAGAGCCTTGACAAAGTTGCAGGGTCTCCATCAGTTCTTGATAAAATATTTTAACGCTTTGCTGACATTTACTTCTGTACATTTTCTGGCACAGGAGTGTTGATGGAAATGAGAATATTTAAATATTCCATGATAGGTTTACTATCTCCACAAAACCACCAACGGTTGGCCTCAGGAACTGGCTTTACAGTCAGGAACTGGCTTTAAGGTCACCTCCAAATCCAGCTATGACAGTGATGTCACCCCTAAGTGACTACAAAAAGACCCGTGTGACTGTTGCCATGGTAATCACCACACATTTCCAGCATTCACCTGGTCCACCTGCAAACCTTTACTTGCATGCTGTGTGTGCAGTTACATTACAGTCCAAATAAAGGGCAGAGTCCTGTGACCTTGTCGCCCTTCCTTCCTTCCTTCCTTCCTTCCTTCCTTCCTTCCTTCCTTCCTTCCTCCTTCTCCTCCTCTTTTTCCTCCTCCTCCTCCTTCTCCTCCTCTCCCTCCTCTTCTTCTTTTTCTTCTTCTTTGTTACCTCCTTTATCCTTTCCCCCACAATAAACTTCTCCAGTAGAACTGTACTGGCCTGGTGTGATCTGTCCGGATGAGCTGCTATTTTACCACAATACCAACTATTAAGGTAGTCTCATTAGTGCTTAGAAAAGCTCACTCTGCACCCAGAGTCCATGTGAAAGGCTAGGCATGGTGGACGAGACTTGCAATAGTATGCTAGACACTGATGGGGATATCCTTTAGGCATCCTGGCTGACTGACCTAGCCAAATCAGAAAGAATCAGATCAGTGAAAGACTTTGTCTTAAAGTCGAAATGGAAGGCACCTAAGGAATAGTACCAGAGCTTATTTCTGTACACATACTCAACACACAACCAACACATACAAACATATACACATAGACATTTAAACACATATATATACACACACTCAAACACATGCATAAGCACACACATTCCAACACAGAGACACACACATGTACATACACACCAAAACATGCATTCACTTTCACACATACATACAATACTCACACATGAACAAATATACCCAAACATACACCCTCACACATATACACACATACCACAGCAGATACACAATAATACACAAGCATATACATATATTTTAACATATATGCATGTACATACACATACAAACAATCAACAACATGTTAACAGACTTTCATACATACACAGATGTCCCAACACATACATGCACGTACACACACAACCCAACACACCCACACATCAAGACCTCAACATACACATATAGCAATGCACACATGTATAGATACCCCAAATACACACCAACACACAAGTATCATCACATTCACACACATATAACAGGCACACACATATGCAGATACCCCCAAACAAGTACATGATACATACATATCAACACATACTCCTCAACATACACGTACAGGTCCTACTTGCAATATCATTCGCTAAACAGGCCCCTAGAACAACTGTGAGGGTCAGTGTTGCCAACTTGGCAGAACCTAGAATCACTTGGAAGATAAGTCTGTGGATGTGCCAGAGGAAAACTGCCTTTGTTGTATAATCATGGTGGGAAGGCTGCCCACTGTGGGTGGCACCATTCCCTGTGGAATCCTGGACTGTATCTGTTGAAATAGGGAGTTGAGCAGCTGCAAGCATTTACATCTTTCCATTTCTGATGGTGGATACCATGTGACTACTGTATTTCATAAGATGCCCTTTTCTTGTAGAGTCATTGAAAAGATATCTCAGACCTGTGCACAGGCTCCAGCAGTAATTTATGGACAATTTTTTGTGATCCCACAGGCTGAATGGAGCTCTTGGAAGGAATTATAATGCTATCAGAGAATTAAGACAAATTTTTTCTTCAAACTCAATGTAAGCCACCTTGTGATAAATAATGCTGGTTGTCAATATGACCTAGAATTATCTAGGAAAGACAAATCATGAGTGTCTCTGTAAAGGATTTTTCTCAATTAGTTTAGTTAGGCAGGAAGACCTACCCTAAATGTGGGTGCCACTATTCTCCAAGCTGGAGTAACAAAAAAAATAAAATGAGCAGAGCACCAGCATTTGTCTCTGAGTCTTGAGCTCAAATACAATGTGGACAGCTGCTTTACACTTCCACAGTCATAACATTCTCACCATAATATAATACGTAACACCACAAACTGTAAGCCCTTCCTCTCCTGAGCTGTTCCCTGTCAGGGGTTGTTTACAGCCATGAGAAGAGCAACTAAGTCAAATCTTGCCATCTGAGATTTATGTATTGATCCCTATAAGGTCTCTGATACTCAGATACAGCAGAGAAAGACCAGGCTCTGCGGATGGTCATATCTCACCAAGAGCATCCTTTGCTTGAGTCAGGTGAGGCATTGTGATGCTATAGGCACACAAGTCAGATTATCACAAGATAGAGCTTTCTGCTCGGTCAGAGAGGCAGGAGGCACTGAAACAGCTGGTTTCCTTCTTTCATAGTTCTCCAGGATTTGAAAATATTCTTTGGAGATGAAATCCCCAAAGAGATAAAGGGATAAAGTAATTCTATTGACATGTATGTGTGTGCTGTACATCAGGTTATTCTCTTTAAAAGAGACAATCACCCACATTTAAGACCTACTAACCAGTGCCATGTGCAGCTTGTTGTACAAAGGGATGGGGGCACGCTCCTGAAGGCATGACTGCAGACGACTCAGAAGACACTCGAGCCCTCATTCTGGCTCATGATGCTGATTTACTACAGCCTTGAGCAAGGGGCTCCTTTTAGCTCAAGTTATGGTGGTAAAGCTAACTCTTCTTTACCACATAAATGTAGTTAAATGTTATCTCCAAATAGGTGTGGGGTGGGAAAATATTCCATTGTATCATTATATTGTCTGATCATGAAGTAAGCATTCACAAGTGATAACCAGTGAGCAGAGACACTGCAGCCTTTGTAGTACCTCATGAAGCAAGCTTCTATAGTCCAGGCCAACAAAAGCCAACCTGCTTAAAGTTCAAGGAACTTCCATGGAACTGGTCTCTTCCCTTCCCTCCACTCCATTTCACTTCACACTTCTTTCAGTTTTAGAATTTGACCATAAATGTTGTGGTCTTTGCTCTTCTTGATTGTGTCTTTCAACAGGTAGGGTGCGGGATGCCTTGTCATGGTACTGAACTAATATTGGTTCCTTGTTAAAACCCCTCAAATTTAGATGAATCTTCTCAAATTAATACCGGTCTCTACCAAGTCTTGTCATCTCCTGGGGGTAACAAGATTCCTCTTGATCAATCATGCACCCATAGTATAATTAAAATATGGTCATTGCTTAGAAGATTTAAAAAGAAAAAAGCCAACGGAAGGCAAATAAATGTGCTTTTAAAAAGAAACAAGGAAAAAATATTGATTCTGGGAAGAAAAGACTTGTCAAGGCAATTTTTTTTGCAAGAACAAACCCTTCATTAGAAATCAAGCTAGATCTAATTCTGAGGGAGTAGATGGATGTCTCCTTGCATTTTCCATTGTCATATCATATACAGCACATATATATAAAAGTGATTGTTTTCAGTCCCATTTATAATAAAAAAAGAGCTAACCAACTGAGTAAAATCAAATGTAATTAGTTTTACCTAAATTGTAGGTTTTCAGAGCAATTAATAAAACTGGAAGTTGAAAGCTGCTTGTTAAGCAAATCAAAGATGGAGGAATACATTTCCCTTATTGAAAGTCACTCCTATGTAAACCAACCTACACAAATCACAGTCGCATTTGAGATACAGCATGTGGGTAATTAGAGCGTTCATCGGAAGCACAGATCCAGGCAATTCATGAATTCTCTTGATGCTGCACATCTACATACACGCTTTCCTGCTCATTCCAGTTCTCTACCTGTAGGAGCAGGGAGAGGCACAGTCACAGATGTAAGGATATTGGAGTTGGGCCAAGGCGAATGAACCTAAATGCAGGTCCCCATGGGCACAAATACCACTATCATGAGTCTGTACCCATATTGGAGAAGCAGAAGAAGGTGGATGTGGGTGCTGGGTTAATTTTTTCTCTTATCAAGTCCAGGACCACAGCTCTTGGCTTGGTGCTCTTCCAAATTAAGTTGGGTATTACCACCTCAATTAACTTAATCTAGAAAACCTCCCACAGACATGCCCAGAGATTGTTTCCATGGTGACTCTAGATCCTGTCAAGCTGAAAAAATATAAAACCAACACATGTAGTAATCACACACGAGTGTGTGTGTTATTCACTTCTGAGACGTAAATATGGATTCTAGGATATCTGTGGGTTTTATGCTGTTATAGTCACACGATGTCGTCAGGAGCCTGTCCTTGTGCCATGAGTGTGTTTAACTTGTGTACAGCTGGGGGACAAGTAGATCAACTCAAGTCTCCTTCCCTGTTCAGGACTGGCTTTTTCCCTCATGGGATCCCATTAGTCTTTTGAGATGGGAACAAGAAACTCACAAAGTCCTTAACATAAGGTCTCCTGCAAGGGGTACAGCTCTGTGAATCTTCAAAGCATTTGAAGAAATATGAATGCGCTCAGAGATTTCCCAAAGCTTTCGAATTCAGTGATGATTTTCCCAATGGCCTCCTTAATTTCATCAACCCAGGAGATAGTGGAGAGAGTAAACATTCTCAGACACCATCCACAGCTCTTTCTGTGTGGCATCAGCTTCTCAAACACTGCCAACATCTTCCTATATGTTACCTGTTACCTGTGTTACCTGTGCACCTAGAGAATAATAATTATGCTCCCTAGGCAGAGAAGGACAGGAAGATATTGTAGCAGTACCAAATAGAACATTTTTAACATCTTTTCCATAGCAACTATGTAGACCATCCAGCAAAAAATCCTAAGAAAGGCAGGGGTCTAATTTCTCTCTCTCTCTCTCTCTCTCTCTCTCTCTCTCTCTCTCTCTCTCTCTCTCTCTCTCTCTCTCCTGTTCTCCCTCCAGGATTCTGCCAGTCTATTGGTCTAGGTATCAAGTGATTTAGGTATATATTACCTGTTAGGATATCAGAAGTATCCAGGAAAGATAGAGGTGGTATGAGAGCCTATTTCTTCAGAGAGAAGCAAAGATTTTCCCTGAGATATTCTGGAATGGAGATTTTCACACATTGTACTTGGACTGTCTTAGTTACATGGGTATGATGTGATGATGGGGTTATGTCTTTCAATAGCAGGCAGAGGAGTGTGGCTCTTGAAAGGGGTCTCATGAATGGTCCTGCAGGTATCTTTTTATTTTTGTCTGTGAAGCCACTAGAAAATGGAGATGGGTGAACTATTTATCATGTCTGGTAGAGATTTTAACAGTATAGTATGGTAACTGCCTGTCACAAGCTTGCATGAGCCCCATCCTGGTTATTATATTACCTCAGGGAGTGAGGACAGAACCCTTCAACCATCTAATATAGAATTATTTCTCATAGTTCCTCCAAATAAAGCATTTTTCTTATCTATTTTAGAGTTGGGGTTTGAATTCACAGTCCACCAGCCTCAGCCTCCTAAATACTAGGATTACAAACAAGTGCCACCACCACAACATTCCTTTCCTTCCTTCCCTTCCCTTCCTTCCCTTCGTTCCTCCCCTCCCCCCTCTCTCTCTCTCTCTCTCTCTCTCTCTCTCTCTCTCCTCTCTCTCTCCCCTTCCTCCCTCCATCCCTTCCTTCCTTCTTTTTTTTCCTGAGACTCAGGGAACATTGAGGAAGAGGGGACAGAAAAACTGTAACCAGAGGTCAGAGAACTGGGCAAGACTACTTTTCCAGCACTAGTCTCTGCCAGGAATTCATATCAGCTGTGGTTGCTTAAACAAAAGCTGTACAAGATGGGGCAGGTTCACATTGCAGCAAGGATTTGGGGTGGGGGTGGAAGGGAGAAGCACAGAAATTGACAGTTGCTGGCTCCTGGGTGTGGGTGGTCAGTTTTCTTTAAGGATGTGGCCCTTGGTGTTTGGACAAGCATCAGTTAATGGCCACATATCCATGTGCTTATGTACTAATTAGATTCAGTGGGTTATTTGAGAAAAAAACAAAGAAACAAAATGGTAACATGTAAAAATTTCAGTCCACTCTCCTATCATTGCCACAGATCAGCATTCAAGATATAATCTGTACCTAGAGGGAGCTAGCAAACCACAGGGAGAACAGAGAGGGAAGTGAAATGTCAGAAATGAGGAGAGTATATGAATATGATTAAAATTCACCAGCGTTGATTTTTAGGAAAAGAGACAAAAAGAACTGCTGGCAAAAAATATGCCTCGAGATTATGCCCAATTTGTAAAAAGAGTTTGGATTAAATGACAGCACAAGAATGGTGTCTTGTCTTTCTGGGAGCAGGAGAGGTAGACCTGGCCAGCAGATCTCACCTTGAACCTTCAGACCCTGGACGGCTTTCACCTGGAGCTGGCTACTGTATCCTTCAAAGTGGGATTCTCACCATCTGATACTCCTGCTGGACAGCGTGCTGCACATCTGCAAGCATGGCCCTTGGTTTATTTCAGCCTGAACTTTCCCAGTAGTGAAGAAATTAAGAAGCAAACGTATCACAGATGTTGGATGCAACAGAAATGACTTAAATACTTTTTCTAGAGTGTAAATTCAGGTATGCATCCTATTATCTGCTCCTCTGCTCTGTTTTATTGTATAGAGAGTGTCTCACATACCCCCTTATGGCTTCAAGCAAATTCACTAAATAGGCAAGGATATACTTGAATCTGATCCTTCTGTCTCCACCTCCCAAGTGCTGGCTACATGTCTGAGTTCCAATTTTCATTTTTCTACTGTTTGTTTCTTTCTTTTTGATGTTCTCCACTGGCACACCTAATGTAGGAATATACCCCCTTCCTTGGGTTTTGGTTCTGGGTTCATACATTCATTTTAAATAAATTACATGCATAGAGGCATGATTTTAGGAGATAGCTGTGTGCTTGCAGTCAAATTAGAAGCCATGTTCAATGTTTTGGCTTCAGTGTGTTGCCCATGACAAACACGACCTTCAGTTTAAATTAGTCAATGGTAGTTTTCTTTCCCAGGGATTACTGACCATCTCCTAATTCGCCCACATCCTCGGGTTCCTTCAAAGCAGGGAGAGCTCAGTTTCCATAGTTGCACACTATTTGCTCAGAGGACATCTGTCCTTGCTGGGTTCATACCCAGGTCCTCTAACCCTTGCTCAGCAAAGCTTTCTCAGTGCCTCCCATGAACACAGAGGGCATGGCAGAGGCAGGTATGCAGCTCACAGAGAAGAGCCCTGGCTTCTGCCCCAGAGTCTGCCACCTTGCTCCAGACACACGTGCATCGCCTGGTGTCATGGCTTTCAAGGTGCTATGAGACTTCTGTGGGTTTGGATGTTTGGGCTGTGGCTCCACTCAGAGGCCTACAGCCTCTCACTCAAGGACAAATACAAAAATAAGAAAAAAAAATTAAGGCAGTTAAGGTAAAAGATGCTCCCAAGGGTGCGCACCCCTACCCCTGCTTTCCTTAGGAACAAGGCACTTGGCCTGTTCCCCCAAGACAAGAGACACGTGTTGTTCCTACCACGCTCTTTCTGGGTTCTTAGGTTTTCAGAAGCTTATAGATCCTCCTTACCTACTCCACCTCTGAAGAGCCAGCTCTTTGATGCTGTTCTCAGGTTTTTCACTGATTGCTCTCTGTAGCCTTTTAATGATTCAGTCAGACAGGGGAACCAATCAACCCATGACTAATATGGATGCTCCAGTACCTAGGCTTCACCACATTCTGAGCAGCCAATGGGTGTTACTTGGAATGGCAAAGTGATTCAGGTAGGCCATGACCCCTTCAGGGTTTTTTGTTTGTTTGTTTGTTTGTTTGTTTGTTTGTTTTTAAGGTTGATTTTATTTTTTATGGATATGTATATGTGTGGGTGTCTATTTAAATATATACTACATGAGTGCGTGTGCCCATGTAAGCCAGGAGAAGGAGTTAAATTTCCTGGAGCTGGAGATAAGCTCTCTCACATAGGCGTTGGGAACCAAACTCAGGACCTTTTTATGTTTTGTTTCGTTTTTTGTTCTTGTTGATTTTTACATTTTGAGGGTGCGCACACACTCATGCACCTACATGTGCATGTCTGTGTTCACACGTTTGTACACTTGCCAGGCTACACATGTGAAGGTTAGAGGACAACTGTGGGAGTTGGTTCTCTTCTTACACCCTGTTCCAGGGATTAAACTCAGGCTCTTAAGCCTGGCAGCTAGTGCCCTTACCCATTGAGCCACCTGACAGTCCCCTTTCTCCAGTATTACTGCGTAATTATGGATGAGTAATTTTACATGGCAAAACTTCACATGGGCGAATAAATATTGAACTTCACTTAACTGTAAAATGGAAATAGCCAACTTCATTTCTAAGTGTAACTGTACGTGTTAGAATAATAAGACTCTGTGTGTATATGAGGAACATGTCAGAGTCCACCCTGACTTTATGTCCACTTCTTTAATATTCAGTTGCTCCCATTTATTTCAAAAAATCAACTCAGTGGTCAGATATTTGGGCTCCAAGATCTTCTCCACACTTCCTTTAGACAGCAATGGTTTTTGTTGGTGATGGTGGTGGGTTTTGTTTGTTTGTTTGTTTAAGGCAAGCTAATCCTAGTATGTTTAATATGGAGTCATACCATCCAGCTATTTGCCTAGGCACATCTCAAACTTGAGACTCAAGGAATTCTCCTGCCTCAGCCTTCTTCTGGGGTATCTGGAGCTGCATGTAAAAGCATCAGGACTCTGGTTTCAGGAGTATTTATAGGTGGGCTTGAAGCATTTAGTTGAATAGTAATTATAGGGAAAAATTCAGCATTTCCATCGACTTTTAAAATATACAGACTCTTTTAGGTACCCATGTTGTTTTCAAACTGCTCAAAAAAAAATGAGAATGTGCCATATACTATACATGTACTCTCGGGTTTAATGGGAAATATTTGGAGCTCTGGAGCCTGGGTCAAGACAGTTAATGTGTGGATTCTGTTTGTTTCTGCTGAGGGCTCTTCTGATGTCTCCACATAGCCGTTTATTGGTAGAAGAACAGAGTTGTGACAGGAGAAGGGGGTGCCCCAGTGGCTCTTCTTAAAAGAATGGTGATCCTTCCAGGTCAGGGCTCCAGCCTTTGGAGCACATAAATCATAAGGACTTCCTCTGAGAGGCCTTTTCTATCCATAAGGCCATCCTGGAGGTTAAGGTTCCTGTAGGAAGAGATATTAGAGTCGACATTCCCCAAACAGTGACTTTCAATACCAGCAAATGTTCACCAAAACACATGAAGGTCAGAAAAAGCACCTCATGTCATTATACGGAGCAGAATGCATGACCTCCAAGCCGAGAGGCCTCATACCTAGGATTTCTCACATACATATTTAATTGTAAAACTGCAAAAACCATAAGCATTGAAACAAGCAAATGCATGAACAATTGGAAAGGAAATGGGTGTCTCAAAGGCTGAGTTGAGGAACCAGAAGCTGGAGCCACACGCTCGGCATTTCTCTGCTTCCACAGGCCCCTCTGCCTCTCAGTGGCATTCTGTGAATCCCTCTCCATGTGTAGAACACTTGACAAAATATGCCGGACTGAACACACACTCCCTTTACTTAGTCTACAGCACTCACGTGACAATGGAGCAATGCCTATGCTGGCACAGTTCCGGTTCTGGGGTGGGTAGAGAGCTGTCTAACTCCAGATCTCTGACGTGCTCCCTCCAAAAACGAACCATTGCTCAGTTGATAGAGTGCTCCCTTAGCATGCTCAGCAGCACAAGAGCTGTGTGTGGTGGTGCACTTCTGTTAGGCTAGCGGTAGGTGGCTGGATGCTTGAGGATCTGTAGTTCAAGGCCATCTTGCACTGGGTACAAAGTTCTGACCAGCCTGGGTTACACAAAGTTCTGTCTTAAACAAACAAGGCAAACGAACAGCAGAAAAGGAATGAAGGAATAAAATCTCGTTGTAGATTTTTCTGCTACCACTCTTATACCATGGGGTGGGTTTGGTTCTCTCTGGCCCACTCCCAAGCACTAGTGTATTTAATCTTTCCCTTTTTAATATCTTCATGTGTTCTATACTAATAGATCCTACAGAGTTTAAGCGTGGGCACTATACAGATTCCAGATCTGAAACGAATAACTCTTTTGCTTATCTGACAGCTGTAGACCAGCTATAAAGCTGCATTGTTGACTCTCAGCACATAACCTACAACACAGTCAGCCATAATAATAGTAATGTGCACACAACAGCAAAGCAAGCCGAGAGGGGCCGAGTCCAGCAAATCAGTGGTGCACTGGACAAACTGCAAAACAACTTCTTCCTAGGTTCGTATCAGCCATCCTGGGTGGAGGTGGCAGGCACTGAGGGCAGGTGGGTGATGCTGGAAGGTGGCTCTGTTTGTAAAGTGCTTGATCTGCACGTGTTAGAACTGAGTTTGATCCCCAGAGTCCAGATCAAGATACTGAGTGCAGTGGTACATGTGTGTCATCCCAGCACGTGAGATGCAGAGGCCAGGGTATCGCCAGGGCTCACTGACCAGCTAGTCTACCCTAGTCTAGAAGAAGCCAGGGCCCAGTGCCAGTCAGAGCCCCTAACGCAAAAAAACAAAGGCAGCCACCTCCTGAAGAAACACATTGAAGGTTTTACTCTGGCTTTCAGGCATATGTGCAATTGGTCTCTCTGTCTCTGTGTCTGTCTCTTTCAAACACACACACACACACACACACACACACACACACACACACACACACACCCCTTTGACTTGGATTTCTAGTTTCAGCACAAATGGCAAAGAAAACCCTGGTATAAGAGTCTGTATCTATTGTCGAGGAGACATGGGCACAGGCTGTGGCTGGTGGAGGATGGCGACTGCCCTGTGGCTTGACCTCCCAGCTCTCCTGCCTTGCTGTACCATCATTAAGAAGAGCCTGGCAGATTTTCTTCCTTTGTCACTCCTGTGGCTTCATGCCCAGGCTTACGGATAGGGGCAGAGTGAAGAGTAGAAGGTTTAGCCAGCCTGTAAATGGATTGTCTAAATTTAAAAAGGATGAAGATCATAGCGCTCCAGAAACAGTTAAGGGCTGGAGGGAGAGAGCGAGGCAGCCCAGCTCTTTCAAGGAGGGAAGGCCACTCACTTGGGCTGCACCTGCTGCCTACGGAGTGCTCCGCTATTGAAGAGGCCTGCGGCCCGATCTGCATATCAAATAGCTGGCGTGTAGATGAGGCCATTCATTCTGCCTTCTGTGTGTTTGTCCTGCTGGGGACGGGCTGTTGTTTAGCAGCAGGCCCTGGTTCCCTCAGGCTCCCTGAGTCAGCAGCCCCCCTCACCCACACTGAATTCAAAACCAGGATTGATCTTCACAGAGAAGTCTCTGGTGCAGTGGTAAGTCCAAGGCATCGATGATAGAAGGCTGGGAGGTTCTTGGGTGGCTTGGCTCCATCCATCTACATGGCAGAAGCATTTCTAAACTAGATGAGCGGCCTGGCCACCATTTCTAGACTTCCTATCGGATCACACATGTGCTTTAGCGCATTGACACAGACTCAAAAGCTTCGGGTTGGATCTGTTTAGAGATACTCTATCATTGGGTCATGTGGTATGAGAGAACATTAGAGCTTGATGTGTATTTAGGTGAATATGTAAACTTTCATATTTCTCAGGTCTTAGATTGAGTCTGGATAACTACTTTCAAGAAATGTTGACATTGTTATGATCCGATAATCTGCTTGCTGGCCCTCTCCCCCGTGTGTGTGTGTGTGTGTGTGTGTGTGTGTGTGTGTGTGTGTGTGTGTATGTTTGTACATATGCATGTATATAGCGTATACATATATGTGTATGTATACATATGTGCGTATGTATACATATGTGCGTATGTATGTGTGTATATGTATAGGTGTGTATGTATGTATGTGTGTGTATATATGTATGTATGGGTCTATGTTTGTATGCAAGGTTTCAACCTGAGTCCTCTCCTAGGAATAAAGAATAAATTAAAGTTGCTGATGTTTTTATAATATATCTTTTGTATGCTTCCCAAGAGAATAGCCATTCTAGCCAGCCTGATTCCTTAAACTATAATTTCTGTCTCTTCCTTGTCTTGAATAGAAGAAACATCCTCTGAACAGAATTCTCTCCAAATAAGAAATTAGAAAGGGGGACAAAGTCTAAGCCATACTTTGAGGTCAAGCATCTTCCTTTGCTGTATTTTCCTAGTCCATTGTATCTTGTCAAATCCCAGATCCTTTTTCTGGCTGTGAAAATAGTTACTCAGGCTTGGGACCTCTTGTCAAGGTTAAGAGAATGTTACTAGCTTGGCTGAGAAAAAGCATTATCAAAGATGATAAAAAAAAAAAAAAAAAAGGCCGGGGTCTGTGGTTTAAATAAACAAAATATTTTTTAAAGGAAGCCTTTTTTTTTCCTCTATAAGATAATATTCTTAATCTCAGGCACTTTCTTGGAGTTAGAATCATCTATAGGGCATAAAATGCCAGTTGCAAAATTAAAAAATTATTTCAATAAAGGCTGCTTTTACTCCTGCTGGATGGAAGCACAGGACAGTCAGATTTAAACCTTCTAGCAATTAAAGCCAACCTCATGCTGCATCTCCTGCCTTTTGAAGACTGACAGTTCTATTGAATGACATCAGTTGTACAGTTTCTAATGCCTCACCAAATGTAGGCGAAAGCATGGCGAGACTGAGCCATATTTGCATATCAGAGTTTGTATCCCTTCTAAATATTTGATTCCTTTCTTCCCCCCACAGGCAGAACCCTAGGCTCAACTCCGGAATGTGTGACTCGCCAAGGTCACACAGCCTACAGGATCAGGGAATCTGGCCTCCTCCCCTCCCAGATCCATGCTTGGTTGCAAGGCAGCTTTCCCCAGCAGCTAAGGTGGGACAGTCTTGTTGAAACCAGAATAGGACGGGTGGCAGAAAACAAACCAAAGGCACATGTGACAATAATGCACATTATTTCAAAGCATCATGAAAAAAAAAAAAAAAACAACTGAATATTACACACAAAAAAGTAAGCACCACTTTTCTCAAACCCAGATCTAAAAGAAATAAGGACACCCATATTTCTTCAAAAATCACTCCATAGGAAAGAATAATGAAACAGTGACGGTAATTAGCAGAGCCCCATTTCATATGTACAAAAATCAAATAAAACTCAGCTAAGAAAATATTCAGAAACAGAGGGAAAATTCAATTTTGCATTCAGATGCAACCCCGTCTTGGAATCTATTTACTGGCCTAAAGCTTTTGCAAGTGACGCTGGTGGGCACATATTACCGAGCTGGGGACTGTTCTGTGAGCTCTACTAGACCACTCTGCAAGAATCCATGCAATCCTTTGGCAGTGAAGCAGTTAAGTTCCCTCATCTCCTAGGCAACCAGCAATGGCAGTCCACATAAGAATCCTGGGGACACTGCCAATCTGCTGTTTAATAAAGTAAACTTTGATTGCTAGAGATATTTCTTCTTTTTATAAGTCATTTTTCGTTACCATATTCAAATGTAATGCCAACCAGCATGCTATATGTGCAGGGGCAGCCTCTACACTGTTGAGAAGGGCCCATTAGAAATGTTATTTTAAAAGATGCAGGGCTATGTGCATATTCACAACTGATTCGATTGCATAAGAAAATAACACCAAAGGACCCACCTAAGGTGTGCTTGCTTAGTGAGAACAATTCAGAATATAACACGGGGTTCACTTTCCCAGCTTCTTCATCAGCAACGTGAAAATATTAATTTCTGCAAGCTGCACGACGCTTAATTTTTAAGATGCCGAACATCTTGTGATATATTCGTCTGCTTTTTAAAATTATAATGTAGAGTCTCTATTTTGACGCAACGTTGTGGCTAGGTCCCACTCAGACAAGCACAGAAAAGATTTATTCCAAGTTGCCCAAGCTTTCTCTCCCCTATTTCAGAAGCTATGCTGCATCTTGGGATATTGACAAGCCTCTAATAGGAAACGGAGCAGGGGAGCTTAATGAGGCCTGCATTGAGTGTGAGCGAGGGTAGGAGGAAAGCCAGGCAAAGCCGAACCAAGCTCCATGTCCACAGTGCCTAGCAGCAGGCAAGGCAGCTGCCTGCCATTCTCCTGTCTCCCTTACCCCTATACACGCCTCTTCCCTCTGACCCAACTAGCTTGATAAAAATTGCGCTGGCTTCTTCACAAACATAAAAGCAACCCAAACAAAACAGAGAATCACTCCATTGATGTAGAGGAGAGGAGCCGGTAAGCCTGGATAGGAGAGTCATTGCTGCAGAGCGGTGAACAGCATCGACTGGGGGACGGTGGGGGAGGGGCACTAGGAGGAACCGCTCTGTAAAAATGGCCCCTGCTCCTTGGTCTGTGTTCTTCCTTAAGCAAGGAGGTTGTTGTCCTACAGAAGAGTTTTGTTAAGGCAAATCTTCAATTCCAAGAACACTATCTAATTTGCACCCACAGCGCACTGGGCATTTCTCATCTCTTATTTTTTTTACATTTCTTAGCTATCCCTTTGTTATCGTTTTTCCACTCCAGTGAAAAATCAAAGGCTTGCCTCACCCCCACCCCCTAGGAGCCTTCCAGCATTTTGCCACCCTTAACTCTGCTTGAGATTAGAAAAGTCAACAACACGATTCCTAGCTCTAATGAGTAGACAGCTCCAAGGAATTTGTAGCATGCGTTTTCTTTGCCCACCAAGTATATGGTCCAGTAGTAAATTCTGTGATGTTGCCTACATCCACGGTGGATAACCCCGTGCATCGCTTAATACGATTTACGCTTGTTGGCTCTCTCTATATGCCCTGCCATGGTGAATAAAGGAGAGGCCGAGTTCCCGTGGCAACCAGAGCCACTGCACTCCCAACTGCTGGCAAATTCTTCCTAAGCAGAAAGTAGGCAGGAGAACAAGACTACACTGGCTCCTGCATAAACATGACAGGCTCTGATCTGGAAGAAGGAGGCATCCAGTCTCAGATTGAATTTAGATTCTCTGATTGCTTGGCCAGACCCTTCCATGTGCTCTTCCCATGGAAACATCTGCGGCTGGAAGGGAGCCCAATCATAATTCTTTGCAGATCCCCCTCAGCCCATTGCTAGTCGAATGTCACCCGGGCTCCATCAAGGACGAGACTCCATCAAGGACCCAGAGAAGAATTCTTTATGCATCTGCTCAAAACGAGAAGGTTATTTTGTTGTCTTCAAGATGGCTCTTGAGCTGCAGGCAGAGCCAAGGGCTGTGGCCTGAATGAGGAGAGTTGCTAGGAGATAAGCCCCGTTGCAGACAGCAGGCTGGAGTTATCTCTAATTGACAGCTCCTTACCCTAAGGGTCTAATTCTAACCTTGAGACCAGGACTATAATGAGAGGGCAGCTTTCTGTCACCCCTATTCCTGGAGCAGGCAGGGAGATTACTGGAGGACTGTTTTCTAGGGGTTTGTTATGTTTCTTTAGGAGGGAGGGGACCAGACGCGAGGGGCCCTGTCTCAGCCCCAGTTTGCATCTGTGAGCCCTTGTCTGATTCATAACACCTGAATAAACTCTCTCCTGCAGTGAAGATGGGCTCGCTTTGAAATATCCAGGGTGTGCAAGGAAGAGGGGCCCTCCTTGGATTTAAAATGATTTGAAATTGAAGCAGAAAAGGTGGATTTATTTGAAAAAGTAGGGATCCGGTCTGGGGAAGGCAAGGAAAAGAAAACAAACACAGTATTCTGTTTTTCGTATTGCCCCTCCGCCAGGCCCCTCTTGGCTTCCAGAGAAGTCTTCTCTGAGATTTCTGAGAGATGCAGTTTAGATGTCCTGTTGCACAACAAAGCTACACAGACAGGTATAGGAGCTGCAGGTTGGGAAGAGCCCGTATTTTCTTGTGACTTTTTCTGCAAGCTGGTTGACTAGGTTTTTTTTTTCTTTAATTTTTTTGTTGTTGTTTGTTTTTTCTGAATAATACCACGTACAAAATGCAATTTACACACAGCCTGAAGCCAGTAGGCCTAAGAGACCAAGGCTTCCTTGTGCCCGTGAAACTGTCAAAAAGAGAAAGCGTTTTCTTGGTGTGCTGGGCTATGAGGTGGGCCAGACCAGCTTGCTCCGGCATTCCCTTCCAATGCAGTGGCTGGGGCTGTTTTTTTCCTTCAATATTCCTCACAGTGGCCCATTGTAGCCAATGCCACCTCGCATTTCCTCCCGTGAGAAAAGTGATGTGTGGAGATTTTGAGTACTAAAGAAAGCACATTTTAAATCAAGAGCATATAATTTTATTAGTGCTTTTAATAAAGGAAGAAGAAATGTTTTGTTGAGGGGGTGTTTCAGGGTCGGGTCTGGAAGTTGACTGAGAAACAGCTGCAGTACCAGGTCTCCCTCTAGAGGCGCTGCTCACCCTGAGCCCCGCTGCAGGGCACCGAAGGCCAGGGTGTCTCCATTTCCTTTAAGTTTTAAATATGATTTGGAAATAAAAGGATGTAGCCTGTCCTTCCTCAGAATTAAATATTAGTAGTCAAATAGATTTTATTTTTGATATCTTTTTAGTTAAAAAGATTAAAACATAATTTTAAATTTGCAGGAGAGTTTTAAATCTCACCAGAGTACCCTCAGACCCAGAGGCATTTTCCACCAGCCTCTTTGAGTGTTTGTAGTCCCCCCACACCCCTCAACCCCATCACTTTTAAACAGTTTGATACTACAGTAAAGACAGTATGAATCTTTATCTTTCCCCAAGTACGGGAGCACACTTTCCTACCACCGCAATGTCCAATTCAGAAAGTTAAACATCAGAGCTTGCGACTGTTGCCTGACAATTCATGATCAAAGCTTGTCAATTATTCCAGACGTTTCCGGTTGCAATGGTTCTCCAGTCATTGCAAATCGCCCAAACACACGTTGTGCCTATTTTTCCAGGAACGATTTCCACCAAGAACGACCTAGAAAATTCACTACGTACCACTCAAAGTCGGTATCAAGCTTGGATTATTTTTAGTATTAAATATTCAGAGACAGGAAATGCCCAGAAAGCGTCAGGGCAGTAGATCTGTGATGTGTCCCATAAATCTTGATATTTTCTAAATAAAAAATAATGCTTTTTTTGTTTATCACTTAGAGGAAAAATAATAATATCAATTTAAAATAAATATTTTGGAAAACAAAGGACTGGATAAGAAATAAGAAATGCCGTTTGTGGTCAAATGTCTGTAAAGAGTGTGTCTCCATAAAGGGGGCTGGCACGAGCTCTTTTCCTTCATTGTTCTGGGACAATTCATAGCAGTGCAGAGTGGGCAGAGAGAGGAGAAACACTGTTAAGAAGACAGCAATAAAGCCAGAGAATGAAGCAGTTATTTCTGGATAGAAAAGATTATAGACAAGGAAAAAAATACAACACAAATTAAGTTTTGAGTCCTGAATATGGTAGTACACCCCTATAATCTCAGTACTTGGGAGTCTGAGACAGGAGGATCACAAGTTGGAGGCCAGCCTGGAATGTATACTTAAGAATAAAAGTGAAAATTACATTTTATTTGTTTACAATTTTATGATCATGCATATTAGTTAGGTAAAAAAAATCCCCTTGCAGTTGTACCTAGTCTCTGGCCCTTCTCCCAACCACATGGATGGATGTAGGGTCCATAGGTTCTTGCTTTTCTGCTGCCCCCATCAGCCAGGAAGGCGAGACTCCTCCATATGGTCCGAGTTTGTGGGCACACACGTGTTCAGACGTGTATACAGAGCACTGTTCCTATGTATCTGAACAGATTCTAAACAACTAAACCCAACACAGAAGGACACTGAAGATTGATATACTTTTGGGCATAGCTCTACCCAGAGATGTTCTCTGCCGTGCACAGGACACTCAATACTATCTCCAGGGTGAGGCTAGATTGGCATACACCCACACAGCATCCTCACGTGACCACAAGGCCAATATTCTCCCTCTGTGTCCTCTGGAAGGACAGTCCATGAAACCGTTCACCCCATGCCCATGTTTGTCAAGCCCCACAATTTCCACTGGATCAGAAACCACATCCATAATTTTCTTTCAAACAGCAACATCTGGACAAACCAGTTTTAAATTCTTCTCTCCTTCACGAGACAATGAAATGAAAATCTCTTCATGCTTGTGAAGAATTTAAATTCCAACTGGAAACGAAATTCTCTCTTTTGTTTCAAAGTGACTGTATGTTCTACCACTCTGGAGCCTGGGAGGCGAGAAAGTCTACTCAGGAGGTAGTTGCCTGCTCCTGATGTCAGGGGGACAGACCCCAGGTTGTCTCTAATCAGCTGCTCGGGAGGCTGAAGGTTCCCTTGGAATCAATCACAGAGCATTTTTAAGGAGCAGTTGCTGACCTCTGACCCTTCCTGCAGAGGGCTTGACGGGATTAGGGGAACTTTGCTCAGTTCACCTCAAGCTACAATAAAACAACAAGAAAGGACATACTTTTTAATTATCCAAACATATTTACATGCTCGACTGAGTCCCCAGATGGGACAGAGTCATACCAAGTTACAGATAGCAGTTGTTCAGTAATATTCTCTGTCTTTGTCTCTGTCTGTCTGCCTGTCTGCCTGTCTTTCTCTTCCCCTTCCCTCTCCTTTTGTTTCCCTCTTCTTCCCTTCCTCTTCCCCCTTTCCTAAGAGGGTCCAGAGGTGTGAACCAGGTGGCCTGTACTTCATTCATCTTACTTTTCTGTAGCTTGACTCTCACTTCTCCTTTCTTTCTGTATTCACACACAGCTGGCAGGTTCTTCTGGAATATTCTAATGGGTTTGAAATGGTACCCAAAACACTCAGTTCTGTTTTCCTCTCCTATGGCAAGGCAATGCATCTTCAGCTTACAGTAAAGAAAGACCTGCAACACTAGACTACAGAGATACAGGCATGATAGGCCATGGGATTGCCACATGCATCTGTCTCCGGAGGGTCCTTCCACAGAATTCTTTGATGAAGCAAATCTCCAACACCAGGAAGGCTTGCCAAGGTACGTCAGATTGACCTAGCTCACATAAGGGTCATTGCCATCTTGTATCTGCATGTGTTCATTTTTTTTTTCAATGTGAGCTATCCTGTCCCTTCTCCCTCCATCTAGCATGCAGTCAGATCTCTGCTTGATCTTCTTAGCAGAGGCAAGACAGACAGACAAGCTTCTTATAGTATTCTCTTGCCATTGGTGACAAAGATGAGAAGAGTACACAGGGTACAGTGTGGTGCGATGATTTCTCATACTTCTTTCTATCTACTTTGATTTAGTTTTTGTATTTTTATCATTAGAAGAGCAAGGCAGAGGAGATGAAGGTTCAATTTGTTCCTGAGTTTAGCAGGAAGCTCTGTAGAGCGTGTTCTCAGGTTGCTTTTTGTCTTTGTCTGTTTTCTGTATTTTTTTTTTTTAGTTCATTTCTCTGCCTTCCTAATGGTGCCCTGCTAACATTGTTTAGCCGTGAAGGCATTTGGTTCCTGCTGAAAGGCAAATGTGCGGTTTAGTCCATTAGCACCTTTGCTCAAAATAAATTGCACTCAGAAGTATGCGGCCGGGGGTCATTTTGGAAATCTTAAGCCAGAAACTGACTTATCTGGAATTTCCTGTTTAGTGGCAGAATGGACAGATATTATGCAGGTAGAACTGAGGTCAAGGAGTTTCCCTTCCAAGCTCAAAGCAGGTCCTTGGCCTGATGACCATGCAAGTCATGCACTAAGCATCTTGGGTAATCAGGTAGGGAGCATTTCCCGTTTTTCCGGGGATTGAAGGCATGCAGTCTCCTTGCTGAGGTGACATTTAGCTGTGGAGTACTATGCTGTGTACTGCACACTATACGCTGCACACAAACTGCCACAGTTGAGAGAAACTAACTCATCCTGTGGAGTTAGGGTGTCCTTACAGTAGACTTCACATTTGTGCTACCACCTGACAAGTGAATAGACACTAATCAGAGAGAATAACTTGTGACTGAGGAATGGCATGAACTTTCAGAATGGGTCTTAGAATGATGGCAAGTCTGTGTGGACAGGGATAAGGGTACAGAAGGCTGCAAAAAAAAAAAAAAACGTAGTGAGTCCACTCTAGATAATGAATAAATGCCTGTTTGATTGATGCCTCCTTTATCTAGCTATTGGTGATCTCCGAGCAGTGAAAATATTCCCTGATGCAAAGCACATTAAACCAACAAGTAAGTAGTAGAGAAGCACAGTATTAGGAGAAGCTATGACTGTCCTAGACTGTCTCTGAGTGGATGGGAGACTGCCTTTGACTGGCTTAGGTGTTTGAAGGATAATTTTGAAGGTGTTGCCTGCTACACTTAGGCAAAGGAAGTTAAGACTGACACTCTGATCTTCAGTGATGAAACTAGCGGGGACATGCGCCTCCCTATAGCATGCAGAGGGAATGATGCGTTTGTGTAGTCTGTATTCCTGTCCAACAGAGAACATCTTTTATCATCACAGGGAGAGAAGAGGCAAAGTCAGATTGTGTATGACTATAAATAGTTGGCCTACTGGTGAAATCAGATCAAGGTCTCTTGACTATATAATAAAATTACCACTGATTCTCTAGTTCTGCTACCTAGGCAGTATTTATGACAAAGAACTCTTTATGTGTTGTATGGTCACATATTCAGAATGAGGCTTTACTGATAAAGGGATGTTGTCTCCGAAGCTTACCTTTAAAATGCTCAGGAAATGTGTGTGTGTGTGTGTGTGTGTGTGTGTGTGTGTGTGTACATGTGTACATGTACATGTGTGTATGTGATATGTGTGTATGTATTTGTGTGTACATGTACATGTGTGTATGTGATATGTGTGTATGTATGTGTGTGTGTACGTGTGTGAGTACAGAGACAGTCAAATGGAGAGATACTAAAGCAACAGAGCTAAGAAGGTTGGACACCCCTGTCTTGTTAAATAGTATCTAGCAATTCCTTGTTCTGCAAACATTAAAGCTTAAAATAAAGTCACAGTAAAATAGGAAAAGAAAGGCAAAGGGACAGCAGAGATGACGCCATTGGTAGGTAAAATGCCCACCATGTAAACATGAAGATCTGAGTCTATATCCCTTGTACCCATATAAAAGCCAAGTGAAGGGACAGGCAGCTGTAATCCTAGTACTGGAGAAGGCCAATGGGTGAGCTCTGGGTTAACTGAGAGACTTTATCTCAAAAGAAAAGGTGGAACTCTTAGGCATATACGCAAAGGATGTTCAACTATACTAGAAGGACACTTGCTCAATTATGTTCATAGAAGCTTTATTCATAATAGCCAGACACTAGAAACAAACTTGATGTCCCTCAAGTGAAGAGTGGATAAAGAAATGTTGTGTATTTACACAAAGGAGCATTAGTCAGCTATTAAAAACAATGACACCATGAAATTTGCAGGCAAATGGATGGAATGAGGAAATTCATCCTCGGTGAGGTAACTCAGAGCCAGAAAGACACGTATGGTATGTACTCACTTACAAATGGCTAGTAGCCATAAATTAAAGGACAACTACACTGACATTTTCAGACTCAAAGATACTAAGGAACAAGAAGGGCCCAAGAGGGGGCACATGAATCTCACTGAGAAAGGGAAATAGAATAGACATTGTGACTGTACAGGATCGGTGTGGGAACAGGAGAGATCAGGCTGGGGGGAGGACAGAGGGAGAGTGTACTGAGAGATAACATTGGAAGCAATGGGGGTATCTCTGGGACAAGCTAGAAATCTAGGGCAATGGAAACTCCAAGGAACCTATGAGGGTGAGCCCAAGTAAGACTCCGAGCAATAAGGAATATGGAAACTGAACCAGCCATCTCCTGTAACCAGACGAGACTTCCAATGGAGGGATTGGGACACCAACCCAGCCACATTTTGCCCTGCCTATAAGATGTGGAAGCAGAAGATGGAGCAGAAATTAAGGGAATGACCAACCAATGACTGACTCTGCTTGAGACCCCTCCCATGAGAAGGAGTTCACTCCTAAGACTGTTAATAATTCTGCTATACTTGCAGACAGGAGCCTGCCATCTGAAAGGCTTCACCCAGCAACTGATGGAAAAGATGCAGAGACCCAGAGCCAAACATTAACCGGAGCTTGGGTAACCCTACAGAAGCGGGGGAGGAAGGATTGTAGGAGCCAGAAGGATCAGGACATCATAAGAAATTATTTAACCCAATCTTATTGGGGCCCACAGGGACTGCACCTCCAACCAGGGAGCATGCATGGGGCTGACCTAGTAACAGTTGTGTAGCTTGGTCTTCATGTGGGACTCCTAAGAGCAGGAACAGGAGCCATCTATGGCTCTGTTGCTTAACTGGGCTACCTCTTAGCCTCAGGAGGAGAAGATGTGCCTAGTCTTATTGCAACTTTACATGCCCAAGCTGGTTGATATCCATGTGAGGCATCCCCTTTCTTGAAAAGAAAGGGAAGAGAAATGGGTGGGAATAGAGGAGAGGAGAGAGGAGAAACTATGGTTGAGATGTAAAGTAATTAAATAAAACAATCAATTAAAAAAACTCATACCAATGCTTAAAGCAGTTTTCCTGAAAGCATTATGTTGGTGTAGCTGATAAAGAGTTGGAGAGGGAGAGAGAGAGAAAGAGAGAGAGAGAGAGAGAGAGAGAGAGAGAGAGAGAGAGTATTTATTTCTATGTCGACATTGTGCAATGTGCAATGCACTTACACAAGAGAGCATGCATGTACACATGCACGCACACATACACACACCCCCACACACCACACACACACACACACACACACACACACAGAGAGAGAGAGAGAGAGAGAGAGAGAGAGAGAGAGAGAGAGTTATTACATACACACAGAAAACAGTTACTATTGCTGAGATGAAACACTATGACCAAAGCAACATTGGGAGGAGAAAATTTATTTACAAGGCTTCTATTTCTGCATCACTGTTTGTCACTGAAGGAAGAAGTCAGGGAAGAAACTCAAACAAGGGGTTGATGCAGAGACCATAGAGGGGTGCTTCTTACTCATGGCTTGCCCATCCTGCTTTCTCATAGCAATTAGGACCTCCAGCCATCAGGCATCACCCGCATTGGGCTGAGCACTCCCATATCAATCATTAATTAAAAAAATGTCCTACAAGCTTCTCTACAATCTGATCCTATGGAGTCATTTTCATAGCTTGTGTCAAGGTGACATACAACTAGCCAGACAGGGCCAACGCCTGACATGTTGAATGACCAGAGTAGAAGTGGTATTGGTTCATTAGGCATTAATGTAAGAGTGAGGGGTTAGAGAAAGGAGGTAGGTGCACAGGCGGGTTCAGGGAAGGACTAAAAGACAGACAGGTATGTGACTGTCCTGAGGGGCACTTGGAAACTTCAGCTGCCTTTGTAACATGTGTACTGGGAGCCAGGACAATTCTGGGTCTGCATGATAACAATGCTACAGCTCCTCTGAACAGGAAGGCAGAGGAGTAGCCCTTTCTGGAGAGGCTCACCTGCTGGCCCTTCTAGACCAGTGCTTCCCACTAATAAGAAGCACGGAAGATTCCCCACATCACTTACCTTGCTGCCTTTATGTAAGGCAGTTGCATTTTTGTTGGCTGGTTTTCCTTCCAGAGGCTGTCCCTGTGTCCTTCTGCTACCAGCATACCACTAATGCCAGAGCCAGTGTGCTCATCCATGGCCATGACTGCCATGTGCTCTACAACCCTCTTAGGAATTCTGGTGGCTGTAAGATATAAGATACAAGCCCTGGTTATGGCCTCACGAACCCTTCTGCAGACCTCCTTCCTTTTCTGGATTATGTGGTGTGCCAGCACCAGTAGGGCTGTTCAACTTTCAAGGGCCAGACTGGTGATCAATATTTCTTTGTCTAGCAAGCATCATGTATAAGACAGCAAGAGCCTGCAACAGCTTGAAGCTCCATCTGGCTAATGGAGAACGTGCTCTTGGGGTACATATTGGTTCCTCACCCCAGTCTTCCCTGGACTGACAGCTGGGGTGTGATGCTTTGCTCAACCTGCCAAGCAGCCAGCAATCTGGATGATTTCTCTGACCTGGGAAAGCTGGATTTCCTACTGAGAGTCTGCTAAGTGACCCATTTTGACGAGGCCACATCCACCAGCAATGAATGGCTGTCCATTCCTGGATATTTATATCAGGAATCAGACGTCTGCTGGTAAAACCCCCTATTCTAGGAAACCCTCATTATCAGGAGGACACTCTAGGGGAATTGGACTTGTGACTTCAGGAACAGTTTCCCTGGTAGGTTCACATAAGGTAGAGTCAGGAGCACTTAGCTGATGGCTGAGAGTTTCCTTCTCTGTTATATAGAGAAAGAACACTAGATAGCTGACTCAGCTCTGTCTAATGGCTTTGGCTTGGTCACTTGGTAACTCTTCTGAGTTAAGAGCTTCATTGGATGGCTGGAGAAATAGCTCAGTTGGCAAAGGGTTGGTCTTACAAGCATGAAGACCTGAGTTCAGTGCCCAGAACTCACAGTAAGTGCTCAGAGTTGGCACTTGTAACCTCAGCTCTGAGGAGATGGAGATGGGCAGACTGCTGTCTGGGTTCCACTTGTCAGTCAGCCTTGATGAGCTCTGGGACACAGAGAGACTGTCTCAGGGGGTTAAAAAAAAGAGGGCAACAAACGTAAACTCTGAGGTATGTATGCCACTCAAAGTTGTCTTTTAGCTTCCATACATGTGAATCTATAGATGAACAGGAACACCCCCTAACAATTCCCCCACATTCGTGAATCTATGTATACACACATGGCAGAGAGTACACACCATGTACACACACACACACACACACACACACACACACACACACACACACACACACAAATACACCCCCAAGTTCCTCTATGTAGTCCAACCTAAGCTTCTAAGTCTACAGAATCCAGACACCATCTTTCATTCTATGGTTTATCTCATTGCTAATTTTTATTCCCTCATTTTTTTTTCTACTAAGCTTTCCTAAGTCTGATTCCATGGTTCCAACATTCGTGTAAATGGCTTTTTAGTCCACAAAAGGAACTTTGTACAGAAACTGAGGATACGTCCACATTTAAACCCAAATACCGTTTCTTATTAGGGAAATCATGAGAGAATATGTATTTAAACCACATATACCCTGAACTTTTTTTTTTTTTACTGTAAAAGACATTATTAGTTTTTTAAGATATTTTTATGAGTAAAATAATTATTCTGTTACTATGTATATTCAAATTTTCTGATACAACACTTGGTCCCCAAACAGCACAAAAACAGAGAGCTTCGTGTTTTTCCCACCATGAAGGGTCTTGAGGACACCTGCCCACCTAACCAAAGAAATGACCCCTTATCTACCCACCCAGGGCACAGACGTGGATCATGAGGCCCAGCAGCCGGCTCTCAAGAGACTCTCAGGTCTTTTCCTCAGGTCTCTCATGGACATCTGCCCAGTGGGATGTCTGGGCAGAATATTTGCTTTCATATTGCTTCAACACACACTTTATTCGATGACTATAACTCTCCATATCAGAGTCTAAAGCAGGGACTCCATGAGGCTGTGAACTAAATAACTTACGTTCCTAGTAGAAAAGGGCACAGTCCTTTCAATTTTTGATAAATATATAAATACAGCAATTTTCAGTCATTAGTATAGTGTGCTTGTCAGTTTTATGTGAATTTGACACACAAACAGAGTAATCTGGAAGGGGTGAACCTTAATTGAGGAAAATACCTGTACAAGATTCAGCTGCAAGGTATTTTCTTAGTTATTAATGAGAGAGGGGCCAGTACATTATGGATGGGGCCATCCCTGGGCCAGTGGTCCTGCGTTCTATAAGGAAGCAAACTGAGCAAGTCATGGGGAGCAAGCCAGCAAACAACACTCCTCCATAGCCTCTGCATCAGCTCCTGCCTCCAGGATCCTGCCATGACTGAGTTCCTACCCTGACTTCCCTTGATAATGAACTGCGATGTGGAAGTATAAGCCTAGTTTACATTTTCTTCCCCAACTTGCTTTTTGGTCATGGTGTTGGGTTGCAGCAAGAAAAGCCTTAACTATGACATAGTGTCTTACATACAGCTAGCTTTCAGTAACATTCCTGATAACTGGTGAGTAGAAATGGACAATTTCCATGGTCCACTGATAGCCTACTTCTTCTAGTTTTCAATTATGTTTGATAACAACATGCTCAGACTCTGGAATGGAAGCAGTGTCCTAGCCTTTACACGTTACTCCATCCAAAGACAGTCTGTATCCCTGAGCATGTGTATTTGGTTCTAAAAGTAATTTTTAATTAATTAATTAATTAATTAATTAATATATAAATGTTTGAGTTAAACAAGGAGGCTTTTGGTACACATAAAGAAATCACTAGGACAAGCAAAGACTGGGGCTGCCAGTACTATCACATGGTCTCCCGTTGTGCACATCAGTTACAGGAATGCACAGTATTTGATGCTCGGTCCAAAGCTACAGTCCATAGGCTGGAAGCTGTCAGTCTTGGCTTGGTCATCTGACACAGCAGCAAGACCCCCTCTCCCCATCTTCTTCTAATCCTAGCCTTGCAGCTACCCTTCTCTACACTTTAATGTGTTTAATGATGGATGTTGATATCTCTCATGTATCTCCATGTAGTCTTTTCAATCTCTGTGTGGTTCATTGCACTTAATAAAAAAAAATCCTCTATGCTGATCCATGTTGCTGCAGATGGCAGATTTTCTGCCTTCTTTAAGGGTGACTAATACTTAACTGCACATCTTCACTCCATGGCCTTGCCACTCCTTCCTGCATGCGAGCTATGTTTTCATATATAGGCCATTATGAACAGTTTTCAACATTGTGAATAATGGTGAAATAATGCTTTGTATTTATTGAAGCCCATATTTCTCCATAATTTCTCTTCCAAACACTTTTCCTAAATACTATTTCCCTGAAGCCACATTCTTCTACCTAATTGAACCTGGACAAAGATTTAATACTTGCCAACATCTTCCTAATTCTTTCCAACTATGAAATTCTATTACAGCAATGGCTATTCCCAGCAATCCATCACAGTTCACCAAATATTAAGCCCTTACTCCAGGTAGGTATTGTACTCGGTACTCAGGGTATTCAGCCTGTGTGTGCATGTGGCTGTTGTGAAAGTCATACACAGTAGATGATGGTAGCATACTGAGGAACTGGGTAGGGCTCAGACCAAAGAGGACGCATGCTAATGGTCTTTTTTTATGTTCATTTCTCTTCAAGAAAGTCCTGAGAATGTGAATTAGCCTGAGCATTTTTATAAATGCAAATCATGCATTATGAATGCATATTTAAAGGATTATAATTTTCTTCTTTTATAGCAAAAAGCTACAAGATACGAACCATGGCACTCCTGTTCAAGCAAAATTTGATGGTTTTCCTAAAGATGTGCCATCTCTCTGCCTCTGCCCTTTGTTCTCCTCTATTTCCCTTCAAATGATGAAGACCCATTCTGTCTACCTCCAAGCTTTTTCATATCAACCGTCCTATTTATACCCTTGAGTCAATTGGAATGGAAGAAAGGGTGGAGGTTATTTTTTTCCACCTGTTCCAGGAACATGTGTTCGAAGAATGAATTTTTCCCCTCATTAAATCACTTTGGCAATTTTCCAGGAATTCTTATTTTAATATCAACTAAGGAAGTGCATGGTTTCTATCTGAAGGTAATGAATTCAATAAGGTTTTCAAATACTTTTAATTTTATTATTTAAAATTGCATGTATTGGAAATTTAGTTTGCACAGAACTGTGAAACATGAATCAACCTAGAATGCTCCATCTCCATATGTAGTTCACCAATATATGCACACTTCATATGCTGAAAACTCTCAACGTAGGCCTCTTTCCCCATGGCTTGCTCTAAAGTGACATGGTGACAGGGTCCAGAGAAAGGGATCAATTCTAGGTATTCTTAGGAAATGTGGGCATATGCATGAGAGCTGAGAAACAGAGAAAAGACAATACAGTGAGTCCCAATGGACATGAGGCCTGGGGAAACATGGTGGATGATCTGGAGTTGCCTTGACCTCCACTGCCTCCCCTCCTTACTCCTGTGAGGCATTAGTTCCTTACGTGGTCTGTAGCCCAGGCCACTCCAGAGGAGCTGAGAGCCTCTGGCTGAGCACATGGACAACATGGGCTTCCAAGTGTGAGGAAGGCTGTTTTCAAAGAAACAAAAGTATCCCAGAGCCAAAAATGCAATGTTAACAGGGAACAGTGGGCTCCCAAGTCTTCTAGTACAGTGTGCAAAAGTTGTGTCGTCTGAGAAGAGTGGGCATATTGGTCTAGATTTATGGAATGGATCTCAGAAGAACTACAGAGTAAGACTTGTGGCAAATGGTGAGGTGCGCAGTAGGGGTGTCTTGCATGACATCTGAGAAACCAGGCAGGCAGCAGCTCACCTAGAAGGATCTCTTGCCTCCTCTGAGTCTTTCTTCTGTTCAGAGGGCCACAGTAGGTAGAAGAAGAGATCTTTATACATTCTCCCAATTATAGTGTATGCTGGAGGAATAGCAGAATCTGATGGAGGACAGAATGTTGGGCTCAGCACCCTAAACCCATGGGGACACACATATACACGGGCAGAAAATATGAAATAAAGTAAGTACAGTAACCAACAGAGGGGGAAGAAACAAAATGAAACAAAACACCAAGCAGAAACAATGGGTCAGAGCAATGTACTGGTATTGTTCTGAAACATCCTGTTACTTCCAGGGCAGATGCAGATCCATCACAAAGCTTCATTCCTTTGACTAAAATACCATTGTCCTTAGAGGGCCGACACACTGGCATAGCACATAACGATTAATTTCATATTAATTGATTTATCTTCATTAGCATATTTTTTGGCTAAGAAATTCTCTTACAGCTGCAGTATTCCAAACAGATACACAGCACTGCAATTTGGGGTACACATAGAGGAAAATCTGCAAGGGGCAATACAGAACCTGCGAAGGGCCAGAGAAAGAAAGGAGCTGCAGAGTCTGGGTCTGACCAGGGGTTCAAGGCTCTCTTGGGCTCAGTGACCTACTATTGCATTCAGATGGCCCCTGAGGCTAACCTTACTCTACCCCACAACTTCTGAGGGTTGATGTTAAAGTAGGTTAATGGGAAACAGCAGGACCCTGCTGGACTCATAGCTAAGACAGTTAGGTTGTGGGGAGGAGCCTATTTGTGTGTACCACCATTGGTTCATAAGGGAGGCAAAGGGTCCTTGGGAGAAGGCAGCATATTAAAGGTATTGTCTGAAGAGGTTCTCTGCTAAAGGAGCTCAGAAGATTGCTCCTCAGTGTAAGGGCCTGTGTGTTCTGCTCAATGCAGCTCCCTTTTTGCTGCCTGTCTCCTGGAATCCTCTGCTCATCCTTCCATGAGTGAGACAACAAGTGGTTGGTAGCATTAGCTAGCAGAGTCCCAGTACAGCTTCCTGCAGAAGGGTCTCTGAGCTCTTCTGCACACAAGGTGATGGAGAAGGCTTTTGAAATGAGATCATCACAATGAACCCATGGTAAAGATACAAGTTCCTTCCCCATCTCTAGTTTCACCTGATTCCCTTTCCATAGGGAACATCTTCAGAGATGAAAGACAGGAAATCAAGTGGCTTAGCAGAAGTCTGGGCCTCCTGGACTCCATTGAGTTACACATCTCCATGTTACAGTACCCCATGTCACCTACCTCGTCACATCCCTCCACAGTCCTATAGTTATGTCAGTCTATAGAGGCTGGTGAAAGTTGGGACATTTGGTATGTTGGCACTGAGGAATAGGAAGAATGATATAGCCTTAGTGATACCAACAGATTTATGACAATCCACTTAAACAGGGTATGCTCAAAGAAGACCTTTGGAAAAAAAATATATATGCCTTTGTTGGGTTTGTTGTTTTCAATGCTTTAACAGAAAATGTCTGAAAGCAACTTAGGAAAGAAAAAGAGAAGGGTTTGCTTAGGCTCACGATTTGAGCATGCAGTTCATCATGGAGGTGGAGGAGAAGTGCAGGAGAGACAGCATGAAGAAGCTGATCATGTTGCATCATATTCCATAAGCAGAGAAAGGGGGATGCTGGTACCCCAGCCCACAGGATGGTGCTTATGTGAAATGAGTTTTTGAATCACTGCTGACCCAGTCTAGAAATTCCTTCAGGGACTGAGATGTTTGTCAAGTAAGCCATTGCACATCCCATGATGTTGCTGGTCGATATTAACACCACATGTGTATTTAGAAGTTCACACAAAAGGAAATTTTCTTTTTTAAAAAAAATTAGGTCAGATATTCAAGGAATCTCAGAAAGATTTCCAATATGACTACCTTTGGACAAATAAACAAAATCCAGAACAACCTATAGATCCAGAATTTCCAAGCCCAGTGTCGTATCACACACTTACATATGGCATAGCTGTGACTGGGAAGAAATACATTCCTGATCTGTGAGTCTGGGGACCTTCCTGTCTAAGGTTTCCCCTGGAGACTGATAAAAGTAGGCACATGTGAGTCTATGTACTTATGCCCTGTTAATATTTGATATATTCTAGCCATACAAACAAGTGGTTAAGATATTCCAGAGCTTTCTGTTGGACTTGTCCTTTCAAATGTGGTTTGAGGTGGTCTCACGAAGTATATTAAATGGAATCTATGCATGCATACATCCTCTGTAAGCACACGGCTGCTCTGTCTGCTCTTGAGTTTAGAGACATAATTCAGCAGATCTTTGCTGCTTCCTTCCAAGAAATCTAATCAAACCGGTACTGGGAAGAACCAATATGGTTAGGGTCTGCTAAGGAAGAAAATATATTCAGAATTTTGCCTCCAGGACCGAATAAATAGATTTTCTTATTATTGCTGCAATCTGATCTCCAACGTATAAAATGAGGATAAAATAATAAAAATAAAAGACATAAAGTACAAAATGGCAGAGTAAAAACATGAAACAGTTCGGAGGAGGGGGGTATTGGGGGGTTCTTGGTGACATTTCCTCAGACAATAATGAAAAAAAATGAAGAGGTCTAATGTTTACCCAGCTCAGCATCTTCCAGCTTCCCCAGGGAATGAAATCTCTCTCTTCCCCAGGGTGGTACTTACTTTGCTGCATATGTATTGGCATGAAATTGCCTACAGAGGGATCACAGCTTGGGGCAAGCTTTGTGGAGGATGAAGGTGAGTAAGAATTTCCCTTTGCTAAACTGTATTTCTTTCTAGTGAAGTTCCCATCTCAAAATGTGTCCTGACCAGCTGGGCAAGTCAAGCGAAAACAACCCCTCCTCCCTCGAATCAAACAAAGCCTTCAACGTTAATTTCTAGTTCCCATTCCTCTCCCGGTAACCTTCACTCGGCCCTCTCCTCATCGAAGGGTTTTATGTGAAAACAAGATTTCCTTCTCTGCGCCCATTTACTCCCAGCAAGAGTCAAGATGGGAGCTCGCATCAAAAGGAGACAGGAAGATTCTGAGAACTGAGATTCATGAAATAAATGTTTCTCTCCATTCCAGGCAGGAATTACACGCAGATGCCTTTTATGTTTCAGGGAATCTAAAGGCAGAGAAAGGTAATGGTTTCAAGGTGTACTCCCAAAGATTATGTGCTGTTATCAGGCACCGCCGGCAAATGTTCATGGTATTTAGAGAGGGACCACTGGGAGGAAATGGGGATTAGATGTGGTTCTAGAGGTAGTGAACATGGCAGTGCCAGTAGGTTTTAAGAAGAGCAGTGGGGCTGGACATGTGGCTCAGCTGATAGAATATTCACTGCCCCCTTGTAAGAAACTCAGAGTTTGAACCCCAGTAAACCCATAATCCCAAAACCCAGGAAGTTTGATCGGGAGAAAAAAAATTCCAGGGCTATCATCCCTGGCTACCTAGACAAGCTTAGGATTCATGAGATCCTGTCTCAAAGTAAAGATAGTGTGCTTGCTCTGTCTTGCCACATCCGGTCACAGCACAGTGAGATGCCAAGTAGATCTCTGTGACTTCTCAGACTCCAGAGCCACGAGTTTAGTCCCACTTGCTATAAAATGCCTACACCCAGTATACAGATGCCAATAGAAAAAGGAATTCAGACTGGTAAGTATTACATAAGAGCCTTCTGAAAGGGTTGGGCTAGGATGATGAAAGGTGGGCAGTGTGCAAACAAAGGTAACAAAAATACATGTAGTGGGAGTTCCATGGCTGGAACAAGGTGCTGAAACAGTGCATTTGTGTGTGTGTGTGTGTGTGTGTGTGTGTGTGTGTGTGTGTGTGTGTGTGTGCGCGCGCGCGCGCACATTCACACAAGTGAACAAGTAGGAAAATGCTGTTTAACAGAGCTTAGTCCTGGGATTTAGTGGGGTGCACCTTGGTTGCCTGCTTTTCCCAGCATAAGCACAGGAGCTTAGTCTCTCTAATGATGATACTGAAAAAACAAAGAAACAAAAAACAAAAAACAAAACAAACAAACAAACAAACAAACAAAAAAACAGAGACTTGGATTACGTTTCAAAGACCCCAACCTGACACCTAAGATTAGAATTCAGGTTTTTCTATAAACATGGTCTATTCCCTACCTCACTCCCCCCTTCTCCCCTCCCCATTTCTCTCCTCTAGCTTCTCTTCTTTTCTTTTTTTATTCCATTGCTTTCTAGACAGTTTCAAGTCACCCAGCCTGGCCTCCATCTTGCTTTATATCCCAGCTTTACTTCTTCAGGGCCAGGATTGCAGGTGTGTCCCGCATGCTGGGGATGGGGAGGGAAGCGGGCTTGCTGGGCAGGAAGTCTACCAGTTGAACTCTAGCCACCTTCCTGCCAGCCTTCCTTTGCTGTTTGACACTATGGTATTAATTTCAAAGTGAAATCTAATATCATTTAAAACCTAAACAGAACACTAATGACTTATGCTCTAAGATTAAGAATTGATAAATGGGATCTTATATTGAAAAGCTTCTGTTAAGTGAAGGACACTGTCAATAGGACAAAATGACAATCCACAAATGGGGAAACAGTCTTTACCAACCGTACATTCGATAGAGGGCAAATATCCAAAATATACAAAGAACTTAAGAAGACAGACTCCAGAGAGCTAAATCACCCTATTAAAAATGGGGTACGGAGCTAAACAGAGAATTCTCAACAGAGGAATTGCAAATGGCTGAGAAGCACTTTAAGAAATGTTCAACATTCTTAGTCACCAGGAAAATGCAAATTAAAACAACCCTGAGATTCCACCTCACACCAGTCAGAATGGCTAAGATAAAACTCAGCTGACAACAGATGCTGGCGAGGATGTGGAGAAAGAGGAACACTCCTCCATTGTTGGTGGGATTGCAAACCGGTACCACCACTCTGGAAATCAGTCTGGAGGTTCCTCAGAAAATTGAAAATAGTTCTATATGAGGACTCAGCAATATGCCTCCTTGGCATATACCCAAAACATGCCCCAACATGTAAAAGGACATATACTCCACTATGTTCATAGCGGCCTTATTTATAATAGTCAGAAGCTGGAAAGAGCCCAGATGTCCCTCAACAGAGGAATGGATGCAGAAAATGTGGTAAATTTACACAGTGGGTACTACTCAGCTTTTGAAAGCAATGATTTCATGAAATTTGCAGGTAAATGGATGGAACTTGAAAATATAACCACTCAAAAAAGAACACACATGGTATGTATTCACTGATAAATGGATATTAGCCAAAAAGAAGCTTGCAGTACCAACAATACCACAGACCGTATGAAACTCAAGAAGGAAGAAGATCACATCAAGTGTGGATGCTAGAGTACTACTCAGTAGGGGTAAGAGAATGAGCTCTAGGAAGTAGAGGGAGAGGGGGACCTGGGTGGTAGAGAGGAGGGCAAAAGGGGGGAAATATGGGAGGAGATGGGGAGAAGCACAGCCGGTCAGGAATTTGACAGTAGGTGTCTAGCATTAGGGGGGGATTGGAGGTAGCCATTAGAAAGTCCCAGATTCCAGGGACCCAAGAGGTTCCCAGGATCCAACAGGGAGGATTTGACCAAATTACCCAAAAAAGGGGAGATAGACCCTGTAGAGATCATATTTAATGGATAGGTATGGCCCCCAGTTGAGGGGTGGGGCTATCCATCCACCTCAAAAATATTAATCCAAAATTGTTCCTGTCAAAAGGAAATGCAGGGACAAAGAGTGGAGCAGAGACTGAAGGAAAGACCATCCAGAGACTGCTTCACCTAGAGATCCATCCCATAACTAAACCCAGTCACTATTGCCGATGCTAAGAAGTACTTACTCACAGGAGCCCAGTATAGCTGTTTCCTTAGAGGCTCTGCCAGAGCTGGACCAATACAGACGCAAATGTACACAGCCAAATATTGGACTGAGTGTGGGGACCCCAATGGGGCAAGGACTGTAGGAGCTGAAGGGGTTTGCAACCTCATAGAAAGGACAATCATATCAACCAACCAGACTCCCCACACCAGTGCTCCCATGAACTAAATCACCAAAGAGTACACAGTGGGTATCCATGACTCCAGCTAGATATGTAGCAGAGGTTGACCTTATCTTGCATCACTGGGAGGGGAGCCCCTTGGTCCTGTGGAGGTTTGATAGGGGAACACTAGGCCGCTGAGGCAGGAGTGGTTGGGCGGGTGGGAAGCACCCTCATAGAGACAAGAGGGAGGTATGGGGGGAAAGGGGGCTTGTGGAGGGAAAACTGGGAAGGGGGATAACATTTGAAATGTAAATAAATAAGCAATAAAAATAAAAATAAATAAAACTCATTGCAACATTCAAAGATAAAAATGTTAAACACAAGCATGATTCTTAGTACACATCCAAGAGAAACATCATAAAAAGAGAAAAAAGAAACGGAACTATCAGATATTTGACTAATTTTGTTGAATAAGTGACAGCTCATCCTTATTGTTGTGTCAATCATTGTATACCTCTATTCATTCATCCTTTCTTCATCTGAGTGCTTTCCTGGTTCTCTTCTTCCCCCTCTTTCCTCCTCCTCACTATAAAGCAGAAGCTGGCTCTGAGTGTGACTGTTAAGAGCTTCTGAGTGTTGGGATCACAAGTATGCATCACACCAGACACAAATTATTATCAGAAGACAGTTGTGTAAAACTCACCACAGTACAGTTTCCACTTTAGAGAGGAAGTAAGGTTTGAAGGGAGAGCCTAGGGCACTTGCTGACCTCCCCACAGAGTGTGTCAACAGCTAATCTACTTCTGTTGAAATGCAGACTGGGTTTACTCTAACCACTGGTTTATTCCAAACTCCTCAAAAGTAAGAATAAACACTTTGGTCTACAATGGAGACAGAGAAAGGATTCCAAGACACTGCCTAATATTTCAAATTAACCCCAGTCCTGGGTTTTAGACAAACTTCCTACCTAACTTTCAGGATCCTGTTTCCCTCGATGTCAAGGCTGCATGGGGGGACTGGCAGAAAAGGCAGTGGTAGGTTCTTTAATATACTCTCGCATCCTTGCTGTGGGCAGATGAGGGTGTAAGTCTGAGGCTTACGATGATATCACTATTGTCCATGAATTCTGGAGTACTCTGGTGAGGGGTGGACACTAGGCTTCCTTCTGGAAGGGGTTTTGGGAAAATGTGCTTCTAAGCATAAGAAAAGGAATTCTCAACCTGTTGGGTTGTGACCCTTTTGCTGGGCTTGCTTAAGACCGTTGAAATCACACATATTTACATTCTGATTCAGTAGCAAATTTACAATTATGAAGTAGCAATGAAAATAAATTTTGTGGTTGGGGAGGGTCACAACAACATGCGGAACTGTATTAAAGGATCGCAGCATTGTGAAGGTTGAGAACTACTACTAATATAAAGGCATGCATCGTAGGGACTACATGGTGTAAGAACTGTTACCAGGTCTGCACAGCAGAGTGAAATGGAAGTGAAGTCAGTCTACCAGGGAGTCAGCTAGAGGGATTAGCAGGAAGTTGAAGGCTTTGCTTGGTAGGCTAAGCAGCTTTGTCTTAACTCAGTGCCCTAGTAGCCTTCTTTGAGAACCGGAGGCTCTCTGACAATTGGTACTTAGTATCAGTGACATATATTTCAATAAGAGAGTCATAAGACTAATTAAAAGCATTTATCAGTACTCTAGCCAACAGGAAGAGTCAAAGCACTACTTGCCTAAGCTGTAAGCCACTTCGTGGTTTAGATCCCCCGGGGCTAATTAACACTTTGTGAAGAAAGGAACCAAGAAGCAATCCTGTGTCCCTTTGGAAGGTGTCAAAATTTCTGCCAAGAGCTAAGTTCCTCTTTTTGCTGAGGACAGACATGCATACTATCCAAAGGCATACGTAGGTCTATATGCATGTTATCCAAAGGCGTACCTGGATCTACATTCATGATGTAAAAAGGCATTTAGGAGTCCACACGCGTGCAATATAAAGGCATTCATAGGTCTCTATGCATGCTGTATAAGGCATTTGTCTGTATCAATGCTGAAGAACTCCAAAGTGCCTTGTGTGATATCAATGACGTAACACAGCCCTGGCTTGACAGTGATTCAAGCAAGCCTCATGCCTGGCCAGATTACATATGACTTCACAATCCAGTGTCACCTGTGTAGGGGTCTGCCTGAAATCTTTCTAACCTATTCCTTGATTGTTCTGGGACAGGTGTCATGTGCTGCAAAGCCCTTAGACCACTATGGGCTCCCTAATGGTCCCTCTGTCCATGTGCCCATGTGAAAGAGCTGATGTGGAAGGTCCTGGAGGCTCGACTAACTGTGTAAATTGGAAAGAGCCTTTAGTTGATTTGGTCTTCCAAGTATTTTCTGTGAGATCCACAACTGTCTCCAAGCTGCCCACTCTTGTATGTCCCTTCCGATACCTTTATCCAGATCCCTTTGTTCCCAATCTTTAATCTGCTATCAAATGAGGGGACAGATGATTCTGTTCAACTTACAATTTAGTGTTTATGAGACTGGGTATTTGTATTTCAAAGCTATATTAAGAATCCTAATGATATTCCGCCATACTCAGAGATCAGTGCCTAGCCCAATTATCACCAGAGTGGTTTCTGCCAGCAGCTGATGGGAGTAGATGTAGAGACCCATAGTCAAACATTAGGTGGAGCTAGGGGAATCCTGTAGAAGAAAGGGAGGAATGACTGTAGGAGTTGGAGGGATCGAGGAAACGAAGAAAACAGGGCTAACAGAATCAATATAGCAGGGCTTGTCAGGGCTCAGAGACTGAAGTAGCGTGTGTGGGCCTATACTAGGTTCTCTGCACATATGTTTGTTGTATGGCTTGGTGTTCTATGGGAGTGGGGGTTGTCTCTGACTCCCGTGTACTCTGGGGATCCCTTTCTTCTACTAAGTTGCCTCATCAAGTCTTAATATGAGGGTTTGTGCCTAGTCTTGTTACATCTTGTTCCCCCATGTTCAGTTGACATCACTGGGAGGCCTGCTTATTTCTGAAGGTAAATGGAGTAGGAGTGGATTTAGGAGAAAGGGGAGGTAGGGGTGACTGGAAGGAGTGGAGGAAGGGAAACTGTAATCAGGACGAATCGTATGAGAAAAGACTACAAAAAAAAAAAAAGGAAAAAAATACTGAATGTGGGTTGAAAATACATTTCAGTGAGTGGAGTGTTTGCCCTGGCTCAGCCTTCTGCACTGCACTGCAGATGGTAGTTGTGGCAACAGTCACCTGTAACCCCAGTACTTGGAAGGTGCTAGAGCTTCAGACATTGCCAACCAGCTAGCTACACAGAGAGTTTGAGGCTAGCCTGAGCTACATGAGACCTTCTCTCAACAAAAGAAAGCAAAACAAAATTAACCCCTAAAACAAAGCAGGCTATTTAATGTCTGTAATGGTTAAACTTACGTATCAGCACGGGTAATGGGTGTCTAGATCTCTGGATAAACGTTACTCTGAGTATGTCTGCTCCTGGTAGAGATTGGTACTTCAATCTGTAAGCCCAGTAGAGTGTGCATGGTTATCATCCAAGGTGCTGAGGACCAACGTAGCAAGGCAGACAAAGGGATAATCAGACCTCCATTTTTAATCTGGAGCTGAGATACTGTTCAGCTCTAGATGCTACTGTTTCTCAGACCTCACCATCAGTCCTACCATCTGTTGGCGTGGACTGCAATATTCAGAGTCAAGGGATCCTCAGGTTCCACCATTCAGTGAGCCTGTCTCTCCCATTGACTGCCTCACTGTGGATTTCGTATTAATTCTAGAGAAAAGAGGGTAAAAGCTTTTGATTGTTTATACTGCAAGGTCTTGATTTCTATTTCTCTTACTCATTTAAATCTGTTCCTACAAACTAGTTTTTCTTCCTTGATTTTATTTTTTCCTGCTACATCTTGCTAAGTTTACCCACCCACCCACACCACACCCCCCGAAAAAAGAAAGAATTTTCAGACTGATGTACATTTGAGTAGTAGGTTTCAACATGGAAGGGAGATTTTCTTTAATTGCAGTTGACAAAAAGTATAATAATTTAGAACTTGTGTGGAAATTCTAAAACTGGTAAGAAAGGCATAAGCTCAACAGAACAACAAAGAAGGATCTGATAGAAGATGAAAGAAAGATATTGAACAAGTCTGCAAAGACAGGAGGCAAGTCTGTAGTGGTCAAGAAAACATTAAGTCAAGAGACACAGAAACCTCCTGCCCATTCTATTATGATCTAAAGAGATCACAGGAGTATACTGGCACCAGGACTCTCATAATGCAAAAATCTGGAAAAGATTATATATACATATAAAGTTCTACTGACTTGAGTTTCCATTATGCCAGCCAGCACTCTATCACCAGGCTATGCCCTGGCAACAATCTTGAAGAAGAAGACAAGTGAACCACAATACATTTTGTACCACTCAAACTGAGTTAATATCATTGCTACACAGACATGGGGCTAAACCTTAGCAATACCATTTTAAACAGACCCAGAAATCCTGAAAGGCTGTGTATGGCACATATTGTGAGTTAGGAGCGATAAGATAAAAACACCCGAAAGTATTTACATATTAAAATCCTGTGGCCAGTCTCCCCAAGAACAGGGAGCACGGACACCCGAGTGCTGCCTTCACAGGGCCTTCAAAGCTCAGGAGCAGGAGATGGAATGGTGAGACCTGGCTTGTGTTCCAGGTCCCAACATCTGTTCTTCATGGCATGCATACTTATGAAAAGACACTAAATAAATAATTTGGCAAATAAATGACATGGTCTGTGTGTGAACCCCTGTGCTCTTGCGAACCTCGATGATGAATCTACAATCTGGGTGTGTGCACTTGACATTCAGAAAGTAGAAAAGAAGAAAGAACAGGAGGAGGGAGGGAGGGAGGGAAGAGAGGAGACGAGAAAATTATTTTAGTGCTCTGAGCAGGAAACTCCTGCTCTCTAAGAGTGGTGAAATTAGTCTTGCTTCACGTTTGTTTCTAGCAATGCGCCTGGATGCCAGCAGTCTGGTGATACAGTCATTTCTACTAATTTCTTAGAGGAAGAAAGAGTGAGCCAGGAATACTACATGGCCAACAAGGGAAAAAATGTTCTTACTATAAAAAGAACACCCCTTAAAGACGAAGGGCGCAGAGGATGCAGAGGAAGCCCCATATGTTCTCTTTAGAAAAATCCCTGTTTAATAAATTTAACTTATCCACAAAGACACAGTGACCCACAGAATGCTTCTGAGCACTACATGAGGACAGAGAGAGGGCTCTCTCCATAAGAGTCTGAGGCAAGGAGACCCAGGCTCCTTTTCCAGACTAAGGGTGGTGCGCATGTGTGAGTGTTCCATATGGGTAAGAGATGCCCACACAGAATAAAGACTAAAGATGGAAGTCAACAAGGAATGAGGCACTTTGGGGGGAAACACTTAACGGAACTTAACTTTAATGTAGGGCAGACTAAATATAACTTCAACCTCGGGCGTCAAGGAAGGGGTGTGTGTTAATGCTGTTTCCTTCATTAGGTTCACCACATGGGAAACCCACTCTGTGTAAAATTGAGACAAAGATTTAAATTGAAACATGACAGTGGCAACCATTGACTGTTTCACATAAGCATGTTTAGAACACTGAAAGTCTGTTCTGCAGACATCTGTTGGTGCAAAAATACTTGGGAGAGAGTAGCCCATGCCATGAACTGCCTTTGTGGTGCTAGGTTAAAATAGAAAAAAATTAATATTTTTATAAAAATAATGTACCATAATCCCAATTTTAGAGTATGTTTTAGTCTGCTTGTTTATCTACTCTTCTGTCACTATAGATATCAGTCTGCTTGCATCATGCAAATGGAGACCAAAATTTTAAAATGGTGTGCATAGGTACAAGTGTGGACAAGGATGGGTAACCTTGGTAGGCTTGACCACACCTATGCCCAGGGAGGTGTGTGTGGATGTGCCACACTGAGGAGGGCTTGTCTTCATTTACATATTAGGGAAGGTAGAGATGGCTCAGTGAGTAAAGAGGTTGCTTTGCAATGATAGGAACCTGAATATGGTCCTTAGAATCCATGTTAAAAAGAGAAAGGAAGGTGTGATGTTGTTCAGACATCATCCCAACCCACAGGACCCACAGGGTAGCTTACTTGCCAGTCTAGCTTACTTGTGAGTTCCAGGCTTTCCAGAGACTGTCTTAAAAGAAAGCAGGACAGAGAGTGAGGAATGATACCCAAATTTGTCCTCTGTCCTTCAAATCCATACTCATCTTTGTGGGCTTACAGATCCTGTTCTGAACGACTAGAAACTTATACATGAAGCCGGTACAATTTACTTGAAAACTGAGCCAACAATGTAAAACTATTCAGTGTGCATAATCAATTAGGCAGAAAGGCTTGTAACATTTTTATTTATACTGTGGCTCATACGCAAAATGATTGGTAATAAAGTGTTACCCACAACAGTTGTGGCACCATTTATCTTAAGCAGATTCTATAACCAATATGTCAGATGTCAATATTTACAAAATAAGCAATACATGCACTTAATTATGTCTCAAAAAAGTAGAAAAATATGAGAATATTAAGTATTTCAAACAACTCAGGAGAATATGGGGTTTTCTTTTCCAATGGCTGTCTGCCCCAGTTAGACCCATTGTCTGGAAGCTGTTCAACAAATTCTTAGAGAGATTCACTTACATCAACCCATATCTGCTGACAAAGGCAGATGCTAAAAGCCCATGCAAGCCTGCATAAGGATTTCCTCAAAATAAAATTGGTATCGTCAGTCATTGTTTACTATACCTTTAGGAGTTAACCTCTTCAGCCCTCAGAAGGGGACAGAGGTCTTTCTAAGAATGTACAGAACAGGCTTTGAGTTCTTTTTGTGTGTCCAACACACCCCTCTCTTTTGCTTCCAAAGAAGTCTTGGTTGTAGTCACAAAGTTCTTTGTTCCTCTACAATCTCTAGGCTAGGTTCCCATACCTGTTGAACTTTCATTCTCTTGCCCCTGGCCCTGAAACCAGGGTTACCTATTTTTTCTCAAATCTAATAAATCTATTCTCGATTTCGGGGCAAACTTATTGTCATCTTCAAGGACCCTCTGCCAACACTCAGGGGCACCAACTAAACCTCCACCTTGGTGTGTTCCGCAGTGAGTCCCTAAGGTGCTCTGTGGTACACCCTGAGTAGCTGCAGCATAATTCCACAACACTCCTTGCTCCCCGTCTGATCCCTGATCTGTTGACACAGCTGGTGGACACAGACCTTATGTGCTTGTTGGGCTAAAGGACTCTGAGGTACAAATAAGGCATCTTCATGTTTATAGTCAGACACAGTTGACATTTTAGGAGGAAATGGCCTAAGAGGAAGTCCTAATGACTATCATGGAAGCACACTGTTGTCCCATTGGCTAAAGGACAACCCCATCCATGCATCCTGTCTCTATAAGGGGCTTTTACTTCCTTGAGTAGGCAAGGGGTGATTTCCTTAAGGAGCATGAATGTCAACAGGCCTCTGACTTCACTTTATATTTGTATGAGAATTGAATGGCATTGTGACATCCTCAGAGCTCCTAAATTATACGCACTGTCTTTGACACGGTCTCTTAAACACTGCACGAGCCTAATGTCAAAGCAAGCCCCAACGTTTCACTTCTCTGATATACATTAGGATGTGACAGTGTTATCAAACGAAGACACATGTGGCTGGAACCTGAGTGCAGAGCACCAGGCTGGAAAGAGGCCAAAGAGGAGGAATCCAGGAAACACTGAAAGCAAGGATGTGGTATAACTCCAAAATGGCCAATCCTCAACCAAGTAGTAGTTGTCAGTGTGGGTTGTTCAGTGCTATAGCCTCGGAAGCCACCAAATCTCTCCAATGCCTACAGCATGAAGCCAGGCAGCTGCCTGGGAATTTGCAGTATGATAACAAGTAATGAACTGCTTGTCCTTGTGCAGCCCAGTCACCATTCATAGGCTATTTCTTACATTCTACCCAGACCCAGGTTTCTAATCCAGATAACACAACTCAAAAGGACTAAAATTCTTGAGTCAGATATGTAAGCCAAGCCCTCGGGAGGTTAAGACAGTACGATGGCAGTTAAGTATAGGACCAATCTATGTTACAGGACAATCTATGCTTGACATCTTGACACAAGGAAATAAGCAAACAAGACTAGTGGGAACCTCTTTTATTATCAACTTACAAGAAATTATTCATGGCTTCTATATAAATAAGGAACAAAAATTTCACCTGCAAATTCCCAGTTCAAAGGGTTTGACATTCAGTTGTCACTTATATGGAAGGATACACACAGAAAAATAAAGAAAAACAAAACAAAACAAAGTTCTATGGGCCTGAAACTCTAACCTTGCTGGGTGATAGGTACCTGACATGAAAACAGCATGTGAGTTCCCATGAGACACAAACTCCAGAGCTTTGGAAGGTCAGGACAGTGTTGTGGGACATGGATAGCCTCTGTGGTCTACATAAAGTAGGTGGAATCTTGCTGCCTAACTCAGGGTCTTGAATTCAGTTTGACCCAACCTGCTGATGGCAGGTCCTGCCTGCTTCACCTAGAAACAGAGAATCCTGATCTGAAAATGTCTAGAGTCTAACTTCTGTCTGGTCCTCTACTAAAAAATAGAAGTTGTAACAAGAATAATGACAATTGAAGTTGGAGGACACGAAGTCTGTTATAGACATTTGATTCACACAGGAGAACCAAAGTCGGGGTTAAGTCAATGATTCAGGTCCACACACAAAATTTCATTTTTGGGATGTGTATAGAAGTCACTGTGGCTACTTTGCTCTTTAGGACTTATAATGTCACTAGGGTCATAGTGCCCTTTGGGTGACAGAGTCAGACTCCAAATTCCTTATGTAATCACATCATCATGGTTTATTTCTCAATAGTGTTACTTTGAACAATGATGTCCTTTAATATCTTCATTTAATTAAGAGATAAGGTGTATTTCATTTGAAAGTACCACTCTATTTCCTCTGGTTTGGGAAGAATATTTGAGGTGAGTAATTTATAGGGGAAGTCCAGGATGATGTCTTTGAATGTGTGATATCTCGTAGCATAGTCTTGAATATGAGCAGCTCCTCTCTCTCTCTCTCTCTCTCTCTCTCTCTCTCTCTCTCTCTCTCTCTCTGTGTGTGTGTGTGTGTGTGTGTGTGTGTGTGTGTGTGTGTACAGAAAAGACAGAATACCTGGTGTGGACTCTCATTCTGACAATCCACACTTTGTAACTAAGCCAGTCCAGCAAGAATTTGCTGGCTTCCTCAGGATTGAACTGGTTTTCTGAGAACATCATTAACTCTGATGTGACAATAAATCCCTCAGGACCTGTTCACTTTTCAGCAGTATCCCACCATCCATTCCACTTCATGGGATGCATGAGTTTCCAAGGCCGTGACCGTGTTTGAGGTACAGTAGGTATGCCCAGGAGATGCCCATAACAGACTGGTGGAAGATCCTGACTGCTGCTGTGATCTTATTTTACACTGATTTCTTCCACCTCATCATCCTGGCAGTTCTTATTTCAAAGGAGTGAGGGCTTCTTTCTCTTCTGAGTCTTAGACAAGCTTCCAGCTGGCTACTGATGCCTCTCTTCTGCCAACATGCCTTTGCCTAAGGAGGATGGAGTTTCCTTCATTGATCTCTGTGCGGATCTAGAGGGATAAGTAAGGTTCATGGTCAAACCTTAGCACAAATTGTATCATGGTTTTCTGGAGGGGACACTGAACACACACACACACACACACACACACACGGATATGTGCACAAATGTGTGTGCACATGATTGTATTGTGTATCTCTCTCTCTCTCTCTCTCTCTCTCTGTGTGTGTGTGTGTGTGTGTGTGTGTATGTGTGTGTGTGTGTGTGTGTGTGTGTGTGTGTAGGTTAGAAGACAACTTGCAGAAGTTGGGTGTCTCCTACCATGTGGGTCCCTAGGATAGAACTCACGTCATTGGGCTTTTCGGCTAGGTGTTTTTTTTTTTATCCCACTGAGCCATCTTGATGGACCTAACTCTTTTATGCAATCTTGATCTTGCAAGCTCACACTTACTATGTAATTTTGTGTGTGTGTGTATTTTAGTAGTCCGGCATCAGGACTGTGAACAGATGTGATTTCTCTACCACTGCCCCTTGCATTGGGGCTCAGCATCTGATTCACTCTGACCAAGAACACATTAGAAAATGCGATGGTGAAAGTAATTTCTTGCTCCTAGCTCTCGCCTCCTTTTTCTGCATTTGGGTCCCAGGAAGGACCTTAGGAAGATGTTCACTAGTATGTGAAGGATAGAGATGGCATGGACCAGCCCTTTCTCTCTCAAAAACAAATCATGTAAGCACTGTACAGACACCAAATCTGAGGCAGAAAAAACTGGTAACTGCCAGGGAAGTGTGAGAAATAAGTTTATTGTTTTTGCCTCTGGGTTTGTGGGTGATTTGTTAGTAGTTTCAAACAGCTGGTAGAGAGACTAAGCAGCTGTGACCAGAAATCAATTTTCTTGGAGATGGGAAAAGTTGAAGCACCTGCCCATGCAGGCTGTCAAAAGATCTTAACACTTTCACCTTCCCCAGTGGGACTATTACAGTGCAAAGCATATAATCTTGTTAAGAGCAATACAAGCTTCCACATTGGAGACCTACTGAGGTGTCAGAGGTAAGTCTAGTGTTACTACAACAACAACCACAAGTACCATATCTGATTAATCCACAAATATTCTTCCATTTTTACAATGTAAGTATATTTTTTAATGTAATAGTGTATTGGTCACACTTTGCATAGCAGTGATCAAAGTACCTCAAATTAAACGAATGGATTATTTATTTATTTATTTATTTATCCTATGGTTTCAGTGCATGGTCAATTATTTCTGTGTTTGGGGCATATGGTAAAGCCAAAAATCATGGCTGCAAGAAAAGGTGGCAGAGAAAGACCTGAGGATAAGACACAAACCTTAAGGATCATTTTCTTTTCTTTTCTTTTTTTCATTAGATATATTTCTCTATTTACATTTCAAATGTTATTCCCTTTCCTGGTTTCCTGTCCATAAGCCTCCCATTCCCTCCCCCTCCCCCATACGTCCACCCCCCTTACCGCCCTCCTCCAACATTCCCCTGCACTGGGAGTCCAACTTTGGCAGGACCAAGAACTTCCCATTCCACTGGTGCCCAAACAAGGCTATTCTCTTCTACATATGCAGTTGGAGCCCTGGGTCAGTCCATGTATAGTCTTTGGGTAGTGGTTAGTCCATGGAAGCTCTGATTGGTTGACATTGCTGCTTTTATAGGGTTGCAAGCTCCTTCAGCTCTTTCAATCCTACCTGTAATTCCCCCAAAGGGAGTCCTGTTCTCAGTTCAGTAGTTTGCTGCTAGCATTGGCCTCTATATTGGACATGCTCTTGGATGTGTCTCTCAGGAGAGATCTATATCCGGTCCCTTTCAGCATGCACTTTTTAGCTTCATCAATCTTACCTAGTTTTGGTGGCTGTATATATATGGGCCACATGTGGGGAAGGTTCCAAATGACCATTCCCTCAGTCTTTGCTCTAATCTTTGCCTCTATATCCCCCCTATGGATATTTTTGTTCTCCCTTTTAAGAAGGAGTGGGAGCATCCACATTTTCGTCATCCTTCTTGTTGAGCTTCCTGTGGTCTGTGGATTGCACCTTGGGAAATTCGAGCTTTTGGGCTAATACCCACTTATTAATGAGTGAATACCAAATGTGTTTTTCTGTTATTGGGTTACCTCACTCAGGATGCTATTTTCCAGTTCATTCCATTTGCCTATGAATTTCATGAAGTCATTGTTTTTGATAGCTGAGTAGTACTCCATTGTGTAGATGTACCACATTTTTTGAATCCATTCCTCTGTTGAGGGACATCTGGGTTCTTTCCAGGCTCTGGCTATTATAAATAAGGCTGCTATGAACATAGTGGAGCATGTGTCTTTGTTGTATGTTGGAGCATCTTCTGGGTATATGCCCAGGAGTGGTATAGCTGGGTCCTCAGGTAGTGGAATGTCCAATTTTCTGAGGAACCTCCCGACTGATTTCCAGAGTGGTTGTACCAATTTGTATTCCCACCAACAATGGAGGATTGTTTCTCTTTCTCCATATTCTGACCAGCATCCGGTGTCACTTGAGTTTTTATCTTAGCCATTCTGACTGGTGTAAGGTGGAATCTCAAGGTTGTTTTGATTTGCATTTCCCTGATGACTAAGGATGTTGAACATTTCTTTAGGTGCTTTTCGGCCACTTTATATTCCTCAGCTCAGAATGCTTTGTTTAGCTCTGTACCCCATTTTAAATAGTGTTATTTGGTCTCTGGAGTCTAACTTCTTGAGTTCTTTGTATATTTTGGATATTAGCCCTCTATCAAATGTAGGATTGGTAAAGACCTTTTCCCAATCTGTTGGTTTCTGTTCCATCTCAATGACAGTGAAGGACCATTTTCTGATGATCTACTTCTTCCAATTTTTCCTAACCCCTGAAGCTTCCAACAGCTCCTAAGATAGGACCACCACATGGGGACTGTGGCTATTTGAGTGAACAATGTCCTCATTGATTCATGCACTTGAACAATTGGTCTCCAATGGGTGATGCTGTTTGGGGAAGATTGTGGGACTGTTTGGAGGTAGAGCCCTGTTGGAGGAAGTCCACCACTGGAGGGTGGGATTTGAGAGTCATAGCTTCCATACATACCTGGTTGCTCTCTACTTCCTGTGTGTTGTTGAAGTGTGTGGGATGGGCTGTCTCTTGCTCCTCTCACCATGCTTTCCCTGTCATTATGGACATCTAGCCTCCTGGAATTTTATTGCCTTCAGTAAACAATCACACTAAGTGAGTTAGGCCAGTCCAAACTGTCTCTCTGACACCTGAGTGAGGTGTTAAGGAGCCAGTGTCAAGGTCTTACAAAAAGAAGCTGCAGCCTGAAATGAGAATTGAGGGACAGAACTCCAAGGCGAGAAGACATCCTCTAATACTGAGGTAACAGATGAATCTTTCATAGTCTTAGTCTTTAATGAATCCATTAGCAAAATGAGAAAACAAAGTGCTAGCCTTGATGTTATGTCCTTTGTCTTCAGTGTCTGTTGACTCCTGCTTGGCCATGTGTAAGGGATATGTGACATGGTTCCTGTCCCTGGAACAGAACCAGCAGGGCGTGGGCTTCCATGAGTGCTGATGGTTGCTATAGGTGTAAGGCACACACACATACGTGTGTGTGTGTGTGTGTGTGTGTGTGTGTGTGTGTGTGTGTATGTGTGTGTGTGGTGTTCCTCCTTTGGAGAAATGTCTTCTCTGCCAACATTAATGCCTCCATGATAATCAGAGACAGCATGAGTCCAAAAGGCAGCTTGAGTGTGAGAGGCAAGGGTGTGGCTAATGTCTCAGCAAAATGGTAGAAAGTCGTGACCTTCATTATAGCTCTTAAGGTTGTGGGAATAAATGGTAAAAGCATGAATTAAAAATATATGATTTACTAGGATATTCATTGCTACCTATGAGGATTTATCAACTGTGCAAAATATAAGGACGCAATATGAATTGTATAAGGAGCTAAACAGATCTAAAGGAACAGTTTGTCAGAAAGATACTAAGGAAGGAGATAAATAGAATTAGGGAGTGGTGGTGTCAGGGCAAGTTCCCACCCAGTTATGTTTTTTGTTTATGTATATAAAAGCAGGCAGATTTCTGAGTTCATTGTCAGTCTGGGGCAGAGGGACAGAGATCCAGACCCAGGCATGGTAGGAATAGTAGTTTCAGGGTGGGTCCCATCCTGCTATCTTATTGTCTGTGCTTGTGCTTGCTGTTTCTTTCTAAGAAAGAGGAGCTGGGGTCATGGGATGCTGATTCATGTGATAATCATAAGGGACCCTGGGGTAATGGCACAATTGATATGTAGACAAAAATTGGGCTTCTGCTCTGCAAGAGATGAGCTATCAGAGAGTTTTTAGAATAGCAAGAGAAACCTGTTTTTGAGTCCAACAACAGAGAACAAGTGAGCTCTGGAAACTTAAACATAAGTCATCAACTTGTAAATCCGTGATTTGACTTTCAGTCATTTGTTTTGCTGTTCCTAGAAACTCCTACTCTCAGAACCCCTCTCCAAGCTGAGACTGGTCCTTGGCAAGTGTCCTTAGCTGTGGGGTGGGATCAAAAAGGACCAGGCACTTATTCCTTGCCACTGTTGTCTAGATGTGATTTCCTCACTCCATAGGACCAAGTAATTATGTGTTAATTGTTTTGCAAGCAAAGTAACTTGTATGCAAAAGTAGTGATTAAATGGAACCTCACAGAGCAGAAATGTTTGTTGGTGATAAGTGAGACTTTCCTCAATGAAGAAATGAAAAATGGGTAGCCCATATGCTCAGCAGATTGACAGCACAGACCCAGTAAATAACCTGCAAGGTCCTTTCTTATTGAAGACAAAAAATTCATGTGCTATAGAATTCTCTAAGGGTGGCTGTAACTGCCATTGTCTTGTAAAACCCCATTGCTGGGTTTAGAGGTGGGCTTCTACAGGTCCAGGTGGAACATTCTTCCCATGGTATCTAGAACACGGAGAGGGGTGAAAGAAGAATTCAACATCCTAAGGGAAAAGTAAAGTCAGTCTTGTGACCCAGGGGAACATTCCACATGAGAACAGATGCCAGGAAGACTCGGGTTAGCTTTCAAGAACAACATCAAGGGCTGCTTAGGTAAAATAAGTCAGATACAAAAACTGACTAATGGAGTCTTTGCTGTATCCATCAGTTTTCACATGACATCTGGCAGTTTCAAAGACGAAGGCAGTACTGAGAAGTTTCTGTTACAGCCCAAAATCACATGGATAGTCATTTTGTGAAAGTCCACCACTCCAGTTGGTCCCATTTGGCACTAATGCAACCCGAGGGGAGGCAGAAAAACGAAACAGCGTTATTAGCAGTGACAGAAAGCTTTTAGCCTGGCTTCCCTCTGCAATGATGGATGCTGTTTATCATATTTTACCTGTTGCTTTTAAACTTTCCTTGTCAGAATGAATCATGGCTAAGGGGAAGGGGACCAGATTATAGACAATGCGATTTGTCTAATCGCAGTTGCCCCTCGTCAAGAGCCATGAGCAAATGTAAGCAGAAGCAACCTGCAGGCTGAAAATCATTCTCCCTGCCAAACCTGTCAGGGGTGCACCTGGCTCTGTAAGGAAGCCCATACTCTGCAAAGGAGGTGGCTCCCTTCTTGCACCAGGGGAGTGGAGGTAAAGGCTTGACTCTTGTTATCTAGTGGGTTGATAATGAAGATTAATTTACTTATCCTTTATCTACGTAAATTAGAGCACATAGAGAATGTCTTACAGCTGAGTGGAGCCTGCCCTTAGAGACGACTCCCTGTACTCCCCTTGTCAGCATTGAACTGTGCGGAAACCCATCTTGTATGCCTTCTTCCAGCCTTGTTGGTTCCTGATCATTCTCAGAGAGCAACAGACACATACAGAACTGTTTAATAGTGTTCTCAATATTTGTGCCACCCCCTTCTTTTGTATAAATAAACCTGTTTCCTATTTTTGGTAGGGATCAGAAAACCAAGTGTCACAAAATCTATATTTTGACAAACTTGAAACTAGCTAATTTTGAAGCTGAGTACAAGACTAATCTCATAACACAAACAATGCAAAACAAAACAAGACATAATACAATTGTCTGGGTCTCACAGAAGTAACTGTGGGGAAACATTGTATTACACATAGTATAATCCAAGTGACCAAATTCAACAGGAAATGTCTTAGAAATTCACAAGGTATATCTCCAGTTTCTTCACTTCTACCCAGCATTCTTGGATAATATAGATATTTAGTCACCTGCCTGACATGCAAGTAAGGTCCTCACAGTTTTTCTGAGCAATTGTTTAACTCCTTTGCAAGAGTGAGGTCCAGATGGGAATCAGAAACAAGTTTCGCTAATCCAAGACTACCCGGTTGCTATGGTCAAGTTAGGGATCATACTTCTATGACCTTGGATGGAGTAACATTTCTAAGCCTTAGATAGCCCAGTATAGACATAAAAATACACTCTTAAACTCTAGGTAAGTTTGGGAAATCCATGAAATAGCATTTGTAAAAATATTTAGCATATGAGGTAGAGAATGTAGCTCAGTTGCTAGTGTGTTTACCTATCATTTACCAGATCCTACATTCCACTTCAATGCTATATTAGCCAGGCATGGTAGAATGTGCCCGTTATTGACAAACTTGAGAGGTGGAAGCAGGAAGATCAGAAATATAAGGTAATCCATCCTGATGCCAGACAAGGATACATGAAAGTTTTTCTTTTTAGAGGAACCTGCCAAACACAAAATCAAAACAAAAAAAAACAAAAACAAAAACAACTGAATATAACACCCAATGTCAACTTGTAATGTATGGTGGCTCATTGTTTTGCACTGCTGTTATGAATAAATCATAATTTTATCAGATTAATTTTAAACTAGATTTGGCCATGAAGTAAAGAAAAATAGTAAATGGATAGGTTTGTATTATTATTATTATTATTATTATTATTATTAATTATATTGTGCTATTGTTGAGCACACATGTCACAGTGCACATTAGGTAATCAGCAGACAACATGGCGGGGTCAATACTCTTCTCTTACCTTTTCTTAGATTGTGGAGATCAAATACAGATGACTAGGCTTGAATGACAAGTCCCTTAATCTTCTGAGTCATCTCTTGACTCCAAGGGATTTTTAAAATCTGACTGATGGGAATGGAGGGGAATTGGTGTTACAAAAACGAGGAGTGGATAGAAGAATGGGACAAGACTGGGTATCCAGGTACATCAGGCTAACTGTGAGCAGAGAATGGAAAGCAGAAGGGTGACACACAGGAAACAGTGGGTGAGTGGAGCCAGCAATGGTGTGAGTGCTGAGGTACCAAGGGGGCTGTAAGAGCAGAGCTGGCAGAAGCCAGGTTAAAGGAGGCCCTGCTCTAAGCAAAGTTAGTTCTGCATTTCTGTTTATATAACAGGGACATGGTGCATGAGCCTTTGCTTTTCGTCACACCCAGATCCACGGACTCATACCTACCTGCTCTCCCGCTCTCCCACTCTTCCACCCCTTCTTCTTTATGCTCTGAAAGAAGTAGGAACATCTCATCTTTATTTTCGAGAATTCCTTATAAAATTAAGCACAGAGTCAGCCTCTTTTTTGCCCTCTCTTTTAGAGACAGAATGGGACAAACCTTCAGCTCCGTCTGCCTACAGATGCAATACAGATGCAAACCTTTCATTGGAGGACTCTTGAGGGGCAACTCTGAGATTCGAGTGTGACTATGTTGGCAACATGTCTGTCTGGTGCCTAGGAAGTCCATTGAGTCACCTGTAATAAATTCCCTGCTGTTTAATTTCTAGGTCTCTTTCTCATTTTTTGTTTGCTTGTTTAGTTTTAGGGTTTTTTTTTGTTGTTTTTTAGTTGGGTTTGAAATTGGAAATGTGGGAGCCTACACATCTCATATAAGATCTAGGCGAGGGCATGGACAGTGGGACAGTGTCCTGCATGTGAGCCAAGCTCTTGGCTGGACTTCACATTGATTGTCTGGTTTTACATTCACAATGTACTTATATTTTCTGGGGAGAATCCGAGACTCTAAGTTTAACTACATCAGAGAGCTTGTGAGTAGCAAAGGCAGGTTTGAGTTTAGAAGTCTTGAGGGGCTGAGGTTTGTGTCTTGCTAATACCTCACTGCTATTTTCAATTAAGCATATTAAATTAATCTTCCTTTCTTCCTTCCGTCCGTCCTTCCTTCCTTCCTTCCTTCCTTCCTTTCCCCTTTCCTTTCTTTCTTCTTTTTCACCTTCTTTTTCTAATTTGTGGGTATGGACTTTCCATCCCCACCTAGATCTGAAACTAGTTGATATGAGCAAAGGAAATAACAGCCATGTTATTTCCTTGGAAAGCAGATTTGCTGCAGGCTTGAGTCTCTTGTAGATACTTACCGTTTAATACATTTATACATCACAGATTATTGCTTTACATGTATTTTGGGGATTTGGTAAAGTCATACTTTAAGAACCCTGGCATTAGTGAGTGTCAGAAAGGGAAATGAAGGGTGAGATGGAAACTTTAGAGTTGAATTTGTGCCAAGAACATGAATGGGATTCAGATCCATCACACTGTGCTTCTGCAGCTTCAAATTCCTAAGGCCCACCCCTCCTGGAAAGATGTGTGACAGAAATAATCAAGTACAACAAATGTTGTGTTAGAGCAGCAGGCACGACGCTGATCCTTTGCTGGTCTATTTTGAAAGGCTGTTTGGAAAATTAATTGAATCACCATTTAGTGTTTGCCTACCCTCACTTCAACTCTTCCCTAAGTAACTGTCACATATGGGAGATGGGCACAGTAAGTGCGAGTCATCTGTGCATGTATTAACCACTCAGATATATGGGTGAGACTTAGAAGTAATTAAGCCTTAAGTTTACAAGACTTTTTCTTCATGATTTTCCTCCAAAGTGTATTTTCCAGTGTGTTTTCTACAGAGACACAAACAGCCCAGATACGCACTTGTAGCCTCATAGATTCTTCATGAACCTTTTTCTCTGGTTTCAGTAAGCACAACTCCTGTTGCCCATGTCTGCCTTTTGGCAGTGTGCATACATGTATGGTGTCTACTCCTCCTCAAAATGACATCCAAAGGAACCAAGTTCACAAACCCAAGATTCTACCTGGGTCATCAGTCTGCGTGAATGTACATAGTGTTAGTTTAGTGTTTCCTTCTCTCTTAAAGCTTTAAAGACATTTGATTTAATTTATTTTACATGCATGCACATGTGTATGTGTGAGTTTATGCCTAACAATAGAAGAGACTGTGGTATCTCTTGGAGCTGGAATTACAGGCAGTTATGAGCTTTCCAACATGTGTGCTTGGAACTGACTCCCATCATCCGGAAAAGCAATGCATGCTCTTAACTGCTAACTCATCTCTTTAGCAGTGTTCCCTTCTTATTATTGGTGAGTATAAGTGCTCCCAATGTACATTTAATAGCATTCCTGTAGCTAATTTCTCTTTTTTCCCTATGTTATTATGTTCTGAGATATTGTGATTTGGATAGTAGAGATAGTTCTCTGTTACTAAGTTGAATGCATAGTAACCACACTCTGGCTTAAGAATTCACTGATGTCTTTGTGTAACCATTGAGAGGTTGCCTTGGCTCAACACCTAAGCTCAGGTTTAGCTCACACAACTTTTAGGGAGAAACAGTCCTTATCAAGCAGCAGCAAGATCATTTGCCTATGAATTTCATAAAAGAAATTCATAAAGTCATTATTTTTGATAGCTGAGAAGTATTCCATTGTGTAGATGTACTACATTTTCTGTATCCATTCCTTGTACAACATTTCTTTTCCTACAGTGAAAAGGTTTGATGGATTGGAAAGGCATTGGCTGTTATTTCTGCACAATAATCTCTCATTCTTTCTACTTGGCTGCTCAGAAATTTGATGGTGTCAATGATCAATGTGGCTCTCAGAGCTGCTTCAACAGGCCAATCCATGATCCTCCATGAATCTCAATCTTCCATACACCAAACTTTATTTAACTTTCCTGTCTTCTCATCCTCCCTTTCATCCTGTTGACTTCCCTCCATCCTCTAAAACAGTGAAGGCAAGAGTATTTTGTTAGTTTGGATTTACTCTCTTTCTTTTGGTTAGTTTGTTTAAGGGTTTGTTGGTCATTTTTATCTTCTCAAAGATATATCCTATATTTCCTTGATTCTTTGTACTGCTTGGCTTCATTTCCTTGTGCTTTGTTTTGATCTTTTATTATTCCTTTCCATTCACTGATTTGGGATTTGGCTTATTCTTCTTTCTCACAGATATTGGGGTGCATCCTTAAATGACATTTTAGATTTCTCTGATTTGTTGACTCATTTTTTTTTATAACTATAAGCTTCCCCCGTAGAACCACTGTCATTCTACCCTCAGGCTCTAACATGTGGCATTTGAATTTTAATTTGACTCTAGGATTTTAGAAAATCCATTCTTGATTTATTCAGAGGCTACTTACTATTCAAAAGTATGCCCTTTAATTTCAGGACATTTTATATTTTACAGCTTCCTTTAGGGTTGATTTCAAGTTCTACCCCATTGTGATCAGATAGAGCTTAAAAATTGTTTCAATTTTCTAGTCCACATTCAAGCTTAAGTATCCTAAAGGTATCTTATAGATTTTTATGGACAGCCAAATAGAGGGTACATTACTTTTCTTGAGTAGATAAACTTGTCTATATATTTTTCTTGAGTCTCATTGACCTAGAATGCCATTTAAGTCTGATGTTTCTTTGTTGATTTTTGGGTGGTCTGGATGACTGAGCTATTGCCAAGAAAGGTCTATGGAAGTTGCTTACTATTGTGTACATATCAACCTGTGTTTTTATATCCAATAATGTCTGTTTTATAAAATTAGGTACACTTCAAACTGAAAAGATCTCTCAGTGGTTAAGACCACTGGTTTTTCTTACAGGGGATCCAGAATCTATCCTCAGCATCGCAGTAGTTCACAATGATCAGACATTTCAGTTCTAAGGTTCCAGCACCCTCTTCTAGCCTCTTCAGGCAATACTCATGCACATGGTTCAAGATATATATGCACACAAAATATTCATGCACATAATTAATTAATTAAAAACAAGTCAAAATTTTTGGTGCACCAATGATCAGTGCATATATATTTGGGTTTATAATGTTCTGTTGACAGATTTTTCCCTTAACCAGTATTATATGACCTTCTTTTATATGTTCTGATTAATGATGTTTGAAATCTACTACTATAGCCATGACTGCTTCTTGTCTGGTTCCCTTTTCTTGGATCTTTCTGTATTTTCTGCCCTAGGTTGTTTGCTTCGGACAGTAAGGTGCATTTCTTAAAGGCAGCATGTACATAAGTTCATATAACATGTGGACTTTTGTATTTATTTTACTCTTTTTTTCAAAAAAAGAAATCAGCTAGTCTGTGCCTTTTAGTTGGGGAGTTAAACCATTGATATTTATAGTTATTATTGAAAATTATATATTAATTACTGATATTTGGGTGAAATGTTTGTTACCTTGCTCATCCTCATTTTGTTTAGTTCAGTTCCTGTTCATTCTTTTTGTGATCTCACGCATCTGTTTGTCTTTTCTTCCCTTGTGTAGGCTCCTTTCAATTATCTTCCCCTCTGCTAGCTTAGGAATCATAAATACCTTAGTTTGTGCTTTTATTGGAATATTTTTTCTTTTCCCAGTTACAAAGTACAGCTCTGCTACATATAGTAATATGGGTTGATAGTTGTTATACTTGGAGGGAACATTACAGGGCAGGGACCAAAGATGCTTTGTGGTTTGCAAAATTCAAGTTGGTTCTTCAAAAGGAATTAATATGAGTCTTGAGTGAATGTTTAATATCCTATTGAGACTAATCCTAATAGCACTATGTAGATGCAATTTAACTTTAGAAAATTATTTATAGTAAACAAAGATTCTATTAATTATAGCAGATCTACATGATTTACACACACACACACACACACACACACACACACACACACACAATCCAGGCAATGGTATAGCTAAAAAGTCAAGGCAAAGACTTAAAACAAAATAGTGTATAATTTTGTTAAATCGTGAAACATGTACTCATTGAATTTCACTAGTAGAAGTAAAATTAAAGCTAATCATGCCAGTGTATCAGTTAGTCTGATTTAAGCAGGTTATGGTCTGTGCATACAAATATCAAAATGTCATGTACACTAAACTTCCAAATTTCACTTGCCCAACACAGACACAGTATCAGACATGATTTTATTAAAATTGCTATGGCAAGATTTCGTGAACAAGACCAACACATAATACCACCAGTTGATACACTAGTGTCAGGGGGAGGAAATTCTGCTTGGTCTTACCCATAGATGAAGAACTATAGATGGTCTTCTGAGAGAGGTAAGTGCTCTTACGTTATGTTGGAACAAGCACTATGAACAGTAATTATAAAAGAGATAATAAATTTCAGAGGCAGGGTGGGGATGGGAAGGGAAGGTCAGAGGAGGGAAGATGGTCATGACAAATTAATCTCAAAAAACGATTAATGAAAAATAAAATGAGAGTGAAAGTCCTCCATTTTAGAGGGTATTTGAAGTAAAGGAAGTCTCTGTGCCTGATGGCTTATTATTGTACAGCTGCTGGACTTTGTGATTGTTAAGAACAGAAACATTTAGAACAACATGGGAAGTGCTTGCTATGAAGGAAAGAAAATTACAGTGTTAGAAAGGCAGGATGAGCAAACCAAGGGGACAACAGTGTCTTACTTTATTCTGTCCTGGAGTGAGGAATATTGAATTCAATGTGCTTCATGCAGTCAGGGCACTCTCTCTTGGCTCCACCAGGCATCAAAATATTGGTAACATTTCTGCAGCTAAAGAACCATGGAAATGTCATTTAAGACATTTTAAAAATCCATGTCTAGAAAGGCCATACCTCCACACTTTAGACACCAGTGCCAGCATTTTTTTTTAAATTGGGAGAAACTGTAAGAATTTCCTTGAAAATCAAGACTGAGCTGAGAGCTTCACTCCTACTACTCTTGTTCATATACTTCTTGAAGTCTTAGCTACAGAAGTAACATAAGTGAGGGACGTAAAGGTTAGAAATAGTAAAAAAGAATTTATTCACACTTTCAGGAAAAAAGATCCAAAAACATCACCAAATTTTTTTTTAGATCCAAGAAATATTTTAAGCTCACTAAAAAGATGTAAATACAACACACAAAACACGGTAGTTCTAAATTTCCCAAACAAACTTGCTGAAAAGCATACTGGAGAGCAATCTCTCTTACAACACTGAAAAAAAAAGTGGACAGAGAGGTAGACAAACTCAACCAAGGTATTAATAACCTCTACAATGAAGCATGCAGAACAGTAAACAGCTGTGGCAGCAGCAACAGCAGGAGGAGGAGCAGCAGCAGCAACAAACAAACAAACAAACAACAACAACAACCAGTCCCTTAGAAGTCACCAGGAGCTAAAAGGTCCCCAGGGTTTATGAGTCTGTGTGGTGAAAAATGAAATGCCTGAACTGCTGAAGATGATGTATGTAGTCTGTTTAATCAGTGTCAAATCGCACTGGCATTTCCTAGGAACAGAAAATTATTCCTAAGGTTCTTTCCCTTGTGGAACAGTTCCAGTCTCAAAGGTCTGTAAGGCGAAGGAATCACCATTGCTAATTCTAAAACACATGACATAGCCACGGTGACAAAATGACATGCAGGTTAATGCAGGAGAGCAGATCCAATAAATTCTTCCACATAGCCAGAGACTCTAGACTCTATACATGGTGATAAGGGCATTAAATGAAAACACACTCTTTTCACAGATGGTTCTAGGAAACCCATATCCCCCCCACAGATATAAATGAAGCTAGATCACTGCCTCTCAGTAGTAAATATATATATATGTATAAATATGTGTGTGTTACAATGTAAAACTTTGAAATTATTAGAAAAAAATGCAAGGGATGGTCAAGATCTAGGACATGCAAGGTTTCACTGAATAGGAATCCAGTTTCTCAGAAAATAAAAAATAAGAATTCACAAATAGGACTACATTAAATTAAAAAGTTTTTGTATAGAAAAAGAGTCAATAGAGTGAAGTTACAACCTATGAAATGGGAGCGAATCTTTGCTAGTTATTCACTAGTCATGGGATTGATAACTATAACATGAAGAACGCAGACACTTAAATATAGATGTAAAAAATAATTTAAATGATAAATGGGTCAATGATCGAAATGGACACATTTTAAAATAAAGAACAAAGAATAAACATATGAAAAAGTGTTCAGCATCATTAGCCATCAGGAAGTACAAATCAAAAAAAAAAATGTACACCGAGATTCTTGCTCCCACCGTGGAAAGTGGCAGCTGTCCAGTCAAGAAACAGTTCAGAACAAATGATAGCAAAATTATAAAGAAACAGAGAGCTTTGTAAACTCTTTCTGGGAATGTAAATTAGTCCAGCCACTGTGGAAATCCCTATGGACATAACCCAATTACAAATAGAACTACAGTACTTAGGTTCATACCCAACAAAATCAATGACAGCTTACCAACAGATCTCAGCATGCCTGTACTACCTCTGTACTGTCCGTGATAGCCAAGTTCTAGAATCAGGTGCCCAGCAGTGCATAGCTAAAGAAAAGGTGGTGTGTATACACAATGGAGTTCTTTGTCCTCAGCTATGGAGAAGAATGGTGTGCTTATGTTGTTTGTTGATGTAACTGGAGACTATATTAAGCAAAATAAGCCAGACTCAGAGGGGCAAATACTGTATCTTTGTCTTATACGTGAAAATGATGGAGAAAAGAAAGGAGGCATGGAAATAAAAATTCATTATTAAGGGTGTTGAAGGAGAAAGTGAGAAGGGAGAGAATGAAGAAAGAATGAGAAAGGGTAACAGAGAGGTGGATATGAGCAAATGTTATGCACTTATATGGAAATGTCACAGTGAAAAACATTATATAATCAAAATATATTGCAGAAGTCATTTAAGTTTAGAAAACAGTGGTAGACAACTAGGGAAAGGCTTTGGCTAATGACCACAGAAAAACAGTAAGACAAAGGGTGAGCTCTGGGTATCCTTTACCATGATGTATGTTGACACAGTGAATTACATGCTAGATTACAAAAAGTAGACTTTAGGAACTTTAAGTACAAAAGAGAAAAGCACGTATCCTCACATTTTCATTCCATTGCTGCTGCTGTGGTAAAATCAACTCAGAGGAGAAGGGATATGGTTGCCTTACAGTTCTTTACTACAGAAATGTCAGAACTTCAGGACCTTGAGACATATGATCACACAACATCTATAATTAAGAACAGAGTGAAAGAGTACATGCTTGCTTGCTGTGTTCAGCTTGATTTTTCCACGTTTACTGCGGTCAAGATTTCCTTCATAGGGAATGGTGCCACCCACAGTAGGCCAGGTCATCCCACATCAATAAACGAACACAATTCCCCATAGGCACATCTATAAGCCAACCCACTGTATAAAAATCCTTCATTGAGGTTTTCTTCCAAGGTAATTCCTGGTTGTGACAAGGTCACAATTGAAGCTAATCATCTCTATGTATCTATTAGTCTGATTTAAGCATTTTACAGTCTCAGGATACAAACATCAGAATGTCATGTATACTAAACTTCCAAATTTGACTTGCCCTGTCACAGACACAGTATTAGATACAATCCTTTTGGAGAAGACACAGCCTCCCACAGATCAGTGTACAAGTCAGGAAAAGTATAGCAGAATATGTTTGCTATTTCATGGGTAAAGCTGAAAATATTATTTCTTGAAGTATTCATGTAATCACAGTTATCAGGAAGAAATTAGGAGAGAAATCTAAGGAAAATGGTTTAAAAGTTATCTTCAAACACAAGGTAGAATAAAATACGGTCTCAGACATCAATGCACATTAAAAATCAGAAATTTTTCATAAACCAATCCTACAAGACAAAAGCACGGCACACACTGTGTGTCTCTTGCATGACCCATATGGTTTCTTTTAGTATGGGGAGAGGAGGAAAGCCTGGATGTAACTTTACCAAAATGTCAGCCATGGTTTTTAAACAGTGTGACAGAATATGATACCTCTGATTTTCTGCTTTTGTTGTTGTTGCTCATTCCATACTTTCTTTTGTATAATTCCTATTCTTCATTTTGTGATAAGGAAATTGAACTTATTTCATGACAAAATAAAAATCTGTTGAATCGTATTTGTCTTTAGTATTTGCCAGATTAGCATATGCTTTTGCTCCTTGCTGTATTTGACCTTGGTTTTCCTTCTCTCTCTGTTGTAGTCCCACTTTGCCTGTGAGAGTGGAGAGCCTGGGCTCTGGGAACACTGCCCAGCCAGCTACAGACTGTGATCTGTGTCAATAAATGTGGTGATTAGGAAGCTTCCTGATTTTATTACCTGCTGCTCAGACCCAAGCTTATTTCCCACAGGGGGTTACCATGGATAAGGGACCTTGACTCTCTTGTTCCAAGACTGACTTGGACTGCCCCCACCAGACCCCAGAGGGTAGGTTTTGTACCCCCCCCCCAATCTGCCTCTGAGCTGCCTCCCCAATTCATCTGAGACTGGCATGGATAGAAGGTCAAGTTTCAGGGAGAGGGATGAGGAGACAGCTGGGTTCTGCCCAGTGATCTGCATGAGGTGACAGGAAGCTTCCCATTTTTACTGCTGCCGAGGGTCCTCAGCCCCAGGGAGACATGCTTTGTTGTGTGCTGTGAACCCAAGGAATTATGAGAAGAGCCTAGTTTATTTTAAACAAGTATTGTGACAGCAAACTTTATTGTCTGTTTTTGTGCTTGTAAAACACACATACATGTGTGCGCACGTGCATACACACACACACACACACACACACACACACACACACACACACACACCCCACACCCATACAAATCCATATAAACAATTTAAATAGGACTCAGCCAGCATCTGAAGGAAGCACAGATTCATCCAAAGGCACAATTTCAATTAGCCAATAGGAATAATTGTTTTCGGATCCATTGTAAAGCATGGAGGCCACACTGAGTTGCTGTAAAATTGCTAAAATGTTAGACTTCAGATTTATGTTACAAATACACAAAATGGTAAGTACGTGAGGTTGGTTATTTGTATGTTTATGAGCTTGATTTCATTGTTCTACGAGGCACACATGTACCAAAACATCATGTATATCATAAATATTTTAAAATGTAATTACTCAATTAAGAAATAAATGAAACAATTAAATTCTATTTCAGAAAAATACACCAAAGCTGTGGTACAGACGCGCTGCTCCTGAATGCAGAAGGCTTTACCCATGGACATGCTTGATTCCAGAAATAACATTCCTTTGTGGTTAGGGGCAGAAAGAGCAGAGGGAAACAAACCCACAAACTCAGAGACAATCCTGCAATATTCTTAAAACCTCTTTAGAAGAGCAGGAACTCAAGGATAAAAAGCGAATAAAAAAATAAAAAATAAAAACCCTGCCAGTCTGAGAGATTGTCTCATTTTTAGTATGCTTAATGGACCACTCAGGTGCCGTTTGAAAGATATCATTGCAAAGGAGCACGTGACCAGGGGAGGCACTGGCCTCTTTCCGCAGTCACTATTAGAGCTAGCATCTTCCACTGCCAGCCATTATTGTTGGCTTTCCCAGCCATGGGGCTCTCCAGAGCTCTTTCAGCTGTATGTCTTATTAAATACACATAGCATACATAAGCCCTTGGCCCTCTGAGACTGGGGAATGCCTGAGAAAACAAAGTGGGTAACAGTAGAACTCTTTCTAAATCGTAACACTGTTAATTTAATGCATTCTGCGGGGAATAATCAATAAAGTAGAATGTAACAGAAATTGCAAGCCATAAAGGAACCAAGTGACCCCCTCCATGGTCTGGTGATGCAGAGATGGACAGAATTCTTCTGCAAAGGGTCCCTTTTTTGTGTTCCTGGGTCACATTTTAAAATGCCGAGGCTGGCGGGCGATGTGCAGCAGCTTCCTACCTGTATTGATTTTTTTTTCTTTCTGAATTGAATGGGAATTATAATAAAGCTTTGACCCTCATGTGAAGCCAGCCACCAGAAGGTTCTTTTGTTGGAGCATGCTGTCACTAGTTTCCTTTGCCAGAAGCTCTGGTGTAAGGGGGGTGTTTAAAAAACCAACGTCTTCTGCTAGCCATTCAGAAGAATCTTTCATTTTTTTCTTTTAAATATGAACTTCATATAACGTCTGTCAAAAGGGAAGAAAAGCCCAGTGGGTGCCTGAGTTATCCTGTGTTTCCTGGCGGCGAATGTGAACGTGCATGTGTAAGTATTCCTCTCTGCTGGCAGGCCTTGAGGAAAAAGTAGGGGTAAGGGTAGGATTTGGGGTGATGGGGAGGGGAGAAGATAGTGGCACAAAATCAGAACTTCATTCTGATCACTTCTAGGCCAGACATATGGCATTTATAGTTATGGTTTATTTTTTGGTTAGTTTTTACTATTCTCTTTCTCTTCTTTTTAGCATGTGAAGATCAATTGGACATTAGTGTGGAGGTGAGACTCACATGTTGATTGAAGAAAGAAAGAGGAAATGAGAAGGAAGAAGAAAGAAAGAGGAGAAAAGGGCAGAAGAAGAAGGTGGAGGAGAGAAATGTTGAACATTGAGGCCAGAAAAGCAGAAAACCTTGGCAGTGTTTAGGCTGGCCCTTTGCAGAATCTCACTTGTGACCAAGCACAAGCCTAGCTGTGCTGGTTTGATCAGGTCTTAAGTCAGATCTGAACTTTAAAGATATCACCTTGGTCTTAGGAAACTTGCAGTTTTGATTTCAAGTTTTCAGAAGAATCTATCTCATAAGTAAAACCCAAAGCAGTTAGGGAGGTTTAGCTAGGTGACAAGTAGATGGCATCTGAAGGCAGCAGCCTCTGTTTACCATTGAGCTCTGTGCTCTCAGTTTGGCAGATGTTGGCGAGCAATCGCTTAAGGCCTCAGGGTTCACATCAGAAAAGGGACCAGTAAATCCAGGGGTGGTGGCTCACAGCTATAATCCTAGGAATGGTGGGGATGAGGCAGAAGAAGTGCTGTAAATGCCACACCAGACAGGGATAAAGAACAAGACTGACCCAAAACACCACCTACCAGCAGCAAAATGGGCCAATACCAGTTCAGATGAAGTGACTGAGTGTGCAGGAGGTATTGTAAGGAGGGCATTGTCCACATCTATGCTTGGTCAGTTCTACCTGTTATTAGTTTGCCAAGAACAAAACAAAAACAAACAAACAAACAAATCGGGTGAACCTTCATGGGCGCAGAGGGAACGCCAAGGAGCTTCTGACTGAGAGGGCAGTCTAAGCTGTGGAAGTGTTTGCCTGCGCATGTGCACCACTCCCCGCTGCGAGTGCTCTGCATGATGGTGCTTTGCTCAGCAAGGGACACTATATACAGTGACAGTTCTATGATGTAATGTGAACCCATGACTCAGTGGACATCTTGGCTTGTGTAATGGCAGTCTTGTGGACTGTTGGAGAATTTGTTATAACTCACAGAAGCATTTAAATGCATGTCTGTCTATACCTAAGATGTTTAGTTAAGCTTTATAAACTGATAAATAAAAAAGGCTGAAAAGTAATGTGTAATCAGTAAGCTAATGTAAGGATTAAATTTAAAGCAAACAGTTAAAAACAATGGACACAAACAAGCGTATATCATTGACCTTCCCTCTTGCTGTCACAAAGTACCCTGATGAAAACAATTTAAGAAAAGAGGGATGTGCAAAAAGATGCCCCAACATATAAAAAAGACACGTGCTCCACTATGTTCATAGCAGCCTTATTTATAATAGCCAGAAGCTGGAAAAGAACCCAGATGCCCTTCAACAGAGGAATGGATACAGAAAATGTGGTACATCTACACAATGGAATATTACTCAGCTATCAAAAACAATGACTTTATGAAATTCATAGGCAAATGGAGGAACTGGAAAATATCATCCTGAGTGAGGTAACCCAATCACAGAAAAACACATATGGTATGCACTCATTGATAAGTGGCTATTAGCCCAAATGCTTGAATTGCCCTAGATGCATAGAACACATGAAACTCAAGACGGATGATCAAAATGTGAATGCTTCACTCCTTCTTTAAAAGGGGAATAAGAATACCCTTGGCAGGGAATAGGGAGGCAAAGATTAAAACAGAGGCAGAAGGAACACCCATTCAGAGCCTGCCCCACATGTGGCCCATACATATACAGCCACCCAATTAGACAATATGGATGAAGCAAAGAAGTGCAGGCTGACAGGAACCGGATGTAGATGGCTCCTGAGAGACACAGCCAGAATACAGCAAATACAGAGGCGAAGCCAGCAGCAAACCACTGAACTGAGAACGGGACCCCCGTTGAAGGAATCAGAGAAAGGACTGGAAGAGCTTGAAGGGGCTCGAGACCCCATATGAACAACAATGCCAACCAACCAGAGAGCTTCCAAGGACTAAGCCACTACCCAAAGACTATACATGGACTGACCCTGGGCTCCAACCTCATAGGTAGCAATGAATAGCCTAGTAAGAGCACCAGTGGAAGGGGAAGCCCTTGGTCCTATAAGACTGAACCCCAGTGAATGTGATTGTTGGGGAGGTGGTAATGGGGGAGGATGAGAGGGAACAAACCTATATAGAAGGGGAGGGAAGGGGTTAGGGGGATGTTGGCCTGGAAACAGGGAAAGGGAATAACAATCGAAATGTAAATAAGAAATACTCAAGGTAATAAAGAAAAAAAAAAAGAGGGATGTGTATTGGCTCAGAGTGATCTGTCATAATGAGCAAGCCAAGGCACCATGGTGCATCACCCAACCCTGGCACATCAAGTCTCTGCAGGGTTAAGTGCATGCTGTCCCACTGTGGCCAGACAAGGCAGCCTTATGTGCAGGGTCCTCAGTCCAGGACATGTATGCTTTTTGGTTGGTGACTCAGTCTCTGGGAGCTCCCAGATATCCAGGTTAGCTGACACTGTTGATTTCTCTACGGAGTTCCCTTCCCATCAGGGCCTTCAATCCTTCCCCCAACTCTTCCATAAGAGACCCCAACCACCATCCAGTGTTTGGCTATAGGTATTTGCAGAGCCTCTCAGAGGACAGTTTTTCTAGACTCAGTCTATAAGCATAGCATTAATAGTGTCCAGGATTGGTGGTTGCCCAAGGGATGGGTCTCAAGATTTGCTGGTTATTGGTTGGCCATTCCTTCAGTCTCTGCTCCTTCTTTGTCCCTGAATTGCTTTTAGACGAGACAAATTTTGGTTTGAAAGTTTTGTGGGTGGGTTGGACCTCCACTGAGTCCTGCCTGGCTACAGAAGGTGGCCTCTTCAGGTTCTCACTGTTTTTTTTGTCCGCCCCCCCCCCCCCCCCCCCCCCCCCCACCCCACCCCCCCCCGGAGCTGGGGACCAAACAGAGGGCCTTGCGCTCGCTAGGCCAGCGCTCTACCGCTGAGCTAAATCCCCAACCCCTCTCACTGTTAGGCAAATTGGCTAACTTCACCTGCACTGACTCCAGGGAGCCTTCTCCATCCCAGGTCTCTGAGGCTTCCCAGTGATTCTCACACCCCCACCTCTGGTAGCTACAGATATCCATTCTTTCTCCTGCCCCTCTGACCCTCAGTCCTGTGTTTCCTGAAACTTGATCCTGACCTCTCCATTTCTCTCCTCACCACCCCTACTTCCTCCCTCCCTCTGCCTCCTATGATTATTTTGTTTCCTTTTCTAAGAGAGATTCAACTATCCTCACTTGGGCCTTCCTTCTTGTTTAACGTCTTTGGCCCTTGTATTTGGAGCATAGATATGTAGGATCGAGAGTTCATCTTGGTGGATTTTTCCATTGATGAATATGAAGTGTCCTTCCTTATCTTTCTTGATGACTTTTGTTTGAAAATTGATTTATTCAATATTAGAATGGGTACTCTAGCTTGTTTCTTCAGACCATTTGCTTGGAAAGTTGTTTTCCAGCCTTTTAATCTGAAGTAATGTCTGTCTTTGTCTCTGAGGTGTGTTTCCTGTAGGCAGCAAAATGCTAGGTCCTCATTACGTATCCAGTTTGTTGATCTGTGCCTTTTTATTGGGGAATTGAGTCCATTGATGTTGAGAGATATTAAGGAATAGCGATTGCTGCTTCCTGTTATCTTGGTATTTGGAGGTGAGATTATGTTTGTGTGCTTGTCTTCTCTTTGTTTTGTTGCAAAATGATTAGTTTCTTGCTTTTTCTAGGGTGTAGCATGCCTCCTTGTGTTAGGTTTTACTATTTATTATCCTTTGTAGGGCTGGATTTGTAGAAAGATATTGTGTAAATTTAGTCTTGTCACGGAATATCTTGGTTTCTCCATCTATGTTAATTGAGAGTTTTGCTGGATACAGTAACCTGGGCTGACATTTGTGTTCTCTTAGGATCTGTATGACATCTGTCCAGGATCTTCTGGCTTTCATAATCTCTGGTGGGAAGTTTGGTGTAATTCTGATAGGTCTCCTTTTATATGTTACTTGACCTTTTTCCCTTACTGCTTTTAATATTCTTTCTTTATTTTGTGCATTTGTTGTTTTGACTATTATGTGACTGGAGGAGTTTCTTTTCTGGTCCAATATATTTGGAGTTCTGTAGGCTTCTTGTATGTTTATGGGCATCTCTTTCTTTAGGTTAGGGAAGTTTTCTTCTATGATTTTGTTGAAGATATTTACTGGTCTTTTGAGTTAGGAGTCTTCACTCTCTTCTATACCTATTATCCTTAGGTTTGATCTTCTCATTGAGTCCTGGATTTCCTGTATGTTTTGGGCCAGTAGCTTTTTCCGTTTTACATTATCTTTGACAGTTGTGTCAATGATTTCCATGGAATCTTCTGCTCCTGAGATTCTCTCTTCTATCTCTTGTATTCTGTTGGCAATGCTTGTATCTATGACTACTTGTCTCTTCATTTTGTTTTTTATGTCCAGGGTTGTCTCCCTTTGTGTTTTCTTTATTGTTTCTATTTCCATTTTCAATTCCTTTACCTCTTTGTGTTTTCCTGTAATTCTTTCAGGGATTTTTGTGTTTCTCTCTAAGGGCTTCTACTTGTTTATTTGTGTTTTCCTGCATTTCTCTAAGGGAGTTCTTTATGTCTTTCTTAAAGTCTTCCATCATCACGATCAAATGTGATTCTAAATCTAGGTCTTGCTTTTCTGGTGTGTTAGCATATTCAGTGTTTGCTTTGGTGGGAGAATTGGGCTCCGATGATGCCATGTAGTCTTGGTTTCTGTTGCTTGGGTTCCTGAGCTTGCCTCTTGCTATCAGGTTGTCTCTGGTGTTACCTCATTCTGCCATTTCTGACAGTGGCTTGACTTTCCTATAGGCCTGTGTGTCAGGAGTGCTGTAGACCTGTTTTCTTGTTTTCTTTCAGCCAGTTATTGGAACAGAGTGTTCTGCTCTCAGACATGTAGTCATTCTTGTCTCTTGGCTTTCAGCTGTCCCTGTGGATGCGAACCAGAAGGGCCTGTCCCTACTTCTCCTAGGTCCCTGTGCACAGGGGGCCCAGGTGGTGCTAGGTGTTTTCCTCTAGAGTCAGAAATGTGGGCAGAGAGTAGTCTCCTCTGTTTTCCCAGCGTGTCTTGTTGGGAGACTTTTAATAACTGTGTCTATTTCTTTAGGAGTTATGGGGTTATTTAGATGGTGTATCTGATCCTGATTTAACTTTGGTGCTTGGTATCTATCTATAAAACTGTCCATTTCATCCAGATTTTCCAGTTTTGTTGAATATAGACTTTTGTAGCAGTATCTGATGATTTTTTGAATTTCCTCAGATTCTGTTGTTATATCTCCCATTTTACTTCTGATTTTGTTAGTTTGGATACTGACTCTGCACCCTCTAGTTAGATGGCTAAGGGGTTTATCTAGTTGGTTTTTCTCAAAGAACCAGTTTCTAGTTTTGTTGATTCTTTGTATAGTCCTTTTGTTTCTACTTGGTTGATTTCAGCCCTGAGTTTGATTATTTCCTGCCATCTACTCCTCTTGGGTGTACTTGCTGCTTTTTGTTCTAGAGCTTTTAGGTGTGCTGTCAAGCTGCTAGTGCATGTTTTCTTCAGTTTCCTTTTGGAGGCACCAAAGCTATGAGTTTTCCTCTTAGCAGTACTTTCCTTGTGTCCCATAAATTTGGGTATGCTGTGCCTTCATTTTCATTAAATTCTAAAAAGTCTTTAATTTCTTTCCTTCTTTCTTGCTTGACAAAGTTGTCATTGAGTAGAGCATTGTTCAGCTTCCATGTATATGTGGGCTTTCTGTCGTTTTTTGTTGTTATTGAAGACCAGCCTTAGTCTCTGGTGATCTGATAGGATGCATGGGGTTATTTCAATCTTCTTGCATTTGTTGAGTCCTGTTTTGTGACTGAGTATATGGTCAATTTTGGAGAAGGTACCATGAGGTGCTGAGAAGAAGGTATATTCTTTTGTTTTAGGATGAAATGTTCTACAGATATCTGTTAAATCCATTTGGTTCATAACTTCTTTTAGTTTCTCTATGTCTCTGTTTATTTTCTTTTTCCATGATCTGTCAATTGTTGAGAGTGGTGTGTTGAAGTCTCCCACATTATTGTGTGAGGTGCAATGTGTGCTTTGTGCTTTGGTAAGATTTCTTTTATGAATGTAGGTGCCCTTGCCTTTGGAGCATAGATATTCAGGATTGAGAGTTCATCTTGGTGGAGTTTTCTTTTGATGATTATGAAGTGTCCTTCCTAATGTTTTTTGGCAACTTTTGGTTGAAAGTTGATTTTATTCGAGATTAGAAAAGCTACTCCAGCTTGTTTCTTGGTACTATATGCTTGCAAAAGTGTTTTCTAGCCTTTTACTCTAAGGTAGTGTTTGTCATTGTCACTGAGGTGGATTTCCTCTTTGCAGCAAAACACTGGGTACTCGTTATGTATCCAATCTGTTAGTCTATGTCTTTTTATTGGGGGAATTGAGCCCACTGATGTTGAGAGATATTAGAAACCAATTATTGTTGTTTCCTGTTACTTTTGTTGGTAGAGGTGGAATTATGTTTGTGTGGCTCTCTTCTTTCAGGTTTGTTGCAAGATTACTTTCTTGCTTTTTCTAGGGTGCAGTTTCCTTCCTTGTGTTGGAGTTTCCCATCTATTATCCTTTGTAGGGCTGAATTTATGGAAAGAGAATTCTTTATTTAGCTCTGTGCTCCTTTTTTAATTGAGTTACTTGGTTTATTGGAGTCTAACTTCTTGAGTTCTTTATATATTTTTGATATTAGCCCTCTATTCAATGTAGGGTTAATGAAGATTTTTTTCCAAATATGCAGGCTGCCATTTTGTCCTATTCCATTGTCTTATAGAAGCTTTGCAGTTTTATGAGGTCCCACTTATTAATTTTTGATCCTGAAGACTGAGTCATTGGTGTTCTGTTCAGGAAGTTGTCTCCTGTGCCAATGAGTTAAAAGCAATTTGCCAATTTCTCTTTTATTAGATTTAGTGTATCCAGTTTTTTTATGTGAAGGTCCTTAATCCAATTAGACTTGAGTTTTGTGCAGAGTGATAAATAAGAATCTATTTGCATTTTTACATGCAGACATCCAGTTAGACCAGAACAATTTGTTGAATATGTGTTTTTACCATTGTGTGGTTTTAGTATTTTTGTCAAAAACCAAATGTCTATAAGTGTGTAGATATATTTCTGAGTCTTTGTTTAGATTCCAATTATCAACCTCTCTGTTTCTATACCAATATGGTGCAGTTTTAATCATTATTGATTTGTAGTACAGCTGGAGATCAGGGATGGTGATACTTCCATAAGTTCTTTTATTGTTCAGGATTATTTAGCTATAAGATCTTTCTTTTTGCACACAAAGCTGAGAGTTACTCTTTCTTTCAAGGTATGTAAAAAATTTTGTTGGAATTTTGATGGGAATTGCATTGAATTTGTAGATTGCATTTGGTAAGATGGCAGTTTTCACTATGTTAATTCTACTGATCTATGAGCATGGGAGATTGTTCCATTTTCTGATATCTTCTTCTATTTCATTTTTTTTTCAGGGACTTGAAGTTTTGTCTTATAGATCTTTTACTTGCATGGTTAGTGTAACACCAAGGTATTTTACATTATTTGTGGCCATTTTGAAGAGTTTTGTTTCCCTTCTTTCTCAGATTCTCTGTCATTTGTATAAAGGAGGACTACTGATTTTCTTTGAGTTAATTTTACACTCAGCCACTTTATTGAGATGGTTTATAAGCTGTAGGAGCTTCTCTCGTAGAATTTTGGGTGTCACTTATGCTTACTATCATATCATCCTCAAATTATGATATCTTAACTTCTTCCTTTCCAATTTGTATCTCCATGATCTCCTTCTGTTGTTTTATTACTCTAGTTAGACTTTCAAACATTATATTGGATAGACAGGGAGAGAGTGGGAAGCCTTGTGTTGTTCCTGATTTTAGTAGGATTGCTTTAAAATTCTCTCCACTTAATTTGATGTTAGCAATCAGCTTGCTGTATATTGCTTTTATTATATTCAAGTATATGCCTTGATTCCCTGACTTCTCCAAACTTTTAGCGTGAAAGGTTGTTGGATTTTGTCAAAGACTTTTTCAGCATGTGATTCCTTTCAGTATAATGGTTTTTGTAAGAATAATAAATTTTGATTGTATGTGTACCAAGAGTAGTGTACACAGCTAGTCTAAACATTGTTTCATGTCCCCAAAGTGCTCTCCCTCCCTCCCTTTCCCCATCCCTGCCTCCTTCCCTCCCCCATTCTCTCTCTTCTTGAATCAGTTCTTTATTAAACAATGTACAATCTTATCTTCAGGACCTCCAAGTAACAGATGAAGACAGGGGAGTGAGAAGAGTCCTAGGAACTTTGGAAACTGTGCTTAAGGTTCATCATCTGAAAAGAGAGTTGCATTGAAGTCTTCTTTTTCCTGAGCACATCAAGTCCTTTTCCCTCCTCCCTTCCCTCTGCTCCTTTCTCTTTTTCCTGCCCTTGATGCATTCATTATTTATTCCCTCCTTGTACTCTCTCTAAAGCATATAAATTAGTTTGAAATCCTGATAGTTACTGGGACAGTAGAATAGATTGCTCAGGGAAATGGGATCATGACCAGGAACTATGACATATGAATTTTATTTTTCTAATTTAAGATACATCCTGCTGTAAAGTTGGGATTTCAGATGGCCTCTAAGATGGATAATACTCCTTCCATCAATTCTATCTGATATATTCAGTAGTTTCAGAGTACAAATATTAAGGCATGTTGCAAATGTGAGGGCTTAGTATGCAAACAAGCCCACTAAAGGATTAGAATCTACACTCTTCAGTAACAGAATGCCATCATCTCCCAAGAGGAAGAGAGTGCTTTCATCTCCTTCCTACCCAGAACTAATCATTTTATGAGTTCAACACTAGTTACCTGATCCGCTTTTGTGTCATGAAGTTTTCTGATGAGCTTCTATATTTTGACAGGCCAAAGGAATAAAACACAAGAAGTAGGCAAAAATTTACATCACAGTACTGCCTTTGTTTACCTGTGGTTTTATTGAAAAACATGTTTGGATAAACAAAAATATTGTGGATTTTATATTGCATACTAATAGAATATCTAAAGATATACTTTCCAAATTCTGCTTCTGACCAAAATGGAAATCTAGGAATGACTAGATTAAATGACTATATAGAACAACAAAAACATAGCAATAATAATTTCAAGGTGAGTATTCTAGGTGCTGAAGGCTCAAATCCCTGAAAGTTGGAGACAAATGGGATGAGTTTTCGAGTACAGCTTACTACCTTGAGCATTCTTAGAGGCATGGATGATGTAGAGAAACCAGACAGTGTCTCCAACTTATGGGTAAGGGTCTAGGGAATCCTATTCCTAAGGATAGCATTTGGACAAAAGATAGTGGCATAGAAAAGACTCCTAAATGAATATGAGATGCCTTTTATGGTGAGGCCATCCCAGACCAGCAGTACATATAAAGTCAGAAAGTAAAGCATAGGCAACGTGAAACCAAGAGAGCCAGGATAGTGCCTTCTCCCATCAGCCAACCAGGAACCGTCTGGATCCAACACAAACTTGGACAAGTCCATAGTTGATCCTGCTGCCTTAGTGGAGAATAACTGTTCCAGACATCATAGTGCTGCTTCTTAGGTACAAGTGATAGAAGGTAAACTCTCCATAGAGCTGCATTGTTAAATGGAAAGGCACCACCATTTTGGAAGGGGAAAAATAAGTTGTTAGAGCACACCAGAGCTAAGTCTTACAAGACAGTTCAACACAGAAACGTATTTTTATTTCATGAATTTGTGTCCTTTTTAGTACCTCACAATGTTATCTTTGTTCATTTTCAAACACACACACACACACACACACACACACAGTGTAGTTATATTCATATAAATGATGAACTGGAAAAAATGGGAAACACAGAAATCAATTTCCATGTACACAACTATTTTTGACAAAGGCAGTCAAGGTAATGGAAAGTAGGTTTCTTTTCCAACAAAAAGTGTCAACATGTGATAATGTGATCCCATGTCAGTCCATAAATACCAGTGAACTCAATATAAATCGAAGATTTAAAAGTATGCCCTAGTGTTGCAATACTTTTGAAGTAGCTGTATATCAACCAAAAATTTCATATACACTATTTAAAAAGCATGACAAATAAAGCAATACCACAGACAGTTGATTCCAACAGTCCTTTATCGGAACTCTTCCCTGGTGATTTTAAATTGTACTAACTGGACCATACAAGTAACTGCCACAGGGGCTATGTTTCAGTCTTCACATTGGTATCATTTTACATTGATTTGTTATCTTTAGAATTTTTTCAGGTTATATAAGAAAGAATTATAAAAATTGACTTTAAATGATGATGGAAGAGGTGTTTTCCTCTGTATTTGAGAAAATATAAAGCCAGAATATATCTATGTTAAAATAGATCTATCTTGGAAAATAAATTAGATGTTTGAAAACTGGGAAATAAAAACTCTTCCACTCCAAAAGTCTAAATCAAAATAATATAGAGGACACTATTAAAATGAAAGAAAAATATTGCAATTTCTACCATCTCATAAAAATTTTATTATTCTTAATAGGCAAGAAACACTCAAAATTCAACATTAAGGAAAAAAACTATTGAGATGCTTCTCTAAAGAATGTATACAGAGCAGATGTAGGCAAGGTGAAAAGCTGTCATCAGACATGAGATGTATATAAGTTGAGAATTCTGCATTTGTTAAGTCAATGATTGTTAACCTATTTATTTAGTTCCTCACAATGGTATTTAATGTATATTGTCAAATTAGTTGAGAATTATGTTGAAATTTGGCCCAAAATATCTTACAATTTTAGTAATAATATTTCCTAGCTGATTAGCACTGCTACATCAAAGTCATAGGAATTGTAAAACTTGGAATAATGCAGACTAAGTCAGTAGTTATTGAAGCTTGTGCTTCGTATCTCACATGTAAATCATGGGAAACCCTACCATAAAACTGTAAGATATTGTTATATTGTGTCTTCTGTACAACACAAATAGCTCAGTAGTAGAATTTCTGGTTGGCAAGCAGAGTTCAAGAGAATTGAAGAGGTTTGATTCAAGAGAAGACACTGAACATTTCTGAAACATCCTGCCTGACTCAATGCAATCTGCATTTATGAAGCTCACCCTCAAGATACCACTGTATCCAATTCTTTCTAATGATAGTTTAAAAACAGAATAGAGGCTGAGGAGATGACACAGTGGGCCAAGTATGAGAACCGTATTTTGAATCACCAGTGCCTATGTAAATGTCAGATGGCCATGACAGTCTTCCTGTAATTCCATGAACTGGAGTCAGAGACTGGATCCTTGCAGCAAACCAGCTATAAGTTTGAGGGGCAAGTGAAGATCTATCTCAATAAATAAGATGGAGAAAATGTCAAGAAAGAGAGCTAATTGTCAACCCCTGGCCTCAAAACACATGCATAGGCACGTGTGTGTATAACTACCCCCAAACATGTATTCTTACATACATGTGAACATGTATACAAGCATACATATACCATACATACATACATACATACATACATACATACATACATACATACAAACATACATATGTCAACGAATAGAAAATCAGGTCATACAGTGTGTTTGAGTTAATTGTAGGGTGAATCATTGACTTAGGTGCTATTAAACACATTCTGCAGAGTGTCACCTACTGTATCAATGCATTGTTGTCTAACTGTGCACATCTCTTTCATTTCAGTGTTTGGCCATGCAGAGAAAGCTGCCTGAACATCTGTGTATATTCTGTATGAAAACAGATGTTTTCAATTCTTCTAGGGAGTGACTGGATTTTACATCAGGAATTATGTTTAACATTATGAGAGACAAGAAAACCCTTGTCCTAGCTGAATATTGATGGTTTTGAGGGCATAATTTAAAATATGATGCCCATTTTTAGTAGAACAAAACTATAACTTGACCATTCATTGGAATGGTGTACCTACTAGACAACCCATATTTCAAATTAACTTAAGGAGTTGTTTCTTCCACGACGCCTTAACATAGCAATACAGTGAAGATGTGTATCTTATTCTACTTATCCCTTTTTATGAAGATGGTTTCTTAACCCTGAAATAGCTGTTATTAAAAGAATCACTTAGTTTTTCATTACATGTTCATTTATTTTATTCAAAAGATATCTTCTGGTATTTGTACAAGATCTAATTTGGCTCTTCCCATTTAATTCCAAAGTCAGTTGATCTTAGATTTTTTTTTCTTTTCACTTCATCACCGTCTCCTTTGGATCTCAATGTCTTCATGTTTTTCCTTCTATTTTCTAATTCCCTTTTCAGCTGAGTGAAATTTTTCACATTTTTACTTTCCAATAAATCGATAATCTAATTTTTACATGCATTATTCTCAGATTCTACTTGACTTTCTTCTTGGGAAAGTATTTCAGTAACTTTTGACAGTTTCTTAAGCTGCCATCACTTTTTGACAACACTGTTTTCTAAAAGTGTTAGAGGCAGTTGTTCCATATACGCTGGTTCTCATATTTGCTTTCCTTCATCTAAATATGCCCTTTCTGATGATACTTCCTTTCTGCACAGTAACTTTTGACTGTGAAGTCAAAACATTAACATTTACCTCAATTGTGTTTTATGCTTCTTGGGAGAGTTTGTGTGTTTGTTCTGTCAGATGTGTTTGTTAATTTTCTCATCACTCTGAAAAATACCTGAGAGGATGAAATAGAGGAAGGAAGGGTTTATTTTAGCTGACATCCTGAGAATCCAATTTGCCCTGGTGGGGACAGAATGAAACTTGAAGCAATTGGCCTCCTCACATTCAGAGTCAGGAAACAAAGACTACCCATGCTTAACTCACTGTCTTTCTATGCATTTCAGGATCTCAACACATGAATGGTGCTGCCCAAATTTAGGGCAAGGCTTCTGACCTAGATATCATAGTTTAAATCATCTCCTACAGACATGCCCAGAAGCTTGTCTCCTTGATGATTCTGGATTTGTGAAGTTGACAATGAATATTAACCCTCAAAGTGATTCAAGACCCCAATCCTCACTTCATCCCGCATCTCCTCCATCAGAAAATGCAGACCCTCATCAACAAAGAATAACAGAAAGCTCTATGGCCTAGATCAGAATGAGAGATCACTCAAGACTTCCATGTCTTTTCCATACCTCCCCCGTCCCTCCCCTTTCTAGTTAGCATGGTCAAGAGTACAGTGTAAATGTCATCATTTCTATCTAGAAGCATTTTTGTGACCATATAATCCATTATGTAACCGAAGTAGGAATATCCTCATTTGTTAAGTCACTAAGTATTGGACAAGCCCTCTTTATGTGTTACCCTAGAAACTTCTGATTCTTAGATTCTTTAGTATTAACTGTTGGACAAGTATGTGTCTCTTCCACATATCTCAGTGTTTTAAGAGAAAAAGCCTTAATACGCAAGTATATAGATATATACTACAGTTACAATGCCTATGTTAGTTGCTTTGGCCACAATACATATTTACAAAAACCCTCTTGTGGCTTAGCAAAATTCAATGATTTATATACAGTTTCCCACAAAGTCTCATGTGTTGAAACCTGGTCCCCAATGTGGCTGTACTGAAGTGTAGTACTAATAGAAGTTGATAAGGTGCCCGGGGATACTACTAAAGCATTAATGCAGTTCTCATGGGATCCTGGCCAGTTATTAGGGGATCAAATTGCTTTATAAAGATCAGATCTTTGCCTTACTGCATCTCTATGCAACCTTTCTTCTTGACATGGTCCCACTTGCTATGAGGTGCACCTTGAAAGTCCTCACCAGAACCTAGGAGATGCTGATGCCAAGTTCATGAGCTCTTTAGACGATGAGGTGAATTATCATATTTCTTTCTGTATTATTCATCTTGAGATATTTTATTATAGCAAAAGAAAATGAACTAAGGACAGATGAGATGCGAAGTAGTTAAGGGCTCTTAATGCTCTTGTAGAAGACCCAGATCTTGCATGGTGGCTCTGAATCATCAGTAACTCAGGTCTCAGGTGGTTATGATGCCCTCTTCTGGCCTTCAAAGGCGCAATATGCCTGTTGCACACATACATGTAGATAACATTCTCGTATATATAAAAAATCTTTTAAAAATCCTAACAGACTAAAACCCACAATAAATATTTATGTAGCTGAGTATTTTTCAACCTAGAGATTTAGTCAGAGCTCAACTGGGCAGTTCTTTGGGTCTTGGCTAGGCTCCAGCATCTTCTGTCACCTTTCCTGGTGTTTGCTGATCTGTGATGACTTCAGTCAGGATGAGTAAGCAGCTTGCCTCTTTAGTTGGCGAGGCCAGATTTCTTTCACAAGAGCAAGCATCTTAGAGATGAGGGTCTTGGTGTTTACAGTTCTGGCATGCAACTCTTGCTCCCACATTTGTACTGTAAATACTAAGCCATTTCCCCAGCCCAACTTTGTTTTTCTCTTTGTGTTCTAGACTATGCCTTGGCTTTCTCTTCAGACAGGTCCTCTAAGTCTCAGAATAGACACAAGGCAAATTCTTGGGTATGCTGCTGCCTCTTTACTTCCTGTGAGTGGAAGAAGAAACAGAGCAGAGATTGGGCTTTATCCAGGGTAAACTGTGGATCCACCAGCTCTATCTCACACACACATAGATACATTCACATACATGAATACACACACACACACACACACACACAGATACACAGAGACATGCAAACTTGCATACTCCCGCAAATGCATATGGTTGGCCCCCATCAATGCCAAAATATAAACACAAGTGCATTCATAAAACACATACACACGTGAATATAAACAAATAAGCACACACATACATATATATATATATAATATATATATATACATTCTCAACATATGAATACATCTACAATACATGTAATACACACACACACACACACACACACACACAGAGAGAGAGAGAGAGAGAGAGAGAGAGAGAGAGAGAGAGAGAGAGAGAGAGACCCTGCTGCCAAAACAGCTGACACGGCTTGCTTTTCCTACAGAACCACCAATGAGAAAGGAGGCCTGTGTTGTTTCCATTTTCTCCTGATGTTTTCTTCTTCCTATATACTGTTCATGTAGAAGATATGTGTGCAGGAAGCCTTGTTACACAGGAGATGTTACACACACTGATGCTAAACTCACCCATTCCATTTCTGCCATTAAGGCATTCGCACCTGACTCTGAAATGCTTCCAAAAGGAAGCATTGTGACTTTTCTATAGAAAAACAATATTTTTCTTCCTCTACAAAAGGAATTAGACAATCATATAAAGTGTGGAGGAAGTCAGGACTGTCAATTCCTCATTCTATCTATTTGTGTTTTCAAGAGAGCCTGATATGTCCTAACTGCCAACAATATTGTTGATTTCCACATGCTGGGGAATTTCTACTTTGCTGCTAGAAGGCACTGTAGAACAGTTCAGGCACATAACCTGCCAAGGAAGGACCTGGGAAACATTGAGAAGAAGTACTGTTTTTATAGATACAGTAACAAAAAGCAACACAGAGGAGAAAGTGTTTCTTTTGGATACTACTAGAGGGATACAGACGACCAGGGCTGGTCAGGCATATCAGTAGGATTATAACATCAACCTGGCAGTCAGGAAGAGAGTATAGAGAAGTAGAAGCCAGGAGTGGTAGCTTATGGCTTTAAGCCCAGTACTTGGGAGGCAGAGACAGGTGGATATCTGTGACTTTGAGGCTATAGATATCTGGTCTATACAATGAGCTCTATAGGAACTATGGCTGAATAAAGATACGTTGGGTGATTAGAAAATAAGAAGCGAACTAGTTTAGGTTAGAAAACCTAAGAGCTAGCCCAGATGACATACTTCTTGAAGAGGGGTTATACCTCATAAGAGTTCCCCTGTCCCTGCCCAAAGTGCTAGCAGATGGGAGCTGAAAGTCCATATACCTATGGGGGACTTTTCTATTTAAACCCCAACATTAAGAATAATAATTAGTTTGTAACATTTAAAAAGGAATGTCCATGAACAAAGCCAGGTACCATCCACTACTACATCTGGCTGAGGAGTGCTAACATGGAAGACCAGAAGGAGATGAGGTCCACAGAGAAAAGCCCACATCCATCTGTGACACCACTTGCTTTAGACTCAGAAAGAATGGAAACTGGTCCTGTACTTACACTAGAGCCCTAGAAGAAAGGTCCTAGTCTACCTCACCCAAGTAACACACCCATTCTAGTGGATTATGAAAAAAATGGTTTTTGAGATGTCCTTTCATAGCCTGATGTGTACTCTTCCTTCCTGGGATGTCCCTTCTACCTCAAAGTTTAATAAGAGGTGACAGAATAAGAAGCTGAGTTTGTACAGCTTTGATTGAAAAACATCTTAGTGAGGTGTGTGGAATGAGATGCTGCAGGGAATGGGGTGTCCTTAAGATCAGTGTGGAAAGCATTCAAGAGTTAGGAGGTTTCTAGGCAAGAGACGTTGTCCCTAACAAAAAATGATTGTGTGCTTCCAAGAATTGAGAGGGCATGTGAAGGGCCCAACACATCCCAACATGGCTGCAAACAGAGCAGAGATGTGCTGGGAACTGGTGAAAAGGAGGTACATTCAGGAAGACCTGTTAAGGCTGTGGAAAATATAATCATCTAGAAGACTGTGGGAGCCACCAACTAAACATGACAAAAACTGAACCAAGATTCAGCTTCAAGAACTTAATAGAATCATTCCTATCCTCAGTCTATTGGCCAAGTCTTCTAGAGGCTAGCTGAGAAGTCCTCATTGGCTACTGAAATTCTAATTCCACCTGTCAGCCAAGAACTCCAAGTGTCTGACTGCAGGAGAGAATGTCATCCAACATGCAGTGCAGTTCAGAGAGGATCTCTCCGCTGAAGTCCTTAGGTCAAACACCAGAGTTTCTATTTATATTATCTGGCATTATCACAGGACAACAACATTCCTTCCTGATGGTTCCCTTATGAACTGACTTAACCTCCTCTCCCTTTCATCCATCAGGTAGACACCTGTCACAGCTACATAAGGAATGAGATCTGGTATATGCACCAAGACTCTTCCTTTCCTGTTCCATCTCAGCAAATTTAGGGTGTTTTTTTAATAACAGATTTTTTTTTTTGGTTTATAGAAGGCATAGGTTACATCATCCATTTTCAGATGAATAGTGCTATAGATAGGGCAATCATTTTAGATTTCTATAGAGAAATAATAGAAATATCCTAATCAAAGCACAAGAGAACAGGAAGAAGATGGCAATGCTGAGGCTTGACTGCTGCTAACAGCTCTGCGTGAGCCACTCTACAAAGGACGCCAGTCACCAATATACACCTCCCAGCAGGACCACACGGAAACAACATCCTCAATCTCCATAGTGGATATGACATTTTAGCAACACATGCAGAAGCAATTGTTGTTTTAAAAGAAACCACTGCTATTTGCTAAAAATAGCTCAGAAACAGGTGTTCAGAAACATTTCTGTTACAGTGATTTTATCACCCAAATTAATAACTCACCTGCTTAAGTAAAATAGCAACCAAATTTCTTGTTAGTTTATTAACATGTAGAAAATATAATTTTTGATTTTGTAAAAGCTAAATTATGGAATTTCACCATAATTATAACCCATCTGTTAATAATGTACAATGCAGCATGATTTTGGATGGATATGATAAAAATATGTTGTATGAATGTATGGAAATTTCAAAAAATAAACAATAAGTATTTAAAAATTAATTTCTTTAGTTAGTTTGAAGAAAAGATGATTGATGTAATAAACAACCAGAGGATACACTGGTAGACAAAATTTTAAGCAATTTGGCATTTGGATTTTATATCTGAGTATAGTTATTCACTAGGTATAGTCACATTCGCCTTGAGTACTACTGGGAGACATTTGCACCCATTATAAAGCACCGAAACGGGGGCTGGAGCAGTGGCTCTGCCTGCACTTAAGAGTGGAGAACCTCTGGTTGCTGCCACCGCGGAGAGCCCGTGGGCAGAACCCCGCGAGCGAACTTGAGCCTTGGGACCACAGGTAAGACTAACTTATCTGCTGCAAGTGACTTGCCTGGTGGAATTGGGACAACAGAGGCAGAATCCCTCTAGGACCAGGCACGCGTCCTGTGTTTTGCGGAAGTCCCACACCCGGATCCCGGCCCCAGCAGCTCTCTGCTCCCAGAACCCGTGGGAGAGATACCTCACCGCTTGGTCAGGTGGGCACTCCTGAGGCTGCAGAGCGGAAGAGACCACCAACACTGCCCACCCCTGCCCACATCCCTGACCCAAGAGGAAACTGTACAAGGCCTCTGGGTTCCTGTGGGGGAGGGCCCAGGAGCAGCAGGAGCCCTGCCTGAGACACCACCGGAACCTGAAGGAAACAGACCGGATAAACAGTTCTCTGCACCCAAATCCCGTGGGAGGGAGAGCTAAACCTTCAGAGAGGCAGACACGCCTGCGAAACCAGAAGAGACTGCTCTCTGCACACATTACTGATTCCAGAGGAAAACACCGGAGGCCATCTGGAACCCTGGTGCACGGAGGCCCCCAGAAGAGGCGGCGCAGATCTTCCTGGTTGCTGCCACTGCGGAGAGCCCGTGGGCAGAACCCCGCGAGCGAACTTGAGCCTCGGGACCACAGGTAAGACTAACTTATCTGCTGCAAGTGACCTGCCTGGTGAACTCAAGGCACAGGTCCACAAGAACAGCTGAAAACCTGTAGAAAGGAAAAACTACAGGCCCGAAAGCAGAACACTCTGTCCCCATAACTGACTGAAAGAGAGGAAAACAGGTCTACAGCACTCCTGACACACAGGCCTATAGGACAGTTTAGCCACTGTCAGAAATAGCAGAACAAAGTAACACTAGTGATAATTTGATGGCGAGAGGCAAGCGCAGGAACCCAAGCAACAGAAACCAAGACTACATGGCACCATCGGAGCCCAATTCTCCCATCAAAACAAACATGGAATATCCAAACACACCAGAAAAGCAAGATCTAGATTCAAAATCATATTTGACCATGATGCTGGAGAACTTCAAGAAAGACATGATGAACTACCTTAGAGAACAAGTAGAAGCCTACAGAGAGGAATCGCAAAAATGCCTGAAAGAATTCCAGGAAAACATAAATAAACAAGTAGAAGCCCATAGAGAGGAGACACAAAAATCCCTGAAAGAATTCCAGGAAAACACAATCAAACAGTGGAAGGAATTAAAAATGGAAATAGAAGCAATCAAGAAAGAACACAGGGAAACAACCCTGGATATAGAAAACCAAAAGAAGAGACAAGGAGCTGTAGATACAAGCTTTACCAACAGAATACAAGAGATGGAAGAGAGAATCTCAGGAGCAGAAGATTCCATAGAAATCATTGACTCAACTGTCAAAGATAATGTAAAGCGGAAAAAGCTACTGGTCCAAAACATACAGGAAATCCAGGACTCAATGAGAAGATCAAACCTAAGGATAATAGGTATAGAAGAGAGTGAAGACTCCCAGCTCAAAGGACCAGTACATATCTTCAACAAAATCATAGAAGAAAACTTCCCTAACCAAAAAAAAGAGATACCCATAGGCATACAAGAAGCCTACAGAACTCCAAATAGATTGGACCAGAAAAGAAAGACCTCCCGTCACATAATAGTCAAAACACCAAACGCACAAAATAAAGAAAGAATATTAAAAGCAGTAAGGGAAAAAGGTCAAGTAACATATAAAGGCAGACCTATCAGAATCACACCAGACTTTTCGCCAGAAACTATGAAGGCCAGAAGATCCTGGACTGATGTCATTCAGACCCTAAGAGAACACAAATGCCAGCCCAGGCTACTGTATCCTGCAAAACTCTCAATTAACATAGATGGAGAAACCAAGATATTCCATGACAAAACCAAATTTACACAATATCTTTCTACAAATCCAGCACTACAAAGGATAATAAATGGTAAAGCCCAACATAAGGAGGCAAGCTATACCCAAGAAGAGGCAAGAAACTAATCGTCTTGGCAACAAAACAAAGAGAAGAAAAGCACACAAACATAACACATCCAAGTATGAATATAACAGGAAGCAATAATCACTATTCCTTAATATCTCTCAACATCAATGGCCTCAACTCCCCAATAAAAAGACATAGATTAACAAACTGGATACGCAACGAGGACCCTGCATTCTGCTGCCTACAGGAAACACACCTCAGAGACAAAGACAGACACTACCTCAGAGTGAAAGGCTGGAAAACAACTTTCCAGGCAAATGGTCGGAAGAAGCAAGCTGGAGTAGCCATTCTAATATCAAATAAAGTCAATTTTCAACTAAAAGTCATCAAAAAAGATAAGGAAGGACACTTTATATTTATCAAAGGAAAAATCCACCAAGATGAACTCTCAATCCTAAATATCTATGCCCCAAATACAAGGGCACCTACATACGTAAAAGAAACCTTACTAAAGCTCAAAACACATATTGCACCTCACACAATAATAGTAGGAGACTTCAACACCCCACTCTCATCAATGGACAGATCATGGAAACAGAAATTAAACAGAGACGTAGACAGACTAAGAGAAGTCATGAGCCAAATGGACTTAACGGATATTTATAGAACGTTCTACCCTAATGCAAAAGGATATACCTTCTTCTCAGCTCCTCATGGTACTTTCTCCAAAATTGACCATATAATTGGTCAAAAAACGGGCCTCAACAGGTACAGAAAGATAGAAATAATCCCATGCGTGCTATCGGACCACCACGGCCTAAAGCTGGTCTTCAATAACAATAAGGGAAGAATGCCCACATATACGTGGAAATTGAACAATGCTCTACTCAATGATAACCTGGTCAAGGAAGAAATAAAGAAAGAAATTAAAAACTTTTTAGAATTTAATGAAAATGAAGGTACAACATACCCAAACTTATGGGACACGATGAAAGCTGTGTGCCTGCAGAAAGAAACAGGAAAGAGCATATGTCAGCAGCTTGACAGCACACCTAAAAGCTCTAGAACAAAAAGAAGCAAATACACCCAGGAGGAGTAGAAGGCAGGAAATAATCAAACTCAGAGCTGAAATCAAGCCAAGTAGAAACAAAAAGGACCATAGAAAGAATCAACAGAACCAAAAGTTGGTTCTTTGAGAAAATCAACAAGTTAGATAAACCCTTAGCCAGACTAACGAGAGGACACAGAGAGTGTGTCCAAATTAACAAAATCAAAAATGAAAAGGGAGACATAACTACAGATTCAGAGGAAATTCAAAAGATCATCAGATCTTACCATAAAAGCCTATATTCAACAAAACATGAAAATCTGCAGGAAATGGACAATTTCCTAGACAGATATCAGATACCGAAGTTAAATCAGGAACAGATAAACCAGTAAAACAACCCCATAACTCCTAAGGAAATAGAAGCAGTCATTAAAGGTCTCCCAACCAAAAAGAGCCCAGGTCCAGACGGGTTTAGTGCAGAATTCTATCAGACCTTCATAGAAGACCTCATACCAATATTATTCAAACTATTCCACAAAATTGAAACAGATGGAGCACTACTGAATTCCTTCTATGAAGCCACAATTACTCTTATACCTAAACCACACAAAGACCCAACAAAGAAAGAGAACTTCAGACCAATTTCCCTTATGAACATCGGCATTTAAAAATACTCAACAAAATTCTGGCAAACCGAATCCAAGAGCACATCAAAACAATCATCCACCATGATCAAGTAGGCTTCATCCCAGGCATGCAGGGATGGTTTAATATCTGAGGAAAACCATCAACGTGATCCATTATATAAACAAACTGAAAGAACAAAACCACATGATCATTTCATTAGATGCTGAGAAAGCATTTGACAAAATTCAACACCCCTTCATGATAAAAGTCCTGGAAAGAATAGGAATCCAAGGCCCATACCTAAACATAGTAAAAGCCATATACAGCAAACCAGTGGCTAACATTAAACTAAATGGAGAGAAACTTGAAGCAATCCCACTAAAATCAGGGACTAGACAAGGCTGCCCCTCTCTCCCTACTTATTCAATATAGTTCTTGAAGTTCTAGCCAGAGCAATCAGACAACAAAAAGGAGGTCAAGGGATACAGATCGAAAAGAAGAAGTCAAAATATCACTATTTGCAGATGATATGATAGTATATTTAAGTGATCCCAAAAGTTCCACCAGAGAACTACTAAAGCTGATAAACAACTTCAGCAAAGTGGCTGGGTATAAAATTAACTCAAATAAATCTGTAGCCTTCCTCTACACAAAAGAGAAACAAGCCGAGAAAGAAATTAGGGAAACGACACCCTTCATAATAGACCCAAATAATATAAAGTACCTCGGTGTGACTTTAACCAAGCAAGTAAAAGATTTGTACAACAAGAACTTCAAGACTCTGAAGAAAGAAATTGAAGAAGACCTCAGAAGATGGAAAGATCTCCCATGCTCATGGATTGGCAGGATTAATATAGTAAAAATGGCCATTTTACCAAAAGCGATCTACAGATTCAATGCAATCCCCATCAAAATACCAATCCAATTCTTCAAAGAGTTAGACAGAACAATTTGCAAATTCATCTGGAATAACAAAAAACCCAGGATAGCTAAAACTATCCTCAACAATAAAAAGGACTTCAGGGGAATCGCTATCCCTGAACTCAAGCAGTATTACAGAGCAATAGTGATAAAAACTGCATGGTATTGGTACAGAGACAGACAGATAGACCAATGGAATAGAATTGAAGACCTAGAAATGAACCCACACACCTATGGTCACTTGATTTTTGACAAAGGAGCCCAAACCATCCAATGGAAAAAAGATAGCATTTTCAGCAAATGGTGCTGGTTCAACTGGAGGTCAACATGTAGAAGAATGCAGATCGATCCATGCTTATCACCCTGTACAAAGCTTAAGTCCAAGTGGATCAAGGACCTCCACATCAAACCAGACACACTCAAACTAATAGAAAAAAAACTAGGGAAGCATCTGGAACACATGGGCACTGGAAAAAATTTCCTGAACAAAACACCAATGGCTTATGCTCTAAGATCAAGAATCGACAAATGGGATCTCATAAAACTACAAAGCTTCTGTAAGGCAAAGGACACTGTGGTCAGGACAAAACGGCAACCAACAGATTGGGAAAAGATCTTTACCAATCCTACAACAGATAGAGGCCTTATATCCAAAATATACAAAGAACTCAAAAGTTAGACCAAGAGGGAGACAAATAACCCTATTAAAAAATGGGGTTCAGAGCTAAACAAAGAATTCACAGCTGAGGAATGCCGAATGGCTGAGAAACACCTAAAAGAAATGTTCAACATCTTTAGTCATCAGGAAATGCAAATCAAAACAACCCTGAGATTTCACCTCACACCAGTGAGAATGGCTAAGATTAAAAACTCAGGTGACAGCAAATGCTGGCGAGGATGCAGAGAAAGAGGAACACTCCTCCATTGTTGGTGGGGTTGCAGACTGGTACAACCATTCTGGAAATCAGTCTGGAGGTTTCTCAGAAAATTGGACATTGAACTGCCTGAGGATCCAGCTATACCTCTCTTGGGCATATACCCAAAAGATGCCCCAACATATAAAAAAAAGACACGTGCTCCACTATGTTATTGGCAGCCTTATTTATAATAGCCAGAAGCTGGAAAGAACCCAGATGCCCTTCAACAGAGGAATGGATACAGAAAATGTGGTACATCTACACAATGGAATATTACACAGCTATCAAAAACAACGAGTTTATGAAATTCGTAGGCAAATGGTTGGACCTGGAAAATATCATCCTGAGTGAGCTAACCCAATCACAGAAAGACATACATGGTATGCACTCACTGATAAGTGGCTATTAGCCCAAATGCTTGAATTACCCTAGTTGCCTAGAACAAATGAAACTCAAGACGGATGATCAAAATGTGAAGGCTTCACTCCTTCTTTAAAAGGGGAACAAGAATACCCTTGGCAGGGAAGAGAGAGGCAAAGATTAAAACAGAGACTGAAGGAACACCCATTCAGAGCCTGCCCCACATGTGGCCCATACATATAGAGCCACCCAATTAGACAAGATGGATGAAGCAAAGAAGTGCATACCGACAGGAGCCGGATGTAGATCGATCCTGAGAGACACAGCCAGAATACAGCAAATACAGAGGCGAATGTCAGCAGCAAACCACTGAACTGAGAACGGGACCCCCGTTGAAGGAATCAGAGAATGAACTGGAAGAGCTTGAAGGGGCTTGAGACCCCATATGTACAACAATGCCAAGCAACCAGAGCTTCCAGGGACTAAGCCACTACCTAAAGACTATACATGGACTGACCCTGGACTCTGACTTCATAGGTAGCAATGAATATCCTAGTAAGAGCACCAGTGGAAGCGGAAGCCCTGGGTCCTGCTAAGACTGAACCCCCAGTGAACTAGACTGTTGGGGGGAGGGCGGAAAGGGGGGGAGGGTGGGGAGGGGAACACCCATAAAGGAGGGGGGGGGGGAAGGGGATGTTTGCCCGGAAACCAGGAAAGGGAATAACACTCGAAATGTACATAAGAAATACTCAAGTTAATAAAAAAAAAAAAAAAAAAAGAGTGGAGAACCTGAGTTTGCTTCCAGCACCCATCTTAGGAGTCTCAAAATCTGCAACTCCATCTCCAGGGATCCCCTATATCCTAATTTTTACCTCCATGGGCACATACATGCATGCACATGTATACACAGAGACACATCAAAATAAGACTTAAAAAACAATGAGATAAACTGATCTAAGATGTACTCACTTTGTAATGATTGAGCCAGATTCAAATTTAATAATATAAACCACATTTCATCAGCTTCTTACAGAAAAACGATTGCCTATTTTATTTTTATATGCTTTACATTTTTACAGCGTTTGGAGGTATTTCAATACATGTAGGTAGATATTAACAACTTATTACTCAAGATCAATACAGAAATTTCGCCACTTTGAGATTTAAATCCATTTATTTGAAACTACTGTAGAAAAAGAAAATCCTAGAAATTTCTTAAAGGAATGAGAAATAGCGTTTCAGGTAACAGAACGAAAGTAACTGTTATAATTAACCTTGGTTGTCAACTTGACTGGATCTGAAATCAACAGAGACAGTTCTCTGGGTATGTCCAAATGTTATTTCTCAGAAATACTATTCTTTCCCAGAGTGTTGAGAATCTTCTGGTGGCAGTACAGATACAAGGACGTCAGATGGCAAAGCTGTTGATTTTTGCCTGCTTGCCTTTGCCTCTCCTGGATGAGGGCATTTCTTTTCTTGCTACCTATGCTGCTAGTAGGGTTACATGGTAAGGACAAACTTCATAGGCTGGTTGGCTGAAATCATTCACTGTGTGGGCCTTTATATAAGTTTTATATCCCCTAATTAAAACTCAACAGTAATCATAAGCAGTTCATTCTTTATGAACAACCTTAAAATGATTTCATTTCTAGTATAGTAACGTAAGGATATGGCCCTATATAGTGGTTTGGATATGTAGTGTCCTTTCTAAAAGTTTGGGTGTGCTATCAAGAGGTAGTTGGATCATGGGGATGCTGACTTCATCAGCTGGAAAATAGGAAGTAGGCCTGGTTAGAGGAAGGTTATCATTGGAGGTTTGCATAGAAGATTTTTTTCCTAGTCTTTGTCCTTCCTGGTTGCCATGAGCCAATAGCTCTGATTTATCACATCTTTGTATCACGATGATTTTCTCCCCAAGGGCCTTCAAACCATGAACTGAAACTTCTCAAATTACAGGCCAACCTTTCTTTAAATTACTTCCTTATTTGTCAACAATGAAAAGTGTGGGTAAAGATTTAGATCGATTTTTAAACTTCACAGTCACCTAGAGGAAAAGTCTATTTCCTTGTGTGAGGAATTTTCTAGATTAGGTTAACTGAGGTGAGAGGACGCATCCTAGGTGTACATGGCACTGCTCCAGAAGCTGGTGTTCTGGCTACATGGCTAGGGAAAAGCTAAGCTAACCTGAACTTGAGCATTACCTCTTTCTGCTTTCTGACTGACAATGCAATGTGACTGCTCCAGCTGCATCCAGCTACCTCATGTTCCTCTCTTCATCGCTCGTCCACTGCAGCCATGATGGAATGTGCCTCAACTTGCCTGCTTTGGAGATTTATTCGCAACAATGAGAAGAATTATGAAAACAATTTTGTATTTGCCTAGACAATGACATAGATCTGGAGAACAAAGCCCAATCTTTTCCATTGTTTCTACGGGATCGCCATTTCAAATTTCCTCCTCAACAAAATCTTCAACTCCATAGAATATACTTCTAAGATAAATGGCAGTGGCTGCCATTGATCAGGCCAGGTTAGCATTTCTGTTGTTTATTTGAACAGAAGTTGTACATGAAGCTCTTTTTTGAAACGATTAATTTTCATTGAGTATGCAAATCTACTTCAAATATAACAAACCCTTCATGTCCCTGGAGCACTGACCACTGGTTTCAGACCATCTTTCTTGGTTATTTAAATATCAAAAACATTGCCAAGCATGGGGAAACAATGCTCTAGGGGCAGAAGTCCTGAACCATCCTGATGGAATAAAAACCAGTGAGAAAGCTCATGAGCCTTTCGAAGCAGCACATGAATGAGTGGCTGTGTTTATATGGAGATTTCCAAACAGATGGATATTGAACTCTTTATGAAGCACACACAAACTGTGAGAAAAGGGGATTAGGAAAATCATGGTTAATCTAGTTCAAATTGTAGAAGTACGTTTTCCACACCTGTGCACTTTATCGTTGCCTCTCCCCTGATAGATGGGTCATGCCAGCTTTAGCATCTCTCAGATGAAAGTGAAAGCCTGAAACTCAGTTACACACACCCGCTATGCTCAAATAGCACTGTTTAGAATTTTATATCCGTATGTCATCTATGCATCTATCCATCTGACAAATATACAAGTCTATTCCCAAGGTAGAAATATTACAAATCTAATTATATTCATTTATTGTACCTTACTACACACCTCAACTACTGAGCCATAACTCAACAAAAAACAAAACATTGCTTTGTCAGTTTTCCATAAATTGGCTTCTATTTCATAAGTACATAACTTCCTATAAAGGCTATAATTCTCCAGTTTAGGCTCACATTTGCAGAGTAAAATGGAATAAGGAGAAATTTGGCTTTTTGTTGTCATTGTTGAGGTCTTCTCCAACATCTGATTTTATGTACATTAATGCTTTTGCTATTCATAATCCCATGGAGACCTGGCCATTGACAGCTAGAAGGGAAGGGATTGCTTGGAGTCTCCAGCTAAGACCCAAAGGTAGAGCAGAGAGTCCCTTCCTTAACTGCTTCCCTACCATGTCAGATGTGCTGTTGGCACACTGGAAGGTCAGGTTCTAGGGCCCCTTCACTTCCTGGTAAGTCAAGCTTCATTTGATTCTATTACATTATCTGAATGCTTCCGCTGTGCGTTTTCTGGGAATTCTCATCTTCTTTTCACCTTTTTTTCGTTGAGTTCTCCCCTTCATCCTTGTTTCTTTCTCACAGTTTGTTGATTCAGTCAATTGTGAGCCACACTACCCCGCCCACCCCTTCCTGGACTCTGTTGTTTCTAACCTGGAACCTGCTCTGGCTCCGAAGCCAGGACTTGTGTTCTGTTCATTCTTTGAACTCAGCATTCTACCCTCTCACCTTCGTTTTGCTATGAGCCTTTATGCTTAGAGACCATCATCATGTTTCAAGTTCTGGTGTCCTGGGTTGGATGTCTGAGATTCATTGAGTCTCTGGTTTCTCTAGTGGATCACACTTGCTATTCCTCACCATGGCCTACTCTGATGTTCACAACCTGCCTCTTTTACTACAGTCTGCATCTTCTCACCACTCTTTATTTCCCCAAAGTCTAGCGATGGACATTCTGAATAAGAATGCAGATCCCATCAAGGTCCCTAAAGGAGCAGGGGACTGTCTGGCCAGTACTGTGGTGCAGCTCAACACATATACATTCTTTACCCATTCCCCACAAACAACCATATACCCTGCTCAGGTATTATACATTTCTAATTCAGTATGTCAGCCTCACTTAAAAATAGTTTTGATATATGTAACAGGCCTACACATGCTTTCCTTTGTCTAAAATTAATCATTGTCAGAACCTATGAAATAATGACACAGTTATTTCTACTTAAAATTGAGATCAAATTCCATCCCCTCAAAATTCCTAAGTCCTGTGCTAAACAATGTGTCATTATTTGGAAATAAATTTGTTATAAATGCAGTTAATTAAGACAAGTTCTTCCTGGAGAAACTCTAGCCTAATGTTGTGTCCTTATGAAAACATGGAATTTAGAACCAGAACCAGAGCTACAGAGGGTGAATACCATATAAAGATGAAGGAAAAGATGGGAATAATCTTTCTACATGTTAAGAAATATCAAAGATGGCCAGCAGCTGGTAAGAGGTCTGGACAGATTCCCTACATCTCAGAAATAATCACTCTATACAAACCTCTGCCTTGTCCTCTTGCCTGGCAGAACTGTGCCAAAATTAACATGCCATCTGCTGTTCTGAGTGAATCAGGTTGTCACAGAGGTGTGGGACCTAAACGTGAGTACAGGCTGCATGGGGCAGTGGGAAGAATGAGCAAGGTGAATGGGAGATGAGCGGTTTTGGATTTTAAATTTCAAGCATCATTATGGAGAAATTAAATGCTGTTGAAGCCCAAAGAGAAAGAAAAATGCATTATATTTACAGCAAATTGATTCATGGTTTCTAATTTGTTTTTAAGCACTATTTCTAATAGAGTGTGTTTTTGAAGTCCACGAAGGTATGACACAGTCAGGAAATCATTGGTTTTCTAATTTGTCACTTACTTTACATTTAATTCTTAATGCTTATTTTTTCAGGCCATATTAATCCATGAGCATCCTTTGTGAAGTAGGGAGGAAGTACAAAGCCATGGCTTGAGCTACATCATTTATGATGAAGATAAACTTAAGCCCAAGTATCCAAGAAGCTTTGGACCTGAGCTTCTGTTTGATATTTTTAAACTAAGAATTATCCTCAAGATTTACTGGAAATTTGGAGTTCTGAATTATCTGCAGTTCTCTTCTCTCTCTCTCTCTCTCTCTCTCTCTCTCTCTCTCTCTCTCTCTCTTTGTGTGAGTGTGTGTGTGTGTGTGTTCATGTGAGTGTGCATCTATGTGCACAAGCATATGGATGTGTGTGAAGGCAAAATTCAGCTTCTGGTGGGTTCTTCAGGAGCCAGGCACCTTAGTTTGTGAGTAGGGTCTCTCTTTGATCTGGAATATGCAGGTCTCTAGACTGGATGACTGACAATCCCAATGTATTAGCTTGTGTCTGTTCTTCTTAATCTTTCATGTCAGGTTTACAGAACCCAGGCATTCTGACCTCAGTATCTCCAAATTACAGACAGAAAAGTTAAGACTGAGAGGTTAAAGACTTTACTCAAGGTCATCCATCTGATGGTTTTCTATGGTGTTCAGGTAGTCTCAGAACCAATACAGGATAGAGATTCTTAGGGTTAAGCACTATTGAGCCAAAAAAATCAACCAGTTGAGTCAGAAAATGAGCCCCTTTCTAATGCAAACTGAGAAGATAAAGACAAGTCCTCCTGTTGCCTGTTGCATTTGTTTCCAATGGTTTTTGCTTATTCACTCTTTCTGTACATGGCCATACCCTTTCAGCTGACTCTAGTGGACATCCTTGAGAAGCTTTCTGATTTGATACTTGGTTCTTTCTTGCTAGTTCAGGCCTCTACCAAGAGGCTCCTTGCTTACCTATCTCCTGAAGTCAGTGCCATTTATACAGACTTTTTCTCCCACAGTTCTGTTAGCCATTTTTGCCTTCATTTTAATGAGGATTAGCTATAATAATTTTACTTTGCCCAAAGGATGTGGACCAAATATTTTGAGAAGGAAGCAATTGATTATACTCTGTAAGAAGGCTATTCAAAGACTGTGGTACAAAGTAATCAAAATGATTGTTATTTCAATCTTAGAGGATTTCTGTTGTTGTAAAGAGACACCATGACCAATGCAACTCTTATAAAGGAAAGCATTTAATTGGCTTGCTTACCGCTTCAGAGGTTTTATCCATCATCAACATGGCTGAAATCATGGGGGCACGAAGGCAGATACATGAAGAAGTAGCTGAAAGTTCTATATTCTGACCTGTAGACATCACAGAGAGAGGGAGAGAGAAAGAGAGAGAGAGAGAGAGAGAGAGAGAGAGAGAGAGAGAGAGAGAGAGAGAGAGAGAGAGAGAAAGAGAAAGAGAAAGAGAAAGAGAAAGAGACAGAGAGTCATAGAGATTACTGGGCTTGGCATGGGCTTTTGAAACCTCCTATCCTTCTAATGCTTTCAGCTTCACTACCTCTTGATTAAACATTTAAAATTATGGTGCTATGAGAGCCATTTTTATTCAAACCACCACAATATGTTTAACAGATAAGCACAGCAGAATACTAGTTCAACACCCAGCAGTGAACCACAGATTAATGTGTGTGGTAAAGGGCACATTGTTCCCCAAAACTGTAACCATTCCACAGGCCTATGGAGTAAGGTTAACACCTCTTCCAAACGCTAGAGCTGTAAAGGTCAAACTGTATGTTTAAGATGAATCCAATCACTTACACTGTCAAACAAGTTTTAAGGCAAGAGAAATGTACTATTTCCTTGGAGATTTTCATCCATAAATAATGCACATGACACACTTATTTTACTGTTGGTTCATAAGATTTGTTAATTTGTATGTATGTGTGCATATGCATATACACATTCTATGCATTACTGTTGTGTTAGTGTGTGTACACAAACTTCATGTATGGATGTTGTATGTGTGTACATTCTGTATTTGACTGTCTATATGCTTGTTTGTGTGCATGCATGCGTGCGTGTGTGTGTGTGTGTGTGTGTGTGTGTGTGTGTGTGTGTGAGAGAGAGAGAAAAAGATCAAGACCTACATAATGATACACATCAAATACTAAACCTTCTCCATGGTCTTCTCAAGAAGAATTGGATGATATTTATATTTTCTCTCAGTGCCCAATATGCAAGCCTCCTGTAATGTTGTCACATAAGTTTATCCATCTTTTATGTGAGAAAGCTATAGGTAGAGTTAGGTGCCCCCAATGTGCTTCTCTACCCAATGAAGTGGCTGACAGAATCCTGAGGAGCAAAAGAGGATTTAAATGTGCCCATGGACAGAGAGATCTTAAGAAGGAGCTGAAAGGAAATGTGGGGAGAGGTAAGCTGGAAGGCCCCATGTCTTTAGAGAACCAGAAACCACTGCTCATGTATTTGTCACTGAAAAACAAACAAACATACAGACAGAACCAATGAGCAGTTATGATGCCTGGTTTTTCTTTTCTCTAAAGGAAGATTTCAGATGTAGTGACTTTACTGCAAATCAATGCCCTATGGGAAACTGAATACCAGGGAGTAAATGAATGAGTCATAAAATCTACAGTGGGACCTTCCTGTGTCATATGCGGGGGCAATTCTTCAGGAGCTGTTTCCTACCCCGGCTCTCTCATATTCTTCACATTCCATGTTCTTACACCCATTCATAAATATTTACCTTATACATATTGTATTGACAGGTCAATGGGGCCTTCTTTTTAGAGTGCTAAACTCAAGAGTTCATCTTCTTTTGCTCGGAAACAAATGTATATTTAAATTCATAAAAATGCAAACTTTGGAAGTCCCCAGGAAGTGTGTTTCCATTAGTCTTTCAGAAACTTCAATCTTATTCATCTCTCAAGCTTTCTTTAAATTTTAAGATTGATGGCTCATGTTTACATACTTGAACTAATCCTCATAGGAGTGTTTTAAAGTGTTAATATTAAAGGCACCACCAATAGACAATTTGATTCTATTGGTCAAAGTCAAAATTATATCTGAGCCCTCAGCTGATTCTTTTGAATCATGTTGGCAAAGTCCAGGTCTGATTCCTAAAACAGGTGAGGCTCCTGGACTTCTGATTAAAATTGACAAATGCCCCGTGCTTATGAGACAGTAAGCGGGCCACTGGAGATGCAAATCAAGGCAGAAACAAGTGAATGAGGTGAGTTGCAGAGGAGAGTCTGGCTGAAAGCCAGTGTTGGGATCAAGCTCTACCCTTCTCTAAAACTCTGTATCATGAACCTCAGCGGTTGGAGATCCCAGTGCTTTGTCCCAAAAGACTTCATTTTAACCGAGTTTTGTCTGAATTTTTAGGACGTTGGATGACACTGTGTCTGGTGCACACATAATGGCAATATCTGTTCTGTACCCATACAGTGTAGATTGATACATGACTTAGTCCTGGGAGAAGAAGGGAGTTTTCCATAAATGTATTGGGGGTGAATTGGGATTGTGGAGGGACATGAGTGTTTTAAAGCCATTCCAGTTAAACCAAGTACAAGAATGTATTGGGCACACCAAACCCAGGAAAGGTGTGGCTTATTCACTTGGACCCCAGAAAAAGGACTCTCAACACTGTGATTATAATCTTGTATCTTGTCCTTTAACCTTTATGTGCTATTCAATAATTATATATACACTTTATAATATATTATATATTATTTAATACTATATTTGTATATTTTATTACACTATATAATATATACACTAGATATTATACTATATACAATGTATCACACAATATATGGTGTATATATACTATATGTATACTAAAGTATGTATACTATGTGTATACACCATATATGGTATATGATATACATTTTATGTATGTTCTATATATAGTGTATATATATGTATGTATACTATATAGCATATAACATATACAGTAAATTATATTATATTTAATATATCATAATATACAATATGATGTACAATAATATATTATGCACAATACATAATATAATATCTTATGTAATGTATATAATGTATATACTATATTTTATATTATATATGGTAGTATATATCATGCATATTACATGTTATAGATATATAAACACATGATGAACTTATATGTAAATTTATTGTGTGATATACATTGTTTGATCTGAAAGTTAATATTAGTGATTAAGATTGATGGCGAAACACATGTTTACTTTGTCACAGCTATCATGGAAAGTGGAACTGTCCAGTAAATTGATAACAATAAAAATCTCTATACAATGCAAATTTATTGCTATTAATTGTGGAAATGCACAGATATATTTTTCTCTAACCTTGCATTCTCATGCCACAGTGATTGGAGTTGAGAGAGCTCAGTTATTATCCCTATGGAATGCCCTAGAGTTTCCCAGAGCTCCCTCTTGTCCATGACAATTCATCTACCAGCTAAGGTCCTACTGGTAGAGTTGTCCCTTTTCTGGATTTGGAAACACAGCTCAGATAGTAGAAACAATGCACAAGAGATTTGCAAGTGTCATTGCAGGACCGGCAAGAAGTAAGAACTCTCCATTGCACACATGATCTGAGTTGGCAGTCTCTTGCCTTTATCTCTGGAGCAGATTAGGGTAGGAACAATAATGAGTTGATACTTTTATTTTATTTGCATTTTGGGGATTTACATTCTCTGTGTGATGAATGAACAAATAGTCCTATTCCTGGAGTGAGACTCTTAGCCTGTAATTACAGAAGATATCTAAAGTGAAGACAATCAACCATGGTAACGAGGGTAGCCATGGTAGTGTTTGTGACCCATTCAAGACTAAGGGTTACTTGCAGGTTGAAGTTGGAGATTCAAAGCCTCTGTATAAGTTCATTCACACTCTGACCCTCTTCTTTAGAGTTTTACTGGGTTCGTTAAGGGTGACACATTTTGCCATCTTCCTGGAGCATCAGCAAGTGGGGCTCTTCATGAAAGCTAGCCACCAAGCCACAGTCATTCAAACACTTACTGCTGTGTCTTAAGAAAAAAGGGTGTGTGGGGTTGGGGATTTAGCTCAGTGGTAGAGTGCTTGCCTAGCAAGCGCAAGGCCCTGGGTTCGGTCCCCAGGTCCGAAAAAAAAGAAAAGAGAAAAGAAAAAAGAAAAAAGAAAAAAAGAAAAAAAAGGAAAAAGGGTGTGGATGAAAGGTTGCTTGGGAGTGTCACTTCATGAAATACCCTGTCTACAAGAAGAAGATATTCATGACACACTGAAGAGACATCCATAGAGTGGGGTTTACTTTGCATTTTCTCTTCCTGTAACATACCCCAACCCCAGCATTTAACACTGAAGCTGATTCTGTAAGGGGAGCTCAGAAGATTTGGAATAAAATTATTTCTAAAGAACCCAACACCAACAGGACAGAAGCTATTAATATCATTACACTAACTGTGCACCAGTAGAACCCTACAAGAGACAAATCAAGTGGAGCCTCTCAGGGTGCCTTGGATTCGCCTTTTCCTGAAGCTTCTCTTACTCATCAATATCCTCCCCTCTCTTGGCTCATGCCTCTTGTCCCCACTTCTCCCTCTGACTCCAGATCTCCATTTCAAATCACTTTTATCTGCTCATGACTAAGAATGCTTTTAACCTCATAGGTTGCATTAAGGGAAAAGTTATATCATTATGTAAAATATATTTCATCTTCCTGCCTTCCTTTGACATTGTGTGTTGTTTTAAGAGAGAAGCATCTGCTTCAGCAAGTACTTGAGCATATATTACATTCTCTCATCTTTATTGGTATCCTGTTGGAAACACGGGAGCCTGACTTTGCCTGACTACATACAGGAAGGAGAGAAAAAGAAGGAAGAGAAGGTTCTTGAGCCAGAAACTCACTCCTGTGCACTGTTCGGCAGCTTCCTTGGAAATCTCATAGCTTCAATTCAGGGACTTCCTGTGTGGGTGGCTTTGTGCCATTACTATCACCCTTTTAGTGGGAACTTTTCTGTCTCCATAGTGTAGAAGAGAAGATTCGTTGTTTTACTAGCAATATACATCGACTCTGTGTCTACTCCAAAGACATGCAACATATTCAAGGGACAGATCAAAACTAAAAGTGGACAGGCACACTGGGAATCTATAACCATCAGTAGCATGGGAAAAGTCTTAATTGATTTTATGACTCAAAAAAATGGATGATATCAAAATTCTTGAAATAGAGGTTTTAAAATAGAAAAGAATAATTTACTGTAGCTACTGTCTTCTACTAATAAATTAGAATTTGGGGGTGTAGAAATTGAACACTGTCAAAAATACAATTATTTGCATGAAAAATCCTTATACATCAACATTTACAATTTAACTTTTTCTTTAGCAAAAAGCCAGTTTGGGGTAAGTATTTGAAGCACTGTGAGTGTGTACATTTCCAGGATTTTATTAGTTTCCTTTGGTTTGGCAGCTGTCATGCAGCTACCTAAGTATAAACATTTTTTTTGAAGACTATAATTAATTTGTCTCATGTAAAACTCATAGTTCACAAAGTCCTATTACTAAAGTTGTAGATCATGATCATAGATTCATATCATATTTAAAGTGTGTGATTATGGTTACACTAGCAACAAATACACCTGACCACCAGTGAGCAAGCTCTCTACTAGAGGTTGTGTCTCTATGTGAATCAACCCATATCAGATTCCTGCTCCTTTACCCACCTCCTCTTACACAGATATGAGCACAATCAAGGTATCAGTATTAGGAATAATGAACCTGGACTAGGCCAAAGAGGAACATCTAATTGATATGTCTATTGGTAACCTTTCTGTTACTGTGAGAGAATACCCTAATAAAAAACAATTTAGGGGAAATGTGTTTATTTCGGCTTACAGATCCAGAAAGCTAGGATGCATCCTAGCAGGGAAGTCATACCAACAGACAGAAAAACATGGTAGAAAGGACAGAAAGTGTGGTGATGCCACAGAAGAATCCAAGAGAGAACAGGAAGTGAGGCTAAAGTATAGGATCTCAAAGCCTTTTTCTAGTGACATACTTCCCCCAGCAAGGTTCTCTCTCTCTCTCTCTCTCTCTCTCTCTCTCTCTCTCTCTCTCTCTCTCTCTCTCTCTCTCCCTCCCAAATTTGATACAAGCTAAGGTCATCTCAGAAGAGGAAATACATTTATAAGATTAATCTGTGAGTACGCCTGTGGGACATTTTCTTGATTGAAGATTGATGTAGAAGGGTCCAGTCCATTATGGGTTGTGTTCTCCCAGTGGCAGGTGGTCCTGGCTTATCCTGGAAGAAAACAGGTTGAGCAAGCCAAGAGGAATAAGCCAGTAAGCAGAACTCCTCCATAGTCTCTACTTAAGTTCCTCCTTCAATGTTTTTGTCTTCAGCTTCTGCCTTGACCTCCCTTCAAGATGAATTTTAACTGTAAATGGAAACAAACTCTTTCTTCCTCAAGTTGTGTTTGGTCATGGTATTTACAACAATGATAGAAAAATGAGCAAGATGACCTCCTAAAAGTTCCAAGTAGATCCATTGATTCAGGATCAAGTATTCAAATACACGAGCCTATGAAGTACATTTCTCATTCAAACCAACATTGTGTATCAGAAGCAAGAGAGCAACAGTCACTTCACTATAGTTTCCTCTTTATGTCCTTCTCCAGACTATATATGATCAATGAATTTGAACGTAATTGGCATGAGGCACTGTTAACCAACTCCAGTAAAACATATGGCTGAATGTCCTTCCAACACAATAAAATGTGAATTATTTTATTAATGAGACTGACATAAACATTTATATAAAATACTGCTGTCAATGTACAGCTCTTCTCTTTCACACGTTTATGACACACTCTCTGATTGTCATGTACCAAATGATACATTTCAAAAACTGGAAAAGTCTACGTCAACAATTGACAACAATACCATAAAATGAAAAGACAACAATTTTCAATATTGACAAGCCTTTGGCAATCTAGGAGAAGCAAGTGAACCACAATACAAAAGGAACTAAAAATTTTATGATCAGAACAGTAGAAAATGTGCCTTATCTGAAAAATCACAAAAGAAAACACACACACACACACACACACACACACATACACACAATTGAATTAATTCTGGGGAAATGTCTCAGAGGTTAATAAAGCAATGCTGTTTTTCAGAGAATTCCAGTTCAATTTCTATCACTCCATCAAGCATCAATTGACCTCCTATAACACCAGCTCCAGGTGGACATTGCACCAACATACATAAACCCATGCACAAACTTATGAATACACACACACACACACACATTACATAATAAAATTTTCTGAGAAGTGAAACATTGTCTTAAGCTAATGATATATAAACAAATGTGGTTTATTTTCTTTTTCATATTAAATCATCATATCCATTAGATTAGAGGCATGCAATTTAGCAAGATATACAGAGTGACTACTTCCTGGTGGTGTGCCACACATAAGTATTGGTGCAAATGAGTATATTTACATGAGTTGAAAATCTGGAAATAAGTCAGTAATGGTTAAAAAACAGAGTCCTCGGAGGATTTGAGCTAGATCTGTGACTGGAATACATTGTCCCACTAAAGTATGCAGTGGGATTTAATCACGCTGTGAGAGTAAGGGATTAGAATTTTAACCTGATTGTCATGTCTAGAGGAGGGACTTTTAGAAGGAGATTTGGAGTAGATAAGATTATCCATCCATTCACTCGAGCACCCAGGGATCTTGTCCTTCTAGGACGAGTATGTAAAGGAAGTCCAGGTGATGCTTGCTTATAGACACATGCCTCAGTGCATGCCATAGGATGCTCTGCTCTGTCTTAGTCACTGTCAGTAATAAAACTGCACTAAATCTTCCCTTTCCTTTGTGATTTACTTGGTTTGTGGTGTCTTGTTGTTGCGTCAGACAATGGAGTAACGTGGCCATAAATAAACTCAATTACAGCTTGTCAACATTCAAGTTCTTAGAGACATGATATGGTTGTCAGGAAGGGATTCTCCTTTAAAAAACTGGGACAAAATTCAATTGGATTTGTGACTTATGAAGTAAAGTCAAACTCTGTTGACAGTCCTTTTGATGTAAAAGATCTTGAGTAATTTGGGGAGAGAGCTATTTCAGTCACTTGCTTACTGAGAAAAAAGTATGTTGCCTTGATTTAGAAATGTTATTTTTGTTTAAATACGTTAAGAAATAAGATAAGAACATACGAAGCTATTGCAGGGAACTTTAGTTCAGTTATTGTCACCCATGCTGGATGAATCACAACTGCTGTATCTTCAGCTCCAGGGGCTTTGATGCCTTCTTCTGCCTTCTGTGGACATTGAACTCACATGTGGGCATACACACACACACACACACACACACACACACACACACACATATATATACATGATTTAAATATTTTAAAATGGAATATAAAAAAAGAAATAAAAGACAACAAATGGTGGTAAGGATGCATGAAAACAGATTTACACCAGTCTAATAACAATGCAAATCAATGTGGAGAAAAAAAACTAAGTCTTATTCCTGGTTGTGTACTAGAAAGGTTCTAAGCAAACATATCACAGAAATACCTGCACTTTATTTATTGCCCAAACGTGCACAATAGCCAAGCTATGGAAAGGTATCTGTCAACCTGGACTTAGAAATTGTCATATGGTCATAATATATAATATGTATTATATATTTATATTGTACAATACTACATTATATATAATAATATGCACATTACATAAAATATGCATAAATATAATGTATATTATACACATAATATGATTATATATATGGTCATAAGAAGAATAAGAATCAAATTATGTCATTTTCAGGAAAATGTATGTAATCAAATTAAGTTTACAAATCAAACTTAAGTTGATGAATCAAATGAGTTTATCAAATTAAGCAAAGTAATCAAATACTAAAAGACAATCTTCATGGTTTCTATTATTTGTAGATCCTCAGTTTTACATAGACACACAAAATCATACAAATATATAATCTTTGAAAACAGAATGGAGACTGGAAGGAGTGTGTGAGAGAAGTAGGGCAAGGAAAGGAGGATGGAGAAGGGTGGCAGAGAGGCCAATGTACTCTGTGTAGCTGAATGACAACCACTCTATGAAACTCATCACTATGAAAATGAGCGCACCCCAAAGCCCGGCATCAAAGAAGGAAAATCAAAGCCACCTAGACTCCAATTTACTTTTTTTTATGAACCAAAAGGATTTAATAAATATTTATAGAACATTTCATCCTAAAACAAAAGAATATACCTTCTTCTCAGTACCTCATGGTACCTTCTCTAAAATTGACCATATACTCAGTCACAAAACATGCTTCAACAGATACAAGAAGATGGAAATAATCAAATCACAGTAGACTAAGACTGGTCTTTTTTTTTTTTTCATGTTGTTCACAGTTTTTTTTTTTTTCTTTATTAACTTGAGTATTTTTTTTTTCTTTTCTTTTTTCTTTATTAACTTGAGTATTCCTTATTTACATTTCGATAGTCATTCCCTTTCCCGGTTTCTGGGCCAACATCCCCCTAACCTCTCCCCCTTCCCTTCTATATGGGTGTTCCCCTCCCCATCCTCCCCCCATTACCGCCCTCCCCCCAACAATCTAGTTCACTAAGTGTTCAGTCTTGGCAGGACCAAGGGCTTCCCCTTCCACTGGTGCTCTTACTAGGCTATTCATTGCCACCTATGAGGTTGGAGTCCAGGGTCAGTCCATGTAGTTTTAAGCTTCCAAACACGGGAACCTCTGTGTCCTCTGGAAGCACAGTACTCTAATGCATGCCCCACTCCTACTGCACCTGGACAACAGTTTTTAACCAATTAAAACCAAATCTACTATAAGGAGCCTGTTAAGGCTAATACCAATTGTCACTTTGACAGGATCTAGGAACATCTGTGAGACATGTCACTGAGCATGTCTGGGAAGGATTATCTATATTGGATTAATGAAGGTGAGATGATATACCCCAATCCAATGGGATATATATGACAGCATCCCATCAGGGAACAGACTGAATAAAAAGAAGAAAGTGATTCTTAGGATGAATGTATCTTATTATTTCTTTACCAAGCTGGATCACAGATCTCTTGAGATATCAAATGTTCTAATATTGATGGAATCCTGACCAGAGCACAGGACTAGGGATCCTTAAAAAGTAATTCCTTATTGCCTTTAAGGGATCCTTTTTGAACTGTGTTTGATAAAACTCACCAAATCCGTAGGGCTATGGCGTACTCTTGGAGCACAGACAAGACCACACGGCTGGAAGGACTTCCTGGAAGAGGATTTTCTTGGAAGTATTAAGAGAGTGTGGGAAGAGCATTCCACGAAGCATGAATAACAAGAATGAAGAGTCAAAGGGTTGGGGATTTAGCTCAGTGGTAGAGCGCTTGCCTAGCAAGCGCAAGGCCCTGGGTTCGGTCCTCAGCTCCAGAAAAAAAAAAAGAATGAAGAGTCAAGAATGAATTTACCTGGCCGGAGAAAGAAATCTGTGTGTATATGAGAAAGCATGTGCAGGTCCACCTGTGAGTGCATCTGAGTAAGAGGCTTACTTAGATAGGGATTGATCTGTAAGTATCTACGCAGGTGTGGCTGTGTGTAGATAGAAACTGCATGTATCACTGGGTACAAAATGTGAAGCAGCATCTACATGAAAATCAGGAGGAACCAATATGACCCAGCAATCAAATTTCTCTATCCTTTTGCTTAGCCCCCATGGCTATCAGACCTCTATGCTTTTACAAGACAACATAGTGATTTTACTGGCTACTCTTCTTGTAGTGACAAAATACCATATGAAAGCAACTATTTATTTATTTATTTATTTATTATTTATTGATTGATTTATTATTTATTGATTTATATTCCAAATGTTTCCCCCTCCTGGTCCCGCCTTCCAGAGTTCTTCACCCCATTCCCTCTTCTCTTTGCCTCCCCACTCTACCCTCATTCACCCGCTTACCCACCCCCACCTCACCTTTACCTTGTTCTTCCTTCCCTGGGGCATCAAATCTCTACAGAATTAGGCATATCCTCTCCCAACCAAGGCCAGACAAGGCAGTCTTCTGCTACTATGTTCCAGGGGCCACCAATCAGCTCATGTATGCATATGAAAGCAACTTAATCATTTGGCTCACGGTTTGCTGATACAGTCTACTCTGGCAAAGAAGGAAGGAGAGTGAGGCGGCTGATCATACTGTGTCCACAGTCAAAGAGCAGAGAAAGATGAATGCTGGTGCTTGGCGCACTTTCTCCTTTTAATGCAGTCTGGAGTCCCAGGCCGTGGAATGGTGTCATCCATATTTAGAGTGGGTCTTTCAGTTTCAATTAACCCAGTCTAGACGCTCCTATAAAGAGTAGTGTGTTTTAGGTTATTTTAAATCCTGTCCAGTTGACAGTCAAGATTAGTTACCATGGCATTTTGGACATTAAAGTCTTTGTTAGCTCAACAAAGACATTCAGACCCCAAGTCTATTGACATTTGCTAATGTTCTCTTTTACGTGACCATGTGAGTACTTTTTCTGTGTAAGTACAAAAGAAAAGATATTATCCTAGGGCATCAATTTCTAAATAGACTTGCTAAAATATCCAGAAAGCATAATTGCTGTTGAAGTCCTTCAGGTAAATAGTAGCATCTACCTGAAAATTCCTCGTGCACTAGGGAAGCGTGAAAGAATATCTTAAAGACACACCTTTGTATCTTCACCAATGGTGAATCATTTGAGAGAAAGAACAATGGGAGAAAGGGGTCCTTTGGAACAATAGATTTTAAATTTAAAATTTCTTGGAGAATTTAATACATATGTTTAATGTATTTTGATTATATTAATCCCCTACTTCATCTCTTCTTCAGTTCACATGCTCAAAGAAAATAGATTCTCCCCAACCCAGAAGCTATCTACTGTCAATAGCTTCTCAGTTTGGGGTGGGGCCTTATTAGTCCTTCTTTGCTCCATGCTGGAATGTTGATGGTTTTGGTCTCATGCAGGTTTTGTAGACTTAGAGTTTTCAAAGACCTACTTTTAATAATGGTTCATAAACACTTTAACCTCCCTTCTAGCCCATCAACCACCAGAAGTAGAGGAAACGAAAGGTTATTAGGGTATGGGGGGAAGTGGACCTATTTAAAATTGTTCTTTGGAGCAAATCCCATTTGCACTATCAGGAAATCAGCAGTTTAGTTCATAGGTCAGCAGGGCCAGCTTATTTCATTTGCAAACACTTCACGAATATACCAGAAGTCCAGTTCATAGAGTCCTTGGGATAGCAGCATCAGTGTGTGGCATGACCTAGCAGCAACATCCTTGAGTCGGCAGGAGGGATTAGGACTAGCAGGGAGGCCAGGAGAGGTTATTGCCTTTGCCTCTCTCAACAAAGAAGAGATCAACTAAGACTTGAGACTAAGAAGCATTGCAAAACTAGCTCCACAAGCAAGTCCTTCTCACAGTCTGTCCTACTTATATTCCCTCCACATATCATGTGTTCTCCATGGGTCTTGCCTCATCGTGTGTCCTGCCTCAGCATGTGAGTTGGTCTTAGCAAAACTCCAGCTATCACTCTGTCAATCAGCCTGACACCATGGAAGGAGCAAAGAAGCTGCCAGCGTACTACCACAAGTTTTTGGGTGTGTTTCTCTCTCTCTGTTTCTAAGAAAGGGAGCTCAGCTTCACAAGTAAGATAAACCAATACATGCGTGTCATTAGCTAAGAGTCCTGCATCATGCATCATTTCACATGTCTGCTATAACAAAATATCCTTTCACTTCTGTCCACTTCAGGAAAAAAAACCCTTCACGTGTTTGCTCCGGCAAAACCCCATCTGGCGTTTTTCAAAGACTTTCCAAAGAACCTTTAAGTTTCCACTTCAAGGTTTATTCAGACAATCATGGCTGCTGCAAGTTTATGAGTACAGTGGCCCTATCATGTCCAGAAGACACTTTTTCAGTTCAGCCTACCTAAACTTCAGACTCCAAAAATCTTTTGTCGTCTCTCTTGACACTTACAATGTTCATTTTAGAGGTGAGCACTCTATTATCCCCTAGTCTATCTACTTTAACCAGTTGTGAGTTTCATTAATTGCTATCCACTGCAAAAAGAACCTTCTTTAATGACAGCGAGAACTGCACTACAAATAATACAAATAATAATTATCTAGAATGTAGTTTAACACTATGTCCATTTACAAAATAATAGTAGTATGTTCTTCCCTAGTGCCTCAGTTATGAGATCGTGGCTATGTTATGGTACCAGGCATGAGTTGTGTTCTGTGGAAGGATCCTTAAATCCAATCAGGAAGTTGTTGGTCACCCCAATATCATTGACCCCATTACAGCACCAGTGGGTATATCTTCCCAAGCCAATTGCTATTGCAATTCACAGGGTTTGAAATTAAGACTAAGTTACCTTTCTCCCCCAATTTCCTGACTAAAACCCGTAAGCACTATAAAAGCTATTCCACAGGGAAGAAGCTTTCAAAGTTAATAGTCATTGACAGTATTTGTGTCATTTTGTGAGACAACAGGCAAGCAGCCTTGGCCTTTCGAAATCTTTCTTTCTAATATCTCTCAGGCATTACGTGTGACAGTATTTAAATATACATACATTCACCCTCGTTAGGGAGGGAAGTTCACCAAGATTATATAAGCTGACCTTGCAATTTTTTAATTAGAATAAATAACCAGTCCATGGTCATCCTAAGACCTTCTATGTTCAACAATTGTTTCTCTAGCTTTATATAGGTTTTTTTCCTTCTTTCCACACCATCCCTATCTTTCTATCTTTCTTTTGTTTTCCTGAAATGTACTTTAATCTAAGGGCCATATAGTTGCCACATGTTTTTTCATAGTTGGTTCATAAGGTGACTTTGGGAACAACTCATTCTGTTTCTATATTCCTGTGAGCATTCATCTGTATTTGTTCCCTGAGAAATCCTACCAAGGGCCAAACACATGGCAAATTAGCTCCAGTCAACACTTTGAGAGAAGCTTCAGATGCTCTGTGAGGGGATGTGTAAGGGAAGGTATTCTCCAAGGAGCAAGGTCAAAGTGACACCAAGTCCTACCTATGAATCTGACATTTCTTTCTTCAGCTGTGTTCTCTCTTGTGTGTGTGTGTGTGTGTGTGTGTTGTAGTGTTTGTGTATGTATGTATGAATGTATGTATGTATGTATGTATGTATGTATGTATGTATGTATGCAAGCATGTGGGTGCACATATACAATTATGCAGATGGAAGCCAGAGGTAAACCTCATAATTTGCTCCTCAGGAGCCATTTTTTTCAGACAAGGTTCCTTACTGGGAGTTGAGTCTCACCCAGTAGTCTCAACTGTCTGACCAGCAAGCCACAGAAATGCACCTGTGTCCATTTCTTATTGCTGAGATTACAACTGAGTGTCCCATGTCCAGCATTGGTTTATGGTTTCTGGGTGATCAGACTTGGCTCGTCATGCTTTTACAGCAAGCACTGTACCACTGTACAATCTCCTCACCCATCACTGTTCCCAGCCAAAACCAGACAATACCCATTATTATTTGGCTTCTTTTAAAGTGACTGGACTTGTCCTATTCTATGTCAAAGGGCCCTGCCCTAGGCTCCCTCAGGTTCTGATTTGAAGAGAGACTGTCCATTTGTGTCTCATTTGGAAGGAGGCCACGGGATTAGTCTCAGAGAGCTGCCCTCAGGCACACTCAAATGCAAGCTTTACAGAGGATCTAAAAGCTGCTCTTTGAACTACAGAGCAGAGGCCTCCGGAAGCCTGAGGGTTGGCGGCCTACAAGTCCAGGAGAGAGTTTAAAGCTCGAAGCCTTATACCCAATTAAATCCAATCAGTTTGGCCAACGTCCTGAAAATGTTTTTTACAGGAAGGAATAAAATATACTTTGCCAAAAGTCTCTTCTTGTGACCAGCGTGAACTTAATTACACTTTCTGGTACTGCCAAAAGCCCTGGACCAGAAAATTCACTTAATTAGAAACAAAAACAAACCACAGTGTCCCACAAAATGAGTTAAGATGCTAGAGAGAGAGAGCATGGAAAACGAAATTTGTAAAGAATGTCCACAGGCCAGTCTAGCTCCGGGTTCAATATGAGGCCCTTGAATAAAGGTATAAGTTGGGGGCCATAGAGCAGGGCACACAATAGACACTGTATATGTACACAGGTGCTATCTCCCAGTGTACATGCGCACTCAGGTGCATGCGTGCACATACAACTAGCATGCCATCAGACACACAGCAAAGGTAAATATACAAAATCAAAACGAACCCTCCTCAGGTCGGTCAGCAAACTAGGGAAGAATAAAGGAAAATGGGGCTTTGCATAGCTGCCCGGTGGTGTTCTATGTTTCTGGGCCCCTGACTGTGTTTATGTATGCAGACTGGTTGTATTCATGTTGAACATGTAGGAACACCATGATCAGATTTATCATGTGTGAGGATGTCTATAAACTGTCCTTATAACTCTGCATGCCCTTAAGGTAAGGAAGCACAGGGCACATTCTCCAGAGAAATGTGAAGATGTATTTATTAGCACTGATAATACTGTCCTTGCAGACTACCTTCCATGTTGTTATCTGGAGTGGTTTACAGAGTTTAAAATGCATCTTTCTTTCTTCTGGAGCAACAGATGATGCGCAGTTGGTTCCATATTCCTCCCAGCCCGGGCTGACCACATCCAGCCGATTTACAAACTTCCTTATGTCCTTTTAACCAGTTGTTTGGCTTCTTGTTGTGCTGTAGCCACTCATACCTCTGTGCTAGCCACCTGTGAGAATTTCTGGTACAAGGAGATCTTCCTTACCAAGAGAACCCAGGGACATCAGCTGCATGCTCTTCTCAGTCCCATGTGTAGCCCATCTCAGCAGGAGGCCTCTCTTCCTGGAGTCTGTGGTACTTGCTGCCTATCTGTCAGCTTTGTAAAGCAGGTTTGTTATGGATGGTGACCGTTCTGAGTCTGTGACTATGTAATCAGCCTTTCTGGCACCACAAGGTCTGTGTTTTGCTTCTGGATCCTTTACCACCAGGGCTGTATTTGATGGCTAGTGAGTGAATGTGGAGATGGAACTGGGTGTGTGGCTTGGTATAATGTCCTGTAGTAGAGCCCCATCATTGTGTTGGTGGTGAGGAATTTGTAGAGGAGGATGGCGATTGAAGGAGGAATGAGGAGACTGTAAAGGAAAGGGAAGGGAAGACAGGAGAAGAGAAAGAAACAACAAAAGACAGGGACAGGGGAGAAATTGGGAGAGCTTTTCAGAGAAAAAAGAAAAAGAAAAAAGAAAGGAAAAGAAAAAGGACACCTGGTTAATTTGATTAATTTAATTTCTTGCCCTTGCCTCTCTTGCCCCTGCAAAAATAGAGAAGACACAGAGGAGGAATCCAACAGTAAATATCAGAGAAAAGGCTGAGCCCAAATGCTGGAGCAAATGCCTTCAGTCCCAGCCTCAGGAGCGGGCACAGCATGAGAGCTCAGAGCAAAGTGACAGCCATGGCTGCTTTTGAAAAGGAAAGATTTCACAGATTTGCTAGTTGATGATCTTATAACTTCTGCTCTGTAAGGAATTTCTTTCTTCTTTTTTTAAAAAGAGATTTATTTGTTTATTTTATGTATATAATTACACTGTTGCTGTCTTCAGACATACCAAAGGAGGGCATCGGATCCCATCACAGATGGTTGTGAGCCACCATGTGGTTGCTAGGAATTGAACTCAGGACCTTTGGAAGAGCAGTCAGTGCTCTTAACCTCTGAGCCATCTCTGTACCCCTTACTTATAGAGAATTTCTGCTGCTTAATTCCCTCATGAGAGGTTCCTCTTAAGAACTGCCCATTATTATAGGGCACATGTGCTTGCCTCACAAGCCAGATGACCTAGGTTCTTCATTGTGGGCAATAGCAGACTCCCTGGTGATTTATAGCACATTTGCATTCTATGTATTTGCATATACATATGTATATATATAGTGTGTGTTTGTTGATTGTGTGTCTGTGTATTTGTGTGTGTGTGAGTATATATATTTCTTTAAATTTTATTCTAATTAGATTGTATGTGAGTATATATATATATATATATACATACATACATATGCATACAAAACATTGGAGACAAAATCCATTTTAAAATATCCTGAAAGATTAGGAAATATTAGGCTAAATTTTCCCTTGAAAAAACCTTTTGAAAGTCTTTTTTTTAATTAGGATAAATGAGTTTTTGATAGAAGAGAGGCAAAATCTGAGTCTTTGTGTAGAGAGCACACCTTTACTGGAACCCACAGACCATCCTCACTGACTCTGCACACCTCACACAAGCCTTTTTCCAGTTCCAAGCTGTGGCTATGTTATGGCTCCCATAGGGACTTGGTGTCGATCCTGTGTATCTTTGTCAACTTGACACAGCTCATAATCACCTGAGGAGGGAGTTTCAGTTTAAGGCACAGATGATATTGGGTAGGGGGAATGTTTGTGGAAGGTGATATTGGCTTGGCATTGATGCAGAAGGGACCAGCTCACTGTGCTTGCCCTGTTCCCTGGACAGAAAGGTCTGAGCTAGCCAAGAAAGCCTGCTAAGCATGAACCTGTGAGGTAGCCAGCAAGCAGCATTCTGCCGTGGTGGTTTCTGCTTCAAGTTCCTGCTTGAGTTCATGCCCTGACTTCCCTCAAAGATGGACTTTTTATGAGCTGAACTAGGCCTTTTTGTCCTCTAAGTTGCTTTTGTTTAGAGTGTTTTATTAGCCCAGCAGAATTAAAGTAAAGCACCAGGGAATATACTGAAAGCTAACTTTTTATCTGGAATTTGAGGAAACATTTAAACCCCAGCTACCCCTTCTCCTTAGAATCCTGTTGTTTCAGCTCACCCTCTGTCTCACTCCTCCCCATTTCTCCTCTCCCATGTGGCCCTCTATTTTCTATGTTACCCTCTCTGCTCATCCTCGAAGTCAGCGCCAGTCTGCTGCGCATGCTCAGTCTACTACTTTCTCTCTCTGCTCTACAGTCCTTCAGATGCCCCGGTGTATTCGTCTCTCAAATCTGAAAACAAAAACAAAGCAAAACAAAAAAATAAACCAAAATAACAACAACAAAACCTTCCTCTTAACCATACCGTGGAGAGGTCACGTTGTCAGTTTATACAGTGACCGCCCCTAAAGTTACCACCTTTTGTTTCATATATACGCAATCCTTGCTTCAAAACCTGGGCTTTTTGACGCCACTTCCGTTCTGTCATGGGAGTCCTTGCAGAAATCCTCCAAGCTTATCACTTAACTCTCTTCTAATCTGTATCACATTTGGTAGAGTTAAAGAGCCAGGTATAAATTGAAAGCAGGGTGTGTAAATTAGATTCAAGTCTCCATCCTGTCACCTGTTAGCGGAACAATCTAGAAACTTTCTCATTTCATATCCTAAGTGAAGGGCTCCAATGAAGTAGTTGGTTAGGTCATTGGTACCTGTCAGCAAGTCTGCTCTGACTCTTAGAACATTAACCCTACTGCATTGCAAGTCCCAGTTCAAGTGTATCTGAATTGCCAACAAATTATCCCCAATCTGTGTTTGAGAGCAGAGTGGGCTTCCCAGGTATCTCCCTGAGCCAACAAGCAGAACCCTGTAGGAGTCTGGTCATGCGCACACCAGGTTCTCAGCAGCCAGAGACACTGATGCATGCATGCATGCCTTGGCTTCAACTCCCTGACCTGCGCCATCCGGAGATCAAAAGTCAGTCTCATAACAGGAAGTGCTTCTAAAATTACAGCTGTCTCCGTGAACCTGGGCTTTCCTGTTATCTGTTCTTCTTGATGGGGTATAATTGAGGCAGCTCTGGTTACCGATGGTCAGGAGGAAGGTGACCTGCTAGAGAATCAATCAAAGAATAAGGTTTCTTTGTGCCTGCAAGCTCCACAGATGGGGGTGGGGTTAGGCTCCCAGGTTTCTAGCTGCAGGTCACGGTCTGCCCCTGCTTCCCGGGCAGATGTGAGAATCTCACAATGGCTGTACAGAGAGCAAGTGACTTCCAGTTCGTCTTGTGTTCCTCCCTGAACTCTGTAAGCTTTCTCAGCAGAAAATTCTGATGAGTGTTTGGGGTTTTCTTTTGGTTCATAGGCCAAGCGCTGGCCATGTGAGAGACCGTAATCTAAGAAGGGGAGCAGTAAGAGAGGATGCTTGGTCCTCGGGGTGTAGGTTCTCCAACCTACAGCCTTAAAGTTCTCAAAAATGATTTTGTGCCTACGTTTCATTTGCAGTGGACTCCTAGGAAGCCAAATATAAATGATTCTAAAGCATACTTTTACTTGTTCTTTGGGTATATTATACATGTGAAGAATGTGTTTTGATCTTACTGACCTGGCGTACTTCCCTCTAGCTCCTTTGAGACTCCTTTACACGTCAGGTATGTAGTGCATCCGAGAAGAGTCCTATCTTCAAATCCTATGGATACTTTATATCGCCTTTGTCTAAAATATGCATATATTTTATATATTATATATTTTACATAAATAATAAATTACATATACCCTATAGTCTATGTCTAATGTGTAATAAATATATAAAGATCACTAATGCAATGTTAAAAGGAGGGTGAAACCTAGAAAAGGTGTTTTGAGAATTCACCCAGCGGTCACACTTTGTGGTGTGATATTCTTCTCCACTCTTAGACCTAAGGCTGCACAGCAGGGAGAGCAGACCAGGGGGAGGGGTGCACACTCCTACCTCCCTGGCTGAGCCCCTGACACATTCCTCTTTCCCATCTCCTGTGAGTGAAAAGCTACTGCCCTTTCCTTATGTCTTGGCCAAAAACCTATGCACAGACAGAACAAGACCTGGTAATTTTCACATCGTACTGGGTTCTGCTACAAATTTTCAATGTTTTAAAGGAAGGACCATGAATATTCATCCTGGTTCCCAGCTCCAAGCACAGGCTTTGACTCTTACCTGATTCTCTGAAAACACACAGAAAGAACTCTGGTTTGGTGTTATGCCTCATTCTAATTCACTGAACTGTTATCATCCTACCTGCTAAGGTGCCAAGACTGAATGTGATCGGCATACACCTGCTCTCGCCCAGCTTGGAAAACATGGCAGTGTAAACACATATGAATTCAGAAATAATTTGGGCTCCCTCTGCATGCTATGAGAACAGAGTTTTTTTTTTTCAATGATTTATTTATTTTTATTTTACACGTGTTGGTGTTTTACCTGCATGTGTATCTTCTGGCTCCCGTGGAACTGGGATTACTGACAGCTGTGAAGTGTTGTGTGGGTGTTAGGAATTGAATCCAGGTCCTCTGGAAGAACAGCTAGTGCTCTCATCCACTGAGCCATCTCTCCAGTCCCCAGGTATAGGTTTGAGAGTGGCTCTCATCAGGATTGTCTGACTTAAGGATGTAACCATGAACTTGAAGGAAGAAGGATCAGTCCTGAGACCACCTAGGGACAAAAAATTAACTTAGGAAGATGAATAGAATTTTTGTACTAGAAATGGGTCAGTACCTGTCAGAGCAAGCATTGTGTGCAATGGCCCATTTGTAACAGACTGTCAAACAAAGTGAAGGATTTGCATTCTGTTTGGCAATCTTCAACCCCTGTCAGTTTTACTGCAAGAGAACCATATGACACAGTGTGTAGTGGCTGACAACTGGCCATGTCACAGGCAGGTCGTATGGAAAACCTGACCTTCTCTGTCAGGTATCTTATGCTCCTTAGAATGGAACAAGCTTATCTGTTTGTCCTATAGTGGAAAATCAAACAGCCATGTACAATACAGAACAAAATAATGCCTTCTCTGCCTGCCTCACTCTCAGATCCTCTGGGATTTACCGAATATGTCAGAATGGTCATCTAGATCATCAGTCTGAAAGTTAAACTAAAGAGGTTGTACTACTGCTTTCATGATCCCCCACAGTGGACAGGACAATGGTATCAGGACTTGAGAAGCTCTCACAACTTAGAGAACACCTCCATGGGCATATCGCCATTTAGTCTGAGGAGTACTGTACAATATTATTAACGTCAGTTAATAATGGGAATGAGGAAGATACAAGAATGAGCATCCACAAGGCTACTGAGGGATCTCCAGTTCTGAAGGTTAAGTCAGTACTTTAAAGAAAGCCTGCTTCCCTTCTGTAGTCAGACTACAGGAGCTGCATTCAAAAATGGTCATGTTCCCTGGGCAGTTATGATATTTTTTAAGAATAATAATGATCAAACTCATTAACTGTGGCTGCACTTTGATAAGATTCATGTACAGGCTACTGTTATTGAATGGATATTTATTTTAAAGTGGAAGCCACTCATGCATTCAGACTGCAGCAACTCTTCTGCTCCATCTCCATTAAATGGATATTGTATTATTTTCAAAAGCACGCTTGCAATAGAGAGCACAAAAGTGATTCCAGGGAGTTAAAAAGCTAAGCTGAATGTTAACAACCAGGTTGTATATTCGCTGACTTAATGCAGAAACTCTGAGAGTCTAAGCCAAACAGGGTGTCTCCTATGCAGTAAGGAAAGGGATTGCTGCCATGTCCCAGTTCCTCCACCAAAGAGTTTTAGGAGTTGAGCTAGAGTGGATGTGGGAAGGAGTAGCAGTGTCCCCTGGGAAGGAGGTGGCCCTTAGGTTGAAAACCCAATAGAGAAAGAGTGTCCGAAGAATGATTCTAGAGAGAGATGAACCAGACATGTACAACACTGGGTCAATAAAACCAGGGTCTATGGTCTGAGGGATCAACATTAGATAAAAGTGTTTACCAGCTGGCAACAAGGACTGGCCCTGGCAGTCATAAAAGCCATATTTCAGTCTGCTGTAGGGTAGCTGGATATAGTGGGGTGATAATACAACTAGCAAAAGAGTTCAGGAGAGCACACTGCATTCCAAGAGAGGTTACCTGTCAATAAAAAGTGCAGCTTGGAGGGCATTGCCGTAGAATTTGACAAGATTGCTATGGTGGTGTCGGTCTGAAAAATATGGAGAACCACTCTCACCCTATGTGTGCAGGGTAAGAACTTACAGAACTTGCTGTAAGCAGGCAGGAAAGAAAGGTGGATGTGGACTTAATGATCCAGAGGGCTGTAGGATGCTTGCTACAGGATTCTTCACTGGATGGAGACACTGATGTTCACACTGTCTAAAGCCTGAAGAAAAGTCCTTGGAAGCATCTCTCTGTTGCCTGATCAGGAGCATCCCAGCTCTAGTACTCTTCGTTGACTTGAAAACCTGTTGGCATGGATTATTTGTAAGGAAAACCCTATATGGCAGAGGAATATGGCTTAAAAGATGTCCACAAGTTGCATATCCTGGTCACTGGGCCCAAGGTCACCAAAGATGCTCTGAGGAATGTTGCATTGATCTGTAGTCCCAGCTGATGGAGTTTGTCTCACCGAGCCATTGAGTCATAAGTAACGAGTTTCCTTTAGTGCAGTTTGTATCTGTTGTTAACTAACATGGGATGCTTGTAGACCTTTCTAGGCTTAAACGCCCTTTCATTCCTAGCCCCTGAGTGAGTTTGCTCCTTTCACAACCCATAATGATGGGTAAGTGATGCAGGAGCTCTGGAGGGCAAACCTGTGAATTCAGTGAAACAACAAATCTAGGTTCACATCTCATACTGACTCTGTATGGAGATTCGAACAGCTCTAATACACAGCCCACAACCTTTAAGAGAAGGGAATTGGTGATATGAACCAGAGATTTACATGTCTCATCCTTCCAGCTACTATGCCACAGACAGTGGTTTTAAACAACGTGTTTGCTTCAGTGAGGGAAACCAGACATTTGGTGCCTGGTGAGGGTTCATTTACTGAGAGAAATCTTCTCATGGATGCTTTGTTCAGTGGGAAGGGCACAAACACTCTTGGCTTCTTTTATGTGTCCAACACTCTCTGCCGTGTTTCACCCTAAGGATTCAGTCATCTCCCAGAGTCCTGTTTGTAAAACCGTTATTCCAGAGTCGGATTCTAACATACAAGGATCTCAAGCGTAGAGCACAAGCTTTCACACATTTAATTTCACACGGCGGCTTTCACACACAGGCTTTGACATGTAGGTTTTCACGCATGCTCACAGGGTTTCTCACGCACGGCTTTCACATGCAGGCTGTCACAGATAGGCTTTGCCACGAAGAATTTCACACACAGGCTTTCACATATACCACCACATTGAGCCAAATGTGCACGGAGCACGTTTGGAGTAGTCACTAAGATTTTTAGTTTCAGGTATTTTTCTCCCTTGTGCCTTTGATCTCTTCTTTTAGGGCTCCAGAGACACTAGGTTATTGCAGCGCAAGCACGGGGATCCGAGTTCACGTCTCCAGAACCCACATGAAGGCAGGATGTGTAGAACTAGTGTATGTAATCCCAGGATTTATACTACAGAGAAAAATTCTGAGGCTCAGGCCAACCAGACTGGTTACCCAGCCAGAAACAGCAGACCCTGCCTCAAAGAAGGTGGGCGAGGACAGATATTAGAGGTTATGCTCTCTCGTCAATGCATGTGTATTAATGCGTTCGCATAAGAATGTGCGTACCCTCATACACACCAACACACACATACAGCCACACAATCACAAGCGTTTTATTTCGTCTGTCTCTTTAATCCATCCTGTTCTTTTAGGGGAATGTCCCCAAATCAGTGGCAATTCACTTTTCACGTATAAAAAAAAAAGAAAAAGAAAAAAAAAAGTTTGGTTTCCCTGCTGGCTGAGGAATCCAGGCTGAAATCCTGACTGCACACATGAGGGCCATCGCCTAGGGAGAAAGAACATGCTTCAGACTGGCGCAGTGCAAAGTAACACCCCATTTAGCAAACAGAGCAGAAATCTGCACCTTGCTATAGAGCCGGTGGCTGCCTGTGTGGTAGCCCCGACTTCCAGGCAAGCTGGAGCAGCCCTGGCTTCAGTTAAACAGACATCCAAAATCCCAACTCCCTCTCTATCCACGGGCATAGTTTCTTATCAAAGTCCTCCACTCCTCAAAGACTTTATTTTTCTAACACAGCAAAACAATAGCTCTTTCATGCAGGATTGGAATATTGCAAACCTAATAAAGGTGAGTGAAATCCTATCGCCGACTTTGAGCGGGAACAACACCGGCCTTAAGTGTTTGAGCAGAACCGGCTTCATTTCACAATATCACAGGACGGCGGCTGGAAAGATGACTCGCCAGCCTCGCACCTGGAGTGCAATTGGAGTAATCCTAGCCTGCAGCGCAGAACAAGGCTCCTCAGCTGCTGCTGAACCCAGATCCCCACGATGCTGGGGCATTGTTCCTCCAGCAGACATGGGGGCAGGGGCTCAAGTCTTGTCTAAGCACCCACACACAAACTCACACCAGATTGCTCAGTGCTGAAGCCAATTTCTCAACAATGCCAGGTGTTGTTTCTTTCCCTGTGACATCACTCTCTTCTGTATCAATGGAGAGAACCTGATCTATGCTGGGTCCAGTGGGTCTGGGATCCGGAGGAGCTCTCTGAAGACCCGGTTTACTGTGCTAGACTACATGAGAGACAAATTGCAGCGGGCTCTTGCAGTGCCTCCCTTCCCTGTACTTTCTTCACGGTTGTCCCTGTTTCTGCCCCCAGAGCGCTCATTTTGGAAGGCTGATGCCTCAGGTAACAGGCTTCTTGGAGTGTTTGCTCCCCTAGTGTTAGCCTAGACTAGGTATATGCAACACCAGCCTGCCACATGTCAGAAAAGCTCTAAACAGTGCTTCAAAGGTCTTTCCTCTCTGGCTTCTAGTAGCACTTGGCTGGAACACGAAGAGTCAGATTTTGTAACTTCGGTGAACATCAGTGTCAGCAATGCCTTACAACATCCTTACCATGTGAAGAAGGCTTGGAACCTCCATTTTTTTTCAGAGCTGGGGACCGAACCCAGGGCCTTGCACTTGCTAGGCAAGCGCTCTACCACTGAGCTAAATCCCCACCTCCATGGTTTAAATATGTCCTCAAATTCATGTCTCACTGGGTTTGGGAGATAGAACCATTTGGAAGTGATTAGGGCTACCTAAGGTCACAGAAGAGGCCCTCTGTGGTACACTAGTGGCTTTATACAAAAAGAAGCAGACCCAAGCTAGCATGCTTCTGTGTCTCACCCTGCATATTCTTTCCAGATGTAGGAGCCATGCTCCTGGGCTTCTCAGCCTGCAGAAATGTAAACTAAGCAATTATTCACTCTTAGGCTACACAGTCATATATACATTGTTACAGCAACAGAAGAGAGTCTGAGATAGTAACAAGTTATAAGAGGCTAAGAAGAGATCTCCCAACCTTAAGCACGTCCCTGAATTTAGAACACTCTAAGGGCTCACCAATAGCTGCTTCTAAAAATAGATCAAACCTTCTGTGGTTCTAGAGAGCTTTGCTACTGATGTGGACTGAAAATAAATGGGCAATCGTCATTTCACTTTTTTGTATATAGAATCAATCAGTATATAGCAGCCATTATCAGATGACTTCATCAAAAAGTCTTCTTGAGTTGTCTATGTTCTACTGAGAGAGAGCATTGTTCATTCGATGCATCAGTAATAATAAGAAGACCTATTGTTTAATGAGCACTTACTATGTCCGTGCCTGGTGATGGCAATTCACATATTGTATTTACAATTCTGTACACTAGGGACTGAGATTCCTGTTTACAGAATAGTGAATTGATATCATTCACACAATTCCACAGTGGCCTAGCCCCAAATCACACTTTGGTTAGTGATTCCCTCTAACACGCTGCCCTTCCTTATGCGTGTTCTAACCCTAGAGCCATTATTTTAATTGATGGACTTAAAGCTTTTCCATAGGCCAAGAACTGCATAGAATTAACAAAGATACTCTGAGGAGGGAGGGAAAGGACATTCTCTGGCTTGTCCTAGAAGCTATAGTCTTTTTAAAAATGAAAGGAGAAAACCCTACTCAAACTCTTCTCAAGTCTATTTTTATTTGAGACTCTCTGAGTCTTTCTTGAACAATCAGTGTGATGTGATGCTGTCTGATGTCAGGCTTCTTCCTTCCCTTAGAACATCTGCCACAGGAACCCTACTCTTGGGCAAAACATTCAGGGAGACTCTGGTGGCCGACAGCACAAAGCAATCAATAAAGCTGGAGTTTCATTTCTGCCAAGACTTTCCAGAGGTTTTACACACAATGCACAGAGCTCTAAAAGCACCCTTCCCAGTGGAGTTCCTAAGCCTCTTCTGCTCTAAGAGCAGGCTTTCTAAAGCAGAAGCTATTGGAGAAGAATTCAGAACACAAATGTATGAATTATCCATACCTGAAAGCACAGTCTAACTCCCAGGGCACCATGGATGCTCAGTCCAACCCTTTAGAGAACTCACTCATTGAAGAGTCTGGTCCTCTAAGGGGCTTGGATAAGTTATAGCTCAATGTTATGTCACTGTTAAGCCCCTGCACTGCTCTGCTCTCCCACTCATTGCTCCTAAAGATTGCTTCACCCATAACCAAGAATAGTGCTGGAGATGTTTAGTGAAGCAAACTGACTTACACATCTATCTTTCCCACTGTAGAAAGACAGGGACTGAATGATCTATAATTCCATACCTAGGGAATTACAGGTATGTATAATTCTGTAATCGCACCAGGGACAAGACCAGCAAGTGGCTGGAAAATAAATGTTTATTCAGCATTGAGAAATAAACTGAAACAGTGGTGTTAGTCACCCAAAGAGCTGCAGTCAGTACAGACAGTCATTAAGCTGTAAAGGCGACATAGTTACTGGCAAGATTTGGTCTAGTCATTTTCCTCAATCAATGTTCAAGGCCTTGAGGCAGAAGGAGGGGCTTCCCCAAGTCACCCTTCTACATGCATACGAGCTTTGCATTCCTGATTCAACCCATGGAATCCACTTTCTCTCCACACAGTGGACAAAAATCTTATGGATACATTCACACTTAACTTCAATAAGATATTGCACAGTGAATCAATAAAGTCCGTGATAGGGTCCCAGGATGAGGCCTCTACACAACCCCACAGGTTGACAGAGACACAGCATCTAACTGTAGATTTTTGAATCCTGGCCCCCTGAAGCCCTTTCAGCTAGCAAGCTGCATTCCTTGGAGATAGGGTTCTGAGACGGAAGTGACGTTAATGTTCACCATGTGTGCTAGATCCTGTGCTGGGCACTGTGGAGGCACTTTAGTTTCCGACTGAGCTTGAGTCTGCACCAGACTGCAGTTTCAGCTCATGTTGCAGGGTAGTTCCCCACCTCTTTTATAGAGAAACAAAGTCAAACTACCCACAGCTTACCCCACATACTATGCCAAAGTCTAAATGCATCTGTAGTCCACTCCTACTCTCCCAGCTCCCTGTAACAGGGGGGCTTAGTTCTAGAGGGAAGTGGTGACTCCTCAGCCTTCCTCATCAGTCCCAAAGCCTGCCTTGTGCCAGGCACTCTTCTGGGCACTGAGAAGCTTAGAGAGGAAACAGTAGACTGGGGTACCATATGCAGAGCTCACCCCAAGTGGTGACATCAGTACTATGCTCTCTTATATCTGCTACATGTAAAGCTCAAGTTCTTGCATGTTATGATATCTTCATGCACTCTGGAAATAGTCACTTAGAGAAAGCATCAAATGAAAGAAAGAATACAATTTTTGAATGCCTCTTCAACTCCTGCTGCCCAGAGCTAAATGGGCCCCACTTTTTGTTCATGCTCATAACTCTAAGGTTCTGTGGCAGCTTGCGTCTGTGGAAGAACATCCTAGAATCTCCTCCACGTTCTACTAACAATTTTCTTCATCTTCTTGAGAATTTGTTCCCATCTTGATTTCAGAGCTCGGATTTCCTTCTCCTTGTACACATGCTTGCCTCTCCTTTCTAATAGGGAGGAGTGTTGGCTGCCACTCAGATGACCCGTTTCCTTTCCAGCATAGCTCATCATGAATTCCCTAAGAGACAAACTAGGTTGTGGTAGTAGTCATAGACAGGGAAAAGGAACATGAGCGGAAGGCCACAGGTTTCCTTTGCTCTAAGTGGCCATGAACAGTGTATGGGAAGGAAGATTTTAACTCAGAGATACATGGGTGTGTTCAACATGAGGACCCTATGAAGGAAATGTAGTCTGGACAACTCCCCATAGGTCATTCTTGTCAAGTAGCAACTGGTTTGAATATAGTTCCCCCAAAACTCAGGCTGAAGCTTTCTTCCAAGAATAGCTATACTGGGAAGGCATGTGTGTCCTATCTCCATTGCAGACTAATTCTGTCCTTGTGGAAATGGATTGGGAGTCAGGAGGATAACCTTACCTCAGTACTAGCCTACATTAGAACTTTCTATCATAAGTCAAAGCTGCTTGAGATCTTTTTTTAAAAGAAGAAGGCACAACATTATTACATATGGCTTTGGACTTCCCAATCTCTGGAACCAAGAGACAAAAAAAGCCTTTCTTTATAACCCACCCTGCAACAGGTATTTTGCAATAGTGGCGCGCGTGCGCACGCGCACACACACACACACACACACACACACACACACACACACACACAGAGAGAGAGAGAGAGAGAGAGAGAGAGAGAGAACTGAGACAGATAGGGAAACAAGGACAATGAGCTAACTTGTTCAAACAAATCCACATCATTTGTACACATGAAATTACAGGTTTTTTATGCTGCAAATAGAAACAAAATGATGGTTTGAGTATCTTTTTTTAATTCTTGTCATATATAAATGCACATATATGTTTGTATATATATTTAAATATCCTTCCCAAACACAAATAGAACTATGTAAAATACCACCATTTAACTCTTTTATACTTTCATTTTATTTTTATATTTGTTTTTAGTTTATGCACATGAGTGATTGCCTGCATGTATGTAAGTGAACCACAGGGTACCTGGTGCCCCTAGAGGCCAGGATAAGGCATTCAGTTTTCTGAAACTGGAGTTACAGAGTTTACAAATGGTTGTGAGACAGCATGTGTGGATGTTGGAAACTGAACCTGGATCCTCTTCAAGAATAATCCAGTGCTCTTAATTGCTGAACCATCTCTCCAGCCTTGTATATTTTTATTTAAACAGAAATCATACACAAACTTATACCATCAATGTTGTAGTAACCTGGCTCCCCAAGAGTTGATAAGGCTCTAGTATGCAGCAATAGGCGATGTAAACACTCTGACCAGTTTCAAGTCGTCAACCAAATCTCAACATATTCTCAAACATTTAGCAAGTACCCGCTGAGTCAGCATAGTAGCTCTCTTAGTTTTTGTAGGGTTATTTGGGAAGAAGATATTCAACTGAGAAAATGTCTCCATAAGATTGGCCTGTTGGCAAGTCTGTGGAGGGAGGGCATTTTCTTGATTAATGATGCATGATTAATGTGCTGTGGACAATCCTCTCATTGGTTAGGTTGTACTAGAAAACCATGCAATGCAAGCTACAAGCTTCATGCTCATTGCTTGAGTTCTTTGCCCTAGATTCCTGCTTGAATTCCTGCCCTGACTTACCTCAAGGACAGATTGTGATCCCACACCAAAGCCAAATAAATCTTTGTCTCCTCACATTTCTTAGTCAGGGCACTTCTGGAGAGCAAAAGAACCTTAAGACAGTAGCCAAGGCCTCTCTCTAAGCAGTAACTATGAAGGACTAAAATTGTGTGAGCATTTCTGTTTGTTAACTCGAAGTCACTCTGTAGAGAAATAAGCTTAGATATTTACATTTTTACTTTTAGTTTTGGTTAAGAAACAACACTGCACGTCATGTGAAGGCTACCTGAGAAGACGAAAGCTGACAGAGAAGGGAGAGGTGCTGGATGAATCTTAGCTTGTTGGAACCATGGATGGTGACTATGAGCTGGAATAGAATGGCAGGTTTTAATCCTTGTGGATATGTCTCTCACTCCACATCCATACTTTCTATTCACTGTCACTACACGCCTACCATGCTCTTGTACACATTGCTGGGACCTCACTGCAAGGCCCACAAACCATGGCTGTGAACCCTGCTTAAGTTCAGTCGTAGTTTGTAAGTTCAGGAGGTGACCATCCTGCTTCTCTGAGCACCTATCATCCTTAAGCCCCAGGCTATGCCCACTTCTCCCATTTCTGAGGCTCTCTCAAAGGCTTTCTCTAGACTGCTCTAAAGTTAGAGTCTTAACTTTTCTTTCTTCAGTCTTAAAAAAAAATCCATTCCTTGAAGTCCCCCTAGGGTCCTGCTTCCCAGCCCTTCATCATAGTTGTGGCTGCCATTTGATCTCCGTTTGAGAAAAATGAGATGGGCTTCAGGGGAAAGAACCTCTGACCCCTTGATGCAGGGCAGAAGCTTGGAAGACAGCACAAAGTACCCACCAGGGTCCCTTCTTGCCAGGAAATTATCTTTTCTGGGTTCCCAATACTCTCAGTGTCTATGTCAAATCAACCATGATGTCAGACCAAAAGACCTTAGAAATGAAATGACCACACTCTTCCTTCAGCGTCTGTAAGGAGGCTGATGTCTGGTGTACGTAGCAGTGGATTTATTGAAGAGCTGTTGCTATGGCATTTTCTCAATTAGTGATCAATGTGGGAGACCCAAGCCCTCCACTGTGGGTGGTACCACCCTGGGCTGGAAGTCCGTGGTTCTATAAGAAAGTACGCTGAGCAAGCCAGGGGAAATGAGCCAATGGGCAACACTCATCCATGGCCTCTGCCCTCAGCTCTTGACCCCAGGTTCCAGCGCTGTCTGAGTTCCTGTCCTGAGTTCCTTCAATGATGGAATAGGATGTGGAAGTGTAAGCCAAATAAACTTTTTCCTCCACCACTTTCATTCTGGTGTTTTGTCGCAGCAACAGAAATAATAGGACACGGGTGAAGCAGCATGTTGCTGCTGTGAGAAAAGATGTCAACAGTGATAGCCAGGTCCCCGTTTGCATTTAGAGAAAGATTATTCTTCCCGTCTTTCTCTGCCTCTCTGTTTCTGTCTCTGTCTCTGTGTCTCTGTGTCTCTGTGTCTCTGTGTCTCTGTCTCTCTCTGTCTCTCTCTGTCTCTCTCTCTCTCTCTCTCTCTCTCTCTCTGTGTGTGTGTGGGTGGGTGCGTGTACACGCACGCACATTCATGTGTGTGAACTTCTATGAGTAGAGCCACAGATCAGCCTCCAGTGTCCTTCCTTCAGTGCCAGCTACTGTTTGCTTACTTATGTAGAGACAGGGTCTTTTACTTGGCTTCATCAAGCAGACTAGTCAGGCTGGCCTAGATTGCCCCTGAAACTTACCAGGCCCAGTCTCCCAAACACTGGAACTCTAAGCACAGACTACCATGTATATCTGTATTATCTGGTTCTAGGGACTCCTCTCAGTCCTCATGATTCCAAGGTGTATAAACTGACAACACGACCTCTTCATGGTATGGGTGAGAGGATTTGTGTATTGCGAATATGGGAGCAAGAACAGCCAGAAGCATCTGGGGTATTCAGAGCAGAGAGAGAAAGAAGTAGGGTGATATGGCCAGCAGACTGGAACTGAACATGGCTGTCTGTGAAAGAGAGGAGCAAATCAGGGAACAGAAAATAGAGAAAATATAGTTAAGAGAGAAGCAGAAGAGAGAGAGAGAGACAGAGAGACAGAGAGAGAGACAGAGATAGAGAGACAGAGAAATAGAAAGAGACAGAGAGACAGAGAAAAAGACAGAGAGACAGAGAAAAAGACAGAGAGCGACAAAGACAGGGAGACAGAGAGACAGAGAGAGACAGAGAGATAGAGAAAGAGACAGAGAGAGACAGAATAGTTGAACAGCAAGGTTATAAGGAGAATGATTAGCTGGTGGGGGTCATGAACAGGAATGAGTTCAAGACAGGGAGGGGTGAGAAGGCTCCTTTCTCTTCTTTTCTCCAGCAACATGGAAACCAAGGGCATCCCTGAATTTCAGTGGAAAAACATCATAAAAGCCTGACTTGACAGCAATGTGACCCCAGTCTATATGACTTTAGGAAAATAACCTAGTTTTTCTGAGTATTATTTACTGGCTTTAATTATGTGACAGTTGATGCCTACTGTCCCTACCCTGGCTCAAGAAATGTAATGTTCTGAAAAGTTTTTCAACATTTAAAGCAAGATGGCATGTGAGGTTAATTAATTACAATGAGGAACCCTCCTGTCCTAGAAATGTTCAATCTTTAGCAATAGTAATTGCTAAAGAATTTCACTTTGGTTTTCTAAACAACAGTTATGATAGGAAGACCTAAGGTGAACAAAACACACACACCACACACACACACACACACACACACACACACACACACGCAGTGATATAAAATAAAATATAATAACTTTCCATTTCCATCCAGAATTTAGATCTTGAAAAAATTTTGTGGTTGTCTGATTAAATATATAATCTATACATTTTAGTATATATAATTCTATGTTTTATAACATTTATAATTATTTACAATACTATATATAATTATATATACACACAAAAAAAACATGTTGCCTTCAGTTGAGCATGGGGAGGACCAAGGTTTGGAGATGTCTGAAAGACCACTAACCCTAAGCAACTTCCTTTCTTTCAAAGAATGTCCTGTATCACATGGTATTGCATTGATTGGAGCTGATCCTAAACTTTAGAAGGTAAAAAGTCTTATATCTTGATCCTTGAATGTAAAAAGAACTGCTGAAAGTATTTAAGAGCAGAAGAGTGTACTGCATAAATAGCTCAGAGGCAAGAAACAGGAGTTGACTCTCGAGTGTCTTCATCGTTACATCTGGCAAAAACGAGTCAAGCCAGAGTTAACGCTTTTTACTTTTGTGGGTAATTCTCTTCAGCACATATCTTTATTTTATCTGGAATTACAAACAAAAGCCACTATCATGTCAACAGGGCCATAAATCATGTGAGGATTATTGCCTAGAATAGCCAAGAAAGACTGAGAGACATCTTCATGAAGATCTGCCTCGTGTGTGTGTGTGTGTGTGTGTGTGTGTGTGTGTGTGTGTGTGTGTGTGTGTACCTCTCTACTCATGCCTTCATCTCAGAGTGAGCATTTACTCAGTAAATATATGTGAAGTAGTTAGAGGTCAGCACTGAGTTGTGAAGAGGGAAGCTATGATACTTTAGTCTTTAGTTTTAGAGACTATGGTTCTCTAGTCTTCCTTGATATATAAGCACCATGGAACAAGAGATGAGAAGATTCATTGATATATAATTTATTAATAAACTAATAAACAGGTAAGTTATAGGCAGAGTATAAAAATAAGTCAGGGGAAATCAAACATAAGGACATAAAATGTGGAACACAGAGGCTGTAGATTCCACTCAAGTCAGAGTTTTCAAGCCCCAGCTTTCGGCTTTCACTTTGTCGACTTTTGGTTGTACATTTCTGTTCAGATAGTATCTCTGTGTAGCCTGGAATAGCTTCCAACTAGCACCTTAGCTACAGATCACAGCTGGCACATAAAGACTTCGAATGAATGGTGACAAGGGCCATAGGAGGTCCTAAAGAGTAGATCTCGCCTCTGCTTGGGTTTGTAAGGTTTTCTCATCATGCAATTAGACAAAGACAGGAGAGCCTTGTGAATACTAGAAACTAGTCAAACCTCAGTTGTGGTCTTTCTTAGCTGTGTGAGCCTAGTGAAGGCTGTGGGGGGCCTCTTCTGTCTGTTTTTTTTTTTTTCATCACAAGAGAGGCAGAAATTCTAAGTCCTTCCCAACCTCAGGGTCAGCATTGAACAATGCCATAATTACTCCCCAAAATTTCTAGTGTAAAATCTGTGACTAGGAATGACATCCCACTTCCTTTAAGTTTCCTCTTTGGAGAGCAAAAGCCTTGTGCCAATGTCAAGGAGAGGCATGTCAACATCTGAGAGTTTTGGAGGAAGGTGTCCTTTTTTCCTATTTTGATGATAAAATACGCTGACAAATGCAACTCTTGTGGGAGAAAGAGTTTATTTAGCTTGACGTTCTATGCTATAGTTCTGTGTAGCAGGGTAGTCACAGGACAGTAGTCCAGAGTCACGTTGGATCAAGTTAGAAGTAAAGAACAGTGAACAGAAGGTCTCAGCTCCCTCCGTCTTTTTATCCAGTCCAGGATCCAGATCATGAAATGCCACCCACTGTGGGCTGGCATTTCCCGCTCAATTAGCACAATTAGGATACTTCCCCCTCCTCACATGACTAAAGCTCCCTCTCCCAGGAGATGCTAGATTCTGTCATGTTGACAATACTAGGTCACAGAAGAGAAAAACATTTTCTTAGGAAGTAGCTGATTGTTGACTGACGAAAGAATAAATCACAATGAAAACAAATTCCACAGAGATGGACCTTCCAATGTTCCTGATTAATCCTTAAAGATTGCCCTGTCATCATGGTGGTCATAAACTTCATCATCACTACCTCCTAGACAGACACAGCTCAGTTGTGTCTATTTGGGAAGCTGGCTACGTTTGGGGTGAATTGTGTCACCTTTTCTTCTCCATAAATAAAATCTTGTCCTGCACATCTTCCTCCTCAAGATAGCATGAAGCAGCAGTATTGGTATCAAATACAAATGCTAGTCCAAAGTGTAGACCCTTCTGAGCATGTTCAGATGATGGAAGGTCACAAAGAGATCGCAGAAATTAACTATCTGGCAGATCTATTAAATCACCCATTGGAACACTCAAGTCTGAAGGCTCCTCTTTCCAGAAATGGCCCCAGGAAGTCAAGGTGTTGAGCTTGGACACTAGTAGATGCTCTGATATCCTGGCAGGGTCGCCAGGAGTGACCATCAGGTAGATCAAATAATTAAGATACAGGAAACAGAATAGAGCCAGGCAAAGTCACCTGGACACAAAATTCACAAGTTGATTGTAGCTAGATTGTAATGTTTAAAAACCTAGAGAAACAAAATACACCTAGGAAAATGTATGGACCTCAAAGGATACATAGACAAGAGTCAAGTGTTGACTGAGTCTCTTATAATGGTCTATTCATTCAACCAATAGGTAATATGATAGCATGTGCATCTACTGGTAGATGACACATACACAGTAGAAAATCCTATAAAGCATTGTGGAGAAAGACGCAGACCAGCTAAGACCACCAATTCATGGAGACAGGAGGGAACAGGGAAAGTGGGGCAATCTCTATGCAAGGTGATGGATGTTGTCAGTGGAAGAAAGCACGGTGACTACTAGGGGCTGCTCATAGTAGCACATGGGGCACGTGTGAAGTACACTCAGCCACAGATGGACACAGCCTGGATTAACCCTAAATTTTGCCCTGGAGACAGCCATACAATTTGGGATTCATTCTGAGATTTTGGAGTCAATATACATTGAATGTTATTTCCAATAACGATGGAAAGCAATGTCACCAGACTTCACAATTGGAAAAGGAAGTGTGGTGCTATTGGTGGAAACAGCCCAGATGAACTAATAGGTTTGAATGCTTGGTGCCCAGTTGGTAAAACTGCTTAGGAAGGATTAAGTGTGACCTTGTTGGAGGAGTTATGTCAGAAGGGGTGGGCTTTGAAGTTTCAAAAGCCCATGCCATTCTCGCTTATCTCTTTCTTTCTGACTTGTGGACCACATGTAAATTCATAGCTACTGCTTCAGTTTCATGCCTGACTGTCTGCTGCAACACTCCCGCCATGATGGTGATGGCTTCCTGTCCTTCTGAAACTGTAGTCCTCCAATAATTTCTTCCTACTATAAGTTGTTTTAGTCATGGTGTTTTATCATAGCAATAAAAACGTAATAAAAATAGATGTCTCATATGCTGCTCATAGCTATGGACATAATAGTAGCTTCACAGAGTGACCTCACTATGTGAGAAGCCCTCAGAAGTGATTAAGGTCCCGACTGCCCTGCCCACATTGGATGGAAGACCAGAGAGAGCCAAATGAGACTAATTCTATCTGTTGTTGTTCTTGAACTGAGTCCCTGAGATGAGGGCCACAGGCACTCTCTGGAAACCGGGAAAAGCAGCATGACAGGTTATCTTCAGGGCTCCAGAAAATATGTCCCTCCCCCCAGTGCTTTGAGTTTTATTCCAGGAACATCCATTTCATCATTCTAACCTCTGGAACTCTCTCGAGGAATCAATGTATGCACTCTGCACTTTCCACCATTAAGAATATGAGAGCCTGTCTCAGCAGAGGCGGGGAAATAATACAGGGAGATTGAGGCCAGTTTTGAGAGGAAGTCTTATACACATTTTAAGGTTAATTCATGTGAACATCTGACAACACTAGACTTGCCGTCCCTTAATTTTCTTTATTTTACAGAAGCGAAAGAGCAAAATCCCTGCATTGCTTTGCAAAATGTGCAGAAAAGAAACTACACGGATGCCAATTACAAAGAATACCAGACTTAAGGAAAATTTGCAAGGAGGTCCAAAGCCATCCATATTTAGTGATTTTATTTATGCTTCCCATCATTATACCCTATCTCTTTCTCAATATAGTTAAAGGCAAGTTGCACAAACCGTGACTGTTTATCAAAATTTGACTTGACCTTCTATCAATACTGTAATCCATGCTTTCTCCTATTGCCTTGTTTTGATGCAACCCTCCCCTCCTCCACCCATTTCTTTCAAACCATTTAGAGAAACATATAGATAGATGAAAACATGAATGACTTGCTTTTTAGTGTCAGGCTTATTTTGCTTAGTCTGATATTCCTCAGTTTAATGCATTTTCTTGTGTATCACGTGATTTACATCTTCATGATGGGCTGATGCTTTATCATGCTGGTGTATTGTTTCCTTTTTCTTAATCTAGGCATACAAACTCTCCCACTTAATGTTCTGCTCTGTGATAAACCACTCTGACAAAAACCAGCTTGGGCAGGAAGTGTCTTTGGCTTGCAGGTACAGTCCATCATCCAGGGAACCCAGCACAGGAGCATGAAGCAGGAACCTTGAGGCAGGAACCAAAAGTACCGATGATGGAGGAAACCTGCTCATGGTGTGGTTTCTTTCTATAACTCTGAACCACATATCCAAGGGTGACACTAGCCACAGTGGGTGACAGTCCCTGTCACACCAACCATTAATCAAGAAATGCCTCACAAACATCCCTGCAGGCCAATCTGATGGAGGCAATTCTTCAATCGACATTCTCTCTTCCCAGATGACTCTAAGTTGTATAAGGTTGACAAAGATTAGCAAGCACAGGAACCAAGGATGATTCCATGTGCTGCCTTCTATAAATAGCATCATGTGGGCATATGATATATGCATGTATATATGTGCTTGCATGTTCATGTGCACAATAATGTATGTGTATGTGCATGTACATGTATATGACATATGTGTATATGTGTATGATTATGTTGTATATGAGTGTGTTGGTTTATGTATGGGTATATGTAACCTTTCTCTGCTGATTTCATTCCCTTTGGATACATCCACTGGAGTTTTATGTATTCACTTTTCTGAGGAAATTCTAAATGCTCTCCAGATGACCTGACTAACTTATTTCCTAAATAACAGTGTATAAGATTCCTCATCTCTGTACCCTTTCTGATGTGTGCAATATTTTAATTATTTATTTCCTTATGTATGATAGATCTTCTGATTGGGACAAGATTGGTAGTTTATATTCCTTCGTATACTTATTACTTATTTATACTTCTGTGAAGCATGCACTTATGTCACCCAGTTTTTGCCAACTTGGTTGTGTTAAGTACCTTGATGTGTTCATTATGTCTACACTGTTAATCTCCTGTCACAAGAATGATTGTCAGACTCTTCCTCCCATTCTATGGTCAGTCTCTTCATTCTATTGGTTGTTCCCTTTATTGTGCAGAAGCTATAGAACTGGACTGTACTTTCTTGGTCAGTTCTTGTTGTGTATGTGGAACTATTGGAATCTTATCCTGGAAACCATCACCCCTGCCAATATTCTACAAAGTGCTTCCCATTTCCCTTACTGCTCCATCTGTTTTCCCTACTGCTTCCTTGGTTCCTCTACTACTTCCTCTGTTCTACTGTTTCCTGTTTCCCCTACTGCTTCCTCTATTTTCCCAACCACTTCCTCTGTCTCCCCACTATTTCCTCTGTTTTCCCCATTGTTTTCTGTATTGTTTCCTTTTCCCCATACTGCTTCCTTGTTTTACTACTGCTTCCTCTGTTTTTTCCTACTGCTTCTTCTACTTCCCATATTGCTTCTGTGCTTTCGAAGTTTCAGACCTTACATTCAGATCTTTGATTCACTTTTGAACTGATTTTTGTACATGTACATGCCATTTGAGTTTAGAGAATTTTAACTCGTTTAACTCCTTCGTGTGTGTGTGTGTGTGTGTGTGTGTGTGTGTGTGTGTGTGTATTTGGAGGCAGGAGGAAGAAATGTTGGCTTTATATAAGGCATTTGGAAGACTACCTTCAATTTCTATTGTATGGAGTGGCTTGAAGAGTATTGATATTAGCTCTTCAAAGGTCTGGTTAGCTGGGTATGGTAGAACATCCCTACAAGCCCAGCACACAAATCATCCCAAATTTGAGGCTTCATAATAAGTTTTAGTTAATCCAATATTCCATTGCAAACTTATTAACAAAGTCTTAAATAACTAATTTCTAAACGCAAATTTAAATGAAACTTACCTAAATTAAATTCAGTGATGACCTTTTATTTATTGGGAGGAATTTTGCTACTTCGATCTCCTGGGTTCCTGTTGATCTACCTAAGTTCTTCACAGTTTTTGTTTCATGTTTGATAGTGTATACACTGTCATCCAAACATTTTCTTTTTCTTTCTAGATTTTCCATGTTGTTGGAACATAGCTCTCAGAGCATCACGAGGATTTCAGTGGCCTCCATTATAAAATCTCCATTTTTTTATCAGTAATTTTATTTATTTAGGTCTTTCCCTCCTTTGGTCATTTGTGAACACTGTTTGTCCCTTCTAAGAATGAGGTCCTTGCTTTAATGGTGTTTTGATATTGTTTTATTTGCCTTTATTTCAGTTATTTTTTTTCTCTGTGACTTTCATTATGTTCTTTCTTCTGTGGGATGTACATTTAGTCTGTTTTGTTTAGAAACATGGTGTTCCTCATTAGGCTATCTACTTAAGATCTATCTGTTTTCAATGTCGACACTCATGTATAAACTCCCTTCATGCAGTATTTGTTCTAGCCACATGCTCTAGTACATAGTGTTTCCATTTCCATTTGACTTTAGAGAATTTGAACACTTTTGACTTCTTAAGTCACAAATCATTCAGAAATCTATTGTCAGATCTCCACACTGGTATTATATTCTGTAGTTCCTGTTGTTGTTGACTTTTTGTTTTGCTCCATTATTATCAAATATGACACATGGCATTTTGTTTACACTTGTTAATATTTCCTTGTAATATATCATCTACTGGGGGAAATGTTTCATGAACTAAGAAAAACATTCATGTCATCTTGGGTGAATAGTCCTTTAGAAATATATTAGATGCACCTATATAGCAATTATTCATGACCACATTGGATACATTCAGAGGTCTATGGACATGGATATGGCATAATTATGCTGATTTAATAATCTAATTAAAAGTGAGATTATGGTAGTAAAGTCATTCCTTCTATTATACTAGTCTCGGCCTTTATACCTACTAGTGTTTGTTTCATAAAACTAAATCCCACAATATTCACTTACTACAGTCTTTAAATACACACACACACACACACACACACACACACACACACATTTGTATACATAATATTATATTATACTAAGTCTGGTCATTTTGCTGTCTTTCTTTTGGCATCTGGAATAGGTTGTGTTAATTTAAATTACTTTCCATAATGGGTTTAGATGAATTATTATGTTAACCATCCTTAATTTATAACTAATTCACATTTTCTTATTTACCGCCTTCCCAGTATATTTATTGTCTCCCATTCTCCCATGATTGTGTATTATTATTATACCTGCTTGGGATAGGATATAGATATTTCACATGATGATCTGCTGGTTTCCCTTAATTTCCTTGGTTTATGCTTATCTTGAAGTTCTTCACATCTGCATAAGGTAACTTTGCTGCATATAGTAATCAGTTGTATAAGTATCAATAATAAGTTGATAGTTATTTGCTTCCAGAACTTTGAATATGCCATTCCATTCAGACTTATTATTATAATACACATGTTCTCACTCTGTGCCTGTATCATAAGAACTATGCATGTTATGACACATTCTTTAGGTGTTTTTCTTTAGTCATTGTGTTTTCTTTGATAGTAAACTTTTTGTGGTTTAAAGGAAATACTTTTATTTCAGAAGTTACTTTACATTAATGGTTTTCCTTCCTTTGTCTACATCTATTAATTGTACAATACAAAGTTTTCTTCCTTAGTAGCAATGGTTCTAATGGTGCAAAACTTAAATACAGTTCCTCATGTTGTGGTGATCCCCAGCCATAAAGTTATTTTGTTATTTCATAACTTTAAATTTGTTCCTGATCTGAATTGTAATGTAAGTATCTGATATGCAGGATATCTGATATATAACCCCAAAGGAGTCATGACCTGTGAGTTGAGAATTGCTGTCGTGTAATGTGCTTGGACCATGCTTACCACCCCATCAACCTTGCTCCGCCCATCCCCAACATCCCTTGCTATTAACAGTTCCCTTGTGCTCTCATATCTTAAAAATGAAAACTTACACATGAGAGAAAACTCAATGGTCTTTGTTCTTCTTTGTCTTAATTTTTCACGTCAATCCAGTTTCATCTATTTTCTTGAAAGATAATTTTATTCTTCTTTATGTGTAAATAGTACTCTTTTGGATACCCATGTACTTGAAAAAATTTTTTACTCTATAATAGAAGAATAAGCAGTATTTGTAACTTTCCCATTGTGAATAGTGCATAGTTTAGCTGGATCGCAGGTGTTATTATTAGTTTACTGACCACCATATTGATTTCCATAGTGGCTAGATTGAGTTACATTCCCATCAGCCCAATGCAGAGGGTCCAATTTCCCTACATATCTGCCAGAATCTATTGCTTTTGTTTTCTTGACAATAGCCATTTGACTGAGATGAACTTCAGTGTAGTTTTGATTTGGTTTCCTTGATAACTATTTCTTTTTATTTTAAACGTTTAGGTGCATACCATATATCTTGGTCACATGCACCCCTCACTCCAATTCCCACCAGGACCAGGACCCTCCATGACATGATCCTCCCAAAGTTATATATTTACTTACTAACTTCCTGTAACACACCTGGGGTATCATCCACTGGGACATGGGCAACTTACCAAGGATTACATCAAACCTTACTATTCCTCCATCAGTAGCCATAATCTGCCCAAAGATTTCCCAGCTACTGGTGGGATCTCTTAATCCCTTCCTTCTCCATAGTGGAGTGTTGACCGGTGGCTTCATCATGTGCAGATCTTGTGCTGCCAACAGCAGCTGCTGTGAGCTCACATGTGCAGTGGTCAAGCCACTGCACTTCACAGAATTGAGCCTCTCTTACATTCTCTCCATCACCTCTTTCTCAATATTCCCTGAGACTCGGGGGAAATGTTGGGAGGGTTGTTATAGATGCTGAATACAGCTGAACACTCAAAGTTCCTTATTCTTAGTGATTTGGATATGAATATGTCTCTACAGTAACACCACCTGCTCCAATAAGATTCTCGGACCACAGTTGGGGTGAACACATTCTATGCATGTTCTGAGATGTCTGTCTTTAACCTTGACAACTTGAGCTCTACTTGGTTGCTATTTTAATTTTTAACTCATTTCTGCACTAATATTTATGTCTACACACTCAGAGATGTAGAAATAGATAGTGCTGGTATTCAGCATTTCCCCCTTTTAACTTATGGAAAGTCTTCGTGAGTTATGGGTAGATTATTAGGGTTTTTTTTTTAGTTGTTTTTCTCCTCCACCGACTGGAATCTTAATTCTGCATACCCATTGTGGTGACCTACCCTTCAATCTGCAATCTTTCTAAAATCTTTCAGCTTCATTTTTATTTGCTTGATAAAGCTTTTGTCAACATTTTTATTAATTTCTCTTTAAAATATATATTGGGTATTGAAGGAGAGAGATAAAAGTCACAAAATTAGCCAGCAATAGAAAATGAATGGCAATAGAAGTAGTGTTTATTATTTTTTTTCTTGGCAGTTTCTGAAAAGTGTCAATGCTGCTTCAGTCAATGTGGAGGCTAAGCTGAGTCTGGGATGTATTTTTGCTGTATTGACCAGGACTAGATACTCAGAGACTCTGATCTGTGATGAAAGTAAGGCCATATGTCTATGGTTTGTACGCAGAATGTATGTACACCAGGCTTGTCTGCAGGCCTTCCCTGGGCTACCTCTTGGAGACGGTCTCCTCCTATGCTCTACTCTGTTTACTCTTTGGTGTTCTGTATTGTAGGAGGGATTCTGTCTGTTACCTGAATAACCATCTAAGAACTAAAATTGAATCCAGGTACTTCTTTGCCTCTATTTGTCTAGTTGTAAAATGATGAAGTCTGCAAACTGTCTGATTCTGTATTCCTTCTTCTTGTGGGTTGGCAACAAGAACTCACCCAGTAGCCTAAGCAAGTCTGGAGTTCATTGGATAGTTAAAGGACCAGGTTAGCCCTAACTCTCAGCAGTGTGCATATCTCAGCCCCATGATCCTGGTGTAATGATTTTATTTATTACTATCAAATATGCACATACTCGATTTGCTCTGCTTTTCTTCCTGATCCACAGTTATCCTCGGCACATTTTTTGATGAGAGTAGGTTTGAAGCAAAAACCAGTCCTCAAGCTCATGTGGAATTAATTGCAAAGAATCTGAAGAGCCAAGCAATCCTGACAAAGAGCAGAATTAGAGAACTCAGACACCCTAATTACAGACACATTGAGAAGGAGCAACAATGCCTGTGTGGTAGTGACATGTTTACAGATACATGATGCATTGGGTTAGAATTGAGGACAATGCAAAGGTGACCTCATCCAAGGACATTCTTGCTCACTACAAATGTGGCAATCAAAATCACAGGGAAATCCTTACTTTGCACTCCCCAGGATGGCCTGGGACAGGAAGAGCTGGCATTGACCAGAAAAAAATGAAAGTGAGTACATTGCCGAGATGAGAAAGAACACTGAATAGTGTGGCCATTTTGGAAAATCATTTTTGAGCTTGTCAAAAATACAATTTTCACGTCGAGGAGATGCTTGACAATTAAGAGGGTCCTATTTTTACAGAGATCGGAGTTCATTTCCCAGCAGCTATGTTGCCCCCAACAATTGTTTGCTACTCCAATTCTAGGAGATCTGATATCCTACTCTGGCCTCTAAGAAAACTTGTCCTCATATGCACATAACCCTTCCCTCTACATACATACATACACACATATATTTTCAAATATTTTTCATCTTTAAAAAAAAGACAATGTTCAAGTTTGGCAGTAGAATGAGGGATTTGAGCCAGCTGTATATACAAGAGAGATTTGAAAGCACCTACTGTTGACAATACCTAAACCTCGATTTGGATAGGCACACAGTGGTGTTATTCACAATACTCAAAGATGGAAATGGTGCCCAAGCCTATCCACTGACAGATGTGCTAGACATAGAGAATGCGGTACCACTAGAATCCAGACAAAAACAAGGTTCCAATGCTTGTGATAACACTGAGCAAGCCAGCTAAGTTAAAAGGCCAGACAAAGAGATTACACTCTTCATGATTCCACATTTTGAAAATCTAGAGCAGGTGCCTATGAGGAAGAAAGGGTATTTTCCAAGGACCCTTGGTGAGGCAAGATGGTGTGTGACTTGAGACAGGTATGGAGTAGCCGTATGTGGCTATTAAATGCTCTGGAAATAGCAGCAGAGGTTGTACAACATTATGGATGTAGGGAAAGGAAAAGAAAGAGGGCCATGCTCTTTAAAGTGGTGAATCTATTGTGTTATTGCCCATCCATGCAAATCAACCTTCATTTAAAGATACATGGGACTCCCAAAAAAAAAAAAAAAAAAAAAAAAACAAAACAAAAAAAAACTGGTCTCAAAGTTTCAAATCACATATGGTGATAATAAAAAATCTCACACATGTATATGGGTGTGTTTGGGGATGAATGATGCATTTCCTCATTCGAAAGTGAGTTATAAGATAAAATACAGCACAAAAAATTTTGTATTTGTGTGTTAAATCACTAGCAGTCATTAAATATGTGATCATCTAGGGAGACAGGACGATTAGAAACATGATTAGATTAAAATCCATCATAAGTGTCCTTTTGAGAGGAAGTGCATGGAGCAGGCGGGGCTGGGGGGTGGTAAGATGATCCAGCTATAGGGGAACCTCATGATGCCTTCGTGTATGGGACCCAATTTCTCCTTCTGTGGAATGTCACAATGTGGTGACAGAAGCCTTACCAAACCAATACAAAGAGAAGATAAACCAGCTTTACTCCTTTCCATGACCTGGTGATCTGTGACCTAATCTTCCCCCACCCTCTCTCTCTCCCTCCCTCTTTCTTTCCCTCCCTAATCATTGGTTAGGTGGGTGATGGAATCCTGACCCTCAGTTATAAAAAACTAATGGTAAACAAGTTTTGGTACCAATCATCATCTTTAAACCAGGGAATCATTCTCCATCCAGTCTCCCTTCTACATCCTTTTAGTGACTCCAGAATGTTTTTCTCTGTTCCCTGTGTGAGACAATCTTCCAGGACAGCACACATCAAGGGCATAGTGAGGTCTAACTTTCTTCAAGTTCACGAGACCCCTACAAATATTTTCACACTGGTGGGATTTGAGAGGGCCATTGCTGAATTGTGTAGTCTTTGCATGTAGAATTTTCTCAGACACAGGCACCTTCTGATTGACTCAGTTTCATCTAGTTCTGTGTGGCAGCATCCTGATTCAAATTTATGAGCAGAGATGGGTTTTCGGACTTGTCTGACTACAGATGCCTTTGGTAGCAGAATACGGGGAGGGTCTTCTTGGCAAGGTGCATTTCTATCCAGGTACCCAATTAATATCCATGGATTGGTTTGTTTATAATGAAAATATCTGAGAATCTGATATTACCCTCCAAAGCACTCTAATCCATCATGTTCTTTATTTGTCTGGACATGTCTGACTTTCCTACCCTCCAAAGGACCACAACCTTTTGTCTTCCTTTCTGGTTGTTCGTTTCTGCACACTATCAGTGATTTCTACCCATCAGCCCCATGGTATAGCTTGCTACTCTCGATGTAAAATGCTAATTTACCACTATTTCTTGCCTCTCTGTGTATGTTCTCCAATAATAATTATAATGACGTGTGTGTGTGTGTGTGTGTGTGTGTGTGTGTGTGTGTGTGTGTGGTGTATACTCTTTTTCAATCATTCAATTGTATATCCAGCAGCAAAGAACAGCAAATGCAGACTCAAGAACTGGGCTGAAAGAGCTTGTGCACGGCAGACAAAATACATTTTCCTCATTGGTTAATCAGAATGTATTTTCTCTAGTCCCTGTTCATTTTCCTTTCCACTACTACAATCGGAGCTTAGAGCTAACAAAACATGAAATGCATCCTGGGCCTTGTGCAAACACATCCCTCTGAGAGCGAGGCCTTCCAGGATCACTGGGGAGGAGAGAAGAGCTGTTTTTGAAACCCTCAGCCTGGAAGTTAGACAGTTTTTATCCCACAGGAAAAGGCCTTTTTAAACATAGCTCTGCTGGGTATAAAACGAGTTTCATTTTGAAAGGCAGTCTACTATTTTTATTCTGTGAATCCTCTCTCTCTCTCTCTCTCTCTCTCTCTCTCTCTCTCTCTCTCTCTCTCTCTCTCTCTCTCTCATTACATCAGTTCTCAGGTGCAGGGAAAGCAATGTCTCATAAAAGTGATGTCCCTGTCAGGAGCATGCTTGTCATCCAGGCCCCTGAGCTGTCACAGAGCAGATTGCTGAATTACCATTAGAATGCAGGACTTCATAGCTGCAGGCAGTAAGTGCAGAGTCCAGAAGCATATGCCCCCAGCATGAGGTTTGAGCTTCTCGAGAAGCTGTCGAGTGGAAAGAAGCCAGCACGGGGCAGCAACTGTGAACTGCTCTGTCTACCCAGGTCTCCAGGTTGTACCATATGTCCTGGTAATTCTCAGTTAAGGGGGCAAGACTCTTCCCCAGCCCAGCATCAACACAGGCCAAAAAGGCTCAAAGAGACTGTGAGACTGAGGTGATGGTGGCCTCAACCTATTTTATTGTGTGGCTTGCCTCAGGGAACTTTGTCTCTCTTTCTTTCTTCCTGTAAAAAGTGGAGCATCTCTCAGCATCAGTCCACAATGATGGAGAAGCAAAAGCTTTGGTTCTGAGACAAGAAAATGACCCACAGGTGCCAGATCTCTAGCTGTTAATACTTAGGATTTGTTTCTGGGATCAGAGAGAATTTCAAAAAAATTGAAACTTGTATCTCTTGCAGTGCCAGCCACTGTCTTAAAAGCTTGCTTTGGTGTTCTCTCTCTCTCTCTCTCTCTCTCTCTCTCTCTCTCTCTCTCTCTCTCTCTCTCTCTGTATGTTTATGAATCTGTATTCACACATATACATGGTGGCACCTTTGAAACCAAAAGATCTGTTGCGGGTAGGAATTACAGACATTTATGCTACAAACCAAACTCCAGTGTCCTGCAAGGGCAGGAGAGCCCCCTAACCACTGAATCATCTCTCTAGCAGTCCCACTACTATCAATTATTTAAAAATAGCATGCACAAGCATGTCAACATGTGTGCATGAGCAAACACACACACACACAAACACACACACACACACACACACAAGAAAAGAGGGTGGTCAGGGTTTCAGAGGTTTCAGAAGCTGTAACTATTTGGACAGCTCTGAGAGGTTATTAAAAGGCTTTTGCAAGACAAACTGGGGTCAGATTTGTCCAGTTAGACTATATATCTGCAGCAGGACTCTTCTCAGACACCATCACGCCCTCTTAGGTAAAGCAGCTGAGAAGACTTTCTCCAAAGTTAATGACAAGTTAGTTGTAGACATGGCCACTCTCACAAAGCAGGAGTGCAGCAGGCCAGAGACTGCCCTCTACTTCCATTATGAAGCCATGGTCTGTAAGCAGTATCTTATGAATTGACACCAGTGTCACCACAGTGGAGAGGTGAATGGATACATTTTTAGATCAGTAACATTGCTCAAATTATCACTCAACTTTTAGGAGGAAAACAAATTCCCATGTGTTTGGCAGTGTGCACATTTATGTGTTTGGAGGCAGTCTTCCTATGTGGCTGTGGCTGGTCTAGAACTCACTACGTAGTTCAAGCTGGCCTTGGCCTTCTGAAACTCTGGTCTAAAATAATGGGAGAGCAGACATGAATCACTACACCCATCCTCAACCAATGTGAATTAATATGAATTTCAGTAATACCATAAAATGGTCCTGATGCAGAGTCATTGTTTGTGTGACTATTTCTGTACTGCTTCTGAGTATTGAAAATTCCATCATGGTTTCTTGTTCTGTACATATAATCTCAATTATATACAACATATATTTTCTATAACTTTATACTTGTCTAAAGATATAACAAAAGTTGCCTATGTGATGTTCACAGGATCTATCTCAGAATCAACAAATGTTAACAAGGAATGCAGGAAAAGTTAGTGCCATTCAGCCATTGACCTCTACCCACCACATTGGAGATACAACCTGTATTCTACACCCTGAGAAACAAAATAATGGCTTTGTTGCTGTATCATTGCTTTGTACATGGTGTTTCCTGCACTGAAATGTCCTGGGAGTCAGCTTCATGCAGGAGATTGACAGGAGTGTGCTGGCTAGGCTTAAATCAACTTCATACAAGCTGGAGTTACGTCAAAAGAAAAAAACTCAATTGAGAAAATGCCTCCATAAGGTACAGCTGTTGGTCATTTTCTTAATTAGTGATTAATGAGGTAGGGCCCAACTCATTGTGGGTGGTACCATCACTGACTGGTGGTCCTGGGTCCTATAAAAATCTGGCTGAGCAAGCCAGTAAGCAGCACGCCTCCATAGCATCTGCATGAGCTCCTGCCTCCTGATTCCTGACCAGGTTGAATTCCTAGCCTAGCTTTCTTCAGCGATGGACTGTGATGTGGAAGTGTAAGCCCAATAAACCCTTTCCTTCCCATCTTGCAATTTGGTCATGGTGTCTCACCATAGCAATAGTAGCCCTAAGTAGCCACAACATTTCTCCTCTCTCTCTCTCTCTCTCTCTCTCTCTCTCTCTCTCTCTCTCTCTCTCTCTCTCAGCAAGCCTTTGCCAAATTTGTACCTACACTTAGCCACAGCCAAGGCTGACATTAGCAGAGTACCCCTCAAGAAATAAGATGAATTTTGAATGTTGGAAATATTTATCTACCCCATTAAGTTTTAAAAGTTTAAAACATAGTCATTGGAAATAAAAACACACTCGTGTGATAAACACTGAGAGAAATATTTTAGGGAGAGAAGCATTATTAACAAGGTCTCCTCCAACACGGTGGAGGAGACATATGCCAACCGAGTAAATTGAGACTTGAGAAGAAAGATGGGCTGTGCTCCCATCTGTGGTGAGCTCACCTCTAGCCTTCCATCTAGTGACAGGGATAGGAGAGAACTGTGTGGCCAGTTGTTGGCTCTCTTGAGCACTCTTCCTGCACACATATCTCTGGACGATTCTTTGGTATCAGTGCAGAAGTAAAGACCTTGCTGGTTGGAGCAGCCTGGATTCTCATCCTTCTCCATGCTTCCTAGTTTCTTTCTTGTCTGGCCACAATAATTTTCCTATTTGGCTTTCTGCATCTTGAGAATTGGGATCTGAAACTGACTCAATGGTGCCCATTGATGTTTTCTGAGCACCAGTCAATGCAACCAGTGGACAGTGGGGACAGTGGGATTCAGGTGACAAGGGAAAGTTCATAGGCTGTCTGTGGATCTTACAGTTCAGTAGATCTTTTGATAGAATTGTACAGATAGGTGCCCGTAACGTAGTAAGTGCTCAATAAACTGCCCTGTTTCTGGTACCTTTCCCCTCTTATCTTTCCCACACACTTCTGCAGCATCCCCCACGCATTCTCAGGAAGCTTCCAGTGGGCTTCCAATTCCCCGTCCCAGCTTAGGCTATTCAGACAGGATTCAGATGAGCGGCCACATGTGGAAGTTCTCCTGGGAAATTTGAGTGACTCTGCAGCTGCTGAGGAGAGGACAGGTTTTATGGGACCTCATTTAAATCAAAAGTACATCACAAACTGCAATTCAGAGTTTGGAAGAAGAGGAGAACAGGACAAAGGAAGAGAGCAAGTTCTCAGAAAACCAGCAACTAACTACTAGAAACAAGCAGGAAATTGACCCAGAAAACCCCCCTTCCCTTACCCTAGCATCTTGGGATTCTGAAGAGACTCCTTTGACAAGACTTCTAATTCCTGCAGCAAAGTTGCTGGTATGGTGATCTCCATCTTATTAGATGTGTCTCAGAGTAGAAGACGATGTATCCTTCAAGGCTTCTACAGTCCAGCCTGCTGACACAACCTGGATATTTCTTATAGCAAAAGACAGAAACCCTGTGGCCAAAAGGGTTATCTATCAGCTGTGTGTGCTTCTCCCTTCCCCAGACCTCACACAGGGATGAGCTCAACAAGCACTTGAGTGTCCACATGAGATCTGCTTTGTTTCCATTCGGAAATCTTTGGGTGTATAAATTACCTAGTGAGAATGTATTAAAGGACATGACAAGGTAAGAAAAATAAAACATAGACACAGAAATCCTTAAAAGACTTTCAGCATAGAGAGCATCTTGTATACATATATATATATACATATATGTGTGTGTATACATATATATGCTTATATGTATGCATATATGTGTGTGCATATGTGTGTATACATATGTGTGTGGTTACTCTGTTCCATTCGGTTCCCACTGCACATAACTATTGGTGTACACACCTCAGAGTACTCAGGAGAATAAAGATGGAGAGCCTACCATTTTCCACATGGGGAAATGCAGAGAGCATTGAGTTAAACAAAATAAGCCAAGCACAGAAATAAAATAATGATCTCACAGGTGTTTGGAGCAATAATAATAATAATAATAATAATAATAATAATAATCTAGAAAGATGGCCCAGTATCCACTGTGCTTGTTCTGCAAAGGAATGATAGAGAGTGTCACATACTTTGGTTTCCAAATGAGTGCTGGGGCATGCCTACCCTCATACTAACATGGGGTAAATGGGGGCATAGGTCAAAGGCACAAACATTCTGATATGGAGATTCAGTAGGCTTGATTCACATATGATCTGAGTGCTTGAGTTACAGTATTATGTTGAACAGCAGAAATCTACAGAGTGGATCATACATGCTGCAAGCATATGCACACAGAGGATAACATGCTGAGATAGACATTTGAATATGCTCCACTACAGTAATTACTCTGATACACATACGTGTATCAGAATCTTATTGTCTTAATCTACCACTTAAATGCACATAAAGAAGTTTTCTGAGTTCAACAGAAAAAGAACCAGCTTTAAATTTAAGTTTAAAATTAAACTTAAATAGAGCTATGATACTCATAACTCCTATTTTCGGCCCTCGACCAACTGGAACAAAAGGGGAGTTTTAGACACTCAATTGTAGCTTCTGGATAAGAAAGATGCTGGATCAATCTTCTTGCAATTAAGAAAGGATCACAGTGATTTTTGGTTCTGTGAGCATTAAAACTAAGCCATAGTCTACTCTGCTCTAGAAGCTGGTCAAGTTGCTGCTCATATAACTTAAATTCCTTACAGCATCCTAGAAAAGTCGTATGCAACAGAGCACTAAGTTTGGAGAGTACTGTCTGACCTTTCATCCGGGGAATATAGGAGCCAGAAGAGAGAGGTAATTATGTGTACCACAAGAGTTTTTTTTTTTTTTTTTACTCTCCTTCGTTCTCTTCCAGTTAAAAATGGACAGAGTACTCCTACCGCCTGGGCTTGGTGACAGGATGTGAACTCCATTAGGTTCAAGGAGCCCTGCTCCAGTAGCCAGTTTCTAACATACATGGCTTTTGTTGTTGGGTACCTACACTTGATGCCCATAGCCTTTCTATGCAGGTGTCTTTCAGTCTCTCCAACATTCAGGAGTCTCCATCACAATTCAAGCTTCAACCCCTTAAGTTCACACACGACCTTCTTACTGTCCTGAAAAAGCTTTTCACTGCAGTCTTGGTGTAAGTCTCTGGCACTGCATAAGTCCTGTGTCCTGCATACCTAAAACTATAAAATAAAATAAGTCACAACCGCTTCAGTCAGTTGCCACAGCCCTGAACCATGGACAAAGTGACTTTTGAGAATCTGAGTGGCTGAACTCATGGAAATACTTCTCAAGGTCATGCTCGATGAGTAGAGAACCCCAGGGCCACTGCCTTTTCAATGGGCAATCTTTCTGTTTTAAACCCAGGGAAGGATGAACCTTGTCAATTTCTAGCATTCCCACAGGTAGATTTTAAAATTGCCTAAGCGTTAACTCTTTGACTTTTAACTGTCTTAATGTCTGTAACAGTTTCAGCCGCTTACGCACTACCTGAGACACCCTTTTGTTTAAACTGCCTGTTGTCTTGTATCTTTCAGTTCCTGACTCTCACTGTATATCCGGTTAAAATACCCAGCAGAAACCACCACATCTTGATTGCTTTGTTGTTTTACAATTTTCTCTGCCAACTTAATTAGTATTTGATTTATTAAAAATGTCCTCAATCAAAAGTTTAGAACCTAGGGAAATGTACACCTCCTCTCTGTCTTCCTCCTCTCTCTCCTCATCTTCCTTCTTTACCTTTGGTTTCTCCTTTGCCTTCTCCTCCCCTCCTCCTTCATCTTCCTCCCTCCCTCCTCCTCCCTCTTCCTCTTTCTCCTCATCCTCTTACTTTTTCCCCCTTCTTTTGCCAGATGGTAATACAAATGGCCTAGAGTGCAATTCCCAAAACAGCCCCTATTTTCATTTGGGGCTCCATGAGCTTGGCTGTCACTGTGTTCTTTGGTATCAGTGTTCCGGTTTTTCTATGCTCCCAACGGAATTGCCCCCTTTGCTCTCACAGTATTCTAGTGCAAATTCCTCCAGAAAACTGTGTCCTGATCCCTAGCTTTATTACCCCTGTGTCTCTAACCACTATAACTAACAGAGACAACTCAAAGCAGGAACGGCTTGGTGTGTTACAGTTTCCCTGTCCATCTTGACGGAGGAAGACTTGGTGAACTTTAGTTCACAATAGCACGAGTATGTGATGGAGGCTGTTCTCAACATGATAAAGCAGGCAACAGTAATACGACAGGTACCAGACATCGTACTAGGAGCTTCCAAGACAACGTCCAGTGACCTACTTCTGCCATGTAGGCTCCACCTTCCAAATATCTCATAGCCTCCCAAAGCAGTGACCCCTTCTGGGAACAAGCATTCAAGATAGAACCTGGGAGAGGTGTATCAGACTCAAATTAGATCAAGCTGTTACCACGAACCAAACTGACTAGAATGTTTATCTTGGGTACATAGCTGCTAGCTCTTTGAGAAAGAAGTGCCTACTGTTTAAGTTCTCCTATCTATGGTATTTTGTTATAAGAATCCAAGCTGACCAAAGTAAAGGCTTATTAGATATAAGAATATATCATAACATTGGGAGAAATGAGTAAATTTTACCTTAGTTTCCAAAATGAGGCACACTCTATAAAATTTGGAAATAAATATAAACAAAGGCACTATAATATTAAAACATAGTTTCTTTTTTAAAGGACTTAACTATATAAGGGAGAATAAAATAGTTGTAAACCAATGTATAGAAAAACAATCTGGGTAGAAAAACATGTTCAACTAGGTCCCCCACAACTCAGAACATAATACATGCTAAATAGTTCTAATATGTTAGCAGTTTTTCTTACTGTCGCTGAATTCAGAAGTCATAAATTCAGTAATTTATTCCATACAAATTCCATACAAATCAAATCAGCAATCCTCTTCTCCTCTACCACCTCCTCCTCTCCCTCCTCCTCCTCCTTTTCTAGTGCTACTGTTGAACTCAGGGATTTGCAAATGCTCAGAGTGCAAAATCACTCTTTCCCTGAGCTATATCTTTCTTTTTTTTTTTTTTTTAAAAAAGCATACTTTCTAAATTAAAACAAAATAAGTAAAAGAAAAGCAATGGAATTTAAAAGGGGTAAAGAATGATGTAACTCTGAAATAATATTCGCAAGCTGAGAGGAAAATGCTGAGAGTCACAGTAATAAGAGCAAAAAATAAACATGAAAAAGAAGAGAAAATCAAACTGAATTGCTAAAACACAATGCTAACTCTTAGGTTGGTAAAAACAAAATTGCCTTTCTGTTAGCCTGACAAACACCATGGCCAAATACAAGTTGTGGCAGAAAGGCTTTACTTGGCTTATACCTCCAAGTTCACAGTCCCAAACTGAGCGAAGTCAGAGCAGGGGCTCAAAGCAGAAGGCACTAAGAAACTCTTCTTGTTTGGTGGTTCTGTTTTGATTGACTTGAGGCTCATGTAGCTTTCCCACCTGATTTGGGATGGTGCCACCCACTATAGGCTGAACCCTTCCTACATCAATAGTTAATTGAGGGTTTCCTTCACAAGGGCCTGTTCGAGGGTTGGTCCATGTGCTGGAAAATGAACCTCTTGCATTTGCATCGAACTACGTTCTCATGTTTCACTTGTATGTGTGGGGGGGTGTGTCTTCTTGTAGTCAAGACTCAGTTCAAATCTTACATTTGGTGCATTGTCTGGGAAGCCAGACCCCCTATGAGGTCGCAAGGAACAGTGGTCCAAGGAACAGCTTCAACTTGATGTCAGGTACTGTCGTTGTCTGTGTCTGTCTTGTCTGTCTTACTTTTGGCTTGCTCGTGAGCATCTGTAAGGCTTAGAGAGCCTCTGGTCTGGTGTGGTCAACTGTGGAGGGCAGGCGTGCCTTAAAGTCATGAGCACTGTGGGGAGTCTGGAGGATGTTTCACGGCCCCTGGAGAGACTCGGGAGGACTCCACTCAGTTTGGAATCTGTTAGACCCAATACCTGCAGGAGAGCTGGCAGAGCTGCCTGATTACCTGGTTTCTGTGCCTGTGGCAGGGGCAAACTGTCTATGTATAGATTGCCTTTCTCTGTGTTCTTGGACTTCAGTATCAGCAGAAGCCGGCCAAGTCTTGCTCTGCACCTGTGGAAGGGCCGAACTGTCTGTGTGATGTCTTTCTCTGTGTTCTTGGTCTTGGACTTGGACTGACCTTATTTTTGGACATGCTACAGGTGGAATCTACCCCGTTAAACATCCTAGTTAACCACTGGAGGGAAGTTAGGGGAAGAGGAGAAAACTTGTCAGTAGTAGTAAAGAAGGGCAGGTTAGTTACTCTCTGCTACTCTGAATAGCCCACCTTCTGAGTAGGGTGGCCACATGTAGGGACCCTTGATTTGCAGGTGATCAAAGCAGTAAAGGAATGAGTCTTTAGGCCAGGATTTCTCAGGCACCCAGAACAAGTGCCCTTTATAGTTATCTGGAAGGAGGACAACCCCCCCCCCTTGGATAAAAGACATCTTGTCTCTGAGACTCTCACAGGTCCTGGCCATGAAGGAGAAGAACCCTGTAGAGACCAAAGAGTCTGTAAAGAACAACATCCTTCAGGACCCTTCCACAGTGGATCTGATACTAATGGATCCTCCACCCCACTACCCCACTACCATGGCCATGGTTCTCACACCCCTTCCTCAAGGATCTCCTGTGAATCCTCATCCAGCATCCTGTCCCAGCAAGGGGAGTGGTTAGGGAGGGACCCTCAGAACTGTGACTGGCCATGAAGACTCAGAGCAAAAGAACCACTTCACCTGATAGAATAGTGGCTCTCCCCTTCTGAGCCTACAGGCCCATAGATGAGGATTGCAATCAGGCCATGCAATATTGGCCTTTCTCTTTGGCTGACTTGGACAACTGAAAGGTCCAACATCCCACTTTTCAGATAACCCCAAGGGGCTGATTAATCTCTTTGAGACTGTTTTATTTACTCAACAGCCCACCTGGGATGATATCCAACAACTCTCGAGAATGCTCATCATGACTGAAGAGTGAGAGAGGATAATGCAGGAATCCAGAAAAGATGTCCCCTCAGACACAGGGGCACTACTGATTGATGAGGCTGTCATTGACAGATTTCCCCTGAGGAGACCTGGCTGGGATTTTAATACAGCAGAAGGTAAGGAACACCTGAAGGTCTCCCACCTGACACCATTGGCAGGTCTCGAAGACTCAGAGCAAAAGATGACCCACCAATTTGACCAAGATACGTGAGTTTAAGCAGGAACCAGATGAGTTGCCCTCAGCCTTTTTAGAATGACTCATGGAGGCATTTCACTAAAATATACCCTACGACCACAGCATCAAGGAGCACAAAGCTACTGTGGCTATGACCTTTATAGACCAGGCCAGTAGAGATATCAGGAAAAGTTTCAGAGGCTAGAGGGAATACAGGATAAGTCATTGAGGGATTTAGTGCAGGTAGTTGAGAAAGTCTACGATAACATGGAAACAGAGGAGGAGAAGGAACAGAGAAAGAGAAAGGAAGAAAATGAAAGGGAAATGACAAAAGAAAAGTAACAGGAAAGGAATTTATAGAGAATCTTGGTTCAGGAGTTAGGGAAAGCAGAGAAGAGAGACCCCAACTAAAGAGAGACAGAAAACCCCTTGAAAAGGACCAGTGCACATATTGCAAGGAGAGGGGCCACTGGGCCTGAGAGTTCCCCAACAAATGGAAGCTGGGGGCAGAAAATCCCAGACTTTGGGAAAAGAACCCCCAAATGGTAAAAGTGTTAGCCCTGGAGAAAGAAAGTGACTAGGGGGGAGGGGGCTTGGAGGCCCTACCTGAGCCTAGAGTAACCTTGAAAGTGGAAGGGAAACCCACCCAATTCTTGGTGGATACTGGGGCGCAATACTCAGTCCTCCTCACGCTCATGGGCCAGTCTCCAGCAAAAAATCATTGGTCCAAGGGGCCACTGGGACTAAACAATATTCATGGACTAACTGAAGAATTGTGGACCGAGGCATGGGCCAGGTATCCTATTTGTTCATGGTCATCTCTGACTACCCTTAGTCCTTGTTCAGGAGATATTTGCTTTCCAAGATGGGAGCTCAGATCCACTTCCTTCCCAAGAGCCCTCAATTGGAGGGTCCTGCTAGAGAACATGTCCAGGTCCTTCCCCTACATGCTGTTGAATTCTTTGCCACCTTCCAGAATTTGGTACAGTCTTAGACTTGAAAGATGCCTTCTTCTGCCTGACCTTGGCACCCCAAAGTCAAGAATACTTTGCCTTTGAATGAAAAGACCCAGAGGATGGGACCACCAGTCAGCTGACATGGGTTAGATTCTCCAACAGTTGGGTTCAATTTGTCCATCTTGCTGCCTGATCCCAACCTCAAACCACAACAGCACAAATGTCAAATACTAGCAGAAGCCCATGAGTGGAGGAAAGACCTCGCCAACTGACCCCTGCCAGGAGCCTAGACTACCTGGTTTACAGACAGGAGCAGTTTTCTCCATGAAGATCGGAGATGAGTGAGTGCTGCTGTGGTGGATGACCGAAATGTCATCTGGGCTAAACCTCTACCCCCTTGGCACATCAGAACAGAAAATGGAGCTAACTGCCCTCACAAAGCCTTGGATCTTGGGACCAGTAAGAAAATTAACACCTCCACAGATAGTAGGTATGCCTTTGCCACAGTCCACATCCACAGGACTCACATCAGAGGGAAAAGAAAAAAAAGAAACAACAACCAGGAAATCTTAGATTTCTTGGATGCCCTGATGAAGCCAGTAACTGTGAGTATTATTCATTGCCCAGGGCATCAGAAGGGAAGAGATTCAGTGGCCCAGGCAATAACCAGGCAGATCAAGTGGCTCCAGAAGTAGCTATGTAAGAGCCTATCCTGGTTATGAGGGTTATGGGCCTACAAGAGACACTAGCTGGGAAATGGGATTAGGCTAAGGGATAGCCTCAAAATATACAGCAGAAGAAAAGGCCCAAATTGCTACCCACCCCACCAATTATTACTTAGAAGAGGAAGGACAATGGCACACTCAAGAGGGGAAAATGATACTCCCCAGAGAATAAGCAAAAGACTCCCTTGGCCAAATGCACAAATGGACTCATTAGGAGTTGGGAAGCTCATTCAAGCAGTCAAGGGATCTAAGGTATATGTAATGGACCTTAGGTCTTTAGCCAGAGAGAAAGTAGAACAGTGTAAGGTATGTCAGCAAGTAAATGCTTATGCAACCAAGAGCAAACAGAGCAAGAGACTAGGGGAGAATGACCTAGGGTATATTGGAAGGTTGATTTCACAGAAGTCAGGAAAATATAGTTAAAAATACCTCCTAGTGTTTGTAGATAATTTCTCTGGATGGGTTAAGGTTTTCCCCACCAAACAGAAAACAGCTACTGTGGTAGTCAAGAAGATATTAGAAGAAAATTTGCCAAGGTAAATAGTGCCCAAGGTAATTGGATCAGACAATGGTCTTGCTTTTGTTTCTAAGGTAAGTCAGGAATTGGCAAAGATATTTGGGACTAATTGGAAGCTCCATTGTGAGTACCATTCCTAGAGCTCAGGACAGGAAGAGAGAATGAACAGAACCCTAAAGTAGACCTTAACTAAATTGACCTTGGAGACTGGTGCTGACTGGGTGGTGCTCCTTCCCCTTGCCCTGCTATGAGCCTGGAACACCCCCTACCATCTTAACATAACCCAATTTGAGGTCCTGTTTGGTACCACAACTCTCTTGGTGTCAACTGGACCCCCCCTGGAGGTATCCCAACTCACTGATAGGAACCTCTTCTTGAGGATCCAAGCCCTCAGTCAATACAAGAGATTTGGCTCAAACTGTCTGCCTTATGCTCCTAGAACACCAGAGACTACTCACCGTTTTCAGACTGGTGACTGTGTCTAGATTGGAGACATCGGGCACAGTTGCTGGAACCTGGTGGAAGGAACCCTTCTGGTTGCTGTTAACCATTCCCACAATCTTTAAGGTAGACACTATTGAGGCCAGGGTGCACGCGTCTCATGTGAAACCTACAAACACCCTGCTCCCCAGGGACCCACGTTGCCCCCATGTGCCTGTTCGTCAAACCTGGTTTGAAGGAAACTGTGGTTTCCACTGGAATTGAAGATGAGGTCACCTTTCTGTTGACCTCAAAACCCCTCAACACTTGGTGGCCCTACCTCACTTTTGACCTGTGCCAACTGGCGGCAGGACTTGACTTGTGGGATATTCCCACGCAGGATGGGAGTGCTGGCAGAAGCAAACGGCCCGTATGGGAGAAAGAGGGCTCTGAGCTGGGAGTGGGGGGAAGACAGGATGTGCATTCCCTGCATGGAGGTATCATCTGTGGGAAACTCGCATTTATGTTTGCTCTTGAGATGGAAGAAGCTGGGCAAAAGTGCACTGAAGGGGTCCAGACCAGTTTTATTGAGCTGCCTGGGGATGCCAGACTACAGGAAACACCTACTGGAAACCCTCCTCCTCTTGGGACTTTATCACGGACCCCTAATTGTTCTCCTGCTATTGTTGACCTTTGGACCCTGCGTATTGATCAAGCTTATAGCCTTCATAAAAGAGAGAATAGGTGCAGTACAGCTGATGGTCCTGCGTCAACAATATGAGACCCTGAGGACAGGACCTGAAGAATATGAGTTAGTCACCGGAGGCCCCTGAGCAGTAGCTCCAAGATTGGAGCTTGTACAAGAAACGGGAGGGGGAGTAATGAAGGACCCTAGGGGCTCTCACCAGCCTTACACACACACACACCCACTTCAGGACAAGGCTAGGCCAGGTTCCAGCTTCCTGCCTTGGGTTGAGAGGCCAAGTTCCATTCTCTACTCACAGGAACATTCTTTAGTATAAAATTCTCAGAATGTACTTAATGATGCTTGCTAGCTAATAAATTTAAAGGTTAATATGCTTAGTCAATAAGTTTGAACTGTAACCTTGCTAAGGTAGCTCGTGCCCCTCGAAAGTATAAAAACTGCTTGTAATGGCCAATCGGGGTTGCTTTCTCCTCACTCAATACTAGGGGCTGATGCATGGGAAAACAAATCTCTCAGGTTTGCATAAAAAATTAGTTAATTGAGACAATTCCTCACAAACATGGCCACTGGCAAGTCTGATCTGTGGAATTCCTCAATTGGAACATCCTTAAATGATTCTAGACAATGGCAAGATGACAGCTGACGCTAACTAGGACTGAGTTTTATGTCACATATTAACTGAGACTTTGAAGTCAACATATTACATCACACTTGACCAGAGCAGACAGACTGACATGACCTCTAAGACCAATTTCAAAAGTATTATCAGCATCCTGTCAACTGTGCTTGTGGAAACTCATTGTAGGATCATCTCCATATATATATATATATATATATATATATATTCCATAGTATTTAATAAAACTTATTGTATCATAATTCTAAATACAAAGAACTAGACAAGACTCCTGACTGTATACAATCAGCAAGCCCTCTCCATTAGACAATGGTAGATCTGTGGATGTGGATACTGAAATGCTGTAGAAGAACAAGGGAGTTCCAGGATCTACTGCTAAGTGACATCAACACAGCCTTACCTACTAGCCACATCTTTATTATCTATATTACCTTGATGCTGGGTAAATTGATAAAAAAATATACAGGCATATTTCCTCACATATCAAATACTCCGTCCATGGTTTTCTGCTCTGTAGTTTCAGTTACTTACAGTCAACTAAATTCCAAACAGTGAAATGGGAAAGTCTAAAGATTAACAACTTATATGTTTGAAATAATTTATTTACAATATTTATATCTGAAATATTTTATTTATTTGTTATTATTGTCCTCTTGTTACGCCAGTTCTACACTTTAGAGTTTATCATTGTATGTTTACATCATTCTCTTGGGTACTTCCGATCTTTAATCTGGCCTCGAGGCCCCAAACCCAAGATTGGGATCAACCATACTCATTTTAAGGCTACATAAAGATGAATGTGTAGACTCCTCTGTGAAGAGGGATCTTGAGTGCCAAAAAAAGAGAAAAGAGTAGAAAACTCTGTTTTCTTCGATTTTATGCTCTTAGAATTTTAAGCCTTGTAAACTTACTACACATGTGCTAAAAATATATGTTAATTAAAGCCACGTGGTTGAGATAGTCCACTGAAGAATATGCTTAAATGCAAGGAAAGTTTTCCTTGATTCTCTTTTGATTTGGGACATGCCTTTTTTGTGGTTTTGCCTTTTGTTTGTTTTGGTTTTCATTTCTCCCCACACTGTACTAGTGAACAACCCTAATGTCTTGCACTTCCATGGCAACCACCCTACAACTGAACTAAACCCTTAAACACTACAATCAGCATCTTCATCACAAACCATGTGAATTCTTCTATCCATACAGGCAAGAAGGGAATGGAATCATAACATTCAATGAGTTGGAGCCAAGCACAGAAATCAGTTAAGTAGTAAATGGAATACTTTCTGGTCACCACAATCTGGGCTTCCATTTGGCTGTTTACCACCTGACCACAAATATTTTGGCTTTCCTTTCTGGAATTGGGTGGTTGTATAATGAATTTTGCTATGTGAGTTCTGAGTTCAAATCTTAGATCTGCCACTCATCAGACTAGCCTGAATCTCAGCCCTAAGACTGGGCAATAATGGCAGAGCATGTAACATCATTTTACCACTGTTTTTTTTAAAAAAAAAGAAAGACTATTGTGTCCCAAAAATAGGGCAAGAACACTTGTCGGGTGGTCTCCTCTCTTCTCCTCACAGGATAGGTGTAGACAGCATTCTGCACCTCCATCCACCTTTTCAGCGCCAAACCTGATCCTCTCCAAGAGCCAATCCCAGCTTTCCATTCCTCATAGATGCACAATCATTGCATTTTGCCTTTTGATTTCAATACAGCATTATTGGACAAAAGCGATTTGCTGCAGAGCAGAGTAAAGCATTGAAGTGCTGTAAAAAAAGACCCAGACAGGTTGAAGTCATCTAGGACTGCCTCCCCAGACGCCCTCCTGAAGCAGCTGCTTCCGTATCTCCTTCGTGTGCCAAGATCAAATGCCTGTGGCAGAATTCACCGCTCTTGATGAAAATGACGTTCTCTATTAGTGATTGTGGAACGCACATAGGTGAAGGAGCAGGCTGGCTTCTGAGTGGTCTAAATGCACACGGTTAGGAGCTGAAATTGGAGCAATTTGCTGTAATTTAGAGAGAAGAGTGAGTGAATGAATGCACACACTGCAGAAAATTATATATTTTATTTGAAGGTAAGATTGCACATCTCTAATCAAGGCTTAAAATCTGAATTAGGATAAATTGTGCCATAATTATTTTCTTAGAAAAGAACAAAGAAGTTTGTAAGTGCCTAATATTCCCTCTTTGAAGCTTTCAACATGAAGACACTCACTTTGTTGGAAAAGTGGGGCTTTATCTGCCTCTGCCTCATAAAGACCCCGAGCTCATTTAGCAGAGACCATGCTTTTGACATTCAAAGCTCCCATGAATGTTCACTCTTCCCAAGTTCCTTCATTTGTTTTCATCTTGCTGACCCTCAAGCCTTTAATTAAGGGAAAAAATTAACACACTGGTGACAATTGTCTTGAGTCCAGGAGTGCTCTAACAATTGTGTGCACTTGGGATCCCCATGTGTGTGTGTGTGTGTGTGTGTGTGTGTGTGTGTGTGTGTGTGTGTGTGTGTGTGTGTTGAGGTGCAGGTAGAAAAGATGGACAAAGAAAGAATATTAAGTAGATGTGGAATGTTTGGTTCTTTAATGCTTAAGACTTTTTAAAAAAAACTTGAAAAATACTCTTTAATAAATATCAAATTAACTGTTCTTGGATTTGAGAAAAAAAATCTCTCTTAAAGTATGAAAAGTACCCAAAACCTTTGGCCAATGTTCTGACCTTGTGAAATTTCAGAATATCAGAAATGTCACACAAAGCATCCATATTCATGACATGAATAAGTAACTATTTTTCTGAAAAAATTTCACTAAGGACTTTGTTTGACAATAAGCTATATATGCAATAATGTTTCAGGTAAAACTATCAAAATGTCTGCTAATTAAAATGGAACAGAACTGAAGGTACAAGTTACTACAGCAATGTTAATTTGACAGATAAGTATCTATGCCAAGAAATGATTTTTCAAATTTATTTTCATCATTAGGAAAAGAGCTGTCTTAATGCTAGAAAGGAATTGTGCAATTCTCTCTCCTTAGAGGTAAGTAGAACATATTCCTCTTTTTCCCCTTGTCAAAAACCTTCCCAAATATTGCACATAGCTCCCTCTTATTCTGCAGGCAAATGCGAGTCCCTCAGTATGAAGCATAGCAGGATGTCGCCCTCATTCTCCGTGCAGTAGATCCATTCTTTCTAAACCTCCTGTTTTGAAGCGGTCACAGAAGGCTTGCACATCTAGCTCTGCTGATGATCAGGAATGAGACACTCTGCAGCATCAGGATACAGCCATGGCTGAGACTCAGAAGTTAGTGTTATTCCCTCTTCTGTCTTTGATCAGGTCACCAGGAAGCTGAAAAGCATCTGCTTTTAATGTCTTTCATGAACATCGCCCATATATTTGAGACACAAATGATAGGAGAGCTCATACTTCAAAATTGGGTCTCAATTTAAGTTTGAGTACAAGGAATTCACCACCCTAAAAATGGTTACAACACAGTAATGATAATCAGGGCAGATGTCAGTATGGACCTCTGGTCAAAGCCTCCAGGCTAACTGTTTATCGGCATACACAAGCCCCACAGTCTAATATGACTGTGTCAGGACTGTGGTGGTCACATCACAGGTCGGGACAGTGGGGACCTGAAGGTTCAGAGTCTGCCATAGTCACACGACTGTTGGTTGGTGGGACTGGTTTTATACTGAGTACACGTCAGACACTAGAATTTCTACATCACTTTTCTGTGGCTCAGATCACACCCAGAGGGGGTAGCAAGAAAACTAGGAAGCTAAGGGAATCCTTGATCAATGCAAGACCTTTGCTCGCCCGTTCTCCAATGTGCAATCCCTGAGCTAGCCCATTCTCCAGTGCTCAAGCCCTTCGATAGCCCATTCTCCAAGGCAGCGTTTCTGCTTACAGAGTTTTTGAATTTTCCATGAGCTGCCTCATGAGCGGCAATAAAAACATCATGAGCACTTTTTAATGATCAGCTGTTAGCTCGAAATCAAAGCAAACATACCTGATCAAAGGAAAGCCAGTTCTGAGTAATTGGATGCAGGGCCGCTAATTTTTGCAAAGCAGCCAATCCCTCTCCCACTTCCTGAAATCCTTCAAGTGTTTTCTAGCAGTTAAAGAGAAATATTCAATGCCAACAAGACACATGCCAGGTCCCATGCAAATCTCACCGTCCTGCCTGTTCTAGAAAAACCACTGTTCCCAGCGTTATTCCTGATAGAAATGGCAAAGGAAGAGCACTGAGAGGCGCTTCCCAGGCATGACTGAGCTGCTCTTGCTGCAAGCTTTCCTGTAGAATTGATTAATACAGTCTTTACTGATATCAAATGTAATCTGTATATTCCTTTTTATTAATCTGAAAATATGTGCTGCATTTCTCATATGCATAAAATAGTTTAAAATGTCTCAATAACAGCTATATTTTAAAGAAGTCATTCAGGGTGTAAATTTATATATGGTTGTGGTGGTTTGAATAGGAATGGCCCCCACAGATTCATATGTTCAAATGCTAGGCCTTATTAGGAGGTGTGGCCTTGTTGGAGTAGGTATTGCCCTGTTGGAGTTGGCGTGGCCTTGTTGGAAAAAGTACACCGTGGTGTAGGTGGCTTCTGAGGTCTTATATAAGCTCAAGCTCCACCTGGTATGCAGTTCAGTCTTTCTGTGACTGCCTTCAGATCACGATGTTGACTCTCAGCTCTTTCTCCAGCACCATGTCTGCCTGGATACTACCATGCCTCTTCCCATTGTGATGACAATAGACTAAGCCTCCGAGCCTGTAAGAGTTGCCTTGGTAGTGGAATCTCTCACAGAAATATAACCCGACGATAATGGTTTAGTGATGCTACATGTTTTATATAATGTACCAAGTTTCTTTGTTATATAAATTGACTAATAACTTGGTTTTAAAATGTCAACAACTCCTTCCAGTCTGAACCTGTGCCCTGAGCAGACCTTGGGTGCTGGCTGTACAACCATTCAACCATTCCCATATCACCCAGAGGAAGCCTGACTCCAAGGTGCTCTCACACACCCAGGATCATAAGTGAGGAGACCACAATAACCAACCAAACATCTATAGTGACTGGAACCCACCGGGATCCAGGGACACAGAAAACCCCCTGCCAGGACAGTGGAACAGGTTCCTTCTGGTTTGAACCTGCACCCAGATCAGACCTTAGGGGCTGGCTTTGCATCCACTCCTACATCACCCAGAGGGAACTCAACTCCCAGGTGCCTTGAAATGCCCAGGATCACAAGATCAAAGGATCACAGGGGAAGCTCTACTGCCAGGAGAACTGACAAACCCAGGAGTACTGGAGCTCTAACACACTCAAGATCACAGTTGGAGACACAACATCTTTCCCAACATCCAGCATAATTGGGACCCCCACAGTAACCAGAGAAACCCAAACCCCTGCACAGCAAGAGGCACAGGTTCCTTCTAGCTTGCACCTGTGCCTGGAGCAAACCCAGGATTCTGGCTCCACACCCACTTCTGCAACACCCCAAGAAAGCTTGATTCCCAGGAGCTCTGACACCCAGAATCTCAGGATCACAGGATCCAAGAAACATAGGATCCCAGAGACAGCTGGACTCTGAGGAGTTTTGACACAACCAGAATGACAGAAGGAACAGGCTCCAGTCAGAGACAGCAAGGACAGGTAGAACTAGAGATAGCCAGATGGCAAAAAGGCAAGTACAAGAACATAAACAACAGAAACCAAGACTACTTGGCATCATTAGAATCCAGTTCTCCCACTACAGTAAGGATACCCCATCACACAAGAAAATCAAATTTTCGATTAAAAATCACATCTCAGGATGATGATAGAGGACTTCAGGAAGGATATAAATAACTCCCTTTAAAAAATACAGAACACAGGTAAGCAGGTAGAAGCTCTTAAAAAGGAAACACAAAATTCCCTTAAAGAATTGCAGGGAAACACAACCAAACAAGTGAAGGAATCAAACAAAACCATCCAGGATCTAAAAATGGAAATAGAAACAATGAAGAAATCACAAAGGGAGACAAGCCTGGAGACAGAAAACCTAGGGAAGGGATCAAGACTCAGAGACACAAGTATCACCAACAGAATACAAGAAATAGAAGAGAGATTCTCAGGGGCAGAAGATACCACAAAAAACATTGACACAACAATCAAACAAAATGAAAATGAAAAAAAAAAATCCTAACCCAAAACATCCATGAAGTCGAGGACACAATGAGAAGATCAAGTGTAAAGATAATAGGTATAGAAGGGAGTGAAAATTCCTAACTTAAAGGGCCAGTAAATATCTTCAACAAAATTATAGAAGAAAACTTCCCTAACCTAAAGAAAGAGATGCCCATAAACAAACAAGAAGCCTACAGAACTCCAAATAGGTTAGACAGGAAAAGAAATTCCTCCTGTCATATAATAGTCAAAACACAAAATACACGGAACAAACTAAAAATATTAAAAGCAGCAAGGGAAAAAGGACAAGAAACATATAAAGGCAGACCTATCAGAATTACAGTAGATTTCTCACCAGAGAATATGAAAGCCAGAAGATCCTGAACAGACATCATACGACCCTAAGAGAACACAAATGCCAGCCCAGGCTACTATTCCCAGAAAAACTCTCAATTAACATAGATGGGGAAACCAAGACAAAACCAAATTTACACAATATCTTTCCATAAATCAAGCCCTACAAAGGATAGTAGATGGAAAACTCCAACACAAGGAAGGAAACTACACACTAGAAAAAGCAAGAACATAATCTCCTTGCAACCAACCCAAAAAAAGAGAACCACACAAACAGAATTCCATCTCTAAGAACAAAAATAACAAGAAACAACAGTCACTATTCCTTAATATCTCTTAACATCAATGGACTCAATTCCCCAATAAAAACACATAGACTAAGACTGGATACATAAAGAGGACTCAGCATTTTGCTGCATACCGGAAACATACCTCAGTAACAAAGATAGACACTACCTCAGAGTAAAAGGCTGGAAAACAACTTCCCAAGCAAATGGTCTGAAGAAACAAGCTGGAGTACCATTCTAATATCGAATAATATTGACTTTCAACCAAAAGTTATCAAAAGAGATAAGGAAGGACTTCGTACTAGTCAAAGAAAAAAATCTACAAAGACAAAATCTCAATTTTGAGCATTTATGCTCTAAATGCAAGAGCACATATATTCATAAAAAAATCTTTACTACAGCTCAAAGCACTCATTGCACCTCACACAATAATTGTGGGAGACACCAACACCCCACTCTTAGCAATGGACAGATCATGGAAATAGAAACTAAACAGAGACACAGTGAAAATTACAGAAGTTATGAATCAAAGGGATTTAACAGATAGCTATACAATATTTTATCCTAAAAGAAATGAATATACCTTCTTCTCAGCACCTCATTGTACCTTCTCCAAAACTGACCATCACAGGCCTCAACATATACAGGAAGATAGAAAGAATACCATGGAACTTGTCAATCACCATGGACTAAGGCTGGTCTTCAATAACAACAAAAACATCAGAAAGTTCACATACACATGGAAGCTACTTAATAATAACTTGGTCAAGGAAAAAATAAAGAAATTAGAGACTTTTTAGAATTTAATGAAAATGAAGGCACAACATACCCATACTTATGGAACACAATGAAAGCAGTGTTACTAGGAAAACTCACACCAAAAAGACAGCACACCTGAAAGCTCTAGAACAAAAAGAAGCAAATACACACAAGAGGAGTAGATGGCAGGAAATAATCAAACTCAGGGTTGAAATCAACCAAGTAGAATTATACAAAGAATCAACGAAACCAGGAACTGGTTCTTTGAGAAAATCTTTGAAAAAGATAGATAAATCCTTAGCCAGACTAACCAAAGGGCACAGAGACAGTATTCAAATTAACAAAATCAGAAATGAAAAGGGAGACCTAGCAAAAGAAACTGAGGAAAATCAAAAAATCTTCAGATCCTACTGCCAAAGCCTATATGTAAAATCTGGATGAAATGCACAATTTTCTAGACTGATACAAGATTCCAAATTTAAATCAGGATCAGATAAACCATCTAAAGATTCCCATTACCCTTAGTGGAATAGAAGCAGTCATTAAAACTCTCCCAACCACAAAAAAGCCAGGAACAGATGAGTTTAGTGCAAAATTCTATCAGACTTTCAAAGAAGACACAATACCAGTACTCCTCAAACTATTCCGCAAAATAGAAACAGAAGGAACACTATCCAATTCATTTTTTGAAGTCACAGTTATTCTTAAGCCTAAATCACACAAAAACACAATGAAGGAAGAGAAATTCAGACCAATTTTCCTTATGAATATTGATGCAAAATTACTCAATAAGATTCTTAGAAACCTACTCCAAGAACACATCAAAATAATCATCCATCATGATCAAGTAAGTTCCATCCTAGAAATGCAGGAAAGGTTCAATATGCAGAAATCCATCAACGTAATCTACTATATAAGCAAACTCAAAGAAAAAAATCCCCATGGATCATCTCATTAGATAGCAGTTGACAAAATTCAACATCCCTTCATTGTAAAAGTCTTGGAAAGATCAGAAATTCAAGGCCCACACCTAAACATAGTAAAAGTAATGTACAGCAAAACAATATAGCCAACATCAAACTAAATGGGGAGAAATTTGAAGTAATCCCACTAAAATCAGGGACTAGACAAGGCTTCCCACTCTCTCCATACTTATTCAGTACTTGAAGTCCTAGCCAGAGCAATTAGATAACAAAAGGTAGTCAAAGGGGAAAGGAAGGAGTCAAAATATCACTATTTTCAGATGATATGATAGTATACTTAAGTGACTGCAAAAATTCCATCAGAGAATTCCTTCAGTTAATAAACAACTTCAACAAAGTGGCTAGTTATAAAATTAACTCAAACAAATCAGTAGCCTTCCTATACTCAAAGGATAAACAGGCTGCGAAAGAAATTAGGAAAATGACAACCTTCACCATAGTCACAAATAATATAAAATACCTCAGTGTGACTCTAACTAAGCAAATGAAAGATCTGTATGACAAGAACTTCAAGTCTCTAAAGAAAGAAATCAAAGGTCTCAGAAGATGGAAAGATCTCTTATGCTCATGGATTGGCAGGATTAATATAGTAGAAATGGCCATTTTGCCAAAAGCAATCTACAGATTCAATGCAATCCCCATCAAAATTCCAACTTAATTCTTCATAGTGTTAGAAAGAGCAATTTGCAAATTCATTTGGAATGACAAAAAACCCAGGATAGTCAAAACTACCCTCAAACATCAAAAACTTCTGGGGGAAATCACCATCTCAGTCCTCAAGCTGTGTTACAGAGCAATAGTGGAAAAAAATCTGTATGGTATTGGTACAGAGACAGGCAGATAGATCAATGGTATAGAATTGAAGACCCAGAAATGAACCCACACAACTATGCTCTCTTGATCTTTGACAAAGGAGTTAAAGCCATACAGTGGAAAAAAAGACAGCATTTTCAATAAATGGTGCTAGTTCAACTGGAGGTCAGCATGAAGAAGCGTGCAAATCGACCCATTCTTATCTCTTTGTACAAAGCTCAAGTCTAAGTGAACCCAAGACCTTCAGATAAAACCATACACTGAAACTAATAGAAAAGAAAGTGGGGAAGAGTCTCAAACGCATGGGCAGAGGGAAATTTTTCCTGAACAGAACACCAATGGCTTGTGTTCTAAGATCAAGAATTGACAAATAGGACCTCATAGAATTGCAAAGCTGAAGCCAAAGGACACTGGCCATAGTACAAAATGGCAACCAACAGATTGGGAAAAGCTCTTTACCAATCCTACATCTAATAGTGGGCAAATATCCAATATATGCAAAGGACTCAAGAAATCTAATAACAAATCTAATAACTCTATTGAAAATGGTACAGAGCTAAACAAAAAATTCTCAACTGAGGAATATCAAATGGCCACGAAGCACCTAAAGAAATGTTCAACATCCTTAGTCATCAGGGAAATGCAGATCAAAACAACCCTGCGATTCCACCTCACACTAGTCAGAATGGCTAAAAAACTCCAGTGCCAGCAGATTCTGGTTACGATGCAGGGAATTGGGAATACTCCACCGTTGTTGGTGGGATTACAAGCTGGTACAACCACTCTGAAAATCAGTCTGGAGGTTCCTCAGAAAATTGGATATAGTACTATCTGGGACCCAGCTATACCACTCCTGGGCATATACCCAAAAGATGCTCCAACATATCACAAGGACACATGCTTCTATGCATTCATAGCAGCAGGGAGGTGGGAGGAAGTGGATAGGTGTCTGAGCATCCTCATAGAGCGGGGAGAGAGGGGATGGAATATCAGGTTTCTGGAGGGCAAACCAGGAGAGGGTAATTTAATTACATTTGAAATGTAATTAAAGAAAATATCAATAAAAGGAGAATATGAAACAATAAAAAAAAGTTGACTGCACTTCTGTTGTTTTACTTGTGTGCACCATATTACTGTGGTGCTTTTTAAGGTGAAAGCACTTTAATCTTCAGTATTTCTTATTCTCAAACATAGCAAATGAATCTGAGAAGATTTGTAATTCTATAATAATTCTACAATAATTTTAGAAATTTAATTATGTGAGTTCCAATTTTGTTTTTATTAGTGTTACCTGAGAGTAACCATATCAGTTATTTTTCTACTATTGTCTAAAACGCTGAAAACCACAGCAACTTGTGGGAGAGAGGGTTTATTTGGGCTTACAATTCCAGAGGAATGAGAGTCCATCAGAGTGGGAAGGTAGACTTGATGGCCAGAGTCCAAAGCTGAGAGATCACATCTTGAACACCAGCATGAAACAGAGCGAGGCCAGACTATATATCCTCAACAGCTATCCCAGTGGTGTTACTCATCAATCAAGGCTACAACAAACAGAGTCACAAACTGGAGATCAATTGTTTAACTAAGCCCAGCTATGGTAAACCAGTACACTATCCAAATCTTCAAATCTCCCAAACACAATAAAACAGAAAACTGTTTTCTCTTGATGTCACTAATTGAATACAACATCAGCAGTCAATGTTCTTACTTATGTACAAATAGCCCCCTTATTCACACCTCTCACAGTGTAGAAAACATGGCACCTTCTCAGCCCTCTGGGTTGTACTTCTGTATTGGGGTTTCCAAACAGACAACCTCTCCTTTGGCACCATCAACTGCATATGCTTTCTCGAGCAGTACCAAGAATCTTGCAACTTTGCAAGTGCTTGTCCCTCATCCTGGAAGTAGTTTTCTCACCTCGAGACTTTCTAAAGAGAAATTTGTTAACAACAATCTTCATGGACACTTCATTGTCTTTATTTCTGTTATTTTACTTTAGTGTGTGTGTGTGTGTGTGTGTGTGTGTGTGTGTGTGTGTGTGATGCTCAGTGAGTGTTTGTACAGTTTGTTCACATACAAACATCCTCACATGCCAGGATGCACTTAGAGATTTATAATAAATGGTAATAAATGGTCATCTAGGGCTGAGCAACTGAAGTATCTGGCTTGAAAAGGCAAATATTATGGCTGTCTTAAAATTATTATTTATTGCATGTATTCAATGTCTCTCTCTCTCTCTTTCTGTGTGTGTGTGTGTGTGTGTGTGTGTGTATGAATGCATGTGCATACACATCTGTCAGTATACTTTACCATGTGTGTAGCTGTCAGGGGACATCGTGGAAGAGTTTGGTCTACCCCCTTCCACTATGCAGGTCCTAGAGATCAAACTGAGGTCATTAGACTTGGTGGCAAGCACATTTACCCACTGAACCATCTTGCTGGCCCTGGTTTCACTTCTATCTTACAAATTCTTGTCTCCATACCTTCATGGCAAATATTTATACTTCATATTTCCTCTTCTAGGCATGAAACTGAGTGTCTTACAGGACTCATTTTCTTATTGTGACTGTTATTCATATCTCATCTCATTTAACAGACTTGCAGTCTTCATACACATGACTATTCAAAGACAATAACATACCTTCTCTGAAGCACTGGTTAGCAATCATGTTTTAATATAAATTATATTTTTAGAAAATTATATTTCTAAACAACATTTCAAAATAGTATCCATAAAATAAAAATATTTAAGACATCCTGAGATCTCTCTCCAAAAGCCCTGGCAGTGAAATTGAATCAATGAAAGATAGAAAGAGCCTAAGTCCATCTTGTCAACCTCTCCTTCCTCTGGTTTATAGATAATGCTAAAGAATTAGACAATTGTCAGGAACAGTTCTAGAAACAGAAAACATCTGCTCATTGTTTTCCTGTTAATGGTGCTATTTAAAGTGAATTCCCTTCACCAGGAAATTGGTAGCAGATCAGGTGGCTAGCCCCAGATTTAGTCATACACCAAAGCTCAGATTACCTTAGAGCCTTTAAAAATAGGTCCAGTCCTCTTTTACATTTACATTTTATTCTTATAACACTGATTGCAGAGAATGATATGCATATACAGGCATATACATGAATGCATTCTATGGACAAGCACACATTTTCACATTCCCAACACTTTCTCATACTTAAAAATTGATGATGTTTAAAAGAAAATAGGAATTGGATTTCTCTTTTGGCATCATACAATGATCACCCACTTAGTATCTTAATTTTTCTAAAACCATCAAAGAGAGGTATCTGCTATTTGTCCCTGTATTTCCTTTGGCTCCAGAGCATTATAGAAAACTATCTTAATTATGTGTGGGTTAATTAAAATATTTTTGTATATTTCATTGTATGGCTAAACAATTGACATTCATCTAAATTAAAACACTAAGTCTAAGAAACATATTTTAGCATGGTCTTTTTCCATCATTTTCTTCTTCAAAGTCATGGATCAAGGCCACTAAAAGTCTTTATTTCTGTTTTAAATGTAGTACTGTGTTATACTAACACTTTTTAAGAGATTTATTTTATTTTTTAAATGGGATCTCTCTGTGTGTGTCTAAGTATATGTACATATGTGGGCAGTACTAGCAGAGATCAAAAGAGAACATCAGTTCCTTCAGAGTTGGAGTTACAGACAACTGTGAGTCCCACAACATGGGTACTGGGACTTGAACTTGGATCCCATGCAAGAGAAGTATGAAATCACAGTCTCTAGGCCATCTCTCTAGCCCCTGTTATGCATACTTCTGTATCAGCAGAAGTGTCATGTTATAAGTTTAATATTCCAAATGAATATCATACATTGCTCAACCATTGAAATATTCCAGTGTGATGTTCAAATAAGAGCGTAAGATATGATCTGAAAGGTTCGGAGAGATTGGTAGAATCTAATGATCGCTTAGTTTTGGGGTGACAAGAAATCTAGGGTAGCCCTTAGTATACCTGAATAGGCCAATTGCCCCTTAGAAAAGGGTCTGGAGGACTGAAACCTTTTCAGAGGTTATAAAGCCAGCAGAAAACTTGAAAGGAATCAGAATTGCAAAGGTGAAAACAGATGGATTCCTGGGGCTCACCAACTGGCAAGGTTGGTCTACTAAGAGCCCAGTGTGGTAACATGGCTCCTGGTGGATGGCAACCAAGGTTTATCTCTGGTGCAGGTGCTCTTGATGAGAAAGCAAGAGCAAGGGACAAATGACTGCTTCACAAAGATGAGGTCTATTGTTATCGAATGAAGATGTACATGACCCAGTGGGACAGAAACAGGACCAGAAAGCAGGGAACACGGAAATATAGCTTAGGTCTCAAAAGCCCCAAAGTTGGCCTTGGAACTCTAGACTTGCCTCCAGGGTTTAAGGCAACGTCTTCCTCCAAATTCCCTGCGCCCAGAAGCCTCTGGCACCTTAGCCAATGCCTAGTTCTCTGTATCCACACTTCTCATACACAAACTCAATGTTTCATTAGTTTTTCATTGTTCACTCTTAAACATGAAACAGCCTTGTGTTTAAGAGTTAACAGCTTCCCAAAACATCTCCATATTTCCCATAGTGTATGACTTTTTTTTGGTCCTGTAGACTCTCTTATTAGTAATGTTCTTTTCTACACGGCTCCTGAGTTTCCCAGACAAGATGACAAACGACCATGCACACATCTCATGCTCAGATGGGACTCCTATAAAACACACTTGGTGACTGCAGCTGCACTTCATGAGGCCGTGGTGAAGACAATGTAAAATGTAGCAGTGTGTTCACAAATTGTGAATATCTGCTCTGTGAATCACAGTGACAAGTTATGACATACACTATAACACTACAGTCAGAAACATCCTTGGATTCTGAAAAACAAACACATGGGCTAAAATGTTTCAAGAATGAAGAGACTTTTATTAGTTTGGCTAACTCACTTTTCACTGTCAAATTAAGATATCTGTTTACTTGACCTAACCTTTTCTACACTAACTTTTAAGAATGGAATTTCAAAACTTGGATTAGGGTCCAATCCACCAGAATACAGAATGTGACTTTGTTTGGAAATAAGGTCTTGTTATATGTTCTCACTTAACACAAAGCTGTAGATAGTAGATTAGTGGTAGACTTGAGATTGAGGGTCTGATGGCCTTACCAGAAGCCATTTTAAATGCTACCAAAAACGATGGAAAACCTAGAGAGGCAGAAACCTGTGAGTCTGTGAGTAAAGAGCTGCAGGTTGTGTAAAAACTGGAGTCTCTTCCTTCACTACAGCCTTCCCGGAAGCTCAGCGTCATCAACACTTTGATTTCAAGTGAAAAGGAATTATGGTTCTGTTTTATTTTTAAGCCCATGCATATGTGGACACCTGCATCAGAGATAAACCCTGGATGCCATCTCCCAGGAGCCATTTTACCACGTTGGGCTGGAACACTCTTAGTAGACCACGTTAGCCAGTTGGTCAGTCCAAGGGGTCCATCCGTTTTCATCTTCCCAATCCAGGGGTGACAAGTATGTGCTATTTTATGTGTGTTCAAGAGATTTAACCCATGCTTCAATAGCAAACACTTCACTAAAAAGAATTGTCTCCCAGTCCTTAAATAAAATTTTAATTTAAGAAGTTACCAATGCTCTGTTATGATATTTTTGAACCATTTTCCTGAGGATGCTTTCAGTGCTGCTGCCTCCAGCAGGAGCATCCTCTGTAAACTCTGCTTTCCTCCTGCAGAGGACAATGGTGTAACTGGCTTTTGCTATTTTGTGGGTTCTTTTATATGACACCCTTTATCCCCCCGGTTTCACCCCCTATCACTAGATAGGAGAGAAAGAAAGATAGAAGGGAGGAGAGAGAGAGATCTAATTTCCTTCTTTTGTTTCTTCTTTGAGAACTACTTACAAACTACAACCAGTATCCCACCCCCTGCACCCAATGACCAATAACTAACAATCCCTGCTCTTGGGGCCTTAGAATTATATACCCTCTGAAAAGTTTCCAGAATTCGAAATGTCACGCAATCACAGAAACCATCTGCAGCTGGCAAGTCATGCTTCTGGTTGAGTCTGAGGCGAATCATAACCAGCTGCTGAGGGCAGTCCAAAGCAGCCCCATATCCCCATACCTGGGCTTAAAGTGGAAACATGTTCTTATATTTCTGTGTTTATTAAAGAAACCAAAAATCAAAAATTGTCATTACACATTGGAGCAGTTACATACAGGACTTTGACATGACTAGATACCAAGAGAATCTAACAGAAATCAAGAAGAGTCTGGGAACTGGAGTTAGGCAATAAGCACTTCTGGGTCTCCCCTTCCTCTTCTGAAGAGAGATATACACCATCATTCATGGGAATGCTGTTCTCCTAGGGAGGCCACCACTCCCGAAACACAAAGCCCACTTTAATACCCAACTCTGCAAACTGAGGACATAAGACTCCTTCTCAGCTGAGTCAAACTTTAATTTTTTGATGGCATTGAGCATTGAGCATTTGGCTCCAGGTAAAAACCTCACAGAGCTATCTCCCTTTTCATGGTTAATTACTATGTACATTTTAAAAATGGAGGGATAAAACTTATATCCAGGTTTTCTCAGTTGCTGGCTCTGTTGCAAAAAGGCCTTCCTTCCACTGCTCACCTCCAGCTTCATTCCACCAAGCCACTCCCTCCTCCCACTTTACACAAGCTATTCCCAGCTGGTGTCCCTCCTGGATCTCTGCTGGCAAACCCTGAGTTCTTTGAACTGAGTTTCTGCATAGCCCCTGCTGTGAGGTCTCCCTTGTGTCCGGAGGTCACCCTCTGAACTTCAGCAGCCTTTCCTCATTTCTCATCATTCTGCATATCAAAGAGACTCCATGATAACTTAGCATGACATTCATAGTTTGTTCTTTCTGTGAACCATGAGCCCCAAAGGAAGTAATATTTGACATTGTTGCTAGAAAGCTCTCCCAAGGTTAGAATAGTGGTTAGCACGTGGAACACCTTCAAAAGCGGTTTATGGACAGATGAATGGGAAAAGTTCTGAGATCAACTGGTCATGTTAAGAAAATATTCCACCCAGCAGTTAAAAGGTGACTTTGTGATCCCTTGGCGATGTTTGGGCGGATCGGATGCCCTGAGAAAGCAGAGAGTATTTTAGGCTGTCTTTGAAGACTGCTCTGCATCTCGTAGATATTAAAAAATTAAAATAATTTAACTCCTGAATGATAATGGGTTTTAAATTTTATTCACTTGTTTTATTTATTATAGACCAACTTTCTCTATGTAGTCAGAGTGACCTTGAACTCCCAAAGCGCTGTGATTACAGACATATTTCACCATGCCCAGTTCCAACAAACAGGACTTATGGATATAGTTCGACCATCAGTAGAGTACTGGCCTATCACCCACAAGACCATGACTTCCATCTTGAGCATGAAAGAATAAGTTATAGGAATAAACACAGGCTTGTGTCTCTAGTAACATTTTATACACTTCAATCATAGCATAAAGGTTTTGTATGCAGTTAATGTCATTAACATAAGATGGGTATTTTAATTCAAAACAAGCCTATACACTAATCTCATTTTGAAAAACACTTAGTCCCTGCTACATTCCATTTCTGCTGTGTACTGGGTACTTTCCAAGAGGTAGAATGTTAAGAAATGAAGTTGTCCAAACTCCCTGACTGCATCCAGCTTTCACAGTAGTCAGCCAACAGGGACAGCAGTCTGTGTTGATGCACACATTTCATTACCTATCAGTTGATGGACATCTAAGTTGCTTCACTTTCCCAGCCTTTGTAAACAGAACATAATGAACATTGCATGGAGAGCATTTCTGTCATAGGATATAGAGTCCTTCACGTAAGTGGAGTGGTTAGTTAGATTGTGATGGTTTGAATGAGAATGACTCCCATAGGCTCCTGTGTTGAAATTCCTTGGTCCTTAATTGGTGAAACAGTTTGGTAAGCATTTGGGGATGTAGCCTTGCTGGAGGAGGTGTGTTACTGGTAGAGGGTTTTTGAAGTTTCAAAAGACTCGTGTGATCTTTATTTCTCTCTGCTTCCTGATTGGGGATCAAAATGGGGGCTCTTAGCTGTTCTTTTGCCTCTCCATCATGGACACTAACCATTTCAAACTGTAAGACAAATTAAATGCTTTCTTCTATTCACTATCATGCTCATAATATTCTATCAAAGCAATAGAAAATAAGTACAGTTCTGAGGTCATATGGTAGATCTATTTTCAGCTTTTACAGAATACTTGGTACTGATTTCCACACTGGTTTGTGGTTTCGCCACCAGTGGATAAGAGTTCTCTTTTCTCCACATCTTCACTAGAATTTGGTATCACTTGTTTGTCGGCTCCCAGCCACAACTGGAGCATCTACAATACAACTGGGCTCAGGAAAAGTTCAGGAAGGAAGGGCAGAATGATTATAAGTGCCGGAGGACCAGGAGGATGCCTGCTGTCACAGTGTCTTCTAGACATTCTTGTTGTACCCTTAAAAGCTGAGCAGTATGCCTACCTGCACAAGACAAGCATGAAGACAGCACCAACTGATGTGCAGTGTAGATGGGAGAAAACTTCAAAAGACCTGACGCTGCTGAAAGAGGGAGTTTTCTGAATAGTTTTCTTAAGGAAGGAGGCTATCCAATCCTCAGTGGCCAGCCCTAAACACATGAAGGTAGATAACGTCATCATTAATGGACTCATTAAGGAGTGTGTGTGTGTGTGTGTGTGTGTGTGTGTGTGTGTGTGTGTGTGTGTGTGTGTGTGAGAGAGAGAGAGAGAGAGAGAGAGAGAAACAACAAGTAGCATAGGACTTGCAGGACATAAACTTTTTCTTTTTACTCTTTCATCTCATGTTTCAAGGTCATTCGTAGAAACTTCTAGGACATTTCTCTTAGAGGAACATTCAGGGAAGCAGGCTTGACAGTAATAGCTTCAAGGAATATAAAAAGAGGTCAGAAAGCTGAACAAGGTAAATAAGAGCCTGGTGTGGTACACGTTGTTTTCAGTGCACAAGAGCAAGGCTGTGCACACAGCTGCCTACCTGGCCTGGTTTATCATAGAGAGATATCTTTGTGTGTGATGCTAATGGTGGGATAAACAGAAACAAGACAGAAGCACAGATTGAATAATATAAGCCACTCTACAACAGAGGCACACCTGGAGGTTGGGCTACAGAGCATGGAATTCCATGATTGGTCCTTGATATCATTTCTGTTATGATTTTCCCTACCTCCATTCTATCCAATTTCTCCTGAGAACCAACAGCATCAGATGAAATTGAATAACACATTGTCCATTCTCATCTCTTAATGCTTTTGACTTGGTTGATTACACCCTCCTAAAAATCAACTTTGCCCTCAGCTTCTGTGACAATTCTTCATTTTCTTTTAATTTCCTGCCCACTGTTTCTTCACCATCTATTATGATTCATCTCATCTACAACCTCTAATTTCAGAACATCCCAAGCTTTAATTTTCATTTTTGTCTACATGTCAGGAAGAGCTCAGTCAATGTCTGGAAGCCTCACACATGGACTGATAAAATATAACTTAGTGTCTTCATCTTGAATACATCTCACTGTTACAGACATGTGTAAGCAATTGGTGTCTTCATCTTCCACACAGTGCCAAGGTCAAGGATACTAAAACACAGAATTTTATGTTTATTTTGAACTTCATAATTTATTTGCTGGGATAAACAATAGTAACCCTTTCCCCTCAAAGAGCAAGAATCAACCAATTAAAAAATAAAGTAAAAATGCTTCCATGTCTCTGTAGTTGGCCTCTCTCTCTAGCAACTGCACAGGCAGGCTGCACATAGCTGGCTCTATTGTGGTTAACGTCCATGTGCAGCTAAGTCTCAGCCCAGAGGAAGAGTTTGAGGAAATACAAAGAACACTGTAAAGGCACTGGGTGCTGTGATTCATCAAATTCTGTGGTGTGACAGGTTGCTTGAGCCTTTGGAGAGAAGATAGTGACTGATGATGCTTTATTAAATGGATCTATATTGAGTATTAAGTAGAAAGAGCTACACTTGTTTCACTACAGAGAGTATATAGTTCACGTTCATCCCAACATCTCAAAATTCTAAATAGTAACAATCAGGAAAACTACATTAAAGGCTCACTTCAAATGACTTCAGTCACAAATTCTTTCATGTTCTATTTATTTTGACAAATACCGTGGCAAATGAACAAGAAAATTAAGAAAGCTATTTCTTCCTTCTCTTCTTCTTCTTCCTCCTCCTCTTTCCTCTCCTTCCCCTCTCCTCTTCCTTCCTCTTTCTACCCCTTTCCCTTCCCAATCCTTCTTTTTCTCCCCCTGCTCTTCCTCCTCCTCCCCCTCCTCCTATATTTCTTCTTAGTTGTCACCACCATCTTCTGCTTTATTCCAGGTTGCAGTCCATTCCAACAAAGTCAAGGCAGAAATATAAATTATCAAATCTCTAGATCGATAGAGACAGATGTTTCCCTGGTATTGACTCACCACCCAGAGTTCAGTGAGAGACAATATCTCAATGACTGAGGTGGAGAGCAGTTGAGGAAGACATCTATTGTTGACCTCTGGGTTACACACACATACATATTCATTGACACCAAGAGAAGAGAGATAATAAACAGGAACTGGTGATTCCTGCCTACTGTAAACTAGGTTTCTGCTCTCTTACAAATTTCAGAATTGCCTGCTTGGGGAATAGTGTTACTCACAATGAGCCATGTTCTATGTTGAATAACAATCAATACAACCCTTTACAGACATGTCCATAGACCAACCTAATCTAGGCAAGTCTTAAATAGGACTCTTTTCCCTCATATCTGTGGTCCAATAAAATTGTTTAAGAGGTCAAAAGGGAGTGATAATAGTATCTTCTTCAATAATAACAGAAACAAAATTTTACCCCCAAAGAATCATGAACTCTGGGATATGTTTTCCTTATAATATCATAGCTCAAACTGAATCATCATAGGAAAGGAGAGTAAAAATTGAATATAATACATGCAACTTTCTGAGAGGAGAGACAGTAGAGTTGGCTCAGCTCATAAACTGTTTGCCAAGCCACCATGTAGAACTGCATTTAGATCCTCCATACACATAAGCAGCCTAGTGTCATGCACATTTCTGTAATCCCAGCACTAGATCGATAGAGACAGATGCTTCCCTGGTATTGACTCACCACCCAGAATAGACAATAGGTGAGTTCGAGTTCAGTGAGAGACAATATCTCAATGACTGAGGTGGAGAGCAGTTGAGGAAGACATCTGTTGTTGACCTCTGGGTTACACACACATGCATATTCACTGACACCAACACCCTCCCCAACCCCCGCACTCACAAGTACGCATCCGAACTGTGAGTGGTTAAGGCACTGTGTGCTTGGAGGAAACACAGCTTCTAGATATCTTAAGAGATTGCTCTGTAATCTGAGTGAATATCCCTAAACAAGATGCTTTTATGGGTATTGTGTTTTCTGCAGTATCAATCCAATTAAACACTAAGAAATCTGCCCTCATTTCCCCTCACACACTGTTATTGTTCCGATCTGCCCTCTCACCTGTACAGGAACAGCATGATAGTGTCAGGAAAAGACTCAGAGTGTGCACTCCTAGGACAGGACAAACAACAATCCTGGTCACTAAATGACCACATAAGAACATCTATAAGTCTGTCATTTGTAGCACAGTATTATTTCTTTTCTTTCTCTCTCTGTCTCTCTGTCTCTCTGTCTCTGTCTCTGTCTCTGTCTCTCTCTGTCTGTCTCTGTCTCTCTGTCTGTCTCTGTCTCTCTCTCTCTCTGTCTCTCTGTCTCTCTCTCTCTCTCTCTCGTAAGGATACTTGTCCTGTTTCTTTCTTTACTTAGTTTTCCATTAAAAATTTGGGGTCAATCATTTTCTAGCTAGCCTAATCTGCTCTTGGTTGTCATAAAATCTGTCCATTCATTATCACTTTAAAATATGCTATCAAAGTTCCTTTATAAGTCTTAGAAATAATGATGTCATTGTCGTCATCATCGTCGTCATCATCATCATCATCATCGTCATCGTCATCATCATCATCGTCATCATCTGTATTGTTGATCTGGCTTCTCCAATTTCTGAACTATTAAATAAAACCAGTCTTCTCAAATGTAAATATTTTATTTTCCTTTAGTAAGTAATGTAATTTCTTTTAGTGGATATATTATATAAATTTCTCAATGATATGGGTTTGTTGGACTGTTCATTTATGTAGTTGGGCTTACAATGGAGCCTTATGTCCAGATATTCTTTCTGTTATGAAAACTGCCTTGCATTCTATCATTGATTTTCTTACTGCTGCTCCCAACACTGTCGTCTTCATTGCTCCTTTCAGACATTCCCTTTAGATAACAAACTCACTGACAGTGAGTTTTCCTATCTTTTCTCCCTTGTTTCCATTTACAAAAGCCTTCTCATTAAAAGTCGCTTCATTAACTTTTTTATCTTTTTATTGATTAATTTTATTGTGAGATTAATTGCCAAGAACAATGATCTTTTATTCTGTCAGAGGATTAAGTCAATTGTTACATGTCATTTCCCTTTCTCTTAGTGAACCATGCCAACTCCACATACCCTTGAGTCATGTGTGCAGAAGCCTCAGTTGAAAAGTTGTGTAGATTGGATTTGTCTGTGGGGGATTATCTTGATTGTTCATTGATGTTATAGGATGCAGCCTCCTATGAGCGGTTAGTTGGTTCTGGGCAGAATAAGAGAGCTAAGTATGCATGAACCTGCAAGCAAGGCAGCACACAGCACTCCTCCACTATTTCTGCTACAATTGTTGCCTGAGCTCTTGCCTTGATTTCCCTCAATGACTGACTGTGAGTGACCTGGAAATGTAAGCCAAATAAACCCTTTCTTCTCTTGAGTTGCTTTTAGTGAGAGGCTTTCGTCACAGCAACAGAAATGAAACTAGAACATCCCTAACTTCCAAAAATTTGACACTTTGACTCCTTTCTTACATTTTTCTTTGTAGTACTGCACTGTACACGCATGCGCATGCCTTCACTGTCTTTGAATAGTTTTCGAAGAAGCAGGGCTCATTATGTGTTTTGGGTTTATCATCTTTTATCTGAAATTCTCTCAAGAAATTTTAAAAAAATTTCTAATATACCATACATATCTTGTAACATAAGTTGTCTCCAGTATTATTGAATTTAGGCTTTATTTGTCCAGTATAAATACATACTCTTGCAGATTATAAAATACAGTGATGTCAGAAACAATGAAACTTATCCAGATTAACTAATAATACCTATATCAGTAGCTCTGCAGTTTCAATATTAAGAGAAATAAATGTAAATATGTTATAATCTGAGCAGTCTCATCTCCAGAAAAAAATTGAAACTACCTCATAAAACACAACACACTGAATCAGCCAGTGAAAGGTTTACTAACTAACAAAGCAAGTAAGTATCCACTTCCATCACTCACTGAAGATTTGCACCAGAAAAGACAATTTTCTGGCATAAAAACAATGGTTAATGAGACTGGAAAAGTTGACTCGGGTTAAAAGCACTGACTGCTCTTGCAGAGGACAGAGGCTCAACTTCCTTCCAGCACCAACATGGCAGTTCACAACCATCTTCAACTTCACCTTGAGTGGATCCAATGCCTTATTCTGGCCTTCTTGGCCATTTCATGTGTGGAGAAACATACTGACTTTTTGGCAACCATTCATAAATATAAAATAAAAGTGAATAAAATCTCAAGTTAAAAGAAATAAAACATCAGTTGAACTGATTGAAGAGACTACCAGCGGTATAAGATGTCTCTAAATAAACAAAAGTATTTTATTCATAAAATACACAACAAGATTTTCCTTTCTAAGGAAGGCCTGTGTATTTTACAACACTTTTGGCTAAATATCCTGCTCTGTGGGAATGGAAACTGCATGGTGTGAATCCTGTGTGGTACATAGAATTATATTTTAAAGTGCTCTTAGTTTTGGCTGCTTTCCAAGTCAAACTCTCAGTGCATTATGGGAGACTGTGGCCTCTTATATTCGGCTGAGTTTCCTACAGAGTGAGACCCATTTTGCAGTGTTTTCTCTGTGTCAGAACCAATATTCCTACATGACGTCTCTATCAGCCTTCTCTGAGGTCCCACTCTAAGGCCACAAGTGAATGATAATGAATCACAGTGATGCTAATGATTCATGAAGAACAATTACAGTAACTGAGAGACAGAGAGTAGTTGGTAAGACTTCTCCATCAACACCTAGACACTTCATCCTGAACTGAGTTACCGACACTCTGACCATCAGCTTGCTGAGAGACATGTCCTTTTTGTCTTTGTGACTGAAGTGTCTTAGCTAATAAAATACATTAGTAGCTCTCTATATATCTTTATGTAAAATACATATATCTTTACAGCTTACTAAACCCAATTTTAGATTTGAAAATCTTTTCTGAATATTTCTAATTCTTTATATGGATTAATATTTATTAACCTATTTTTGTAGGGATCCTCTAAAAGAGAAAATTCATACAGAGGGGAGATTCACTGCCTTAAAAAATTGGACTGAAATACTTTGTATTTTCAAATGACTGTTTTACTCCTTTTGATGTGTTGATGACCCTTGTGGACTTATAATGTCCTCGTTTTACCTGCGAATCAGATAGTTAGTCCTTTCATTTATTTGTGGATTGCACAATTACTGAAACTATGGACACTTAAACACTATCACATGGCTGACACCAGAGTAGACAATTGATAGGTTATAGAGATTCAAAACCAGAAAAGAGTGGAAAAGTTTGAATTTGTCAAATAACCAAGATTTCATTTTAAGACTGGAAAGAACAGGCTCCTTTGGACTCTAGATTGACTTTGTTTTCTCAAACAGCAAGCATCTCAGAACACGTGAGCATCAAGAGCAAGGTGGGCTGATATCCAACAGCGAAGGGGCAGTTACACAGGTGCATGTTTAGAAGCCACCACAGATCGACGGTGTCCCACTGTCAGCCACATCCTGAAAATACAACCCTGAACAGCAGAGTACGGAAATCCCAAACCTAAAATTACTGGCATTTACTCCCTGGCCCCGAACATCACAATCATGAAAGAATAAAACTCTAAATGTCAGAATCCTGAAAGCCAAAATAACAACATTTACGATTCCAACTATGGGGAAAGACTGTATAAGAAAGCAGAACATTGACTGCTAGACCAGGATTGGCCACACAAAACTGAAGGTTAAAGTCTTTCCCAGCGTGGAGGTGGAGGCAGGAGGTTTGGTAGTTGAAGGCCAGCCTCAGGTGCATGGCGAGTTCAAGACCAACCTGTTAAACACGTTAATCATTTAATTTTCAGATCTGCATAAAGCATGGCTGGGTTCCTGCACGACATTTAGAGAGATAAAAAGAAACACACACACATCAAGACAAAGAGAGACAGAGAGGGGGGTGTTTAAAAGAAAGCCACTTAAGAATTTCCTTTAACAAATAGACTGATTTTCCTCTTCTCGTTTTCTTTCTTATTATTAAATTCTGATTTCTGCAATGTATACATTTTTTTCTTCTGGGTATTTTAATTAGATAGGGGGACTTAAAAATAAGTCTCTAGTACATGGAGGAAGCTGCAGTGGTTTTTAATTTATAGGGGACAGCTGGTAGGTTTCTGATTTGAGAAGATTTTTTTCCCTTTAATTCTGTCATCTGAACTTTGCTTGGTTATGCTGCAAATTAGCAGCTATTCATTCTTTAATGAACATGGGTTCATGTAAATTTCAACTATGAATAGGCAATCAGGACTTCTTTGGGCATAATGGGTTATTTACCAGGCTTCCATTTCAATTTTGAACCCTCTGAGTCTTTAAACACCATCCTATATAATTTTGTGGCCATCTAATTACATATGTATATATTTACCATATAGATATTGCCTTTGTGCCGGTAGCCACTCCAAATTGCTTTATTAAAATAATGGCAAAGGGCTTCCTCTACCTGAAGTGGAGCTATTACATCAGCCCAATGCAGCTTCAGAGCGTGGTTGGAAGTCTGTGAGCAGTCGCGCACGCAATGGGCTCTGGGAGAAGCTTGGTGCCCTGCTTCGGGGCTATGGTAGGTCTTGCCATTTACAACTGTGGACATATCATTTTTCCCTCCCACTCCTGCTTGAAAGTTTTAATTCAAGAACAATTGTTTATTTGTGGGTTCCCCTGTTTTATGATAAACTTTACACCCAGAGCCACTGGCACCTCAGAAACCACCTCAGCTCCATGTGCCTGCTTTCTGTCAGAGAGCAGCCAGCTGCTAAGATGGTCAGGTGGGTTCCCAGAAATCTGGACCACCACAGTGATGACACCATCAAGTCACCATCCTCCTTCCAGCCTTCCAAGTCACTTCCTCCTTTCTACTCTCCCTGGGCTGCTACACGGTCATTTCTATCTAGAGGAAAAATATTTTATTTGTTGGGGGCACTAGGATATGAACATGGATTGGTCTGTTGAGTCTAAGCGCTACATCAAAGCCATTATGGACATATTCTTCCCTACGTGCACATTTCCATGTGCTCATGCATGATGTGAGTGGGCCGGTACTCAGGCCTGGAAACACTCATCATCATTAAAGTCCACCCTGCTGCCTGTGCAGTAAGGACAAGATCCCATCTGCAACAGGGCAGAGCCAGTGTCTGGTCCTCCAAAGTTTCAAGGTCTCTCTTGAAAAGTTCACAGAGCCAAAGGACAGTCAATGCATTCCGTAAGACAGAACCAAGAACCATAGCCTGGCATCCTCATATGCAAAGGTCACCTGCTAGGCAACCTCTGATCCTATTGGCTACTTATTTTCCTGTTGTGACACAACCTAGTAACAAAAGGACTTTAACTCTCAAACCCAAAGCACGGCAGCAACTTAACCTTGCTATATGTCTCCAAACATCTGCTGAAAGACGACACAGTGGCTTAACCATCACCAATGCTGCTCCTGCCTCCTTTCTACAAAATGTTCCCTCAGAGTTTCCAGGAATTTCAAAAGTATTTTTGAGAAGTGTTCCTCTTTCTACTCTGGCAGAGCCCCCATCACTGTCTGCCATCCCTCATTAAAGGGCATCACTAAGGCAGCACATGAACTATGACACCGGCTTGTTCAGTTATCTCCAGCAAGTGGAGCTGCTTGGTCATTTCATACTGCCTAGAAACCCTCTCCTCTTATTCTCTGGAAGTGTGATGGCATGTCCAATTTTCATCCAGCCCTCTGGGGCCCTATGTGTGCTACAGACTGGCTTGGAAGAGACCAGCAATTGGTTTGTGTAACCCTTTCTCTCTGGAAGCCTTATATGCAGACTCTGAGAAGGACTTCAACTTCCTTTGCTAACAGGAAAGGTAACTATTACCACACACTGCTCTAGGGCAGGCACTCTACACTGTGGGTGATGCTTTTTGAAAATCAACCATTTACCATGCCACCTTTGGACTAAAAATGTATTCCTTGCATGACAAGTTGACTCTGGACAGATAGATGCTAGATAGTGGTAATTCCCCTGCCCCCCCTTGTAGTAGTTGTCGTCATCGTAGTCGTCGTCATTGTTGTAGTTGCACCCCACACATCTATGTCTGATTGAACACTGCATCTCCATCCTGTCTTGCACCCTGGCTGTGCTTCACCTTTGGGGTCCTGGCCTTCTTCCTGAGCTAAGCATGCCAATTTCCTCCTTTTGGGGAGCACTTAGTTCCCTATTGGATTGACAACTTGTTTGTGCAGGTCCTGCAATTTGACCCCCTTTGTTCTAAGGCCTTGACCTTACATCAGCATCCTGTTTCTCTGGTCCACATGGACAATGGTTACAAAAAGTGTAGGATTCCCAGCCTCGCCTCTAAGCAGGGTTCACCAGCCTCTATCTTGCTTGGTGTCAAAACTTTCCATCACCTGGTTATCTGCAGTCCCATTGCTCTTGTCCTGAGCCCCATTGTTGGTGGAGAGAGGGAGAGGCCTGTAAAGAACTTCGACCCTAAAGAGAATCTATAGGCTCTGAGTTCTTTAAGGCTCCCTAGGTTCCAGCTTTCCTGGACTCGTTCCTCTGTAAATATTCTTTCTGGTCCCTCTGGAAAGAAATAACAAATAGGGTTCTGCAAATCGAAAAGCCAATCACACCCTGTCTACTATAGGTGCAGGTGGCAGTCCCGCCCAGCACTAAATCAGGGGAGGTTATTAATATGCTAAAAGCACCGCAGCCAATTGGCTCCCATGGCGACAGCTCTGCAGCCTTCATGAATAATCCATGCAGCACCTGGAGGCATGAAATCTTAAGCAAGCACAGTGCAGGCAGCCTTGCTGGACGCGGCTGCTGCAGCAGCTGCTGTGGCAAAGGCAAGCAAGGGCGTGGCTACTGGTATGCCCTGTCTTGTGGGTAGCTGCAGGGGCTCAGGAGGGTGTCCGCTTTGGTCATGTGCCAGGAGAAATAAAGACACCAGGTCCAGTTCCCCGTCGAAGACAAAGGCAAACCATGGAGTTTATGCCCGGGTTCTCTGCACAGATGCTGTTTGTCGATGTTGCCAGTATCCAACAGACAAGGGTGATACAGCGCTTTCTGTGGCCTGAGTTGAGTTGGAAACCTATACCTTATTCCAACCCCTCGCCCTCACCCCGCCCGTTCGTTTTCAATCAGTCTCTCCTCCTTTTTCTTGTTCTGCAGGTCTGCTGCTTCCCTGGGTTGTACTCAAGCCAGCATGAGGGCTATGGGAATGTGCACTTGACACTATGACGCTGGGGCTTAGACACGAGTTCTCTGTAGCTTATTCCCTTCTCCACCGAGAGGTACATCTTCTCATCGGAATCTATTTCCAGGCCCAGCCTTCATCTTTCAAAGTGGCCCTGACTGCTCCTAAGTTGGGACGCATTCATCACTCTGACGAGCACTGGAGCTCTGTGCTGATATCTTCGCGTGTAATTTGCATGTCTCTCTAATTTACTCCATCGTGCCCATAAGCCTCCAAGGGTCCAGGAGTCCTTCGTTTTAATTTTTGATTCCTGATGGGCTTTTGCTATTCTGGTGACTCTCATCCTTAGTTTCCCTATTTTAAGTTTTGTAGACACAAGTCACGGGATGAGCACGAAGAAAATCTGCATTTATGAATGGATGGTTGCTGTAAGCCCAGAATCCTGTCCCACCACCCACGGTGAATCAAATAGAAATATTTTATTCAGAGGTATTCAACTGAGGTAGAATTACTTTCAGGGTAATAGTTTGATGAAATATAGTCTGTATGAATGCTAAATGTGACTAGCAAAAAGGAAAAAAAACCCACCTTGTGTGAGGAAAGGGAGGATGGGCATTCTGAAGAAGAGTGTGCAAGGGTTGGGAAGCAGGCAGGGCTTCTTGGCTCTGACTCAGTGACTTTAGGTTCTACTCTCTGTGCTGGATCAGCCGTCTTCTATGCCAAGGAATCCTTGCCAGGTTTAGGAAGAATCGGGCTTTTTGAGCATTTTCAGACACTTGTCACACCCTACAGGCCCAGAACTGAGGTGAGCCATTTATCACACCTGCTAGACTCAGGGCTGCCCCTCCTCTCTCAGGCCTAGGGCAAAACTGAGCATCCAGGGATCTTCGGGAAGTCACAGCACAGTCCCCTCAGTTACTTTTCTCAGATGGTCAGGTACTGTCTGTCAGGTTAGCTCAGCCTTGTGGAGACTTTATGATGCCCCTACCTGAGTGCCCCAGCCTTTGTCTGTTCCTCCCTCAGTCCAGTCATTGCCTTTCCTTCCAGCACTGGCTCTCTAACTCCTGTCCCCAGACCCCCAATACATTCTCCAGTTGGAGACTGCCCTGTTTCCAAAACCATAACTGAATCGTACTTTTATCCTATTTAAATTCTTTAAAAAGTTTCTTTTGTCTTTAGAGTACTCTAAACCCTGTGTGGCCATTCTCTGGGACCCCACATCCCTGGAGTCTCTCTGGACCTCACTACAGCGTTTGCCCCTCTCCACCCATTAAGCCTGAAGGAATGGACATGTCAGCATAGAATGGACAGTGAATCTGGCTTCAGTCACTGGATCCAGTATTGCTTCCTGCGTCATCCCACCAATGTGAGTATCTGCAGGAAAGGGCTGTGTAGCTCTGGCCATCCTTAGAATCTGGTATGTAGGAAAGTCCTATGAGTCAACAGTAACTAAGACGTTTTTCAAGAATTACCTATCAGGGACATTTCCATGAGGTAACTGTTTTCTTCCTTTTTTTGTATATGTCACACCTTCAAAATGAGATCTGTAGCAAGTGGAAGTTACAAAATGTAACAAACAACACTGGAAACTCTCTCTTCATATATTCATATAAATCATAGGAAAATATCGATACCTGCATCCCCTTGGTTGCCACCTCAGTGTTCCATGTCCAGGCCTATCTCACCTTGACACAGAGGGAGCCCAGGTCTAGATCTGTCTCAATTCTGATCAGAGTTTGTAAATGTTTGTAGATTGTTTCTCTGGATTCCAGGAGGCCTTTGCCCAAGCGTTCTCTTTTGAGATTCTGCTCTTGGAGCTTGATGACGCTGCTGTTTCTGACATCACTGGTGTCTTGTCAAATTCATTTACAGGTGCCTTCAACCCAGGAAGGCAGACCCCAAACATGACTCTGGCAAATGCTTACTGTGGCTTCGTTAAGTTCCTTACAAAAATTGTATTGGAGGGTTCCAAAATATATTCATGTCTATGATTATTACCTGCTGCTGTAAAATGAGTAGGTTTTCATTTTATAGACTATTATATATTACATATTATTAAGACTCTTATGTTATCTTATATGCTGTTTTTTTAGCTTAGTTATTTTGTTGTTTTCATAACATGTTTGTTTATATCTATTTTGTATGTTTTACTTCAAGTTTTGGTGGTTTTCCCCTTTTAGGTAGCATGCTATGGCCTCTTTTACAATTCAAAAAGGTATGCTTGTCCAGTTAGGGCTGTTTATGATGACTGAAATATGATACTCAAATACTTACCTGTTTCTATTCTCTTGACATTATCTGTTTTGTTTTGCTTTCTGTTCCCTACTATTGATTCTGAAGTCAGAATCACTTAAGTTTTGTTCTTCCCCTGTGGCTTTCTTATGTTCTCATTCCACTTTCCCTAGCAGAACTTTGGTGGTCAGTGACCCGATGTCTCCTTTCTTAGGAATGAGTCTTGATATTTTCCCAGTCACACTTCCTTTGCCTTTTATACATTTTATCTATTACTCAGAATATAGCTTGGAGTAGACTGCTGTCTTCCAACACCCAGTACTGTTGTGGGTTTTATTCCTCTTGCTGCCACAGTAGTGGCCATTCTAATCACATTATACCCACCGTACTCTTCCTAATTTCAACACCTACAGTTTGCCTCTTTCTCCCTTCCCCAGGAAGATTCCCCTCTAGAGCAGCACTTTCCACATAGCCCTGATTAGAACCTACTTCTCCACGTTATCTGGGAGCCTGAGACAGGGTTTCCTTCCCTACCTGAGCCTATCAATGAATCTGGCGCTCAAAGCTTGACAGACAGGCAGCTGGTAACTGTAGAATGTAGTCTGCATAAGCACCCGGTGGCTGCTGTGATGCTTGCCCCTTCTCCCTGTAGCATCTGTAGGGATGCAGGGAGGGAGAGCTGTCTTTCCTCCTGCCCCAAGAATATACTCATTTATGTCAGTATGCCCTCGTTACTTATTTTATGATCCCATCCTGTCCTGCGTGGAACCTCCACAGACCTCCTTAGTGGTGAGCCCTTCGATGGACTTTGTATGCCCTCAGCATTCTACACGCTTAAGGTCACTACACCTCATAGAGAGGGTAGCGGATGAATTAGGACCTTCTTGGGCAAAATAATTCCTAAAAGGACTGAAAAAATCCCCCCCCACCAAAAAAAAAAAAAAACACAACAGGACCAGGTTGGTCCTTCCTCTCCTCAGTCTGCCATGGGTCTGCCCAGGCTGCCAGGCTGCAAGATGAGAGATGATTGCTCTGCTTGCTGTGACTTCTGGATTCTGTTATGACCAGATCCTGGTAACTGGAGTTGATTTATAGGTATGTCCCCAAGACCTTAGTGGGGGCAGCTATTGGCTATTGGCTAGCATGCTTTCGTTTAGCACTTATTCAGTAGTCTCTGAGTCAGGTGGGGCCAGTACTGATGGGATTCCTTAGCCAAGCCACATGTCCACATAATTCTTATTTATAAAGTAGTGTTGTTTTTAGGCACAGTAATATTTTAATTATGAGACCGTACTTTAAAAAAGACAGACTAGCCATTAAATTACTTACCTTCCTGGAAAGCATACAATACATTTTTGAGAAGTTCTTGAAAACATGTTTCATACCCATATAAGTTGAAAGCATACATCTATGCCAAAACCAAAACAATAACAACAACAAAATGCAAAAAAGCTTTTATGCCAAGTTTATCACGGCTTTATTCATCATTGTTAAAAATTGGAAGCAACCAAGATTTACTTCTGTAGGTGAGTGGATAAACTATGATGTATCCCAACAGGGAGAATATTATCGAGCACTAAAAAGAAGACTATCAAACTATAAAAAGACATGGAAAAACTCTAAACACATTTTCCCAAGTGAAATAAGGCAAATTGAAGAAAGCCATTTATGTGGCATGATTCCAAACTACGAGATTGTCTGGATATGCAAAAGTGTTGAGAAAGTAAAAATGCCAGTAGTTACCATGGGGATGTGGGTAAAAAATGGACAAAGATGGGATCTACATAGTATATTGGTGCAGAGCAACTATTCTGTGGGATGCTACCATGAAGGATACATGTGAGCGCACTTGGAAGAATGTATAGAATACAATGCATCATGCATAGGCTCCAATGGGAGCTATGCACCTCCTCTAATAATAATGGATCAGTGTGGTGAGCAGTTACAAGAAGAAAGCTAGAACCTCAGTGTGGGATGCCAGAGGGCATGCAGTGTGTGGAGGAGGATACGGGAGCTCTCTATTTTCTGTTTAATTATTTTTCTATAAAGGGAAAATAGATTTTGCAGGAAAGGATCAGAGTAAAGAGGAATAACAACCATATTTAATGAATCTCTCTCTCTCTCTTTCTCTCTCTCTCTCAATATGACATGTCACAATGAAAATATGGTAGCTAAAATTATTAATAAAAATGGAATGGACACATTAAAAATAAATGAGGTTTATTAATTTTAAATAAAAATACATATTCAAAATCTTGAGACAATTTCAGCAGCAGTCAGCTTGTAGAAGAAATCAGACACATGTGGAAAACTATCAAAGAGCCAGAAAGCTCTCTTTATTAAGGACTAGTAGCCTCCTTTGAACAGAAGCTGGACAAGAGTCAGTCCTGAAAGCAAGTCCAGATAATAAAATGGCATCTTCAAAAGCTTTGTCTCTACAGGATGCATCAGAACACACTCAAGTTCAAGGTTCTACAGAGGGACATCCATCACAACTTGGGACACAGAGACTCTGAAGGGAAGGTAACACATTGCATAAGGTTGGTAAGCTTGTTCCTCAAGCTGCAGAGTGGAAGTACACTCTCCAGTCAGCGAATTAATCACATGGCAAAGGTTGTCCAGAACCCTGAAAAAGTTAGAATGAACCTGGGTGGAGTTAGGTAACACAGGAGACCTTTTGCTGTAGAGCTTGGAAAGGAGAATGTGGACAAAAATGGGAACTGGGAAATAGACACAATGACTACTCCAGGAAATGGAAACTTTCTGGAAGGCAAGACACAGGCATTTGGGAGAAACTGATGGGTGTGGCTGTGTGGAATATTAACTTCAAATTCTTAAAGAACAAAGACGTGCATGCTAAAATTAATGAGAGGTGGACTTGCTGGGGGAGTTAAGGTCAGATGAAGGTTTGTGGACTAGGAGAGCTTCAAGATAGAAAGAGAAGGTTCATAGAAAAACAGTCACTACAGAGAAAATGGTCAATCTCCTCAGAAATGCAGCAAAGCTGACTTTCATCAAACATCAATTTGCATGCAAAACTTTGCATAAGCCTAAAGTGTACACCAAAGTTGTCTCAGCCATATTGGATAGTTCCGCTTGTATTAGTTACTTAGTTATCACTGTGTTCAAACACCCAACCAAAGCATCTGAAGGAAACCTGTATGCAGATGAGTTGTCTGGTCACATTTCATACACTGAGGCAGGGAGCCATGATTATATCTTCTGAGTTTGCTCTTTGCTTTTTTTGAGTCATGAAACCATGCTGCTTACAGTCAGGGTGAGTCTTCTTATCTCTATTGACCTAATCTAGAAAGACTCTCATAGACATGGTGAGGAATTTGTCTACAAAGTGATTCTAGGTCAATTGACATGCAGGAAAATCCGTCACATGTAGGGCAACCTGAAAGCCAGCATACTGTCCGTAAGAAAAAAAAAAGCATTTATTAACCATGAACTCTATTTAATATGCACTTTCTCAGTCATCTAAAAGTAATTTTTGAAAAAGACACATCAAGCAAAGCAATTATGAAGGCAAACATTCAAGTTTCAAAAATAACTATATACTTAAATTTTCCTACAGATAATTTGGCATAAATTGGGAAATCAGCAAAGAATCCCCAGGTTGACCAGAGGTAAAAGCTCTTAAGGGATCTAAAACTACTATCTTGTTTCCCAGCTGAACCAAACATCCACATTCACACCAGGTTGACCAAAGGTGGTGCAGCATCTTCTCCATATGCACAAGGAGACCTTATGGTACAGTGTTAGACGCTTAAGACCTCACCAAAGTTTAGCCTTCCACCCAAACATCTCTTCAGAAAAGGCTACCAACCCTTGTCCTTCTCTCCCTGGTCCAGTAAGACAGAGTCAGTGTCCTTGCATCTGATGTTCTCTAAGTGACTGACATGATGAAATTCATCTTCTCCCTTTTCACCCCAAAATCTTCATTGAGTCGTCAGTACACATGGAAGCAGAAGTGGATGGTTAGTTCTAGAAACCCAGAACAGCATTAAACTGCTATTCATTCCTAAAAATAATATAGTTATCCATTTAGTTTTATTTTTGTTAAATGACTATTCAATGGCTGAATAGAAAAATAGTAGGATTATAATTCTTATACTTTTTTCAGAACTCAAAGGTTATTTAAAAAGGGAATTCATAAGCTAATTACTTTAATTTTATCCTATTTGTAGGTAGCATAATTATAGTATTTTATTACTATAAATAAGTCCCCTAAAATAATCAAGAAACACAGCAAGAATTTTATTTTCTCTTTCTTGTAAAATAATTTTGATTTATTTTCTACTCTCTTTGTAATGCTATTATTTAAGTGATTATAAAAATGTTATCAAGCAGAGACTTGGTAGATTATATAATTTTAGAGAATTATTTTGAAACTGCTTTATGAAAATGCACATACTTTAAGTAATATGTTTATATGTTACTTTATTTTCAAATAGTGTAAATATGGTATAAAATGATAAAGAGTTTTTCTGCTGTTTGTCCATATCCATATTGACCTAGAAGCATAATATTTTTTGTCTCCTACATAATTTCAGTTTTTCTTTCACTTGGTTTCAATATAGATTATTCATAATTGTCCAAAGAGAAGCCTAATAGAATTTTAATTCTGAGTATCCTGTTTTCATATTTATCTCATTAAATATTTAATTTCATGAGTAAGCTGTTTATTTCCCCCATGTCTAGCCAGTGTAAGGATAGTATCCATTTGTTATACTCTTACAAATGGCCTTCCTTCCCAAAGGCCCCCAAACAGCCTAAGGGATTGGCTGTATCTGAATGAGCTGGGAGATGGCGGGTCATCTGGGAGAGATCGAGAGGATATTACCCTTGCACCAAGCCCATCCCACAATGAAGAAGCATCTTGGCCCTTTCTGATGCTTGGTCAGTTTCTATCTTTTCAACATAGGAAGGCATATCCTTAAATGATAAAGAATCGTAAATGGCAGCAACAAGCATTTAATCAGCACAGTATGACCTGAGCTCAGGCTAACTTCATGAACCCTAGCCTCATCTCCAACAGCACCCTAGAGAAGCCTATGGAGAAGCTCAGCTCAGCGTTGAAGATCGTTTCCCATTGTTTCTCAGTGAATTCTGGCATGCCTACATCTTACTGGAGAATGGCGGGATTGACCTACTTAGGTTGTTCCACCACGTGGGCATAGAGTCAAGGTCCTGGTTTGTTCCCAGCAAGGAGCTCTCCGAGAGTGAATGAGTTCATTGAATTCATCTGAGATCTCCTGTTTTCTACTTCAGTCTCTCCATTCAGGTTGAAAGATGATAAGTTTCCAGTGCATGTTTTTACATTGGTGGGTTTTTTTCTTATTAGTGGAAATCAACATTTATTACCTCCTAGCTGTAACTCTCTTTTGGAGTTTTTGGACAAATTCCTCTCCATCTTTCTTTTGGTAGTCTGCCTTCAATCTGTGTCTGTTGCCTTGCAGTGGGCAGCACTCTGATAGATGTCCATGTCTCCTTCTTTCCCAGCACACGAGATGCTTGCAACCACCAGGTTCTATGTCAAACTTTTCCAGAAAATGACCTGTCATTCTTTCAAATGCCTCTCTTCCTTCACTCTCTTTCTTGTAGAAGTCTAAGGACAGGAGAGTTTGACTTCTTATCCTGTCCCCATCTCTTAGGTTTTTTTCTCCCTTCATGGAGTAGGCCTCACGGATCGTTCTTATGGGCCTTGGACATGGTCTTCAGATGCACCTGCCATTTTTTACCTCCTAGCACATAAAGAAACAAAAGTATGTTGTTCTCAGCCTAATGCATGTTTCCACTAATCTTACAAGTGCCTCTTCACTTACGTTTCCATCTCTCCTTCAGCAGAACTCATATTCTCTCATCTATCAATAGTTTTATTTTGTTTTATTTTGCCTTTAATTTGAAGTTTCACATAACGTTTTTGAGGCCTGTCTATGCTGCTTTTAGCAGTTGAGTTTATTGCGAACCCCACAGTCTTACAAAGCTACCATCCTTACCAAGGGTATAGGATTGTTTGCCATTTGGGGGAAAAAAAAAGAATTCCTCTACAAGTTATTTTTGTGGAGACATGTTTCCATGCTCTTGGATAAATTCTGAGATGGGAGATAGCTGGGTTTTAAGGTGAAGAAAAAATAACGACAGTAAACAAACATAAAGATGTTTCTTCTACAACACTCAGGCCTTTTGGTGAATAAAAGAGCCTGGCTGCTATAGGGCAGTCATTTCAGCCCTGAGTACCTACCTGCTCTTATGAAGTATTAGCACTACTCTTTTTTGTGGAAACTTGGTAAGTTTTCTGCCCGTTTTTCAGTTGTCCGCCTTTGACTGTTGGCTTACAGTTATTCCAGGCAGTCGTCCTCAGCTAGCTCTCTGTGTTGCAGTGTCTTTAAGCTTCAACTTTCCATTTTTATTTTGATGATGAGCTTTACATTTCCACCATGTCCAATAAACTGAGTTCTTCTTTCATACTCTATGTACTTGACAACATCTTTGAGGAATCTCCTCCCATCCAGGTCTGAAGACAGCTTCTTTCTATTGTTTCTTGGGGTTATTTGATTTTTACTCACATCCTCTGGCTTCACTTCCTCCCTTTCCATGGAATCACCAGTTGCATACAACAGAAATGTTGGGGACCGGGACCGGACTGCCAGACTAAGCAAAGCTAGACCCCTGCCCTGAGCAGATTTCAAAGAAAGAACATGTCCCTGGAAGACTGTTGCCTCATTGTCTAAGGAGGACATCTTGCAGTCTAATGATTCTCCTTATGTCCTTGGGCACTTCCCAGTACTCCCCCCGCCCTAAGCTTCAGTTCCTGCTTAATTCCTGCTTCAGAGCTTTAAATGCTGTACATTCCTCTCAGTAAAAAGACCTTGACAAGGACACTGCTTGGTCTCGCTCCTCTTTCTCGCCCATTCTCCCGCAGGTATGGGTCCCCCTCGACCCCCACAAATAAATGGGTCCCCGCTGGTGGGGGCACAGAAAACCACCATCTACTCTGTTTTTTTATTTCTGAGCTGTCTATTCTCTTATAGACTTATGTGTTTCTTTCTGTGCTAACACACCTTGTTTTAATTACTGTGAAATTTGAAATTAGGTAATAAGTATCCTTTAAGCAAAATAGGGGAATTTTCTGCTTGCTTGCTGGCTTGCTTACATGGGTTGTTTGCTTACTATTTTATAATCAACTTAATTAAACAAAAAAAAATCTGCTGGGGTTAAGGTTTAGGTTCTTTTGAAACATTGGATCAGTTGGGAAAAATTAACCCTTTGCTACTTGGAGCCACCTCATTTGTAGTTGTACTTTTTCTCCCCTTTGGCTTTTGTGCTGAGTAGCCCTTTTTTGCTTTGGAGTTTCGTGTATTTGTTTGTTTTATGAGTGCACGGTTCCTTCATTTAGAAGCCCAGCATCCAGGTTCCATTTGGAGCTGCATCACTTTACAAAGCCTTTCCAAGCCATGGCAGCTAGAACGAAGAACTGAAATAATTCAGAACAGGATCAAGACATGGTTGGATATGAATAACTAAAATGTTATAGCTCCTTTGTAGATCCTTCCACTTTCAGAAATTCTCATTTCTCCTCCATAAATCTCCCCACCCCTTCTTTCTTTTTACTTATTCTTCTCTCATATCGAACATCCCGACCACAGACTCCTCCCTCTACTCATCCAGTCCCTCCCCCACTTATTCTTCCCCAGAGCCACTCTTCCTCCATTTTTCTTCAGAAAAGAGCACTGCATTACAAGATGCAGTAAGACCAGGCACAAACGCTTGTATCAAGGCTACACACGACAACCCATAATAGGAAAAGGGTCACAAGAGCAGGCAAAAGAGTCAAAGCCTCCCATTGCTAGGAGTTCCACAAAAAAATCCAAGCTAAACAACCACAACATATATGCATGCAGAGGTCCTAGTACAGACCACACATGATTGCTGCTCCAATCTCTGTGAGTCCCTATGAGCCCTGCTTAGTCGATTCTGTGGGCCTCCTGGCGTCCATGATCCCTTGACTCCTGTCATCCTCTGCCTTTTCCTCAGGGTTCCCTGAGCTCTGCCTAATGTTTAACTGTGGGTCTCTGTACCTGCTTCCATCAGCTGCCAGAGGAAGTCTCTCTGGTGATGACTGGGCTAGGCAACAATCTATGAGTATAGCAGAATATCATCCATAATCATCTCACTGACTTTGGTAGGGGGCTGTAGTGTTTGGTTCTAAGCTAGGTCTTGTCCAAGCCATTCAGCTTCTGGTTCCTGAACTTCTAGGCAAATGAGCTCCCTCTTGTGGCTTGGGTCTCAAATTAGTCCAGTCATTGGTTGGCCACTCACACAAGCTCTAAGCCACCATTGCCCTAGCACATCTTGTGTACAGAACAGGTTATCAGCAGAAGGTTTTGTGGCTTGGTTGGAGTCCCAGTCCCACCACTGGAAGCCTATTCTGGTTACAGAAGATAGGTTCAGGCTTCATCTCCTCCATTACTAGGAGTCCTCCATTGGTTCACCTTTGTAGGATCCAGGAAATTTCCATTGCACTAGGTTTCCACCCCGCCCCCACACACCATGTCCCCAAATTCCAGCCATCTCTCCTTGTAGTATCTCCCTCTGTCCCTTCCTCCCTAACTTAATCCTTCCTATTCCAGTTCCCATCTCCCACCATTCTACCCACAAAATCTAGTCTATTTCCTAGTCTATTTCCAGGGATATCCATGCATTCCCCATGAGATTTCTACTTGTTCCTTAGCCTTTCTGGGTCTGTGAGCATTGTAGTATAATTATGTTTTTTTTTTCTTTTTTTAACTTACCAGCTATTATCCACTTATAAGTAAGCACATATCATGTTTGTCTTTCTGAGTTTGTGTTACCTCACCCAGGATGAATTTTTCTAGTTTCATCCATTTGTCTTCAAATTTCATGATGTCAGATTTTAACTTGTTCTTAACTTCTGAGTAATACTCTATTCTGTATATGTACCACATACTTTTACCGACTCTTTGGTTGAGGGACATTAGGCTGTTTCCAGTTTCTGGCTCTTATGAATAAAGCTGCTATGAACATAGTTGAGCAAATGTCCTTGGGGCAAAATGGCATGTCCTTTGAGTACATGCCCAGGAATGGTATGGATTGATTTCCATAGTGGTTGTACAAGTTTACACTCTCACCAGCAATGGAGGGGTGGTGTTACCCTTGCTTTACACCCCCTCCAGCATGAGCTGTCACTTGTGTTACTGATCTTAGTCACTCTGAAATGTATAAGATGGAGTCTTAAGTTAGTTTTATTTCTATTTACCTAATGGCTACTGATGTTGAATATTTTAGTGTTTCTTGGCCATTTGAAGTTCCTCTGTTGAGAATTTTTTGTTTAGATCTATACCTCATTTTTAAAATTATATTATTCCATTTTTTGATGTCTCGTTTCTTGAGTTCTTTATGTATTTTGAATATCAGCCCTATATCAATTGTAAAGCTGGTAAATATCTTTTCCCATTCTGTAGACTGTAAGCTGGTTAGGCTTATGTGAACTTATTATACAAGCTAGAATTTTCAGAAAGGAGGGAACTGCAACTAAGAAAAACACCTCCATAAGATCCAGCTGTAAGACACTTTCTTATGGGGCCTATTATGGGTGTGTTCATCCCTGGTGTTCCTGTGTTCTATAAGAAAGTAGGCTGAGCTTTCTTATAGGAAGCAGCAGTCCTTTCTGACTCCTGCTTCAGTTCCTGCCTCCAGGTTCCTGCCCCGTTAGAGTTCCTGTCCTGACTTCCTTGAATGATGGTAAACAGCAGGATGAAAGAGAGCCAGGCAGGAACCCTGGTAGAGCTATCAAGAAACCAACCCACCCACAAATCTTCAACTCAAAATGTATCCTGTCTACAAGAAATGCAGGCATAGGGGGTGGAGGAGAGACCAAGGAAATGGCCAACCAATAAAAGGCCCAACTTGAGGCCAATCCCAGGGGCAAGTACTAATTCCTGCTGATGTTAATGATACTCTGTCCTGCTTGTAGACAGGAGTCTAGCAAGGCTGTTCTCTAAGAGGCTCCCCCTACAACTCATTCAGACAGATACAGACACACATAATCAAACAGTGGATGGAGCTTGGGAACTCTTATGGAAGAATAGGAGGAAGGATTGCAGGCCTTAAAGGGGACAGGAACTCCACAACTGAGTCAACTAACCTGGACTGCTGGGGCTTTCAGAGTCTGAACCATCAAAGAGTATACATGTGCTAGACCTAGGCCTCCCCTCTCATATGTAACACATGTGCCTTGTAGTACACTAGTATGTAAGTGTGTGTGTGTGTGTGTGTGTGTGTGTGTGTGTATGTGTGTGTGTGTGTGTGTGTACGTTTTCATAAAATTATGGAAGGGAAATGACTGAGAGAGCCACCATCCCTGACAATTGCTGGCAATTTGTGTTGTACTTCCACATTTGTCTTTTTTTTCTGAGGTTTTTCTCTTTGAGAGAACCTTGTATGTCTTCCCATCCTGACGTCTGCAGTCTCTGGTCTCCAACTAGGATGTGCAACCCCTCAGGCACTATTGCTGCTGCTTCTGTAAGCTGATGATCTCTGCATTCAAGTTCCTATTTGGCTGAGCAGGATCTCTAGAAATGCCAAGGATGTGAATGAAGGATGTCTTTATTCATAAATAAATGTTTTCCCCATTTCTAGAAGCCTCTGCGCTTGAAAACATGTTTTGTTATCTTCCAGGGCTCTGATCCAATATAGGAATCCTTAATTCAGCCAGCCTATCATCTAGCCAGCCCATTGTCTGAGTGTTTGTCTGTCTATCATATATCTGTCTTCCTGCCCATGACCCTTCTAATCATCTGACTTCTGATACTGGCTTTGACTGTATTAAAGTGCATCCTCCACATCTATGTGTTAGTAGAACTGAGGGATTAACTGTGCTTCTTGTGCTTCCATCTGTATGACTACTAAATGTTGGAACTTCACAGATGTTTAAAATTTGTGTGTGAGTCTTTTGCCTGCTTGTACTTCTGTACATCACATGCATACAGTGCCCACACAAACCAGAGGAAGGAATCAGATTTCCTGTAACTGGGGTTACAGAAAGTTGTGAGCCATCATGTGGGTGCTAGGAATGCAACCCTATTCCTTCAAAAAGGCAAGTATTCTTAACCACTGAGCCATTTCTCTATCCCAACTGTTAGGATTTTACAAATGTCACAAACCCTGTGATTTTGTTGTACAGGTTTGCAGAACAGGAGAATTTTGCTAAGATGTGCCATGGTTTCTAAAGACAAGGGCAGAAGATGGAAAAGCTGCAACTGTGGCATTTAGAGCTCCTGGAAGATACTGGCCTCGATGCAAATACTGACTCTGCTAATTTCCTCCTGGGAGACAGAGCCACGTCTCCTTCATATGCTGAGTCTCCATTTCCTCCTGTGTGTATCTACCTTGTAGAGTTCTCTCTCCTTTATAGGAAGTCTCTGCAATAAGAAGAATCCATTGGAGTATCTGTGCAAATACAGTTGAAATGTCAGATGAGGTGCACAGTATCCTCTAGGTGCTGACCTGAGTACAAGCCACACATTGACCACTTTCTCCAAACTCTCAGTTGGGTTTTCTCCCTGAAGCAAAGCATCCTGGAATGAGAATCCACATTGCTGCACTCATCAATGGCCATGACAGAGATGGTAGAACAGATATAAACAGAACAAAGAATACAAACCCTTTCTAGACCGTCTGTTTCTTTAAGTGTGTTCCAGGAACCCTTGTATGTGGACACAGGCAGGTTGCTCACATTCTGTCATACTTTCTGTTTGAATTTTAGCAAAAAAAGATTAAACAGCCCATGCTGGCACTTAGGAAGAAGAATTTTGTTTTCAATTGGTGGTGTTTTTATTACAATTAATTAGAGCATCCAACTCATTTCCAACATAGAAGAGAGATCAAAATAGGAAACTGGGTGGGAAAAGTGGAAGGACTTGGGAAGTGATGGACACTAGTGGTGGTTGCCCTTGTGCATCATTGCAAATACCCCATGTTTTCAGCAATACGTGCTCTTGAGCTAGAGAATGGGACAGCAGCCCTGAGGCACAGGCTGCTGGTGAAAGCCAAGGTGATTACAGATGATATTCTCCCATAGCTTTCCACTGATGAGCATCTGTAGCTCCCTGGGATGTCATGAGACAGCACAATACATGTGTTTCAGGGTGGAAAAAGAATGACACTTTTTCACCCAGCCCAAGCATAAGTCCAGCTTGGAGATTCTGTTCCTTCAGAATCTTGGTATTTTGAAAGATCCCTAACTCCAGTGCTGATGAGAACTGACTGGAATTCTTGATCCTGAAAGCTTTACAAAGGCCCAGGTCGACTGGTTACTACTTTGTGAGAAGCTTCTCTGGTCCATGCGCATACCCGTTCCCGTGCTCCACCACAACCATTCGTGGCAAAACGCATTGCTCCCATGAGGACATCAAGGAACACACAATGGCTTGCTTTGTGATAGTCTCTTGGCTGCACACCAGGATGTGCTCAAGAATTCCTTGATTGAGAATCAAAGGCATTGAGACCCCTATATCTAGATATCTACTGACAATAAACCCTCTCTTATACTCAGGTGGCTCTTCATGCCTTTTGGAATCCATTCTTCCCCTGGGTCCCAGCTGTGAGCCTGACAGCTCTTTTCCTGGTAGCTCTCTTAACACGGCCAGCATGCAATTTCTAAAGTGCTCCCAGAGTCTGGGCTGACTCTTGGAGTGGGAAGAACTTTAGCCTCTTATTTAATTAGTGTATTTAAATTCTGAATTTCTCCAGGCTAAAACAGTAGTAGTAGTGACAATAGAAAATTAATCCGAGCAAAGAGGTACAGGAAGGGAGCGACTGAGGCTCACTTTCAGGGCATTAAGGCTCACAACACTCTGCATTCAATTATCCATAAAGCAATTTCAAAATTTTAAAGTCTCTGTGTCAAAGCAGACAATGGATCCACGAAAGAAAGAAATATTTTCCTAAAGTAGGCCATCTATGGAAATCAGCACAGGCCCCTAAGCTCAGGAACTTTCAAAGAAATTGGGCCAGGCTCAAGTAAACTCAAGTTCTGGAAAAGTCAGGGATAAGTTCAACTCTGAAAACAGCCTTTTCCCACACCAGTGAGGTCAAAGCTCCTGAGAGTGACCAACAGTGGGCGCTACCTTCAGTTTTCTTATTTCCCTGCTGCAGCTGCTCAAAAATAAGAACAAGCTAGATCTTGAAGCACGGGGTTTTCTTTCCAAAGAAGATACGTTCTTGAAACTCAGTGATGTGGGTCAGGTTTTGAGTGAGTTCTTCCCCTTCCTGCTAAGCTCAGAGACTTACATCCTTCCAGGAAAGGTTTCCAAGGGGAACAGGGAAGCTCATCATTCTTCAGTGCCCAGGGCTCCCTGCTGCGGTGTAGTTGTCATGAGCATCCTTTTCCTCATGGGGAAGCCAAGGCATAATGTGTGTGGGGAGATTCTCAAGGTGCCTCAGAGATGGAGATTGAAGTCAGATGAGTGAGCCTTCAGAGACTGTCCAACAGCTCTCCATCCTCTGTTTTATTATTGCTGGTCCATTTGTTTGTTTTATTTGGTTCTGGCTTTTTTGTTTCCTGAGCCCACAGGTGGCCCCATTAGGATGAGGAGAATAGCTACACTGATCTGAATCCAAGTACACACTCCTGCATTTGTGATGAAGGACAACCATGAGCTTATTGGGTGCTAACAGCTTTCACTAGAGTGGCAATATTCCTTCCCTGCAGAGACACAATATTGTGTCTGCTACAGCAAAGGATTCACACTGAGCTCGGGAGTCAGGAGACCTGTTTGAGAACAAAAGTATTGGCTCCACCATCTTACTTTACTTACTTCCCAACTTCATCATCATGGTGTTATTTTCATGCCATAGACAGTGGATAAGGCCATGGCATCTATCTGCAGTCATAGATTAAGGTGATCTGCCTTACTAGGGGTGGTCCCTTAGGCAAAGGAATAACTGTTATGCCTCTGCCCAGCCCAGAGATTTCATTCCTCTGACTAGGAGGATTTTGTTTGTTTGTGTTCTTGTTTTATTTTTGATGTTTATTTGATTCCACTAGTCTAATGCTCTGGTACTTAGGTTTGGAACTTCAATATGTGAATGGGATAAATGGGGCAGTGGAATGAAGAGAGAGGGTGAGGTTGGGGAGGGAGAGGCAGATACAGAAACAGAAAGAAAGGCAGAGGAACAGAGAGACAGAGACAGAGAGACAGAAACAGAGACAGGGATAGAGAGCAAGAGAGAGGGAGCAAGAGCATATGAACATGTGCAGGGAGAGAGAGAGAGAGAGAGAGAGAGAGAGAGAGAGAGAGAGAGAGAGAGAGAGAGACTGAGTGTCTGTAACTCCAGTATGCTCATATGTGTTATTTCATGGAGAATGGCAATGGGATCATGGCTTTCAAGGAAGACACAAAAAGAGGGGTGCATTTCCAAGACAAAGCTACAGAGAATCACATGGAGTTAAACCCTGACCTTCATGCCCTTTTTATTGCACTTTTAATTATGACAGGAGTCATTCTCTTCTTGTCCTCCCCAGAGCCATCTCCAGACTGACCTCAGGTCACCAGATATGGTAGGTCAAAAGGGAATGCAATTTTTCCAAAGGACCAGTCCGAAGTCTGGTACGTAGGATAGAGTCCTGATGCTGAGGGACAGTGGGTGCCCACTGGGCAGCTATGCTTTGAAAGTAGCCAGCGTTCTGCCCGCACTGGGGCTTTGCTTCTGAGTTCTCTTTCAGAGCTTTGGTGCACCCTAAGTCTGGCCTCCTTGCCTTTCTTACCGAGTCATCTGTGCCACAGAAATGACTACATACAACCATGATGTGTATATCATCTCCACAGTCTGGCTCTGCCCTCACTGCTGGATCTGTTCACCTCAGGACAAGTAGATAAACCAGCTATATGCACCAGAGAGGCTTTGCTAACTCCACGTCATCACAGCATCCCATCAGTGGCAGTAGAATCGCTCTCAGTTTAAAAATGGCAAGGTACACCCAAAGGTATCACTTCAGTCCCCACGCACCATAGGGATTTGAGGCAGAGAGGAGCACTCGAGTACTTGCAACCCCAACCCCAGGTGGGCACATACAGGAGGGTTGAGGGCTGGGCCTACTGTGATTCTTGTCCAGCACAATGGAATGTGAGCTTGATTAAGGCCTCACCTTAATCCTCGCCAAGGATTCCACATGTTAAGATAAGCTCTCTCAAGAAATGATGAGAGAAAGCAGGTACTCACATACAGTATAACTCCTTTTAATACTGTTCTTGTTCCTGTCAGTAGCCACTATATAAAGGGAATAAATGATTATCAGTAAGATTCTCCAGGTTTCAAATGGCTTCCTTCTAGACATGAAGAGGCCCTTTAACCGTCCTTAAGCATTAAATTTAGAAAAGTTAAGTGTCTGAGTATGATAACATAAGACGTGTGGTAATCTCTAAATTCCAATGGACCATCCCTGAGAGGTGGGATGGGAAGGTGTGCTCATCAACCTCAGCTGCAGACAGCCTGGCTTTCTTCTACCCCCCCCATCACCAAATAAGTTTGTGGGGGCAATTACAATATAGAGTCCTTGCAGAATTCATCCTTAATTCTTGGGAGAGAGGGTTTCCTTGTCATTAGCACTTGCCTTCGACAACAACAACACTATCTATCCAGGCTGCGCCGTCGACTTCAGTACCATGTGTCATAAAGTTCTCCTTCCCCAGCTTGCTCTCCTTATCTCTGCAGTGGGGCTTCCTGCCCTCATCTCACCTGATGACACAACCTGCTTCCAGTCATGAAGGTCACAGGAAAGCAAGCCAGTACCACTCTCAGAAGGCTGTAAATGCATTATAAATATTTATTGCAGGCACACATCCTGTGCTGGGTTTAAATCATTCTGTAGTGTTCTACCAGCAATAATTATTTTTTTCTAAACAGGAGTTAAGAGTTACCACTTTTAAAAGAAGCCCCTTTACATTCATTTCCTCATTAGCATCCGTGCATAGATTTTATAGCCTCTTAACATAAAGAAACAACATTGCACAGCACATTAAGCAATAAAGATGAGCATCAAAGAGCAGAAGCTGCGCTGAGATGCTCTCCCGTTAAGCTCAGGTGTGTTTCTTTACCAGCTTCAGAAGTGGATTCTGAAATAGAAGGCGCGAGACCTCACTGCAATCCTAGAAGTAAGCAGGAGGATTACCACTCATATTTACTTTCACGGAACAAATTAGAAAATAAATGGAACTTAACCGCTCTTCCATGGATAGGCTGACAAGTGTGCGGAGGAAAAGGATGCACAGATTTACGTTTTTATTTGAAAGACACTTGAGCAGCATGGTAACAGCCTTCTGCCTGTGAGAGTCAAGGGATCAGCTCCATCTCAGCAAAAGCGGGCTGCATTTTTACCTTGGCACAGATGCCCAGAGAGCTCTGCCCAGCCCCCCTGTATGTCGGACCCCTGAGAACTGCTCTTCATGCAAAGAATGCTATTTGTTCTTTCTGGAGCCTGATGCCTGGATACTACAGTTGTTGCATGATCCATCTATGAGGTGCTCTATGAAATACTGCTTTCTGGTTTGTTTGTTTGTTTGTTTGTGTTTTTTGTGTTTTTAACCTCACAATATCCACGCAGTGATACAGTGATATAAAAAACTCAGCCCATGGCTCAAAAAGAGCTGGGTTGCTTTGTTGTTGTTTAGTGGCAACTCTTATACAAAAAGAGCATTTAATTGGCGCTGGATTACAGGTTCAGAAGCTTCGTCCATTATCGTCATAGTGGGGAGCATGCAGGCGGGCAGGCAGACATAGTGCTGGAGACATAGGGAGTTGTAGATCCAGATCCACAAGCAGCAGGCAGAGAGAGAAAATGCCTAGCTTAGGCTCTCAAAAGCTCAACACTCTCCCCCAGTGACACACTTCCTCCATCAAGGCCACACCTATTCCAACAGAGCCACACCTCCTAATCCTTCTTAAGTAGTGCCATTCCCTGAGGACTAAGCATTCAAATATACGAGGCTATGGGAGGCATACCTATTCAAATCAGTACAAGAGCCTTAACACATTTTACTCAGGTCATAGACTCCAATAGGACCAAGGGAGCCTCTGCTCATTTCACAGTGATTAGAAGCCAGGTCTCCATGAGACAGTGCTAGGACTAAGCTTTATCATTGACTTCTACTCTGAAAAAAATTAAAAAAAAATTGTTGTTGTTGTTGTTAGCATTAGCATTATTAGCATTGTTAGCATTAGCATTTCCACTCGCCATGTCTTATTTGCCTTGTGTCCAACCTCAGATAAAATCACCCAGTATTTTCTTCAGAAGCTCTTTCTTAGTCTCCCAACTTTCATTGACGCTAGGCAAAACAAGATGTACCCTTAAGAAAGGTTTCTCATAGGTATCCCTGCTGCAGGCTCTGTGTGACCAGTCCTCACCTTTTATGCATAACAGCGTCTGGACACACTTTGACACACAGTGGGTATCTAAACCATTTCTCACAGAATATATTTCAAGCTTCCAAAGAACCTTTGAGTGCTGGGGTGATTTCGGAATATGTTCACATACAAGCATATTCATGAACACATATCTTCACCCACAAGGCTTCCCAACCCTGTCCTATAGATTGTATCATAGTTCTGAGTGATTGACTTAATGGAACAAAAATATGTCAGGGGCTGCGTCTTGTCTGAAGACAGCCTGCAAGATACAATTTCTGTGAGATTTTTGAAACCGTCTGGCATCTGCAGACTTCAAAACCACTTATAGATATTATAAAACTTGAACTGGTTGTGCCATGTTGATTGCTGACATTCAGTGTCTGTCAACCTGTGGTGAGGAGAGAGAGGGGGATGTGGGGGGGTGGAGGATGGGGGATAAGCAAAGGTTTTGCTCCTTCAAGCTGGGACAGTGTGGCCAGGCTCTGGGCTGGGACCAGGCTGCAGGCTGTTCCTGTTAGGCTCCAGTGCATCCTTCCTTAGGCCAAGTGTTCTCATTTCCTCCTTGACCACTCTGGCTCCTGCGCCCTTCCACACCTAACCTCTTTGCCTTACAAATGGGAACAGTACCTGGGAACAAAGGCGGTTATGGGAAATCCAAGGCGGCATATTAATATTTCATTAGCAATTCTTTTCTCTCTGAGGCTGACTGACAGCTCCGCTGAGATAGTAGCAAAGCTGATTTTAATTATTTTTTTTTAACCTGCATCACCGGCTCTCCCTGCCTCTTCCTGCTGTGAATCGGTCTGAACGTAGTCCCTCATTATTACCATGAGCGCTCAGCAGTCTCTAATTACTCCAAAGAATTTCTTATCTTTCATTTCTAAAGCTGAGTTTTTTTAAAGAGAGGGAGAGCGCCATAATTAACTGTGCAGCTGTTGGTAGTCTGCCCGAGTCTAGAACTACAGCCGTCCCTGTTCTGTCGGCTTGGCTGCTTGGGGAGACTGGATACAAGGAGAGTGGGGCTCTCTTCAAAGCAGAAGAGTAGTGAGCACAACAAACTCCTTTTGGGAACGCTCCTCAGAATCCATTTTTAATATCAACATAATTAAGAACAGACTGGAGAAGGCAAGGCACACACACACACACACACACACACACACACACACACACACACACACACACACACAAAGTGCACAGGACCACAGTCCCTGTGAGGGAGCAGCCCACTGTGGGAGCTTCCCTGTGCAGCCTGGCAGGCTTCCCTTCAGCCTGGCTTGCAGCCTGGAGGGGAGGAGAGGCAAGCCTCTCGCCCAGAGAAATCAGGAAGCCCATGATGAGTCTCTGCTGAGTAGAATGAGTTTGGGTGGCCTCTATGGGAAGCCTGTCTCCTCTCTTTGGGAGAGTGAGTGCCAAGCACAGAGGAGGAGAGGGACCATTTCAGATGATGATGAAAATCTATGATCGAAGACCCCTGGAGGCACAGAGCCTTGTCATTCTGTATGAAGAGCTTCTTTCCAGGGATTGCATTAGCTTCCTGGTATTGTGCCTTACAAGAAGAGATAAATATGAATCGAGGGGCTTGGTGATGATGGGTCTTTTCTATACTCCCCCCAAAACTGAATTTGCCTCTGGCTGTCTCTCTGGGTTTTATTGTGTTGATGAGTCTCAAACTGATTATTCCTTGGAAATAAGGACATAAATAAAAATGAAGATAGGATATACATGTATCTAGTAGAAATAGCATTTGCAGCTAGAATCCAAAGTGTTCAGTTCTGTGCCTTTTTTTTTTTTTAAAGAGACACATTCCCAGATGGGCGGAAGAAGAGTGGGAAAAGCTCTGAGATTAAAACACAGGTTTATTCCAGAACAGCTGTGCCATGAAATGGTCCAACACCAGTAGCCCTCTCATGGGCAGAATAGGGACCTCACTTCTAATATGGGGAGCCCACCTGTGCGATGAGCTAGGGTTTATTCAGCCCTGAATGGCTCTCAGGGGCAATCTCTTCTGGGTCTGATGAGCTATGTACTGAGGAATTATGATGCGGAAAGCATCCATCAGGAACCTGCCAGTACCCTGCACCTCATCTACAGCTGGATTATCAAGGATTCAAAATACATCTGGGGAACTGGAGAGGCTGCCTCCCTCTTTGTGCTTTCCTAATGAACTCTTAAGAGCTAGGGGTCCCAGACATGGCCATAGAGGTGCTACAGCACCTCTTCACAGAAAGTGCCTCTACAGATATAAGAAACTCCGTCCCCCATGAGCCTGGCTGGCATCCTCACCCACTTGAGCTGATCAAGGATGTAAGAAACAAAGGGTGGCACCAGGAGGTAGGAACTCAGAGCTTTAGCTGTGGCACTAACCCATGGAGCTGATAGCTTGGACCTCCCCTCCTCTCCTTCCTCCAGCCTAGGAGTGCAATGGTTCTTCCTTCCCAGCCTAATAATGAGGCTCTTGACTGAGAATGGAAGCAGCTACACTGAGACCCAAGAATAAACAAGAGTGGTAACAATTTCATTTTTTTTAAATGAGAAGTTAACACAGTTGCAGAAACACAGCCTTTGCTTTGAACTTACGTGTGGGCGTAAGCAAATTTACTGTCGAACAAAACACAACACAACAAAATCCACTCCCTTACTCTCAGAACCAATGGCATTGTGATTTAAAGGAGAACATATAATTGCGATTATCTATTCTCTAGTTCACTGAATTCTTATTAATAAGGATGCCGTGCCTTGACTGGAGTATCATGACTACAAATACCAGTGTTGATTTGAAGTAAGTGTCTTGCTTGCAGGATTTCCATCAGCATACAGATTCCACAATGGCTGTAAAAAAAAATAAATAAATAAAATAAAGGATGTCAGGGTCTGCAGGGAGGCTTTTTCATGCATTCCCGCTGTGATTTAAAGCAGGAGGCTCTGAGCCAAGGCTGATGAGTCAGCAGAGGGAGTCAGTGGAAAGACACCAAGCTCTGGTTTCTCCATATGCAGAAGGAGATTGATTTTCACTGGCCACCACTGCCCCTGAAAGGATGGGGGAGGAGAAAGGCAAGAGTGTCTTCTAGAGCTCTACCCCTCTCTAAGAGGGTAAGGAGCAACATCCCCTGGGTCTAACAGCCATGAATCAATATTACGCACACAACAGATAATAATAGCAACCATTTCACATGTGGCTCTCATATATTTGCATAGCATAGCTTCCAGGGCAGCTACCATGTGTAATATATTCATGTTTTAACATAATATAACTCCATTTTACAAGGAGGAAAGTGAGATGGGGAGGGATGAAGTTGTTTTTAAGGGGCTGAAGCTAAGAGATAAAAGTCCACATTTGACAGCTGGCAATCCCACTTACAATACTGGACATCCCTTCTACTCAACTTACCTTCTCTCTCAGGCCAGTTAATGGGAGTTTGAAAGTGACTGTGTCCTATGAGCCCAGATATCATTAATGGATTAATTCCTTGATGGGGTCATGAGACAATGGCATTACTGGGATGTGATGCTTACTTGGAGGTCACTGGTGTACTGCCCTAGAAATATATAATATTTCTAGCCCTTTCTCTTCTCTATACTTCCTGGCCGCCAGAAAACTAGTATCCTCCTTTGCAAACTTCTGGCACCATGAACTTCTACCTCATATCAACTGCAAAAACACAGGGCCAGCCAACCTGCACTGATGCTCTGTCAGTAAAATGGTTCCTGTACAAGCATGGGTACCTGAATTCCATCCCCTAGAACCCATGTACAAATCCAGGAAGGTGGTACACACAAGTCATTTTAGAACCAGGGCAGAAGTGTCTCTGTACTCACATGTATGTACATGCCCATACATGTGTTTGTACATACACACATATACAATGGAGCTAGCCAATGTTGTATTGAAGCTTCTGAAATTGGACTCAACACAATCTTTCCTTGTTTTGAATTGATTTTAGTTGTTACAGCCATGAGGAACTAACATATCAATTAAAAATAATATCCCATCTCATGGTTACTATTTGGCTTTACAAATATGCGTGGGTTATATAGGGAGAGTATTTATACCTCCCAATGTCCCTATCACTGGTTTAGTGTATTTCCTGATCATTTCCTGGCTGTGGAGTGGAAAAACTGGTCACAGAAGAAACAGTTTTAGAAGAGAGATAGAAAGGGGAGATAGTTTAGAGGTAGAGGAAAAGGCAAGGACACAAGTTCAGATCCCCAACATCACATGAAACAAAAGGCAGGTGCAGCACTAGAAAGAGACAGACAGACACTTGCCTGGGGCCCATACGCTAGCCAACCTCGCCTACATGGTGAGCTTCAAGACAACGAGAGAGCCTGCCTCTAAACACAAGTTACACGTTGCTTGTGAAACAACCCCCGAGATTGATCTCTGGCCTCTATGTGCACATGCACACAAAGTGAACATGGTCCTGCATGCAGACAAAATGTAGTGTGCACAGACATACCTAGCTACACCAAAAAAAAAAGAGAGAAAGGAAAGGTACCTTCTATTGGAGAAAGTTTGCCAATGAAGAATGAGGCCGGTAGTGCAATATGGTCTTGGGAATATTCATCGCTGATAAGAGCTCTCCATGGCTACTTTCTACTTCTTCTAGAGATTGGAGCTAAATTCCAAGGTGGCAAAGCACACTTTTAGCACCATGAATCATGGACAGGAATTTTCTGACCAGAAAAATCCCAGAATTCATGGCCGTTATTCAATTTCAAAGGAGAAGGCTAACTTTAAGTTCAGCACAATGTGCTAGGGTTTTTTCCCCCTGGACTTGACAACAAAAGCAATAAAAGAAACAGAAGCAGCAGCTACAGGATCTCCTTCACTCCAATCTCTAATCCAGTGACAATGCTAAGGTGCACATCCCTGCTGTCCCAGGACAACGCAATTGCCTCGATGTGCTTCAGTGTTCGTATCACCAAAACCTCTTATAATGCAGTGACGTGATTTAGCTTATGAAGCCCCTCTGCAGGCTCAAATTCACACATATTAAAAGCTATTTTGTACTGAATCCACCTTCCTAAGGGTTGTTTGGCTTTCCTCAGAGGTTGTCCCTTAGCTATGTGCTTGAACTGCCCAATTAGAATAATTCATTCTACAGAAATTGGAAGAATATGTATCCCTTTAATGAGATAATGTATCTTTCCTTGTCAGAATTCCCTACTTCCAGTGCAACCCACATAAGCTGCTGTCATAGTTTAAAATAGATGAAGAGATGTCCCCAATAGGCTCGTTTGCCCTCAGCTTCCAACTCACCATGCCTGCTTCCTGTTGCCAGGCTTCCACTCATCCATCCTGGGCTCTAACCCTCTGGAACCGTAAGCCCAAATAAACAGTTTCTTAATGTAAGTCGCTTTGGTCATGGTGTTTTATCATAGCAACAGATACGTACTAAGACAGCTGCTGTGAGGTTCTGTTGGCTTTTTCCACCTTTCTAAGTCTTCCTGTAACTTCTTTTTCTTCCCTTCGATCTCTATCTTTTGGGTCCTGGCAAGAACTTAAGTGTATTTTTTATGACACTCAGGACTTATTCTTTCAGGAAGTCTTCTACCCTATCTTTACCCAGGGATCTTTTGGTCAGCTATGTGGCTGTCCTTTATGCCAAACTCAGACTACATACCCCCTCCCAGCTCCCAACTATGAATATGTAACAAATTTTTCTTTCATACCAAAATAGAAAAGGCCAATTTGTCATTACTGATACTGAAGTGATGAGGTTTGAAGTGATTAGGAGAGACAGAAATCTTGGAGCCCAATAGTCTTTAGCTTTGGAGGCTGGGGAAATCCTGACAAGAGCTACATAGTAGACTTTCCACCCTCCTGTAAATTCTCTGCAGTTTCCACAGGCATTTCTGAGGACCAATAAGCTTCTGCACTGCCTCTGTTTTGCTCCTAAGAAACAACTTTTGAAATTTGAATATGACTAATTTTAAAGAAGTCATTCTTTCTTCCAGTTACTCAAACCCTAAAGAGTATGTCTGAGAATCCTCAACTGCTTCCACCCTGCTTCCAGCTTTGGGGTCTACATATCTTCTGAGGTGGTCATCACCCAAGGGACAGCAAAATGTAGCTGGGGGCTTGATGGCACCATTGCAGCTGGCCTTCCGTGTCTCATGGACAGGAAATATGTCAACATTTCGTAAGACATTGCACCTGGGATAGGGATCCAGCTGCCCACACTTAAAGACTCAACAGGAATTAAGTGTATGAAACGGTATAATAACACAAATTTCAATTGGTATCAACCCTTTTCAACACCAAATCTCACAGTCTGAAAATTCTCCAGTGTTGAAAGACAAAGAAAGAGGAGAAGAGCAAACAATTTGGGAAATGAGACGCAAAGCGAGCCAAATGCTCACAGAGCTGTGAAGTGAGTCTGCACACCAGCAAGATTCAAAATACGGATTAGACACAAGCTTCAGAACAGCTAAGCCTCGGGTATCCCCTCCCCAAGCTTTCCTGGATCCATCAAGAGTCAACAGACCTGGGGTGGGCCCCAGAAGTCTGCCTTGTGAACAAGCCAGGACTCTTCATTCATCTGCCTCTCTCCCATGGTAGAATTCTTTGAAACCCCATGCCCACTTGGGAGGTCCAGTTCCAGTAAGGGAAATTGACCTTGGAAAAGGTCAAATGAAGCTGCTTATGATCGAAGGCAGTGGCAATAGACATGGGTTTTTTCAGAGTCACTGATACTCATTCTGGGCAACATCAGCATACAGTATGGAGTTTAATAAATACATGGGAATGTTCAAATGCATGTTTTATCCCAGGAAAAGCTGTAAAATAGGAATGATGTCGTGTGGACTTCAGCGTACCACACAAAAGATCATGGGTACGGAAGGTAGCTACTTTCTAGTTAAGTCTGGTCTCTCAATCCAGGTAGGGTTGCTGATTGATAAGCCTCTGATACACAAAACAACAAGTTACTTTTCCCCTCTAATCTTTACAATAAAGTGTAACCGAGAACCAATCAGGAAATCTTTGGGTATTTGTAGTTCATATAGCCTCTTGTACACAGCCATAGCTACATTACAGGGACTGGAAGGTCGTATCTGTGGGTAAGGGCTCTTAATGCATAAGTCTGAGAGCCTCAGTTGGGATTCTCAGTATATGTGTATATGTGTAAAAAGTTAGGCATTGACATGCACACCTTTTCCCCCAATAGGTAGCCGTGTGTGTGTGTGTGTGTGTGTGTGTGTGTGTGTGTGTGTGTGTGTGTTTGCTTGCATATGAAACTCAGAGGTCATTCTTCAAATGCCTTCCACCTTGGTTTTTGAGATTCTTTTACTGACTTGGAAGCAATCAAGTAGGCACAACTAAGCTGGCTATCAAGGGAGTGCTGGGATATCTACCTGCCCCGGCCTCTCCAGAGCTGGGATTACGGATCTGTGCCACGTCCCATGGGTTCTGAAGATGAAACTCAGTTTCTTTTGCTTGCAAGGCAAGCACTTTACCCACTGCAGCGTCTCCCCAGCTCCCCTTCCCCTTTATGTACTGATGTTTCCAAGTCTCCATTTCAGGCTCCTTCCATGTTTTCGTCTTGAGTCTTTAATGATTACTTCTTTCCCCCAGACTTCAGCGATAATATAAAGTCTCTATTAAAATCTCCAGCATGGTCTTTCCTTTGAAATTCAAATGAAGAAACCCACAAATGGCTCAGCAACCCCAACTGAAATGTCTGAAAAAATCCAAACTCACCAAGGTTCCCCTTGACTTCCTTCTTGTCTCTAACACGGAGGGCCCCCTAAGAGCTGAAGCTGAATCTTCTCCCACACCCTATTCTTACCGCATCCCCTTACCTGAGCATGCCTAATATTAGCCCAATATCTAATAGTTTCCCCTTCTAACTATCTTCCAAACAAGTCCTCCAGACCTCTTTATAGGTCTATCTTCATCCAAAGCCCTAGGCTTCCTTCAGATTCCCCACTGGGAAGCAATTGAAAGCAAAGAATATTTAATGCATTGTTATTCTATTAATCTGAACTATACATGATTTTTATCTAACAGTCAAGAGCAAATAAGATAAATGAAAATGATCCACCTTTCTCTTCAGCTACTCAAACTGCCCCAGCAGACCACTAAGTGCAAATGTCAATTCTCACACATTGTAACACAAGGACTCTAGCATACACTTCTGCTATACCTGCCTGGATGACTAGACTGATGTATTGTCTTTTTGATCCAACCATTTTTCTCCCAGAAGATTCAGCAGTAATGGAATTAGAAAAGTTGAAGTCTTTAGATTTGAGGACATTTATTTGGAATAATCTTGAACAGATAAGCAGTTTTTATTCGTTTCTTTTTATGCTACTGTGGAGGAATCTAATATCTAATGGGCTCACAAGGTTGAACAGAGAGATGCAAAAATGTAGAAAGCATTGGTTCTTGCACAGTGTGATGGGGGAGCCATTTCTAGAGACGTCCTGAGCCTCAGGCTTAACAGACAGGTTGATCTTTGTGCAATAGACTGAGAGCAAGCCAGCCTTCATTCAGAAAAACAGGACTTCCAAAGAATTCTTGTTAAGGGTCTATACTCTAAAAAGTAGGTCTGCTGTACCCCTTCAGTGTATCCTTTCCCCACCCTCAAATGGTGTCCATGCTCTTCACACCCTCAGAAAGGAATTCCATGTGTGCTCATCTTCCTCCAGAGATCTAGGCTTCCTTCAGACCCTTGACTGGGAGACCACTCATATCTCTGATCTACCCTGATGCCTCTTCTATCAGAACCATCTTTCTGGAGCTCCTTTACCCAGACAGAACCACATACTCTTTTTTTTTTTAATTTTTTTATTAACTTGAGTATTTCTTATTTACATTTCGATTGTTATTCCCTTTCCCAGTTTCCAGGCAAACATCCCCCTAATTCCTCTCCCTCCCCTTCTTTATGGGTGTTCCTCCCCATCCTCCCCCATTGCCGCCCTCCCCCAACAATCACGTTCACTGGGGGTTCAGTCTTAGCAGGACCAAGGGCTTCCCCTTCCACTGAGAACACACACTCTTGAAGTCCACTATAAATCCCTAGAGTCATGTAGCTATAGGGAAATGTGTACAAACAGATATAATGACATCCTGAGACCTCTCCTCCTCGATACAGATGTTCACTCTTCTCCATGAATGTTCATTTCTAATATGGATTCATTTAAAGATTCAACTCAAGCATGTCTGCCCTTGAACTGTCAATCCTTCTTGTTTTACTCATCCCATTTTGACTTTGGGGGACAGTGCTCAAAGCTTCAAAGCTCCCTGAGCTCACTGCCTTTGCAGTTCTTGCTATCCTGATAGGCCATCTCATTGTGGACCTGAGTCCTGAGTGGACCATGGGACCCACTGGAGGGTCACCTCTTGTGTGCCAGAGATCCTGTGCTGGATGCAGTATGCAAATATGGAAGGAAGAATAAATAAAAGCTGCAGAGAAGCATGGTGTGTGGATGAATCGAGCTATTTCTTTCCATTATGTCCCTGGACAGTCAGGGAAGCATCAGACCGCATTCAGCCCACTCCCACTCAGACGAGAAACCATGGCCATCTCCTGCTCAGCACAAACAAGCTGGCACTCTCAGCATGAAAGCTGTCTAGGAAATTTTAAGTAATAGTGTGGTGTGGATAGATCTCATGAATATTCATGAACCAAGGGTCTAAGCAGCCAAGCTAAGCACAGAATTACAGCAATTATCTGAGTGATTTACACACACACAAAGCCAGCCCTAAGCAAAATTACTGAGGAAGCTGGAAGTCAGCTGTCCCTCTGTCTGGCACCACCCTGCTTCCTCTCAGGTTGCCCTGCAGGGGCCTCCTGCTTTCTGCCTGATTGAGAGTCTCTGTACCATTCATTCCCAAACCAGCTTTCTGCACAACCCCTTTCTCAGACCTCTTCTTGCAACTTACCTGGTTCCATTCTCCAAAGCATAATCAATTAACTGGCCAGAAAAGCAGACAGGGTGATTTCAGTGAAGGCATAAACGGGTCTTGCCTCTGTGTTTCAGTATCTCTGCTGATGGTGAGCCTTATTTAAAGGGTTGTTGCTATGACTCCTTTACCCAACTCCAAGAACAGGAGGTTACAAACAGATTTAGTAAATAATTAAATAGATGTGGAAGGGTGGCAAGAGCTGCATGATAAGCCAGGGTGTCACAGAGCCTTAGAGCAGGAAGGAAGTGCATAGACCATTTAGTCTACTTCACAGGCTTACTGTTCTGTGCACTAATAGATGACAGAGTACTATAATGCAAAACAAAAGTTACTCATGAGAGGATGATCAGCCTTTATTGTGATTTTTGTGCCCCTCAGAAAGGTGGGTATAATGTTAATCCCGTCCCATTATGCCTCTCTGTATGACTTTAGGCACACATCTGCAAGATTCTCATCTTATCTATCTCCTTACCATTTGTTTCAGAAACATTAGGGAAGATGACATTTGATTAAGGGGAAACACCTGGGGTGGGGATGGGGGTGGGGGACACTTGAACCACACAGCTGTCTAACCATCCAGATAAATGTCCCATCCTCTATCCAGCCACTATTGCCCCATTCCCCACCCCCAACCTCCTCCTTCTCCTGGGTCTTGGGAGTCCTGCATCCCAGACTTGAATTTGCTATAAAGTTGAGGATAACTTCAATTTCTGATCCATCTGTCTTCTCCGCCTCCCGATTGCTGTGGTTGTGAGTGTGTGTCGTCACACCCAGATCATGTGTTCGCTTTTAGCAACAGTTCTCAAAACTTTAATTTACACAGTTCAAAGCTCTTTGATTAACATGAAATAATTATAAATATTTCATTATGTGTAACGTGTAATGGTCAACCAGGGTAACTGCCAGTGAAGTATGGTTGAAGCATCCCACTAATAGCTACATGGATATACTGGAAAAGGCTGAAGCAGCCATCTTGGATCATAAAATAAAAAGCAAAAATGAATGCTGCAGATTAACAGGAAACAAAAGGGAGCTCAAATTGGAAGGTATGATGCTTTGGTTAAGTTTCTAGAGCAGTTAAAGGGGAAAGTAGCATGTTCTGGCTTGCCGTCTCAGGGATACAGCCCAACACGGTAGGGAAGGCATGATGGCAGTATTCTAAGACTCCCTGCTCCTAAATAGTTACACTGAAGCTACATTCCAGAAGCTAGGAAATGGGTCTGTTTCTTTCCTTGCCTCTACTTTCCTTAGCTGATGTCTCATGGTTCTGACATCCCTAGAGTCATCAGATCTCCATTGCAAGCTAGGGTTTGCCAACTCAGCTGAGCAAAATAACTTCTCAGAAAATCCTGGCAGGGACTCCAACTCTCCTTTTATCCTTTAGCTTCAGTGGCTCTCTGGAATGTTGTCCCAAGCCTCCTTGATCCCTTATTGCTTCTCACATGCCTGATGCCACTGCCTAGGTCTGCTGCTGGCTCAATATATAATGAGGACCCTTGGAGACAAAGCTGTAGTGACCTTTGTGTGCCTTGGTAGTTCAATCTGGAAAACCTCTTTCTTAGGCAGTGGCTTCCCAGCAGGGAACCTTTCAATCTCATTTTCAATTCAAGTTCTCTCCTTCCAAATTAGTTTGCATTTCCACAACTTGCAGCATTAGGTGTGCAGGGTCTTGCCCTCGTGGGATGCTTTCCATTGGCCCAGAGTAGATGGGGTTGAGAGCTTTAATGGGGTGAATCTTTTTAACAATTGCTGTTTCTTTCTCATCTGCTTTGTTGCATCTTGAAACCAATTTTCTTTCCTTACCAAACTGTACATTTGTTCATATCTTTCTGCTGTTTCTCACTTACAGACCAAATTGAGAGCAGGGAGCAATAACTATTCTATGGCATGAATTCTATTCTGAACCCAAACTTTCTTTATCAAGCACATTAGTCCATTACTTTTAAATTCAGCCTTACTCAACTTCTGAGGACATGGACAAAAAGCAGCAATAATCTTTGCCAGAATGGCCAATGGCTTCTATACCCAGTTTCAAATGGAGTCCTGGTTTCTCTGTAACTCCAAGAGCTGGACTTTCACTGATAGCCTTTCTTTTCAGCATTTTGGTACCACAAACAACAATTTTGATACACCATTATTCTTTGCTAACAACATTCTCTGACTTCTCTAGCACAAAGTTCCAGAATTTTCTATGTATGGTTAATGCTATTACCCTAGAGAAGAAAGGAGAGACCAAACATGTCACATAGTTCAGGCTGTTTGCCTAAGAACAGCTAGAAAAGTCAGCAGTTGGACATATTAAGTGGCCTCTGTAATAAAGCAAAAAAAAAAAAATTCAAAATGCATACAAGCTTGCTAAATTGCAATGTAGATTTGTGGACTGAAACTTAAGAACAAGGGTATTTGCAAGAAAAATAGTCATATGGCTGATTGATTGTGCTTGATTTTTAATGTACATAGAGAACAATTAGTTTTTTTATTAGTCAAATGAGGAGAAAAGGACTTGGTTGAGTAATTAACAAAGAAGAAATATAAGTAAGTAATAGACCCATGGCAGCTTATAAATGCACAAAAATCAATTTATTTGCTATTTATATTGTCAAATAAATTAGATTCCACAGAAAATTCACATTATACCAGACTATATTCCAAGCCAAACTGCCATAATCTTTACAAGTTCAGATGTTCCTGTTTATAAAAGATCATCATAACTGGCCATGTTGACTGTTGTAGGAGGGGTGGAGAGCATCATGCAATTCTCCTATGAGTCTCCAGCAACCCAAGCAGTTCTATGCAGTTCTGTCCTGACTGCACATGGCCTCGGGGTCTCAGGAAGGAGCTAGAGTATATGGGCTGGAGAAAACTAATGGGTGGGATCTATCTATAAAGTTATGAAGAAATTAACATCCATGCCAGCTGAAGACTTTCCGGTGCAGTTGCTTTGGGGTATTGAATGTTTCTATCAGTAACCCCTCACCCATGCTCTGTAAGTAGCTGCAATAGACTTATGAGTTCTCCAAAGGGAACTTTGATGGAATCAAGCTTGGCTTTGTTCATGAGCCCTCAGAAGGAGGGGATAGACACTGTGTAGGTCTACCTTATCCAAAAGAAAATTCTCACAACCCTCAGAGAAATCTGGTTAAGAAATGTGTGATTTACAGTGACGTGGCAATGACAAGCTGCAAACATAGAGTTTCATTTATTTTGGTTTATTAATAAAATGAAGAGCTGAGAAAACATATGCATTCAGTTTGATAGCAAGTATTTTCAAACATCATGGAGGGGGAAAGATGACACAAATGAAAAGTTTCCAAATATTTTGTCTCTTGAGCTGTGGATGGATGGTGGCATACACCTGTAATGCCAACTGTCTGAAGACAAGAGGATCACTACCTTGGAGCCAACCGGAGGTTATGTAGTAAGATCTCAGAGGGGGATTTAAAAATGTTATTCTGGGAAGTTTTTAAAAAGAATCTATGTTATTTGTAACTTTCCATATTGGTTCTAATATTGCATAATTAATTTATAGTCAGAAAAGGTAGTGGTCACCGTCCTCAATGGTACATCAAAAATCAGAGGAAGGAGAATATCACCTGATATTTAGAAATTTTGCAACATGGGATCTCTGTGTCTCTTACACATATCCCTGAGATCTCTGATATAAACATGTTTTCTTCAGGTAAATTTCATATGTGACAGTCAGATTGCATGGACACCCCTGTGCTTTTTACTACTTAATATTTATTATCTTCTTTCTCAATGGACCAAGGTATTATGTATACATGGAAACCTATGCAAAGGGAAGTGGCCAATGTTAACTTACTATGGCATACATCCTGGATCCTTCGTACCCTGTGTGGAGGATTAGAGTCTACTGTATGACGGACCCAGCTTGGTCTTGTTGTGTCAAATAGAGAAGTACAATGGATAGCATTCTTCAGGCCTTTCAAATAAAATGAATAAAATGGAAGCTTGTCCTCTGCACTGTTTTTGTTTACTTCAACCCAGATTTTTTCATTTTATCTGTATTTTACAAAAACATCTGACTACATAGATTGGAAATTAAAAAATATAAACAAATAGCAGTTCAGACACCTGTTCTATCACCAAGAATGCTCTCATGCTCTGGGCACATGCTGTGGATAGAGTCTCCATTCCATATAGGCCTAATCCAACTCTTCTGATGATGGCTCCAGGCACCAAGGATGCCACAGGAATGGAAGAAAATGCAAGTATATTTTCCTCTGATGATCTCTGTTCTCAGAGATGTCACCAAGCACAAAAGAGTTCATCTGACACATTAATGCAAGCTTCCGCTTCCTTGCTTACCCACCTGGTCTTTCTAAGCCTCCTCCATTGCTGTAAAATAATTCCATGGCATGCAGATACAGATGTCCATGGAATTTGGGTTTTCTTCTACTGTGTTCCTACCCTTCTGAGAAGTGGTACCAGATGCCATTTAAAAGAGATGTATGGATGATGTCTTGTTTGTATCTTAGGATGCTGGCTGACTGTAAAGGCCCAGGGAGGACCTACAACTTTGTCAAAGGAACTCTTGGTTTTATGAAGGCAGCAATGACCTCACTCTCATGTACCATCCCTTTGGTTACACAGCTTCATGGCCCAGCACATTCAAAATTAGCACTGCATTGCTATATAAAAAGAATGGTGTGAGTTCCATCCACATAAATCAGGATTTTATATTGATAGTAAGAGCTTCCCTAGTTCTTGAGGACAGAGTAATCCTTCCATTTTGTTATGGTATTTGGAGTGAGATAATTTCATTTACTTCTTGCAGAATCTGGAGGCATCGTATGTCTTTATCACTTGCTTTAGTAAATAAAGGCTTATAATGCTTTCCATGTCCCCCTTTCATGTTGTCATTTAAAGCAGGTTATTTTCTGTAACCCTTGGAAAAGTAACCAATATATACATCAGAGCCCACATATAAGCTGGTCACAGTGGACAGTGCAATTCTAAGTAATACAAAGAAAATTGTGCTTACAAAGAGTTCCTTGCAGCAACCTCCACATTTCACAGAAGTTAATGAGCCCAAGGTCAGAGGTCAATCTCTGTATGAACCACTTAAGCCCAAACTGGAGCCAAGCCCTGTCCCCAGAAGAAAGCTGTACCCTGTCACAGCTTTCCCGTAAATGTCAGATGAGGGCCCCAAATGGAACCAACATAATTGTGGGCAACTTCACAGTTTCCAGTCATTTACAAAAGAGCCATAAAGTCATCACATACAGCCACACTTCCCACCATTCTTAGATGCTTACATTCAGAAAATATGTTTGTACTGTTCATTCCCTTTAAAATGTGTTTATCACAACAGGATTTGAAAGATAGGATAAGTGTTGTTACTTTTATCCATAAAGAAACTGATGGCAAAAATGATGTTCCCCACATGCTAATAGTCCACTGAAGTCTAGTCTGATGCCAATGACAAGGAACGTGGAAGGAAACAGAGTCATCATGTGTGAATGGTGAGGATTTTTACCCTTGTACACTTTTTATAAAGTCAGCTATTTGCAGTTATCACATAAATTAAGATGATGCGTAGGTGGAAAAGTGTCCTTCAGACACCATAGAAATTGTCACAGGCAGACATTGACAGGAAGGTTGAAACTGTGAGGTCTGAAAGGTAAGCTGGCTGCTCCATCAAAAGATGACTGGTGGGGTTGGGGATTTAGTTCAGTGGTAGAGCGCTTGCCTTGCAAGCGCAAGGCCCTGGGTTCGGTCCCCAGCTCTGAAAAAAAGAAAAGAAAAAAAAAACAGATGACTGGTATGGGCTCTGCCCCAGTACCAAGGAGGGAGGATGTCCATGAGAAAGTGACAAGACCTGAGTTCTAATGTCAGATAGGATCAAACAAGCTTGACCTGGTGTCTGTTGTAATAGGAGTTCTCTGGAAGATGTTTAAAGCAAGGGCCTGGAGTAAGATGGTCTTTAAAAACAGAAGTGCCTTGTTAAAAGGTATTGGTGGGTTTGGTCATGAGAATTGAACAATGAGGAGAACTTACTATGGATTAGATCAAAATGTCCTATAAGAAGATGTAGAAAAAGTGCTGCTCTGACCAAGGCCTCAATGGAAATGAAAAGCCTGTGCCTTGATGTCCAACTGCAGGCCTCCCTAAGAAGAGCATAAACTCACATGAAGGGACCTTGCACAGTAGAGCTCTGATAAGCATAGATCTAGATGCCATCTGCAGACCACTCAGTACATTGTGGAAGCCAGCCCTTCCTGGAGGTTAGGGCTGCTAAGGTAGGTCACATGTCTTGCTATGTCTCTCACAATCAGTTATGGAGACAGAGACTCTATTAGAATTCAGAGAAGTGGAGAACATCTTGCTAGCAGATGTGGACATCCAGAGAAATAACAATCTAAGATCTGGCCATCTTGGACAGAAGTGGTTCTCAACCTGTGTGTCCAGACTCCTTTGGGGTTCCATATCATATATCCTGTGTATCAGATATTTACATTATAATCCATAACAGTAGTGAAATTACAGTTATGAAGTAGCAACAAGAATAATTTTATAGCTGTGGGTCACCACAACACAAAGACTGTATTTAAAGGATCACAGCATTAGGAAGGCTGAGAACCATGGCTTTAGTCAGTTCCATACCACAGGATACAAAACAGAGGCTTATACAACTTACATAATTATAGCCAGTCATGATGCCTGACAGCTCATATGAGGTTAGGACAAAGGAGATGTGTTCAGATCCCACTTTTCTCAGCCTCAGGAAATCTTCTACTGTAGTGTTCCAGTTGTCGACCACATAGATTCCCTTCTCTTTCCCATGGCAACTCACATCACATGAAGGCACCTGAACAACCCAAGGTGATATCATGAGGAGAGTCAAGGTAGAATCTTCAGCTTCTCATTCAGCAGTCTTGCTAGCTTACTTTTCTGCTGATTTTAGCATTTTTATAACATTTCATTTGCCTGTGAACTGCATCTGGTTTCCAGATGGAAACATAGTTGAGCAATGTAGATCTTTCTTGGATTTTTCCCTGACATACAGCAACAATACATAAAGCACAGGCCAACACAGTATAAAATTTTGACATAAAATATTCTATGACAACAGAAGGAAATATGTGATGCCACTGGCTTTATAAAGGACAACAAGTAAGAAAATGAAAATTTTGTTCTAGGTCAGTGGTTCCCAACGTATGGGTCATGACGCAGTTGAATGACCCTTTCACAGGGGTTGCTGGTTAGATATCTTCCGGCATATCAGGTATTTACACTATGATTCACAACAGTTAAAACATTGCAGTCATGACGTAGCAAAAATTAATTTTATGGTTGGGAGTCACCACAACATGAGAAATTGTTTTAAAGGGTTAAACCATTGGAAAGGTTGAGAATCACTGCTCTATATGGAAATATGAGAATACCAAGTTCTCCCTTCTACTGTGATCCAAAGCACTCTGACCATTTGGATACAAAGACTGCCAGCCCATAGCATAAAATAAAAATAAATAACAATAGAAAATGCAGACATCAAGACTCATGCGATAGTATCCTTCTTATTTGCCAATAGATGACCTGCTTTAGATTGTTCCTGGCAACAGACAGAATGTGTGGTTTTCCATACTCTGGCCTTGTCCCCCAATATCCCACTCTGTGTGACCTTAGCATCATGTTCTTCATGTTCTGATTATTTCCATTTGGTACAAGATGAGCTTTTGCCAATTTGGATGGCATGAGTGGGTTTGCTATTGGATGCTGACCACTTCTATAGTTTGGAGCTGGCCTAGCAGGCTCTTCATCTACATATCTGTGTGTACGTTTGTCTGTGTGTTGGGGGAATCAGGTAAATGGGCTGTACATGTCAGGGGGTAGGTGTTTGTGTATGTGTATGTTTTTCACATGATATTTGGGTGCTTGTGCACATGTTTTTGAAGACCATAGTTCACATTCAAGTTTTATTCCTCTGGTAACTCCCACTTTGTCTCTGGAGATAGGGTCTTTCACTGGAGGTGCCCATGTGGGCTAGACTATCTCAAAGAGGGAGATGATCAGTAATTTCATCCCGAACTGAGGAACTCCCTCTTCCACATTTGTGTTTTGACTGACTTGATCTTGTACAGGTCTTGTGTATGCTGTCACAGCTAGTATAAGTTCACATGTGTGACTGTCATATTATCTCTAGAAAATATGGTTTTGCTCCAGTACTGGCTCTGACTCTTAAAATCTACTCCCATGCAATGATTACTGTGTCCTAGGATGAAGGAGTGAGATATAGATGTTGCATGTAGGACTGAGAACTCCATACTCTATGATCCTCTATACCTTGACCAACTGTGGATCTCTGTGTCAATCACCATCTACTGCAAAGAGAAACTTCTCTGATGAGGGATGAGAGATGTACTAGTCTATAGGTTAGGAGTCAGTTACTAGTAGAATAGAAGTAGAAGGTTTTTCCTTAGGATCTATCTAGCTTCAGATTCTTGGCCTCTGTAATACTGCTAAGTGTGAGTTCCATCTTGCCAATCAGAAAATCTCTAGTTTCTCCAATAACAATAATACCACTATTAAAAAAAGTGCCCATGTCTTTCCAGGCTGTCATTATTGTAGCTCGCAGCATCCACAAAAGTCTAGGACTAGTGATTACTCTTCTCCCTAGGCCATGTATATAACATCTTGCAGAGTTATGAAAACTAATGAAGACACAAATCAGGGTTGAGATTCATTTGAAAGGTATAGAAGAGGAGAGGAAAGGAAAAGGAGGAGGAGAGGGGGAAATTAGGAAGAGGAGAAGAGGGGAAGGGGAAGAGAAGGGAGGGGAGAGGAAGAAAAAAGAAAGTCACAGGGGAGAGGAAGAGAGGGAATGAGAGGAGGAGAGGAGAGAGAAGGGAAAGGAGAAGAGAGAAGAGGGAGAGAAAGGGAACACAGGAGAGGAGAGGACAGGAGAGGACAGGGAAGAGAGAAAAGGAGGGGGAGGGAGAATAGGAGGGATGGGAGGGCAGGGGGAGGTGAGGGGAGGGAGAAGATTAGAGGATAGGGAGGAGGGAGGGAAGGAGAAGAGGAGAGTATGGGGAGGGCATGGGAGAGGAGAGAGAGGAGAAGGAGGAGAGGGAGAGGAAAGGAGAGGAGAGGAGGGAGGGGAGGAGAGGGGGGAGGAGAGGAGAGGAGAGGAGAGGAGAGGAGAGGCGAGGAGGGGAGGAGAGGAGAGGAGGGGAGGGGAGAGGAGAGGGGAGGAGAGGGGGAGGAGGAGAGGAGAGAGGAGAGGAGAGAGAGGAGAGGAGGAGGAGCGGGAGGAACCCTATGGAACTTTGTTGAGACTTAGGGAATGACAGAGCCTTCTACACCTTCTGGTTTCTTTGCATTTATTTTTGATTGCTATTTTCTGAGGCATAAAAGATGTTATGGTTCAAAATCAATCGTGTTTCTCCCTAAACTCATCAAAGCTCCAGCATGGTGATATTTTTCAGATAAAGTCCATGGAGTAGATGGGTGTAGAAGAGGCCTGCTGAGTAGTGTCTTAGGCATATGATATCAATGTCTTTCAAGAAGGATCAGAGAGTTCTGCTTCCTAAAACTCAAGGCCATTTGGGGTGGAGGATGTAGAGCATTACAAGCCAGAAGGTAATTTCTTGAAGTGAACTACATAGTACCTAGGCCATGTTCTTCCCAGCCTCTGAGATAGTGAAGGATAAACCTATTTCTTAGTATCTCACAGTCTCTGAATTGTATTATGGTGGCTAAAGCTAGCTAACACAAAGGAACATCTTCCATGTCAAGCCTGGAATCATTTTTAGCGTTACCACTTAGAGGAACAGCACTCCCCGTTCCACCCCAGCTGCCCTTGGCTTTACCATATTTCTCATTGAGGATCCAGTGCACTTGTTCCTGGCTGTGTTTCCCTGCATTCTTTCTTCACCTGTCCTTAATGAGAAAGAAACTGAAGTGAGTGAGTGGCAAGATGCATCAAATTACTCTCTCGAGCTGTGGCAGCCATTTCGTGCTTCCTAGATGGGATATAAATGCTGGGACATTTGTATACAAATTGAGCAAACATGCAAATCGGTAATCTGGGACTAAAAAGACACAGAAACGATCTTGGAAAATGCATTTAAGGAAAAAAATTACAGTATCATGTTGGTAGACATAAAAGAACTTTGATGAAAGCAGCTGTTAAATTGTTAATTTAACATAAAGATGGAGCTGATGATTCAAAAATGATCAAGTGGGTTGCAGATATTCTGTGCTCTGAATAGCATAGGCTGCAAGGCGCTCAGCCCCATCTATGGCTGTAATTGGGGCTTGCATTCTATCCACATTAGCAGAACTGTTAATAAATCACACGGGCAAGAAATGAGGAATTGAAGCTCTCCAGGTGTTTGATAATGCCTCAAATATCCTCACCACATGTTCCATAGAAGTCAAGCGAGTTCATAAGCACGGCTTAGTGATCATTCACCGCACAGCTCTGGATTCAGCCTGGTTAATTCTATAGGACGAATTCAGTTACAGGCTGAGCTCATTATGTGGCTGACTCTGCCTGAACCTCAAGACTCTTGGATCCTTCACATAGTAGGGATCTATGTCCACTAGACAACTTGGCCATTTTCTTGAATCTCAGCTTCTCTCTCCCTGTCCACATCCATCCCAACCAAATGTACATATAGAAAAGGATTTTGTTAAACAGAACAGTGAAAGGCTGCTTACTGGAGGTATATTTGTATGTTTAATGTTAGAATTATTACAAAGATTATTCCTGGTGTTGCAACTAAAAGCATGCTACCTGAGTTGTGATTAGATGCAGACTGAAAGGCTGGTATTTAATAGATATGGTACTAGAAATGAAAGAACCTGTTAGAACAAATACTATTGTCATAGTTATAATTGTTACCATTGTTTTGAAAACCAGGTTTTATATGTGGGCCATATTGACCTTCAATTATGGTCCTTCTGCCTTAGCCTCACAGAATGAAAATTTCATAGAATATATCCTCATGCCTGGCCAGAACCTATCTTAAAAGTCAGCTATGCACAAGACAGGACTGTCTATACAATGCTTCCAAGTATGCATGTGAGACATGAGTTTGATCCCCAGAACTTAGATAACAAAGCCAAAAATGTAGATTGTAATCTCAGTGCTGGGAAGGCAGAGATAGGTTGATCCCTGTAGATTGAAGGCCAGCCAGCCAAGCCCACTTGTCAAATTCCAGGCAAGTGAGAGACCCTATCTTGGAACAAACAATCAAAACAAATTGGAAAACAATTAGATGACACTGGAAAACATCTAGTGATAAATAGTCCCCTCACAACTTAAGGTACATTCAAGGAAAACACAAAGCCCAAAAGCTAAGAGCTAGGAACTAGTGTCCCAGGAAAAAGAAATCATTCTGGTTTAAGATGGTGATATGTTTCATGTGGTGTTGTGGCTGAGAGTAAAACTAAGCATGTGTTGTTGGCATGGCCAGCATTAGCAGAGTTGGAAGAGAGGGATAGCAACAACAGCTCTATTTGTCCCAGCTAAGCAGTTCACCTAGAAGCACTATCTTCAGATACTTATAGAGGATGTGTTTAACACATTCGCAAAGGCAGTATTCAGAGAATAGCATCTTAGATGACTAATTTAAAGGCAGGAGATGAATCTTTGGGGAGGGGAAGGGAGGGAAGGGTATTGAAAAAGCAATTCAAAGTTTCTATTGGTAAATTGTTCATTATGTAAGTGGGAGGACTAGAGTTTGACCTCCCAGAATCCACCTGAAAAAGTTGGGTTGATAATGAATACATAATCTGAGCACTGGGGAAACAGACAGACAGATCCTTGGAACGCATAGTCAACCAGCCTAGGGCAGCCAGGGAGCCGAAAGCCAGTCAGACGTCCTGTCTCAAAGGTCAAAGTGACATTGGATATTGATTACTGGCTTTCATACACATGTACACACACATAAGCATATGTACACATGCAGCCCACGCACACACATGCACATTCAGAAATATAGTATAGCTTTCTTCAAACACTAGCCAGACATCATAGGAAACTGTAACCAGTCTCCAAGACTCTGAAGGGCTTTGCATAGTAAACATTACAGAAAAGGCTAAAATGAGCAGAGATGTCCATGATAGGGAGAGCATTTTTGATATTCAGAAATACTTATGGTAAGACAGCCTCATGGCATGTGAGACGGGAACCCTATGACTGTCATTGTATTCAAAAAAATATTTATCAGGCACATATAGTATTCAGCATGCAACTTTAGGGAGTTAGGCTTCAAGTGGTCTGCAAGGAGTTGCTCATGTCCTTAGCAACTTTACAGCTCTGTGGCTGAAATGGCCACTGTGCTCATACAAAACCATAGACCATTCGGTGACAGAGGCCAGAAAGAGGCAATGCTGAAGCAATGGGAGCAAGTGCCTCTCCTGTGTTTGTGGCAATGGCTCATTCCTCCCTAGTTACCCGAATTAAAGACTCTGAAGCTTAGGTACGAATAAAACTCTGTATTTTGGATAGAAGAGATAAATGCTGAAGTCATATTCAAGAAAAAGATTCAGCAATTAAGAGGAACAGAAGAAGAAGTATTTTCCAACCACATTGTTCCCAATGCATTTTTGGAGCCTGCCTTTCAAAGGATGTAATTAGGGGTAATGAGGTGCAAAATTTCATGTACAAAAGATGATCTTGTTAAGGGCAGTCTAGTCAGACGGTGCACTAAAAATGGATTGTAACTCGTTGTGCACTTGATGTCAGTGCCTCACACCCCCGGCTTTCCTCCATAATCAAATCCCGTAAGGTCTTAAGAGAATCAGAAATTTCAAATCTCCTCTGTGAACAATTATTTGATTCTTCCCTTTCCTAGTCTCAAAAGTAGCCCGACTTTCTCACAACCTGCACTGATGGAAGGACTTCAGTTCTGTTCATTGCTCAGTTACATTCACAGGCTCGACAGAAAACAAACAGCCCTGGCCAGAGCTGACTCTGTGAGATGCAAATTTTCCTATCAAAATGTGAATGCCAAGAGCATGGGCAGACTCTGGGCAGTGTTTCTTAGACCCTGTCTTTGCAAAATACATTTATCAACTCCGATCTACTAGCTCCTGGCTAATAGAAAACTAAATGTTCTACCATTTAAAGTCAACATGCTCAGTGTGTGTTCTCACCTAAACTAGAGGAACAGAAAACACAATGCATGTCATTAATCTGGAAATTGACTTTTGCTCAGAAAATTGTGTGTGTGTAAGAGAGAGAAAGTACATGTGTGTGTATGTGTGTGTCTCTGTGTGTGTTTGTCTCTGTGTGTGTGCGTGTGTGTGTGTGTGTGTGTGTGTGTGTGAGAGAGAGAGAGAGAGAGAGAGAGAGAGGAGAGAAAGGGAGAGGGAGAAAGAGAGAAAGTACGTGTGTGTGTGTGTGTGTGTGTGTGTGTGTGTGTGTGAACATGAGTACCACCATGCACAAATACACAAGTGAAAGCCAAGTAGGAGGTTATCTTTTCCTTGTTCCCATGCAGATATCTGAGAAAAACCTTAGGTTGTCAGACTTATGTAAGTGCCTGACCCCCAAACCATCTCCCTGACCCAAGTATTTAAATTTTTAAATATTTTAAGAAAAGGCTGTATTATATTAGTTCAGATTATGCATTTGCAAAACCCATTCTTTCCTCTTACAGAAGCCCGACACTGTTGGAAACTTCTATGGAAACCATACCACTCAAACTTTATGACTCAGTGCTACCTAGAGAACAAGTTCAACCAGACTCAATGCAAAACGAACCACACTCCAGGCCTGGTAGGCAGCAACTGTTCACAAGTACAGGCTGATTTTTATCTCACAACTTTATTTATGCAAGAATTCATGTTACAATTGAACCCCCCCCAAAAAAACAAAACCCTTTCATATCTAAAGTGTCTCCTCATTGCCCATAAACTCTGTACTGAAATGCCAGGAGGAGAAATCAAGGTGATAAAAAGTGAGAATGTGAAGAACACTGTGCAGTTTGTCATTTGGTCTTTGTTCTAACAGATATAAGGATATAAGGTTCTTAAGCCTAAGAACCAAATAGCATCATATTAACAGCAACGTCTCCATGGAATGTATGGAATAGTCACTCAGCTTCCACTCAGAAATCCTTACCACTGCCCAGTCTTATAGAAATTTGTTGGTGCCTTTCTCTCCTTGCTACCTTGGAGACAGCTCTGGGAGGCAGCCCATGAGCTGTATGTTCAAGGCCAGTACAGATAGATCCTTTCTACTCTGTGAAGTAATTCCCTCCACATGACTTGGTCTCCACGTCCTGGGAAGAAGTGTTTCCATGGAAGATCACCCATACGTAAAGAACAGCACTAAGATACCCTAGTTACTCGTCTGAAAGCTTCACCAAGACATGGTAACCGTGCAGTAGAAACTAAGAAAAGCACAAGGATTTTGATCATGTCATCCCAGAGCCAGGCAGGTCGCAACCTATAATTTATCCCACTGCTGATCCCTTCTGCACTGTGGCAATTATTAATTTTCAATTAACATGAGAGCTGGAGGAGAGACTCAGGGCTAATCTACCGCAGAGTTGGTGCCTCAGGAATGGAAACAGGCAAGGAAGGAAGGTTGATGCTGACAGACAGCCTGTTACCTGTTTGCTTGCTCAGTGTCTGTAGAGCCAGATGTGGCATGGCTACCGCTGGGGAATTTGCAGAGTCTAAGTAGACAGGAAATGACACAGTAGGAAAGCCATACATCAGAGGTGAGAGCCGCTGAGAGATGCTTCACGCAACTACTGTAAAAAGACTTGCCACCTACCAGTACCAGGGACAGGCAGGAATAGGGACTATACAGCCTCTCCAAACTCCCTTAGATTCTTTCACTTATAAATTTAGTGAAATGGGTGCCAGGTATAGCATTTGACTGTGTGACAAATGGCAAGTGAGTTAACCCCTCTGAAGTTTGATTCCCTCAAGATGCAGTAGAAAACTCTATCTACCCATGCAGTAGAACTTTCTTCCAAACAAACAAAAACAGGTACCTAAAATTGGAAGTGGGTATTAGGCTGGGGTGGAAAAATTAGGGGCCAAGTTATGGAGTGCAGAGGTAAATATCCGAACACATTGTGTGCATTGTAAAATTGTCAAAGATGGTATAAAGATATTATATAAAAAGATGGACTCAAGAAAGTTGTTGTGGAGCTGACCATCTGTGACCCCCAGCAAGATGTAGTGTCTCTTTTCTCCCTGTAGTCCTCTTACACACTGGAGCAAAGTGCAGCCTGACCTCAGAATCTATGACCTCTTTCCAGTTGGTACTTTCTCTTTCCAGTTGGTTTGTTTGCTCTCTGAGAGATGGATGAAACATAAACAGCTCAGTAGTTGATTCCCTGGGAAACAGCACTTAAAGCTGGAAAAAAAATCACCTGCTTTCTTCTCATGAGCAACCAACTAGGAGCTGTTCAGTGAGTTCTCATTACTGGAAAAAAAACAAAAACAAACAACAAAACCCAGCAAGTCCACAGTATTCAAAAGTAGGTTAGTGACAGTGTAATTCTCTGCTCACCTCTTGATGAACACAAGTGCAGCCAATGGGCTTCAAATCCTCCAGTCTGTAGATGTAGCTGAGGTCAGCAAAGGTCTCATCAGAGTTGTCACAGAGACACCCATCATTCTGAGGACAGCTGCAAGGCTTCCTCTCCTTCTCTTCCTCTTCTTCCTCCTCTTCCTCCTTCTCCATTTTTAGCTAAGATTTTTTAAAAAACAGTTTTAATTATGTTTTTGGTTTACATGGCTTACATTAACTTGTACATGTGATATGTTAAAAAAAGACATAATCAAGTCATCTATACCATGCTCTACTGAGCTTTTAACTTATATTTAATACATTCTGAGCATAGATACACAGTGGTTGAGTCTAGGCTGTTCATTAGAATATTTAAGGGGAAGAGAGTATATTAAGTGTAGACTTATCTGGCTGGTGTTTTCCACGTCATTTCCTCTTGCATCCCATTATTTGCTTGTTGCTGTGATGGGAATATATCATGATACAAAACAACTTATAGAAAAAGAGCTGGTTTGGGCTTATAGTTCCAGACAGATGAATTCCTCATGGCAAGGATGCACATTGGCAGGTAGGCATGGTAGCAGGAGCCGGAAGCTGTGAGCTCACACCTTAACCACAAGCCTAAGGAAGGGAGGGAGAGGGAGAGGGGGAGGAGAAGAGGGAGGGGAGGGGGAGGAAGAAGGAGCTCTCTCTGGCGATGCACTGTCTTAAGCAAAGCTGTACCACCTGAACAACCCTGCAAAGCACAACCGACTGGGGATCAAGTTACAAACGCCACTGACTTTGGGAGCCATTCTCTATTTTTTTTTTTAATTTTTTTTCATTAACTTGAGTATTTCTTATTTACATTTCGAGTGTTATTCCCTTTCCTGGTTTCCGGGCCAACATCCCCCTCTCCCCCTCCCCTTCTTTATGGGTGTTCCCCTCCCCATCCTCCCCCCATTGCCACCCTCCCCCCAACAATCACGTTCACTGGGGGTTCAGTCTTAGCAGGACCCAGGGCTTCCCCTTCCACTGGTGATATTACTAGAATATTCATTGCTACCTATGAGGTTGGAGCCCAGGGTCAGTCCATGTATAGTCTTTAGGTAGTGGCTTAGTCTTTGGGAGCCATTCTCATTAGAACAATCATACTTTTAACTGCATTGTAACTTCCATTGTAATGCATTAATTTTATTAATTCGGCTATCATCCTTTCTTTTTCTTTTAGCTGCGTCTATGCATCTTAAATCTTTATAGTTTTAATTTTTACCTCAGCTCTTCTTTTTAAGATGGTTGAACATGTACAGATGGTCTCCAACTCGAGATGGCTCATCTTAGGAATTTTTGACATTAAAGTTGTGAAAGGGATGCATATTTAGGAGGCATCTTGCTTCAGATTTTGAACTCTGATCTTTCCTGGGTAGCCATATGTGCTGCTATGGCTTTGCAGGCTGATAACTTCAGAGAGCCATGACTTTGGGTCAGATCTGAGATCAGGAGAGGAAAAGACCAAAGTTTTGCTCTAGAATACCCAGTTGCTAGGCTACAAGCTTAGTAAGAAAGTTTATTAAATACATTTCCATCTTTAACTGTCCATGAGTTCTCAGGAAGAAGTCATTGTAAGCCGACTACTACCCATGCGACCCTGTATACTGTATATTCTTGGTTGGTTTCTATTTCATTTGCATACATTATTTTCACTACTAGGTCTTAGAAAGAAAGGGCAGCACATTTTCATCAATACACACAGTGGTTTTCTAATTAGGGCCAAAAAATGTTCAAATTAACATTACTTTGTTGTTGTTGTTGCTGTTAAATGAAAAGAAATGAGCAAGCCAAATGCTTAGGGAACTCAAAGCTCATCAAGTGACACATGGAAAGCAGACTTCCAAAGGTGCACCTTACAAATGCATATACCTTCAATAGCACAAGCCAGCCATACTTGTCAACTGTTCCTCTTACACTTTACATTCACCGCTCATCAGTCCCTGGCCCAGTGAGACTTTTTGATATGTATAGCATGCTCTGTTTTTCCTTCTCATGTAATTTTCCAGATATACAAAAGCCCCAATACTAACCTTCATGTGTGGTAAGTGTAAGATTAACATGACAGTTAAGTCAGGGCTCACACCCACAGGTTAATCAGTTATTTCTCAGTCTCATCTCCCCAAAATATACCATGAAGGGGCTAGGGATATAGCTCATCCATAAGGTGCCTACTACATAGGTAGAAGGAGTTGAGTTCATATTCCTAGACTCCATATACAAGTAAGCAGGGATGGCAGTTCACATCTGTACCTAAAAGCTGTAAATGTGGAAATAGGAAGGTTCTTGAAGCCCTTGATGAATGAATGAGTCTATGTTTCAGTAAGAGATCCTGTCTCAAAAAGTGAAGGGGAAGAATGGCCAGGAAAGTCAGCTGGCATTGACCTTGTGTCTCTATCTCGGTATCACAGAGATGAGTAAGTCCTCACACTCACATGCTCACACAGGCACACTAACAAGTAAACCCACTCCACAGACACACAACAGTGCATGTGTGTGTACACACACACACACACACACACACACACACACACACACACAGTTTTCTCAACAAAGAAACATTCAAGTCACTAATATTGTCTTCTTTTGTCAGTTCTACTTTTTAACTTTACATTTTGAGTATAGATTCATTGTGGTTATCAAAGTTGAACCATCAGAATTATTAAGGGGATGAAAGAATCCATACAAGTTTGAGGATTACTAATCTAGAGAAAGGATGAAAAGTGCCAAGGACCTTCCTCAGTTTGGAGAGGGGGTCCTGAGGAAGGGATGTTTGCAAGTGGTGGAAGAAATGACTCAAAGTCAATTGTGGGTACAAGCTAACAGCTCTGTGTTCTGCTTAAGCTGGTTCCCAGACAGCTATGTAGATAGCTCAGCTCTTACAGGCCAAACTCCAGTCTTTTATTTACATGTCATTCAATCATTACCCCAGGTTCACTTTTGATTATCCCGTGAATCAGCATCTTATGACCTTAGCCCTCTGAGTCTAAGGAAAAGACAGGGACAGCAAGTACATGCTTTTAACAGAGCAAATAATTCAGACATCTGAATACATTTCATTTGTAAGCACAGACAATAAGCTAGCTGGGTGGGATCAAGTTCTGAGATCACCATTAGGCCTGGACCTAAATTTGCTCTGTCCCAAGCTGAACTTGAAATCAGAAGTCTACCTGCTTTTATATCTTTCTGACAAGCTGACTCATTAGAGCAGTTGCCTTTGTTCTATTATATCTGTGAAACCCCTCACACAATTCACACTGCATCCTTATATTATGCATAGTTGAGAGATTATACATTCTTAAACTCATGTTTTCAGAATTGTTTCCCACCACCTTAAGGGCTGTCCTGAAGGTCACAGTGTTTGCCATTTTGCTGAGGAACACATTCTCACCTCCTAGATTTGTGCTATTTCTAATTATCAGGCAGTCATGAACCTTGGCAAGGAGAACATTCCCTGAAGGAGGACCAGAAAGGAAATTATATATTTTATTATTATACAAACAAGACCCATGCTCACAGCAACCATCAACACTCCTGAGACCCATGTTCTGCTGACTCTGCTCCAGGGGCTGGAAACCTTGTCACACTGTCCTTTCTATGGCCATTTAGGACTCTTCAGTAAAGTAGAAATAAACGTTAAAATATTCTGAACATTGACAGTGAACATGGTCAACTGGGTAGATCTTAAATCTGAAATCTGAGATAGTTCTCTAAAAGTTTGTTCATTTCTGCTGTAGTTTCCAGGAAGGCTACATTTTAAAGCTTAGCCATAAGAATTGATTTTGGTCATAAAGAGTACTCATGTCTTCCTGAGCCCTAAAAAACTCAGAGCCAAATTGGTTGGCATAAAGCCAGAAAAATGTGGCAAGTGTCTTGTGACCATACTTTGTGGTCAGAGGTTCCTAACTAGGCTTAACCAACACACCAACAATTCCTGCAAGACAAGATAATGTTTCTCCATTGAGGAAAAACAACAAAGAAACTTAACAAACAGAATTACCCTTTTAATGAACCCAGAACTACAAGATAAAGACCTTCCTGTCCAATCACTAGGGGGCAGGTGAGCTTTATACATACTTTCCCAAAGTTCCCTGTTGGAGCATCATGTGCTGAGGAAGCACCAAGCTTCCCAAAAATGCAGTGAAGCCAGGAAACCTACCAGCTGAACAGGGATACTGATAACTTTTGGAGCAGAATTCTGATCTAGAGGACTATCTGGCATCTTACCTGAGGACCGGATATTCTTAGAAAGGACACTCTGGCATAGGTGGCATTGCTCTGTAGCCAGGAGGAATCTTAACATAAGGGTGAGTTTAAAGCAATACACCCTTAACCTATTAACATGGTCTTTACCTAAAACCACCAGCAACATGAGGCTGGTCTGTTTTGTAATCACTAAGATACTAATGGTCTAAGAGATTGCCTCTTAATTGTATAAAATTTCTCCAGGCATTGATCCTAACTGCCGAATGACAAGGATTTCATAAATGTTTTTGCTTGGGGTTGCATTACACTGGAAACTAGTGAAGGGTAAAGAATGACAAAGGCTTTATGTTGACTCTGACTGACCTGTGATGTAACGGGGAGGGCAGATGTTCTGACCCAGGGTGGACTTAAGTTGTCTACTTTGCTGCTTATCTAGGCTTTTGAGCACCCTTGTGCTACTTTGAGGTTGCTGACTTAGCTTTAGACCAAGGGATAAAATTAGGTCTGTTTTTCTTAATTCTCGCAAGAAATGAAGGAAAGAAAATCACAGGGTTGATGGTAAGAGCTGAGAAACTGCTAGGTGTTTTCCAAACATGTAAACCATAATTCAGAACTAGAGGACAGAACCATAAAAAATGGTCTGCAACCAGCAAACTTTCAGAATTCCGAAATCACTGGATGGGAGTTGTGGGCCTCCTGTCAATGGGGAGTGGGTACTTCTTTTTGCTACTTATGAATATACTAGATAGTTTGTAAATTTGACACAAACTAGAGTCTTCGAGTAGGAGAGAACTAGAGATGTGAAAGTTCCTCCATCATGTTAAAGGCATAATGGAGGCAAGGCTGTGGGGGCATTTCCTTAATTAATCATTGATATGAGAGTTGACATGGTAGGGCCAAGCTCATTGTGGGTGATGTCATTCTAGAGCATATATAGGACCTGGTTCAGCAAACCATGAGGAAGAAGCTGGTAAGCACAGTTCCTCTTTGGTCTCTGCTTCATTTCCTGTCTTGAGTTCTTACCTTGACTACTCTTGATAATGGATTGCAAAGTGTTAGCTGAAAGAAAGACTTTCCTCCACAAGTTGCTTTTATTTGTGGTGTTTATCACAGCAGTGGAAAAGCAAACTAAAACACTGAGAATCCCTAGGTATGCTTTCCATGTCCTTCAAGGCGACAGTTTCATGAATGCAATGCCATTGGGACATTGCTGGAGATGGTGTGGGATGCTTAGGAATTTGCAGTGTTCAAGTGTTTACAGAGCTCCTCTTGTAAAGTCACAGTAAGTTGAGAATCAATGTTGGGAATCTGCTATGAATAAAATATGCTTTGATAGTTTCCATCTAATATAAAATTACATTCAAGAATTAAGAGGTTCCTGAATCATTTATCATTTAGCAAATATAAGTGATCACTAATAATATTGCTTCATTATTATTAACATTTATGCCTGCCACAATTCTATTATGTAAATAATATAACAGGTTGTCCAAGTGAATATTTAATACTTTGGGAATTTCTTAGTAATAACTGAGCCCATACAGCCTGGTGCTCAGTGAGGAATAAAGATGAATGAGAATCTTAGGCAACTGTGTGCTTTATGGATGAAATGCACATTAAATATTCCAAGGAGATGTCCATGCACCATCAATCCTGACTTTTACTTTTTCAACGCAGAATCAGGAGACAAAGGCTAACTAGCTTGAAAGTCACAACAGCTCTCCCTATGCATAGGACTACTATTAAGGCAAAGGTTTGCTCTAGGTGGTCAATGTAATATGTAACATACTCACCACTCACTCACTCACTCATTCATGCATTTATTCACTGTTATGAGCAGACATTAAAATAATAATGACCAAGAAGTGCATTCATCAGCAAATACTAAATAGTGTACTTGAACTACAGGATCTAAAGGTTCCAAACCACAATGAAGGGAACAAAGGCATTTGAAGGATTCTGTGTAAAGAGATGGGTGGCATGCAAAGCAGGCTCTGGGCCTTGGAGAAGTTTATTGCAGATATGTGATGGATCCTGGCATTCTTTAGGGGTCATTTTCAGACAAGCTCAAATGTCATCCCTATCACTTTCTATCTTTCCCACATTAGAATCAAAATTTCCTTCTCGGTATGAGCTTTAAAAAATGTAAAGCAAGCTTCCCTAATATAAAGTCCATTGTAGGGAACTAAAGAAAATACTGTGTGCAAAGTCCACAAGTTAAGAGCAGACACTCTGTGCAGCCAATATTGATCTTCTACCTTTCTACCTCTACTTACCCTACTCCAAAGCTCCACCCACTGCCTATACTATCCTCTTCTGCTCCAGCTCTAGGCTTTCATGAATCATCTTACACATTTTATTAAATGTATAGGGTGGATTCCTCTTTGTCCTTTCTTCTTTTCTTTTGAAGTGTGTGTGTGTGTGTGTGTGTGTGTGTGTGTGTGTGTGTGTGTGTGTATGTGTGTGTGTGTAAGTAAACAAGAGGCACTCTCTCTTTTAGTCAGTCATGTGATGAGGCATGGGGGCGGACCCTTGAGGTCCTGTCTCTTACTAATGAACTATTGGATTTTTATTTTGAAAGAGAATGGAGCATTATTTTCAGTTCATTATTCATACCAGAGCCCATCAGGCTCAAATACATAGATGTAATCCAATGGTTACATGGGTGGCCCTACTTAAATGCAGCATTCACAAAATAAAACGAATGGGCATGAACATGCACATGAGAGAGAGAGAGAGAGAGAGAGAGAGAGAGAGAGAGAGAGAGAGAGAGAGAGAGAGAGGCTGAGAGAGGGAGAGGAAAGTTAAGAAGGGAGGTCGACAGAAGTACCAGGGGGAGGGGAGAAGGTTGAGAGAGAGAGAGTAGCTATCATTCAATATCTACACTGATGAAAATGTCAAAGGAAAAACACTTGAAGAGAACACTTGTTGGTGTTGGTTACTGTATGTTATGGAAGCCCATGTCTCTCCAGATGTTATTCTTTCCCAATGGCTTTTGATGAGTCTGTTTGTGGAATTCTTTATGGAATCCCAGATAGCTATGTCAATTAGGTTTTCCTCTATATTCTTTACTCTCAGCCATTCATCACTTCCACAATCTTTACTGAGCTTCCAAGGGACTGGACCAGAGCCTGAGGCAAGTTGTAGCTACTGGAGTGGGCCTCTGTCCAATAGTGGCAGGTGGCCCAGGGCCAGCAGTCTCCATCTGCCTTGCTGGCTAGCTGGCTGAGCACTGAGTTCTACCGGCTGGAAGGAATCCCAATGATAGAGCATCTATGATTTAATGTGGTCAGAACCACACCCACTCAGATCCATCTGAAGAAAGGAAGGCCTCCCTCCTCCAGTCCTACCCTGCCCTGACGTCTGCTTCTCCCCCCCTTCTTGCTAGTGCTCCCCTGACAGCTGGGACACATTAGGTGAACATCATTAACCCTGGTGATCAGGTGTTTCCCCTGACCGAGGAAAGAACAGTGTGGGCAGCTTCCTTCGCAGCCATTCTAATACCCAAGAGCTTCAGGACCCACTCCACCCCCCCCCAAAAAATATCCAAAGCTTGAAAAATTAAAAACATAAAAAGGAGTTGGTCTGTGTGCATTCACCTTTGATTTGGTGTGGAAAGATGTGTTGCCTGGAGGTCACATCTGGCATCACCAATCCGTCTTCTGTGAATTTTGAGCGCTCCCTTATAACAAAGTTTGCCTCACTTTTGGGTTGTCATCCTCTCCCTTGCTCAGGAGGGAAGAAGATTCTCTCTGTGAAGCCAGTCCCCATGCCTTCCCAGGTCACTGTTCAGTAGCTGTCAGCAGGCAGAGGACTGTGACCCAACTAGGGCACAGAGCTGCAGTGTCCTTGGAACATTGGGATGCTTTGAGCACTTCCCTTTCTCCTTTGCTCTACTTTTCTAGCACCGAATATAGCATATTTAAACTTGACGCCATATGGCCACCCTCTTTCTTTCCCTCCTGGGATCCTCTGCTACTATGAGATGATCTCTCCAGGTGTGCACACATCACAAGCAGACAGGAAGTGCAGGTCTTGGAGCAGTTACTCCACCTGTCATTTAATGCAAGCACAGATAACTTGGATCTAACCATGACTAGTTTGGAGCAGAAGCATGAAAGAGATGAGTTTGACAGAATTAGCTATTTCACAGGGAGCCCTGAAGTCATCTCAGATGCATGCTCTAACCTCTCCACAATGATTCACCTGCCCCACTCCCCTTGGAGCTGTCACCAGCATCCTCCTTACACATTTTTGCAGAGTCCAGCCGGCCCCTTGTTATTACTCAGACAAAACTTCACTGGGGAGACTGTCATTTTCTAGCCACTCTAAATCCCATGTGCCTTCATTCATTCATAACAAGGCTTGAATTTTTCTATAGCCATTCTTAGCCCATCTTCTCTTGAGTCCTACCTGAGTCTGCCTTCCTCATCCTTAGACAAAGCATTTCCAAATTACCCTGGCTCCATGGAGTGCTGGGAATGTGAGAAAAACCAAGTGAGTTAGAGTTAAAGCAGTGGTTCTGGTTGAAGGGACAGTTTCTGGCTGTGATGCTAGCTCAGAAGGCTGAGAGACCTGATGCTGTGGTCTGCTAGTGTCCTTTGGAAGCTCACATTAAAACCCAAATCCCTTGCAGTGGTGTTAGGGGGTGGGGCTTGTGGTATGGATCAGGAAGCTATCCACTAGTGAAATCAACTATTGCCTTCATATGTGATGGAAGGTAGATGCCCCTCCCATGTGAACACATAGCAGATGACATTACCTATGAAGCAGAGAGAGAGAGCCCCACAGCTCAGATATTGACCCTGGTGGTCCCAGACTCCAGACCCCATTGGCAATACATGTCTAATTGGAAATTACCCAGGCATGAAGACAAAGACATTGGATAGGAGGCACTCTGAACATTGTTCAGCTGCCCTGTCCAACAAGGGAGATCCAGGTGATCATGTGACTTTGAAATCAATTAAACTCAACATAATTAAAAGGTCAGTTCCCCAGTTGCTCAAGATGGTAGTAGCATAGACTATGACTGTGATTTTGGATTTGTAAGTACAATATATTTTCCTCTTCACAGATTATTGTCAGTTGGACAAGGTTAGGGGGCCATGCCTGCTAGTCACATTCACTACAGCAGAGATTGAAGGAAAGAGGATGAGGGCATGGCCTCAGAGGACCCGTGTGCTACAGAGACAAAACTACTAAAAGTAGAAGCTTATCTCAGGCCTCATCAGTGTGTGTGTGTGTGTGTGTGTGTGTGTGTGTGTGTGTGTGTGTGTGTAGATTAAAGTGTTCCAGATCATGTCTAGCACATAGTAAGTGCTCAAAAAACATGAAAATAAATAAATCAAACAAATGAGTTTCATTATAAGATCCAGATAATTTCTAGCACACAGTAGGTGCTCATAAAAAATCAATCACACACAAATGAGTTGCATTATTCGTGTGTATTTTTGAAAGTGAGATGTTAATGGACTTAAAATGTTAAAATAGCTGATCCAGGTCCTGTGAATGCCAGGATATTGATATGCAGAACTAAAGTATTTTTGGAGACCAGGAGCCACTGCCATACTTTTTCTGCTCTTCTGCAATTTCCAAATTTGACCTGCTTTTGACCCTTTGCTTAGTAGATTAAGTACATAAGCAAGCAAATAAATGTTATAAGTACTGTATGTGTATATTGCAGCAGACAGAATGTGTGCAGAGAATCTGTGCTTAGTCTGGATTCCCTCAGCCTGAATTTCAGAGTCCCAGAACTCTTGGTCTGAGAGTACAGGTATCTAGTCTTAACCTCAGGTACCTACTTTGATGGCCTAACTGATACATCTTAGAAAACAGAGAGTTAAGAGTAAGGGACAGATAGAGTACATGGGGAGACAGAGCTCAGAAACAGAGTGCATGAATGACTGAAAAACTAAGTACAAGCTGAGTGCTGGATGCTGGGTACCGAGTGTTGGGTGCTGTGTACAGAATGTTGGATGTTGGCTGCTTGGTGTTGTCAGACACTGGGAATAGTGTGGCTGGATTCTCAAGTCTATCTTTTCCTGTGCCTGGGTAGCATTAAGCAGGAAGCCAGAGGCAGATGTGTCTAGGAGGCAGGACAGCCTAGTTGATATATTCATGAACCCCAAATGAGCCTAGGGCAGCAAGTCTTGGATCTCACCCCTCTAGGAGAAACCTTAACCATGATAGAGTCTTCTAGGGGTGGGAGTCCTAGACCAAGGATTCAAACTCCAACATGGATCTCAGAAACAGATGAACTGCCAATCAACTTAACTTTCACCTCCTGCCCAGCTTGTCACTAGAGCTGGTTCCCAGTGTACTCTACTGGGCATTTTACGTTTAGTGCCTGTCTGCAATAAGGTTTCTGTCATACATTTCCCAGTAAGAGTCAGGGTGGAGATGATAAAGATGTCAAGCCAATCTGTCACAAGAGCTAACTGCACAGACGTCAGAGTTTAAGTGATTGACAGGGCTAAAGAGCTCACCTGAAGGATGAAGGTCAGACAGAGGTCCCCATCCCTTACAATGCAGGGAACTCCACGTGACAAAGTCCAACCTGTAATAGTTAGAACTCTATTTTGAGAATTTTCCTAAATGCAAGTCCACACTGGCTCGATACCCAAAGATGACTCCATTGAGCTCACCATCTCTATAAGCACCCATGGAAGAGTGTATCTTGTGGTTTGTATTCTAATAGGCAATGCCCATTTTGTTATTGGTAAGTTACAGCTAGGTCAGCTAGGTTTTGTTGTTGTTGTTTTGTTTTGCTTTGTGACCTTGTACATCTTTGAAGAACCAAAGACCAGAGCTGTTGCATGACCACTGAACAAGCACACTGCTACAGTATTTGAATCAGGAAGAGATGGGATTGGAAAACTTTCAAATCAGCTGACACGTTCTTCCCACATCCTCTTTCTCTTATGATATGCTGGGGCCAGAGCTGCTCTCTAAGGAGCACTGCCTCTAGCCTTCTCATTTGCAGTGACTAAGACTGAGAAGGATTGGGGAAGACCAGCAAAGAAGTGGACCCAGTACCACTGTTATAATTTCAGTACGCAGTCTCTCCTAAAGGCTCATTTGCTTAAAGCTGGAGCCCAGTTAATGGCCCTGCTTTTGAAGGTGATGGAAACTTTAGGAGCTGGGGCATAGTCAATAGAAGGAGGTCACTGGGGACTAGTCCCTTTCCCACACAATGATGTGAACTGCTCTGCTCCACCACATTCTCCCAACCATCATGATAGAGGGACACCTCTCAAACCAGGAAGCCAGAATAAATAATTCCTCCCATTGAGTTGTTTTTCCCAGGAGTTCCATACAGTATCACCAAGTCCCACTAATTATCCCCCTTGATTGGCTCTGCTTGGTGACCCAATGACACTTCTCACACCACTCACATTTTCTGACATGCAGAATGCAGCCGCCAACAATCACCAGCTTTCTTTGCTCTTTTAATGTAATTGATGTAATGGCCTTTGAAATTCAGCAGAGCCACTGTCACCAAATTCTCCCAGGAGACAGACAATTCTCAGCCACAATTACTAGACGAACTTTTTTTTTCTTCTTCTATGGTTTTCTGTTGGAGATTTAAGTTAGTTAAGCCCCAAACTACACCAGCTCCCAACCTGTATTTCTGCCAGGCTCTAGGAATAGCTCCCACTTTTGGAGTACTCGTTATTTATTATTCATTTGATCATCAGCACATCACAAATGAGCTTTCCCAGGAGGGCAAGAGATGGATGGTCAGCCTCCATTAGCTTTCAAGAACAAAGGACCCTAGACCAGGAGGATAGTTTGATGGGTTCCTGCATCACATGTCTGTCTCACTCCATCCGTGCACCACGCTGGAAGCATGACCTCCTGCATCTGAGGTACTTCTCTTACCGATTGGTAATTCAAATAGAAAACGGTAATACTGAGAAATCCGCACACTGATCCAAGAAGATTGTGAACAGGACCATGGAATAATGTATAAAACATGGTTTAAAAATATCTTTGGGGATTGTGAGGAGTTTTGCCAACAGAATAAATATATAGGAAAAGAGGATTTATTACAGTGGTTTACATCATCCACTGTGTAGTTCAACTATGGCTGTCTGCACACTGAAGAGGATAAGAACCCAGTAGCTACCAGGCTGATGCCTCAGCCGGCCGTATCTGGTACTGATGTTTTCGAGGGTTATTGGTCTTCAAATCCTTGCTGAAGACCAAATAATCTGGGTTTGGATATCTGCAAAGGAGTTTCACCGGGAGTAGTAGAGGCTGCTGCAGAGGCAGTGGCATCAGCAATGAGGTGAAGAAAGCAGAAAGTGACCTCTTCTCTTGGACCTCCTTCTTTCTGAATAATTGCTGGAAGATGCTGCTCACGCTGGGTCTTCCTACCTCAATCAATTTTTTCAGGAAGAATCACCCTGAGGAGGATTTCATAGTTCATTATAGATCACGCTTATAGAGATTACCCAACTCACCATAAAGCTCCCTGAAAATCACTTCCTAGTGAGAAGTGTAAGTAAACAGGCTGAGATATTAAAACAATCATAGCAATTTGAAGTTTTTTTCTATATCCTTTTTTACCAACGGAGCCCGACAAGTTGTTCAAACTCTCTATTCCTTATCAAAAGAAAGATGATAAGGTCTACTACATAAAACTAATGAGACAGCTGAATGTTGGATTCTAAAAGAACTTCTATTTCTAAAATATTCTTTTTAGGGTTATTTTGTTTTATGTCTATGAATACTTTTCTTTCATGTGTGACTGTGCACTACAATGTATATCTAGTGTTCATAGAGGTCACAGAAGGAGTTGGATCCTCTGGAACTGGGGATGAGGGTGCTTGTGATCTCGGTGTGGGTGTTCAGAACCAAACCCAGGTCCTTTGCAAGAGCAGCCCCTCTCCTGATAATGTTGCAGGGAAGTATAGATGAAAGAGAACAAGACCATTTAACTACTCTACAGACAATAATTTTCATCCATATCACTAATTGGTCTTGAATGAAATCACATAGCCCTTTAGATTACAAATTATCAATTGCTATATACATGTGAAGTAGTTTACATTCTCGTAAAGTATCTGACTAAAGTCTGCAATAGTGTGATCAATTTCTTTCTGTCAGGGCTTTTATGACTTGTCAATCACGTCTCTGTTACTTACTTATGTGTCGTCTTGTGTTTTTGGAGTTTTTCATTCTGTGGGTTTAGCTCAGCACAGCACCCTGTGTGGCTCATTAAGTTCTCCATGCTTTATATTGTCTACACAATGGTAAAGTAAGAAAGAAGTGTCAGCAGCGGCAGCAATGGCACAGTGGCAGCATCAGCAACACCAGCAACAGAGCAGAGGCACTTACCAGCAAGAGATGAAGAAAGCAAGCAAGCACACATATTCACCCTTGAGTCCAGGCACAGGTCTATAATAATTCAGTACAGTTGAATTTCTTTTGACAAGCGCTCAATGTGATACACAGCTGTTTGTAAACTAATGACCTAGAGACCCCATAACAAAAACGTTGCCATTTCTTAAAACAGAACAAATTATATTATAAAGTATTATAATTTATAATATATTATATAATCATTTACCACCATTTCTCCTTTCATCAAATGTAATTTAATACATTGGGGAAGTAAGATAAATGTTAGACAAATTTTTATTTTAAACCCACTCCAACTGTTTTGGTTTGGCCCAACAATGATTTGGTATTAATACAGCCTAAAGCCCTGAAAACTGCTCTGCTTCGAAGGATGTTCAATTCTCAAATGTTTCTAAATGTTGCAAGAGCTCAGTTTTAAACAATCAAGTATGGTGAGAAAATTGTTTAAGTGAAGTCACCGTGGACAGCTCCAAGAAGGAGACTGACCAGTATTCAAGACAAATTTTATTGTGAGCTCAGCCTGAGGAAGAGTTCTGGCTTATTCTGTATGTATTGACATTTTAGCTCCTGAGATAGAAGGCAATAAAATATTAATCAATATATTAATCAATCTACCAAAGCAGTGGACACAGTTAAGTAATTTCCACACACAAAATGGGTGAAAGGATGTGACTCTACATTAGCGAGTATCTTCTGGAGATGGTTTGAGAAATACTGTGGTCTGCTATTACCATGGATGCCTACAAGCTGATGCTGATCTGGCATGACAGGAGCACTTGGAACCTAGAGAACAACTTCAGTGGCTGATACAATGCTGATCTGAGCCCGAGGAGTGAAGTATGGTAGTCAACATTGCAAGATGCTGGCTGTGAATTTGACATCTGCTTTACACAGAAGAGAGAATCCGGACCCTCTAGACAGTCCTGGATGCCCTTGATCAGAAGTGACAGCCACTGGTCAGGATATGGCACCTCAATGAGTGACATTATGGTGGTCTAACTGGTTTCAATAAGGCAGAAGCATGCTAAGCATGGTGAGGCACATGCTAAGCATGGAGACCATCTTACAATGTTGCCTCCAATGGAGCCTGGTCATCCCTTCTACAGCAACATCAACAAAGATTTCAGATACACAGACATTACTGAGAACCAGCTACCCTTCTGTGAGAGCCTGAAGGACACCATTGCCAGAGACCTTCTAGAATGAAGGTGGGGAAAAGGTCTTGATTACTGCTATTGCAACAGCCCTTAGAGCATCATCAATCATCTGAAGGGTCTCTTAGAAGAAGATCTTATGGAGCTGAACCTGCCAATGGGCATTCCCATCAACTATGAATAGGACATGACTTGAAGCCCATCAATCCCATGCAGTTCCTGGAAGATGGGGCACCTTAAGTAAAGCTATGGAAGCTGTGGCTGCACACAAGGTAAGGTGAAGAAATGAAGGCAAGGGAGCAGACTCCTATTCCAAGAGAACCCGCCCTGCCTGTTCATGCCTACTATCTTTCACTGTCTGATTCATGTTCCAGCTGCTTGACTCAACCATGTTGGTTCAGAACTCGATTAGGCATAACAACTAAATCCCTTTCTAAAGGAGTGATGTACAATAGACTAAAGCAATACTATGAAGATTGACAAAGACTGAGATGGAGTGAGAGATCTGGGGGATTACTGGTTGCCCAGAGAGATGACCATGCCTTAGGTCACAGAGAAAAAGCAGTTCCCAGAGCTTGGGCACTTTCTGAAAGTAACACTAATGGCTCAAGTTCGGCTGTGAGAAAGAGAGAAATAGCAAAGGTATCTAAGTCTCTACAATCAGAGATCCCAGTACGACTGGGTCTACAGCAAGTAGCAATTCTAATACGGGGTAATTGTGCCTGGAATCTTTAGTCATAGTGGTGAGCACCTTAGCAAACACACTTCCATTTGGAGGCCCTCAGCACACATGTGGCATTTGAGGGAATGAGCTGGATGTGGTTATTGTAGTGGAGATGTGGACAGGACAGTACATTCCCAGATTTTCTTAGCACTTAGTGCTTCTTCTGAGGCATTAATACTAAAGTTATGTGTTATTATTTTGAGATGTTTATGAATTTGAAGTCTCGGTCCCCACTTGGTGGCATGTTTGAGGAGGTTGTAGTGTCTTTACTTGATGAAGGAAGTATGTCATGAGAGGTGGGGCTTGAGGATTTTTAGTCTTGCCTTACTTCCTGTTCTCTTTCTCTGTTTCTTGTGTATGGATGACACAATGTGGCCAGCCAGCTTCCTGTTCCTGCATGAATGCTATGCCTTCCATGCCATTGTGTACTCTAGACCTCTGGAACCATAAGCCCAAACAAACTCTTTCTAAGTTGCTTTTGCCATGATGTTGTATCACAGCAACAGAGGGTAAACCACTACAGATATTTGTGATGAATGTTGTCATTTCATGTACTATTTATTAAATCAGCACATATGCTACTAAACCTATGCATTCCTAGAAATGGTATTCTCCAAGTAGCCTTTGTAACTGCAGGATTCACAATATGTAGAAATATATTCCTGGGCTGAGACCTAGAAATAAACAGACTGAAAGTCCAGAGCTGCCACACTTCATCTCTAAGAACACTGGTGGTGAAGGCACTTCTGGATCAGATTCACTTTAGAGTTAGTGAGTAGGATGAGTCACTCCCCAGAGCCTTGGTGACATGGTCTGTCCTGCTGAGGGCTGGAGCAGAACAGAGAAGACGGTGGAGTTGTTGTCTCTGCTCAGTCCGTGACATCTGTCTTCCTTTGGCTTACAGGCCTTCAAATGTGAACTGAATCTGTTGTCATGGTTTCCAGGTTACACATAGCAGGGCAAGGGTCTTCTTGACCTTCATAAGTATGTGATCCAATACAAATGAGATGATTCTTCATGTAAACAGGCAGATGGACAGGAAACAGGTGCCCTTAGCTAGAGAATACTAATCTAATACTCTAGAGTGGGGCTAATTTCTTACTGAACCCAATGGGGAAACACCATCACAACTTCATCAGCACATTCGAGTGAAAAACAGTTTCTAGTAACAAGTTTTGGCAAAGGATCTGTATTCACACATGTTTGTGTATAATAAGTAATCAAGAGCTTTCTAAAATATTCTTGTTCTTGGTAACTCGCAGTGTAGCTCAATTTTATTCTATGTCAGAAAACTCTTTACCTACTGCCTTTCACAAGGTCCTAACATATCCCAAAAAAGTCTCTCTGTGGCACTGGGAAAGCACTGGGATTTTTTATCTGATACTCATTTGTAGGTCCCACTCAGTGGTGTATGGATGCTGATTTGTTGATTCCTATCTCACACTTTTATTATCCACTTCCATAAAATGAATGACTTCACAATATTCATGGCTTTGATCATAGACACAAAACATTAGGAATACACAGATAAAAGATTTAGTCATTTCCCTCACAAATCACATCCAACCAATCTTGTTTTCATTGTATTTTCAATATGTCCCAATATTTTATAGTAAATAATTGACAACCATAATTATTTTGACCTGCTCCAGTTCTGTTTGTGCTTCTGCGTGTTACTTAGAAGTAACATACAGGATTTTACACCATCAATCTAAATATTTGAAAGTATCTACTTAAAAAGAAAACACACTGTTATTTGCTTATAGTAATATAAAGGAGAAGCCTAAAATTTGTTATATTTTTAATGAAAATGTGTGAAATATATTGCTGGCTCTATAGTAATATACTATAATAGGATATATTACTTCTATAAAGTACAGAAATATTTTCTTAAATTATTTGGTTGCTATGTTTTTTTTCCAAATTCTGCCATATATGAAGTCAAAAATCATCTTAGAATAAAGTCACATTTGGTGCAGGCTGATCTGCTGACAAGGTGAGTTGGAACTTCACCCTGTAAGAGAAAACACAAAGACATACAGATCTTTTCTGTAGATACCATGAATTAATAAGATCTACTTGCAAAACCTGAGCTCAAGCCAGCCATAGAAGAATTCAACAACTCTGTCAAGGTTATGGGCCCTTTCTCTTTTTATTTCTAATCATTTCTCATCAAATCAAAGAAGATTTAAATGCTTGAACAGCACTGGGCAGTCTAAGGAAACAATATATTTCTGATTCCATCTCAGAGTGATTTATATCTGTCCTCATGGTGACCTTACCCTTGAGCCCCACGCTTTTGCCCACACCTGGTGGATGACTCCTCTTTCCTTGGGATCCAGCATGTCAACTACAGTCTGTTCTGTTATGTGTTTCCTCAGTGATAGATCCAGGCTGTAGCATCCACAAATGGGTCAGCGAAAGACAACAGCAGACTGGTGTACATGAGTGGACATCTGGCATGTAGTAAACACATTTGGGAAGCTAATAAACCACTCATTGTGAACTACTCCTGAAATTGATTCTAATACGAGCAGTTGGGGGAGAAATTGGCTTTTAGGAAAGTCATTTAATGTCAGATAGAGTCCTCTCCCACAACCCAGTGAAACTGCTGGGCTGCTTAAAAAGCAAATCTAGCCCCTTTTGATCTGGTAATTAGCTGAGCTATTTAGCCCAGTGAAGGCTGAGCACCAGGTGTTGGGAGAACCATATCATTACCATGATTCGAACCACAAGCTGGTCTAGAACTAACTGGCTTTGCTACTGTAAGAGGAGCAAAGGCCAACTCGTGAATAGTAGTGCTTTTCAGATTTCTCAGCATTGGCTTCAGCACTGGCTTCATTAATATGAAACTAGCATATTACTCCTCTAAGCTTCCTAACAGGACTTACATTAATCATACCAGGGTTAAAAAAATACTAGTTCCCAGGCCTCACCTTTAGGAGATAGACCTCTTACAAAGATCAACATGGAGAGCTCTGTACTTGACTGTGAGATGTTGACTCTGTAACTGAGAACCTCCTGTCTTAGGGCCACCAAGGACATTAGACAGTGTCAGAAAGGTGGCAGAATGATAAAGCAAATGCTGACAGTGCTAAGGGTGGATATCCAAGACGCACTAAAGCTTCTTCGGTGTCTCCTTTCTTCTTCTTTTGTTGTTTGTCAGTGTAATGTGGCCAGTGAGTAAACAGTAAGACATTTAAAAAAGGGAATTATGTGACAGCTATCAATCTTGATGGTCATGAAGAAAGGTAAAGTTTGGAAGAATGTTCTGTTCCATACCCTTAGAAAGACCTTCGGAAAACAAGCATAAATTTTAGAACACAGCATACTTACATCTAAATACTATTTTTGTTACTTAGTAGTTGGATGACATCGGACAAGTTATTTTCCTCACTAAGCCTGGCTTCCTTGTTTGAAAAAAAAATGGGGGATTTTATTACTTGCCTAATTGGATGCTGTAAATAAAGAAAATAGCACACACTTGTGACAACTTCATAACCTCTTTATAGACATGTGTAAATATCTCCAACTCCTGCGTCTGAAGCTAAGAAGAAATGGAAAAATCTAAACCTTCATCTAAAGACTGTGCGAGCCTGCATCTGAAATGCAATCTTGCTATGCCTGAATATATACATTCTAGGAAGTAGGCTTCATGACAGCCATCAGATAATAAACGCAAGAAGAGATAAAACATCCTAATGGGGGTGCTTATTACAGGAAGCAAGGAAATACTGAGACTGGAGCAAGGTTCACCGAGAATCCCCAGGCTGGCAAACTTGTGTTGATCTGCTTGAATGTAAATGGAGGCAATGGTATACTAAGCAAGTTTATAATATCACAGGACAAGTTCTTGAGCCTCAGCACAACAGAAGCTGCAGCAAACCCCAGCACTGGGCACAGAACAAATGCTGCGTGATCACAAGCTCAGGGAAAGCTAGCAAAAGCACAGGGGCTCTGCTGGGAACAAAGCAGAACTTAATCTTCCCTACCCATTCCTTTATGGTTCCAGAGAGAACGACCTTGCTTAATACCTTGTCCTCCATAAAAAGGGGTCATCCTGCGGTCAGATCATAGAAACCCGTGCCCCCTGACACTGAGTCACCAATCTCTGACGAGAAGTGGCAGAGCCTTGCCTGCAATTCATCCACTTAGCTGAAAGCTCCTGCCTTCCTGAGACTGCACACTGCAGTTCTAAATCCCTGTCCATGTTTTCTACCTAGTAAAGCTTAATGGAATTAGTGTGTTATATGGAACAGCATTCATCTTGTCTTGTAATCATTTCTGAATGAATCCAAAGTGTTTTTATAAAACAATTCATCAATGATTAAAATACACTAGAATATATTTATATCTGTTAATAAAATATGATGCACTGTTTATATAATTATAGGCCTTCCTAGGTAGAAAAAACAAAGGATAGAGTAGAAAAGGTGGATGATGATAGATGGTATATAGATAGATGATAAGTAGAGAGATAGATGATAAATATGTATACATAAATATATGTATGAATGAATACACACATTATATATGTATATATTTACATATATATACATAGGTGGGGTGATAGATACAGAGATATTTAGTTAGTAGATCAAAAAAACAGACACAGATTGGCTGGCTGGATAGATAGATAGATAGATAGATAGATAGATAGATAGATAACCAAAGTCTATAGTGATAGAATTCTTTTCTTTGAAGATTGGGAATAATGTAAGTATGTGTACTGTATGTGTACTACATATGACTATGAAACATTGTCTTAATAGTCTTAGTTAGCTAAGGGAGCAAAATAACTAAAGGGCATTATTATTGGAAAGAATGAAAAAGTACAAAAGAGAAAACTGAAAACTGTCATTTTTCATAGATAGCATGATTGTCTAGAAAATGATTCACAGGAACCTACAAACATGTTAGAGAATCAATGGTAAGTTTATCAAGATGAGTGTCAACATCTACTAATCAATAATAATTCTATGTGCTTGCATTAAAATTAGAAAATGAAATAAAAGGAGCATCACTGAAATACCATCCAAAACTTATAACATAAAAGGGGGAAAATTCATTCCAAATTTGCATGCTGAGAGCACTGGAGAAATATGAACACAAGCATGTGATGTCCCTGGAATGTCTGCTTAAGTAAGTGTCATATATTAAAACAGCTTAAATACTATTCTGATGATTACAATTAAATCCCATCGAATGAAAAGCAACTCAAATCAACTTCAGTAGGATTTTGTGCCAAAAGTAGGTGTGTTCATTCCACTATGGACCCGGAATCGCACAGGAAGTTTATTCCACAGTGGACTTGGGATCACACAGAAAGTTAGGAAGAACCATATGATATCAAATCTGTATGCTAGAGCCCTGACCATCAGCCAGTGAGACTAAGAATGAGTAAGTATATTAATCAAGAGAGAAGGGACACAGATGTAATGGGCTCCAGCTGTCTTTCTGAGAAGACACTATTAAGGTCAGATATTAAGATGTTAGAGGGAGAAGGTGGATTGCCCTTATTATTCAGAACTATGAAGTCCAAAAATAGATTCGGGAATGGAGAACTTTATTGTCTAAGAAACAAAGTGATTCTTAGTTAATAGAATATTTCCAAAAGGTCATTCAGCACCTCACCTCCACATTCAAGTTAACTCTAGGCAGGTCATGGACCTGGGTGTAAAACCCAAAACCTGAAAATACATAGATGAAAGCAAAGAAATCATATCATTATTTGAGCGTAGTCAGATCTAATTTTATAAATTCATTTAGATACAGTTTAGTTAATAGATATATAGTACCTAAAGTATGATTCACAAAAGGCAAATGAAGCCTGGAGAGACGATAGCTAAGTGCTTAAGAGGACTGGCTGCTCTTCCAGAAGAGTGAAGTTCTGTTCCCAGCTCTCAGGTCAGACACCTCACAAATCACCAGCAATTCCTTGACACCTTTGTCTGGATCCCATGGGCACTAGCATATACATGTGCAAATATGTGCTCCCACACATAGTTCTTTAATTTAAAAATTAAATAAATTCTTATAAAAATCGAGAATGTCTACTCTTTAAAAGAGAGATGGCTCAGCTGTTGAGAGCACTTGTTGCCCTTCCGGTTCTGTTCTGAGAATGTTTATTAGGCAACTCAACTACCTACAATCTGACTCCAGGGTCTCCTCACCAATACTCTCCAGAGGGTAGCGTGTCATGTAAAATGCCGTGTCTCTACTCCTCCAGTACCACTATGCTTGCGTTTTAATTTGAAGGGCTCTCCAGGCCAGTGAGTACTACCCACCCAGAGACAAGTCACCTTATACTCTGCTTCTCTTTTTTCTTAAGCAGTAAGTGAGCTGTGTTTTCTATTCATCAAGGTTAAGTCTTGGTCTATGATTTCCACAGGCATACCATGATACATGTGTGCCATCTTCAATTAGAGCACACATACCCATGTATACACATACACAAAATACATAAGTTAATGTAATAAAATGTTCTTAAGCATTGTACAACAAAAACACCAAGTGTCAACAATGCCCAATGAAAATAAATAAAAAGAAGCAAAATGTTCTGTCGTAAAGTGAGAGAAATAAATAGATGTTAATTTATACCTAGAAATCATGTTCATATAAATATTCAGGATTTTGGGAGAGAGTCTTTACCTCTTTCCAACAAGATTGCAATGAATTTTGCTTTTAATACTTTAAACTTGCAACCTTGCTGGTGTTGTCCTGTGAGGAACTTTATCAAATGTCTGCAAAAGCACAGGGACAAGCTCTACGATAGACAAGAAGTGCCCTGTGTATACAGTGTCTGAAGCATCCTGGCTGACTTCAGATAGTGTCTCTGATGAGTTTGCAACTCAAACACTGTGTTATTTAGAACTGAAGCCCCACTCGTGTTTTCCAGACGGCGAGACACCCCACAAAACACACAAATGTATTTGGAACATGAGTTTTTTTTCTTAGATTTTCAACTCATCTTTACAACTGCACATGGGACACACCTGCACTTTTCCCAGGATCATCATAATCACATTCCCAATTGTCCTTCTCTTGTGCGTGCCTTTACACCACGGACTCTGACAGTGGTGCATTGTGTCTTTGACTGGGGCATAGCATGGTGTCCTGCCAAATGGATCTATGTGTCCTTTACAAACGGTTAAAGATCTTCCTGCGAATGGTATCCTGCAAACAGCTGCCTTCCATGTCAAAGCTCCAGGATCACTTTCAGGCTGTCCAGACAACAAGCCTCTGTGCATCTTTTCTTTTCCTGGGATAGCCAGATAACACTTAAGTGACACAAAGATTCCCTCCCGGGCTATATTACCTAGAGATGAATAAAACTCAATACATTATTGTAAACACTGAGATGTTCTGATTTTGACAGTGGGAGGGCTTCAAAGTGAAGAACGGGAACAAGTGACGGTAAAATGAGAGGTTGGCTGCAGTGAATGGAGAATCTATCTGTAGAACTCCGCAAGCATTGTGTGAGAGAAGGATGCCTTCATGACACAAAAGACTTGCACTGGGAGTCTCCTCAGATCTCAAGACAAAAATCATCGCTATCAGGCCACTCTCTGGTACAATGCACCTGGCCACTTCATACCCAGGAGCCAAAATGGACACTGTCTTTAAAATCAGTTTATTGTGGACCTGTATCTATATACCCCCAAAGCTTTGTGACTGCTTACTAAACCTCATATACTGTTTGACTTCTCCTCCTATTGTATCTGCACTCCATACTCTTTTCATTTGTTTCAATGATGAGGCCTGACCTACTTGCCTACCTGTCTGTGATGTCCCAGACAGATTCTTAGTGTGTTAATGCCGTGGTATGCATCTACAATTTCAGCACTCAAGAGGCTAAGGCAGGAGGCTAGCAGCAAATCTGAGGCCAAATAGCCTATTCAGAGTGCCAACCAGATATATCTATACAACAAGACCATCTCCACACCTCCTCCCCAGATTGAGATTATAAATGTGACAGACTATCATTCTTCTCGTTCGGCTGCAACTAACTCTTCCTTGCTGTATGCTTAGTTCCGTCCCTGACTTTAGTCCTGAACTTGTCAGTCACCATGAAAGTTTTCAGCTATCCATACTTAATTTGCAATGTTAGAGATTGAATCCAGGGCCCCTGTGCGTAATAGACAAGCAGCCTACCACCACGTTATTTCTCTAGTCCCTTAATTCATGTATTTATTAAACTATAATAACCTCTCCTCCATTGAGATAAAAGCACCAATATAATGATATTTGATGTTAATTCGCAAACACAATTTTTGTAAACACTGAGATGTTCTGATATTGACAGTAGGAGGGCCTCAAAGTAAAGCATGTGGTGGTTATTTTCCACAATAACTATCATGTAAATGAGTAACTCAATGAATTTGGAATCCATAACAAAGCATCACTCTGGCTTTCAGGACCTGAAGACAATTAGTGCTCATTCTGCTTAGTGATCAAGTAGGAAATGGACAAAGAAAGCTTAGGACATGCAAAGGCCTGAAACTAATGACCAAAGAGTGACAATCTGAGTTTCCCCTGCTGCCTTCAGTCCACACAATTCCTTTGTGTCACAGGCATGTGAAGGGTAAAATCTGGCATAGCATGTTGGTCTTATTCATATGTGCTGTGTTAGTCAGAGTTCTCTGGAGGAGCATGTATATCTAAGAGGATATATCTGCACTTAAAAGGAAATTATTAGACTTGCTCATACAATATCATCTGATAGTCCAACAATGACTGTCTCACACTGAAGAGAGTGAAAACTTGCTAACTTCTGCCTATGAGACTAAATGACCCCTCAGTGCCAACCTGGCACTAATGAATTAGAGAATTCCTAGAGATTTACTGGTCTTCATACTGCACTGGAAGGATTAAGAAGATAGGTGCTGATAATTACAAAGAACTGGGGCAGCATCCATGGCAAAAAAGTAGCAGAGGAAACTGCCAGAAAGATGACAACGCGATATGGCAAAAACAAAACTTCTATTTCTCAGCCCTCCTTTGATCTGCAAGAGGCCTGACAGGTTCTACTCACATTTAGGGTGGGTCTTTTTCTCTTCAGACAACCTAACCATAAACATGCACAGCAGCTTGCCTTTTCATTGATTATAATCCCAGTTAACAACAAATTTATCCAGTGCATCGCCAAGAAGTGTGCAGCAACCTGAGGTCATTGAGGACAGAGAGATCTCTCATAGGACAATACCACTCAAACTGTGACAGAAACTCTGAGTCACAGATGGATGTCTAACGAATGCCATACACACTCTCACCACTGCTGTGCAGCACCAGAAGTCCAAAGCAATAAATCCAAAACAAATAATTTCTCTCTAATCATTGTCTCTAGCACTTTATTTTTAGTTGAGAAGAACTGACTGAGATGTGAGTGAACTGGAACAGAAAATGGCAGGTTCATTTGATTTTTTTTTTCAATTTATAAACTTTTAAAAAATGCTTGTGGGCAAAGAAACATGACCACCTCTCCAAGCTGTTCACACAGAAACAAAATGCCCTTAGAAAAATAACAGGAAATGTTGTCCAAGCATGGATTGGAATCATTTTTAAAAGTAATTTATTTTGCTCTTTGATATTCTCATATAAAACATATCTTGATCATATTCACCCACAAATTTTCATTCTTACTCCCTTTAGACCTTTAGATCACCTCAAACTATCCTCCTCCCGTTTTCATATCCTATTCATCTTCATGCGGCAATGAGTGCAAGTAATGCTAACCATGAATGCATACACACACACACACACACACACACACACACACATATGTTGAAACACCCACTTATAAGCTTATATTTTTCAAAACCTACTTTAAGAAGGGTTCTTAAATGCTATAATGTCTGAGCCAGCCATTAGAGTCAATGCAGGAACCATGACTGGGAGATGATTATAGGAAAGGCAGAAAGAATATTAAAGAGACAGAATATAGGAGGACTGCTGGTTAATACCTTGCCAGCTAGCAAGTGCATTTTCTCAGTGTCTTTTAAAGGCAAGCAACACAAAGCATGACCAATTCCAGGAAGATAAACAATGACCACAGATGCTTACACAGTGAGTTTATGGAACACAGTATCTGTGTTTAACTAAGGCCATTTTCTTCAGGCTAGGAGTTGCTCCAGGACTTATGCATAAGCAGAGGAACTTTGCAGGGTACAATGTACATTTTAATTAAAAACAAAAACAGATGTTGGCAGAATCTATCATGATTAATCACAAGCAAGGAGTCAAAGTTAACTCCGGAAGTGCTCCCCACATGTCCCCCTTTTTTATCTATACAAGCCAAAGCTGTCTCCGCTATTGGTGCAGAAAGACTGCCTGTCTTAAGCATCCCCTCAAGAAGTGTGGATCTTACCTGTCATTGGTACATGAATCCTAGCATCCATGCCATGTCTTAGGTTAATCTATTGCTGAGAAAATCGTACCAGTTTTTTATTATCTATAACAGGCTCTTTATCAGTCACAGAGCAGAAAGTTGTGTGTCTTAGGTTTCCATCAAAGAAAAACAGCTCTTACCAGTCATTGACATGCAAATAATCTTGAGTTGGTGGCCTGTATTAGGTTGAGAAGTTTTTCAAGACAATCTTACCCATTACTGACTACCAACTTCTGCTAGGGAAGACGTTGGAGCTTGAATTTATTTAACTCTCCTCTGACACTGTAAAAGTTCTGATGATTCCTCTCAAAAGAACAGGTAATTGACATGCCATCAAAGGATAATAAAGCCAAGTCCTGCTATGCCCAGTAAGAGAGAGGTAAATGAGGACCATGAAGGAAAAATGGTCTGTAACTTTTTCAGAACATCATTTGCAATGCTAGCAGTGTCCAAAGACAAAGGCTTTGCATTCCTTAGACTTTAACCTCCTTATGCAGGGCTAACAAATCTAAAGAAGTATTAGTATTATGCCACATACCTTAAAGGTGCCTTTTTACTTTGGTCCAATTATGCTGACTCTCATTATACATTTTTGGAGTTATACAAATTCATAGATTTGAGCATGACATTTCAAATTGCTTCTGACTTTCATTCCTTATACCTCCTGTCCTATGATCTGCACTGTACCAGATAATGTGCCAATTCTTTTTCCTAGCCATCTATTCAAATTTTCTTGTATGCTCAGGGCATTAGTTACATTTTCTGTAAGATGAACTAGCTCCTGTTTGTAGCTCCTGTGCTAAAGCTAAGGCAGAAGTAGTAGCACTGGTTACAAGTGCTGTGAGAGCAACAATACCAGCAATGATCAGCCCAACAACACCTTTGCTCTTTGCCAGAGCATGGTCTAATTCTTCCAATATTTGTAAGCCTTTTTCAGATTACTTTTTTAGGACTCAGATAAATTTACAGAAATTATAAGAAAAGCTGGTTGACGTACTACCATTACAGATTAACCATCCATCGTGCTGTGCAAAAACACAATTGGACAAAATACAATTAAAACAAGAAACATTGAACTCATTATCAAAGATAATAACAAATGTAACATTCCCTATTAGCAAAAGATTAGGTGGGGTGATGTGGGATGTTACATTTACCTTAACCCCAGAACCTGTTACATTTTTATCAAAAATAACAACATGTAAGGCAGCTGACAATTTCCAAATATGTCTCTTAAAATGTTCAGAACCAGCTCTCCAAATGCACACTGTCATTTCCTTTTGTCCAAGGTTGAATTGATTTCCAGACCAGTTCATGACTGAGAATAACCAGTCACACTAAAGGAAGGATGAGAGTCATTATAACGACTTCTCCATTTGATTGATTTTTAAAGGCAGGTTCCATAGTCTCCATGATCTCTGTCCCACAAAGTATTAAAGTCTGAGGCAAGGCAGCCTGTTCAGTCTGGGATATATGTACTCCCGTCTTACCGCTTTGCACTACAGTCTTAGAGATATTCTTCTATCAAGTCTTAGGGTACACAGAAACATATCCAGTATAGGTACTATTTCTAGTAAAATAAATAGATAGGTAATACAATATAATAGTAAAAGAAATATCAGAGTAATTCATTAATTTGGAATACTTTTTATTCTCAGATCAAGGAAATCCTAACAGTTGAGTATTCTTAGACATCACAAGTACTTTTGGCATTGACCATACAGAAGGATATAGCAAAGGTAGGTCAGGAGCATATGCCTAATACAGTTTCCTAGTCTCCATCATTAGAGCACTCAGCAAAATCATGGTCAGCATCATTCTTTGTTGCATCATTAGCATGTCTCACCAATCACTTTGGCATCCAACACTCTCCTTCAGCATCCTGTGGAAAAATACAAATCTGCCCTCTTCCCCATATTAATATGAGATCAGGGCCATGCCATATACCAGTAAGTATATCCTTCCATTTTACCTGGGCATGAGTATGTCTAGTTGTGGGTTGCCATAGACACACAGCAGCAGAGAGTCCCTTGGCATCCAAGGTCAAAAAATTCAAATTCAAATTTTGTGGTGAAGGAGTACAAAACTCTCCTATTTTACTCTTTGTAACTGATTTTTTAGAGCTCCATGGGCTCTTTCCACAATCCCCTGTCCTTGAGAACATGTAAAATTATGTATTTTAAATAAATTATACTTATATTTTATATATTAACTCATATTTAGTTTATATTTCAACATATTTAATTAATGTTTAATGTATATACTTTCATTTATATTATACAATTGATATTTAATACAGATGATTTGTATTTACTATATTTAATATGTATACTAATGTGTATAAATCATAGTCAATGTATATAATTTATATTTAACTTGTATAATTTACATTTAATGAGGATATGCACATGAATATGTAAACAAACATGTAGTTATTAAGTACCGGTCATCTTCTGATGACACATGAATAAAATATATATCTTAAATACATGATTCAGTGTACATACATTGTAACTTGTATAATATATCTTAGATTGTATAAATTATATTTGGGGCCACCTGCTTGATTTGATCATAGCAGGCTGGTGTACTTATCTGGAGTCCATTTGGTCTATGACAAGTGGGTCCAAGTTTTAGGACTCTTGATTCCCTGAAGCTTATGTGAACTTTAGTTTATAAAAGGATATACAATAGTATTTACCATTGTATTGAAATCCATATTTTAGAAAAAGAAGCTAACAGGTATCTGTTAGACAACACTAGACTCATGCCTTTGAGACCTAGTGAAAGCTATAGGTTTGCAGCTATAGATATACAGATTGAACAGAGATATTTTTAGCATGATGAGAAGTATCTTTAAGTTTATACTCAAAAAACAACCAAAAAGGAAATTAAAACCTTAAGCTTGTGGCTAAATTGTGAACTGCCAATGTTCCATTAACCTATCAGAACTCCATTCATCAGTGTTAAAATTCTGAACTTTGAAATAACAATAACATGAGAGGGGGATATGAAACATTTCCTTTTTTAATAAATCATTTCTTACATCTCTATAACTTGCATTTTATACCTTAAAACATCTTCTTAGACACTCCAACATTTATAACTTGCATTTCCCAAGTTTAAACATCTTTACTTGCATTCACCAACTTTGAACCATTCATCTGAAGCATTTTTTTATTTCTAAATTATCATCATCCAAGTTCTTCTACATCTTCTAACCTTCATCATTTGCATTTACCAGATTCAAACATTTTTCATAAATATTTTGTACTTAGATCTTAACCTGCTGGATTGGGTCATAACTCACCTACACCAGAGCTCAGAGTCTGTGGGTTGTCAGCTCGGCCCTCCACACTGCTGCCTCCTCCACTGCCAGAGTGAGGCTGGCTGCTGAGGCTCAGAACACAGCATCCACACGCACTTCTGCCATGGCAGTGTGCTGCAGTTGGCTCCCAGAAGACTTACTTTCATTATCTTTCTTCTACATACCCCAGACAGGGGAGAGGACTGCTTCTCTCTTTTTTTTTTTTTTTTTTTATTAACTTGAGTATTTCTTATTTACATTTTGAGTGTTATTCCTTTTCCCGGTTTCCCAGCAAACATCCCCCTAACCCCTTGCCCCATTGCCGCCCTCCCCCCAACAATCTAGTTCACTGGGGGTTCAGTCTTAGCAGGACTCAGGGCTTCCCCTTCCACTGGTGCTCTTACTAGGCTATTCATTGCTACCTATGAGGTTGGAGCCCAGGGTCAGTCCATGTATAGTCTTTGGGTAGTGGCTTAGTCCCTGGAAGCTCTGGTTGCTTGGCATTGTTGTACATATGGGGTCTTGAGCCCCTTCAAGCTCTTCCAGTTCTTTCTCTGATTCCTTCAACAGGGGTCCCGTTCTCAGTTCAGTGGTTTGCTGCTGGCATTCGCCTCTGTATTTGCTGTATTCTGGCTGTGTCTCTCAGGAGCGATCTACATCCGGCTCCTGTCTGCCTGCACTTCTTTGCTTCATCCATCTTGTCTAATTGGGTGGCTGTATATGTATGGGCCACATGTGGGGCAGGCTCTGAATGGGTGTTCCTTCTGTGTCTGTTTTAATCTTTGCCTCTCTATTCCCTGCCAAGGGTATTCTTGTTCCCCTTTTAAAGAAGGAGTGAAGCATTCACATTTTGATCATCTGTCTTGAGTTTCATTTGTTCTAGGCATCTAGGGTAATTCAAGCATTTGGGCTAATAGCCACTTATCAATGAGTGCATACCATGTGTGTTTTTCTGTGATTGGTTACCTCACTCAGGATGATATTTTCCAGTTCAACCATTTGCCTACTTAATTTCATAAAGTCATTGTTTTTGATAGCTGAGTAATATTCCATTGTGTAGATGTACCACATTTTCTGTATCCATTCCTCTGTTGAAGGGCATCTGGGTTCTTTCCAGCTTCTGGCTATTATAAATAAGACTGCTATGAACATAGTGGAGCACGTGTCTTTTTTATATGTTGGGGCATCTTTTGAGTATATGCCCAAGAGAGGTATAGCTGGATCCTCAGGCAGTTCAATGTCCAATTTTCTAAGGAACCTCCAGACTGATTTCCAGAATGGTTGTAGCAGTCTGCAACCCCACCAACAATGGAGGAGTGTTCCTCTTTCTCCGCATCCTCGCCAGCATTTGCTGTCACCTGAGTTTTTGATCTTAGCCATTCTCACTGGTGTGAGGTGAAATCTCAGGGTTGTTTTGATTTGCATTTCCCTTATGACTAACGATGTTGAACATTTCTTTAGGTGTTTCTCGGCCATTCGGCATTCCTCAGCTGTGAATTCTTTGTTTAGCTCTGAACCCCATTTTTTAATAGGGTTATTTGTCTCCCTGCGGTCTAACTTTTTGAGTTCTTTGTATATTTTGGATATAAGGCCTCTATCTGTTGTAGGATTGTAAAGATCTTTTCCCAATCTGTTGGTTGCCGTTTTGTCCTAACCACAGTGGAGGACTGCTTCTCTTAAACCCATTCTCTCCCAAAGGCCTATTCAATATCCAAAGACTAAAATTATCTCAGACACTTTACCTTGTCCATGCACATCATAATAATTGTAAAGTCGTTCTTTAACTCTCTTCTAGGCTGCTAAATTTATTGTACCTTCCTAAAAAAAAAAAAAAAAAAAAAGGACAAACCTTTTCTTCAAAATCTAAAAAAAACAAAAAAAAAAAGTAATTGTTGTTGGTTTACTATAGTGAAGCATTGCACAAAAAAACATAGGACAACTTGCAGTTTTTCTTCTTTTCCTTTCTTTATTCTCTTCTCTTTCCCGTCTCCTATCTTTCCCTTCTCTTCTCTTTCTGTTCTCTTCTCTTTCCTTTCCTTTCTCTTTCCCTTTTCCCTTTTTCCCTTTTCCCTTTTCCCTTCCCCCTTTCCCTTTTCCTTTTCCCTTCTTCCTTTCCCTTCTCCCTTCCCCTTCTTTCCCTTCCCCTTCCCCCCTTTCCTCCTCTTTTCCCCTTTCCTCTTTCCCCTTTTCCCCCTTCCATTTTTCTACTTTCCCCTTTTCCCTTCCCCTTTCCTTTTCCCTTTCCCTTCCCTTCCCCCTTCCCTTCCTCCTCCCCTTCACCTGTCCCTTCTCCCTTGCCTGTCCCCTGCCTTCTGCCTTCCCTTTCCTCCTCCTCCTCCTCTCCCCCCCTCCCTTCCTCTCCTCCCCTCTCCTCCCTTACTTTGTACGAGCACTCTTAACTTTTTAAGCTCCCTTACTTTGTCTGAGCCCCCTTATCTACGTTTTCCTATGTCTTTTACTACCAAAAGTTATTCACCCTCTACCAACAGTTTCACTTTTCCTGAGCACTAAACTTACAGCACAGTATTTTGCTGTACACCCTGTAGCCTGATACTGGATGCTATTCTGCCACAGCAAGTCAGTACAGTGAACAAGGGAACCGAAACTGAGGGAGTGAGGATGATTATAGGAAAAGCAGAAAAAAGATGCAAGGGACAGAATATAGGAGGACTGGTGGTCAATACCGTGCCCTAGCAAGTGCATTTTCTCGGTGTCTTTCAAAGGCAAGCAACACAAAGCCTGACCAATTCCAGGAAGATAAACAATGGCCACAAATGCTCACAAGGTGAGTTTATGGAGCACAGTATCTGTGTTTAACTAAAGCCATTTCCTTCAGGCTAGGAATCTCTCAAGGATGTATGCAAAAGCAGAGGAACTTTGCAAGGTACAATGCACATCTTAATTAAATGCAAAGACTAACATCAGCAGACTCATTTGTGATTAATCACAAGCAAGAAGTCAGCTAAAGTTAACCCCGGAAGTGTTTCCCACACTGTAACCTCCCTTCTAGCTCACTATCCACTGGCATTGGTGTGAAGGACATGTTAATAGGGCAAAAGGGGGATGTGGACATGTTTAGAAATAGCTCTTTTGGGCAATTCCAATCTTTGTTGGAATAAGCAGTTCAGGTGACACAAATCAGCAACAGCAGTTCAATCCAGAAGAAACTGCGAGGCTCAGCCAATCAGCCTGCATCTGCAAAAATGGGATCAAGCTGCCAGAATGTCCCACGAAGTTCTTTTGTGTTTTTATCTCTATAAAGTGACCACAAACAATGATCAGTGAAGAAGGCAAGGCAAATCAATGCCACAGAATCATCAGCAAAGACCAGTGTCAGCAAAATCCAATGAAGACCAGCAAAGAGTGACAAGGCGAACCAGTGCCACACCGTGTTGTCCACTGTTGAGTTATACTTATAGCCTTTCCAAACATCATGTGTCCTTTCACGCTTTTGCTCCAACAAAACATCACAGGCAGCTTTCAGAAAACCCCCATGTGTCTGCTTCAGCAAAACATCCTCTCATCTGACAATTTTCCAGAAAAGTATCACATGACACAACAGAGTCTCCAAAGAAACCAGAAATTTCCAATTCACCTAATGTCGCCTACTTACAGGTTTGAGGATCAATCTGAATTGGTTGAAACAGAAACGTCTGAGTTCTTAAGGGGCCAACAGGAGTAAAAAACTGACTTAGCCCTCTGCTCTGAAGTTGTAATTCCTCAAGTGTTAAATGGTTGTAACATCATCATTTAGCTACAGAAACTGCCTGGGGTGGGTGGGGATAACTGCCACGTGACAATAGAAAGCAATAGATCGTAAAAATTATACAGGGGTGGAGAGCCAGAGGGAGATTGGCTTCGAGGCAGTGAGATCCAGCACTCTTCATGAGAACAGCAGTATCCTCTCAGTGATGACAGATTCCATTTTGGAACCAACACTGTGTCAGACATACCAAATGCCTGTCAAGTCATCTGTAAACTTCTTCACATACCTCAGCTGCTCTCAAGATAGCACATTACCCATAGACTGATGAGGTGAAAGCTGGCACAGTGGATGCTACCAGAAAAAGTGTGTACCTGTCTAATTGGCCACTGCAACAAAACACTGTAGACTGTGGAGCTTAAATTATGACATCAATCTTCTCATTTCTCTGAGGTCGAGAGGCCCAAGGGCAAGGTATCAGAAGGTCACCTTCTCTCCATGTCCTCTAGTGGCCCGAATTCTGTGTGTAAGCATTCCTCGTACCCTTCTCTGTATGTTCAAGTTTCTCCCTTTGACAAGGACAGTAGTTTCACCGCAATAAGATTCAATATAATGGCTTCTTAAAGGCACTGTCTCTGGATACACTCTTTGGTTGTAGGTGTTAGGGCTTCAGTGCATGGATTTGTTGGGAATATAGTTTAAGTCAGCACAGAGCTCAAGCTGAAATTATGTTTTTCTCTGAAAATATGGCACAAGTGTTTTCACTATGATGTCTGGCTCCAACTGCTACAGGCAGCAATGCACCCTCATGCTTTGTAAGTAGAAAGTTCCCAGGTTGCTGTCCATCAGTATGTTGTAGGGGAGAAGTAGTCAACACTTTAGCGGAAAGCAGAATATTATCATAATGAAGCAAGGCCCTCTGAAAACCATGCAGCATTTTAGTTTAAAATGAACCAGGGCTGAAATAGATTAATACAATGCTTGCTGCACAAATATGAGGACCTGGGTTCAAATCCATAGTAACCACATAAGGCCAGGTGTGATGGTTCACCTCTGTAATTCAACTACAAGGAAGATTCAGGGGCAGGTAGATTTCTGGATTGCCCTTTGGAAAACATTACATCTCTGAAAGTAACCATTCAGAGTAAAACCAGAAAGTGCAAATTGCCCAATGTTTCCTTTATACTTATGCAAAGTCTTTGTGGACCCAACTGTGTGATCTAAAACTTTAAAACATAGGTCTAGTGGTGAGGGATCAGAGTACAGGAATTAGTTGGGTGTTTTTTCTTCGTATGTATGTATTAATGAACAAAGGGACCATAAATTTGAGAGGAAGGGGAGATATATGAAAGGATTTGGAAAGAGGAAAAGGAAGAGAAAAAAATGACATAAATTGACTATAACCTTGAAAATAAAATATTTGGATTGTTTAGATTTATGCTTTATACATATTAATTTAATATTTTATATAAATTTAACATAAGTCTAAGTAATGATAAAAATCACAGTATATCTTAGAGCAAGTAGGACTGGCCCAAATATTGAAGGAGAGTTTTTGGATTATGTAAACTTTAACCCTTCAATTTGACTGACTCCAAACTCAGACTGAACTATTAATGAGAAGCATTTGGAGCCCAAATCTTATAATTATATCATCTTTTCAATATACAAGCAAGTATATTTCTCTTTTTCTTTAAGGAAGTTTGAGGGATGAAGCCTTTCACTCTCTATGGGCATCTGAGGGGTGAGGTCTTTTGCTCTCTACAGGCTTCTCAGAATCAAGCATACAGCATTAAGACACATGAGACAAGATACTCAAATGACTTGGCTATCTCTGGTTAGTGATATTCTAGAGATTCCTATATGCATATTGGTATTTGTCTGTTGGGAATCACATATCTGGATAAAAATGAAAGAGTGTGTTTCCTGGCCACTACTTATAGGTCGTAGTAGTTGCATTTTCTATAATTTTAAAGATATAAGACTGGACTGGAAAAACTGCCTCAGAATTTCAGACAAGACAATAGGGCCCAGGATCTCTGGACAACATTCTGCTCAGTCACATAATAACAATCTCTTCATTGTTGTCATGACAACAGCCCTATCCTTCCCACTTGAAACCCACTTCTTCCTTCAGAGGGAAGTGTCTACTAGGAAGCTATAATTTTTTAAACCATGTAGCTTTAAGGGAAATGAATTAGAACTTACTATACCTTTCTTAAGATTAAGGTGTATGAGTTCATGCTAATGAAAACTTATTTGAGCTTTCCTCTCCTGGTAGCCAAATATGTCCCTACCACAGGGTTTGATTCCCCTTTTAATAGTGCCGTAAGATGAAGCTAAACAGCACTAGACTTGTGCACAGTTCTTTCAGAAACAGGTATTCCAATATCTTCTAATTGAGTGTCTACAGCTCTACAAATAATGAGTATTTATCATGGTGGTAAAGGACTCCACAGTTATCTCATCTGTTTCTTCTCTCTGAAGTCCCATCAGTACTAGGTGTGTATCCCTGAGAGGGAAACTCTTCTTGCTGATAGTCTAGACCGTGTTCTCATTTGTTAGTTTTAAATGTCAACTTGCTAAAACCTAGATTCACTTGAGATCATCTTTTGAGAAATAGCTTAGATCAGGCTGACTTAAGAGCTTGTCCTGAGGGATTATGCTGATTCTAATTTGTGTAAGAAGACCCAGCCCAAGGTAACTGGCACAATTCCTATCTGGGCATGGCAGAGTGGAGCTGAGCTCTGTAAGTCAGGAGAGAGCTAAATAGAAGTAAGCTTACAAGCATGCCAAGTGGCTGCATTCATTTTTCTGTTTTTTGACTATGAATATAAGGTAAATAGCTAATTGAGTTTCAGACTTGATTTCCTCTCAGTGACAATCCTCTAAAAACTGGGATTGTAAGCATAATAAACTCTTCCCCACTTACATTATTATTTGTCATAGTGATTGATCACACCAACAACACCGTACACCTCCTCCTACTATTGGGGGCTCCCAAGGTTCTTGTATGTTTGTTTCCATCTAATGTAAGGTCTCACCCTTCACCTACTTACGCACCATCTCTGACAAGTTCACCTGAGAAGGACTAAATCTGTTCACAAGCAAACACTAATTCAAGAAGACTTTTATAATACCTTTCACAGCAAAAGAAAAATGCCAAAATGAAACCATAATGAACCGTAAACAAAGCAGTATGGAAATGTTTCCACAAAGCAAATGGAGAAAATATAGTCGTGTCGCTCAAGGCATTAAAATGCTTACCTACATAAAGTTAAGAACTAAAATAAAGGATGTAAGGGGTCAAATAGAAATAAGTAGTTTTACAGAAAACACAATGTGTTTAAAAACAAGTAAAATTAAAAATGAGATTAACATAGGTTATCTAGGATTGGGCACATGGCTCATGGGTAATATTTTGAATGAGAACATCCCCTGTAGGCTCCAACATTTGAACATTTGATCCCAAGTTGGTAGAGCTGTTTGGAAGATGTCCTTGCTGGAAGAAGGACATTATTGGGGTATAGTATTTGAGATTTTATAGCCTTTCTCCACTTCTTGTTAATGTTTGCTGCTTTATGCTTGTGATTGAGATGTGATCTCTCGGCTTCCTACTCTTGCTGCCATGCCTGCTATTTGTTGTGCTTCCCCAACACAATGAACTCCACGATAGACTCAGGAACAATAAGCTCAACTTTCCTTGAGTTGCTTTTGGCCATGGAGTTTCATCACAATAGAAGAGTAACTAGACAGGGGCTTACTGCATGAGTGTGAGGGCCTGAGTTTGAATCCTCAGAACTCACCTTAAGCTGGTTGTGGCCACATACATCTGGGTACTGGTGTGCACAGTACCAAGCAACCAAGATATATCAAAGGGTCAAAGGAAAAAGGGGTGTGGTCTGTTGATTCCTTTCTTCTTTCTTAGTGACAGTATCTGCCCCTGCCACTGTGATTTCCCACTGACACACTGAGTAGACTCTTTAGCATTCCAATGTGGATTTAATATTTACCAACTCTATTGGGAGCGCCAGGCCTTCAGACTGAGACTTATGAGGCGCCATGTTCAGGAACTGAGAAGCAACTTAGCTCTCGTCCTCTCCAGCCCAGTGCCCTTGCTGGTATTCCTAGTCCCTATTCTGCAAACCAATCAAAGAAGTCATCTCTTATGATATCTATACATTCTATTGGTTTTGTGCTTCTAGAAAGCTGCCTAATACAAGTATTGTGTACTCACTAATGACAGGTAGATCAAAGAGTCAGACTGCATGAATTTGAATTTAAAAAGAAGTGAAAGCCAGTAAAAGATCATTGCAACTGTAAATGCAACTCAAACTTTGGTATTCATTACTTTTAGAATCTGCTCCTTTAAGCAAGATAGAGACAGTTAAACCCTATAGCTTCAATCTGAACTCACCATTCCATTTAGAAGTGATAGGACATAGATGATACTCGGATGCCCTGTGACAAAACTTTGCTCAAGTCTGAACTCTCAATACCATGATTTTATTAAAATATCCAACACACCAATGTTTGTCACCCAATCTCCTCTATGCCGTTCGATGTTTACACAAATGTGCCTTGATACAGATCTGTGGGAGGTGGTGTCAAAAAGGATGCCTAACAGTTTGAGCATCTGGGACTAATGAGCTATCAGCAAACACTTGGCTTATGTGTGACCAATCTGTTTCTGAATACTTTGAGTGCTGACTGTATCAATAGAGATAGACTGTGATGGAAAACATTCACTGTCATTCCTACAACACCCTTGGATGTTGGTCAGGAAGCAAGGAGGTCACAGCAATAAGGATGGATGTAGTTTGGAGAGACACAACCCAGTGCCAAAGTTCATAGTAAGTAGTTAAGGAGGACAGGTGTACAAAATCTGCACATACTTTGTCCCTCCTTCTTCTCCTGTTCTTGCTTGCAATATTTGAAGTCCATTATAACCCATATGCTCTTCCTCAAAGAACTTATGCTACAGTACCATGATAAATTTTATATGACCCTTTTAAAATATGACCAAATTAAATGATAAGTGATATGTAGACACATTTTATAGTGCTAAAGAAGTAAGAAACTAAAATAATCATAAAATTAATTAATTTATAAGAACATTTCTGTAATTAAAATATGCACACTCACTTTTAATACACACAGGCAAAATGGCATGTAAGAAATACACTTAAATGTTTACAAGTACCTGTGAGATAGGAAGACACTGTGACTACTAAAGAGGGTAAAAAAAAGAAAAACTGTGGCACAAGTGAATCAGATTTATATACCATAAATTGAAGAGGATCACAGATTCAAAACAGAAAAAGTAAAAGAAAAAAAACAAGAAGAAAAAAGAGGAGGGGGAAAAGAAGAAAGAAAGAGGAGGAAGGGGAAGTCTTAAACTACATTTCTGTTGCTGTGACAAAAGATCATGATCAAAGCAACATATACAAAAGAGTGTTTAATTGGGTTTACATTTCCAGAAGATTAGAATCCATGATTGCACAATGAAGGCATGGTGATAGGAACAGCTGATCTTGATCTGGTGGGAGGCTTTTAGGTCTCAGAACTTCCCTCTCCTGCTACCATACTTCATGACATACCCCTTTCAACAAGGTTATACCTAATCCTTGCCAACAGACCCACAAACTAAGAACCAACTATCTAAACACATTAGTCTATGAAGGTGGCATTCTCATTCAAACCATCACATGAGAGGCGTTACAGAGAAAGAGGAGGGAAAAAGGAAGGGGAGAAGAGAAAGAGGGGCAGAAGAGGACCAGAAAAAGGAGAAGAAACATCAAACATCTAAGAAGACCTCTAAAGTCAACATGGATTCAGCAACAGCCACTCAGGCACATTGGTCTTCATTCCCATCTAGAATGACCTAAACTTCTGATCTAAGCTATGAGCCATAGGAGAAGACACTGGTAAGAGGCAGGAAGAAGTGGACTATGACTTCCAAAGAAGTAATTAACAACACACAGGGATAGGGTAAGAAATGCCTGATGACACAGTCTTGAAAACCAAGCATATAAGAGAGGGTCTATTGACCCTCTTGCTTTTCAGTTAAGTAAATTACCCTCTCCTTATTTCCTTGTCTTTCAGCAGGTTGAATGTCTTGAGATTACGTGTGGCTGCTCCTGGTTTCAGGAGCCACTAAATAGCAAAAAATTCTTAAGGCATTCACTAGGTAAACCTGAAATTTCTGCTGTCCCCAAAAAGCTACCAAACCTCAAAGGTTTCTGTGTGCAAAATGATCCAAATGAATTAAAAATCAAATGCATTATTTATAGGAGGTACTGAGACAGCCCCAACACATGTCCCCTCACTTTACTACATCTCTGCATTGGTTCTGAGCACCCAGCATGCACTGGTAGCACTCCTCTGCCAAACAACACCAGGGAACACTACCTAAATTCTTTTGGCTCATGTTGGAGACTGTATATATTAAAACCTGTAGTCCTTTTGCTTCAAGTACAGGGTTTTCTCCTTTTATAGAAGCAAGATGGTTTAATCATAGAAAACAAAGACTTCGAATATCATATCACTAATCATCCCTAGGCACGTCTTTGGATTGCCTTTTGCTTACAATATTTGGGTTTCATTGAGAACACCATTTACTGAATCCAGGACTGGGATTAGGGAAGAATTTCCAACACTCTCAGAACTAGGAACAAAGAACTTTCATCTGCCACCTTGCACTGTGTGCTCACACAAAGCAGCATTCCACTGATAATTATGAATGTATTGATTGAGCCTGCCTGATACCCGTGGAAGGTGCTTTTAGGACCACTTGGAGTAGCCAGCCATGGCTTAATCCTGTGTATAAAACAAACAAGCAATCCACCTTATTAACATATATGTGTTCCTTTTTGGTATATGCTAAAATTATATGCCTGTCAAAGACTTGTTTTCATATCAATTTATGATCAAAGTCACTATGATTTCTGCATCTATTACATATCAAACATATGTATTCTCTCTCTCTCTCTCTCTCTCTCTCTCTCTCTCTCTCTCTCTCTCTCTCTCAAATAGAAGAAGGAAAAACCAAAATCTCCCTCGGGGTAAAAGGACCACACAGGGAACATGTTTAAAAGGTCTTGGGGTTAGGCATTTAGCTCAGTGGTAGAGTGCTTGCCTAGCAAGCGCAAGGCCCTGGGTTTAGTCCTCAGCTCTGGAAAAAAAAAAAAAGAGGTCTTTGCAGCTGCTTGGCCCCCACCCAACTCAGTAACTGAGAAAGTCTAAACCTGGGGTCATCCAGCATAGCAGCGCTTGCACTTTATTGTGATGTAACTCATATTCCATACATTTCAGCAACATGAATCACGCAACATAGTGGCTCTTACTATATACACAGAGTTGTCCAACGAATAGCACTAACATATGATCACAGAGTATTTTCAGGAGGATCAAAGGCCCTCACTCCTATTCCCTACTCCTAGCTCACACAGCCAGTAATATGCTTTCTATGTCTCTATAGGTTAGCCTGAGATGCTTCAGATATTCTGAATGGTAACATATGGTCTTTGTAATTGGATTCCCTCATTTGCATAATGTTTTCAAGATCAGCTATTATTGTATGTGCTTAGTAAGTAGCCCCACCCCCACCCTGCAAAATTTGAAAAAAAAAAAAAAAACCAAACAAACAGAAAAACAAAAAATGAAGCCTGTGTATTGAGCACAGATTATTTTCTATATGATCTACTTTGTGCTCTGTGCTTTATTCTGCTTTTCGGTGATTTGGATTGTTCTGGATGCTCTCTAGTGTTTCCAGAAAAAGGAGGAGGTTATTTCTCTTTGCCAGCTTTCCACCCCCTCACCCCAGCCCCCTCCCTACTCCCACCCCTCCCTGCCAGAATTACAAGAGCTTTCTGGGCATGTGTAATTGCCCAGAGGCTGCAAAAATCATGAGGTGTTGCCGTACTGCAGAGATTCAAAAGAGGGGCATGGAATTTCAGCCTTCTGCAGTCATGACTTCTGTATTGCAGACAATGACATTCTTGGTAGTAAATCAGTCCTTCTTTTCCTCTAAATGTCCCTTTCTATAGGCTATACACAAAGTACACATCATTGAATCCACCAGGAAGGCACGTCCCAGTTAATTGGACTTGAACTGATTATGACGATATTTTGTTAACAGAAGACCATGAGCAGCAGGAGCTCGGATTACAGAAAGGCTCCCCAGTAACTTTGCATTTGCCTCTGGCCCCTCTAAAGACAGCCTCCCATCATAAACATGCACACACACACACACAAACACACACACACACACACACACACACACACACACACACACACCACTCACCTCAAAATGATCAAAAGTTGCTGGGTTTTTTTTGTTCTCTTTTGAGTCTAAGTGACCTGTTTTGGGTTTTTGTTTTTGTTTACCCCCTGCCCCCAGAATTTGACATGATGTCTAGCATGTAAAGGACTTCTAATATATGTGGAATGGGGAGGGAGGAAAAGGAAGAGAGGATATAAGGGAGAGAAGGAGAAGAAAGGGAAGGGAGGGAGAGGAAAGGAAGGAAGGAGGGAAATGAGAAAAAGGGAGGAGAAGGGCAGAAAGAAGGAAGAAAGGGAGGTAGGAAGAAAGGAAAGGAAGACTGGCAAGAGGGAAGGAATCAAACCTGTAAATGAGCCAATTAAAACTATTTTCTTTTAAAAAAAATACTATTTTTTGATGACTTTGCAAGAATCGTTTCTCTTGAGATTTTCTTGGATTTGTCGAAATCAAACTGTGGTCCAGATAGACAAACTGACCAGTTGTCTTGGAGAAGCTTAAGGAACACTGAACAAGACTCATCTTGTTGAATCAGTGATATAATCCAGACATAATTTAGTGAAGTGGCACCCTTTTTCCTGGAAAGTATATAGCAAATTCTACGAAATATTGTCAGGATTTGAAGCCACACAAGCATATCTGTGGCACATATACAGTGCAGGTCTCTCATTCTCCCCCAATTCATAGGACCTTGCACATGGCTCACCTTCACCTCTCCTACCTCTTGCCTGCTCACCTTCAGACATTTCTGATGTGATTAACAATGGACACTAAGACTCACAGAATTGTCTCAATGTTGATCTGTAAGCACGTGTTCTTTGTGATCTACACCCAGAACAATGTATGGGAAGCATCAAACTCAATGGTGCACAGTAGCTCTTCTGCGGCATAGAGCTCTCTCTCTCTCTCTCTCTCTCTCTCTCTCTCTCTCTCTGTGTGTGTGTATGTATGTGTGTAACCACACATACACACACACATGTAACCAACATTGTGTGTATTTAGAAAACAACCTGTGATAAGCTACACAATGAGAACCAACACCTTTATTTCATCTCAGAATGATGGCTATACCGGCACTGATATTTGTGCAGGGAATTATTAGTCTAAATAAGAAACCTATCTGAATCCTAACAGACTGATTCCTGTTCAGCAAATGGGACCTTGAGCTTTAACACCAGGTAGTGCATTTGCCACCATGTGTATAAGTCATACAAAAAATTGTATTATTTGTAAAAAAGAAAATAGTTTCAATATTAATGTCATCCTTCCATTTTTGAATCAAATAATCTAAAAATTAGTGAAGGGTCAGTGAGACAGCTTGATGACCTGAGTTCTTTCCCTGGGACTCACACACTGGAAGGAGAGAACCAACTCTCCACAAACTGTCTTCTGACCCCTCCCATTCATACACAAACTAATACATGAATGCTTTAAAAATCAACCACTATTGATAAGACCACACACACAAAAAAAGCAAACCTGATGGGAACATAAATAACTTTTGTATACAGAAGTTATTGTATCCATACTCTTGGATGGATAAGAGCAACTTACTATGAAAACATACAGAAATACTGCATTTCTTGGGGCTAAGAAAAAGTATTTGAAATTAGTTATTGAAAAACTAAACAAGTGGCAAAAAATAAAATTTAAGTTGGTGAATATGAAAACAGAAATATGGACTTGTTAAGGAAGATGAAAATAATCCAACAGAAGTTTCTAGAAGGGACCTGATGTGTGTGTGTGTGTGTGTGTGTGTGTGTGTGTGTGTGTGTGTGTGTGTGTGTGTACATACTAACATGTGTGCACATATCTGGAAGGCAAGAAAGTTAATGGACCTAGTTACGGCCTCAAGAAGAGAGACATGGAAGTCCTGTGAAGAGACTTAATACTTAGCACATATAGTTTTGTAATATTTAAATATTTAATTTGACTATGCATTTTCAAACACCAAGTATAGAAGATTAACTAATTAACCAAAGAAACAAGGGATATTTATTGAGCAACTACAAGAAGTAGTGCTAGAGCCCATAAGGTCATGATGATACAATTACATCTAAATTATGGATATATCCAAAATAACATTAAGAATTTGCTCTGTAAGCTGCCATGGTGAATCATCAGTGAAGAGGACTTACCACTCAGTTCAAATATCAGCATCCACATAGAGCATCTAACAGCCACCTACATCTCTCATTCTAAGGAATTTGGTGCTACTTCTGGCCTCCGTGGGTGCCTGCCCAGATATATGCTCTCTCTCTCTCTCTCTCTCTCTCTCTCTCTCTCTCTCTCTCTCTCTCTCTCTCTCACACACACACACACACACACACACACACACACACACACGCACATTTAAATTAATAAAACAAATCTTTAAAAAGGAATCTGCCATGTTTGAGATATTAACCTAAGTAATTCACATCAATTGTGAATAGTCTTATTTTCCCCGTTTGGTAAATAAAAACTTCTTACAGAGCTGTGTAGTCTTCATAGGCATATTTCACCATAGGAGCTCAACTGGGCAACTTTTCTATGTGCACAAATGACAGGAGTTATTTCAGTTCTTACCTGGACCTTTCTCCACTAGCTGAGAATCTATTCCTAAAGCCAAGGCAAAGATGGCAGGAGACCGTCTCTATGGCACTTGGCTGCATTTGTCAGAGATGAGTCAGGGACTCCTGCCTGTGGACCCTTTGGTAAAGAGATGTGCTGCTTTGATTCAAAAGAAGAAAAGAGGCTTTGGGGAGATGTCTCCCTCAGCAAGTGATCAGAAACAGAAATCCTCTGGGAGAGTCCTCCAATGAGTTCACTCTCACATAATACATTTTATTGGGAAAATAAGATACTGGGAACCTGACCAACCTGTACCAGAGGTGACTTTTAAAGATGGAAAGTTCTAGAAGTTTTGCTGTTAACTCAGCTCTCCTAGGTGCTGTTCTTTGGTGGGAATGAAGATTCGGGACAGAAATGAAAAGAGAGGAGAACAAAAGGGAAAGTAGGCATCATGTCAAGCACTGATGGCTGTCCATGGCTCCCATGTGCCCTGCTTGCTGCCAGCTCTGCTCCTGTGCCAGCTGGTGGCATCATCTGTGGTGAGGGCTGGAAGGGAACCCATGTGTCAGGACACTGCCCAGGCCAGATGGAAGGAGGGCTGAAGATGAGAGGGGAGCCATGCATGGCTGGTGGAGCGGCCACTGTTCCACTTGGCTCAAAGTAGACATGGATGAAGGGGAGGCAGAGAGGATAGAGAGTCCCAGACACATTTCCCCAACTGGCCATCTGGTTCACCATCATGAAAAACTCACATTGCGTTCTCTAAGAACTGAGATTTGGAGAGTAGTTAGTTTGCAAAACTTTTTCTCTCTCTGAGATATTTGCATGGAGTGACCACAGTGTCAGTCGGTACATTTCTCCTCCAAGTTTAAGGTATTATATTTCAATAATTGACTGAAGTGTTCCAATCTTATGTCAATAGCTAGTTTTGAAAAATATGTTGTTTAATCACTACTTCTTGACTGCTTTGTCGAGGCTGATACAAGCTATTGAATTCTGAATCCCTATTCAAGGGACTATTTTAAAGAAACAAGTCTTTGATGCAATAAGGCTCTGACACAATATATATTTTCAACTTCCCAATGAAGACAAATAAGCATATTGAGGTATCCTTGTACAAACATTCCCAAGAGTTCTTAACTGGTAATTTTCAACTGCCTTAGCAAGGTTACAGAGTGATTAACTGAGGAAGGCATGACTGATAATTATCTCGAGCTAATGTGTACATTCAGGATGGTAAAGCCTCTTCACATGCCAACTGGTGAGACTACTCCACAGAAGAGGCAATGTTGAAGTGTCATTTTGTGAAGCAGTTCAATAGGATTCTTCCACATCATAGAGGATGCTGGGCTCCCTCCTCCTAGACTGAATGTGCTTTCTTATGCAAAGGACAGCTGTGTGGTCCACTGGCCATGGGAGCCTCACAGACTTCTGAGCTTCTACTGTTTACTCCCCACAACCAAAGAAAGGGAGCCAACTATGAGAGGAATAGGGCTTTGCCTTTATCCGAGGCACAAGGTTCATGTGTAGATGAGGTCTAGTGTGTTTTCATATATTTCCCATCTCTAGGAAAACACCAAACTCAGGCATTGAAAATCTGATTCTTGAGAAGAGTCTGTTTGAGACATTGTACTCCTAAAGCAAGCAATGATAACTTGGGCTGGCAAGGTGACTCTGAGAGAAAATGCAGGCACTTATAAATTATGCATGCACATAAGTATGTACTTGTATAAGGACATGAGTTTCATCCCCAGAACCCACATTTGAAACAACCACCACAAAATAAATAGTGTCACTTATAACTTTGGAACAGTGGGGGGTGAGGGGTCAGAAAGAACTCTGGCCCTTGTTGGTCAATGGGAGGAGCAATATCTAAGATTGTTGTTCACTGGCCTCCGTACATATACATGTGCGTGCGTGTACACACACACGCGCGCGCACACACACACACACACACACACACACACACGAGATAAGTAAACAGCTTTATTTATATATATATATCTGTTGAAATGAAGAGGAGTACGCCCCAGCCCCCAGCTCTTCAATGACAGTCAGAAACCCACTGCCAGGATCAAGTACAGCAGCCATATCTGATTTCTGTAGTCCCGGATGCTAAACTTAAGTTCCCCAGATGTGTCTTGACTCTAAATGAAATTTGTTCTTCTCAAATATGGTCATTAAAGAAGGACTGGAGCTGGCCAAAGCAAGGATTTGCAAGCCCTGAAGACAGCTTGAAAACAAGCAAGGTACGACATTTAGTAAGTGGCACTAAGCGCGGGAGGCCATACCATGTTCAGACTTGGCTCTGTGTGTAGGGGCCTCAAGATGTCCATCTTGAATTGATATTTATTTGAATGTAAAAGTTCTGCTATAAACCCTGAAAGTCTACCTTAATATTTTGCAGAAGAATATTCTCTGTTACTATACACACACATAGAAAGATCCAGGTACATGGAACCTTTCCGATTAGAGGCCCTTTCAGCATGATTTGTACGTGTAATGCGACTCGGGCTATGTTTTACACATTTTAACTTAGATAAAAACTCAAATGTATTTTTCTAAGCCCCTCTCTCCATAATTCTTAATCCCACGTGCATTTTAAAGGAAATGAATTCCGTGTGTTTCTTATTCTGTACACTTAACTCGTCAAGCAATGCTTTGTAAGGGGCCTTTGATATCCAAGAAGCCCTTTGAGTCTTTTTATGGGACTTTTTAAGCCTTTCTCCTCTGAAACAGGAAGTCATGTTTGGCCACAACCAAAAGAACTCACATACCAAATGGTTTAAGTTCAACTTAAAAAGGCCACACCATGGGGCTCGGATGGTCGCAACATGGCAACACATGTTCTCTGCCCTCGGAGAAAAAGGAGGTAAGGTTTTGATCTCCTCTGGGGCCAAGAATAAAAGGGCCTATATGTAAATGTTGGATGATGTCGACATTTTAAGAAACAGCAAGATCATTTTAAAATTAAAAATTAAAAAGTAAACCCTTCACCTTCAGATGCCTGGGATTTTGTGTGCCGACTCTTGTGTATCCTTACTTATTTACATGTGTTTTAATAATGGTGATGGTGGTAGGGTGGTTAAAATGTGCACATAGCATTTTACTTACAACTGGCTGCATCTTGGGCCAACTGCATAATCTGGCTATTTCAGATTTTTTTTCTTCCCACGCATTTCTTTCAACTCTCTGTTTTCTAATGTAATCATGATCCTCAGATGATAGGCATAAATTCTTCAGGGAACTGGTTTCCTCCAGCTCCACGGAGGATTCCTGCAGCTCTTTTTAACAGAGACATCTGTGCCTACACTCTGAAATGCTCCACTAGTTTGTTCGAGAGAGTGTTATGGGATGGTGGGGAAATCTTGGAAGAGTATGTGCATACACACCCAAGATAATGACATATAATATCAAAGGAGTCTAAACCAGGCTTAAGCTTAAATTATGTTTCTCTTTGTTAGGCATCAGACTAAGTCTATAGTGACATTCTCATTCTCAGAATTAAAACACACACACACACACACACACACACACACACACACACACACTAAACACATGCTCAATTTAATTCCAAATTATAAAACAACTTTAAAAGTAGCTTGCATATATCTCCTTTTGAGATGTGTCTACCAAAACAATACGAAAAGAATTTAGCATACAACAGGCAGGAAGCTCATTTGAACTTAAATATAACATATAACAGATCATACTTAAACGGAAAAAGCCCAAGGCCAGTTTTTCAATGTGACTACATGGTACTGCCCTGCCTGGGGAAAGGCACCTGCAGATCTGTTTTCCCAGCATCCCTCTCTGATGGAGTTTGAATACCCTTGGGGTCATAAATCACAACTTACATTTGGATATTTTCCAAATGCTTTCCAGTTTTTTATCTCACGACCCTTGCAACAGCCTCCATGAGAAGATAAAACAGGTATTAATGTGGTTGTTTGACAAGAAGAAAACCAGTTAAAGAGAATTTAACTAGCTGCCCTTCAGGTAATAAACGTAGTTAATTAGTAAGAAGGCAGATGTCCATGCACAGACAAAGGAGGCTGTCACTGCATAAGGGCCTTCAAAGGGTTACTACAAAATGGCAGGAAAAACAACAGCAGAGCCCAGGGTATGTAGGGAACTTGAATGAGTTTCCATGACAGGCAGGTAGCTCCAAGAAACTTCATTACCTGACTTTGAGGCTCCTTATCAACTCCCAATGATTCCCCAACCAATTCATTTCTTCCACTGTGGGTCATGCATAAATTCAAATGTCCAATCCCTGTGTGCTGCATTCCCAGGTGTGGCATGGTGGCCTTGCCAGAGGTTGGTCAGGTTAGACACCAAACAAAATTCAAGCTTATATCCAATGCATCTGCTGCTGTCATTCAGTTAGATCCCATGATGCTGTGAGCACAGCAAAGCCTAGTGGCTCAGCTCAGGTCACACCAGAGTGTAATTGTGGGAAGTAAAGTGGACAGAGAAATGACATTGAGGGTGACCTGGGATTGACCCTACCTACCTTTTAGACATGTCTGCATCCTCTTGGTTGCAGGTTGCTGCACAAATTTCCCACATTGATTTTTGCATAAACAAGATGTTATATTTTAATAACAATAATAGAAACAGTAATATTGTTGCACTTTAAATTATAAGTTTTGAGTTCTTTAAGAGATAATTTAACTAATTAATTTAAATGATGGTGAATTTTTTTTTGACATGGTCTTGCTATGTAGCCCTGACTAACCTCAAGCTCAGTATGTAGACTGAAGTGGATTTGAATTCGCAGAGTTCTGCTTGCCTCTTCCTCATAATGGGGGGATTGCAGGCATGTCTTATTTTTTCTTCAAATGATTTGGAAATGAGTCGTGCTACCAGGGTTCATCCCTACATCTAGATAAGATGCCAGAAAGACGGGGATGCTACAGTCATCCCTGACATGACATCATCAGCTCTTATGGCAAAGTGACCATAAAATATTCTCCAGAAAGATATACAGTGGGAGTCTGTCAGTATTTTTTTTTAACCACAAAATGAATAGGAAAACAGAACCACGAAGCCTGTGAAGGGTTTATATATCTTTGATAACTGGGCAACACAAAAAAAATGGGTTGCTTCAGCATCAGTACCATAGTGGAATACAATAAAGAACAGGCCAATCTTAAAAGTTCTGGCATGAGCTGGTATGTACTGGCAAAGAGTCTTTCTGCTGGTTTTTGCTGCTTCTTAATACTAAAGCAACTGTTTTCAACACAATTTGCTCAAGAGATAGTGGAGATCCATGGACTCGCTTACGAAGACCACTCTTTGCCTTGAGATAGGTGTCTCTGTCTTGCTGCTCTCCTTAGACCACATACCCTGTTTTGTGCCCTTTGAGATCCTAGATAAGCAGGGACAATCTGGCAGATGTGAGGAGAAGAGAACTCCATGGACATAGCTTGGCCAAGCAGTAGACAGCCAAATCAGCCAGCACTAGCTCACTACAGAGGAGAGGCAAGTAGCCTAATAGAGAACCTTCAGAGAATGCTGGGACTCAACTACAGTGATATCTGAGAATTTTCTGTGCAAAAACAAGAGTTTCCCTGACCTAGACAAAAGAAAGTACACATGTACAGACACAGAGTGTGCTTACTCAGAAATATGCTGTCATAATTAAGAACAAATGGTATTTATTAATGGAGTTGGGGAGATGGCTCAATTGTTAAAAAGAACTGAGTTTGGGCCTTGGGATCCATGTGAAAACACTGGATAGTCCCAGTCTTGGGGAGTTGGAGGTATAGAATCCCTGGGGCTCTCCAGTCAGTCAGCTTAGTCTACTGGTGATTTCCAGGTCATTAACAGACTTCATCTCTAAAATCAAGATAGGCAACACTCTAGGAATGACAGTTAAACACAGACATGGTAATACACACACACACACACACACACACACACACACACACACATACAGCACAGCACATTTAAAAGTAGCAGGAGTCAGATCCAGAAATGTGTGAAAGTAAATGTGTTCTAGTACTTGTTGGTCACTGATGACGACGCCTGCAATAGGAGAGAAAGGCAGCTCTAACAGAATATAGTAAAGGTGGCTGGAAGGTTCTAGCAAGGAGCAGAACGAGGAGTGTCTGGCTATGCTGACCTGTAAAGATTCTTATTTACGACAAGCAAGGCTTAGAGGGCAGAGAAAATGGGCAAGGATTTCTCCAGAGTTCAGCATTGGAGAAGAAAGTACAGTATAACTTGGTTAAAACAGGGCTGGATAGGCCCAAGCCAGGAAGGGGGTTATGGAGATGTTTAATGAATAAGAGGGCCCAGAGGAGCCTGAGGGAAGAGTGGTAAGACCACAGGCTTTACTAAACAGTAAGGAAGCTGTTTTGATAGGGAAGGGATCCTTTGAGATGCTATACACACTAGCAGAAACCTGAGCGATTTACATGTTAAAAGAGGGGGCAGGTCTTCATACATTAAAATGATCTTAGCAATGACTTTAGGAAAAGAAAGAGTGCAGCTGATGCACACTTCACTATCAGTAACCTGTTGGCTTGAAATCACTGATTTCAGAAGGAATAGCCAAGCTCTTCTCACACTTAGCAGGAAGTGCCAAGAAAATGACCTGAGGTGTATCTACCTCAGTGGGGCAGGGAGGAACATTAGCCTAGAAAGTAACTATGATTGACCTTCCAATGATACCATTGAAGAAATAATGACATACAAATAAGCAGTAAAACTTTAAAGGAAAGAAAAGGGATCTCTACTCATAAGACAGCCAAACCCATTCTGCCAGGCTCTGAAATCCCAAGGAAAGCAATCCATATCTTTCTCCCTCATGGGAACTGTTGAGGAGATCCACAATGATATTCTGAAGGGCCGTGTGAACAGCCTTCACCACCCATAGTCTATGTCTCTTCTAGCTCCAGTCACTTCTAGTTGCTGACTTGCCTGATTTCACCTTCTTGCCACCTCCTTGAAGAATCCTCCCCTGCCTCTCAGGCCAAACAGCCTTTGATGCTGATGAATTAGCCTCAGCTTTAGCTTTATATGTTCCACAGAAGACATGGGCTTCTGTCAGAAAGAGTAACGTGAGCAAGCATTCCATCCTGATATGAACCACAACAGCCATCCAGCCAGATAAGGAGCTCTGGGCATTGGTAATAGGCCTTTCTTACAAATGTCCCTTAGTGAAACTTACAGCTCAGCACCAACTCTAGACACCAGCACTCTATTCACCAACTCTGCTCACCTCTTAAGACACCAGCACTTCTAAAATTTACACAATGAAAATGAGCATCCCAGGGTTGGGGCTTGGACTCTGTTGGTAGACAGCTCATTTAGCATGCTGAGTCCCTGGATTTTATCCCCAGCCTTGCATACTCTGAGCATAGTTCCCTGTAGTGCATACTTACAATCCTAGACTTGGAAGGGAGAGGCAGGAGGATCCAAGTTCAAGGTGGTCCTCAGCTACATATCATGTCCAAGGTCAACTGGAATGCCTAAGACCCTCTTTTAAAAATTAAAAATAAAGCAGGAAACAGGATAACAGTGCTGGATTTGTGAGCGCTCTGTAATTAAAGAATGTTCCTTAAAAAGTCCCCCACTGACAAGTTAACACATTCATTCCTCTGAGACGGAGCTGGCTTAAAGTGGGATCTGTTCTTCTCCTGTGTAATAATGGCATTCCAGACTCCAAGTCGAATGTGCTCAGTCCCTTTCTCTTTCTTCTCTTTCTAGACTCTGCCTTGAAAGACTTGCAGCCCTGGCTTCATGTGTTAGACCAGAGTTCAATTTCACACTCAGAACCCAAAGGACCAGCTTAGGATCTTAGCACTAAGCCACTGGTCTTCAACCACATGACTCTTTCCTATCTGTTATCAATCATGTAATCAACCTAGACTATAGCCAAAAGGGCCCCATGATACTGTGAACATGGCCTTGAAAGGAATAAAACTCATAAAATGTAAGTTAGGATAGCCTGCCCACCACATAACCACAATGTACACATAGGCACAAACCCTGTATTCACTGTTCCAGTATTAAAAACACGACCATACTTTCCATCCAGTTTATTTGTGGGGTCTCCTTCAAATGGCCTATAAAACTGGGGAACCTGGACAGCTTTCTCCAGGGGATCCATAAACTACAGCAGCTGACCCTGGTAAAATCAGTTATAAGGAACCTTAGGAATTATAGCTTGGTTTGGCCAGTATTTATTGCCTGTGTAATGTATAGAAACAGTGGAACAGAAAGGCTCAAAGTTTCCATCTGTGCCAGATTACCACGCCATGCATGAGAAAAAGGGCTGTGTTTAATCTAAAATGGTGGCAGTCCTGTAAACCTTCCTTTTTTGATACTCCAGGCTACCACACATGATACATGTAGTATCTTTGCCCTGCCCTTAAATATTGCATCTTTCCAGTCCTGAGAGGTAAAATGTTCTATTCCTTGGTATTACAGCAAACATCAGCTATTTCTTACCCCTCTCTCTGCTTTTCTCTCTCTCTCCGTCTCTGTCTCTCTCCTTCTCTCCCTTCCCCCCCTCTCTGGGGGGGGGCTCTCTCTCTCTTTCTCTCTCTGTCTCTCTCTTTGTCTCTATATCTCTTTGTCTCTGTCTATCTCTATCAGTCTGTCTGTCTTCCTAGAGCATTTGGTGCTTTAGTCTGGGAAACAGAAGTTATGATCATCAGACTGTGTGGTGCTTTATGATACTTAGAGTGAATGATAGGCTACCGGTCTCTTAGCCCCAAAGCCTGAGTATGATCTCCAGGTCCCTCATAGTGCAAGGACAGAGCTGACTCCTGCAAGTTGTCTATACATGCCATTATACAAGTATACACACACACACACACACACACACACACACACACACACACACACATGCACGCACGCACACATACACAGAGAGAGAGAGAGTTGGGGGAAGAGAAATAGATTTAATAAAATTTACAACTAAGGTGTGTGATGCAAAAAGCTCAGAACAGTGCAGGAGAAGAGAGGGAAGGAATGATGGTCACTTAAGGGTTAAGTATTCATTTCTATCCCTCAGCTTTGCAGAGTTCCCTGGTCTCAGATTCCACAGAGCCAGAGTGAACTGGAACCCTATCTGGCCTTATCCACAGCCTGGTAAGGAGAGAGCCCAGACAAGGCAGGGTTCCTGCAGCATCTGACAGTAGGAGGAATGGAGCCTGGCAGCTTTTCTCGGCTGTGGCTGCATCAGCAAGGCTGTAGGCTGGATGAGTCTGTGTGAGTTTTGTATTCCATCTGGGACTTCTCAGGGAGTTGAGAGAGAATAAAGTGAAGTTTAAACAAACAGTCAGACCACAGAAAAACCAAGTGTTGGGGGGAGGTGAGTAATTGGTCCCTAATTGCCAGAGGGGAGAGGAGTGGGGTAGGTTTAGGCAGGAGACTCTAAACTTCCCTCTTCTGCCGGCTTTTGTCAGCTGCTCCCCTCTTTCTTTGCAGACACACACTTTCTATTTGAAAACAAAACAAAGAGAATCCTTAGTGCCCCAAGGCTAGAGCTTTCTACTTTTATCTGGTTGAGCTAATGGTGGTTTCTGAAGATACCAAGATTTGAGTAGAAAATTTCCTGGTTCTTACCTTTAGTCTAAAGTGACGCAGAGGTTAAGATTTCCCCTAAACTGTTCCTCTGGTGAAGCAGAGCCAGCGAACTTCACAGCCCAGGAGGAAGCAAGAAGAATCGGACCATCTCAGACTGAAGGAGTTCAGTCTGCTCTGGGCTTTAGGACTCTGGACCCCAATGGTGCCTGTGTGAAGAGAAACCTTCCTCAGGATTATTTAGGGACTAAGAAAATATCTTTGGAGTATCTCAAGAATTTTCAGACTTCTCAATGGGAAACTGAGATTACAGGTGCCCACTTTCACACAGGTTCTCAAGATCTAAACTCAGGAAGGTTACATGGCAAGGGGTTTATGGATGGAAGTACCTCCCCAACCCCAAGAAATTTGTAGGGGGAAGAAAAGATGATGCAGTTAGAGTTCTGTCCTGAACATGGATGGGCCACCAACCGCATGTTTGTTCTTGGTGTGGCTTATTTATTCCCATGCTTTCAAATCCAAGCAAAGGAAAGCCCACCGGAATCCTGGCAATGCTAGGCTGTAGCAGTAAGTGGGCAGAATGGGATCCTTACTGATTCCGATGCTACTTTCAGTTAATTTGCTATCTAGAGAACATAAAAGCAGATGGACAGGTTGAAACTCAATTCCTTCTTGGTCCGTGTAGACTGCACACAGTCAGATATACAGCATTTCTTTGAGCACAAACTAGCTTCGTTCTTCCGTTTTTAGGGATGGTACAAAGCAGTAGGTTTCATTCTCACACAAGTGTATTATTACAATTTGTTTCCACTGAAGCTACATTAGTCTCTCATACTCTCTCTCCCATCCTGCTCCCCTTACCAAATAATCCTCCTCCTACTTTCAAGTAATCCTATCTATCTATCTATCTATCTATCTATCTATCTATCTATCTATCTATCTATCTATCTATCTATCTATGTAGCTATGTATCTATCATAAATCATTGTACATATATATGTGTATATATAGAGAGAGATGTACATATAACTGGAAATATATAAGTGTATGTATACATATATGTTTAATAGGTTTGCATGATATAAATTTAGATTAGAGAAGATGTAGTACTTATTCTCTCTCTCTCTCTCTCTCTCTCTCTCTCTCTCTCTCTCTCTCTCTCCTTTTGAACAGCTCATAATAAAGCTCAACAGCACATAGATAGCCATGAACAGCTGCTGTTGCCTTATTTTCACCCCAATTATAGTATAAAATCCCCTTGGTCTTATGAAATGCTCAAACATAAAGTGACAGCAAAGGAGGTGAAGACTGTAGATGGTAGGACTCCGTATTGAACCCTATGCATGTAGTGCATTTTACCTTCAAACACGTATGAGGCTCATTTGGTCAAACTATTGTCTTGTGGTACCCCCTAGTTAGAGAAGATATTCTATATGGTTTCCTCCTCTAGGGCCACTGCAAAGAACTGCCTGCTATTGCTTAAACAGTAGAAATTTATCATCTCATAGGTCTAGATACTAGTAGTCCTGGAGAGTTGGTCTCTTCTCAGGGCAGTGAGGTTTGGTCTGTCTGCTTTGTCTGTGATTGACAATCTTCTCCCCGCGTCATCTCACCATCTTTCTCTATATCTTCCAATCTCCATATTTCACTTTCTTCTTAAGATGCCAATCTCATCTGATCAGGACTTACCCCAGTGACCTCAAGGTCCCGAACCTCTGCATAGACCCTCTGACAAAGAAGGTCACATTCTAAGGTTTAGGATGAGAAGTCAGGACTTAACATATGAGTATGGAGTCACATTTACTCTGTAAATGTAAGTCACAGTAGACCTACACATACTAAAAGGCATCAATAGCTTTAGAGATGCACATTCTATTGGTAAACAAAGAGAAAGGAGTAAAGAAAAATGGGGCATGGGGGAAAGGAGGGAAGAAAGAAGAACCATTCTCAGAGCTCAGATCCACGAGTTGATTCCAACTGCAGGATCCACACTGGATCTAGGAGGAAAAAGAACTCCAGGCTGAATGCCTAGGTAATATTCCAAGGAGGAAACCAGATACAGAAAGCAATGATCCAGTGACTAGTCCATAAAAAGCCTTCTGACACCATGGAACAAGTCAGCACATGAGCTAACAAGAAAACCCACTTATCTATCCAGAGAATGGTGTCTACCATTGTCCTCTGAATCTGCTCTGTCACACCCATAGAGGGTCATTGGGTCTATGCTGCTAATGGATTTTTTTTTTCCAAATAGGCACTTCCTCTGTAGAAAATAAATACAATATGTTAATTCAGCAGTCAGTTTTCTGTTCTATTTAAGAAATACAAATGATTGAAAGAAAGAGTCTTGTTGTAATGTCAAATTCTTTCTGACATTTGCCCAACCAACATTGAAATCCATTCATTGAACAGATTCAAGGAACCTGAGAAGATGCCAGGAGAGAGGAAGATGGCAGGATGCAGAAAGCACAGGAAAGCTGGGACTGGGAGTACAGATGTGTATTTCTCATCTTCTCAGGAGGTTGAGGCTAGAGGTCAGCAAGAGAGTGAATCCAAGGGCCAGCTTAGGCAAATCAGTGAGACCCCTAACAGGGAAGAAGTCATTCCATAAGGGATCATAGAAAACCTGAGACATTATTCAAATAAAGGAAAACAGTCCACATTCCCTCAACTGTCCCATACAGCAATTGGTCTGACACAAAAGAGTCCCAGGAAGAAAATGCATAGTCTCCCACTTGCCTGCAGATTGCAGGGTCTCACTAGATAAAACACTGGGCTTTCAGAAGCTGGAAAGAACCCAGATGTCCTTAAACAGAGGAAAAGATACCGAAAATATGCTACATTTACACAATGGAGTACTACTCAGCTATTAAAAACAACGACTTCATGAAATCCTTAGGCAAATGGATGGAATTAGAAAATATCATCCTGAGTGAGGTAACCCAATCACAAAAGAATACACATGGTATGCACTCACTGATAAGTGGATATTAGCTCAAAAGCTCAGAATACCCAAGACACAATTCACAGATCATATGAAGCTCAAGAAGAAGGAATAACAAAATGTGGATGCTTCAGTTCTTCTTAGAAGGGGGGACAAAATGCTCACAGGAAGAAATACAGGGACGAAGAGTATAGTAGAGACTGAAGGAAAGGCCATCCAGAGGCTGCCCCACTTGGGGACTCAACCCATATGCAGCCACCAAATCCAGTCACTATTGCTGACGCCAAGTGCTTGCTGACAGGAGCCTGATAATAGATGTCTCCTGAGAGAGTTTGCCAGAGCCTTACTGATACACAAGAGGATGCTTGCAGCTAACCATTGGGGACTGAGAATGGGAACCTCAATGGAGGAGTTAGAGAAAGGATTGAAGGAGCTAAAGGAGTTTGCAACTCCATAGAAAGAACAACAATATCCACCAACTGGAATGCCCCAGAGCTCCTAGCGACTAAACCACCAATCATAGAGTATACATGGAGGGATCTAGTCACATATGTAGCAGAGGATGGCATTGTCTAGCATCAATAGGAGGAGACACCCTTGGTCCTGTGAAGGCTCGTTTCCCCAGTGTAAGGGAAAGCCAGGGTGTTGAGGTGGGAGTGGGTGGGTGGGATGGGGATCATCCTCACAGAAGCAGGGGGAAGGGGTGGGGGAGGAGAACCAGGAAGGGAATAACACTTGAAATACAAATTCATAAAGTATTCAATTAAAAAATCCAGGTACAATAATTGGACAAATTGGCAAAGCGTATCTGTGGAGACCATAATTACCAAAGGGTTGCTTGAAGTAAGGGTGAGAGAAAAAGAATGGTGTCAGTGAAGACTGATGTGATGATGAGACTGTTCTCTGTCTTCCTAGGGATTGCTCTATAATGAGTGAATAAGATTGTTTACATGCATTCAAATTAGAAATAAATTCTATGCATTTCGTTTAAAAAAAAACTGGTCTTGCTTTTCCATATATGCTGTATTTTCCCATCCTAGGTGACAGGACTGAATTTGCAACAGTGTAAAGACTCTGGATTTTCTTCTCTTGACCCATGGGACTGGCAGCAGCTGAGGACTTGAGTTATATTGATTAGTTATAATAATGGCTGAAGACAGCAGAATGGCTAAGGTTTTCTGGCTCAGCCTCTACATCTAATTATTTGTTTCAGATAAATAAAGAGTTTCCATTTATTTGTAGCCCCATTTTAATTGATTAAGTGGGGTTCTGTTTCTTGTATTCAAAAAACAAAAGTCATTTAAAAATACAGGAAAATATTTTCTTTGTAATTTCTTCAAACTAAGAAACTCATAGCTTAGGGCCAAGACGTCAGCCTCACCTTACTAGGACACAGCTCTGCCTGGAAAAGGACTTAGATGCTTTAGGCAGGGAATTGGGCTAGGTCAACTCACTCACCTATAGGCAAGCTGAAAACCCACTCAGGCTGTGGTGACATCAAGCATAGAAAACTTATCTCCATGTCTTCCACAGAATGTAAGCCTATGCTGTTAAAAGGTCTGTAATTTTCATTTTGAAAATGTTTCATTGTTAGAGGGTACAGTGGGGAAGAGAAAAGAAAGGAAGGGAGGTATGGGGGAGAGAGACGGAGGACACATACCTCAAGGAGCTAAACATTTGCAAGGTGAACAATCATTGAAGATCTTGGCCCGTTTGGAGATGTGTTTTGGGTAGTTTTGGAAACTCGTAAGTAGCTGGAGGAATTGGGTCACTGGAGGAGGATCTCATAGGACTGTATTTTGACTTCAGACCCCCCAAGCCTCTTGTCTTTTTTCTCTTTCTTGCAACTCCCTGTCCATTCTGGCTTCAGCTGCTCTACTTCTTCATACCAGCCTCCTGCCATGGTGAACCAGGAGCATCTAAAATTGAACTTGAACAGACCCTTCCTTCTTTAAGCTCTGCAACATGTTTGCAGAGCAATACAAAAATGTAAAAGATGCAGACAGCATTTTAGACTATAAGGGGGAGCTGCCATACACCAGTTCTGTGACACTGAAAGCAACTTAGCAAATGCCCTTACTGATGGGACTAAGACTACCTTGATCAGAAGGGATGCTTGTGGAGTCTTTTGGATGATATCTGTGGGCTCATTTCAGTTTTAACTCTCAGGACTCCCTCCTCTGCCCTGTGACTGTATCTAGTAATATACCAATATTTTTCTGTATTTCTCTTTGTTGGCAACTTGGGTGTCTCTATGTTTTTGCTCATTTTATTCCATTGCTCTGGAAGGTTAGAGACAGATTTATTGCTGGTAGGCAAGGTCTTGTGTCTGTTTTGAAGTCATTTAATTTTGCTCGTAGCTTGGGATCTATGAATATCATCTTCAGTGGCACATGACCTCCTAGACCATTTTTGTCCTTGTCAGCCAAAAACTACTAGAATCTAGCTAGAAATCTCACCTTGTATGGACTCACACTCCTGTCCATAATGGATGTTGCCACCCTCCAGCCTTCAAAGCTGAGCAGGAAGCATTGGCAAAGTGTTGTGACTCGTTCTTCTTCTCCAGTCAGTTTGGTGGGATAATGAGCAATGCTTTGGAGACCAACCTCTGAAGTGAGGATCAGTTCCTTCTCTGTGGACCCCTTCTGTTTCCATTCAAATCTTGTTTCTCATTTAATTTGAAGGACAGTTGCTTCTTTTCCTTCAGGAAGCAAAGACAACCAAAAGGCAACAGACCATCAGCCCATCTTGTAGTTCTTCCTTTGACTGGATCGATAATGGGCAGATCTATTCTCTCTGTCCATAGAACAAACACTGGTAACATCACTATATGGGTAAGTGGGTCTGTGGTCATAGTGTGGCTCCTCACTGTCTATGGGGGCCATATTAAGACTCATTCTCAAGTACCCTGTCCAGCTAAACCTAATTTATCCCCTTAATATAAGAACTTCACCATTAACTATGAAAATTATAGATATAATACAAAGGTATTAAATAAAATAATTATTCTCTCCTTTTTTATTTCCACAGTATAAGTCTACCAAACTAGGCATGATATCAACAAGAGTTTCACATTCAGAAACAGAGGAATAGTTCAGGATCAGCCCGACTTCCCTTCCTGGCCCCGGACTCAAGTTCTGCACCATATTAACTGCAAACAGCAGGGTCTTAATCATTCTTAGTTGCCAAATAGCCTTGCAAATTACATATTGCGCTGGCTCTGGGTACAGCTAGAGGAAATAAATGCCTATATTTATGTGGAAAATATGACCGTATAGCATAATTGGGGATATTTAAATTTTTCATGAATATATGATTTTAACAGTAAGTTTGATGGGTATTAGTTGAGAATTCTTCTGAAAAATGAAAAACAGATTTATCAAAATTTGTTAGAACCTTATCAGTGATTAGTAGCAGTTACTTTCATTAACACAGAACAGAGCAAAAATCATCCAGGTATTCATTTGTTTTGAGTCCTTTAGTACCCATATGCTATTTCCATGAGAACAGCCTAAAGTTATTTAACGCTCAATTCTGTATTATGGGGCAAGCCGCTCTCACAGGCAGGCCTAGTCCAATGGGAAGGCATATGGGAGAGCCACTCCTCTCCTCTGAGCAGATGGAGTAGAAGCATGTCACAGCAATAATGTGCTTTGTCTCCAGAGGGAGGATGCTGGCTGCTTTGTTCTTGGATGACATTGCCTGCCAAGCCTTCTGCTCAGGTTAGAGCTTACACACTTCCAGTTCCTACTGACTTTGCTTATTTTGAAAAGAATTTCCATAGTAGAATTCCAGAACCATATACACACACACACACACACACACACACACACACACACACACACCAAACACACATGTACATGTATACACAAATATACATACATACACACCACATACATGCACACCCACAGATACACACGCGTACACTCGTACACACACAAACTTGCTTGCAGATGATCTGAAGCACATAAGTGAATTTTGAAATATTCAAAAATAAAACGGCCTTTTCACCTTGTATGGCTCATTTAGTTGAGTGGGATCCAGGGAAGCTTCCAGAGCACAGAGGATCACGCCCTCATAGAGATGGAGAAGCAAAGACGCAGAGATGGTTACCTCACCAAAGCCACCGTTACGAACTGTCTATGGACTGCAAAGATTATGGCTCAGTTGGCAAAGCATGTGCCTCCCAAGCTTGTGTACCTGAGTTCACACCTAAAGCATAAGCAAAAAGTCAAGTGCTTTTCAATAATCACAGGAGAGGTACGTGGGTCCCTAGAGTTCACTGACTCGGTAGCCTAGACAACTGGGTGAGACTCCAGGCCAAACAAAGTTCTGGTCTCAAACAGAAAGTGATAGGTGCCTAAGGAGTAACACATGAGTCTGTCCTAACCCCCATACAAAGGCGACACACACACACACACACACACACACACACACACACACACACGAGTGCACAGACTCACACATGCATGCTCAGGCACAGATGCATATACAGCCACACACATGTGCACGCATGCTCACACACACATGCTTATACACATGCTCATATACATACCTGCATAACAAAAACCAAAGGCCTTTTATGGCTTTTCTAACAGGTGATCCAATGCATTGAGAAATAGACCTAGGAGTCAAAAGCATGAACGATGTCCACCAGCAAACCAAAGACTAAAGACTATCCACAGAAGACTTCCCACAGGAGCCGCACATGACATGTTGTACCTTTCTCTCCAAGGTAATAAGTCTGTGAGCACTGCCCATGGTTCAGAATCCATGTAATGGATATATGCCTTGGGCATTGCATTCTCAGTGCCTTAAGCTTTAACTGCTGATGTCAGTTATAAATAAAGTTACAAAAATATTCAGCAGGATTCACAGTAGAAGACACTTAAACTATTTCACATGGGTGGTCCCTACTGGGTCTGGTCTACAGTGGCAGTAATTTGCCCAGTGCCACAATCTGCATGACAAAATAAAAACAATCTGAAGAACTGTCTGCCACTTCCCTCTCCTCCACTGTCAGGGACACAGTCTCTCAGCATGTCTTCATAGGGTCTTTTCCTTTGTCCCTCTGTCTCCAGATTTCTCCCTTGCCCTACACTGCACTACAGTCCTGATTATACCTTATCGGACTTGCTAACATTATAAAGACACTTTTACAAATAGGGTCACAGTCTCAGGCATTGTGATTAGAATTCTAACAAATCTGTCAGTGTTTGGGAAAGGGGTAGTGGTCCAATTACAACAATAATGAGCCCCGAATGTAAAAGTTATAAGTTGTGTGGTGACATACAGTTCTCAATCTGTGAGGAGGTCAAATGAGTCATTAAACTATGCTCCTGCTTTTGTAGGTCACAGCAAAGTTAGGGTGAAGACAGAAACCTGGATTTCTAGGAGGTTCCACCAGACAGGTGACCTTTGTTCATGGTCTGAGTGAGGACAGGGGCTTGTCTTCCTGTATGACTCTAACGTGTGGGGGAGGGTGTTAGGACAGAGCTGTTTCATACCTAATCCTGGCTTTGCCCACACCCACAGAAATCACCAGTGGCCACAGAAGGGTAGGTTTGGATGTGGGCTGGCAACCCATGGCAGGCACATGCAGGGACACGGACTGTTTATGCTGGGGTTACCTTTAGTGAGAAGCTAGGCTGTTTTTTTTTAATGAAGTATAGTCATAAAGTAGAGAAGAAGAGAATTTCCTCATAGAGGTTAGTAGGCCACATCTGGAACCCTTTTGTCGTGCTGGTGGCAGGGACTTCATGCATATTATTCCCTGCTACAGTATTTCACAGTCCTCCCAGAAATGCTTGCTATTGTATTATTATGTAAAGATGCCTCAGCATGCACATGTTCTGTCATAGCTGTTGCTGGCATTTACACGTAGGGTTACAGGACCACAGTTAGTATTTTACTTCAACAAACTCTAGGCCTTTTCCATTTCTCTTACATATTGTGGATTTGTGATGATTGCTGAGGCCTTTAGATACCAATATAAGAGGCTGCCTTCTTGTAGAGGTTATTCAGGTAAATTTTGAGGCATTAGAGGGAAATTGTCTCTGAAGCACTATGTGCACACTCACACAAGGTCCACTACCACCACCCTAGATGCTCTCTGTACAGAGTTAACCTTTGTATGTGGCAATGTGGACAGCTGCATATGGGAAAAACTTTGAACGTGGTTATACTTGTACTGTGGGAATTTAAGGCATTGCTTCTGGGAGTCTTCTACAGGGGAGGAATGACACAGGATGTATCAATGTTAGGAATCCACCCCACCGTCTACAGATCACATATATGTGGGTACGGCAGAGAAACCTTTGACCACTGGCAATAGCAGCTCACTTCTCAGTTGCTGATGTCCCCAGAGCACCCTGTGATTTCTCTCTGCCCTCCCTCACCCATTTGTCCTTTTGATTCAGACTTCTCAGCTGTACCTACACCTTCCCTTTACCCTCCTGGTGTGCAGCCACTTCTCCAAGATACACTCTGCTCACCAACTACTTCTGTTTGGAGTTGTACACTGGAGGCAAGGCGCTCCTAGTATTAGTATTGCACAGCTGAAAAGCAAAGCCTTGATCACCTCTCCCTCCTCTAGGCACTAGGCCAAGCCTGTCACATTGCCTTGTTTGAATCTTCTCAACAACAGAGAAGTCACTTTTATTATCCTCTGCTGAGGGCTGGAAGATGTGCTCAGAAATGTGATTTAATGGTATACAATCAAGACAGACTCATTGGCTGATCCTGAACCTTCTGTAAGGGAGCATGCTTTGGAAACTTAGGGTAAGGGATGGCATAGCATTTGTGTACCACAAAAGAATAAGCTGGGAAAATTGTTTTTACTCTAATGCCTGGAATTTGAGGAGCGGGTGAAGGTTCCTCTCGTGTGCTTGGTCTATAAGAAGTCTCTCTGCCCCAGGGGTTCTCTAGGACATATGTACACACCTGGTGATGTGTAGGATGCTGTGCTGCCTTCGAGTCCTGACTGGGCCTGAGATGACGTGCATGTGGCAGGACAGATGGGAAATGGAGCCATTATGAAGCCTCCTCATTATTTCTTGTCAGCCCTGAGTTCCATTAGGAAAATTAATATATTGACTATTTCTCTAGAGATGAATCACAAGAAAATTATCCATATGAGGGCGGGTGTGTGTGTGTGTGTGTGTGTGTGTGTGTGTGTGTGTGTGTATGTGTGTGTGTGTGTCAGAATATCTGTAGTTTATGACATATCAAGTAGAAATTTCTGGAGGATTCCATGTGGAGGATTCCAAGCACCTCAGTTACCTTGGTCAATCCTGGCAGTACTGGCCACGGTCCTTTCTTTCAGACTCCCTTCCAAGCAGGGGTGGCAGAATACCCAGAGAAGACCACTTCATCCAGGCTGGACTGCCAACAAAGCCTCATCCATCATTTTTACAAACTTCAGATGCACAGAGAAAAGCTGTCCCTGGGTAGCTCTCCACCTCTGGTATGGGAGTGTGATACATGAGGGACAGTGGATAGCTCTCCCTGCTGACCACTGAGTCCCCATAGGAAGACTTATTTTTTATGAGTAGTCGCACTAACCGCTGAGTATTTTTTTCCTCAATGAAGAAAGGTTTGTTTAAGAGAAGAACTGGGAAAAATACATGAATTTTTTAAAAACGTAGACACCTCCAGATCAGGGAAAATAAACAGAAAGCCAACATGAGATAAACAAAGAGGCCAATACACGAACATTCCTGAAACGTGGGATCCCATCAGGACATAAAGAAGGAAATGGGCGGGGAGGGGCTCCTCCATGGGCACCTACAGTGGGCAGACAATCAATAGACACAGCTCTATAATATGGCATTGTAGGGTGTGTAGCAGTGTTCTATCTCCAAATGGGAAACTTCAAACTCAAAGAACTTCAGAGCCACTCTCCATGTTGAAGAACAGGTCAAATCCTTCCAATTCAACTGCTGATCATGCCCGGTTATCTCGCAGAAGAATTCGAAAGGATGTAGTTCTATTTCACAGTCCTGCTAACATTCATGTCTCCATAAGATCATGATCATTCTGTGCTGTACCCCCTCTAAGAGTCAAGAGTCATAGTTGTGCCATCAAGAACCTCCAATCTCTGGGTTTCCTGGGGAGATATGATATCCAGATCTGAAAATGTTTCAGGAAAACAGACTAAAATCCCAAGTGCTGTTCCCCAGCATTCAGAGGTGCACACAGATCCCTGGAGTCAGTGGTACCCACAGAAAACACGGAGAAGCACACACAGAGAGGCCAGTGAAGCGGCAGTGCTGATTTCTTCCCTAGTTGCTATGGGCCTGGATGCCTATGTGCAGCTCCTGGAGGGTTGACGCTCTCAAGGTTTGCATCAAACCAGAAGGTAATTGACAACTTTTGGAAACAGTTAGTACCCCAGAGCAGAGCAAACAGGCTTGGCGGAGGTGGGCAGTTGGAATGAGAGAAGATGGGAATGAAAGAAAAAGAAGAAATGGAACAGTGTGAAAGAATCAGAGAGTGAACACAAACAAGAGGACAAGCCACTCTGCAACACAGGTTGGAACAGTCAGGCACAAAGGTGCATGGAGGACTCCTGAAGACTGAAGATCCAGGGAAACACAAGCAGTGGATGTGAAGCCGGGATAACATGAAGGTGATGATAGCAAAGGAATTATTGGGATAAAGAAAACTTTAGCCTGGATGGGTCTCTAACCCCAAAGCACTCTACACAGGACACTGACTTCTTTCCCCTGAGGCTGCCTCCCAGCTATGACCTCGTCTCTCTGCCTCAGTTTGGACTGGATCTATATTGGGGTAGAGGGCTGTTCTCACACTGTATCAACAAAGTCTGCCAAATAGGGCCAGGTCTACCATGTGACTGATGCCTTACTTAGTGGTTCTTACATTCTGACAAGCAAGGGCAGGTCTGTAGCCTACGCAGAGCCGACAGCTCACTGAGATGGATGCTGTGGTCCTCTGTCCTCCTGCAACCTCCGGGTCTCCACAAAGCCCTGCATGCTTGTTCTCACGGGCCTTTCTTTGGTGTATGATCAGGCCGACTACATGCCTGGGCCTGCCATTAAAAGCCACATTTCAAGGGGGCTATGAAAGTAAACGGACAAAAGGAAGAGCAGAGGATTTCCAGGCTAGCAACGACTCTTGCAAAACCAAGAGAAGGAAAACAAATGACTCCATTGTCCTAGCAGCTAAGAAAAAAAAATTGCCAGTTTCTAAGCAACATTTATTATCATTTAATTAATAAGCATTTCTCCATGCATTGACAGTCCTGTTGGAGTTATTCTTTATAACAACACTCCTTCATTATTGCTCTCCCGCACTGTACAAGTGAGGAGGTTGATTTCTTCCCTGCCTGCTCCAAACAAAAGCAGACAAAGGCCTCTCAGGCTGCAGAGACCTCATCTCAGCAATGGGGAATGGAGTCTCAGCTGAGTGACAGGGACTCAAAGACAAAAGAAGGCCAAGGTCAGCCTAACAATATGCCTGTCACTGCTTTCTGAGGGGGCCCAGTCGATCTGCACGAGGGGAAAAATTTGACCTAGCCTTACTCCAGAAAGGCTTTCTGAAACAAAGCCTCCTCTTGGGCGCTCTTGTCTGCCCTGAAAGTCGCCCTTCACCTTCAGTATCTATGATTCGGTCTCACAAAGACTTGAGGGACATTCAGTTCTGGGCTCAAGATGCTGCAAGTGAGTGTTAGTATCGGCTGGACATCTCTCTCACCCATCTGGAAAGAGAGCACCAGTTCACAGAATGGGCTTTGAAATTTGGGAATAGTTTTTAGTAGCTAGTCTTTTGTTGGTGCTATTTTAATGAAACATTGAACACATAGCACAACATAACACATAGGGGTATTTAAGTGTGCGTTAGCACATTTGAAATATGCACATATGCCCATCATAAAAAGCTGTGAGCAGTCATGTAACAAAAAAAAAAAATGGAAGTAATACAAACAGATGAATAGAGCCTGCAGTGGAATTGTGGGAAATCCTTGGCCGATGAATGACATTTGTTTCCAATGAAGCCTCTCTGTTTCCTGTTTATTCCTTGCTCTAAATTGAAGATGAGCTGCCCATACTGATTCTCTCCTTACATCCTGCAGATGGCTGCCTGGATGGGGCCCTAAAGGTTGACATGGGGCCTTAGTAGAAGCATAAAGCCAATACCTCATTGACCTGTAACCTAAGATGAACACAAACCAGAAACAGACAGGGAAGGGAAATGCAAGAAGGTGTTTGGAGACGTTAAAAGGGGACTCTTTTTTTCTTAGTTTTTTTTTTTTTTTTGGCAGTTACAAGGCTTTGCTCTACCCAGGAGGGTTTGATTCTTATAGGCAAAGAGCGGTTTAATGTTCGCAAAACCTTCTGAGTAAACCAACCAGAAACCAAAGGGTCCTCCCTGTGGTTAGGGAAAGGAGGAAATTGGGGAGGGGAGGGATGGTGAAGCAGAATCTCACCTCTATTTCCAGACAGGTTCAGCGAGACTCCTTTCTCTGCCTTCCTTGCTGGCAGCTCCGCTGATCCTGGAGGTGAGTTGTCAAGGTTATAAGCTTTCATGACCTTGAACCTCATCTCCTTTCAAAATGAGACTCACGGTTAATAGTTAACTACAAAACAATTGAGCCAACACAGGCTCATTTTATTATTAATCCCTCCATTAGTTTACCTAAAACAGTTCATCAGGATGCTTTTATGTTAATAGTTCTGTCAATCAGTAGTACAGAAAGTGGCAAGCGAGTACTCCATGTTTCCTGTGTAACTTTTGTGCTACACAATGCTCTCCTTACAGAAGCATTTGGTGTCTCTACCATGCAAAATATTAAGTAGATATTGAAGTAATACGAAGATTAATGATTTGCCATTTTCGGCCTTAACTCAGTATAATTTGACCTGGAAAGTAATAAACAAGCACAGAAGAAACAAAATAAAGCATGAGTTAGTAATATTCCAACAGAAAAATAAATAAGGAGAAAAATATAATGAAGGGCCACAGGAAGGATTGAGAAGAAAAAGTGAGATTTCAATGATAGAATAGCACTGTCCCATACAAAAGAACTCACATGAGAGTGCGCATCCATCCGGGACAGCAGTGGACATCACTGACCATCAGTACTGATCATGACACAGTGTCATTCGCAAGTAACTGTGATACATGTCAGCTCCCGGGATGATGTTTGGTTCACAGACAAAAAACTGAGGCTCAAAAGGATGAATTATTATTATTTTACTGAAAATAGATAATTTTCTTATACAGTACATCCTGATAATAGTTTCCCATTCTTCTAGATGTACTTCATCCTTTTTTGTATGTGCATGTGCATGCATAGATCAAGAAGTGTGTCCACAAAGAGGACATATGAAGGTAATGGATGCCATGGGATTGGAGTGTCTAGCAGAGAAGAAAGAGGATGCTTCTGGATTGCAGGAGTTTATAGCACACCTGAGAGATTACATAGCATGGATGCAAACCTCAAAGGAGGTGGGGGTACCATGAGAAATGAGCAGTAGAGACATGCTGTGTTCCTCCAGGGCCTGGACTTAAAAGTGTAAGAGCACAGAACAGGAGTCTAGGGATGGAGGAACCCCCAGAGATCATTCTGTTCCTGACCTACAGGGCATCTCCATGTACCTACCCCACTCCTTTGAGTCATCTCCTAACATAGAATGAGGACATTCAACACTGGCATATCTAAGACCATTCCCATTCTCAATCTGATTCTTCAAATGTTACCCCTGGAATAAAAAGCATAGCTATAACCTGGGGAAACTGGACATGAGTTGACATGCAAGTGAAGAGGCAAGAGCACGTATAGACATCCCCTTTCTCCTTCAAAGCAAACCTTTCCCAGCTCTTCATTGAATCTTGTTAGTTCAACTAAATTTAGTTTATCAGTGGTCAGCTATCAGTAGGTGAACCTCAAATGGGGTATCCTTGTCAGCCACACTCTTCTAGTTTCAATGTCTCAAACTCCACTAACAATATATTAGTCCAACCAACCACTATATAAATATTAAAACAAATAAATACGGTAATCTCTCTTAAACACAAATTTATACTTACCTGTTTCCTTAATATACAAATCATCACTGGGCAATGTGTAGTTCATCCAAAGGGAAGAAGTGAATCACAAAAGAATGTTGCATTGTAGAAGAGGGAGGGATCCCTGATCCAGAAACAAATAGCCAACCATTTCACCAGGCACTCAAAGGAATAATTGAAAGAAAGGGCTTGTGATTTGCTTTGAATGTAAGTTTCTGTTCACCCACATTGAATCGCTCAACTTGACAAAATGTCCAATTAAGGTTGTAATTGAAGCTTAGAGACCAAGGGAAAGAAAATACAGGGTGATAGATTCCTGATGGTTTGTCCTTTCAGCTGAACACAGGCGGAAGTTTGGAACGGGTCCCCAGGAGATGGACGTAAATTGTTCTTGAGTCGGTCTTCTTACCACCATGCTCTAATGACTGGCATGTCTTCATAAGTGTCTCACAAACAACCTTCTCTGCTCCTGTTTGTCTCTCTTCCTTCTCCTCAGGGTAAATTTTAGAGAACTAAGAACCATCTTACCTTGCCGAGTGTCTATCCTCAGAAATCAAAGAATCGGTTGCTACTTTATATGTAAAAGTGAGCACCCGATGCTAAAATATACCCTTCCAATGTTACAGAGCCCCTTTACGTCATCTGTGCAATGTCACCACCAGGTTAAAGCTCTCAGGGTATAAGCATGAGGGTGGTGCTGGCAGGATGGCAGGATGATCTGTCGCTCTGTGGAAGCATTGGTAGCTCTGAAAACATCAAGGATCCAAGGGGAGATCTCTCAGATGATGCAGCATTCCAGCAGAGAGGATGATCTTTACCGCTGTTTAACTTGCCCCCAACTGCCCTCAGCAGCAGACCTCAGGTGACCAAAGAACAGGGAACTGGAATACAAGGTAAAGAAAATTACACAGTTTAAACATCGACCTAGAAACATAAATGAAGAACATAAGTGAAGTCATTTTACCATGAAGTAAAATGACTACACACTAATAACATTTTTTAAAAAGAAAGTAAAACTACAAAGATAAAGAAGTAATCTAGGCATGGTAGTGCAAGCTTTTAATCCTAGCACTGGGGAGGCAGACGCATGCAAATGTCTATGAGTTCCAGGCCAGCCTGGTCTACAGAGCAAGTCCTAGGATAGCTAGGGCTGTTACAGAAAGAGACCCTGTCTTGAATGTCAGTACATATACAAAAGATAAAAAAAATTGTCCATATTTCCAAACTTTGGTAAAAACAACCAATTTGTGTGTGTGTGTGTGTGTGTGTGTGTGTGTGTGTGTGTGTGTGTGTGTATCAGTTAACTCAAAATAGTTAAACACACAGAGTCTATTTGGAGATAAGGTGCAAATATGTGCAGTGCCCAGAGAGACTAGAAGAAAGTGTTGTATGCCCTGGATCTAGGGTGATAAACAGTTTTGAGCTGCCCAAAAAGCATTATTAACCATTGAACTCTCCAACCCCGAAGCAACATACTTCTCTGTAACTTAAACTTTTAGTTTGTTGCTGTTTTGCTGTTGCTGCTGCTGTTGTTGCCAATGTTATTGTCACAGGGCTGCTTTCTGCTTTCAAGAACTTCTGTGTTAATATCATCCTGTACCTCGTTTTATTTGTGTTGGTGTCACCTGACTCTGACAGTTAACGCAAAAGGAAAATGAACAGTCATGGCTGAATGTAACTTCAGAGGTCACTTCATGTCCATACACTGGCCTTGCCGGTCTCCACCTTTATGAACTGCCGGCCAAAGAAATATTGGAAATTTCACAATTAAGGCCATTTTGGACTTATAGGATATAGAACGGTAGAATTGTTTTTGTGTTTTCAAAGTTTAGTAGAAATTTCAGTGGCAAACCTGGCCTTGAATTCAATACTATTGATATCCGTTCATTGATTTTCCTCCTACTTGTATAATATTCCTTCTTGAAATTTTGTATTCATGACTAGTGCCTGTGTGCACAACACAGAAAACAGGCTTTCATCGCTCGCATGTGTCGCTTAAAGTAGCCCCAGGTTCACACTCAGATGTGTAGTGTGCTCTTCGGTCCCAGTGAGGGCTGTGAACCTGACAGTGGTCAACCTTGCTCTTGAGTTTAGTCTCTGACACTGGATTCCACCATGACCTTTGGGATCTGTGATGGACTTTTATCCTGGACACTTCAGGGTTTCTTCATAAAACCAGTTTCTACTGCAGCGTGTCCAAGATGTAACCAAAGTATCTACCTCACACTGTTTTTACAGGGCTTAGAGAACAGCACATACATTGACTGGCATGCTTTAGTTGCCCAGTAAATGGAAGTAAGGAAGTGTCACAGTGCTGCCTGTCTGCCATCCCTCAAGCTGTCTGCTGTCTCAATGTGTCCACTGCCTTATAGACGCTTCTCTGCTGTCTCAGGTGTGTCTGTCTGCCATCTCTCATATGTCTCACATGTCTCATGTGTGTCTGACCCCTCATTTCAAACCCTAGAGCCCTCCCCGACAGTTGAATGTCAATTATGGTCCATACCACCGGCATCTCAGCTGCCTGACTGCCGGTGTTCCCTCTGTGTCTGGGTGAACTCCACTCTGCGCTCCCAGATGATGCTCTCTGTCCACATTGCTCCTCCAGGGCATGGAAAAAACAAACAAAGGAAAAGAAAAATGTGGTTCATTTGAAAGGTCATTATATCAATTTGTATTTTACTTTCCTTTCCATGAAAATCCCTTTCATCTACCTATTTACTACCCACTTGTACCACCACATGGCTGACTTCTATGTAGCTTTAAAACTGAGTTGTAGTGTGATTTCTTATGAGTCAGAAAGAGCTTGCATGGGGACAGTGTGGTCACTGACAGGGCTGTGGATGACCATGTATGATTTTCACACATACGAATCTTCTAGATTTCATTACTAGCCTCCTCACTTTCTCTGTGTCTGAGCCCTTTGATGTGTGCTGGGAGTTCCTGTTAGGAAAGTAGAGTGGTTTCTCTGTTCTTTGTTGGTGTTCACCTTGTGGCTTTCTTTGATCAGTCTCAGGAGCAGGAAGTGGTGGAGTGAGTCGTGCACTGAGAATTTAAGGATATGGGTGGTCATTGCCCTCTCACCTCTGTCACCATGGATAAGGAGCACTCGTAGCTAATTTGATAAACTCAGAAGCCTGATGCAAACATCTGAGGGTTTTATCCAGGATGCTGAGATGTGTTCAGCCTTCTTCAGTCATTCTCTACATTTATACATATATACATACATGACAAAAATAGATTCTTGATACATAGTAGCTATGTATAAATGATAGATGATAGACAGATAGTAGAGGAACAGATAATAGATAATAAAAGATGGATAATGGATTGAAGTACATAGATTATAGATAGAAATAGATGACAGGATACAGTATTAATCAGCACAATGTGTATTTTATGTAGGACTTTTAAACTTTGCACTTATTACGGATGACTAACTTGGTCAATAACTAAAATTTTGCAGGTTTGATGAGCTTCGGCAAATCAACAAAAACTGAAATCATATTCCCTGGACCCCCCCTAACTGAAAGATTTTCTCAAGTATCCACGTTTTTGTGTAATTTCTAATCTCCTCTCTTCTACCATTCCTGGTTTCATGAACACACTGAGTGAATGTCCACTGGGCGTGCATCTTGGACTACAATGAGCCTCAAGGACCCTCCTGGAAAATGAATGTTTTTCCAAATGGTCACCTGATTGAGGAACCGCCAGGAGAATCGGGGTTTTCTGGCACCCGCTGCCTGTCTACACAGTATGTCCGTGATTGGGGAACAATGAGAAAAATTGCTAAATCTGCAATTTTATTCAGTGCACAATTTTTCCCCTGAGGTCACAGTGATACTCAGGCTTCTGCGTTTTATGGAACTCGCAATCGGATACTTTTCAAAGTGAATTCTAAATGACCAAAAGCTGCTTGATCAGAAGAATTCAATTTATAACAAGATTTGCCACTTCAAAGTCAATTTTATCTTTTTCTTACCCAGAGGCTGCGAATGAACCATTTCCAGCAGATTGCAGTAAGTTCTTACACTGGGTGCTTGCGGGTTGCAATTACTAAGAGGCAGGACCAGAAACAATCACCAGGGGAATAATGTTCAGCCTCTCTCCACACTGCTGTCTTTCTCTCAGAGATGGGGTTCAGTCTTAACATTATGTTCCCAGATTCACCACCATTTCCTTATTCATCACAATTTAACTCTGGCCTGGAGAGATGGCTCAGTGGGGAAGAGTAGTTGCTGCACAAACAAGAAGACATATGTCCTCAGGTATGAAGCCCCCCAGAACCCACAAGAAATGACAGGCATAAACACTTATGTCTGCAACTCCCACACTGTGGAGAAGGGGATATTCGAGGACTAGTGTGATTAACTTGCTGCTAGTCAACTCAATGGCGAGTTCCAGACTCAGTGAGTGACCCTGGTCAGAGGAATCAGGTGGAGAGTGATACGGCAGCATGCTCAATGTTGTTCTCCTACTTCCTTGTGAGCACATGCTTATACACACAACATTACACATAAAACACACAAGCCACACCCATGTATATGCAACACACACACACACACACACACACACACACACACACCACAAATTCAACTCTCCTCTGTAGCTCTCAGATTTATGTATAACATAAATCCCTACATTTTTGGTTTTGCAGTCTCTTCCTACAGCCCTCTGACCTTCAACCTGACAGCTTGCTTAATTCTGTTTCATGGACTCTAGAATGGATGTTGACAATTTTAGCATAACCCAGATACAGGTCCGTGAGGGTTAAACTAATGCCTGGTAACTTCCCAGCTACCCTTCACAGCCAGTCTTCCCTACAAGCTAGGGGTCATAAGAGAAAAAAAATTCAGAACTCAGTAAGAGCTCTTCTCAATGACTGAAATTACTCTTCACTTAGTAATTTCTAGGCAATTGAAGAAAGTGTCATTATGACACAGAGTAGATTAGTTATAACTACTGGTGTGTGTGTGTGTGTGTGTGTGTGTGTGTGTGTGTGTGTGTGTGTACTCATCTGTGCAGATACATGTGGAAGACAAAGACTGACATCAGGATGTCTTCCTCAATTAGCTGTCCCCCACATTCATGTGCTAAATATGAAATTAGTTTGGAAACTGATTTTGAGTCACTTGAGAACTACACACACTGTACTGTGATAAAATTTGCCCCTCCCCATCTCTCCTTTACCTACCCTTCCCTACCTACCCAGCTTCGAGTTTCCTTTTCTTTCATTATTATTGTCATGTGTTTATATACACATAAATGTGGAAATATACCCCACTGAGTTCATTTTGTATAGATTGTATATACATGAGTTTTATGGCTGGCCACTTAGCTTTGGATAACCACTTAGGAGGCTCATGTCTGAGGAAGATGCATTCTTCATCCCTCAGCAGCCATTAATGGTAGAGAAGAGCAAAAATTTTTAATATAAAAAAATAGTCCAAAATTGCCATGTTTACACTTTTATAATTATTTTGGTATCTACCTTTATAATAGACTGCCATATTTTCACATAAACACATGTGTGAGAGATAATTTTGGCTCAATTCTAAAGCAAACTCAGATTCATACTGTGCTTAAAAAGACAGCACTTTAGCACCTCCCATATATCCATGTATGGTATTTTAAAAAACCACACCTACACTTTACAAATGATAGTTCCTCAACATTTCCTCACACTATAGAACACAAAACCTTATCACTGAACATACATTTCATGCTTTGTTACACTAAGATCTGCCATGACATCACATGACAGTCACTTGGAAGAAAATGGATTTTTAGTTGGTTCATGGTGGTGTCAATAATAACTCCATCCATCTTGTCAAGAACATTTTAAAATATTTGGATGCTGTCGGCTCATGGTAGCAGACCCAGTATAGACAGACAGACGTGATAGATAGATGATAGATAGATAGATAGATAGATAGATAGATAGATAGATAGATAGATAGATAGATTCGTATTTACATTGTATGACAGAACATAAATTATTGGTAGTTAGTATATAGATATAAATAATAGATGATAGATAAACAGATGATTGATTAAAAATCTTCATTTTCAACTCCAGCTCACATGTATTATTGTTGGCACACATTCCCATTTGCAGTACTGCAATGTCAAACTTCCGTTCATGTTTGAGAGCATGTCTGGTTTAATAATCCACATTTTCTCTATTGTCAGCTATACCTAAAGCAGAGATTATGTTTGGCTTCAAGCAGCCCTTAGCTTGCACACGGGTTAATCTTCACTGTCAGCCTGACTGGGTTTGAAACCACCTAGGAGTTTTAAAGGAAATACTAAACTCTAGCCTGACAGTGGGGAGCACCATCCCATAGGCTGAGTTTCCATACTGAATACAAAGGAGGAAGCCAGTGGAACATTAGCATTTGTGTCTTTCCATTTCCTGATTGTATATGTCATGTGACCAGCTGCCTCCCACTTCAGTAGTCACAGCCATAGGCACTCTGACTGCATGTCTTCCCAAACACAGTGGACTCTACCCTCAAACCATGAGTCAAGGAAACCCCTTCATTCCAAAGCCATTTGTCAAGTATTTTGTCATTGCAACAAGTGCAGTAACTACTACAGCTTGTAACTCAAGAGATTGCTCAAATGCTTTTCATAGGAACTGTGACCACATTTCTATATCATGTAGATGTCCTTTGTGCATGACTTCATTTTATTCCACACACTATTAACATATAGAATTGAGAACTTAAAGCATTAATATTTATAAATTTTTATCAAAGACATTATGATAAAATTTAACTCTTTTATTCTGTGACCATGTGGCTGTATGATATGCATTAATTGGTGTTGGTTCTTACAAGCTGTAATATAGAAGGTCATTAAAAATATCTACTACGTATATTGGTAAACACTATAAACTAGCAATACTTAAATGACAGCTACTCAGGACAATAAAACTCCACAAGGGCCTCTAAATGGGTCTATGTTCTATTTTTGTGACTCCTATTCTTCTTTAATTTCTTAGAAGATTTCATTCTAAAGTTCTGTAACAAGACTAGCATTGAGAAACAACAAAGATGGTTCACATAATATTCCCCAAAATTGAGGGACATTTCCAGGATGGAGGCTCCAGAGATTCCACCACCAAAGACTAGGGACCCTTCTAGAATCTTCCCCCAATACTAGGAACTCTTCCAGGATGGAGGCTGCACTGAATCCTGCCCCCAAAAGAAAGAACTCTTGGAATTATCAAGTTTGTTGGAATTCTCTAGTTTAACTTTGTGAGAAACTGCTTTCTTTAAGAAGGGCTCTCATGGTTTCAGGACTGACAAACTTACCATGTAGCTGAGAATGTCCTTGAACTTCTGATATTCCTGTCTTCACATTTCAAGAGCTAGAATGATAGGTGATTATTCCTGGTTTTATGTGGTTTTGTACCAATTGAATAACTCCATCTTCTTCATGGGAAAATCAAAATTGCTAATTCAGCCTCTCTCTCCTTCTCATTCCTTTTTGGAATGGTACTGTTTAGGCTTCATGTTTCATATTAAGTCAGTTTTTGTTACATGTGTTTCTTTGGGAATATTTTTAAAACTAAATTTGTAGTCATCTTCACATCTATAGGCAGTGCATACTGACTACTCTCACCATCCTTGAACCCCTGTTAGCCTTACATTTCCTACAAAGCTCTCTGTCATGTTCATTTAAAGATGACTTTAATGTCAGAAATATGAATATTCTTAAGGTGATATCCACCAAGGAAAGGCTAGCACCTGTGATACATAACTGGAGTTCTAAAAGACACAGAGATTAGTAATTATAGAGTCCCTGACATAACTTCAGGCCCACACCTCACTCACTGTAATGCTCATGAATACAACTCATGAGACCAAGAGTATTAGTACTAACTTCTTCTTGTTATGCTAAGTCAGTCTCTAACATACTTCCAGGGACAGCAAAGAGGGGAAGGGACAGGAAAGATGGTGTTACTTCCCCATTTATGTGAACACACCAGATCACTGGAGATACAATCTTTAAAATCAATGAGTACAGCCACACAAAAGTCTCTCTCCATGGACTCAGTTTCAATGGAACAACTACGGTTTTAAAATTCATTAAATATAACATGTAATATATTAGGACCATATCCTAAAGGCAAATAACGAATTATAAAAACATTGATTCAATGAAATCCGAAGATCTCAGTGATAACAGAGAAAGCGTCAAGTATGGGTCTTGTCTCATGGAGTGTGTCTTACATCTAATCAGAAATGACTGGTTGTTCCAGTAACACTTGTGCCATTAGTCTATCAGTGGAGCTTGCAGAACAGTTGCTGTTGTAGGTCACGGCCGTTGTAGCTGGGTGAGGTTTACAATCGCCTGTCTCCTCAGGTAGCATGTAAAGTCCCATCTGGCAGCATTCATGCTAGCCAGAGGAGCCTCTTGTCAGGCAGTACCTCAGTTTCTCCAGGTTCAATAATCGAAGTAAGCTGTATCTTCAGAAACAGTGTTTTAACATCAGATTGCGGAAAGAGATCAGTAGTCTCTGCTATAATAGCCTGTGTTAGTTGGAAATTTTCCATGGGGTGCCGTTGGCCAACATATCAACAAAAGGTCATCTGTTCCTGCCACTGAAGGTTTTAGTTGCTGGCATAAAATGTCTAGCCAGGGCACTGTGTCTCCCATTATTTGGTGACTCCATTCGGATTCCTTTTCTATTTGTATATATTCTAGGAAGCTGCTCCAGCAATAGGCTTCCATGTGACTTTAAATGCCTTGCAGCGTTAGTTGTCCCTCCTCCTATTCCCTCCTCTACTATTTCCTCCCCTCTCAATTAATTCTTGTGGTCTACTTTCTTTCTTTAAAGCTACTACTTTCCTTAAAGCTATTCACTCTATTTCCCCTTTCTTCCTTCCTTCCTTTCTTTTTTCTTTCTTTCTTTCTTTTTACTTAAAATGTTCATGCTAGCTAAATTTTCAAAACCAAATTGTCAGATCTTCCTGGTTGATGTAGATGGTTTGCTACTTCTAAATCACTGTTCTTGAATTACTACACCTCCATTTTATTTTTATCAGGTCACAAGTGTGACTTTCTCTGAACAAAGGAGAAAAGTACCTAGATATCTGCTTATGCTTTCTGAAGAAGACTAATACACTGAAGGAATTACCCAGAGCCCAGATAAGGCCTCGGTAAACCAGTGTAGAGAACAATATTGCAAAGCAAAAGATCTAGAGTTTATAAACTATCAAAGCAATACATCAAGCAAAGTGAGCTGTATTCTACTTATAAAACTTGTTTCCTCACTTTTCTCTGTATTCCACAGGAAGGAAGCATTAACCTTAATGGAGTGGTCAGGAATGCAAAACAAAACAAAACCCATTTTTTCAGAGAATCATTTCTACAACTTAGACTTCAATTACGTCTCTGGTTTCATCAAGATATTCAAACTAAGCAAGTATAGACTCATGCATTTATAAATTCTCCTTCCCCTCCACAGAAGGCTGGAAATGGCAAGTACTATCCTGGAGTTGAGAATCCATGGGCTTGAGTCTTGACTCTGGCAGTGATCCACTGTGAACATAAGAAATGCTAGATAAAGCATGCTGTCAGTTCCCTCAGCTGAAAAAAAAACCATAGCTCTCATGATTGCTGAGATATTAAGGGTTACTCCATGACTGGCACAAGGTGGTGTACAGTGAGTGACAGACGTTGAGGAAAAAAATATATTAGAATCAAAATGATGAATTTGGGAATGCTGCAAAGATACATTAGAAGTCTCACAGAATGAGCAGAGATATTCAGGCTAATGAGGAAAAGGAAGGACAAGACTCTGGGGAAAAAAAATCCCCAACAGATTCCAGCCAGTTACCAGCAGGTCCCCAGTGAGGAGAACCTGCATGCTACCAGTCAGTGTCCATACCCTTAGTAAACATCTCAACAGTACACTTTTAAACAGTCTGGAATCTGATGCTTCTGATGTAACAGTCTATAATAATGGCTTCAAAGAAAGCCTTTGTCTGTTCTAGTGAGACCAAGCTAGACCTCATCAAGGGTCTGTAGGGGGACTTCACGTACTCACTTACTTACCTACTATAACAGAAGTTTGCCCTCATCTGAATTTGCCTCCTTTTGTAGCAGAAGAGTGAAGGCTGTTGAAAATGGCAACCAACAGATTGGGAAAAGATCTTTACCAATTGTACATCTGATACAAGGCTAATACCCAATATATACAAAGAAATCAAGAAGTTAGACTCCAGAGATCAAATAACCCTATTTAAAAAATGGGGTATAGAGCCAAATGAAGAATTCTCAGCTGGGAAATATCAAATGGCTGGAAAGTACCTAAAGAAATGTTCAACATCCTTAGCATCAGGGAAATGCAAATCAAAACAACCCAGAGATTCCACCTCACACCCATCGAAATGGCTAAGATAAAAAATTCAGCTGACAACAGATGCTGGTAAGAATGTGGAGAAAGAGGAACCTCCATTGTTGGTGGGATTGCAACTGGTACAACTGCTCTGGAGGTTCCTCAGAAAATTGGACATAGTACTACCTGAGGACCCAGCTATACCACGCCTGGGCATATACCCAAAAGATGCTCCAACATATAACAAGGACACATGCTCCACTGTGTTCATAGCAGCCTTGTTTATTACAGCCAGAAGCTAGAAAGAACCCAGATGTCCCTCAATAGAGAAATGGATACAGAAAATGTGGAACATTTACACAATAGAATACTACTTAGCTATTAAAAACAATGACTTCATGAAGTTCATAGACAAATGAATAGAACTAGAAAACATCACTCTGAGTGAGGTAACCCAATCACAAAAAACCCACATGGTGTGCACTCACTGATAAGTGGATATTAGCCCAAAAACTTGGATTACCCAAGATACAATCCACAGACCACATGAAGCTCAAGAAGAAGGATGACCAAGTGCAGATTCTTCAATCCTTCTTAGAAAGGGGAACAAAAATATTCATAGGAGGAGATACATAGACAAAGTTTGGAACAGAGGCTGAAAGAATGGCCATTCAGAGACTGCCCCACCTGGAGATCCAGCTGGTACACATACAGTCACCAAACCTTGTCACTATTGAGGATGGCAAGAGGTGACTGCTGACAGGAGCCTGATATAGCTGTCTTATGAGGGGCTCTGCCAGAGCCTGACAAATACAGTGGTGGATGCTTGCAGCCAACCATTGGACTGAGCACAGGGTCCCCCAATGGAGGAGTTAGAGAAAGGACTGAAGCAGCTGAAGGGGTTTGCAACCCCATAGGAAGAACAATATCAACCAACCAGATACCCCAGAGCTCCCAGGGACTAAACCACCATCCAAAGAAAACACCTGGATAGACCCATGGCTCCAGTTCTATATGTAGCAGAAGATGGTTTTGTTGGGTATCAATGGGAGGAGAAGCCCTTGGTCCTGTCCCAGTGTAGGGAAATGTCAGGGCTGGGAGGTAGGAAGGAGTGGTTGGAACACTCTCATAGAAGTATGGGGAAGGGGAATAGGATAGGGGGTTTATGGATGGGAAACCAGAAAAGGGGATGACATTTGAAATGTACATTTTAAAAATCCAGTTTAAAAAAAAAGAAATTCATGAGGGAAGAAGAGACTCTTCACCCATCTATGTGCTTGCAGTCTGCACTTACAGAAAGGATTTTCTTCTATTGTCTTTATCCCCAGATCATTTGTGATACCTGCAGATCTTCTATAAGTGGAAAATAGAACAGCTCACATCTACCTGGTTCACACCCTGTACGCCCTCGAATGTGCACATGCGCTGTGATAAACTAATCTAAATAGTTTTCTTTGGGGTGTGTCTTAGATATCTAAGCATGTCAGATGAGTCCAGAGAACATCTTCATACTTGCTTTGGAAGGGGATGTTGTGGATGGCAGAAGTCACTGGACTGAATGATAGTAGCTTTTACATTCAGGACAAGAGTCTAGGGAGGTCAAGAGGTTAACAGTCGCATTCCTCTTCCTACAAGAATCTCCCCTATAGATGTCACATAGCCTCCTCCACTGAGAGTCAGCTCCATGCCAAAGGCACAGCCTGGTCATGTAACTTGAGGAAAGCCATCTAGCACAGGAATCTTGTGCTGGAATCTTCTAACAGAAAGCAAATATTCCGCTGGTGCACTGTGATGATCACTCTGTGTTCCCTCGAGGCCATCTTCCTATAAGGATTTCAAGTAACCAGGAACCATGAAGGGCAATAAGGAAATAGGAGGATGTTTTCTTCAGCTGTCTTATACATTTTGCCATAGGCCACCATGTGCGTTTGAGGGTTTAAAGGTTGAAACAAAAGAAATGCATTATTTGAAAACACAAAGAACATTACTCCTTCTCACACAGATGTATAAAATTTGGGATTACATATCTTATTCCTTGCTAAAATATGGAAATTAGACTTTGGTGAGGAAGCACTTGGCTGGGATACATGCTTGCCCCCTTTTCTTGGCCTGCTGTCTCGTTTGTGAGGGTTCACAGAGGGAAAATGTCTTTAAATATCATCTATCTAATAATATACCACATGAGCTCCCATCCTTGGCAGAGAACACCTTTTTGCACAAGTACTTTTTGTCAATCAAATGCTTCCATGAAATAGTCTGAGTAACAGTAGTAACAGAAGTCACACCATTTTGTCACTGCATACCACAGACACTGTGATGTCAACCAATCTGTCAGCATCGAAATGAAGCATTTGGAGGAAAAAAAAGTCACACACAGCCTAAATGTGGCTAATGCCACCACACTATAAACTGTGCTCTGATGAGCATTTAATGTACCTGTGCTCCCAGTGTTGGTCTTGTGCTAGCTCTTTCAGTGAAGTAAGATTAATTTCCCAGAACTACCTGTGTGGAGAAGATGACATTCCCTCTTAAGAACATAGGCAAAAACTCTCCGACTAAGCTCAGCAACCTCTCTTCCTTTAATACCTACAGGCATGGCTTGTTCCAGGAAACATGGCTTCCATGTCTCTGAACTGTTTGTTTGCTTTCTTGCTTGTAAGATTAAACTCTGATTATGTAGCTGTGGATGACCATGTACTCACGGTCCTTTTGCCTCCCTATACAAAGCTGGATTGCAGATATGTGCCTGAATGTAGGTTGGAAAGCAAGTAGATAGACAGCTCTGGAATTTGAGACCAGGTGAAATGGGACCCACACAGATGGTGAAGGAAACTGCTCCAAGCCCTTCTAGCTCTTCTTCTTGTAGAGAAGAGAAATGCTCGTGCAACTCTTGAGATTCTCTTGTGAGAACCTGAATCCCTTCATCCCCTTAACGAGGTGGTTGATGCTGAGAGAGAAAACTGCTGCCCAGAGAGAACCCACATCAGCATCACTCCCTGCCCCCTGCTTGGCTCCACGCTGTCCTGTATTTAGGTTATCATTTTCTGTTTCTTTTAGTATTAATATTGTTACCCCCTTTTGACCACAGCTTCATCATATTCGGGCAAACTGGGAGAATGTGAGTAAAACCCGAAACCTGGAAAGGCTTATCCTGGAGATTCTGAACCTACGATCAGAGCTCCAATTTTTCTGGGGGATTTTCTGTGACAGGCTGTAGTTTCATGTCTGTGACTCCTGAGTAAAGAATTTACGTTTAACTAGAAAATGAAAAGCTGAAATGGCTGCGTGTGGGGGAGAGGGTGCGGATAGGAGGGGTATGTAGCCACTGCAGTGCCTCTGAACTCATGCCATAAGGGAGAATGTTTGCCCTGGAAGTCAGACTGGCCATGCTGATATGGGTTATCGGAATGACTGAGATTTCATCTGTGTAGTTGTTTCACAGCTGAAAGTAGCCACTCAACCAGATGGTCTTGGAAGCAGCAGCATTTGCCTCTAGGGTCTCTGAATTTTAAAAGCCCTTTAAGATCAGAGCAAGGGCATTAGAAGACCCTCAAGAAAGAGCTCATCAACCTCCACCTAGAAGAAGAGCTGACCTCCATGAGAGCCTGCCAGTATCTTCACTGGCCCAGGTCACATTCCCAACTGTTGGTGTTAAACTAATGGCCTGTTAAGGTTTGGATAAAAGTTTCCCAAAGACCTCTATGCTAACACTTGGATCTTAGCCCAAGGAGGAACAGTCAGGGGATGGTGCTAGGACCCTGAGGAAGGTAGTTAGTTGAGGAAGGTAGAGAGCATATTGGGAGGCCAAAACTTCCTCTTCCTTTGTCTTTCACGTTCCAGTCATGAAGCAAATAGCTTTCTCTACAGTGCACGCACATCACCACAAGCCTCATCTCCACAGGTCCAAGGGTATTCAGAGTCGGCCAGCCAATCAGCCATTGACTAAAACCTGCAAAGGGCACCAAAACAAACCATTTGTCTTCCTAAAGTCAGTTGTCTCCAGTGTTTCATTACTAACAGGGAGAACTGGCTGATACCGAGCTGGTTAGAACTAGAGCTGGCACAGGGGGAAAAAATGAAGTCCTTGGTGGCAGAAAATGTCAGGGGCATGTGGGACTCAAATTCTGAAGAGTTTCACCCACATTTCAAGGTTACTGCTGAGAAACAAACAATGTGAGAATTGTGGGATCACTGAATTCAGAGCCTGTTAGAGAGTCAGGGTGCTGATCTGATCTGGACACTGGCAGTTAGTGACACATTGAATGTTAGAGCTGTGGATACAGAAATTCCAGAGTCTAAGTATACAAGTATGGGTGCACACACACACACACACACACACACACACACACACACACACACACACACACACACTCACTCACCTATCCCAGGTGCAGGCAGGATGAGAGTGCTGCCTTGGAATAGGGTTCAGCAAGTACAACTAACTTAGAGCCCAAAGCACTGAGCAGAGAGCACCTTCCACTCCAAGGCGTCATGCCTCAGGCTGGTCACCAATGCGGATGAACAGTTGGATGGCTGTGGGCTGAGAAAGATGGCAAAGGCCAGCTGTTCTGGGAAAGGAAGTTCTGCAGAAACAGGTGCCAAGCCATCTGTGGTGGAGCAAGACAGATGCCTCACTGAGCTCGTGGCAGCCCACGATGCTGCCTCTTCTCCCAACAGGAGCTGCATGGAGAGGCAATAGGAACAGGCTGGGTGGGACTTCGGGATCTGAGTGAGAGGATGCACGCAGGGAGATGCAGAGAGTGGCTGTCCTGAATAGAAGAGTGCTTGGAAGAGAGTGGAAGAAGGAACAGCAGCATTGGTGTACAGTCAGGGGTGGCTGAGGGATGCCGCAGACACTGTTGTATGCTCACTTGGAAGTGTGCAGGCGAACCCAGGGTTTAGGAAAATACACTTTAACCTTGATCGACTGGAATACCTCTCTATAAATTTAGGAAGGGAACTTGTTTGTCCATCTGTCTTTCCACAAACATGAGGCCTGCACATGGTTATAGCCTGCGATCACAACCGCACTTTCTATGCAAGAAAACCTAAGACAAGGGGAAAGAGAGAGGCCGAGGCCCTTGCTCAGCTAAACACAGTTAGTGAGAACTCAGCCTGGTAAGTGACTGGCACAGCCAAGCCTGCAAAAATCTATGTGCTGGCCAAGGCGTGCAGTACCCAGGCTCACAGACCACATACAAGGACTCTGCAAGCTTTTTTTTTTTTCCAGAGCTGGGGACCGAACCCAGGGCCTTGTGCTTGCTAGGCAAGTGCTCTACCACTGAGCTAAATCCCCAACCCCCATACAAGGACTCTGAATGACCCAATCTAGGCTGTGGGTTTGACTCTATCCATTCATGCCTGTGCCTTTTATGCATAAGAACAAGCTATACATTCTCAGATAGCACTAAAAGGACTTGATACAATTTTAACTTAATTTTAGTTCAAAAGCAAACTTTGGTCCAGGTGACTCCAAGGGCAGTGTACCTATAGATGGATATTCTGTTTCTTTACCTGGGAAGTTGTGAACATGCCTCCATTTACCTCATGGCACCTACAACAGACCAAAGAACTTCCAGCTTACTGAACCAATGAGACAACTGAAGTGATTTACAGAGCAGGGGTGTCTTGGAGGCAGCTTTCTAGCCCAAACCCTCATGGGAGCTGCAGCTCTGGGGCTTCCTCCACAATTTGCAAGCAGCATTGCCTGAATGGTCAATCAAATCAGCTCCTCTAGCAAGAAAGCCTCTTGTCTCCAGCAATGATCCCCATAACCCTGTATGTAAGGGGTAAACTGTGCATCCTCTATGTTTCAGGTACGTTCTGAGACTTGTGTCTTTTATTTTCTTTGCTGGAGCCTTGCAACTTTTGTTAACCTTTTATATCTCAATGAGACTCTTCTATAGGGAAGACTTCAGTTCAGAAAAAGAACAATAGAACATAGAAGCACAGGGGCCAGGAGAGGGGCTGGGAGGCGTGAAAGTGGGGAGTGAGTAGGTTGGGGAACAGGTTGTTTGGGGAGGGGGTGTATTCTGCTCGTGACAGTTCATTCTCAAGCCACAGTTCAGGAAGACCACCATGGAAACAGCTGGCAGGGTCATGTGGGTGTAAGAGAAGCAGGCATATAGCATTTTCACCCACATTGTGTACTCTAGGAAAAGTCACAAGATACTCCTCTCCCCTCTAAGGTAATGAAGGAAAGTCACAACAAACAAAACCTGGAGAGATGTGGTCACTGGACCTAAACTCTGCAAAAACCTCCAGATCAGCTTAATCCTTAAGCAGGGATCATGGGGAAATCACCCCTAAATATTGTCCTGGTTCTAGGTTTTCTAGAAAATACCTCTCTATTCTAGTGGGAGTTTCCTGAGTGCACTTAGGCCCTACCATATACACTCATGGGATTTAGCATTTCATCCAAACAAGATATTCTTAGAAATGTTTTCATTCTAAACACATACTGCATATTTTCATAAATGTGTAGTACTTTTTTATTTAGAGAAAGCTAATTTGTAACTGTAGAGCCAAAATAATTCTCAAAAGAATCTCCCAGTAATGGTGATATACAGAAGAGTGGTATATTAGGAAATTCACATGTTAAATAAAAATTTGTTTTAAAAAAATAATCCTAAATCTTAAAGGTCCTCTTTCCCTATCTCATAACCCCAAAGAAAGTGTGTGAAAAATATCTCACAGATCTAATAATGGTCTGCCGTGAAGGGGCAGACTGTTCCTCCAATAGCCCTAGAAGGACTCAGTGCCTTTCTGACTTTTATGTTCCACCCTGGACAACCCCTTGTTGTTTTTCAGGGTGGTCTGTGTCCACTGTCCCTACTGTCCCCAGCTCCTGCAAATCATCTCTCTACCCGCCTGCAACATCAACCCATTTTCTGCTTGAAAGCCGCTGTTGGGAATCCAATACTTAGGCATAATTCCACCCCTTTCTCTCATTGGGCATCTTCTCCACTTTGCAGTCTTAACCCAGCTGCTGAGCCTGAAGGTAGGGGTCACGGAGCAACACCCCTGTGTATAATGAAGTGACATTTGGGTTTACAGTAAGACACATATTCTCTTTGCTGATTGACAAACAGAGAGCCCTTGAGTGTGGACGGTGTGAATGCAGTGTAGATAGAGAGATGGTACCTAGACTGACTTGTAGTTAGTGACCACGGCAGCAACCTTGTTCTGTTCTGGAACAGGCTAGGCTCGGGTCTTACCCTCCCTCTCCCTACCCAAGCCATTCTTGCAACAAGCATAAACCCCACTGCCCAACAAGAGTAGCAATTCAATCTGCCTACCTAAATATTGCACAAAGCCTCACCCGGTGAAAATGCAGATTTCTCCATCTCCATATGCTACCTGTGGTGTGTCTAAATCCTCTGAAGCAAGCTGGAGTCACCTGACAAAGCAAGAGGGGATTGGAAGGAGCTGGCTTCTGGCCGATTTGCCTGAGGATTTAAGGGCTCCCAGGGAGAAATCCTGCAGGAAGAAGGAGCCAGCACATAAACCACTTTGAAGGAGAGGGCAAGTGATTCTGAAGTCTGTGCCGTGCCACATGAATTTATACCTCTGCCTGAGCCCTGGTTGGAGCCATAGGCTACATAAAAACTGTAACTGCTTCAATGAAATGCAGGCTTCAGGCTGCAGGTGGGTGAGGAAGTGCCTGGGTGCAGCGCTTGTGTCCCTCCACACGCTCTGCAGAAGAGCACAGGTGCCTGTGTTCTTGGAGAATTCGCCCAGCATCACACTTTGTAAACTTATCACTTCCAAGGTGTGTGCTCACTAATAATACATGCCAAGTTATAAACGGCCAGCGTTTTACTAACCCATTCTGTATTTGATGGACCTTTTTGTGGTCGATTTTCAAATTTTTGCCATTACACTTACTGCCCTGGATATTATTTTGCATGTTTTCCTTATTCTGCTGCTCTGAATTTCTGGTGCATGCGTGTGTGTGTGTGTGTGTGTGTGTGTGTGTGTGTGTGTGTGTGTGTGTGTGTACACGTTTAGATATTAGATATGCAAATCTACCTCTTCAGAGGGTGATTGACATGTTAGGGTTGTTTTTTCTTACTTTTTTTAAACACTCTATCGGGAGTTCTTTTTTTCTTTTCTTATTCATAATTGAAAATATCTTTTACAATATATTCGGATCACAGTTTCCCCTCACTCTTGATCTCCCAGTTTCTCTTCATATTCCCACCTTTCCAACTCCATGCCTTCTTTCTTTCTTTAGAAAATAAACAGGTAAAAAATTTAAAAAGGAATTAAAAAAAAAAAAGCCAGAGAAACACACATACACAACGCACGCACGCGCACGCACACACACACAAAATCCCCCAAATATCACTGAGTTTGTTTTGTGTTGGCCATCTACTGCTGGCATAGACCTACCTTTACGTGTTATTTGTACACTCAGTGAGACTTCATTGGAGAAAAATATTTTTTTTTGTGAGTGTCTGTCCATTAAAGATAGATTCTTGGCGAGGCATGGAACTTTTTTCCAGTTGCCCTTCTCAGTGCTTGGACCCCATCTGGCTTAATCCCTGTGCAGGCCCTGTGTATGCTGCCATATTCTCTTTGAGTTCATATGTGTATCAACCCTGGAGTATTGGAAGGATACTGTTTCCTTGGTACCATCCATCCCCTCCAGCTCTTATAATTTTTCTACTTCTACTTCTGAATATTTGTATGATCCTTGAGTGGAGGAGTTTGATGAATCTGTCATGGTTTATAAAAAAGCTTTCACACACCTATTAATAATTTGTGCTTAAATGATCCCCCATTTTAAACATATCCTAGTAATAACCTTCCATGGCTGCGTATATTGTAACTAGTCTTTCTCTAGCTTGTACTTTCACTCTATCATAAGATTTGATCAACAAAAATAGTTGGCTTTCATATAGTGTGTGTGTGTGTGTGTGTGTGTGTGTGTGTGTGTGTGTGTGTGTTTGCCTACATGTGTCTATGTGTTTCTAGTACCTGAAGGGACCAGAAGAGGGCACTGGATCTCCAGAAACTGGAGTTATAGGAAGCTGTGAGCCACCATGTGAGTGCTGGGAACTGGACCTGAATTCTCTGAACAAAAGTATCAGTTGCTCCTAACCACTAACCATTTCCTCTAAGACTGTGAAAATATTTGTCTTCTTATGATTTTAACATGATAAAAACATTCTAAACTTTTTAGTATCTTTGTCCTTTCACGTGAGGGTTTCTGTTGTGGCTTCCACTTAAATCCAATATACATCCAACACAACTCAGATGTAAGATGACATAATTCAATGAAGATGACAAAAATTTGTTGTAATCAAGCCTTACTAATAGGTCAAGGCTGCAGAACAGAAGCAGGAGCTGAACTATGACCCTGAAGGGATTTTGTACAAGATATTTAAAGGATAAAACCATAGAGCAAATGGGAGCAGGAAGGGCTTTGGTATTATCTAATCATATTTTGAAACAAGGAGTTAAGTAAGAGAGTTTCCATTAAGGGAGCTGGTCCCTGGGTCTGGGAACATGAACCTATTTGACGCTGCCAGTAAGATGGAGAAATTGTCTTTGAGGCATCTGAACTCAGAAAAGTGTGTCCTTACAAGTTGTCCCTGAGATGTCTGGACTCAGACAACTGCTTCCCTACACCAGAAGCTGTTCAGTCCCCAGCTTTCTTAGGGCCTGAGATTGTGAATTCAGTTTCATCCTATGATTAAATAGAGTCTGAAAACAAATGATAGTACTTAGACTAAGATTCCTTCTGTCTTTTGTTTGGAAATGGTTTGTGGTAAGGATCTTGCACACTTGCGTTGACTTTTAATGTGAACAACCTTCTATCTCTACGATATTGCTGTTCCTTTCCCTTTCTATTCTCCACTCACTCAGGAGAATTATACTGTCTGTATGGGGATGACTGGAGGGAGAGTTATCTACATATGGTTTAATCTATTATGCTGGTTGGTTTTATATCAACTTGACAAATGTAGAGTCGTCTCAAAGGGGGAATTCTCAAATAAAAAAAACAAAAACAACAACAAAAAAAAAACTGTTCCCATAAAATTGGCCCATGGAAGCTCTACAGATTTTTCTTGATTAGTGATTGATGTAAGAAGGCCAAGCTCACTGGGACAACTGATCAGGAGGTCCCAAGTATAAAAGAAAGCAGGCTGAGCAAGTCATGGAGAAGAAGAAGCCAGTCAACATCTTCCTCCATGGTTTCTGCTTCAGTTCTTACCTCTAGTTCCTGTCTGAAGTTCCTGCCCTGAGCTACCTCAGAGGTAAACTGTGAGCAAGACATATAAGCCAAATCATCTCGTTCCTCTTCAAGTTGCTTTTGGTCATGATGTGTTTACACAGTAAGAGAAGCAATCCAGAACAAATATATCCTAATGAAACAAAATGAGGACTATGCTTTCAGAGACCATTTATATTGTTTGTTACTAACTAGTGAAACATTATAGCTTTGTAATAAATCTCAATACTGAGAGGTAGAAGACAAGTAGTACTGGTTTTTGTTTTGTAGGTTTTTTTTTGTCTTTTTTTGTTTTGCCACTATCTTTTGTTTTCAGGCAAACCCACATCAACAGGCTAAATTACAGAAAGATCTTCACAACAGACTGTTGTGAGAAGGTTCTAAAAGTCAGAAAGAGCCAGGTCAGCATTCTGGCCACTTCACTTAATAGCTAGGAAGTTGAAACAAACATTTGGATGGTAGTAGTTCCTTGGTGAGACAAGGAATTTTTTTTTCTAACTGATGGGGATGAAAAGGCCAAACCCTGGAGGAGAGTCTATGAAATGCCTGGCCTTGTGGTTTCTTCTGTTCTTGTTTGTTTGTTTTGTTTTGTTTCTGTATTCAGTCTTTTGTTCTGCCCATAGAGACAAACAAGCATAGTGGTAAGGAAGTTCAGGGATAGAGCACATGCATGGGAGGTAGGAGGCCTTTGGTTAGACACCCAGTACTCAAAACAAAACCAAGCAGAAAAAGACTCGTGCATCATTATGTCACCGTGCAAGTAAAGCATGCACAGATTCCATAGGCATCTTCATGGAATAACCCAGGTCTTTATGAGAAGTTGTGTGTGTGTGTGTATTATATGTCATATGTGTTTTCATGTGCAGTCATATATGAGTGTGGAAGCGTTTTCATGTCTGTACATGCCTTTGGGCTCACTAGATGTTCTCCTTATTTTCTCTCCACATTACCTTTGAAACAAGTCCTCTCCCCAAACCTGGAGATTGCTGATTTCTCTAATTTGGCAATGTCCTGTATCTATTCCCAACCACTGACAGTACAGACTCATGCCACTGTCACAGACTTTAGTAGGGCTGCTTGAGATCCTAACAGAGGCTCTCATGCTCTTGTAGCAGGCACTTTACATAGAGAGCATCTCCCCAGCCCTTGTGGAGTGACTCTTTTGAGTAATTGCTTCCAGTGTTTTCTAGGAGTCTTTTCCTACTTAGCCATTCATAATGCTTTTACTTAAGTATTTTTACAAGTATGGAGTTGATCTAATGCTTCCTCAGCTAATAAAATACTTATAGATGTATTACTTTGAAGACTTGGTGTCTTTACAATTGCTTGATGAAATTTGCAGAAAAGCAAAATGATTTCAGCTCAAACTAGGATGAAAAAAAAACAGAACCCTATCTTCTAGTTACAGAGTGCCATTGGGAATGCACAATACATGCAAATTCACATCTACAACAATTCAAATTCACAACATCCTTGAATTCCAATACACTGCAATTCAAATGCACAATACATGCAAATTCAAATATCCAGCAATTCAAATACACAGCACATACAAATTCAAGAGTATAGAGAATATTTACTACCAAGTTCCTGTTTATAAAAATAGAGGCGGTTGTTGTTATTCCCATTATCTACACAGATGGTGAGTGGGCTGTTGCAAACCCATGAAAGGAAGTTCTCCCACAAGTGGGAATATTGTGGTTCTCACCCAGGGTCCCCATACCCATAGTTGTTGGCTTCAGAGAAAAGAGAGCACTGCTTGTGTCAGACTCGCTGTATGAGGAACAGGAGGTGGTTTTCACATGCAATTCTGCTTGATATATATTTCATAGGTGGTGTGAAGTACAATTGGGGAGGTGATTTCATCGAAGGCCTCTTTTCATTAGGACATTGATCACCTAGGGCCACTGCAGCAAACTATCAGAATTCAATAACATATAGTAACAGAAACTTGTTCTCCCCTGGTTCTGATTTTATGGAGAGCCCAAAAGAGATGGCCTCTCAGATACAATTTATAGGCAATTAAAAGTCCTTATTACAGCTAGCTGGGATTACACTAGATGTTTGGGACCAAATTATAGCCCCCAGCGCTTAAAGTAGTGATTCTTGACATGTGGGTAATGACTCCTTTGAGGGTCAAAGGACCCCATAGTTACTTAAGACCATTAGAAAATACAGATATTTACATTACAATTTATAGCAGTAGCAAAATTAGAGTTATAAAGTAGAAACAAAACTAATTTTATTGCTGGGTGTCACCACAACATGAGGAACTGTATTAGAGGGTTGCAACATCAGGAAAGTTGAGAACCACTGGATTAGAGGAAGAGGTTTTCAAAGGCACAACCCATATATTCACTTTGCAGGTACACGGGGAGCTTTTTGGACTAGCAAGCGGTTTAACAGAAGCTAAGATATGTAACCTGGGGCATCTTGCTCTTGGCTTCCTAAAGTAGGGTTAGATAATTTCCCATGGGATTTTCCCATCAAGGAGATCAAATCTTAGTTAAACCTGAAATAGCATCAGAAAAAACACAAGATGGGAAAACTGCACTGCCTCACCCTGTCCCACTGGAGTCCATAAATCTGAGGTCAAGACACCAGCTTTATCACACTCTTTGAATCTTATAAAGACAGATCACTCTGATCAAATGTCATTTCAGTTTAGCATCATTGACCTGTTTATGCTTCTAAAGGGCTTGTTGCCTGGTATGGTAATGTCCACAAGTACAGAATTTGAAAACATCTTTTGGAGAGTCTAATTTGGATCACATGAGTTAGGAAGGAGTTTCCTCTCCCTGCCCCCTCATCAGAGTAGGACCACATGTATGATAATTTCCTCATCATAAACTATTAAATGATTACATTTCTTTTCCTAGTTCTTCTCAAAGCAGGAAAGAGAAGGAAGTTAAGCCCTTTCAGATAAAAATTCTAGACAGGATTATGGTAAGAATTATCAGCTGCCAACTTCTAGAGGGCTAAAAATTTAACATTAAAATTCTATAGTAAGGAAAAAGAATTAAGTTTTGATGAACAGATATGGATTTAAGTGTACAACAAGCTTAATGATAACAATACAGTTCTCTCCACAAAAATAATGTGATATTATTAACATTTCTGGAGTGGCATAGAACATTCTAGAGCTCAAGCAGAAATTTCCCTGCTTAGAAGTACAATGAATAAGCCATGTCAGAAGTAATATGTTCACTATGTACATGTATATACATGGAAACAGGAGAAACTATTCTAAAAAAGGCATACAAGCATTAGTGATCTCAAACACACTGAATACTTTTACAATAGGTCAGAGTAGTTGGAATATCTATACATAAAATTCTTAACAAAGCTCTAATTTGCAATGTGATGGAATTTGGAGTGTAGACTTGTAGAGGTAGAGAATTCTAGGTGGGGTTCTTGGGTGGGACCTCCTAGGGCTTACTGGGAAGTCAGAACTCTCTGTTTACTGCTGAAAGGTACAGGGAGAAATCTACCAAGATCAAGTTAGCACAATCCTTACCAAGTTTCCATCTCACTCCTCACCCCCACTGCCAAAACTGTGAAAACATACAGTTCTGTGTTTCAGCCCCTATGGATTTTGTTATGGACAGAAGAGAAGACACTATTGGGCCTACAGGTGGCTCTGTTCTCCTGAAAACCAGGGATTCATAGTTATTTTCTCTTGTTACTTTTTATTCCAGAAGGCTGACCCATTCTTCCTGGCTAGAGAAGGAGTTTTTAATAGTGGCTGTGAATTCTGTCTTCCCTTGGTCCTTTTAACAATATGACCCTTCCCACTTTGGCAAAACAGCTAGTTATGCAGGGGCAGACATCCTCCCAAGCTCCTTGACCAAATAATTAAGTTAATTTTATTGCATATGGGAAGGTATGCTACACTGGCTTTGTGGTTAAAAGGAAGCCCTTTGTTCTTCCTATGCTGGGGCATGAATATAGTGGGAGGAGTCTGTTTCCTCATGCACAGCACAGCATGTCAAAAACATATACAGATTAACTAAACGTGGTCAGGGAGTGTGGTTTTCTATTTCAGAAAAAAAAAGGCATCAGAAAATTGACCACCATCTGTTCTCGGAGAGGAATGTTTATTTTCAAATTATTTCAAAGACAGACCCAGTCTAGCTTCCTATTCAAGCGAGTGCCTCTTTTATGATATCATCTTACCCTATGGTCTGGGCAGTATTCCCCGATTCTTAACAGGTTTTGAAATAAACTATATTGGTGGCTGAGTGGTCTGTGGCTTTGTGATTTCCCCTACCTTCCTTTGACAAGGTTACTTTAAAAATCAATGTTTAACTCACAATTCACACAAGTCAACTAATAAACAAAAAAGTTCTGTTGTGTTACTTTTCCTGTGGACAAAGGTGTATTCATTCAGGATAAGGTGCCTATATCTGAGCGAAGAAATGAGTTCTCCCTTCTAGCTTAGTCAACCTGTGGGTTTACAGGGCTGATTCGCAGGCTCATGGGTGACCAAAGGCAAAGCATCCCATGAAAGCTGACCGCAGCATTCACACAGACCCATGAAAGCTGCACAATTGTTGTTCCCTGCACAACTTGTAGGCAGATCCACCAGGTAGTCACCTCCCTGCCCCAGCAACTGCTTGTGTGCCTTTGGGGGAGGAACCTTGTGATTCAGGATTTATCAGTTTTGTTTGCTTCCTGAGTATTAATAGCCTCCCTATTCCCTTAGGAATGAGTGTTTCAACTTAGCAGTGGTATAGCCGCATAACAGAATACCTCCTTGCTTACTGTTTCTAACACAGGTTAGAGGAGGGAGGGGAGGGAGGGAGAGAGAGAGAGAGAGAGAGAGAGAGAGAGAGAGAGAGAGAGAGAGAAACATTAGTGAAATCTATAAATCTATGTGACCAGGCAAAGAGCCAAACAGGGATACTTTGCTCCCTAATAGCTTCTCTGAATGAGTAATTCTCAGGGAAGACATCACTACCATTATTCCTTCCAGAATAAGAGTCTAGTTGTGGGATGGAGATGTCTGCAATTAGTAATATACTTATAAGACAAAATAGTATGTTGACATGGGATTCTTTTCAGCATTTTAGAGCCATAGCTAAGAATTACTAGCTGTAGTTGGGTCTGCAAAGTCCATAAAGGCCCATGTGTGAAAGGCTTGGTTTCCAGGTTGAAACATCAGCGGAAATACATGGTAGCACCTTGAAGTGGCACAAAGAGTTGAACTGAAATGGTTTTAAATGGTCTAGTGTGGGGTCTAAAGAACAATGCTTTCTTCAGTTTGAATAAGGACTTGACTAGGCTGTTAACTATGTTTATATCAGTGTTGGAGTAAATTGGAGGAGTCAGGCCCTTTAGGTGGGCTCAAGTCAAGATTCCACAGGCTTCTCAAAAAACAGCCTCCCCTCCTCTCCTCTCATTCCCCCCACCCCACCCCTCACTTGCCACAGATACTGGTCCTCTGTTTCTCTTCAAGTTCATCAATGTTCTTCACTCTCTCTACACTCTATCCCAAACTCTTTCACTTCCCACATCTCTTCAGCTCAGATGGACTTTCATTATTTGTTATAGTTCAACATTGGACTCATGTTACAGTTCTTTGTGGCTCTCAAAATCATTTGCCTGACATAACAATACCACTTGGTCAATCATTCTGATGTCCTACTGCTGATATAAGGAGCCTAGGTTGTGGCTCATCCTCAGTTCTGCTAAAGTTTTCAACAAAGACTTGCTATGCTATAAACATAGAAACCTATCTCTTAAACCCTGAAAACCAAGATCCTTATGGAGGTGAGAGAGGAGAGCAGGAGTTCTTTAGGGTATATTTAGGATTTAGCCTCAGTATACGTGCCTTGGATCACTGCCCTCTAAATAGCCACTCTTATTTCCGGTCTAGGAATTTGATTGAATGCAGGCTCACTGTCCCAACTTCCACTGGAGCTTTGTATGTGACATACAAAGGGATTTCTTGCCTAGATTTTCAATTGACATCATGTTTAATAGAATGGGAATTTCATTTTCAAATTAGAACAAAACCATGCTGTTGTACAATATTTCAAACAGATAATACAGATAATTAGGCAAGCAAAATAACAGAGTAAAATAATATACCAAATGTGGTGGTTTGAATGAGAAATGTCCCTCAGAGTCTTGGGCATTAGACACTTGTGACATTGTTTGAGGAAGCTATGGGGCCTTTAGGGGTAGAGCCCTGATGATAGAAGCATATAACTGGGAATGTGCTTGAGGATTAACAATCTCACATTAATTCCTGCTCTCTCTCTCTCTCTCTGTATGTGTGTGTGTGTGTGTGTGTGTGAGAGAGAGAGAGAGAGAGAGAGAGAGAGAGAGAGAGAGAGAGAGAGAGAGAGAGATGCTTGTGTTGAAGATGGGAACTCTCAGCTTCCTGTTCTTGATATTATGTCTGCTGCTCACTCTCAAGCTTTCCCATCATGATGACTTCTAACCTTCTGGAACCACAAGTCTGTAATTTTAATATGTTCAAGCCTTATGTTTCATGATGGTTCTTAAATGTTTTTACCTCCCTTGTAAGCCCACCCCCTACCAGATGTAATGGGAAAGAAAGGATACCAGGGAAGTGGACCTGTTTAGAAAGTTAGTTAGTTTTTTGGAGCAACTCCTGCCTTTGTTGTCTGGAAATCTGCAGTTCAGTGTACAGGTTAGCAGGAGCAGCTCAGTCCACTCCCAAACACTTCATAGATAAAGCAGCAGTGCAGTCCTGCGAAGTCTGGTTAGCGACAGCAGTGAGGCCTAGAAGAGACAGCCAGGTGTCAGCCTCAGCACAAGGTATCAGGAGGGACCAGGAAGGGACATCAGGAAAAGGTGTGGGCTATGCCTCTCTCAGTGAAGTGAAGATCAGCAAGGACACAAGACCAACAGGTGTGACCCAGATAGCTCTACAAGCAAGGCAAGCTCAGCCTCCATCACTGTTAGTGGAGTCCGGATTATAGCCTCCAAACTTCTCTTGTACTCCGTAGGTCTTGCCCCAGTTTATGTGTCTGTCTCAGTTGACATCACTCTGCCAATCAGTGCAAGTTGGCAGAAGAGGCAAGAAACTGTAGCATGCCACCAGAATTTTTTTGGTGCCTTTCTTGGAGCTCAACTATGCAATGTAAGGAGAAACATTACATGCGTGTTAGCAAAGAATCCATCATGTGTCCTTTCACATGCTTGCTTTAGCAGAACACCCTTTCTCTGCTGTCTGCTTCAGCCATGCATTCCTTTATGATCCTTTTACCTGTGTCCTTCACCTCAGGACAACACTCCTTCACGTGTTCAACATAAATGTCCAAAGAACTCTTAAAGTTTCCACTTCACAAGTCAAAATAAATTATTTCTTTTATAAGCTTTCTTGATCACTGTCATCATGTTCTGTCACAGCAACATAAAATTAACATACAACAGGAATTACAAACATGAGTGACATAGAGATCGTTCTAGAAACAGAGTATATTTAATAATTTTGCTGATGTATGACCATCATGCAAAATGGATAAGCTTTTCTTCTCTTGTGCCAACAATTGGCCAGGAAATGCAACATTAAGCAGTCTAAGGGTAATAATAAAATTCCCAAATTTATGAAAATTGGCAAGTAATATCAAACAACCTTTGTATAACCACAATAAAATCCCCTAAAGCATCAAAGTATTGACAAACCACAGGAACTTAGCAGGAAAAATACATCAAAAGATAAAAGGGCTGTAGAGATTCTGACTTTTAAATTTAAATTTATATGGTATAAAAAGATTATATTTTTTATTAATGTCTACATTCAATCCACTTATTTTCAAAATCACATTATCATAAAAGAATTTAATAAGTATGTTCTAGTTATAGAATGGAGATCAAATAGTCTGAAAATGAGCTGAAGGAATCACCATGCTAAATAAGAAATACCATGGGACTTAAGAGGTTTCTTCACAGTTTAGACCTCTTGTTAGTTTTTCAGAGGACCTGGGTTCGATTTCCCAGCACCCACAGTGGGAACACCACCTGCAACTCCAGTTCCAGACAGAGGACCTAACACCCTCTTGTAGCCTTATTGGCATTTGGACATGTGGACATGCTGACATAGACACAAAAATATACTCATAATTAAACATTAAGTAAGCCTTAAAGGAAGAATGACCATAAAGCCACAGTCCAAGCAGAGACACACAGGATTGAATCTCTCCTAAATTAGAAGCTGCTGCTGTGAGTGACAGAACACATTCCCGTTACTTCACCCATTATCTGTAAACAGATAGTAAAGACATTGTCATACTATACCGGGGGGAAAGTTGGATCCCATCTTCACTTTTTAAATTAAAGCAAACCCCAAATAAATTGAGGGAGAAGATCATAAAATAAGTGAAAGCATTTAGTAGGTTATTTTTGCAATTTTAGGGTTGAAATAAGTTTCAATATAATCTTTGAAGAGAATTTGTGGCTAAAACCACACTTTACAGATATTGATTTTTATTCAATAAAGATTAAGACAAAAGCAAACAATTGGGTTAGAAAGTAGTTATACATTTTAGGACTGGAAATCAACAAAGGAACAGAGTTGCAAAGGGATTTCTTCAAACTCACCCATGGGAATATGCACTAGAGAAAAGTGCTCAGAGGACTGGGAAGATGGGTGAGCGGGTAGAGTTCTTGCTATGCAAGCATGAGGACCTAAGTGTGGGCCCTCAGAAGCTACAAAGAGTTGGCAGTAGTGGTATGTTCTTTTAAACCTAACACTGGGAATATGCAGAAAGGCATATCCCTGAAACTCATTGGACAGTCTGCCTACCCCAAATGAATAAATCAATAAAACAATAAATCAATAAATCAACCAAATAAATAAGGACAATTGAGGAAAGGTATCCAACACTGGTTTTGTCTTCCACAACCACACAAATTCACAGGCATACATATATGCACAAACATACACACACACACACACACACACACACACACACACACGGACATGCATGCACACACACACACACACACGGACATGCATGCATACACATACATGCAGAAACACACACATACACATATATGCATGTGCATGCATGTATGTTTACATGCCCACACACTAAACATATAACCCCTCTACAGGTGTTCTGCACAGAGAAAGAGAAGAGATCATTGAAGTTTGTCACTGTGTGCCTAAGGCCACAAGGGTCACACCTGTACATGTGAGAGTGAAATTTCAATTCCTGGTAGGTTGTCAAAACCAGCTAGTCTTCTGCCAGTGGATATGGAGACTGGAGGTCCCTTTAGCTGGAACAGTGACAGTGTAGGTTACAGGTGTGTACATCTCAGAACAGAGAATTTATTTTAGCTCTGAATGGAGTAGGAGAGGAGATGTTATAATCATAGTAAAAAGGAAAATAGTCTCTTAAGCCCAGTGCTTCCTTTCTGAGATTATAAAGGTTAGCTATAGTTCAGATGTATTTTCCCAGCCTTAAGAGAGTCAGCTCAACTCCTTCATCTTGCTAACACAAAATCCTATGAACCTTGTGGCTTAATCACCAACACTGTAGGTCCCATGTTCTGCAGGCTGGAAGTTCAAGGTCAGGGTGCCAGGCTGGCTACAAGGTTCTTGTCAAAGGCTCCCAATTTAATTTGTAGCTGGTCATCTTGTGCCCTCATCTGTGCAAAAACAGAAAATGAAATCAGGTCAATGCTGGTCTTGTATGAAGTCAGTAACCCCACCCTGGGACTCTACACTTGTGAACTAATCACCCCAGGAACACATTACCTGTTAACAGTGTCAAATTAGAGTTTACGTGTGGTAAATCTTTGCTTTTTTAAGCATTTCATAATGCATGTAATGTGTTTTCAGCAAATGCAAACCCTGTTCCCGCTCTTCCCTTTCCTCTTTTATCCTCATTTCCCTTCCTACTTCATGTGATCTCTTTCCTCCCGCTCCCCTCCCCACCAAGTCCACTTGGCACTGCCTGAGTGTGCATCTACTAATGGATAATCTTCCTGGTCTACAACCCTGAAGAAAATGAACGTTTCCTCTCTTAGCCGCCATCTTGTTAATGGCTCTTCAGCTAGCAGTAGGATTTTATGAGCTTCCTCCAGGTCTAGCCTAGGACTTTATGCCAACATTTTGATACTGCAGCACGACATTGTCATCTACCAAAGTTCATGTTTGGGAACCATGTAATTGAATTGCACACATACCCCACAAAGAGAGAGAGAGAGAGAGAGAGAGAGAGAGAGAGAGAGAGAGAGAGAGAGAGAGGCAGACAGACAGAAATGGTGTTTTGGATTTGTGATTTTGAGGTTATCTATGATTAATTTCTGTTGCCTCAGCTGGTGAGGCTGTGTATAGGATTCACAATTTACAGGCTGATATATTAAAATGAATTACACACACACACACACACACACACACACACACACACATATACACGTGCAGTATCCATCGTAGGTGCAGAACATTTAAAAGGAACAATCAAAAGCACATTGTGAAAGGATGATTTTCTAAAGCAGAGGGTGCACTAATCACAAAGCCCAGCACGCAGTAGGAGCTTCTCAGTGTTTTCAGTTATTCTCTGTTCTAGAAGGGTAAATGAAGCTCCCAGGAAAGCAGAAGGGTTAGATTTTGTTTGAGGACCTACTGTTTCTATCCCATGACCCACTCCACATGAGCAGAACCTTTGTCTCCTAGGAAATCCAAATGCAACCCAGAAATAGTGAGAAGCCTTGACTCCTGAGAGAAGGAAACAGAGTGGGGAGTTGCTTAGCCTGGTGACCCAGGTCTCTTCGTCCTTTCTTCCTCTTGTTCTCCCTTCAATATGCTTGGGTTCCTTTCTTGCTGGGCGTATCAGCAGTTTGGGGGTTTCAAGCTGCCCATAGAAGATCCATTTGGGAATGTGACTCCCAGTACATTCTGACTGCTTGTATCTACTACAGCAAATCCAAGTCCAGTCTGAAGATGCCCACGGCATGCAGAGAGGTCCATCAGATGCCTTTGAACTGGTCATTCCAGCACAAGGTAGCAATAGCACTCTAGGGTGGAGAAACCCACACTAAGGTTTAGAAAAGACACCACCCAACTGGACGTCTAAGCTGGGAGGTCATTATGATACATTTAGGGTACAATTTGAAAGAAGCCTTTGAACGTAGAAGACAGCACAAATTCGCCATTTGGAGGAGGAAGTTGAAGAGTGATGTTAGCTTGGAGCCCACTAGGCTCCTCGCAGGGAACTAGCTTACATTTTCACCTCTACAACAATTACCTGTTGCCGCCAGGTGTGGCCTATTAAAAAAAGGGCACGAGGGGGGGGATAGCCCAGATCTCTCTTCTTTTTTTCTTCTCTTACTCACATTCCTACATGTTCCCTACCAGTCTTTCTCTCCCTCCACCCCTTTCTGCCTTTCTTTCTATTCTTTGTCCCCCATTCTATGTCCTCATGGCTCTGCTCCTATCTGTGTGTTTCAACCTCTTCTCCTGGCCCTCACTCCCCTCTCTTTCCCCTAATGAATCACCTTTATACTAGATTTGTTACATTGCCTGATTTCTCAGGGGGACACCCTGACATGGGCCCACCAGGTACATTCTCACCACCATTATATTTCAAAATTAAAGAGGCGAGGACCTAAGAGGAGCTGTCTACTTTGAGAAACTAGGTGCTCAAGGCTTGCTCTAAAGGCTTGAAGAGTAGACGTGGGTACATACACAAATTCAGATCCCTGCTGAGTCCAAACAAGAAAATGGAACGCAACCTGTTCATTGACCACTAGACCAAGGTCTCAAAGAACCCTAGGCCCATGGTGAAGGAGAGTCTAGGGATATAGGTCCCTCTGTTCCCAGCACCTCTGAGGCCACCAGGCAGAGCATATGCATTTCCAATGAAATTTTCTTGGTTAATGCAGTGCTGACTCAGGTCTCTGTGGGACTCAGACTTGTTTAAAATGGGCAAATTGATTTCTTAGGCCAGGAACAGCACACACATAAAAAGGGACATATGGCTTCTTTGACATCAAATAGTTTTTTAACATAACAAACTATTTTGATAAATTGAGTGCCTCCAAATCAAAGCCATATGGGAGGTGCCTGGACCAAAGGGCAGACAGACCATGGGTAATTGCCCACAGTTCAAACAGGAAAGTAACTCAAAGAGGTAGAAGCCAGAGCTGGAGGAGGTGGCTGGCTCATCAGCTGCCTTCTTCAGGCGCCACGAGGCTGTGCTGTTAAATTCTCATTAGTCAGAGTGAACATAATGAGACTGAAAGGAAAATTCTGGTGTTTCCTAGAAAGAGAATTGTGCTTATTTATGTAAAATATCTAATGGGCCATATGCAACAAATATATGCACTTAATGGTTTAATGGAAAAAAGAAGAGCCCTCCCTTTCCCCTTCCCAGCATCTCCCCCCTCTTTCTGTGTGTGAGGGGGGGTTAGAGGGAGGGAGAAGGAGAGAGAGAGAGAGAGAGAGAGAGAGAGAGAGAGAGAGAGAGAGAGAGAGAACGAGGTGTGGAGTAGGAGTAGATATGGTCAGCAATAGGTCCAGAGCACAGGGGAGAATCCATGGTCAAGGTGATGTGAAGGAAGCTAGCATCAGAAGATGGGCTAGCTTGCCTCTAACTCCGAATTCCAGCCTGATTGCAAAATATGCAATAAGAAAAGGGGAACTAGAAGGGTTGAAAAGATAATTTAGTCAGTAAAGTGCTTGTATGCGCAAGCACAAGATACTTAGTTTGGAGCCCAATATGCACAAGAAGGCCAGATGTAGGGGTACTACCTGTATCCCCAGCACTGTTTAGAAGGACAAATGCAGATTCCTTCAGCTCACTGGGCAGTCTGGTCCTTAAGTGGGCTCCAGGTTCAATGGGAAACTTGTCTCAAAAAGTAAGTTGGAGAGCAATAGTGAAAGACAGGCAATGTGAATCTCAGGCCTTCACATGCATTTAGACTCACGCATGGATAAGAACATATATAGAAATAAGAACATACACAAACACACAACAAGCAGACCAAACAACATAGCAGCCTGTGTTACTATGCTTTGTAGGTTGCTAGCTCTATGGCGTAGTTTAGTTTGTCCAGTCTGCTGCCTCAGCCTACCTTTTAGTATTAGTTGCATTTTATCTATCAACGTATCTAGAGCCTTTTTAGAAGTTTTTATCAGAAAATGGGCATGCTAGGATGTGCCTCATGGGCTCAACTTGAGAATCCAGAATAAATCACTGCAAATGAATCACTCGGGACAGGGGCTTACATTTAGCAAGCCATCCGCCAACGTTAGATATGTTTTCTAGTAAAACATTGAATGATGTAGATGCTGGGAAAATGCTTTTTATGTTAGTGATAATTCATGAGGACTTTTATTATCTTCATAAAAATGTTATTTTTAAACCCATATTAATACCACTGGAAGAGACATTCATCATCAGAGCCATCTACAAATCCACACAAATATAATCTCAAACTTTCAACCTCACACATTTACAGCTCCCCTTCCCCACAGTGCTATGTCTTCACAGTTCCCAAATACTTTGGTCACAAAATCCTTCCTATTTTAGACAGGAGGACTGTACTTCTCGCTGTTTACAACACTAGTAATTGCAACATTCTTAAATATATTTATTAACTAATTTAAAAGCTGTGATTGATACATTCATTACATACTGAGATGTGACATTTTATTGTGAAAAGTGTCCTTGCAGACAGTCATCTAGAAAGGTGAATGTTTTTCATAATGTATATTTCCTTATTTAAAGTCTTTATTCATAGGAGAAAGAAAGATTCTCTTAATTCCTCCCTTTGTTTATTGGTATTAGGTCTTACTCTGTAGCCCAAGATAGCCTGGTACCTGTTGTAGCACCTGGGTTAGCCTGGAACTCTCAGTGATTCTCCTTCCTCATGCTGGAGAGTGCTGGGCCTTTAGGCACAAGCCACTCACTGCTTCATAAATCGTTTCTGGTCAGTCTGTTGTAGTAAGTCACATATGAAGAAAATTTGCCCTTGTTATCTAGGTAGCTAAAAAAAAAAGAAGGGATATTTAAACAATCTTTCCAGGTAATTGGTGAACATTTTATTCCATGCAGATCTTTATACTGTTGAAATTAAAATTCACTGGTCTTTGCACTTTGGAAGTGTCTTTTCATTGTATATGTGTCTTGACACCATGGGCTCACTACTGCTATGGAAAACTCTGGGCTCATTTGGATCACAAGCCTTCATAAATATTGGCCCATTTTTATTACTCGTTTTAATTAAAAAATGCTGAAACCACCACCAATTAATTGGAAAAGTCTTTACTGGGAAAATGCATTAGACACAGTGGCAGATCTGAGTTTTCTAAGATTTCTTTTCTTTTGTGTATGTGGGGCTGGGAGGGGAAAGGGAAAGAGAGGGAGGGGGTAAAAAGAGATGGGGTCATGGGTGCCATAGGGGTGTGTGTGTGTGTGTGTGTGTGAGAGAGAGAGAGAGAGAGAGAGAGAGAGAGAGAGAGAGAGAGAGAGAACAGTCTTGGGTATTAGTCTGTTAGTCTGCAGCTTCTGCTTTGTCTAAGAAAGGATTCTCAAAAAGCAAGAGTAGAATACAGCAAGCCCCTTGGATTGTTGAAATTTTAAATTTTATGGCAGGTCTTGAGTGGAAGACAAATCAGGGAGGCCACAGGTCTCTTCTGGAGTTTGGAAATTTTCAAGAGGAGATCTGCAGGCTTCTCCCCATGACTGAGATGCATTTTGGGGGCCTTAGTACACAGATGTGACTGCAGAGTACTTTAATGTATCCTTTATCTTTTCCACAGTACTGATGGTCGCTTGAGTGTTTTCAAAACAATGGCCACAATTGAGAACACTTAGGTGTGAATCAAAGCCTTTATTTGCCATTGAAAAGCAACATCGTGAAGAAACAGCCACATTCATGTAAAAATGTACACGATGAATCCGCAAAACCACAAATTCTACTAAATCTAAGCCTTAGTTCCCTGGTTTCTAATTCTCCATGTGGAAATAGAAAGAGCTCTGGAAGCACTTTGGCTGCACACTGATATATGACTTTCTTCAGGAAAACCACTCCCTCCCGGGTCTCGGCTTCTAACTGAGCCAGCTTCTCCTTGCACAGGCCCACCTCTCCTTAGAAGAGCTTTTACAGCATCTTTGATCAGGCAGGCATGAGTGGCATGGTATCCCTACAAAGGAACACCATCTGTCTGTCCCTTTCAGAAAACCAATTGGAAACTATTAGAGCAAATTACAAAATTCACTTTCAATCAAGAATTGGAATATTGGGCTGGGGACATGGCTCTGTGAAAAAAAGCATTTGCCATGCAAGTGTGAAAATCAGAGTTTGAATCCCTGGAACCTGCATAAATCTGGTTGTGGTGGTGTCTATTCCAGAACTCCCCCCAGGGAAATAGGGGATGGAGACAAGAGACTTCCCAGAAGTTCAAGGGCACCACTCATGAGATACATTATAGCATCCCATTTTTAGATAAGAAATTAAAGTAAAAGGACTCTGGGCATGTTCACAAATAAAACATACTCAACACATAGGAGTTGATTTCCTTCTTTCCTTCCCTTCCTTCATTTCTTTTCCTTCCTTCCTTCTTACCTTCCTTCCTTCTTTCCTTCCCTGCCTTTTTCCCTTCCTTCCTTCCTTCCTTCCTTCCTTCCTTCCTTTCTTCCATTCTTCCTTTCTTCCTTCCTTCCTTTTTAAGATAGGCTCTCAGGCATTCTAGGCTCGACTTGAACTCACAATATGAGGAGCTTCTATATCCCAAGTGCTTATCTTACAGGTGTGTATTATCATGCCAAACTCACATGGTTCTGGCAATTCCAACTTATAATGTAACCTCATATATGCCTGACAAGTACTGTACAAACTGAACTATATCCCTATCCCTAATAAATATTTATCAAAGAAAGAAAGAAAGAAAGATAGATAGATAGAAGAAAGATAGATAGATAGATAGATAGATAGATAGATAGATAGATAGATAGATAGATAAAACGATTCGACAAATGGTTACTAAGTTACTTCCTGTGTGCCAACACAACTGATGTAATGTTTTTGCTCTGAATGGGCTTTACAGGGGAAGCAGATAACACATAACACAACAATCCCTGGAAATAATAATCTCGTTATTTATTTAAGAAGTATACACATCACAGCACACGGTGAAGTAAATGGGATACACATGCATCATGGGAAAGTGTTACAGGTAAGTTCAGTCTTCATGAGGGTTCCCAGTCTTTTCCCAGGGAGGTGCTGTCTGGGTTCATCAAAAATTTGTCTACTGTACACTAACAGCCCTGGGAGGGATAAAGGTTCAGGATGCTTTTCGCTGTCCTCAGGTTAGTGGGCTCCACACCTTGCTTCTCTGCACGCACAATGCATCCTCTCTCTCACCTGGGAACCTGGGAATATGGCTGAGTGGATCTTCCCCTCTCTGCTATCACTCATGCCAGCTGCAGGCCGAGAACAGCTCATCAAGTCGAGAAGTGAGGAAGAAAACAGTCCTTGATGTCAGTACTGGCATAGCACAAGCACCATTGCTGGCATGCAGGCATTTCCTCTCACAACTGGGTCTGTCTGCTGCTTCTATGTGAAGGAGATTTGCATGACCATGGGTCAGCCTTCGTCTGGCATCCGTATTTCAACCTCAGTCTTGTGCAAGGCTTCAGAGAAGCCTTTGTCGGGCTCCACAGTCTCCTCCCTCTCTTCTCTCCAAATGTGCTGTAGTGCAAATCAATCTTTATTTCTTTGCCATTAGTGCCCCGTCCATAAATCAGTCTTGCCCGCTCAGTAGTTAGTGTGGTAGGGCCTCCAGCTGTCCGTAGCCTGCAAATGGTTCCTTTTTTTTGCAGCTCATCATCGCCAGCTGTTCCTGGAGCATGTAGCCCCCTGCATTTTTGACAAGTGTCTCATCTATAAAATCATTTCTCTGTCCCCCTCCTCCTTTCCCCTCCCTTATTCCTGGCAGCCGCCCACAGAGCAGCACCCCAGGCATTTATCTGCAGTGTGCCCAGCACATGTCCGTGGCTGGCTCTTAGGTAATAAAAGCTGGCTTTCTGTAAATCATGTGAGTAAGGAGACCCATGAATCTTGTTCTTACCTCCCTCACATCAATCCTCATTGTCATGAATACCTCGGGCCTGAGTCACTTGGCCTGAGTACTGATTTCGGACACAGTCATTGATGGCCATGAACTAGTCAGGAGGTTGGAGCAGTCTCTGAGGGATCCTCTGGCAAACTGGAGTCTCTGGATAGAAAGGAGAATGAAATCAGCTCTAGCAAAGAGCAATGAGCTAAGTTGTCTCATTGCTGTCATTCTTAGCTTGCAGGGAGCAACCCTGTAATAGCGTTCTATGCACAAAGCGATGGCACACTGTATACCAAAGGATTCATGCCTCTTCGAGGAAGGAAGAATTCCAAAACTATCCTCAGGGGTGGAATGCAGCTCAAAGGCAGAGCACTTGACTAGCATGAGTGAGGCCCGGGTTTGCTTCCATAAAACAAAAGCTACCTGCAGAGGTTAACCTCAATAGTAACCTTGATGAAAGCTAGAAGTGCTTAGGTATATCTGGGGCTGGTTATCCTGATTAGGTTAATTGAAATGGCAGGAGCTATCCACTATGGTGACATCGCAGGATAATATCATTCAATGAGCTAGGATCCTGGGCTATATCAGATGCAGAAAGTACACTGAGCAGTAACACACTCTCTCTCTCTCTCTCTCTCTCTCTCTCTCTCTCTCTCTCTCTCTCTCTCTCTCTCTCTCTCTTGACTCTGCATGCAAGAAACCAGGTGCTTTAAGCTTTAAGCTCTCGCCACCTTGGCATCAAAACCATTGTATCATGGATCTGTGAGCAAAAACAAATCCTTTGTTTTATTCTTTTTTTTTTTTTTTTTTTTTTTTTTTTTGGCAGAGTGTGTTTTCAAAGCAACAGGAAGGGCATCGCTTCACTGTTTCTGTGATCTTAGGGACTTTGTCATTGTGACAAACTATTGTATTTGTAGCGTAAGACAGATTGCAAGCTAATCTGTCACTGTTTACACAGACTCAGAGGAGAAAATGATGCCTGGAACCCTAGCACTTGCCCACCACTATGTCTCAAGTAATCCATTTGTGACGTTATTAGGCACCTATGCCACAGTTATTCTCGAGGAAGGGACGCTGTATATGGGAAAGCATGTTCATTACATGACTGCTCATTCCATTTCCATGACTTCCTGTGTGTCAATGTGCTAGCTCCTTTAGTGGGTGGAGAAGCCCATTGTGCCTTCGTGAGTTGTCTATTAGAGTCATACAAGGTGGAATGAGTAGGCATAGGATGGACCAGTTTTAGACTTTATGTCATAGCCTTTGGTCACCCACACTTACCAAAAAAATAAACTGTGGCTGACAGGGAGATTATAAGTAGTAGATGTTGAATGGTGGGATAACGGGAAATCCCCATTGTTCTTCTGGTTTCCACCATGGCTGTCAGTGGCTTCATCCTTACGTCACATAGCTGGCATGGGCCCAGGGTTGAGAGGTAACAGATAGGTTGCTATGTAACTAGTGACACCAGATGTTTTCCATTCTATTCTAGACCCTCTCCTCATGGATTGTTGTCAGTGATGTGAGAGAATCGTGGTCAAACACCCACTCTTCTCTTTAGTCTTTCCTTGAATCCTAGCAGGACAGTATGAATGACAGGACAGTCTTGCCTTCCTCATCTTTTAAAAACATACTCTTGAAATGGCCCACCTTTTTACAAGGAGAGTGACAGAGGACTGGCTTTGTTTATTTAGTCACCTAGTGACATTTTCACTCTTCTACACCAGCACTGTTGAGTGCACGAGACACAGTCACGAGACAGATACATTTCCGGATGTTCTGGGTTCTGTATGAGCAAGAACAAACTTTTATTCCCATGTTAAGATATGGATATCATTTCTTTTCCCAGTGAAGGCTAATCTTCCTGAAAAAAAAAAAACCAGGATAATAAGGAATGTGATGTTGTTCCATGGAATAGACTTCCCGCCGCATATGAAGACAGGTGACATGGACTATACTGTCAACATGCACTACGCTCCTAGAAATGGGATCAAACATTCATCATCCATCCATGTGACCCAAAGTACAAGAAAACACAGATCGGTGTAGACGAAGTTCTCATCTCAATGGTGTTTGGCCCTTTACTGACTGCTTCTGTTCCCATTTCCTTCATTCTTCCAACGTCTCTCATGGGCTCTGACAAATTTAAGGTCAGCCATCTTTCCCAAAGCCTTTTTCTTGATACAGGAATTACTCTCAATTTCTATTTTAGCCAAAAAGAGCTCTCTGAGTCTAGGATCCACCCCTTCCCTCACCTCTCTTATCTCATCCCTCCTCCACACACACGCCTGCAATCCCTGTACTCAAGAGATGCGGCGATGAGAAGTAGTAACTTCAGGACCAGCCTGAGTTGCATGCTGAAGCCTTGTCCTAGTGAGGGAAAAGCGACCTACATTTCACTATCCAGTCCCTCATTTCATTCAAGGACTCTCTTGTGATATGCACCTATGAGTGGGGTATATGAGGGCTTTCTTGTGTCATACACTTATGAATGGAGCCTATGATGGCCCAGGCAGAATGTTCTCCAGTCTTGCAAGAGCATCTATGCCTTGTGCAGTATGGCTTTTCAGGTCTTCCCATCAAAATGTGACTTCCCGGGGTTGGAGACACTGCTCAGGGGTTAAGAATACCTCCTGTTCTTGCGGAATACACAAGTTTGGTTCCTAGCACCTACAACAAACCGCTCACAACCATGCCCTGTAACTCCAGTACACACACACACACACACACACACACACACACACACAGAGAGACTATTGAGTCACACTGCTTAGCAGCTTGCTCCTCTTGACTTGGCAGTTTTTCTTTCTTACACACTCAGGAGCACCGTCTTGGCAGCACACACAATGGGCTGAACACTTCCACATCAGTTATCCAAAAAAAAAAAAAAAAAAAAAGTCCCACAGGCATGCCTACAGACAATATGGACAATATGATGAAGTATTTTCTTAATTGAGGTTCCTCATCCCAGAGTTGAAAACAATGAGCAACAACAGAATAATTAGCACATACATGAATACATTTTTAAAATGAGTATGTCTTCAAAGTGACTCATGGCTCCCTGACCTTGCACTGACTTTGTATCTTTCTTTGACCATGAGCGTGAATCAAGAGACTTTGCACACCCCTGTTCCCTGCCTCGGGAGACCATCACCATGTAAATCCAAGCTCATGCTATATAGATAAAGAATGAGGAGAAGTTTGTCTGGCTGACTGAGATACAAACAGCTGTCTAACAATTCAAGCCCTGTCAGTGAAGCTGTTCCAGGGACACGTGGCTGTCTGAGAGGAGAAATATCCCTGAATAGAGTAGAAAAATGTCTTTACATATTTCCAACCTACATGATTCAAATGATTTGTTGACTTACGTTTTTATAGGCTTCATGCTGTTTCTTCCCAAGTCACTGTGGCAATAGATAAGAGGAGCAGTTGTAGAATACCCCATTGGTGTGGCTTGAATGTAAAATATAGACACATGCTCAAGACTTGAAGACTTGGCTCCTACACTATGTTGCAATTCTTGGAAATGGTTGAAACATCAATAACGGGACCCATCTGGAGGTTACTAGAGTACACACACACACACACACACACACACACACACACACACTATGTCACACTGTTCAAATCATTAGACTCATTCTTGACAAAGCTTCAGTAGAGGCCTGCCCTGAAAAGTTATGCCCAGTCCCTGGTTCTTCCCACCTCTCAGCTTTCTAATGACCAGGGCACATTAGCCTCCTTCTACATGCTACTACCACCACCATGATGTTCCACCTCAGATCAGGCTTAATACAGTGGAGCTACCTGACCCTGGACTGAAGCTTCTGCAGCTGTGAGCCCCAAATAAACCTTTCGTCCTTCACTTGGTTTCTCTGAGGCATTTGCTCACAGTAGCAAGATCCAACACACCTACCCATGCAGAGAAGTCTCTACTAAGAGAACCTTCATCTCGGCATTTATTTTGCTTTCTTGAGTTTCTACAAAGCATAGAGTCATTTAACCACTTTGTCTAACGTAGCTATTCACATTTTAAAACTTGAATTCATCTTTTTTGCGAAGAGGGTCATACAGTAGAAATGACAGGGCCAGATCTACAGCCTACATGCTTAGCCTATGACAGGCTATAGCTGACTGCCGGTGAAGTCTCAGCAGAAAGAACTAGTAGTCCTCAGGGACTCTGCTGGGCTGATCTGGCCAGCCCCATGCATCACAGGAATGCCAGCAGGTGGAGAAGCTGACAGCATGAAGGGGAATCTTCGAGAACCTCAGTGAATGATTACAAATCCAAGGCTTGGCTTTTGAGATGTGTGGCTTTTATTTTTCTTCTCATAAATAGAGGAAATCTATGTTGTATACTCTACCTATGGCTGAGTTTCTGTTCTAAAACAGAAGGAAGGGGTTTTTGTTCAACACCTTTATTATGGGAAGCTCGGTCAGGAAAGCATATGAGGATTTGTAAGGTGTGGCACAGAGCATATGTGTGTGTATAGGGGGAGGGAGATTATGTGAGAGTGTGTTTGTTTACCTGTGTGAATATTTGTGTATCTGAGTGTGTGCATGTGTACATGTATGAATAAGCGTGTGAGTGTGTGTGTGTGTGTGTGTTTGTATGTGTGTGTGTGCAATAATAATTAAACAGGAAGAAGTCATGAATCTGAGAACAAGTTGGGGTACGGAAAGGAGTTGAAGGGGAAAACGAAAGATGCGGAAATAATATGGATGGATACATTACTCTTACATGAAAATCTCAAAAATATTAAATATTTAAAATTTGAAAAGATGTAAATATAAGTGAACCACAGTAGAACTATCTAAGCCTCCGTGTTCCACTCTATTCCCTCTAAATGGCTTCCTTCAGCATTAACTGGGTTACTTTTATTTTCCTTCTCTTGAGTATATCCACATTCAAATGAACATGCATTTTTTCACTATCTCAGTCCTGTCCTGGCAGGGTACTCACTTGACTATGAAGCTGGAGTACTCTCCATGCCTCGCCATGTTAGTAAGAACATGGCAGCAGCAGCAGCGTATATAATCCTATCACAGTCTATAGTGGAAGCTTGAGAAATTTCCTTTCACTGACATAAAAATCCTATAATTTTCTCAAGAGCTAAATGGCCAAATCCCAGGAATGGATGAATAGCTAACCATGCCACTAAGAGCTCACATTACTCACACATTCGCTCTTTCACAAAAACCTGCTCCAGGATGTGAACTTACACACAGTGTAGAGCAGGCATGGCTAATGGTAGCTAAGTGACCCTCGACAAAATAAAAGTCCATTTTCCTGCACTGTTGCTAGGTTACAGCAGCCATTAATTTGCAGGTCCAGGAAAATTATATCAGGGCTACTAGCTTTAATTGAAATTACCAATTACCATGTGTGGAAAAAAATGAGACCACCATTTGTGTTCCTAATTTTGACTCAAGATACATGCAGGCTTAGGCAATTTTTAGTGAAATGTGGGTAGATTTTGAAAATGTGACTCTAGCTCACTAATACAGAAGAGGTGGGTTGCATTGTGTGATAGTTATAGATTATGGCGTTAAGTACCTACATTTACAGCACAAAAGATATGAACATAGAAAAATTTAGGGCAAACTAAAGGAACTAATGTGCCAGTGGATTGTTTCTTAAGAACACTTTGCACAGAAATCAGAACACTTTGTGTAGAAATCAGATGTTGGACAAAGAAGGGAAGATTTATGTTTGAATGGTCATAAACAGAAGAAACCAAAAATTTTCAACTCTTGTTCAAATGCCACTAAAACCATCCTCCTTGTCACCCATGTAGAGGTGACCAATGGTGACAAAGCCTATGACCAGCTAGTGCAAAGAGCAGAATAGGTCACAACATGTTAGGAATCATCAGGTGTCTTAGAGTTTTCATTAGATCATGTAAATCCCTTTGAGTCATTAGAAGAATCAGGGCTTGATACCCTCGTGTGTCAGTGTGGCTAGGTTTAGGACGCTCAGGCATTTTGTCAAAATCAGCTTAGATGTTGCTGTGAGGATAGACTTCGAATTAGTAGATGTGACGGTTGATCTTCATTGTCGCTTCGACTGGATTTAGAATCACCATGGAGATACATCTCTGAATTTGTCAATGAGTGTGTCTCCAGGATGGTTTAACAGAGCAGGGAATATTTGCTCTGATGTGGATGGCCAGCACGATCCCCATGTGCTGTGGTGCTATACTAAGCACAAAGGGAAAAGCAAGCTGGACACCAGCCCCAATTTCATTCTGCTCCCTGACTGTTGTGCAAAGTGGCCAACTGCTTCACCTTCCTCCTGCTGCACCTTCCTTGCAGGGATGGATTAGATTCCCTTCACCTGGAAGCTGGAGTAAACCCTCTCCTCCTCAGGCTGCTTTTTGTTGGGTATTTGATAATCACAACAAGAATAGTAACTAAAAGAGAAAATTGGTACCAAAGAGTAGAGCTGTCACTGTGATAAGTCTCAGGGCATAGAGTAAAGACCTCTTGTTTCACTTCCTCTAGAGAACCTTAGACAATACATAGAGGTTTTATTATCCCTGATTGACAGTTAAGGAAATTGAAACTCAGACAAGTATTCTGAAATCAATATAGGACTCGAAGCCCAGTTCTATTTCCCCTGGAATGTGGGTTCCTGAAAAGTCTGTGAGCGCACTGGCACATTAGATTGCTACTGGAGATAGTGAATTAAGTTAAGACAGAATTTGAAAGACACATCTATTCATGAAAGTAAGAAAAATGGATGACTCCTCCACTAGGGACCCTGTGCTCAGTCCAATGGTTGACTTGGGGAGTTTGAGAAAGGACTGAAGTAGCTGAAGGGGTTTGTAACCCCATAGAAAGAACAATATCAACTAGAGCTCCTAAAGACTAAAATACTAACCAAAGAGTACACATGGAGGGATCCATGGTTCCAGCTGCATATATAGTAGAGGAAGGCATTGTCGGACATAGATGGGAGGAGAGGACCTTGGTCCTGTGAAAGCTTGATGCTCCAGTGTAGGGGAATGCTAGGGCAGGGAGGTAGGAGTGGATGGGTGGATGGGGGAGGGCCCTCATAAAAGTAGGGGGAAGGAGAGTAGAATAGGGGATTTCCAGAGTAGAAATCAGGAAACGGGATACATTTGAAATATAAATAAATAAAATAACCGATTAAAAAATAAAAATAAATAAACTAGAACAAAAAGGAAAAATAATAGTGGATGACTGCAGGGCTCAAGCTGCTGGCTCAGCCAGCTAAGGTTGTGTTACCAGATTTATCAGAAGAGATTTAAACCCTGACTTAGTTAGGGTTTTACTGCTGTGAACAGACACCATGACCAAGACAACTCTCATTAGGACAACATTTAATTGGGGCTCACTTATAGATTCAGAGGTTCAGTCTGTTATCAGGGCAAAAGCGTGGCAGCATTCAGGCAGACATAGTGCAGGAGGAGCTGAGAGTTCTACATCTTCATCTGAAGGCTGCTAGCAGAATACTAACTTCTGGAGAACTAGGATGGGGGTCTTAAAGCCCACACATACAGTGATACACCTACTCCAACAAGGCCACACTTATTCTAAGAGGGCCACACCTTCTAATAGTGCTACTCCCTGGGCTGGGCATATACAAACCATGACATTCTCCTCCCTGACCCCCATAGGCTTATCCAAACAGGAATCTAAACACAGCATAATGCAAAGTAATTTAGTCCAACTTCCAAAGTCCCCATAGTCTAGAGCAGTCTCAACAATGTTAAAAGTCCAGAGTTCAAAGTCTCTTCTGAGATCCATCCAATCACTTAACTATAATCTGCAAGGCAAGACAGGAAACCAGCTGGGAAAACTAGAAACTCTGCATCTCCATAGCTGATGTCAAAGCAGTCTTCAGATCTCCAACTCCTTTTCATAGGCTGCAACAAACTTCTAGGCTAGTTCTACTCCCTGTTAGCAGCATTACTCAGCAGATAGCCCACAGCTCTGACATCCTGAACATCTTGGGCTTTCCAAGGCAACTTCAATGTTAGAGTTTCTTGTTTCAATATCTAGGATTCACACATGATCTTCTGGGCTCTTCCAAAGGGCTATTGTCACATCTCCAGCTCTGTCCTCTGTAGCCTCAGTTGATCCACTCCACTGCTTTTCTTGGTGGTCATCCCATGGTACTGGCATCTCCAATATGCTGGGGTCTTCTGCTGCAACTAAACTTCACCTCTCATAGGCTCTCTTCATGGTGCCTGGCCTCAACTCCTTAGCATGATTTCTTCAATCCTGGACCATCAATTGCAACTGAGGATGTACCTTCACCAATAGCCTTCCATGGCCTCTCACACTGCCAAGCCTCAGCTGTTCTTCATGACCCTTTATGCCTTCCAAACCAGTACCACCTGGATGACTCCACACATTACCATGTATAATTAATTGCAGCATGAGGTACAATTTTTGCTATCTCTGGAACACAGCTTCTTTGTGCTCTTAAAAAACACTTTCCAGAAGATTTCACCTCGGTGATGTTGGTCTCTTCTTACTTACCGCTAACTTCTTAGCTCCAGCTAACCAGCATCAATTGTCCCAGTAGTCCCTTCTATTTTTCACTCCAACACCAGAGCAACATGACTGAAGCTGCTGTGTTCTGCTGCTTTCTGAGGATGGAGCATGTCCTTATTCTATTACTAGTTTTTTGTTTGTTTGTTTTTCTGACTCCTTCTCTGCCTAAGCTTCCCTTTCCTGGAACTTGCTCTGTAGATTGAACTTGAACTAAACTGAGAGATTTGCATGACTCTGGCTCCTGTAATGCTAGGATTGAAGATGTGTACCATCATGACTGGATTTAAGCTTTTCTTCACCTAGAAACTGCTTTGTCCCAGGTTGGTTTTGCTCTCAGAGATCTGTCTTGCTTTGCCTCCTGGGATTAAAGGTAGGCACCGCCATGTCTAAATCTAAACTTAGCTGAGAAAGATCTTGCCCCCAAATTCCTTAATCTGTTATCTCCTAGAATAAAGGATTCAGTTCCATTTCACTTCCTGGTGCCCCTTTAATGCTTGAACAATGTATTTTATATCTTTTTTTTCTAAGCTTGCTATGCTGGTTCAAAATGCTCCTCATGAGACTTAACCAGAGAACAAAGTCTCTGCTGGACTTTTATTGAGACTTCCATTGTCACTTCAATTAATATGAACCTCTTTACCTTAGACTCAGGTAGACTCTTCAAACAAGGGCAAAAAGCCATGTTGTTCACCAAAATACCACAAAAAGAGTCTCTAGGCCACATTCTGAAATTATTCACCACTGAAACCTCTTGGGCCAGATCTGCACAGTTTAAATAATACTCAGCAACAAAGTACTCCTGAGTTCTACTAGGATAGCCCTTTGAGCCCAACTTAAAGCATTCTACTTCTTTCCAAAGTCCAAAATACACATTCCTCCAACAAAAGCATGTTCAGGCCTATCCCAGCAGTATCCCACTCCTGGTACCAACTTCTGTCTTAGGGGTTAATGCTATGAACAGACTCCATGACCTAGGCAACTCTCATAAGGACAACATTTAATTGGGGCTGGATTTCAGGTTCAGAGGTTCAGCCCATTATCATCAAGGCAAAAACATGGCAGCATCCAGGCAGACATGGTGCAGGAGGAGCTGAGGGTTCTAATCTTTGTCTGAAGGCTGTTAGCAGGATTTTGGATTACAGGGAGATAGGATGAGGGTCTTAAAGCCCACACACACCTACTCCAACAAGACCACATCTACTCCAAGAGGGCCATACCTTCTAATAGCACCACTTCCTGGACCAAGCATATACAAACAATCACAGCCCCATGAGGATGCTTTTGCAAATGTTCATGGTGATGAAACAAGTTTGACATGAACAGGAAACTATGTGCGGCTAAAAGAAATTTCAAGATGAAGCAAAAATGTGGCACTTGATTAATTTAATTGTAAGGTATTTACAGATTGTCTGAGAACAGTGTGAAACTGTAAATATACCATAAGAAGAATTTATAATTCATATCCTAGCGGAAGGAGAAACATGAACAGAATAAATATAGTAGCTCCTTGACTTATCAGGCGATTATGTTCTGATAAATCTCTCATGAGTGAGTTAAAACTACCTAATTTAGAATTGAGAATATTTCATATAACCCTCAAAATACTATGGCTTAACCTAGAACACTCGAAAGCACAGAATACTCAGTGTTGGCTTATGCTGGATAAATACCATTCTGTACAAAGTTTATTCTATAATATCATTTTAATGCCACATAGAATTTATTGAATACTTGACTAGAGATGGAAGATAGAGTATTGGAAGAGTATATTTTTATTTTACACACACACACACACACACACACACACACAAAATACGCACATAACACACATACAACACACACACACATAACACAAATCAAACTATCTTCCATTAGGGAGTCTGCACAGGCATAACTCTGTTAATAGGTATGTAATAAATACTATAAAGAGAGAGCTGGGTGTCTTGATGACATGTTCATTCAGCAAAGCTTTCCATGGATATGTTGATACCAGAGGGTGCACTCATGGCTCTTATGCTAGCATCCAACGTGGGCTTAGCAGAGGTGGTCCTCTTCTACAATAGAATTACTTTAATTTTTTTCTTTCAATGACACACTTAAATTTAATGAATGAGGAGAATTTTCTCTCACTTTCAGGTTTTTCCTTTCAAAACATATTTCTAATCTTGACACTTGCTACTTTCTCTGTGCTGGCAATGATAAACAAATGAATCCCGATGATGACTATAAGCAGTACATCATAGTTTTACACATTTTTATAACCATAACTGCTTTGTTTTGGGGACTGCTAGCACACTGCTTGAAATGGAGTGATGCAATATACAGATATAATGTTTCTCCTCTCTCCTCTCTCTACCATATCAGATCATGCATATTATACATTTACTGTGACCTGACTCACTAATATTATGTACAATGTCACATTGAACCTCACAGACCATATGATATTAAACTGAGCATACCACATAGCACTATTATGCAACACATTCTCATGCCATACTGCACAACATGCAACTTGAGTGCACAAAGCTCCACTATACACAATCCCCCTACTGTGCTACCACACCACATAGTCACTCCACACCTTAAGCCATCTTACTTTCCAAGCTATAACTTTACCCTGATAGCTCCTGATTCTCAAGGCTAAACTCCGTCCACCTAAGTGCAACTCGATGTGTTCCCAAATGGGATGGCACAGTATGCCCTACAGACTTGCTCATGTTATCCTTGGCTCTCCTGCTTCTCTTGGTTCCACTCTGGAAAATCAAAGCCTGTGATCAACACTTTCTCCACAGTCTTCTCTTAGGAGTTGACCCGAATGACATCTCCCTAAGGATGAGCATTGTTAAAGAAAAACATGAGGAAAGGGAAACAAATCCTTAAAGACCAGTTCTATGGGCTATATGTGGAGGTCCTGCCACAAGACAATGGGCCCAGGAGTTAGTCCTGCTCGTGTTCCACGAAGAGCCATTTGAGTGAGGAATTACAGATAACTTATTTTAGTGTCTTGCTTACATGGTAGAGAATAATGAATACCGCCTTCTCTTAGAGGTAACAGTTTAAGTAACATGAAAACAACATGTTAACACCTTGACACCTGGTCTTGCTCCTCTGTAACTGAAGGTCCCTGGGAAGGTAGCAGAGCAATTCTTCACCTCAGTTTCCTCTTTTGTGCAGTGGAGATGATGACTGCCTCCCAGAGGAAGGGGCACAGAAGACAATGGTCAGTGAGGAACCCAGCACACAGTTGCTGCTTGGTAAGTGTTCGGTCCCATTCTCTCTTCTAAAGTGACTGCAGTGATGAGACCCTAGAGCACAGAGTCTTAGAAGGCACTCTAGGAACTCAAAGATGAAGCACACACTTTTGGGTTAATATCTGCCAAAGAGAGACTCAACACAGATGTCAAATTATACCGTGTGAATCTCACTAACAAGATCACAAGGCATCTTTATCTTCTGGGTTTCTGGGGGACTCTGCAGAGTACTTGCCACCATGTCTTGTTCCCCATCCCTCTAATCCACTCATGAATTAGAGAAGATGCCTGTAGTTACCACTTCAGAGATGGAAACTATTAGGGGAGTCTCTGTGTGTCCCTAGGGTCAAGAGCATCTCAGGTTTTGAGCTTCTGAGAGATATAAAACTTGTGCAAAAATACCCAGGAGCATGTTTCAGGCAGAACAGACATTGGGATGATGCAAACCAGTGCTATGGTTTAGCTCAAATCTAACCAACAAAACAGCATGTCATATCTCTAGCAAAAGCTAAAAAGTAATAAAATAAAAATAAAGGTTCCTGGCCTCTTACTTTATTTGTTTTCTGCCTGCTTTTGATGTCCATCCAGTTCTCCTAGCTATAAAAAGAGATTTTTTTTTGAAAATATATGAATAGGAAAAAGGAAGAAAAATATTTTGGAGACATACAAATATCTGATAAGTGAGTTAACATCACTCATTTCTAGACTGGAGGTCAAATGGCATAGGGTTGTGTAATGTATTTTATGAGAGAAGAGTAAATAAAATAAAAACAGGAAGACTCTTGTATGAAATGTAAAAAAATAGATAAACTCTAATTGTCTGCACAAAATAGCCAAGAAGATATGGGGATAGCTTACCTGGAAGCCCATGTCGAGGAAGAGTATGTGTCACTAGAACCAGATCTCATATTCCTGCCTCATGACAATTCTTAAACACTTAGAAATTAGATGCTACCCTAACAAGATTAAGTTTTCAATGTTTTTCTGAATGAAAACAAAGTTATTGGAAGATAAATATAAGATAATTTAAATGAAACCAACCAAGTAGGAAATAAGTTTGTATCTGCTTTTAATACTCTAATCAGACATCCAGAAGTTCATAAACCATTATCACCATCATACATTGATAAAGTCAGGTCTAGGGAGATTGACTAGTACACAAGGCTACCATGTAATGAGAGACAGAGCCAAAATGTGAACCCAAGGTGATTCTGGACTTTGCTTCATTTTAGCCAGAGTTCCCAACCTATGTACTCAGCCAGGAATTAAGGTCAGCCCACCCTCTTAGATTACTAATAATTATTCTCAGATGATCTACTCTCCTCCTTCCGACGGCCACACTTGCTCGCAGGCATTAAGTTCCTTTAGGGACAGATGCAACCAGGGACAGCTTGCTTCTCTGGATTGTTTGTTCAAATTCCCTGCTCTGGCCTGGTTCTATTTTACAGAAAGAGAAATCACACTGACAGAAAAGTGACCTAAACTAATCATTTAACATTGGAAATTGAATTTCGCATTGTTTAATTACCTTAGTCTCTGATTATTCTTTTGAAAATATTTGTATTTATTTTTTGAATCTTTCATATACTTATACAATGCATTTTGGTCATTTCACCACCACCACATTCCTCCAAATTTCCATAGTGGGTCCCATATCATCTCCCTTCCAACTTCATGTCTTTATTTATATATTACTTATAATACCGTAACACCTTGAGTCCTTAGTAATGCCCATATGTGCATGAATGTGGACCTACCCAGTACGGTCTGCAAAGAAAAGCGACTCTTCCTTTCACCACGGCCATCAGTTGTCAATAGTTCCTCCACCACAGACGAGACCTCAGGGCCTCCTCTTGCAAGTTGGAATTGTGAGTGACAGGTAATCACAATTGTAGTTGATATGTGCCACAGCCCTGTCATGTCTACAAGTTAGCATTTTATGGATATTGTTGTTATTACTAACATTCTCTAAGTTTCAGCTGGTATGGAAAGCAAGTAACTTATAGGCTGAATAGAAGAGGTATTGTTCTATCCATCACTGGCCTAGGCTCACTAATAGACTTTTTGATCCATATTTTACTTGTTTCCATGAGCCTTACACAGATCTCTAACTGCATCCATTTCAGTGACTTCTTCAAATAAAAATATTCTTTAAATGAGCCAGAGATTTGTATCAACAAAACAGAAGTACACAAAGGGCCCCAGTCTGGAGTAGGTAGCATTCTATACTAAAGACACTGAGCTCTGTTGGTTGATATAAGCTGTGTACAGGGAGCTCTGTACAGGCCATTAACATTGGTTTGGGGGTACACCAGATGCACCTGGATTTTGTATCAAGTTCATGTTGCACTGCCTGGTCCTAAGAGCTCTGACTCAATGGTTTGCGGTTTGCTAAGTTGCTGGTGTAAAACTCCTCAGTTGAGGCCACCATGCTCCTTGGTCTAGGAATTTCTGTCCACAACAGAGCTAATTCATGAGAAGACAGTATTGACATATGTTTCAGAGACTAAAGAGCCATGGAAAGATCTGAACATGATTCTGTACCCATAATTCCAACATTATAAAGGGCTGTGAAAACTTGAACGACTTTGTATTGGTTGGTTGACAAAAAATTACCTCAGCTGTCCCAGAGTGCAGAATATGCCCATGGGTTTCTTTCTTTTTCTTTTTTTTCAGTGTTCTGGCTATAAAAACAGAAGTGAAAAGCCACAGTGTTTAAATCCAATCAAATCTCGAATGCATAATGCTACACCAGAAATTAGAGGCATAGGACTTCTGTAATATAGGGTAGAACGTCTAATTCCAAGACTATAGACCAAAGAGTGCAGAGTCATCTGGAACACACAGCTCTCTAATGATGAGTGGTCCATTGTGCCTGTGAAATCCCCAGGTAGGCTTTCAAAAACCAGTTAAAGAAGACTAGGGAATGCTGTGTCTCCTTGAGAAAACCTTAATTTTTAATAGAGGCATTAATTGTGAGAGGTGGGTGCTGAGGCTCATTGAAATGTGATTATCAGAGTAGAGAAAAGGAGGATCAATCCATCCAAATCAATCCACCTGCTGGGAGAAAGGAACAGCAAGAAGTTTTAGCTAATGTCACTGTTCCTCACACTCTAACGCCTGACTTTCTTTAGTGGTCACTTGTAGGGCACATAGACATTTATTATCTGAAAACCAATCAAAGTACAGTGGTCACCTGTAAAATGTGCTGATAGCTTCCAATGCAGATCCATTTTTAAAAGAGCCTCTTAGTAATTCCGATGGGAATTCATGGCATATAATCACTTTATGCTGTCCTTTCTTCCGTGAAGGGTGAAAATTAAAAGAAGCTCTAAGGGTGACATTGAAAATGATACTGATGTAAGTTTTATGATTTGAAAACCTTAATGAAAAAGTGTTAACTTTTCCTAGTTTCCTAGTGCTATAGCTTTCCCCACCCACACATAATGCGTATATATTTATATGCCCTGATTAAATTTATTGGCAAATTGACACAGTCTAAAATCATTTGGGGAAAGGGAAGTACAATAGAGCAATTGTTTCCCTCACTTTGGCCTGTGGCCATGGGAGGGATTGTTTTTATTAATGGTTGATTTATTGGGCTCCCCGCCCTCTGTGGGCAGCACCATTCCTAGGCAGGAGGGCTTGGGCTGTATAAGAAAGCTAACTAAACCTGAATCAGTGAGCAAGCCAGAAAGCAATATTGCTCAGTGGCTTCTGCCCAAATTCCTGTCTGGACCTCCATCCATGATAGACTACAGGCTCTTGCTTCTGACTAGTATTTAAATCCATCTTTCCTGACTAGTATTTAAATCCATCTTTCCGTGTATTCTTTAAGTTGCTAAATAACAAGGCTCAATTTTAAGATGCTTTTCCAAGAATGGACCAAGAGTACAAACAAATTTGGAAGTATCACACCTCCTATGCATAAAGTCAAAATGAGTAAATCTTAAGTGTTTATACTCAAAAGCCATATGTATTCATGGGGAAAGTTAGAAGACCTAAGGAGAGCCTTCTGGTTGTCATGTTCTGAAGCTGTCTCATGGGCAGATGAAGACGGCTACATCTGCTTTTCTCCCCGTCTCCCCTGAGTGAAGAGCCATACATCCTTGGGGGCTGGGTAACATACAAGGCTTTATGAACTCAACCACTCCAACATCAGGACATGCCAAAGCAACCACACGCCACTCTGGGAAGTATAGACACTGTAGAAGACTTGGCTGGGCTCCTTTAGGAACAATGACTCCTAGAAACCAACCATTTTCTTTTCAAAATTTTTCTTCCTCAACTTTCTTTTCAAAGTTTCTCTTCCTCAAAATTTCTCTTTCCCTTTGTTTCTTCCTCCTTCCTCTTCCCAACCAACTATTTCCTAGCATAGCTGGATGCTCTGATAAACTGTCAAATGATAAAATATATTCAACACTGACTGACTAGGGCTCACTACAGAGGAAACCGGAACCAGACTGTTCTTTTTGACTGGAAGCTGGTCAGGTAACCCCAGAACACAGTCTAGGTGAAGGCAGCTTGGTCTCCATGGCTTGCTAGCATGTTCAGATTGATACTGGGTAATACAGGCCCCCCTGCTTCATAAGAAAACCATGTTGGGATAGAGAAGTAGCCATTATATCACACTCTGCACTGGTTTCCACTTACTTGCTTATGCCTCAAGGGAAGTGGAGATAAAAGAGTTTATAGAGGCCGGGCTGTGTGCATGCATGCAATAGGGAAATTTGGAAACTTTTTTTTATGGTTTCATTTGCTTGTGATTATTTCAAATTTTTCTAAAAATAAGATACTAAAGGGACACAGGACTTTCAAAACCACCGATGGCTCCAATTTTAAAAAGAAATAACAGTATCTTTTTCTTAAAATTAAAAAATAAAAAACAAATTTGTGGGACCAATAAAAGTAACAACTGTCCTCTGCCATCCAATAAACAGAGGAGGTTTGAGACTTTTAATTTTTCTTTTGAGTGAAATGTATATTATTAGTAAGAACTTTAATTGCTGAGTCTATTGACAGGTAAAAATGTTAAGGCCTTTCAGAGCCTAAAAGGCAAGATGGAAAAATGTAAGCATTGGAAAGCATTACTTATATCTCAGACACACAGATCAGGATAGAATTGTTCTGTCTGATCCCAGAAGGAATACTAGAGGAGTGGGATAATCTAGCATTCATATAAGTGCTGAGTGTGCTAGATATTTAAAAAACAATCTGACTTACTATTCACTGTAATCCTATAATAGATTTTCTTTCCCAGTCACTTGTATAGACAAGGAATCTCAGAAGAAATGGGAAATCTGTTCAGTGATTTATCTCTAGCACATTCTATAGGCAGGACCAGGATCAAGACTAGGATTGGGGACATTGCAGGAAGGTTCTCATGATTAGAATAGTGCACCTCTGGGTGGTATGCTGTAAGGTTTCTTTCACATGAAGTATTGCAGTTGAACATTAATTCCCTTTGCATTCGTTAGATGATGGTTGCCTAGAGGCTGCAGATCAGTCTCCTCCTCTGACCCCTTTGTCTTCTATTGAGGAACAATAGTTCCCTCAGCTTCCTTATTCTTCTCATAGTACAAGTGTGCACCATCCTTAGAGACTCCTGTTAGACAGGGAACCATGTCCCTGTTCCAGTTGTAAGTTATAGTGTGATATTTGCATGGGGTAGACCTGTGTTAGAGTTCTCCAGAGAAACAAAACCAGTAGGAGATAAACATGGATAACTTTTTCTTGAGCAGCTGCCAACTGTCACTAATAGAGGTCATAGAACCTCCTTCCCTAAAGAGAGACGACAGTAAGTGAGAAACAATGGAGAGCTACCAAAAGGCCACCAAAGGTCACTGATTTCACATTGTAGGTAACACTTACTCTGCCTGATTCTGTAATAAACCATCCTGGTAAAAAGCTACTCAAAGGAGAGAGAAGACTCTGGCTCATGGTCTGAGGTTACAGAAAGTTACTGCAGCAGGAGTGAGAGCTGGTGGGCCACTCCACACCCGCAGATGGGAACTATGTTCATGTACAATAGCTTCCTCATTTTATAAGGTCTGGGACCCAAGGAGCAACAATGACTCTCCCCTCCTTTAGTATCAATCTTCTAACCTTACTTAGGTGGATCACTCCCTCACTGGCATGCCCAGAGGCTAACCTAAGCCACACAGATCCTCAGAGATGTGATTGGAAATTTGTCTCCTTATGTGAATTCCAATTTTGCCAAATTGGTTTTCCACTTTAGCCATAGCTGTTATTTCCAGTCCGACGACAGAACAATGTTACTACCCCATTTGAAGCAAGGAAGCAAGGCAGGACGACATCATTCCCTTTAGGGAGGACAGTATCTCTGTTTTTCTCAACTGATTGGATGAGATTCATCTCCCCTGGAGAAAATATCTACTTTGCTTAGCTACTTATATAAATTATACTCATACCCAAACAAGGATTTCTCGGAAGTAGATTGGACCCACAGCATTGCTGACACATTGCTGTTTAGTAAGAAGACATCTTATGCAGAAACCCAAAAAGCAACAAGATTGGCAAAGCCCTCCCCGAGGTCAGAGAAGTGATAAACAGTTACCACAAAGAGTGGCCTCTCTAGCAATGCTGCCTGAAGTTGGGTAGGGACCTCCATCCTGACATGCCGCTTTCGTGAGTTCCCATGATTGATCCTAGTGGTCCTGTTGATTCCCCAGGCTAGAAGAACTTGTGTGTGTGTGTGTGTGTGTGTGTGTGTGTGTGTGTGTGTGTGTGTGTTAGAGAGACAGAGACAGAGAGTCAGAGACAGACAGAGACAAACAGAGAGATAGAAAGAGGCATAGAGAAAGAAAGAGAGACACAGACACAGTCAGTGAGACGTACACACAGAGAAAAAGATAAGAGAGTGTAGGACTTGTGAGCTAGCCAACTTGAAATACACTGGACACACCATCACATTGAAAGTCCCTGCAGGTTCTGTGCTACTGCTTGCATCCAAGGGCAGTTTGATATCAAAGCTTCCTCTTCCTCAGAGGCACTACTGACCCTTTCTCTTAGGACCTTCAGCTGATTGCATGATGCCCAGCCATACTAGGGAGAGTCATTTGATTCAGCTGCTCGAATGATGCCCAGACATACTAGGGAGAGTCATTTGATTTACTCACAGTCCACTGACTTAAATGTTAGTTGCATTTAAAGATATCTTCACTGATATCTGATCAAATGGCTGTGACCATATTCCAACCAAGTCCACACTATTCACATTTAGTACAAGATATTGACCTCAATAAAAATGCTCAGAGATCCAGGGATTCCAAAACACAACAAAACCTCAAATATAAAACGCAGAGCTGACTAACTTAAACTTTTTATTTTGCCAAATTAACATAACATAAAAATATATACTGTTCTTTCTAATAATGTAATTTTGGTCCCAAAAGGTGAGTAACAGGATGTAATATCAGAATGGAAGATATTTGATTTTAAAAGCATCCAGTTTTGCTTATTTTAACCCAGTCAGTTAAGGGACAATGCTTTCATCTCCAAATGCCTGTATTTGCACTGGACTAAGAATTACTGGGTAAATCTCTGCCCATACTGCATCTGTTCTTGATAAGAGTACTCTCTCTTCTCCTCCCAACTCTTGCTACAGTCAGGGTTTCTCATGGTTTCAGCAAGATCACCTCCTGCATTAAACCATGTTTTTCAATAGACTTTTAGTCAACTGAAGAGCTTACCTCAGGAGAAAAGACATTCCAGCAGGAAGGGGCCACTTGTTCCCAATTTATTTAAATATGTCCTCCAGCACCCTCTCCCCCCTGTCCCCCAGCAGCCTTTTGTCTTAAATAGCTGAGGAACGAATAGGTGTGGCCACTTCAGGTGTTCTGAAGATATGAAGAACCACCATCAAAAACAGCTAAAATGTTTGTCCAATGGAGCCATTGGCCCAATTAGCAGTCATATTTTGTTACAGCCTGGAATGCCTCTCGCAGGCTCCCATGTTTGAACACCTGGTCCCAGGTAATGGAGTTGTTTGGTAAGATTATTAAACCTTCAGAAAGTGGATACCTTCATGAAAGGAATCGGATGACTGAGTGTGGGCCTCCCAGTTTCAAAGCTCTGCCTTGCCATCTCTTCATTCTGTACTTTCTGACTGTCCAGCTCCTGCACCTGCATCTAAGCCTCTTTGCTTGATCCATGTCTGTGCTATTACAATAGACTGTGTCCCTCTGAAACTGTGAGCAAACTCTTCCTCCTTTAAGCTGCTTTCAGTACAGCCATAAGGTGATAACCAAGACATACTCAATCCTCTGCCAAGACTCCTGTGTACTGACTTCTGGAACTGAGAAAGTTGGCTTCCCATCCTATTGGAAGAATAGGCCTAGAGAGATCAGTAGATGCCAAAAGCAACCCTAAGTTCTCTTTGGAAGGGGAAGGGAAGAACTGTGACAACAGGCGTCACCAATGACCAGGACAAAGACTGTCTTACCTGTATTCACTGCACCATTGCTTTGCAAGCCTTATTTTTCCACTATGCTCAAGTCTATACAACGTACACTGAAGAAGATAAACTGGACTCTGTCTCAGAGTCTATAGCTAGTTCTAGGAACAGGGACTTTTCAGTGGAGGGGGGGGGCTTTCTTCTTTCTCCTAAGCCTGGGAGCTCTGCTAAGCGACAAGGTAAAATTTGCCCCACTTGTATGTGGTTGAGAAAATAATATAACTCTACAATGAAACACAAGCCTCTTATTTGTCCAGAAGGAGTTGATGAGCTCAGTACAGTGCAATGTCTATGGGTGGCCTGTAGACTGAGCATCTGGTCTGTACCCCCCTGTATCTCACTGCTCCATCCCCACTGCAGACACCTTTGGTAGCAACAGCAAGGGCTCCTCAGAAATTTCCCTATTCACCATTAAAGCTGAGAGTCATAAAAGCTGTCTTTGACTTAAACAATCCTAGGCCCTTCTTAACAGGCAGCTGGCTTCCAAAACAGCATATATCCCAAGAATACTGTGTACCCATTGTGTTTTTTATTTCTTTTCCATTACACAACGACACAGGTATATGACCAAAGCTATGTCTATGGACTGTGGCGGACTACTTGGTCATGTTTTCTGGGCTTTTGCTTTGAGCTCATTTGGAAGCTCAGTTCAGAAAGAAATGGGAGGTTTGCTCCCATGCTGGATCTTGTACATCTTGACAAGGAGTTTGAGCTTCAGACTGCTTTGAATAGCGCACACTGTGACCAGTGATAGAGGAGTTTGGTAAGCGGTAGAAAAACTGTTTTCTAATGTTCCCAAAAGTGCAATCCAAATTTTTGAATGGCCACTCACAGCCAAAGTTGACTCTATCTTGAGAAAGCCTGTCATGTGTTTTTCTTCTCTTCTAGATGGGTCTCCACTGATAACTCTTGAGAGGAAGCAAATAGAGTACAATATCCCATTTTCCCAGCTATGTCCCTTAATACTCAATCTTGTCCTTACAGATGGCTTTGCTGACTTCATTGCTTTGGTATAAGACAGACTGCTAACCAGCCCAGGACTGCATCAACCTCACAAGCTTTGTCTCCTTCCCTTAGACTATGCCTCCAACATCAGATTTTCTCGAAGTCAGAAGATGTTCTGAGGAAAGGAGGGAGGGAGGATGGGAGGAGAATACGGAAGGCAAACAAACCAATAACAAAAAATTAACATCAAATGCAGCTAACTCATTAGCTGCCCAGTGAACGTCATGTTCCAAGAAGTACTTTTCGGGAACAGCAAATGCAAAGGGTTTGGTAGTCTAGAAACTTCTTTAGAAGCAACAGGAGGTCACAACTCACAGTTGTAGTCCAATTAATCATGCTGCTTTTCACTAACAAAAAGGTTTTTCCCTTACAGAAGCAACAAGGCACATGTTCTAAATGGGAAAAGTGATTATTTTTCTATCTGGAAAATGGCCATTTTGTTGTTGTAGTTGTTTGTTTGTTTGTTTGTTTGTTTATCACAAGTGTCTGTCCTTTACAGACTGAGAGATTAGAAATTAAGAGAGAATAAAGACAGGATGCAACTGGGTGAATGATTAAGTTAAGGTATCGGTTCTTGTTCTCAAAACAAACTTCTGTTCTTACTGAGAGAAGACAGGATTTCAGTTTGTTCTAAAACTGACCTTGTGACATTTTTAATGTAGCACTAATGGAGAGATTTTAAAGGACTAAATTAAGGATTTTGCTATAGGACAGTCCCTTTCTATTGTGTTTGCTTGCTTCTAAGAATCAAATAGACATTGCTTGAAATATCTTCCCCTCATCAGTTTCTTTTTTTCTGGGTCATAAATATGACAGCCAAGGCCATCCTTGAAAATCCCTGAAAGTGCAAACACAAGACTTTTTAGCAGAATCTATGGATTTCTTTCTGAAATGGATCTTTAGGACTCAGTTTTGAGACTGGGTCCTTCTTGGCTTTTGATTTTTTTTCTCCTTAAGCCCCACCTCAGCCCTGAGCAAATTTGTTCTTCTTTGTTTTGTCTGAAAAGGCATCTGGGACCAGCAGTTTGGACTTGATGACAGATTGATAATTGAAACAAGCTTTTAAGAGTGACATTTTAGTTTAAAGTAACTACAACAAAAGGGGGAGGGAGCTTTTAGATAGTGTGTATTCTTCAAATTCCCAGAAATGCCCTGCCCCATCTAGTATCCTGGCCTTTGCCTCCCTCAGACAGCTTGAACTCCTCCAGCCTGGATTGGGAGTGTCTTCTTAGAGTCAGAAGAGAGTAAGGTGAGCAGAGTAAGACACATGACCGAATGCAGAATTCCCATTTCAGGTGTAAGTGATGGAGAAGCAGTCTTCAGCTGTCCTTGTGAGTGTCTTGCTGTGTGAGGTTAAGAATGAGCACACCAAAGACAGGACCCAGTGATGACTCCTTACATGTTTCAGTCCCCAGACCTGCCTTCATCACATATGAAAGCCAATGGTCAGAGCAAACAGCCTTCAGCTCTAGGGAGTTGAAATGTTCTCAAAAACCTTAAAAAAAAAATCTTTACTTCCAGTCTCTCTGAAAATAACAAAATGTAAAGCTGGTGCTCCCTGAATTAAAATGAGCAAGGCACTTCTCTAAAGGTCTTTTCTTCTAGTCTCCCAGAAATGTAAAATAAGAAACCCAGCCTCCATGTTCATTGTGACCAGAAAACATATAGAGCAAGCAAGAGCTACAGAGAGTACAAAGAGACTTGAACTTAGGAAAGATGGAAACAAACAAAAAAAATGATAAAAGAAAATTTTGCAAGGCAGAGAAAGGAAACAGAAAAAAATTGAGAGAGTGCAAAGACAATTGCAAAGACAAGTTTAAGTTAGGCTGTGAGGTTCCGAACTGTGCCGGTGAGCTCCCTGAGTTCTGAGAAGTTAGTTATCTAACCAAGCCTGGCTCCCAGCTCTTAGCAGCTTCCCATTCCTCCAGCCTTTGGAGATTGTATAGCTCAAAGAACCACAGTAGGCAGGAGGAGAAACTGGTTCCTATGCTGTAACATTGAGGGACAGAAACCCAAGTGCTTGGAGACTAAATCAAGGTCTGTGCTAGACTCACAAGTCATAAGTTCAATTCCTCTGTCCCTGCTCTGCCTTTGGAAAGGTTTCAAAAGGCCCAGGTGAGGGCAATACTTAGCACCCCTCCACCCCTAGACCACCAGGGGAATGTGGCCCCCAGAGAGGCCTTACCTGAAAGCACCATGGCTAGTCTCTAGTGCATTTGTTTTTCCTGTTTAACAAGTTGACAGGAGTGATTACTCAAAGACCAGCAGCCAGCTCTCCGGTCAGGTCATCCAACACAAACAAAGCGTCAGCACCCTGTCAGGGCCTCCACAGTGTCTGCCCCACTTAAACACTTCCCTGCATAGGAATCCATGGGATTTGAGGCTCTCCAACCAACCCCTCGCCAGCATGCGGTTACTTGCTATGGTTTATCTTAAAAGGTGACATGAAGGAGGTCTTTGCCTCCAAAGTGGGATGTCAACCATATCGAGGGAGCATGGAATGCCAAAAGGCTTATCCCCTGTTCTATTTGTTTTCTGCCTTACTGTAATAAATGATCTTCCCCAAACCATGGAGGCTTCCAGGGAGACTTATCCACAGTGATGATGCCAAGCTCCAAAACCTTAGGTAGCTTGGAAAAGGAAGTCGTATTGCAGTCCCAGCCACGGATACTCTGGAACTGATCATTGCCTTAAGCCACAGCCCCTCCCCCAAGGAGAGCATTGGCTGAAACACAAGGCCAGTTTAACGTTTAATTATTTAGTATAGACCTTTCTCAAAACCTGGCGTGGGACTCTTAACAGTAAGTGACATGAGACCAAAAAAAGGACACAGGGCTTGTGTGGTTACTCTATTCATGAGCATCTCTGCAGGGACATGTGTACCTTGTTATTTGTGACCTGAATGTGAGAGCCTGCTTCGTTCAGCTCTCTCAGGCTCCTACCCTCCTGTGTCCTTGCCCTCTGCTCATGTGAAACTCCAGCCCAAGTCCCCAGCCCCTGTCTGTGGGACACAGCATTCTGTCTTCTCAGCTGTCACCATATGCTCAGGTTGTCACACGGTTTACAGATTAGGGAGTCACTCTTGACTAGCATATGACAAGAGGCAGTTGTCATTAGCACACTAAACTCTGTGGACCCAAACCCACTCTGTCCCCAGTGAGCACATAGCCAAGCCTGATCCCTGCTTCTGATTAATGGGATTCGCAATTAAGAGAACAGCGGAGGATGGAACGACTGCCTCACCCTTCAAAGCAATTTTGCCTTTGCTCTGAGGTAATGAAGAGTAAACAGAAGGCTGTGATAAACTCAAACAGACAAGAGTCACATGCCCCCTCCCCATCGCCACCATTTTTCATTGCTGCAATTCTGAGACCTCGACCCACCAGAGGAGCCCAGCGGCTGCTGGGTGCAAGCACTGATTAATAATTCTGCACTTTCGACTCCATAAGACATGTTCTTTGCATTTCTCCAGGTGTCTGGAGAAAAATTAAACAACAGCTTAAAAGGCATTAAGTGGATATTTCCACTAGCATGCTCCATCCCGTCCACCTTGGGCGTCCTTTGGATTGGCAGGTGTCAGGATGAAGGCAGAGGATGACACGGTTTACATTTCAAAACCTGTCTTTCAATCATCTCGGTGTGTTGAATTATTTCATTGAATTAGTGCCTCAGTGTCTGGTGAAGGAGGAAAAAAAATTAAATGTTCACCAGCACTAGCAGCCAGGTGGGTGTGCTGCGCCTTTAATTTCCCATTCACTCGGGGGTCAGCAGAGTAAATTTCATCTGCCTCAGTTAAAGTCAGACACCTCCCCCTTGTGGTTCAGTGCGACCCATTCAATCCTCTTACAACCTTTGTTCAGGTGTGCTGCTGCTATAGGCAGAATGCTTAACAGAGCATTCAGTGATTCCGGTGTGATTGTCTAAGTCGTGATCTTGTCGTCCACAAGCAGATGGTCTTGAGCCTGGTAAAAGCTAGCTAAGAACGTGGAGAGAACTATGCTTTAGGTGAATAGTTAATTTCTCCTAGAGATGTTAGTTTCCTAAATGAAGTATTTTACATGGTTAGTTACATGTTATGAGTTGTTTTATTGACAACGTGCTCTTTGAAAGATTGAAACTATGTTTTTGCTCTACACACTAAGAAGAATTTGTATTAAGAATATATAAAGTGGTATCTATAACAAAATAAACAAACAAATATTTACAAAGCTCTGCCCTGTCTCTTCTGCAGTTCATTCCATTGGCCACAGCTCGCCTGTATCCCTGAAGGCCTGCTGCCACCTGGGACAACCAGAGGCCTGAAGCCATTAGGGACTATCAGCTCTGCCTGCAGTCCTGGAAGCCTGCTGTCACCCAGGACAATCAGTTCTATATGCAATCCAAAAGGTCTGCTGCCATGAGGGACTGCAAGGTCTGCCTGCATCCCCAGAGGCCTGTTTCAGTCAGGGACTACCAGGCCTGCCAACACCAGGGACAACCAGAGGGCTAAAGGCCAGCAAAAGAACACAATCAATAAAAGTCAGGGCAATATGGGGGCATTAGAACCCATTCTACTATAGCAAGCTCTGGATATTCCAAAACATCTGAAACAAAAGAAAATAACCTTAAACTTAATCTTATGAAGATGACAGAGGCTTTTAAAGAGAAATTAATAAATCCCTTAAAGAAATTTAGAAAAATACAATAAAACAGGTAGTGGTCTTCAAAGAGGAAAGGAATAAATATAAAGAAATACAGGAAAATACAATTAAATAGGTGAAGAAAATGAAAAAAAAAGTTTAAGACTTGAAAATGGAAATAGAAACAATAAAGAAAAGACAATCTGAGGAGATCCTGGAGATGGAAAACCTAAGAAAGAGAACAGAAACAACATATGCAAGCATCACTAACAGAATACAGGATAGGAAGGAAAAATATCAGGCATAGAAGACATTACAGAAGAAACTAATACAAGAGGCAAAGATAATGTTAAATCTAAGAGATACCTCACATAGAACATCCAGGAAATCTGGAATAGCATGAAAATACCTAAATTAAGAATAATAAAAATAGAAGAAGATGAAGAGTCTCAGATCCAAGGACCAGAAAATATTTTCAGCAAAATCATAGAAGAAAATTTTCCCAACCTAAAGAAAAATGCCTTCAGATGCCCGAGAAGCTTCCAGAACACCAAATAGATTGGACCAAAAAAGAAAATCCTCCAGCCACATACTAATCAAACCACTAAGTGTACAGAACCAAAAAGACTATTAAAAGCTGAAGGCAAAAGGGGCAAGTAACATATAAAGGCAGCACTATCATAATTATACTCGATTTCTCAACAGAGACTCTAAAGTTTAAAAGGGCCTGGGCAGATGTCAGGAAGACGCTAAGAAACCACAGATGTCAGCCCAGACTATTATACCCAGCAAAACCTTAAGTCACCATTACATGGAGAAAACAAAATATCCTATGTCAAAACCAAATTTAAATAATAACTTTCCCTATCCAGCCCTACAGAGAAAAGTAGAAGAAAAACTCCAACATAAGGAGGGTAAGTACACCCAAGTAACCACAAGAAATAAATAACCACACCGGCAAAACCAAAGGAAGACACACACACATACAAACACACACACACACACACACACACACACACACACACACACACAAACAACTGAAAGAAATTAAAGACTTTCCAAAATTCATTGAAAATGAAGGCACAATACACCCAAATGTATAAGAAACAATGAAAGCACTACTAAGAAGAAAGTCCACAGAACTAAGTGCCTTCCTTCATAAAGAAATTGCAGAGATCTCACACTAGTAACTTAACAGCACATCTGAAAGCTCTCAAGCAAAAAGCAGCAAACACCTCCAACAGGAGTAAACAGTAAGAAATAATTAAACTCAGGGCTGAAATCAATCAATTAGAAACAAAAAGAACTATACAAAGAATCAAGGAAACCAAGAGCTGGTCTTTGAGAAAATAAACAAGATAGACAAATCCTTAGTGAAACTAACTAAAAGGCAGAGAAACAATACCCAAATTAACAAAATCAGAAAAGAAAAGATTGACATAACAAACAACAGACACAGAGGAAATCCAAAGAATAATTAGGTCTTACTTCAAAAGTAGTTCACAAAACTGAAAAATCTAAATGAAATGGATGATTTTCTAGATAGATTCCCCTTGGCAAAGTTAAATCAAGATCAAGTAAACAATCTAAACAGACCTGTAACCCCTAAGGAAGGAAACAAACAAACAAACACACAAACAAACAAAAAACAACCATTAAAAGTCTCCCAACCAAAAAAAAAGCCCAGGGCCAGATGCTTTTAGCACAGAATTCTACCAGACTTTCAAAGAGCTAAAACCAATACTTCTCAAATTATTCCACAAAACAGAAACAGAAAGAATAGCCTTGAATGCACTGATAGAGGAGACAGCATCCTGAACAGAACACCAATTACACAGCAATTAATAAATGGGACCTCATGATTCTGAAAAGCTTCTATAAGGCGAAGGACACCATCAACAGGACAAAATTGCAGCCTACAGAATAAGAAAAGATCTTCATTAATCCTACATTCAACAGAGGGCTGACATCCAAAATTTATAAAGATCTCAAGAAGTTAAACCCCAACCAACCAAATAATACAATTTAAAAAAATAGAATAGAGAGCTAAATAGAGAATTCTCAACCAAGAAATCTCTAATGTCCTAGAAACACTTAAAAAACTATTCAACTTCCTTACTCATCAGGGAAATGCAAATCAAAATGACTGAGATTTCACCTTACACCCATTAGATTGGCTCAGATCAAATACTCAAGTAACAGCACATGCTGGTAAAGACATGAAACAAGGGGAACACTCCTCCACTGCTGGAAATCAATTTGGTGGTTTCTCAGAAAGTTGGAAATAGTTCTTGTAACTTTAACTTTTTCAAATCCTATTTTTAATGGTGGTCTGTAAATGCTTGTATCCCATCACCCACTTGAGGTATTGAAAAAGAAAGAATATGGGGGAAGTGGACCTGTTTAGAAAGGTTCTTCGGTGCACTCCTGTCTGTGTTATCTGGAAGCAGTTCAGTTCAGAGTTCGATCCACTCACAAACATGTCGTGGTTACACCAGCAGTCCAATTTGGTAGAGTCAGGTTATCAACAGTGGTGACATGACCTAGCAGAGATAGCCAGGCCTTAACCTTGGCTCAAGCCAGCAGGAGGAACCCACAGGAACACTGGGAGAAATTCTCACTTGTGCCTCTCAGGGAAGCAAAAACAGTGAAGACAGGAGACCCATAAGTGTTGCACAGCTAGCTGTACCAGCAGGCCAAGCTATTTCCATCACTCTGTGGAGTCTTATTTATACCCTCCAAACATCATGTGTCCTCCATGTGCCTTGCCTCAGCATGTGTCTTGCTTCAGCAGGTACACACAATCAGCCCAAGTCTGTGGAAGCAGCAAGAAACTGCAACAGACCACCAGATTTTTGGTGCATTTCTCTCTATGGAGCCCCAACAAATGCAGCTCAACTATATAATGCAAGGTAGACGAATACATGGGTCTTGTTAGCCAGAAATCCCACATGTCCTTTCTTTTGTGCTTGCCTTAGCAGAACGTCCTCTCTCCTGTGTCTGCTTCAGTGAAACATTCCTTCACAAAACTGTCTAGCCTTTCACCTGTGTCCACTTCAGGAAAGCACTCTTTCATATGTTTGCCCCAAGAAAAGGTCATCTGACACAACTGACTCTCCAAAGAACCCTCATGTTTCCACTTCAAGTTCTACCTGAAGACCCAGCTATACCATCCCTGGGCATATACCCAAAAGATGCTCTCCAGTATACCACAAGGACACTTGTTCTACTATGTTCATAGCAACTTTACTCATAATAGCCAGAAACCGAAACCAACCCAAATGTCCCTCAACAGATGAATGGTTACAGAAAATGTGGTTCATTTACACAACGGAATACTACTCAGCTATTAGAAAAGAAGACATCATGAAACTTGCAGGCAAATGGATGGAACTAAAAAATATCATCGTGAGTGAGGTAACTTGTAGAGCTCTGGTGTTTTGGGGCTCTTCATGGCCATCTCTGGCCCGGCTAGGTGCGTGGGTTTGGGCGAGGTGGAGAGAACTCAGGCGGGGGTCGGGGGGGGCTGCTTCTGCTGCATCCTGCTGCTGGTCCTTCTCCTTTGTACTGCTGCCACTTAGGTTGCTGGAGCAGGGCTGAGCCAGCAGGAACTGACTAGCCAGCAAGGGGTACAGGGGAGCTTCTGGTGGTGATTTGGGGAGAGCAGATCTCTTCCCCAAGCAGCGGTGTTACAGCTCTTATGACAGAAGCTCTTAGATGAAGGAATAATTCCTGCACACCTTTAGTTCTGAACATGACCCTTAATACAGTTTTTGGACGGGTCAGTATCTGAGAGCAAGTACCTATTGGTTTGGCCTGAGAGCTTGGGAAGACCTCATCTACATATTTTGAGGCGTGGTCTTGCTTCTATGATTGATCTGTTTTGAGCCTATGTGACCTGTGGTCATATCCTCAACTGTGAAGGAGGGGTTTGGGACATTGTCTTGAGCCCTTGTAGCCTGTGGTCATGTCCTCACCTGTGGAGGAGGGGTTTGGGGCATTGTCCTCTGTGACTGATCTGTCTTGAGCCTATGTAACCTATGCTCACTTCACACCTGTGGAGGAGAGGCTTGAGGCATTGCCCTACAGGACTGGGCTGTCTCAAACCTCTCTTCAGGGGTCTTTGTGGGGCACAACTATGTGAGGTCCTGATAGTCTGAGAGACTGGGACCTGCCATCCCTTTTAGGGTCTCCCAGGGATTCAACCTATTTTGACCAGGAATCAGGGTACCTTTCACTGCCTGCAACCCAACAGTAACTCAGACCCCAAATGGCATACATGATGGTAGATACTCATAAGTAGATATTATCCACAAAGTACAAGATACCCACACTATAATCCACAGAGCCAGAGGCCCAAGGGAGGATGCTTGAACCTCACCAAGAAGGGGAAATAAAATAGTCATAGAAGTGGATAGATGGGGGAAACTGGGTGGAAAGGGGAATGGGTAGGGGAATGGGTAGGAATCAGGTATAGGGAGAGCCAGGGAAAAAGGGCTCAGAGAGTAGGTGAAAATAGGTGGTAGGGGTATGTGTGTGTGGCATTTCTAGGTGTGCTAGAGACCTGGAATTGGGGAGAAACTCCAGGTAGTCTATGAGAGGGACTACAACTAAGAGTCCTAGCAGTGGTGGATATGGACCCTGAAGTAAATACCTCCTGTAGCCACACAGATTACCAAGTGGAGGGATAAGGGCACCAATCCACCAACAAAATCTTTGGCCCAAAATTTGTCATCCCTACAAAAGTGCAGGGGAAAAGATTGAGCAGAGACTGTGGCAATGGCCAACCAGTGACTGGACCATCTTGAGACTTACGCAATGGACATGGGCAAGAACCAATGCCTGACACTGTTAATGATACTCTGTAATGTTTGCAGATAGAGACACAACATAACTTGTCCTCTGAGAGTCTCCATCCAGCAGTTGATCAAAACAGATTCAGAGACCCACAGGCACGGCAACCATTAGAAGGAACTCAGTAAGTTTTGTAGAAGAGTTGAGGACTGAGGGACCTGTAAGGGACAGAGATTCCATAAGAAGACCAAATAACCTGTACCGTTGGAGGCTCCCAGAGACTGACCCACTAACTAAAGACCATACATGGGCTAGACCTAGCCTTCCCCCTAACAGATGCAACTCACCTAAACACTGGAGTGAGGGTTGTCCCTGACTGTTGCCTGCCTTTGGATCCCATTCCCTTAGTTGGACTGCCTTGTCTGGCCTCAGTGGGAGAGTATGTGTCTAGTTCTGCAGTGAATTGATGTGCCAGGGTGGGATTGCCCTGCAATCCCAATGCTAAAGAACCAGACACAAACAGATACCCAGAACCCATTAGCCAGTCAGGCTAACAATTAAGGAGTTCCAGGTTCAGTGAAAGAACCTGTCTCAAAATGTAAAATGGAGAGCAATCAAGGACGACACTTAACATGCACTCCTGGCATTCATAGGCAAGTACACACACCTGCACACACATGTGTACACACAGACAAAGGGGAAGGAAATGGTATGATGAAACACAATGCACACTCATACAGAGCTTATGAAATATACTAAGAAGAAAAAAGTAACTTTATATTTCAAAATTAGAACGCATCTTAAGAAATTCTATGAAGAACCTGTTAATACAAACTGACAGATGAACTCATCCTTCAATAGGGATGGTGTGCTGTAAAATTATAAAAAAAAAAATCCTGTCTTTTACCCCTCACTGGGTCTAGCACTGCTGTGCCCCAAGATATCTGGTAGACATCTTCATCCCAGTCAGCAAAGCCTCTCACCCACTTTGCTCCATCCCATATCACACTGCCGATGGCTTCTCTCTGAGCCTGGCAACAATCTCTTCACCCATCTAATTCCCAAGGCAGGCTGCCACCATGCCAGACGTACACATGTCTCCAGTCATCACACACTCTCTTGAATTCAATTCAATTGCCACATCAAAGAACACACAACACAATAACCTCTGATCCAATTGATAAGCTATAATTGCCCACCTAAACAGACAAAGCCCTGTAGACATCCATCCCTTAAGAATATTCATAACAACCTGTAAATGTGCAGAGAGGAATCTCAACATCTGCCTCTAGGTTCTCTCAGCTCCTTCTCCTTCCTTTGTTCCAGTCTCCTTCCCTCTCTAAAACTTTTCTCCTGCCCATCCTTCCTTCTCATCCAATGACAGGCCTTGTTCTATCTTGTACCTGCCATCATCTGTGTAAGACATCATCCTACAGGATGCCAGTTTCCTAGGGCTTGGGTAGCAAGTGCACATGAAGCTTTTAGCTAAAAGCGGGGCAAGGTGAGTGGGAAGTGCTATCTTCCAGTTCTAGAGAGATCAGAAGTCTGAAATTCCCTAGTGTGGTCAAGGCTAAGCATCCTCGGAGAGTTTTCAAGGACATGCAGTTTTTACCTCTTCCAGCTGCTGGGCTGGCAACACCCTTTGAGCTCCATGTCCTTCTTCTGCACTTGTTTAAATGAGAATGGATCCCATAGGTCCATATGCCTGAATGTGTGGTCCTCAGGTGGAGGAACTATTTGTGAAGAATTAGAAGCTGTGGCCTTGTTAAAAGAAGCGTGTCACTTGGGATGAGTGTTGATGCTTCAAAAGCCTCTTGTCATCCTCAGTGCATTTTCTGTCTCCTGCTTGTAGTTTCAGATGTGACCTCTCAGCTGTTCTAGTTGCCATGCCTTAGCTCTGCCATCATGGATGACAACCCTCCTAAATAGTTAGCCCAATTTTCTACTATCTTTTATAAGCTTCCTTAGATATTGTGTTTCATCACAGCAGTGGGAAAGGGACTAAGATACTCCACCTAAGCCTTCACCTAACATCCTCTCTGTGGCTTCTCTTTTGTTGCTCACAAGGAGACCTGTTTTTAGCCAGATTAGATATTACAATTCCATCTCAGTATCTTTAATTCATCTCCATTCACAAAGACCACTTCCCATATACTGAGGTCTGGGCCTTGAGTTTGAGTGGGAAATGTCTCCCATAGGTTCCTGTGTTTGAACTAGTCCTCAGATGTTGATTGTTTGAAGAGTCTTTGGAATATTTGAGAGATGGGGTAAGAGGAGCATTAGGATCTGATCTACAGTGTACAGCCTGACTCATATTCCAGCCCAGGACTCTGTTTTCATTCCTTTTGATGCCTTGCTGTGACTGGCTACAACTTCTTATTTCCAGTGCTGGGGCCCCAGCTGACACGTTTCCCTTGAGGTGAATCTAATTAAACTCTAAACTTTGTTTCATGAAATATACTGTCTCTGGGAGAAGAAATGTAAATATGAGAGTCATTTTGCACAACACTGAGGAGTGAGACTACAATGCTGAACTAAGTAACTATAGAGGAGACCTTGGTGAAGAGTCTCATGTCACAGGTGTAGTAGGGTTCAAGGGAGCACAACAGACAGGTGCAGAGACAGGAGAGGAAAGCAAAAGTGAGACACTCCAAAAAGCTGTTGCATCCAGAGGAAAGAGGGTGAGCATATCTGGAGAGGAAGATACTGATAAGCCAAAAGAAGTAAGACATTGTGCAGTCTATCTTTCTAATGCTTAAAAATGCAGTGATAGAAAGAAAATGAAGCTATAATTGATCCAAAGTCTCTATCCTGTGCTGACAGCCTACAGGATGCAAGAAAGCAAACATTCTAGGGAGGCAAAGTGGGAGGACTCCAAAGTTCCAGCTGGACATAAAAGCAATAAGATCAGCCTTAGTAAACCAATTCAGTAAGGGAGCCAGTGAGGATCAAAATAGTCTAAACTCTTTGATGAATGCTTAAATCTTCACATGGTTATTGAGTGAAACAGTAACAGATACTCAAATGGCCAAAGTAAAAGCTAGGGCACATTGGTCACACTTTCCATTATTATAACAAATGCACACTAGAACAATTTAAACAAAGGAACATCTAGATGCATGGTCCTATTGTTTCTGGGCCTGTGGTATGACTGAGCACCAGGGCTGAGAGGCTTTGTCGGGGTGGAGCTGCTCCTGGAAGCATAGAGAAAAGAGCAGGAATGATACATGGGCCGAGTAAGCTCCTCATTTCTCTTTGCTTTCTGATTGTGGATATGATGTAACCACTGTGTCTCATGCCTGCCAACAAGTCTTCTCTGTCATAACAGACTGTGCCCTCAAACTGTTACACAATAAACCCTTCATTGGTCACCTTTTATCAAGTCCTTTGTCACAACAAGAGAAAATTCACCACTTCACAGTTTATCAACACATGAGGCTCAGGAGACATTTCAGTTCCAAACATGGGACATGTATTTAACATCACTACTAAAATAGAAATTAAAATATTTCATATTCTCCTTTTTCATCAGCAAGAATTTTTAGCACATACATATACATACAGAGATGATTGACATGTGACAAAAATGCTCACCTGTAGGCACTGAACTTCTCTGACATTTGGCCCACTTTTCTAAAGGCATTGCCCCAATGATTCTACCTTTCTAATTCTTCTCCCAGTACATATTCCAAGATACCATTAAGAATTTATCAGCCCATAATACCCTCCTTAATATTACGAAGAAACAAAACCCTCTGTACTTAAATCAAGCAATTAAATAAACCAGTAAGTGGCACAACCTAGAATAGCATGTATGACAGAGATTATAAAATACTTTAAGTAATGTGGGAGAGTATTGCACGTTTTAGGGGAAAAGGGAAAAATAAAAAATAAAAGAATATAAAATTGTGTGTGTGAAAGATGCCCGTGGTGGAAAGGTATGATGATACGCAGGAAACTATTCCCCAAGAGATGGGAAACACACTGTATTATGTTAACATCACCCTAGTCCTCTCTTAAAAATATTTTCATCGTTTTCCTCAGTGATAAATGAAAGACGGAAGAAGCTCTTCTATTCAGGCAAATAGGCTAGGGCGGACTCTCACTATGTGATCTCTGCTTTTGTTTTTTCTCAGTTATTCAGCTCTAAGATAATCCCCAATGTCAGCCTTCCTCCCTGTTTCTCCCAGTCTTCCAGACAACACACAGCCTCCTCAGAATGTTGAAGAGACACCCCAAAGGCATTCATGAACAAAATAGTGCAAAAGTTCAGCTTAGTTCTTCACTTTGTAGTGTGGACCACTGTTAAGTGACACCATTCAAAGAGCCGTTTTTATCATATAGAAACACATGAAGTCTCCTGTGTGCATAGGATGAGTCAAGGCTATCCCCCAGTATGACCTTCATGGGTTTGTGTAGTACTGAGGTTACAGTGTGTACATACTGTGGAATAGTTTCCTATTCTCATGTCATGGACCTCACTGCTCCTCTGCCTACTGGCTCAGTATTCAATGTTTCTTCAGTGACTGCTCTCCACTACACTGAACTTGTTTGACCTCTGGCTTCTCCTCCCTCTCACATCTGGAACAGATTTGTCAGGCCCTCTGCCCTCTACCCAGGATCCCTCTTCACTCCTATTCTAGACACTGCAAATGACCATGTGGGTCCTGACATCTAGGAGCTACAGCCATCCTGTTTCTCTGAAAGTTTATCTTATAGAGTTTATGCCATTGTAGAAATCCCTAACACCTTGCATGCCTAGAGACAGATTTATTCTGTCCACATACCTGACAGATGTTCTTCCTTGGTGCTGAACATAAACCTAGCAGTTTTCTGAGAACTGTTTTTTGTTATTTGTTATTGCTGATATAAATTCTAATGGTGTTCTGGATCCAGAAGTATTGAAGCAGCTCTTTCCTGTTCTTGGGGAGTGTGTAGAACTGTTATATTAGTGTCAGACACACTCTGATAATCTGATTCAGCATGGCGGCATTTTCTTTAGTTTCAAAAAGTATTAGCCTGTGCCTCTAAGAAAGGTGTTCCAAAGGCCTTCCCTTTTTTCTGTATGAATGTCTAGTAAACTTTATCTACTACTTCAAGGCTGACCTCTAACTTTATCAGTTTTTCCATCATGGATCTCTATGTATTTTTGTTCAGCTTTCTAGAAAATGCATTGAATTTTTTCTTCTATTCCTTCTATTAAATCTCTGCTTTTTCTTTCAAAGCTCTGCTGCCATGTTCTTCATGCTGCTTCACACAGTGGTTCTGGTTTGTGGGAACAAAGAGTGAGCAGTTGCCTTGGGAGAGCTGTCACCACTCCTCAGCAGAAGTTACTTTGTGGTTGACCCAGGGCATCAAGGAGAGTGGTACATGGTTCTAGAAATGGTTTGCTTCCAATTCCTGTGTCAAACAAAGCAGGTTCATAACAGTGCTGTAAGAGTTGCTTTTCCTGTTGTTGTGATAAAATACCTGACAGAACAACTGAAGAGAGGAGGCATTTATATTTGAGGGTATAGTGCATCATGGCAGTTAAGTCATGGCATCAGGGGCATGATGCAACTGGTCATGTTCCATCTTCAATCAGGAAACACAAAGAGAGAGGGAGAGAGAGAGAGAGAGAGCAGAGAAGGACAGAGACATATGAAACAGAGAGAGGTGGGGGAGGAGAGAGACCTCTTCTCTTCCTTTTATATTGTATAGGACTCCATTGTATAGGGAATAGTGCTGCCCACATTTACAGTGGGTCTTCCTCAGTTAAACCAATCAAGAGAATCGTGATATACACTGGCCTGATTACTTCAAGGGTATTAATGACAAATATCTAGGTTAAATAAAACTTATTCAAATAAAGGAACAAGAACTTGCATGAAGGCTACTTGCCATCCAGAATGCCACATATATACGCATATATAGATATACATTATTATATTATATTGTATTATATATGCTGTCTACCACTGTATGAGCAGAGATTGGGCTGAAAGTAGTTATCACTGTATAAAAATAAAACAGAGGCTGGGTGAGGTCTCTGCCTATAAAGTGCCTGCTATATAATACTAAGGACAAGAGTTTGATCCCAGTACTCAGGTAAAAAGTCAAGCAAGCACTTGTAATCCCAGAAAAAAGCAACGAGTTTCAGCAACTCATGATAAATTATCTATCTATCTATCTATCTATCTATCTATCTATCTATCTATCCAAGTGCACAAACCAGCCTGTCTTATCTAATAGATGAGACTCTTGTCCAGGAAAAGATTCTGTCTCCAAAAACAAGATAGAAAACAACTTAAGAATGATACCAAGCTTGAACTCTGACTGCCATGTACATCGCTATTATTCACAATGTGCCTCCAAAACTTCATCGTCCCCAGCAGGAGAGAATGGCCAACAAGTTCATGACTAAATGAGGAATGGTGCATGCAACTGCTTCCACTCTCTGAACTTCAAAACTCTTTATGGACTAGTACTGGGTAGATAAATCCACTTGGTTGACTATGGGAACTAAATCCTTCCTGCCTGTTTAAGCCATTTCATTGACTCTCCAGATGATATCAAGGTCTTCATAGTGTATGCAATACGGATTGATGCTAATGGAAGACAGAATGTGAGCACTATACATTTACCAGGTTTCCTGAGCACATGTTATCAGAAGTGCAATTCTGTCTTTTGCCAATGTCAGAGGTACTGGAATAACAAGTTACAAATCTAGTTACAAGCCACAAGTTAAATGAGTTCCTTAGTACAGTCAAAGAAGTCCTTCTGACTTGACCTGGTGGTGTGACTATTGGCAGCCATAGCTTCTTTAGTCTATTCTTCTATAATATCATTTCTTGATCACTTGTTATACTTCACAGGATGGTTTATTGGTTCTAGAATGGCTAAAAGGATTTAAACAGGCGGTGGTGTTAAGGAACTGAGGGCAGAGCTGATACAGTAACAGCCTCACCAAAGAGATAGTGGAGTTGTAGCACATGAGGACGAGGCAGAGATGGCTAAAGGCTGAGTCAAGGCTCAAGATCACTGGATATGATGACAGATCATAAGTGCTTGTGAATCTCCTAAAGCGGCAGGGTCTCTGCTGAGCCAAAGTCCTGGGACAGTTGGCTGTCACTTCTGGCTCCTGAAATTTGGCACCAGAAGGCCCAATGATGGGTAGTGAAGGCTGATGAACTTTAACCTAAAGACATCCTTGGTTTTATGTGATAGAGGTGAGGGAGTTTGGAGTGTTTGATGACTCCAGTAACTGCATCTTCTGATAGCTTCATAGGCCCAAGTTTTGTTGATTTATTCTTATTAAATTCCTCAGTGGCAATATCTAACTTCCATGGAGAGAATGCTCATGAGTCTGTGCATCATGGTCCATGTCGGGCAGCTTCTGGCCAGTCTCTGGCACAAACAGGCTGCGCTGTAATTGCAACCAGGACAATCCCAGTCAGAATGAAGCAAACTATGTTCTGCCAGATGGGCACTTGGTGTCTTGGAAATCTCTGTCTTGCATGTTGTCCAATAACTTAGAACAGGGCATGGCCTGAAAGCATGAGGTAAAATGGAATAGCTACAATGACTGAAAGTGGTCACACTCTGCCTTGTGAAGTTCCCTGCACGTTCAGAGCCCTTTTCCACTTTCAAATCCTCAACTCTGCATGTAATTGACAGATGATGATACAGACTAATGGGAGACAATGTACGTGATAAAGAGAAAATTCAGAGGAGACTAGAGGCAGAGACTTTTCAAAGATCAGAACATGCCTCCCTCTTGTGTGGAGCCACCATCATTCTCAGTCGGGCCCTTGTTTTTAAGACTCTTGTTGGAGAAAAAAAAGCCCAGAACTGGCCTTGCAGATTAGCCAAAGCGATAGCCCCCTATAGACTTGAAAGCCTCCTTTATTGGGAGAAATAAAAGGAAAATGACCCAAAATCACAACCCTAGAATTATAACCTTATTCAAAAGCCATAAAGCAGAGCCAGTTATCTGTAAAATTCACACATACTTAAAAATTCAATAATGACCGTGTCACGAATACTAACTTCAAAAATGAACAGACTTATGCATAATGAAGGCTATTTTATAAAAGGGGAAAGTAAACACCCTTCTGTGGTAGAATGGGAGCTGATTCCTTTCTTCAAGGTATTTGTGATTTAAAGCACTTCCTCCTGCCAGGGTGCATGCCAGGTCTTAGATGAAAATGGTCAAAGCCTCTGCATAAAGAGGCCACAAGCCCTATAGGGTAACCCATGTTTAGCCCAATGGGCATGCAATTAAACTGCCTTCTAAACCTTTATGTCTATATCCATACATTACCTCTGTGGTCAAAGCAGGGACTGCTCAAAGGGTTAAGGATAAGTGTAAGTGGCTGGTGAGAAAATTTGTGATACATTCATGAGGATCTGCTTTTAATCCCCAGAATCCAGGTCAAACTGTCAGGCACAGTGGCAAAGGATTGTAATCCCACTGCTGGGAAGGTAGAGTCAGATAGATCCCCTATCCTGGGATTCTCTAACCTGGCAGTCTAGCTTATATGGGGAATTCCAGGCCAGTAAGAAATCCTTTCTCAAATCAATAAAAAAGTGGAAGGTTCCTGAGGAATGATACTGAGCTTGACCTGAGACCTCTACATATAAATGCACACCTGGGCACAAGTTCCCCACATACATGTGGACTTGCACAAGCATGAGTACATACATACATACATACATATATACATACACACACATACATACATACATACACACACACACACACACACACACACATCACTAATTAAGGAAAGGTTAATCCACAGGAACCTAGAACAAAGAATGGCTAGCTCAGCCCCAGCCTTTAATGAAAACCAGTAAGAACCCACGGTGCATTTCCTGACTGAAAAAAATGACTCATTACCCCAAACCTGCTTCCTTGGGGGAGGGAAGGGGTTCTGACACAAAGCAAAGTGTGTCTCCTTTTTTATTCTGGTTACTTGAAGACTACAAATCAAGAAATGACCAAATGTACTTACGAAACTTAAGGTTAAAAATGAATGAATGAATTTGTTTCTTTGAAAATTTTAATAAGCAGTGAATTATGCAGACATCCTTAAGGATGCTTCTGGAAGGTTGAGCACTGGAAGGCAGGTCTTTAACAATGCCTAAGCATCCCCATCTGCCCTTCCGTTGCTTATGGCATAGTTAAGTGGCTCAGACACCTCGACTTTTTAAACATAAAACAGAAACTTGGGGTATCTATGCTCAGAAGTTTGCCTTGCCTGAGGTCCTAATAATATTTCTAAGCTAAGCATTCCCTTCACAGAAGTCAATCTACTATTCGAGCAGGTATAAAATGTGAACCAGATTTCCTACAACAAAATATTTGAACCCAGAACTGCAGTCAAATAGATACTTGTCTCAGGATCCCATGAATTCAGTCTCTTCGATCTTTTCACTACATATGTTTACCTATATTGAATTCAAAACAGAGATCGGTTTTGTATGCTAACTATGACACCACAGCGTTACTGGTAATTGGAACCACAGGCTTACTGTGCACAAGGAAGAAAGTATAGAAACATGCAAATTTCTCCCCCCTGGTTCTACAGCTCTGATCTCATCCCTGCCAGAGAAAAATATATGGTTGTACCGGCAGTGTTTTCCTAGAGATCTTATGATTAAGTGTTCAGATGGAGTTTGCCCCAGCCTGCCCTGCCTAAGGCATTTTCTTTCATATCAATCAACACATAAGCTGCTGCACTTCCATTTTTTTCTTTCCTTCCTTCCTTCCTTCCTTCCTTCTTTCCTTCCTTTCTTCTTCCCTTCAAAGATGATATCTTCCCTTCAAACATGAATCTAGATGCTAAAAATGTTGCTCATACCTAGGAGTCAAAAGTAGACTATTACTCAACAGAGGCTGGGGAAGGTAGACTAGAAAGGGGTGAGGAGAATCCTCATTGGCAACTAGATCGGATTTAGAACTACATAGAAGGACCATCTTTGGGTGTTTCCTGAGAGGTTTAACTGTTGTGGATAGACCTGCCCAGAATGTGAGCAACACAGTCCTAGCAGCCAGAGTCCAGACAGAATAAAGACTGCCTTTGTTCATCTCTCACTGTTTCCTGGTTGGTTCAGAGGTGGACCCTTATTCATACCCTTAATACAGGTGCTGTCACGGTTAAGTGGGAGCAGGGCTATTGCACAGTGGGTGACTGTAATGACAGCAGGCTGTGCACTTCAAAACTCGAAGGAGAAAGATTTGGACACTCTTGCCATAGCCAAATAGTAAATGTTTGAGGAGACAAGACTTTGAAACCAGGTGCAAATGGCACAAAACACACTTGTTCTGAGAGCACATTAAAGTGCACAGAGTTCTATGGTGTTGTCAGTTAAAATATATTTAAATTTAAAAATAAAGTAATGGGCTATGAAACAAAGACAAAATTAAAAAGGTTTAAAAACCAGTCCAGTGCCCTAGGGTCACCCCGTGTGCATTGAGGCCAGAGGAATGGGAAGACTGCCTCTCACTCAGTGTGTGCTTCAGTTTACATCCTGAGGCAGCTGCCTTACACAAGTGACACTGGGTGTCTGTTTATCACGGAACAGAGGGGCAGTGATCCCCTGCTCTGATCACTGCAAGCAGGAGCCCTGGCCTTTCCCTATGATAGACACAGGTAACCAAAGCTGGGGCAGGAGGAAGGTCAAGTCGCTGCCCTCAGTTTCCAGATACAATAGGGGCACCCTGCTGCCTCTGAACCACTTCGGGCTTCAGAATAGGTACCAGCTTCTATAGCAAGCATGAGGTCCATGGATCCAGCACCACGGATCACAGCAGCCTAGTCAGATGGAAGTCTACACAACATTCTCAGATCTCTCTGGAATCACCAATACCAAAAAACCAACCAACCCATCAACCAACCAACCAAACAAACAAAAACCAAAAAACAGACAAACATACAACAAAAAAAACCACCACATATGTGGTTTGGTTATTAAAATGAGCTTTGTACTTGGCATCTAATGCTGACACGGTCACATGACTCTTTGTATTATGTGTATGTTTTTCATTAACAAAGCACAACTAAAAGCCACCCTCTCCTCCTTTTTTACACATGTTTTTTTTCTTCTTATCGCTAAAATGGTTAAATTTATTGATATATTTATAGGACCCATCTGAGAACTCACGATTTTTAAAGGAATATTAAGCAAGAGTCTTTTAAATAAAGTCAATTTCCCCCTTGTAAAACTGTGGCGTTTAAAGGCTTTTAAAAGGTAACCAAATATAGCAGAGGAACATCTCTGTGGAATTGGGGAGGGTCTGTTATCCATGCATCGTGGTTTCCAGAGGCAGAGATTGGATTCTGCTCATTTACACAGCCCACCAATCAGGCGGCTGTGCCATGACCCAGCTCCCCTGCTTCCCTGCATCAGGGCTGCAGGAGGTACATTGCAAATGGAAAAGGGCTAGCTGTCCCTGAAGCTCATGTAGAAAAGCCACCAAGCCCTTCTCTTTCCCCAGCTTCACCCAGGGACCACCTCCCCCACTGCACGGAAGCCCTTTTAACTGCACATCAGCCCTCTCTCACAGAATGGGTGCCCCCTGCCCCATTCCAGCTGGACTTGTGACTGAAGATATTCAGGAATAACATCTTGCATGTGTCTCTTTCAAAAATCTGCCTATGTAAGTGAATAAGCTGAGTGCTGGACAGTATAGTACACAGAAGTTGAAAGTGAAAATGTAGACCTGGACATTAAGTGTCATATACTCTATACATATCACAGACATACACTAGCCACACACATGCGGAATTATATAGAAATACACGTGTGCAGAAATACACAGACCACACACATACAGACATACATAGACCACACATGTGCAGAAATACACAGACCACACACATGCAGACATACATAGACCACACACAAACACTTGAATACCATGTGCACTTATTATGTACTTAACCCATATACACAGAGCTACCCCATGACACACATAAATCAAACAAACACAGGCACTGTGAACATGCCACATGCACACATAACTACATAAACTCTACAGAATCACTACAGAACCTACAAACCTACACTTTCTAGAGCAGAACATTATTGCAAAACTGGAATAAACAAAAGAAAAATCTTAAAGTACATTAAGAGACTCTGGTTTTGTTGCATGTGGAGTTTTAACTTATATGCATTCTGTTATAATATATGATATAATCACATGTCTGTAATTATAAAGGAAGCTGAGCTTGCAAAGGCTATATGCATCTCTTTCAAGGTTCTGCAGAAATGTAAGTTCTTTCCAACAAACCCTCATAGTTTAAACATACTTAAATTAAATGGAAGCTAAAAAGGAAGCTTAGCTTGTTACATTTAAATATTTTCATTTAATAAGTATAATATATGTGTGTATGTGTAAGCCATACTGCTTACATAAGTTAATTTGCATCAAGAACAAATTTTATTAAGGAAGTGCTGGAATTACTTGTACATTAACGTGCTGACTTGTCAAGGAGACAGCGAGCATTCTTCTTGTGGGGGCAGGGGAGGGCATTAGATACAAACTCCCTGCTCTTGAGAGATTCGCCCATAATGGATGCAATTCTCACTGCTTCCAACTATAGCCACTAACATTTTTAAGGATCTAGGAACTAGCATCTAAGGTCCACAGACTACAGATGGGATTGGACAGAGAAGGGCAATTTTCGACCTATAGCCTCTTGTATTTCTTCTCCCTCCCTCCTTTCTTCTCTCCCTGTCTTCCTAACTTTCTTCCTTCCCCTGATCCCTCATAAACAGAATGCACTCATTACATTAACTGAGTGAGTACATCATGCCAGGAATGTATTGATCCCCCACACAGCTACCTAACCAATAACTTTTGAGAGAAATTCTTCACTACTCTGTCACAGGAACCTAGAGATAACCTCAGACCTAGGCCCTGTTTTCCATAAATGTGCAGGTAGAGTATGAGGCAGATAGGCTCAAGATACAAAGTCAGAGATCTGAGGTAGGTCATTTCCCTTTACAGCGACCTCATCGGTTATGGTCACTACTCCTGGTTTGTTCAGCAGACCATTTTAAACTAATACTTGTTAGTTGTATTAGCATTAATACAACTAATGCTCTCTTGATGTTGTAACCAAGCTCACGAGGAGATACAGCTTGTTGGAGAAGTACTTTATTATAGGTTACATCCTCAGGGGATGTTGTCTAGCAAGGCAGAAAAAAGGTGGGACTGCAGGAAGCCAAGGAAGCTGCTCATGCTGCACGTACACTCAGGAAACTGAGAGTAAAAGGGATGTTTCACAACCTTTCCAAAGAGCACCATCAGCTGGAGAGCAATGTGTCCAAACCAGCGAGCCCCTGATGAGCACATCCCATTCAAACCACTATGCTAGTTAGTTGTAGCATCAGGAAAATTTCCCCTGTTGCATACGGTTTCTGGATTTGTGAATGAGTTGCATGATGAGAATTTGCATTGATGAGTGAAAACAACATTCCTTGAAGCTTGTAGCCCTCCACTGTTTTAGACCTCAAAAAGCACGTCCTTCAAGTGGTGAGCAGGGAAGCTGGGGTGTAAGGGAGTCTGTGGAGCACAGGAGAGCATGGTGAGAGCAGTCAGGAAAGTAAGGCCACAGGTGATCTTACCTGTGAGAATTTACCCCTAGGAGCAGACCATGTGACTTTGACTTTCTGTTGGTGGAAAAAACTACACAGCTGAAAGTCCTCCAAAAATAAGTTCCAAAGAGCATTCTAGCGGAGAGTGTATGCTGCTGCCTTTAATATTTAGTAAATGGTATCAAGATAGCTAGTCTTTACTGCCAACTTGACTAGATTAAAAAACAATCACCCTAAATCAAATCAATGACTTAATCTATTGACAGATGCAAAATTCAAATAGAATCTTGGAGGCAATGGAATTGTGGACTTCCTGTTTGGAAGAAATACCTCATATTAAACTGCCCTTTCAGGGGGAACACTTCTTGTCTTAGTCCATTCCTGTGTGGCTCAATCTGTTTCTTTTGCTTACTAGAAGAATCCCCATCTAATTGCTCCTATCAATGTGCAGTTCTGTCTGAGCACATGGCACTAAGAAACTGTGGATCTAACCCTTCGGAAAGCCTGAGGCAAAATTTCTTCTTCCCTTCAGTTGTTTCCCTAAGATATTTTATCATGGCTACAAACAGAATGATAATCTAAGTGCATTCTAAAACTGCTAATTTGTAGTTGACACATTACATTGCATGTCAAAAAAACAGAGCAATCGTTTAGAACTTAGGTCAATAAAATCCCACTGCAGAGAAAGGCATATTCTATCTCTGACATTACTTAGAATGCTGATAATTGTCTTTATCTTAATAAAGAATGCTTTATTGTTGGGCAGAGACAATATAATCACAGCCACTTTTAAAAAGGAAGTCATTTAATTGGGGCTGGTTTACAGCATCAGATGATTAGTCCATTACCATGATCAAATACCAGCACATAGAGAGACTTCAAGTTGAAGAAGTAGATGAGAATTCTACAACTGGATTCAGAGGCTGCAAGAAGAGAGAGATACTGGGTTTGGCTTAGGCCCTGGAAACCTCAAAACGTGCCCCCAGTGCCACACTTCCTCCCAGGTTATACCTCACAATCTTTCTCAAGTAGTGCCATTCCTGGATGATCAAATATCCAATGTAAGCCTATGATGGACATTCTCATTCAAACCACAATAATGAAAAAGGAAAAGACAGTCAATTTTGTTGCTACCTTCATACCATTTGTACCAGCTGGTTTTGTGTGTCAACTTGACACAAGCTCGAGTCATCAGAGAGGAAGGACCCTCAATTGAGGAGAGGCCTCCATGAGACCCAGCTGTAAGACATTTTCTTAATTAGTGGTCAATGGGAGAGGGCCCAGCCCGTTGTGGGTGGTACCAGAACTGGGCTGGTGGTTCTGGATTTTATACGAAATCATGGTGTGCAAGCAATGTTAAGCAAGCCAGTAAGTAGCACCCTCTCCATGACCTCTGTATCAGTTCCTGCATCCAGGTTCTTGCCCTCCTTGAGTATCTTTGGTGTTGAAGAGTGGTGTGGAAGTGTAAGCCAACTGGACCCTTTCCTCTCCAATTTGCTTCTTGGGTCACAGTGTTTTGTCACAGCAATAAAAACCCGAAGACACCATTACCACTGCTTCAATCTTGTAGTCCCTCCACACAAGGAGTCACAGATCTACATTGTGGATTTCTAGGTGGGATCACTGCCCTTTTAGAGGGATGACCATCTGTAGTGTGTGAGCCTGGGGACAAGAACAAAAGGAAAGTTTCTGTGGCCAGGTCTAGAGGACAGAAGAAGTAGTGAGGCTTTGTCCTACATTTTTCCAGCCATATAACCCCTAGACAGTCTGAACTCTTCATCCACTTGGGAAGACAGGGACAGTGTCAGTTGCACGGGTTCCTTGTGGTTGGAGCCCAGGTTATTACAGAATGAATCTGCCTCTCAACTCCCTCTGACCAAATTACATGTTCACTCATTATTGGGGACTTTAATGAAACTCTTGAAAATAGTTTGTTCCACATACCAGAAATGCTCAAGAAATTCTCAGATGGCAATGCTGTCATGTGTCTGCAGGGTCACACTCAACTGAACCATGTTAAACTACAGGATGTGACTATCACAGGGGCTAAAGTACACTCACTTTTTACAGATGTCACAGTTGCCTCTCATTCAATGTTCTTGACTCCTAGTAAACCCAAGAGATAACCATTAGCCATAGTCCTGCCTATAGCAGAGAACAGAGGAGCTCATGGAAACCAAACTTGTACAGCATCACACAGCAAATGAGAGTCTGAGTTAGAATTCAAACCCAAGAATCTAAGCCCACCCTACCATCCCCCTCACATGTTTCCTACCACAATCATATTTTACCCAGAAGAGTTGTCAAAAGGGATCTGAAGACAATGACTCACCCCTCAGGAAAGAAAACCTACAACTATAGTAATCTCTCTATGTTTATAGATTTGTCTGTTTGTTCTTTTATGTCTAGTGGCTGGCATAAAATCCTCATTAACTACACAAATGAGCTCTGGAAAAATATTTTCCTTTAAAAGAAGAATGAGACATTTCTGAGTGCTCAAGAACTGTCACATGCTTAACCCAAGGCACACAAGTGTTCTATCATGTGATTATAACAATGTTCATGAAGGCTTGGAGCTCTGAGAGCTTCTGCTCCCTCTTCAACCATTAGGAAAATCAAAAGACAAAATCCTAAGGAATTAGTAAGTATTTTTGTACCTAATAGAAAATACAGGGACAAGACCAAATCTTTCTGGGTGAAAATAGATAAGTCACTCTGGTGTCAATGGATGGTCCTCAAGTTAGGCGACATGGATGGGAGCCACACTCCTGCAGATCTTCAGCTGTTTCCAAGGCCTTGAAGTCTGATTTGCCCACTCAGAGCCTCCTGTCAAAGAAGCAGGTACAGGATGTACGCAGTGCTCAGAGGACCCACCATTAGGAGCCTAACTTCAGGTTTAACCCATGAGCGTGTGTCTCACTGTACTCAGTGAGGCAAAGAAATAGAAAATTTCTCCAACTCACACTAAGGAACAAGAGCAATGGTCTCCAAGTCACGGAACAAGGCAGATAGGAGCCGGGAATGGGTTAGGAAAAGGAAACTAAGAAACAAAAGGGAGGTTCCAGGCTGCCTGAAGTCTGGGATATTTTTCCTTTCCTAATTCCCCACACAGGTTGTCTCACTCTTACATGCGATGAGAAATCACCACGCTCCTGTGAATTTTAAACAGAGAAAACATCTAAGACAAACTAGCTTTTTACAACTTGCCCAGTGTTTACTTAATAGTAATAATTGCTAATCAGTGTTTAAATCACCATGCATTTCTCAAGCAACATTCTCTCATCTGATGTTCATTCTATGATTCTCTTTCAACCTCACCACAGCACATGTGTACACTAAAATTGAAACCTTTTTTTGAAACTCAGAAACTGAATCCAGTATCATCTCTGTAGCTTCCACTTGGCCAGAACAGTTGACACTGGACATTTTCTCTGCTACAGGGAGGACATGATACAGCTTTCTCCAGCACAAAACTGAAATACGATGTGGAAATAGATGTAAACACCATTCCTTAATGCTGAGACATCAAAATATAAGTTTGCTTAATCATCTAAGAAGGAGTCAAAATGGCTCAGAGAATCAGGGAATCCATCCCTAATCAACCAAGCTCTTCAATAAAATAGAAAGGGCAAGTGTCTAGCAAAGGGTAAGGAAGGAATTCCAGGCACATGAATCCAAGACACAAAGCTTTTTTACGTCAGCTGCAAATGCCTTACAAGAGGCCATGGTTAAATTCTCAGCCATTCTGCAAGCCAGATGTCAAGGGCCGTCATTTTAAAAAAATGATGATAATTAAATGTGTTGTAATATATTTAGCAACATGTTCAGCTGCAATTAAATAAATCATATTAGCAACAAAGGTAATAAATACTTAACACTCACTCTCCAATTATTTCCCTAGAATCCACTTCTGTCTGTGATCCTTATATTACTTCTGTTGAGTTTCATGATGAAAATAGCACATATCATGTTACATACCGTATTCCTTTCCCATTCCACATTAAATAATATCACATGGAAGTGCTAAATAAGCCAGGTTGGGAAGATCTATAACATGAACAAAGGCTAACTTCACAAATGAGGACTTGTTTTATGGTTCTGTAAATGACACAGATTAAGGTGATTAGGTAGAAGTTAAAATAATGCTGATCATACTTAAAAGTTTATAAGTTGATGGTTGTTGCACGGACACACACACAGACAAACATATGTACAGACACAGAGATGCGTACACATAGATGCACAGAGAGTGATACACATGGACACACACAGAAACACAGATATACACAGACACACAGATATGCACAGAAACACAAGCACACACATTTGCACAAATAGATACACTCAGAGCAGCACACTTAGATGCACACAGATACACAGAGAGATATAGATATACTGATAGAGATATAAACATGCAGAAACATATAGAAGGAAACACAAACATACAGCCACACAGACATACATCAATATTTCTCCAGTAATTAAAAACTCATCCCATGAAATAGTCATCTCCTTGACAAACTTGTAGAATTTCCATCTGTCTATATCATCTATATCTATATAGCTACATCTTAATTGATTTTTATCTTCCTTGTTCTCTCTATGACAATATCCTGCTGGAAGTGTATCATTTGTGTGTGCCTTAACTTCATTACGGAATCAAGATGGTAATCAGACATTAACTTGTGGTCTGATTTGCTCAAATCATCATTTGATTGCACCTATGATTTGGTGGTCAAAGTTTACGTAATGCAACAAAAATATTCTGGGAGGATCAACTGGCAAAATAGGAGTTATGCATTGGTATCTTGCATATTTTATAGTTTGGTTACCCCCCAAAGTGGAAGTTAAGTCTCTGTTTCTAAAAACACCATGCACTTTAGAAACAGTGTTTAAAGACCCCCCCCCAACTAAAACTATCCTGAAAATCTCTTCCCTAGACAAGCTTCATAGTATCAGAAAATGCCTTGCAAACTTCCAAAGGAGGAAGGCGACCAAGAGTACTACCCACCTCTGACACCTATGAGCCACATTAACACTGGTAAGGCACAGTAACCCTATGTGATCAGTAGTTTCGGTAAACAATAGCTCTCTAATGGGATCTCAGACCTGTATAACAACAGGGAGACTATTCCTGTACTGGAAACCTAGTTAAGTACTTAGTACTAGTGAAGTCATGGTTATTGAAGGAAAATCTACAGCTACTACTTTATTAAACCAGCATAATCTGTAACAACGATCTACAAACATTTGTACTTAAACCCATAGGTAAGTATAGTCTTCAACCTTCATGAAGGAAGTGTCTGTTTGTTGTAACCACTATCAAAAGATCAAAATCAATCCCAACACGTCCAGCCCCAGCAGATACATCCACAAAATAGTCCTACACCTAATGCTGAGGTAACATTGTAGAAGAGACGGTGGAAAGATTATAGGAGGCAGAATTTTAGGGAGTTTTCTGTGAGATTGTGTCTCCTAGTGTCCGATGCTGCATCCAGAAAGTCTCACCAACCTGACTGCCCAAATGTGAGAACAGGAATAACACAGATGAGCCTGGCAAACCAGACACAGAGGAGCCCACAAAGCCTCAACCGTACACAACAAGCAACAAAAGAGGATGGAATGAGAAAGATGGCCGTCCACAGAGACAAGCATGCCAACTGACTGTTCAGTGGCAAATGGTCGGCCCTGAAAACATACAAGTAACTTTACACAGACTCAACAGACTGTATTTTGGAATATATGTGCATCTATGAATGCAATAAAAATTGCATTGTAAAAATTGTAAAAAAAAAAAAAAGCTATGAAGTTAAAAGAAAGTAGGGACAGGTACATGTGAGGATTTGGAGGGAGAAAAGGGAAGGGAAATGTTAAAATTAAATTTTAATCTCAAAAGTAAAAAAATGTATTTTGTATGTTTCATATGAAAATTGTAAATTTTAATGAATATATCCAAAAAAAATTTTCCTAAGGAGCTGCTCATAAAATAGATTATTGAATAGCAGAAATTATAATATGATGATGGGGGGGTGAGACAATATGTGGAAAGGTACAAAGAGAGGATAATTTTCAGGGAATGGAGATTCCAGGGACAGTCTGATCCTACAGAAAGAGTTGAAACTAAGAGTTTTGGAAACCAGTAACATCTGTGGGCAATGACCTATAACTTTCAAAACTTTGCCTTAAAAGTACTGTACATGAACCTGAAGAGAGAATCAAGGTACCCAAGAGTACATGGATAGTGTTCTGTCTCCAGATTCTCCCATAGTACAAAGGCCAGATTAAGATGGTGAGAGTCAACACACAGATCATTGTAACCCATGTCTGCTGAAGTGCGGAGCAGGCAGGTGCTGCACCAAATGGGGTCTGGGACACTTGTTGGGTTATTAAACCAGACGCTTGCTCCCCACTCATCTGGGCAATATAGCTTTATTCCATGTGGCATCTTCCAGATGGGGATTCAGCTGGCTCTAAGAGGGGGGATCCTCCCTCTCGCCATAATTTGTTCTAGTGGTAGAAGATTAGAGGCTTAAAAAAAAGAATGCAAGTGGCTACCATTCCATTACTCAAAACAAATGCACAGCAACCAGACAGCACAACATCCTCTCCCTCCACTGTGACCTCTATTCAGCCTCACCTTGGAGAAGTCCTCCTTCCTGTCACTAAAGAGACAAATGTGAATATTGAATTCTTAGACATGTCTTACTAAATATTCAACTTCTTCATCCGAGGAAACCCTAGATCATTAGCAGGACTGGACATGATGAAAATTTATAGCAGGTAACAAAACATTTACATTTGAGCATGTTTTAAACCAGGCCCTAATATTTACTCCCTTAGTGACTCTAACCGACCCCTTTCTGTACACACAGTCCTCAATTTTGAAGCCACAATATGGGAAAAATAGTTTTTCTAGAAGAACCTTGGGAAACAAACTAATACACATGAAATACATTAGAAGAGTTAGCACTCCTTTTCAATGGTTTTTATTAATTTACTTATGCATCTGTGTGTGTGTATATATGTGTGTGACTATACACATGTCATGGTATTCATGTGAGGATCTTGGACAACTCTAAGGAATCTTCATCGCCTATGGATCTTAGCAATCAAGTCCAGGATGTCAGGTTTGGTGGCAAGTGCCACCACCCACTGAACCATCTTGCTACCTCACGTTAATGCTATATGTGGGAACCTAAAATTTCAAGATACTTTCTCAAAGGAACTCTAAATGCACTGATGAGATCAAGTCATACATTAATGATAATGTAAGGTCGATGTGGCATGTTTATTTAGAAATATACTTCTTGTTGTGCTGAAGCAAAACACAAAGAAAAGCATCCTTGTTCTTACCCAATAGGAGAATACTGCAAGGAGGTGTTTGCTCTGCTCTGTTACTGTGCTGTGCCAGCTGCCTGCCTCTAGGCACCATTGCTAGCTACATATTACATATGGCTAATAGGACTGTTAGAACCTCACTGTACTCATTGTATGCATTAGTACATATTTCTAGGTAGCACTTGTAGACTTTCTAGTGATGGGCAGAACACGGAAGAGGCAAGTAAGGTTGATTTTTAAGTTTATTCCAAACAACATAAAATTTAGTTGGCAATATCTTTATCCAATTGTAAAACAGACACAGCAGAGTATTGGCCTTAAAAAGTCAACAGTGAGAACTGGGATCTTGGCTCAGTCTGTGAAGTACTCTTCTAATAAACACGAAGACTTAAGTTCCATCCCCACCATCCATGTTAAAAAGAACATGCACAGCCTGGGTGATAACATGTATCTTCAATACCAACACATGGGAGACAGAGGTAGGAGGATCTCTGTCATTTAAAGATATCCTGGTCTAATTAGTGAGTCCCATGTGACTCAGAGCTTTGTAGTGAGACACTGTATCAAAACAAAACAAAACAAAATACACAAGACGTACAAGTCAGTAATTTCAGGGATAAGTAGGCAGAGGTGGATATCCTGTATCTTGCTGGTGATCCAGTCTATTCAAAATGATGATCTTCAGGTTTAATGGGACTCCATCTGTGTTAATGTCAGATATTGATTGAGAAAGACACCCACGGCTATCACATAACTGTAAGCACGCGTGCACATGCGCTCATGCGCACACATAAACACACACACACACACACACATACACACACACAAACACACTAGGAACTTCTGGCTACATCAGAAGAGACACACTGTTACATATTTGTTAGGCTTTTTACTCTGGAAACAGAAAACATTTTGAATTTCCATAGTCATCAGTATCAAAAGTATTTTTTTCCCTCCATGCATCTTCTACAAGTCTATATTCTCATCTATTTTAAGGATGCATATTCTGCAGACTAAGTCTAGACTGGCCTCTATCCCAACTGCCCCACAAAAAGATGCTCTTAATGTAAAACTTTGACACCTTCCATTTTGATTTCAAAAAGAGTCTCTGCTTGTTCTCTTGAACCTGTTATATAGTAAAGCACCATTTGTGCCTCCCCCTATGTTCAGATTGTTTGTGTCCAGTCAACATGCATATAGGAAAATAGTAAGACCCAAAGTGAGGGTATTAGGAAGTGGGGCCTCTAAAAGGAGATGAGATCGTTATGTAGCAGTCTTCTGAGTGGAATAATAGTTACTGGGATCTAAATGCTTTCCCCTCCTATTTAGTGAGTGAGGATGGGTAGAAGACATTGTCTGAGAACCAGAGCATCCTCATATAAAGTGATTCTGCCTTGATTTTCTACTTCTCAGCCTTCAGATTGAGAGGAATGACTTTCTGTTTGCAGGTCATGGTAGTGTGTTATTCTGATGGATCAAGACAGCCTGCCAAGTCCTTCTGGATGCAGCCTCTTCTCACTGTCTCCCCTGCACTGGCAATTCAGGGGGAATACTTTTCATAGTAGCACAAATTCTATTTGTGAAATCATACCTTTACAGTTTTATCACATCTCAAAGGCTTTACCCCAATACAGCCTTGTTCATAGTGAGTTTAGGTTCCATAGACCTTCGGATCATAGATACTTCTAAGAACTGTCAGAAACCAAAGCCGTAGATCTCCCCATATTTGATTCTGATGTCTTCCTTTTCCTTCCTTCTATGCCCTGAAAATTGACATAGTTATTATTGGTTTTTGCAATGGCCAACAGCTCACCATTTTGTGCTATTATATACATCTTTTCTCCCTCTGAAAATGTTTGCTCAAATGCTGACTCTCTTGTAGGGCCTCCATTCAGGTTTCTAAAGACCTCAGGTATTTCTCCAGGCTGAATGATAATAAAAATAATGTCCTTTCACTATTTCTTCATCTACACCAGGGACATGAATCCCAAGTTGAGCATCAGCCACACACAATGCCACAGATGACACTACTGGTCTGCTAAGCAGGATTGTCCTGTCTATTCTAGGCTTAATTTTAACTACAGATCCTGTAACATATAGAGCACAGAGTAGACATTCATGATGCTCTTGGCGGGAAGAACTGCCAAGATTCATCTTTGATGTGTGAACCACCCATGAATACGCATCCCTGTTGGATATCTCTCCAGAACTAAAATTCACTTATAATTTGGGTATCAACTGCCTTGGTGTGGTACCCATATTAGAGACCCCAGTCTGTTTTCATGCTGAACTAATAGGGCTAAAGAATTCAGCGTCACTGAAGTTTTAATAAATGATTGGCTTACCACAGTTAGCCAGTGGTTTAAACTTTATCAGACACTGTGTAGGAATGGTTCTGGGCAGGTGTACTCTGAAGAGTTTTAAATGATTTTTTTAAGCCTAAAATTTTATTTCATCCAAATCCCCAAGTACCTTCTGTTATGTCTAGCTTTCCCCCAATATACATACCCCAAGTCCCTTCTGTTGTGTCTAGCTTTTTCCCATTATACAGACCAAAAGAAACCTGAAAAGTGTCTGCTCTTCTGTCGTAGATTTGTGTGTGTGTGTGTGTGTGTGTGTGTGTGTGTGTGTGTGTGTGTGGTGATTATTTGTCACTGTTAGTGTGGGATTCCGTTTCCCAAACTGTGAGATTCTCATCACTAAAATCAGGCAAGACTCAGACAAATTGGGATTGGTTAGTTGCCCAGTATGGTTCTCCAAGAAGCAAACGTTAAGGTGGGATGCATACTCAAAGAGGTTACTACAGAGTCAACACTGAAACATGATGGACAGTGATGGAGTCTGTTCTCTAGGATGATAGAGGGAGTTGAATGGAAGTGGCCTCAACTTCTGAGAGGGTAAGGAGACTTTTGTAAGATTTAAAGGGACCAGACCAGGAATCTGTATTTTTTGGGGCTCCGCATGAAGAGTCTGCCAATGGCATCCTTGCTAAACCAACCACTGTGTGGGCGGGACTATGGCAAGTATGACTAAGAAGGGATAGGTTTAAGGGCAGGTCCTAGAAACCTCCTTCTGGCCACATTCTCACAGCTTCCACACCCACCACCTAAAAATCTACTTGATTTTTTACAAGTGTTCCTCAACACAAGCCCTGATCTAGCTTAGACATTCATAGAAACGGGTTGGTGAACATGGGTTGTAATGTGAACATGCTCCCTGGGATCTATCTCCTCAAGAATACAGTGAGTGTGTTTTTCCAATATGATAACATCCTCTTCAGATTTTTACCCTTTGAGCCTTTCTGCCATCTTCTGAAAATACTCAGTGCCCTTAAAATGCAGAGCACTGAAAACACACGTGGAAACCTGAGTAACTGACAGGATGTACATTTGAAAGATTTCAGCCTTCAGAGTGAGGGTTCTCTGTAAGGCCCCACTCTTACCCCTTACAGAGTACCCAATTCTATCTAGCAACCATGCCGGGCTTAACTCAGCTTTATGTTCCTTCCTCAAGGTTTCCTTTGTCTTCATCCTGTCTGCCTTTCCTTTTCCTTCCTCTCTCTTTTCCCCTTCCTATGTTTTTCTTCTCTTCTTTCTTCTTCTTCCCCACTAACCTCTTCCTAAACCCCATTGTTAAATAATAGACATGTTTCCATCTTCCCACAATCCCTTGTGGTGGTGATTCTTTTCTTTAAATGGAGAATTACATACATGCATATATGTATCAGTTTAATAACTTCTATCCCTTCCCTTCCAATCCCTCCTCTCTCCCCACTAACTTTCTGTCCCAATCACATGTTCACTCACAGTCTCTCTCTTTTTTATAACACCACTGACTCCATGTAGTCATGCCTATATGTGTACATGGAAGGATTGGTAATTCATTTCCCTGTTTCTAAGGAGACAAATCAGTTGTCCAGAAGGGAAGCACATATAACATGATTGTTTCTTGATGGGAACTCTTTCTTGCACATCTGTGTATGTTGCCATTAAAAGAGCTGGAGACCACCGGAGGGATGGATTTGGGAAGGAGGAAATAGGAAAAGGAGGAAGGAGCACAGAAGGTTTTCTACAATGGATTCTGGTTTTCTACTACACTCATCCTCCCAGCTGATGACTTACCATTAAATGAAACAAGATAGGCACAGGGACACGCACATAAATTCCTGCCTGGAGCCATCCTGGGCTCATCCTCTGGGCTCTCTGTAGAAGGATAACAGCTCAGGGCTGGAGATGATCTCCAGGAAAAAATCATAACTGATTTCTAAACCCGTAATGAACAATTCATTTTGATGTTAAAGATAAATCAAGCCTGTGAGAAAACAGATGCTATTCCAAATGTTCTCCAGAAGAGTTACCAGAGCAAGATAAAGTCTAATGCTGCAATAACACCATTCATCTGTTGGTGGAAGACAACAGCTCTGTAATTTGAACTTGTAGTTCACTCTACAGGGGGGAAATCATGTCAGGTACTGGAAACCTGGAGCTAGTAAGATTGTGAGTCTTAGAGGAGAACCTACCACTACCACTTTACTTAACCAGTATAATTTCTAGCTACATTCTAAATACTTATTCTTATATCTAAAATACAGTTCCCACTCCTCATCAAAGATGCTTCTCTCTACAGCAGATAGAGACCATTAGAGAAAACTACAACTGATACAAAGAACAACTCATCATGCGGTATCCGGCTCCAATGGATACAACTACTTAAAATGATTTTTAAACCAAAGATATTTTCAAATGATTTCCCCAAATTGCTAAAAATCAACCCTCAGGGCATTTTGGGCAAGGCAGCTAAGGAGTCTGAGAATTCAGATCCTCAGCCTGCAGCCTCAGCAAGTGGTACAATACAATCAGTACCACAGGGCTGAGAGTGCACTTTCTTGAGTCTTCCCGCCCCACAGCTGGCAGGAAGGCTCTGACAACTAGAGGGATGGAATGAGGCCCACATCCCTGCAACTGTGCTGGGGTTTATCTGGCACATGCTAGTTGAAATCTTTTCCTAAGGATCTGTGTTCAATGCCATCTTTGGAGCGCAATAATCATTGATCTTCCACATTGGGTTTAAGACACACAGCATACTCATGAGGCCAAGCTGTACCCATGTACCTACCCAGTGCATTTAGGAGGAGCAGACAGACTCCTGTGGTAAATGGCCTGTCCAATCAATAGCAATTTTGTATTTTATTAGTATTTCTGTCTTCATGTTTCAGAACCCTCTTAGAGACCATCAAAATTTCAAACATCTGAATATACACTTAGGCCATAGGTCCAGGTACGCACTGCTTTGCTCAGTATCTTCTTATCTACCTTCACATATTGTATTGTGCTATTTCCAAACTCATCTGCTGGTGCCATGGCTGGGCTATAGAGGAACGGTCTCAGAAGGTGACCACAAACCCCCTAATATGGCTGTGTGGGGTTCTATAGAGGTTCTTTTGCTCGAGTGACAGGCAGATCTCCAAGGAGACTGAGATTCCAGGATAGGTGGGGAGAGAAAACTTGCCTCAAGAATGACAACATTTGCCAAAATAAATGGCTTAGTACCTTGAACTCATTAGCACAGAGGGCAATTTCCTGATCAATATACTAATGGCTCAGGCTCTAAGATTAGTGACTGATAAATGGGACCTCATGAAACTGAAAGGTGTTTGTAAGGCAAAAGCCACCATCAATGGGACAAATCAGCAACCTACAGGTTAGGAAAAAATTTTCACTATCCCTACATCTGATAGAGGGCTAATATCTAAAATATATAAAGAACTCAACAAGTTAACCTCCAAAAACCCAAATAACCCAATTTAAAATAGAGTATAGAGCTAAATAGAAAATTCACAAAGATGAATCTCAAATGGCCTAGAAGCACTTAAAGAAATGTTTAAAGTCCTTAGTCATCAGGGAAGTGCAAATCAAAATAACCCTGAGATTCCACCTTACTCCAATAAGAATGGATAAGATCAAAAATGTAAGTGACAGCACATGCTGGTGAAGATGTAGAGAAAGAGGAACACTACTCCATTGCTGGTGTGATTGCAAACAACCACTCTGGAAATCAATCTGGTGGTTCTTTGGAAAATTGGAAATAGGTTTACCTAAGACCCAACTATACCATTCCTGGGCATGTACCCAAAAGAATCCTGACCATAACACAAGGACACTTGCTCTACTATGTTTGTAGCAGTCTTATTTACAATATTCAGAAGCTGAAAAGAACCCAGATGTTCCTCACCAAAGAATGAACACAGAAAATATGGTTCATTCGTACAATGAATTACTATTCAGTTATTAAAAATGAGGACATTGTGAATTTTGCAGGCAAATGAATGGAAAAAATATCATCCTGAGTGAGGTAACCCAGACCCAAAAGGACATGCATAATATGTACTCACTGATGAGTGAATGTTAGTCAAAAAAAGTACAGAATGCTAGGCTACAACCCACAGACTATAAGAAGAATAACAAGAGGAAAGGCTTCAATCCCACTTAGAAGGGGGAAGAAAATAATCACTGAACTCATAGGGAAGGAGGGATATGGGTAGGAGAGGAGAAGGGGGGAGGGGAAAGGGGGAAATGGGATCAGGTATGGGGCATGGGGAGTAAAGATAATCCCAGAGGGCCAGGAGAATGAATGGAAATGTGTAGCCTCGAAAGTGAGAGGTGGGGAGGCCCTCTAGAAAGAACCAGAGACCTGGTAGGTGAGATACTCTCAGGACTCAATGGATGTGACCTTAGCCAAAATGCCTAACAATGGGTAGAGGGAACTGGAACAGTCCACCTCCAGTACATAGATAAGACCTCAAATGGAGGGACAGGTTTACTAAACCACAGTCAAAATTTCTGAGGCAGAACTGTTCCTGTCTAAAAGAACTGCAGGGACAAAAATAGAGAACAGACTGAAGGAACAGTGGTCCAATGACAGGCCCAACTTGGGATCTATCTCATGGTAGGGCACCAAGGCCTGATACTATAACTGATGCTATGATGTTTTCACAGACAGGAACCTAGCATCTAGCATGACTGTCCTCTGAGAGGCCCAACCAGCAGCTGACTGAGATAGACACATATACTTACACCCAACCATTGGACTGAAGTCAGGGACTTCTATGGTTGAATTAGAAGAATTGAAGAAGCTGAAGGGGAAGGGGATCTCATAGGAAGATCAGCAGTCTCAACTAACCCAGACCCCAGGAAGATCCCAGAGACTGAGCCACCAAGCAGGCAGCATATAAGGACTGATCTGAGGCCCCTAGCACATATAAAGCAGAGGACAGCCTGGCTTGATATCAGTGGGAGAAGATGCCTAATCCTGAAGAGACTTAAGGTCTCAGGGAAGGAGGAGGTCTGGTGGTGGTATGCATCCTTTGGAAGACAAGGAGGAGGAGGAATGGGATGAGGAACTGTGGGAGAGGGGACTGTGAGGAGGGGCAAAGGCTGAAATGTAAATAAAATAATTTTTAAAAGAAAGAAAGAAGAAAGGGAGTGAGGGAGGGAGGGAGAGAGAGAGAGAGAGAGAGAGAGAGAGAGAGAGATTGCTCATTTGATAGAGAAAAAATTGCTGTCCATGCATAAAGACTGGATTTCATACCCCCAAAACCAATATAAAAGCAGAGTAGGAATGACAGCCAACTGTAATCCCAGCATTAGGGAAGCAGATACAGGAGATCCTTGGGAGCAAGCTGAATATCTAGCCTTCAAAAATGAAGTTGTTGGTCTAGTGAGAGACCTTATCTCAGGAAATAAAGTAGAGAGCAACTAAAGACAATGCCTGATATGGATATCAACTTCAGGCCAGCACCCACTCACATTCAGGTCAGTCTACACACATATGAACATATATAGAAAAATGAACACACACAGTAGACACACACATGCAATAAAAATTAAAAATACCAAAAATTCTCTTGTCTAGCAAAATCTTAACTGCATACAGTATACTATACATGCAATATGGCTGGTAGCTCAGTGTTCCACATTGAACTTTGAGAGAGCTTGGAGCCATCTGTCTGGAAGCTCCAGGGGTCATCTCCTGACTTCTGAAATTGCAGTCTGAAGTTTCCACACCCTCTGCCATTCGGGGATTACAGCCTCCTCCAACTGTGTCTGTTGGCTTCTTTCCATCAAACGTGTCACTATCCAAATGTGACAACCACACAGTAGATGCTGTGGAGACTGCCAGCAAAATATTTCTACAGAGCTGTGGTTGGCTGCTTGTGATGTGAATTTAACAGACAGATGTTTTGCCTCAATGTCTTTGTGTCACCTCAGCTCTGAGTCAGTGTGGTGTCTGGTTGACATTTCCACCTTTAAATTAGGAGTGCTCATTTTCAATGTTGAGTTCTTTATACTTTCTTAGGCCTTACAAACATGTCTATGTCCTGACAGTGTTAAATCTAGCATTTTGGAATACACAAGGGGGGAGCAGAAGGTTAGTGAGAAGGCCACAGCAAATTGGTAGTAAAAGAAATGCGGCCTAGGATGAATGAGACATTCAACCTTCAGCAGACTTCAACAGAGTTAATGTAGAGGTTCCAGCTGTCCTTCTTCCTTCCATCATGAGTGTGGCCCTCTTACCACAGCAGTTAGGGTCAGAGCCTATGATCTGTCAGCCCGATAAATCAGTCTCAGCCACTCATGTTCAATAGACTAATTAAAGATACCAATAAATAACAAAATGCAGAGAAAGGAGAGTCATTCAATGTGGTCACATTGGAAAGAGAACAAAGAGATCTGGGGATAGCCACATACCCCACATTCATCTTTAGAACCTGAACAGAAAGAGAAAACCAAAAACATCTTTATTCCTGAAATAATGATTATAACCCTGACAGAATGTTTGAGATAATAGACAGAGCACTTAACATGTAGTCATGAAATCTAGCTGGGTGACTTTCCTAGTTTGCTTAACTGTCAAGTCTAGTCAAGGGACATATGAAAAGAGAGTCTAGATTGAGAAATTGCTAGATCAGGTTGGCTGGTTGGCATGTCCGCAGCGGATTGTCTTGATTGTTAATTGATATAGGAAGACATAGCCCACTGTGAGTAGCACCATTCCCTAAGCATGTGGTTCTGGGCTGTATAAGACAGTATCTAAGCATGAGCATGTAATTGATCCAGAAGAAAGGTGTCCTTTACAGTTTTTTAAAACTTCCAGCTTCATCTCCTGCCCTGACTTTCCTCAGTGATGAACTGTAACCTGGAAGTATAAGCTAGATAAATCCTTCCTAAGTTGCCATTTGTCATAGCTGAAGAAAGAAAAGTAGAACAGTGACTTGAAATATCCAACATTAACTAGCCTTCCCATGGGAATTAATGCTGGGTGTCACTGGAGATTGTGTGAGGCTTTTGTAAAGTGCCAAGTATGTTTATATATCAATGAATAGCTATAAGACATAAATATAATAATTATGTAAATAGAATGTAGAACCATAATGACAGTTTGCTACTTTTGTTGCTGACCAACACACAGCCCTGTATCAGCCACCTGCTCTTTTCCACTCGGACCTCCTTCCCGTGGATCTCCTTCCCGTTCTCCATCTTCCATTGCCACTTCTACACCATAGCCCCCAAATTCCTGCCACTAGCATTTGGAGAAAATCTGAAGAAATATACAGAATTTAAGCTCACCATTGCTCATCTCTACGAATCTAAAGATTATAGACTAAAGCAGATTTTTTCAGAAGTCCTAAAAGGGTGGGTAAAAAGATCTAGAGTATGTAAGATTTTCACCCTTGGATAGAAGAATGTGAACAGGAAGGAAATGATGACTGAATGTATAATACACTCAAAGAAAATATGACGGGATATGCACACAAGGAGCAGCCCAACTCCCCAAGCTCTTAAGTCAATCTCTCTCCCTCTCTCCCTCTCTCCCTCTCTCCCTCTCTCCCTCTCTTCTATGCAAGCTATGGCTATTTAACCCAGGTTAGTTTTCAAGGCATCATTTCTGTCATTCAGGCTAAAATTAGTGAATACTGGGAGAAATCCATCTGATGAACATCTCATCACACAGCTATCCCTATAGTGTGGTGAAATGAGCTTTGAACTTACCATTAGGTCTGATGTTGTTCTGAGAGTTGCTGTGATGCTGCTACATAGAGCAGAAACACTTTCAAAACTACTTGGGGAAAATGACTTTCAGAGCAAGGACAAGGCAGTCACAAGGAGGGACAGAAGGGGACTTAACATCCTTACCAGTGGAAATGGATGCAAAAAGTCAAAGACTAGCTCTGGAATGAAGATTGACCTTAAGCATGTACCAGAGTCCCTCAAGACAGAGCCAGACTGTGCAACTGTTTGCACAGTCCAGGTGCAAGGTAACCCAACTGAGAACAAAAAGGCTATGATGAACTGAAAAATACCAGTCATACCTTAACATGGAAAAATCAAGCAAAGAGCCCACCCAACAGCTTACACCTATCTGTTTGAGGCTGTTTCTCAAAGGCTCTTTCATTAACCATCAGTATTTCTGGTTCCTTTCCTCTCCTCTATCCACTATCCACCTGTCTGCCTCCCCTGTTGATTTATAGTTTTTGACCCTTCCTAATTTTTGCTTGCATACAAGCCATTTAGTCACTCTATGTTCCATATCAGGACATTTTTTTCAGCACACAGTGTATGCATGTATTTTTCATAACCTACTTTAATAAGGGTTCAACCTCCCTTGTAGCCTACTACCCACCAAAGGTAGTGAAAAAGAAAGGTTATTGGGATATGGGTGTAGTAGACCTGTTTAGAAAGAGTTCTTTAAAGTGATCCCAATCTTTGTTGTTCCTAGTCTAGTCCACTTGGCAGACACCACACATTAATCAGCAAGGATAGTTCAATCCACATGAAACCATGAGGCTCACCAATCATTCCAAGTACGTGGAAGTGGCAAGAAGCCACAGGAATCTAATAAGGAGTTCTTTGGTGAGTTTCTATAAGGTTAGCACAAGGGAGATCAGCAGTGCAATGTAAGGCAAACCAACACATGAGTGTCTTCAGTGAAGACTAGCAAGGGGGAGCAAAGTGAACCAGGGCTTGACTCCCACTCTCTGTGAAGTTATATTTATATTTTCTATAAATCCTTTCAGGTTGCTATAGCAAAACGTCCTCTCACCTGTGTTTGCTTCAGCAAAAAATTCTTTCACCTGTCTGCCCCCAAATAACATCATTATTTGGTCTCCAAAGAAACCAGAAATTCTCACTTTAGCACAGTGTCTTCTTCTGCTTCCGTTACCATCAGCCAGTACATCTTTCACTCAGATCATGAGGGATCTATGAAATATTTTCTGTGGTAAAGTATAGTTTGCCATCTTAGTTTCTTTCCATGCTACAGTGAGAAGATACCTTGACTAAAGTAACTTGGGGGAAGAATTTACTACGACATATAGTTCAAGGAAATACTGTCCACCATGGTGCAGAATACATGCTAGCAAGCAGGGAAGACCTGCATTGAGGTAAGTAATATGAAGCTTGCTTATCACATTGCATTGATATGTAGTGAATAGTTACATCGGCATTAAGTGAACCAGAGAGTTATCAAAGAATGAAGTAGAGCTGTACAGTTCCAAGGTTAACTGCCAACGATTTACTTGCTTGAATGAGGTTACACTTTCTAAGGGTTCCAAGTGCAACCACTGGGGGGGGACCAAGTGACAAAACATGTGATCCTGTATAGTCTTTGGGAAGGTGGCATTTAATATCCAAACCAGTTCCCTGTGGGTCCCGTTCTCAGTTTGGCTTTCTGAAAGCTCTCAGCTCTCAGCAGTTTCAAACACAGCAAGAAGACTTGAAGGTCATCAAATATAAAATTTTTATTGCCCAAGACATTAAATAGAACAGTATCAAGTCATTCATAAATGCCTGCCCAACCAGAGAATGAATCTCTAAGAAGCATTATAGTATGAATGGTGACTTTGACCCATTCCCAGATGTGCAGTGGGCCTGGGCAGATCTTTCATAACTATATGAAGAAGGTAGTCAATGTTTGTTTCCAGTGTTGTTTGATCTCACAGCATCAGCTGTTACTGTGTCACAAACCCAGAGTCACCTGGGAAGAGGGACTCTCGACTAGAGGATTTTCTTATTTATATTAGCCTGTTTCCATGCCTATTGGGTGTTTCTGACTTGTTAACTGATGCAGGAGGAACACAGCCATTGTGGGCAGGTGATGCCATCCCTGGGCAGGAGGTCCTGTGCTGTGTAGGAAACATAGCTGAGTAAACTAGGAGGAGCAAGCCAGTAAGCAGCATTCCTCTATTGGTTTCCTTTTCTCGATTATGCCTTGAATTCCTGCCTGAGCCTCCATGGATGATAGCTTGTAAAAGTAAAATGAAATAAACCTTCTCCTCCCCAAATTGCTTTTCATAGTGGTGTTTATTACAGTGACCAAAAGACAAACTAAAACATAACCAAACTAAATTTGGATTTGATTCTAATCTATTTGGTGAAACATTCACAGTTCTGGATCTTATTTTTTCTGAATTTAAAATAATGCAAGCATAGGGGAAATTATATGATATTTTCAACCCAAGTCCTCTCATCATATAACCAAGTGAGCATATTGAGTCATGGTACACATGAAAATCCCACATATGTGTGTGGAATTATACAGATTATTGCATAGTCATACAGATAGCTACAAAAGGGTTATGAGCATTAAAATGGGAAAGCTACAGAGCTAATGGTTACAGTCCTTATATTAGACATTAGCACATTATGGCAACAAACCATCACCTAGACATGGTGGCAAACTCCTATAATTTAAGCACTCAGGAAGCTGAGGCAGGAGGATCTTGAAGCCAGATCATTACACAGCAAGATTCCACCTCCTGAAGCACAAAATTAATTCACTGAAAATACATAACTTATCAATGTTGGACACTGATTTAAGATTTTCCAGAATTGTGTGACATAACTCACTGTTCTTGAAGCAAAGCAACCATGCATCTGTAAGGCACAGTAACGTTAGGTGAAGATTACTCAGCTGTCAATAGGAGTGCAGCAAAGCACCTCCGAAGCTCTCATCGCCTAACTGTATAGAAGTCAGTGTGTCTGCATGGTTGGGACAACTCAATGTGTCTATTAATAACATTTGTAATTGAATTCCTGTTGTACAATAAGAACTGTTCCAAGTATCAGAAAGAAAAAAAAACAACCCTAGCCTGGATCCCAGACCACAGGCAATTGTAGTCTAGTTCCAAATTTTGTCCATTTTTTTTTTCAGTCTAACTTACTGAAAGGTATTCAGACCTCTTCTTTTCTCTCTCTCTCTCTCTATTTCTTCTCTCTCTCTCTCTCTCTCTCTTGTTCTCTAGGGAGTTCTTCATCTCTCTTCATGTGATTTTGAAACTAGATCTTGCTTTTCTGTGTGTGTGTGTGTGTGTGTGTGTGTGTGTGTGTGTCATAGATTAAATTCTATATTAGATGCTCTATAACCTCACTATGTAGCTGCGAATTTGTTAAATTGCTTTGGCTCCCAGTCGTCACATGCTCGCTGCACCCACACAAGAGCTCTATCGATTCACAAACGAAAGTCTTTTCCTTCACACACACACACACACACACACACACACACACACACACACACAGAGAGAGAGAGAGAGAGAGAGAGAGAGAGAGAGAGAGAGTGGGCCTGGGCAGACTAATTTTGGTATGCCTTGATGAACTCAATGACTGGATACTTCTAAACCTTCCTGTGACTAGCAAACACTCCCCGCTGCCCCAGGATTCTTGAATTAACATCTTTTAAAACTCTCTATTTCATCTCTGCTACCACAGACACAATAGGGGAAGTGGCCCCTAGGACCTCTTTCCCAGATTCTCACATGCCAACAGGACTTTATGTTTCGTTTCATCTTTCTGCTTCTTCATCGTGGCCATTCTCCTCTTCTTCCCCTTTCTCTGCATCCCTTGCTGACCCAATCTAACAGTTTCCACCTCTGTTCTTCTGCCCAGCCATTGGCTGTATGGAAATTCTTTATTGCTAGTCAAAGCCAGCTAGAGACAGGAACCCTAGGTCTGAAAGTGAGAGCTGAATTAAGACAAAGCATTAGAACCAATTTCCAGCATATACTAGGCAGTGTTCTCTAGAGAAACAGAGCCAGTAGAACTAAATATTTAAATAAGTAAATATATAACACTTATATACACACACATATATATACATACATGTCTAGATGTATATAGATGTATAAATACACATATATGTACATATGCATATACATACACATATACATGCATACATATATACACATATGCACATATAGACATTATACACCTATATATGTGCACATATATACACATACACATATATATATATTATTTCACACACACACACATATATATACATATATATATATATATATATATATGCGCGACTTACATATTGCCTTAGAGAGTGGTGGCCTTGGTGACTGTATTCTTGCATTTTGGAGAGGGCAAGAACCATTAGCTGCTTATTCTACAAACCTGGCTGCTTCCACAGTTCCAACCTAGCTCTGAAGGCCCAGAGCCCTCTGAGGAATTGCTGGTATGGAATCTGAATTGGAAAGATGAAAGAACTATTTCTGATGTTGGTGAGCAGCAGAGATGGATGTGCCGAGGCAGGATTGAAGGCAGGCTGGTGACATAGCCTTTTGTTGAGACCCCTCGGGGCTGACCACTGAAGGGTGTTACCCACTTATGATAGTTCGTCATTCTTCACATGCTCACGGATGCAGTGAGAGGTGTGCCTTTGGTCATTCTAAACCCAACCAGATTAAGACAATTAAGACTAGTCCCTGCCATATGACATGGCTCCAGTGGTGTAGAAATGACAGAGTTAAGAAGCCATGATTCAGAAAATTATAATAATGTACTAGTCAAAACGGGATCAAATAATCACTAAATAATAATTTTAGGTAACAGGTGCACTCTATTTCATTTACGAACTTGCAGTGACCTGCTCCAGCATCCCCATACTCGAGGCAATTTCAACATTTACTTTTTTCTGTTCCGTTGTCACTCAATCCATCTTTACAACATGTTATAAACCAAGGAACTGAAAATACACGAGCATGCATCTGCCATGCAGCACGGATGTAGATTTAAAATTCTAATACTGTAAATGGCATTTCACAAATTAATTCAAAAAGTCTGGAACTGTTTTCAATCAAGAGAAAATATACCTCTAACATTGAGAAAGCTTTGCTAAATTACCAATCAGAAAATAGATCCATGCTAATTTAAGATTAATATTCAAATGAGAGATATAATCAGCTCCAGGCTAAATTCTGTGTCAATCTGGATTAATCATCCTGCACATCATGTTTTGAAAAGTTCTTTCGTTTGATGTGTGTAGAGATTATGTACTCTGTCATGTCCGTAATGACTGGTTTTATTGAATCTGACAGGTATAATCAACTAATTTGATTTTAAGTTTTAAGAAGAAAACTGGTGTAAAGAATGTGTAACTCAAATGTGATCAATCTTTCAGCTTGGTGCTTAGCTTAGAAAGCTTTGGAGAGAGTGTATCTCCGAATTTGTTTTAGTTGGCTTAGGGCTTCGCAGTATGAATTATGGCAGTGTGAATTTTTTTTTTGGAATCCATGATACTTTAGACAAAACAACTAAAATAAAATAAAGAGGAATTAATTCTCCCAATTTACTTTGTTCATTTTGGTTATTTGGTATCTACTCTTATTTGCTATCGATATTAGATACTAGAGAAATTATTCTATTAAATAGTCATTTTATTAGGAAGCACATATGTGTGTGGGAAGAGACAGAGAGTAAATCAATGCATAAGTAATATGTTGGGCGCTCTAAGGGATGAAGAACTGTCAAGCAGAATAAAGCAGATATTCAGGGAGTAGATATTAGGATATTCAGGGATATTAGGATTTTTTGGTAAGCCAAGTTTTGGATGTAGACGTCATAAAAGGAAGCTGAGACTCAGAGAGTCATTTCTTGAGCCTAGAAATAGAACCGCCTAGTTTGATATATGTGAGAAGAGTTGGGCCAGGAAGAAAATGTGGGATGAGGATGGACCATCAGTCATCTAAGACTTAAGGGCAATTGTTATGAGCGACAAGAAAGATACTCAATTGAGCATAAAAGTCCATGATGTATTTTCCCTAGGGGACAAGATGTTGGAAGGAGGCAATAGTGTGAACTGGATCTAGCTGCTATTCCCTGCCCTTCCCTCTTTTCCTTTTTAGTAATCAGGAGAGTAATGATTTTGAGGGAAGGTTTGCTCTCAAAGGGCATGACATATGACCGGCACTTGTATTTGAAGGTAAATATTTCCAGGGTTTGACAGTGAGTTGTAGCTGGGTTTTGTGAGAAAGGATTGAAGGGTAACCCCACCTTTCAGATCCTAAAGGACAGACCCGCAATGCAGCAGAGGTGGCCTTTGGTTGGAAGATGGACTGCCAAACCCTTGAGCATATTTCATGCTCAGGCTGATGAGTCAAGAAAAGGTATCTTAAGCTGCATTGCAATTAAGCATGTGCTCAGAATAGGATATATAATTGTGTGTGTATTTATAATAACCTGAAATATTGGTAGTCTTTAGACAAGATAGAGAACTTCTGAGTATGCTTTTGTATGAGACCTGCTGGGTGTGTCCACTATAAGACATATGTGCATATAGCTATAGCTTCAAATATCATATTTTAGTTTTCCTCAAATATTTCCTTGAGCAAAGAACACTGAGTTGCCCTAAAAGGAATATATCCTAAAATTAAAAGCAACAATAAAAATACAACTCTTTCCATTCATGTGGACTGCTAATTTTTCTCACACATTCACTCGGTGTGTGACCAGCTTTCAGAGAAATTGCTTATTTTGTTGTGGTTGAGTTCATTCATATCCTCTGAGAGCCTGTAATTACACAACACTGCTTTCCTGCTACCACAATGGGCTTCCTGTGTCACAAAACAGTATGCCATACTCTTCTACTACTGGCTCTTTCTGTGGAGACTGAGGATTAATGCAGGCTCTCATTGAGAAGTGATAGAGATGGGGCACATTTGTACACAGAGAGTCTTCACCATGGGGAAACACTGGACAGAAGTAATGCAGCAGCACCCCAACTATGAATTCAGACAGCCATGAGACCACCATCCCCACCCTTCCTCATGCTCTTACTTTAAGAAGCAAAGCAATTGGGTTGGTCCTTCTGACTTTGAAGTCCCAGGTTATTTTGACAGGGATGCTATCACAGGTCTCTTTGTAAAGAAATTAGAGTTAAAAAAAAAAACTTCGACAAATTCAAACTCAATTCAAAACCACCGTCCCCACCTTCGTTTTTACAGCAATTGCATCTCATGTTCTCACTAGCTCTCCTCAATTCAGCTTCCTTCATCAAAGAGTGTATCATCCCAGTCCAGAAGATTCAACTCTAAGGAAAAGTTTGGGGTGGGGGTGGGGGTAAAAGAGGAAGAATCCAAAATAAATGTACAATGAGTAATAATTACAGGAAAAGTAGACATATATATATTTCAAAACCTGTACTTGCAAAATTTCATTTTGGAAAGAAAAGCCTATCAAAGCATATCATTTTAATTATACTTCTATTACCAGGGGACTATGAAAAGTGTATATTAAATTAATGAAATGGATTGCCTCGGTTCCACAGTGGTTATTAGCAGGAAGCGTTCCCAGTTTTCATATTATGTACATCACTAACTTTAATTGCATTAGGCTGAGCTGGGAGAGCTATTTTTAGGAAATATTTCATCCACAAAACAATTTCTGTTGGCTGTCTGCCTACTACAGCTCTGGGATGGAGCTCTCTCATAAATGTTAACTTATTATTTCTGTCAGCCATGCTGAAGCACATATGACCTTATTAAAACTACCCCAAGTGGCTCTACTCTCAAGACCGCTGGGTCAGCTTCCCAGGAGGGTAAAGAGTAGTGGCAGAAGAGGGCTGGGCAACAAGCACACACTTGTGACCCAATGTCATTACATAGACATTCATTTGTGTAGAGGTCCTGCAATGGAGAATATAGTACCTGAGTTGTCCAGAATATGAAGATCTGATGAGATCAGATTCATAAGTACTTGATAAATGAGTTCCCAGCATTGCATGTCTGGCTGTTGACTGAGGTGTCTGAATCCAAGTTCAAGTTGCAGCTGGCCCCTGGCATAAATATCTCCCAGCCTTACATCAATGCTATAACATTACTATGTTGATACCCCCACCTGAACCTAAGGATTATAAAACTGGAAGATGACTTAGAAATCATAGACCTGAGGATTCCCCATGACAAACAAGCACACTGTGGACAGCTGACACAGCCTTTAAGGAGTGGAAACCTGGCAGACTATTAACATATAAAATATTCACAGTGCCTCCCTGATGCATTGCCTGGTGAAAATATAAAAAAGATGTACGATCATAATATGGCCTAAGGCATGTGAGGTACTGTGTTCTACCATGAGTTACTTTGATAACATCATAACCAAAGACAACTTAGGGGTGGGAGAAATTTATTTGTCTCATGCTCCCAAGTAATAGTTCATCATTACAGGAAGCCATGGCTGAAACTCAAGACCAGAACTTGAAGAAGAAAACATGGAGGAACACTGCTTGCAGGCTGACTCTTAGACTCATGCTCAGCTAGCTTTCTTATACATCGCAGGAGCACCTGGCCAGGGAATTGTGCTACCCACAGTGAACTGGGCTCTCCTGCATCAAATAGCATTGGAGACAATTGTCCCACAAGCATGGCCATAGGCCATTCTTATCTGGGCAAACCCTCAATTGAGATTCCCTTCTCAGGTGACGCCTGACTTTGTCAAGTTGAAGAGTAAAGCTTGAATACTCTAACAATGAGCATATAGATAAACGTTGTACACGCCCAGTGTAAAATTTGGCCTTCTTAAAAATATGAGATAGACGAGAAAACATGCATAAGACATAATATCTCTACAGATGTAAAAATGAGTTGTAAAAATGAATCTGATTTATAACTACAGTATCCAGAAATGCATTAGTTACTTTCCTTGAGCTGTGACAAGTCTAACATAACTTTTCACTCTCTCAACCTGGGTCCCTCACTGAACCTAGAGCTGCCCAATCTGGTAGTCTAGCTGATCTCCCTGTTCTGAGAGTTACCTGTTGTTGTTCAAGCCTGCTAGGATTTCAAGTGGGTCACTGTGCTTGTCTGGCTGGTCCAGATCTGAACTCAAGTACTTTATCCACTGAGCTAGCTCATCAGATCTCATAGGGAATGATTGAATTCTTTCACCATGCTGGTCATTCTTGGACCTAACTGAGCAGCAAAGGGGACAATTTAGGCTATCTGCAGATAACTTTGTTCCGTGACCTACATGGCAGTGTTTAAATATGGAAATATTTCTGCTGTCATTAGAGCTTCTAAAGACTGTGTAACCTAATCTGGTGGGTAGATGAACCTGACCCTTGCTCTGCACTTCTATTTTCCTAAGTATAAAGTGTGTCCTTATGCCTAGTCCAGTTTAATGCCATCTTACTTGGCTTGTGATTTATTTTGTGACCTTTGTTGACCCTGATTCTATTATGTTTCCCTGGACCATCACTTAAAGTTGGCTATATAAAATCACGGATCAATAGGTGGCTGGAGAGATGGCTCAGCAGCAATGCACATTTGCTGTTCTTGCAGAGGACTGGAGTTTTCTTTCCAACATCCATGTTAGGTGGTTTCTACCCACCTGCTCGGGCTACTGAGGCACCCCTCTGTCACCCATACACTATGCACACAGACATGCATGTCTATACATGAGTAGACATTAAATCTTTTTTTAAACACAAGGGGCTTTGCTTGATTTGAGACTGTAAAGGAACACATCCCCAATATCCCTTGTTGCCTCCCGAGAGGCAGCATGGACTTCTAGCCTCAGTGGACTCGTTTCCCATCTCTGAACGCTCAGCATAGCAGATTGCTAGATTTACACTTTTCAAGCATTTTCCTCTCTTTGTTTTCTGCCAAATACAATGTCATCAAATTGTGTTTTATAACAGAAAATCTATCAGTGGTCTGGAGAATACTTTGCTAGATAAAGAAATTCTCACTAAAAAAAACCATAAAATCAGTGGAGAACACATTCCGGTTTTCACTACATATTAGCATGGGACGTTACGGTTGCCACAGCACAGTAGATTCATTGTCTAAGGAGCACAGTGTCATTTGGCAGTGTGGGCCACTTCCCTAACCTTCATGCATGCTGCTTAGTCATCATGTAAAATTGAAGAAGTGGAAGGCCACCTAGTTGAAGCTTTAACTTTGGTTATATCCATCTACTTCACACACACCAATAAAACAAGTAGATGTGAGATTAAGCACTCAGAATGGTAACTAAGTTCAAAGGGAAAACCAAGAATACTGGTTTTAATAATGAGTGTTAAAATCACTTGTTATCTAAAAGAAACACCTTTAAATGTAAAAGGAAAGAAAAGTTAAAACCAAAACCGAGAAAAAGCAAGATGGCTCAGAGGCTAAGGACACTTGCTACAAAGACTGATAACTTGAGTTGGATACCCAGAATTCTCATGATACAAAGACAGCACTGACTCCCACAAGCTGTGCTCTGATATCTCAGACTCCTTGCTCTCCTCCTCTTTGAGGCCACTCATGTCACACTGTCAGAAAGACATTCCCTGATCTGAGAATACAAAGTCAAATGCAATGGAATACACTCCTGTACCTTTTTTAATGTTCTTTGTAGATTCCCCTCTAGAGGAACCTTCCTGTCTGTTTGAGCTCCTCATTGTACTTCATCTATGGCAGCTTTGTAGTAAGGCTTGTTCAATGTTATATTCTCAGAACCTACAAGACTTTAAGATATATGCAATGTTTAATGAGGAAAGGGGCAGGCATCCCACCTTTTCCAGCTAGCAGTTAATAATCCACATCTAAATTAATGCTGTATGCATATTGCTTAGACACTAAGGTAAAGTCTAGAACTAAAATTGTATGTGTTGAAACTTGGCTTTTTTTTTTTTTTTTTTTTTATGAAGGGCTAGGAGGTGGGCATATCTCTTTTATCCTTACTTTTTGCTGTTGGATCAGCTGCCATTTTTATGGTTTTAGGCTTAAAACTCAAAATAATTTAACAAGTCAAAAATAGAGAAAGTGTGTCCTGAGTTAGAATATTATGAGCAAATACTCTTGGTCAGTCTTCTGTGTCTGGCTGAATACCTGGGTTTGTTTGTTTGTTCATTCATTCAGTTGGTTGGTTGGGGCTTTTGTTGTTGTAATTTTTGTTTGTTTGGTTAGTTGGTTGGTAGTTTTGGTTTTTTGTTTTTGTTTTTGTTTTTGCTAGATGCAGTGCCGCAGAGATTTTTAAAATGCTGAGGTCCTCTCTAACCACACTAACCCTGATACTCCAGTACAATTTGTCTGACCCCAAGATAAAATCTCTGTATTGGCTACAGTGGAATTAATGCAGGAGCATTCCAGAGAATTTCCCCTGGACGGCCAGCTGAGGTTCAAAAAGTTACTGAAGACTTTAAGGCTGGTGAGAAAAAATTGAAAAATAAATCGAGGTGCTCTAGGTCCTAGGATCTACACATCACAGAGGCATCCGTGGACAGCTCAACACTCCAAGAACACCCAGTGTTGTCAGCACCTAGGTGTAAAAATAAAATAACCTTAATATTCTCATGTGAAAAATGCACGAATGTGTCTTCAGTAAAGTAGTCCAGAACTTTCCAACATATAGGTCATCACCTAGCAGACCCTATTTCAGTTCAATTCTGTCCACACACACAAAAGGAAAACCAAAATAAACAAAGAAGACAACAACTGCGTGTTTTATTTGGCCTCATGCTAAAGGTGGCATGTATGTAGGCTTAAATAGTGTATTGCGTTTTTCTTTACCATCTGTGTGCCTTTGATGAGTTGTTTTACAATGTGGGACAAGACTGGACTATAGGTCAAGGTCCAATAGGACAGAAATCAATACTAACAGATACAACTGATTATTTTCTTCAAAGGACATATATTGTATTATCTCACAACCCCAAAGAATCTGGTTACTTTTTCAATAATGCACATGGGCATCCTCTGTCCAAAGGCATTAGAGGGCAATTCCCACACTGGGGTTCAGTTTGCTGATCAAGGAATGGGAGACAAACAAACTATATCAACTGGCCCACTCTCAAAGGCCACTGATGTTCCTCTCAGATAGTCAGCAAGGAGTACTGGTCTACCTTTGAGCATCTCTCCCCAACTTCTACTAGCTCTTGGACCATCATTTCAGCTGGGTCTTGATGATTTGATCAATTTCTCTATAAAAATTGACTTCTCAAATCCCATTATTCCATTCTGCTCTCTTCAGCGTACAGCACTGCTGGTTCTCATTCAATGAATTTGTTCTCCTGTGTTTGTTTTCTTCATTGACTTTGCTCTCTCTCGACTCAGGATTAGACACCATTCACCATTCGCTTCCATTTTCAGCAGGGCCGTGTATGTACACACACACACACACACACACACACACACACACACACACACAGTGGGGAGAGCATGTTGTCAAAAGCAAAAATGTTTGTAAAAGAGCAGAGTCAGACCTCACAGTCAAAAAGAAAACAAAAAGCTTATAACAACAACAACAACTACTACTTCTACTACTACTACTATTACTACTACTACTACTACAACTCAGAGCAAATGAATGGCCATTAAGCCCCCTGTTGGATAACTAAGGCAAGCCCATCAATTCAATGGCTTTGGAACACTAAGGGTGTCATCAGTGCTTAGAGGTACAGACAGACACAGATGGAGCAGAGAAGCTCAAGCCCACAAATGATAGTGATGCCATTTAACTTCAGGTCCATAGGCACAAGTACTTCCTGCAAAGACACAAAGTGACCAACTGACCCAAAATTGGTTTCCAAGGACAAACACTGGTAGTCTTCTGCTGTTGTGTGAGCCCTGTAGCAGACAGAGGCCTGAGGCTGGTCCAGTATCTTTTCCTAAAGATGTTTGTTTGTTTGCTTGTTTGCTTGTTTGCTTGTTTTAATCATGTAGAGAAGTGGTTCTTAATCTGTAGATTGTGATCTCTTTGAGTATCGAATGACCCCTTCACAGAGATCATATATCATAAATCCTGCTCATCAGATATTTACATTTCGATTCATAACAGTAGCAAAATTACAGTTAGGAAGTAGCAACGGTTAATTTTATGGTTGGGGGTTTCCACAACATGAGGAATTGTATCAAGGTATCACAGCATTACGAAGATTGAGAACCATTGATCTAGAGAGACCTGTGCCTTGCTTACTCTATAGAGGACTGTTTGCTGTGTCAATCAAGGACAAGGTAGATTCATGCAGAGATACCAGAATGGAAGCTGTCACCAGACCTGCTAAGTACACAATTGGCTGTAGGATGCTGATAGTTGTGTCACATCTTTCAAATAGCATCCCCATTTCTCCTTCATGTTACCTCTCTCATTTCATCCCATATACTCTGTTTAAGAGACAAACAGAGTCACAAGAATGTTATAGGACTTGTCCTAGGTAACAGGCATGATGTGGCAGAGCCAGAACCCCTTGGTCTATGGTTCTGTTAACCTCTTTCCTTGTATCACCTTGAAGCCACCTTTCCAGGGGGAGTATTTATTTGTTGTATGGGAATCTTGTATAAGCTTTGTCAGTGTTATTGTTCTATTCTGAAATGTTCTCCATAGGTTCATGTTTGGGACATGGAGTCCCTAGTAATATTGTCTCATGGCTAAGGGGTGCTGTTTGGGAAGGCTGTGAAATCTTTAAGAGGTAAGGTCTGGATGCCAGGGGCAGGCACTAGAGGCTGGTGCAGCAGCGTATGACATTTTCTGTCACTCGTTTCTACTTCCATGAATTCCACACATACCTTCCCTGCTATGATTGATGTGAAGCATGAAGCAGAATGTATCTTTTTTTTCCCTAAAGTTGTTCCTGTCGGGTATTTTATCACAGTAATGAGAAAAATAACTAATCCAGGCAGCTTGCTTTGTTTACAGAAATATCAATATTTATTCAAACCCATCTGAAAATTTTAATAAAGACTCATTTTTTAGGTGATTTACCCTCCCCTTTCCAATGACTTTTGCTGCATGTATTGGTATTTGGCCAGAAAAAAAGTATTACTTGGAATTAGCACTTATTATATATCAATCAAACACTGAGCTATATTTAAACATGAGTCATTCATGCCTGGATCAATTAGAGATAAAATGTTTTAAATGGATGCATTATCATCTCTCAGAAGACTAGACATCCTCATAGGCTTTCCTGACCCCAAGTAATGATCTCCTATAAATCCTCAGAGGGGAGGAAGCCAACTGGAGATCTCAGAGCTGACGTGAGAACAAAGATGAAAATCTGTTCAACAATGTGGGCTATGGAGTCACATAGGTGTGATGGAAGGTGAGAAGCTTCAGATCTGGGGCTGTCATGCCCCTCAGGGTGACAGTGTGGACCCTGGAGAACCATGCATTTGACAAAGTGTGAGAGGCTGCAGACTTGGTCCTGTAATGACCCTCAAGGTGATATCTAATCTCCCAGAGCACTAACATAGCACTTGAGAAAGGAATTGCTTGGAGGATCAACTTGTATAAACCCAGAGATACTTCTTATGGAAAATCTAGAAAATCAATGGTGCATGTGTATGTGCTAGTGTGCATGTGCACTGCATACATGCCCAGCTCATGTGAGGTCAGAGGGGAAGCTCAGGTGTCAGTCATCAGGCACATTAGCATTTTGTTGCTGTTGTTGTGGGGACAAGTTCTTCCTTTAGCCTGGAACTTTTGTCAGAGAACAGACTGCCTGACCATCAGCTTTCAGGAATTCACCTGTCTCTGCCTCCTGTTTATCAATCAATGCTGGAATTTCTGATGCCTGCCAATGCCCTTGGACTTGCACGTTGATTCTAGAGACCCAAATACCAGTGTTCCTATGTACTAGACAAGTGCTTTACTCCATTGAGTAGCACCTTGATCCAAAGAAATACTTCTTCATTTGAGCCCTCACCCACCACCCATAAGTATACACCACACTCAGTGATAAGGTTCTCTCGTCTCACCACAGGGACACTATGATAAGCAACTCCTCTCCCAGGGGCTTGACTACACCCACTTTCCTTTTGAGAACTATGAGACTTTGACAGCAAGTCACTTAACTCTGTCCAGCAGCAGCTGTGTGGGCTTTGCATAATTAATTATTTATACCAAGGCAGACACAGTAATTAACATCCAGATGAATATGATATTCTGATCAGAAACACTTTGCATTTCAGCCATCCCTCAAGCAAGTAACTGTCAAAACCGGACTGTTTGACAGAGTGGGGCCTGCCAAGCCCCTCGCAGACATCTGCTCTGTAACAAAAAGAACAGATTCCCCGAGCAGAGTGTACACACTGATTTCAGTAGGCAAGGAATAGCTCTGATTGCCTTCTCAAAAAAGCTGGTCGATTCTGTCTGCTTCCAAGCACATCTCTCAGCATCTCCCAGAAGGACTGAATTTTAAACGGGAAAAATCTATGTTGCTGTGAATGCCAGCCCTGCAAGTGTAGTAGTCAGATGCAAGACCCTGCTCGGTTACTCTTCAGATGTGTGAACGGACGTGTCAGGAAATTACTTTCCACCTCACCACTGCTAGAGAGCCAATCGTGTATGACAATCATTCTTAACAACCAAGCAGTTATTCGACACCACATTTTCCTACCATTTGTATTGAAAATGGAAACTCATCAAGCATAGGAAAAGCTGAGGATTTTCTGGAAATGGTGGAGAACCACCCCCTATGAGCGGCTTCCTCATGCTCTGCATCCTAATGCATGCCCCACCCCATCACAGGGGCAATGGAGGCAGGGCTTCTTCCTAGACACAGTTGGATGGGATCCTCCACAGCCATTTCTCAATTCAAAGCACAGTGGCTATTGCCAAGAAATATAATTACTGCGCTGGACCTGCGATTGTGACCAAGACGGGTTAGGTTATTTATAATCCAACTCATTATTCCGATGTCAGTCAGCAAATATGGATGAAGAATCAAAGGGTGAAAATATCTGTCCTGGCACTGCCCTAATGGACTGCTTTTACTGAAGTGGATCTCTCCACCCACAGTTTTCTTATCCACAAAAAAAATAAAAATAAAAATAAATAAATAAGATAAAAATAAAAATGCATAATTAAATAAACAAATAAAACTAAATAATCAAGGAACAGTTGTTTGCCCATATTATAAGTAATGTTTCTAAAACCTTCATGAAATGCCTGTTATATTAACGGACAATGAAGAGAAAGAGGCCCAACTCCAAAAGGACATATTTCGTTTCGTAGAGATACTAAAACTTTTCTCTCTGGTTTCTGAGCCACTTGTAGTTCTTAGATATAGCTAATAACAATGCAAAATTTTGTGTAAATAAGTTTTAGCATACCACATATCATATATGAATTTTATATAAACATAAGGCCCACCCAATGTTGAAGAAGTGTTTGCATATAAGTTATTCCTTATATCTCTGGAATTCAGAATTGCTTGTCTGTATTCAACTTGGAGTCATTTATTGTGAAGGGCTTGGAAAAAAATACCACCTGGCAATGCATGGGACAGTTCTGTGATTACCTTCCCCAGGCAGAATGAACAGGTATCTTGTCCTTACATAAACACTTATTTATAAATCCCTCAGGTCACTTGTTTCGCATAAGGCCTTCCTCTACTTATGTTGTTCCAGTTGATGCTGGAGGTCAAGATGGCGTTACGGTGGGAGAAAGCAATGATGGGGCTAAGATGAACCAGAGAGGTATTTCAAAAGTTATCAGAACCAGGTATACCTCTGTTTTGAATTATATTATTTAAGCACTAGTTAGTATGAATGTTAATGAAGAAATGTGTATAGGTGATTGAATATGTGAAAACCCAGCTATTCTTAAACACTAAAGGGTCAGGAGCACACCCTGATTTTCCTTCTATCTCAAGATCAATTAAGACCAAATAAGCTCAGAAACTGATATAAACAGGAGAACCACTAATTCAAATTTTATCAAATCAAGATTTTATTAAGAGCTAATGAGACACAGCTTTCTTTTAGAAAGATATATGGGTTACAGATGAGGAGACTTTATTTCAAGGAATGCATATGGAATATTTGTAAATACGTATTGCCAAAGCAGCAGAGGTCCCCCTACACAAACAGACATACCATTTGAGCCCATTAGTATTGATAGTGGATTAGGATCAAGATGTAATGAGATATACACTGTGGGGTAACAAAAGTGTCACAAAGAATGTTGCTAAATAAGACCTCTGAGAGGAGCCTTCCGCTGGAGAAACGATTGATTTTCCAGGTTCAGTGTCTGAAGACCTTGTGTGCAGGATGGTCATGAGTCATTTCAGAGAAAGACAAAGCATAAGCTACTCCTGAGGTACAGGCAAGGTGTCTCAGCGTCAATCACACAGCGTGTCTGTATGACTGTGTGTCACGCTTGGCTTGGGCAAGGGACACAGGCTGATGAAATGGCTTCTGAAGAGGTGTCATGCAGAACAATAGGAGAACAGGTCTAGGTAATTCTCAGCCCCACTTCTACTGATCTTGGTAGCCAGTGGTGGTAGAAAGAAGGAAGGAGGTACACGAGTGACCTCCTGCTGACTCAGCCTTGACAAACACCCACAGATGAGTTCTTCTTTATAGTCGTCCATTTTTTTTTCTTCTGTAAAATGAAGCCATGTGTGAAAGTTTCCATGGTTCTTTCACCCTCAGAGTTTTAAACTTTTCATTTAGGTATGGAATCCCCATATGGTTTTATCATTCTATTTCTGAGTGTGGATCCAAGTGATAACCTCGGGAACAAGATTAAAGAGTCCTGAATGAAAATACTCCTGCATGAACAGGCAATTGTTAGCCAATAATGAGGCTCAAGGAAAGAGAGCCATGGGTGGAATGACACCAGTGCTCTAGCAAGCCTCGTGCTGGGAAACAATGGAGAAGGTATGGCATTTGATAGATCCTTTTCCCCCTGAGTCGGTGTGGTATGTCCCAAGTATTAGAGACGAAGCCTACCTGGTCTCTGGTTCTTCTTTCTGTTCCCCTTCTGAAAGGAGCTTTTGTTTTTGCATTTTGTACATAGATAGTCACTCTCGTCAAGTTCTTTCCCTAAACTCTAGCTCGCAGATATTTGTTCTAGAATCTCCTGCCAGACTGCTAAGAAAAGAGGCCAGTGACAGACAGACATCGCTGTCTCTCCTAGCCACAGAGACACTGGAATAAAGCTTTCTGTCCTGTCCTGTTGACATCTCAAGCACTTTGCAGCCCAGGGTAGAGACAAAGGAAGATTATGGGAAGATGAGACTAGAGAGATTATCCCTACAGTTTCTCTCTCTTACTGGCTGTGTGACCTAGCGGCCAGAACTTTTCTTTGCCATGCTTCCTGCAACATGGAAATAAGTAAGCCCTCACACTTCACTCACAGGTTGATAAAAATAATTTACAAAGTCAACTCTTGGCTATTTTTTGCCTCCAAATTTTTGCATCAAAGACTTTTTGCTCACCTTGTACTAGGTTAGAATTAAGTCCATATCAAGGACACTAAGATCCGGACAAAGTTGAAGAATGAACTGAAAATACAAACTTAGTTCCTTTGCCCTTTCAGCCTCTCTGCTCCTATACATTTAACACTTCTGTGAATATATCTCCTTTATATCTAAATTGTCAGTAATGCAGGTATCCATACTCCACAAGGTCATTGCCATTTTTCTCCTAAACTCAAACCGTGGCTTGGAGAAACCAATGAACAAACGCAAGAGGGCCCCTGCTGACTCAGCAATACTGTCCCTGCTTGGTGCTCATCACCATTATGGCAAATCACTCCCCTCAGTGGGTCATCTTCATCAATCGATCCCCACCCACCCCCTTGGGACTAGAGGAAACACTTTAGTCATATACTGCCAATAAAGTATAAGGTACTGAGCTGCGGTCACTAAAAATAACATTCAGATGTGTTCTTTTTGGCACGACATTTTTGATAGAGTTCTTTGAGAACCCTCTGATGAAGTGGACAGCCACCGCAAGGCACACAGGACGCATGGCAACCAAAGCGATAACTTGGCAGGAGTGGAAGAGTTAGGGATTTCTGAGCCTTGCCTGGCATCTTCGCAAAGCACTGCTTTCCCTGCTAATTTAGGAGTATAATCTAGTGCGCACACTTCTGAGACTAAAACCTGTGACTTGAGAGCCACGTGACTAATCCTCTCACATGCAAATAAACACATGTGCAGGGGATAGATCTGCATCTCGCAGCCCAGCCAGCTTGTCTGGGGGTTGCTTGGATGTATCATAGGCTGGTTTGCTATCTCTGCTGGGAAAGCCTTCTGTGCACTGAGTCTTCGATCCACTGGAGCAAAATTACGGGCCAAGTGCTCATCGCCAGCCTCTGACATGGCAACCCTTGGGGTTGGGGCTTCAGTGTGAATTGGTTGGGCAATTTTAACAATGTCATCTTGGGAATAAAGGAAAAAAGGGGCTATTGCTAGTAACTTTAAGTACTTATCTGGTTGGATGGGAAAATGATTCAGGAAAGTACAAACTTAGATGCTAACGAACTTACAGTGCCGTTTTGACTGAGTATACTGGGCCATCAGTAGCTCGCACACCTGCTAGAAGTGAATATATGTGCTCCTTGAGTTCTTTCATTATTGGGGAGACACCCTGAGGCATGTCTCCCTCTCTTCCCAGTTCTTGTGATACGCTGAGAGGACCAGATACTCATACATCTCTTTACACACAGGATGACAGATTTCAAATGCACTAAGTGGATAAGCCAATTTGGACTGTATCATAACTGAACTGATTTGGTGCGAGCCACCAGTATCTTTAATATCTAAACCTGAACTAGAGTGTGAAGTTGTCTTCTAGCCTTATAGAAGACAGAGGCTTTGTTATCATGAAACAGGAAACGAGTTGGAGAATTACAGACACAAAGAGAGAGCAGGAGCTAATCACAGGTGGGATTAAGAAAGAACTGTATCCGTATTGATCACTAATTGCTTCCAACAGGCAAACAGAGCAATGCAATGCAAATGTTTGTATGAGTGGCACTCCATTTAATGCCTTATCAGTTAGGAGGAGAGAGTGACATGCAGTTGAACAGCTTGTTCAACATCTAATCATTACTAAGCAGATACTTTACAGTGATTCTACATCTACTTAGCTTAGAGGCGAAATGCGTTCCATCCACTGACTAGCTCGCATGGAAGACATTAGGTAAAGCAGGCATTCTGTCTTTGTTTACAGGCAAGCATTTTCTAAGGACTTACTGTGTGCCAAGCACTATCCAGTGTGACACGATTATTCTATGTAGGTATGATCCTGGTTTGACAACCCCTTAGTTATAAACTACTAACCTTGGGGTTCTTGAGTAGAACATTGATTTTAAAAAATATATTGTATTAAAATGTATAATAAATACATATATTGTATATTTTTATTACATTAATTTTTTTAGTTTTGGTGTGTGCAGGTACATATTTCCACTGTGGTCCACCTCTCTCTCTCTTGAGCTTACTGCTCTGGAAATGGGTTGCTCGTTGATCCTGGACCTTCCCTTTCAATTAGGCTGGCCACTCAGCAAGCCGCAGAAATGTTCCTGTCTCCACCTACCTCAGAGCTAGTCTCACAGGTGTGTATGACCACGCCTGACTTCTACTCGTGTTTGTATAGCAGGGAATTTACCCATTAAGCCACCTCACCAGTCCCATGATTAATGTTTTTTTTAAAAAACTCTTTGATCATATTTTTATTTTAAATATATTTCTATCCATCACTATTGAGCTGCATGCCTGACTCACCGGAGTACCCCTCAGGGAAGTCTGAATGCAATCTGAGGTGGGGGTCCCCATGAAACAAATGCTGTGGTTCTCAATCTCCCGCATACACAGACCACTGGGGAATGCGAGGAAGGCATGGCTGAGCAGGCCGGAGCGGAGTAGGATCTGGCTGTGAGTCAGTGCCAAAAGCATGGAGGGGCTGGAAGAGAGGCCTTCTCCCAGAGATTTAGTCAGCTCTTCACAACGAAGGCCTCCCCATGCAGTGATTGATCCTTGATGAAGACAGTCCTCGCTTGTCCAAACTGCTTTATTCAGGATGGATGTAAATGACTATGTCTTCCTCAGGGTGAACAAGGGCTTAAACCTTTCGCAGGAAGGGATTCTCAAGAAGGGATGCTCATTGGATAAATACTCTCAGCCTACCTAGATATCTCATTAGCATGGAGTACTCTGGGTTTTTATGCTACCTGTGACTAGGTGTTGTGGTTTTCTTAGTGGGGTGTCATGGTTACGGGTTCCAGGACAGGCCTGGGAGCTGGTTCCAACACCTGCCTTTCTCAATTCTGAGAATTCCCGGGGTTTTTGAACCTGCTTCAGCTTTAGCAGGTCTGTGTGGTAACATGGTCCGTTTGCCTCACACATCACCTCAAAATCAAAATGTTGTGGGAATTGCAAACATAGGATGCAAGAAACTCTGAGGTGCTAAAGAGTATCTCAGTTTGTCCAACTAGAATATTCTAGAGTCTAACCTAGGAGTGAACATGTGTCTTCGTTCTATGTATGCTTTAACAGGGTGATATGTGCAGAGTACAATATTGGCCTATAACCTCTAAGTCAGAATTTCACAAATGATCTAATGTCAGCCATCTAAGGAGCTTTTAAAAATACACTGTTTTATTGTTTATTTGTTTGTAACAAGGTCCTGTATGAAGCGCAAGCTGGCCTCAAACTTGTGATTGATTCTCTTGCCTCAGCCCTCAGGGTACCTGCAGGTGTGCATCATACCTAGCATAAGAGAATACATTTTTAATAATGGCCCACCTTCACAGTCAGCCTAATCTAAAAACATAGGAAACATATTTGAGTACCTTCAAATATCACCTTATAGCCAAGCACCTTTGAGAGCCACTACTTTGCAGGATCTCTATGTATCGGTTGTCACAGAGGGATCATCTCAACCAGCACCAGTGACTAACACCATTCAAAGGACATTCATAGGACAAGAAGAGATGTGAAGTTCTAAACAGAAGAGTCCTGAGAAGTACAGGCTGTGGTCATCAAATTGCTAATTAGAAAGATGAAGTGCCGAGCTATAGGGGGCACATGGAGGTATTGACCCTGTCAGCTGGGATCTGTAGTCTCATTTGCATGACACGTTAGTGTAAGTAGCCAGCATGATGGCTGTGTTGGAATGTTGCATAGGTACAGTGGATTTGCTTTTGAATATCAATGGATGTACCTCACAGAGCTGATGAGAAGAAAGAAATTTCAGCCATCTCTCATACATTCACTTCTATGAACTTCTAATATTCTTCCTAAAATTGTACTACAGAGATTTGGGGTGGTTTTTCTTGGGGGGGGAGGGTTATATATACTACCATTACAGTACTATTTTTAAATTATAATTTGATGTTACTCCCTGGCTCCTGGCAAATAAAATGTCAGCTGATATAATTAAGTTTGGGTCTGTTGCTACCCAACGAGTATTCAAATCTTCTAAGTTGTTACATGGCCTAGTCTCCCAGAAGCCATGTTTCCCAGAATTTAAAGATAAGTGTTATTGGGCATGTACACAGAAACAGTGATATCAACAAAGTAATAAGAAAACAGGGGTGGAGGGGTACACCATTCAAATATCTAAAAGAAAGATATTTAATCAATAAATTGTGGTATGTTTCTAAGACAAATTCTTACACAAAGTGGAAAAAAACAACTAAAGGTATACACAACAAAATACTGACTTTTGAATCCTAATATTGGATACAAAATACAAGCTAAGGGATAACTCATGCAACACTATTTTATAGTGTTCTAAAGATTATTTATTCTAAGATATTTTTAAATAAAATAAGAATATAGAAGACAGGAATGGCTAACACAATGTCGAGTCTTATCTATATTTGCAAACAAAACAGTGAGTAGAGCATGTGGAGGCCTCTTATACAGGGGTGCTCTTCTATTGCTTAGCTTGGCTGCTATGATCGGGAGCTTCTGTTTATTGATGTACCTTATTAATATGAATACATGTGTTAAAATACCCCTTTAAAGTCATTATCTATGTTAATGAAAGTCAAAGAATAAAAATTTCCTTCAAGCGCCAACAGGTCACAGTAAATGTCTAGGCACACCATAGTCAATGAAATAAGTCATAGTGTAAACATAACTATGTTCATATGATCAGGACAAATATCATGGTTTTTGCTGAGGCAGTACAAAAGTGGTCATGATCATAGATAGATGAAGGAATTTATCTGTTCACATTCATCCCTCTTAACGTAATTAAATGCATGCTTGCTCCTAGAAACTGAGCCTTCTCTCACACTTTCAGCAACACGAAGCAGAGCTAGGAATCTGAATGTTCTTATTAAATGAACAGATAGCAATACAATTATATTTTTATTATACATATTTAACTAAACATATTCTAGTTAACAACAAGCATATTTAGTTGTACATTGATGCCTTTATGTAACTTTTAGGTATTTATTGGTCACTGGCTTGACTCACATCATCTCATTAGGGATGGAGATCCATACAGAAGAAATGCCTTTACATGCAAATGTCCACATCAAGTAAAGAAGCTGATGGCTATTGATACCCAATGGTCCAGTGGGGCTTCTGGCTAGGAAGAAAATGCACCCGAGAAAGGCCATAGATACAACAGATTGGTTTCTGGGCCAGGGAAAGAAACTATATACCCTCAAGGAAGGAGTCTTGTAAGTGAAGGAAGAAGAGGAAGACTGTCCTGGAGTAAAGCTACAAGCAGTGATTCTGCATTTTAAACATAAAGACTGAACATAGAGTGAATGTAGACTAGTAAACTGGTGAACAAACCAGAGAATGACTCTAGAAAGGCTAAGTAAAGAGATAGCTAAACTGTCATCGTGTGTGTGTGTGTGTGTGTGTGTGTGTGTGTGTGTGTGTTGTGTTGTGTGTGTGTTGTTTAAGGTGATTAGGTTTTAATGCATCCCACTATCCCACTGATGGGAGGTAGAGTCCAGAAAAAAAAATGATGTCATGACACGAGTTTACAGAAAGCTGTGATCATAGACAGATGATCACAGAAGAAAAAAGAAGTAAGACATAGGAACCATTATCATAAGAGGAAGTGGGTGTCTTGGTTAGTTTTATTGCCAAGTAAACATAACCTAGACCTAGAATCAACCAGAAAGAGGGAATTTCAGTTGGAAAATTGCCTTGATCATATTGGCATATGAGCATGTCTATGGGAGATTGTCTCAATTGGTGATTGATATGAGAGAGCCCTCCACACTGGGTGGCACCATCCATAGGCAGGTGGTCCTGAGCAGTATGAGAAAGTCAGTTGAGCAAGAGCATGTGAGTGAGCCAACAAACACTCTTCCTCCATTATTTCCTTCACAGATTCCTCTTTGAATTTCTAACTTGAATCCCCTCAGTGTTGGACTATGATATAGAAGTGTAAGCCAAATAAAACCTTTTCTATCCATGTTTCTTTGGGACATGATACTCATCACAACAATGATTAAAAAAATAGAAGTTGGATTCAGACTTCATGAAAAGTGAATTCACATGTCATAAAGGAATGGACACATTAAATCATATGTACCAGCTGATGCTGCAAGGAATCCCTCACACCTGAATAACCCACGTGTACAGGCCAATAGGTAATGGTGCTAGGCTAATCCACCCAGATATATACACACCAACAGAACCCCAAGACAGAGGAAGTTCATCATGAGGTTCTGAGGAAGCATACCATGGATAGAAGATGTACAGAGAACACACCCAGGAACCTGGATAGAAGGAGAAAATGACCTCCCATTAAATTCTACAGGGAGTACTAGATGTAAGGTAGCCTCGTGGAATCTTCATGCTTGAGGATAAGGCATAGAGCTCAGAGTCCTGTCATATAACTCCCATACTGCTTCTGTGGAGAATGCATGGAAATGTTTTCTTCCCAGTGAAATTGGCTGTTCTGTCATGTAGTGTGGTGATTTGAATACTTGACCCAGGAAGGAAGTGGCACTATAAGGAATCATGGCTGTTTTGGAGGAAGTGTGTCACTTTGGGGGGGTGAGCTTTGAGACTCTTGAGACCTAGCCTTGAACACAGTCTTCTTCTGCCTGCCTTTGGTTGAAGATGGAGAACTCTCAGCAACTCTTGTGCCATGCCTGCCTGGACATTGCCATGTGCCTGCTTTGATGATAATGGACTGGATCTCTGAACCTGTAATACAGACCTAGTTAAATGCTGTCCTTTATGAGAGTTGCCTTAGGCATGGTGCTTCTTCACAGCGATGAAACCCTAAGTAAGAAAGACATTAAAGACAGAGTCAGGACATAGAAATTCCAATTGAAAGATGAGATTAGATAATGAACAACATCTTCTTGAATGCATGTGCTTTGGGCAATAGTAGAAAAAAGTAACATTAAACTACCAGAGAGTTCAAAAGATGATCAAGCTGGAGAAGAAATATATGAAATAAAGATATCTAAAGAATGTAACTATTCAGACTTCACCTCTCTGAGGAAGGCAAAGAACAAAACACCAAGGAGGAAAACTCATTAAATTGCTTAATAACACCAGAAGGAAAATGTAAAGGCCATAAAACCTTCTGGATTCGAAGCTGGTATATACAGAGACAATTTAGAAGCCAATGACCTAGGAACTTAACCAATACCAACCCTAGAAGTCAGCCCTTCCTTCAAAAGTCTTGAAAAGATGTGAGTGGAGATTTATGTTTTCATGTCCATCCAGAATATTCAACATTAAAATTAAAAGGTCTTCCAGTTGATGTTAATAGTCAACTTGATAAACTCTAGAATCAATCACCTAGGAGACAAATATTTGGGAAGACTTGTGAGAGGGCATGTAGATTAACATTAGCCTTTGACAATGTCTGAAAAGATTGTCTTGATCATGTTAGTTGACGTGGAAAGATCCATCTTTATGAAAGAGGGACCATGCCCTGGGTGAAGATTATGGATTATATAAAATAAAGAAAAAGAGATGGGTAGCAGTATTCATCCCCCAATGCTCCCTGACTGTGTATGTGCTGTGACCTGCTGGTTCAAGCTCCTCACAATGACTTTCCCAACATGATGGACTGTGTCCTTAAACTGTGACTCAGTATATGCCCCTTTTCCCTCAAGTCACACTTGTCTAGGTATTTTATCACAGCAACATGAAAAAAAGTTGAGACAAATGGAGACTTTTTCAGATCCACATTTGCTCAAGAACTTACATATTATACTGATGTATTCCATGAAAATGAGAGAATAAACAACGAAAGCCGCAAGGAGTAGGAAGTATAGATACAGCCTAAAGGGCATGTTGGAAACCTGGGATGGAAATAAGGAAAGTTTTCAAGCCTAGCAGATCTATGCTGTGGAAAGTTACTGGGTCTTAATAAGACAAGTGGTTCCTTTGGTACATTTGTACAAAAGACAAGGGAAATTGTTTTTCTAAGACTGAATTTGTAGGTAAATTAAATAGTAACTGTCCCAAAAAAAATCTAAGCAAAAAATCCAACTCAATAAATGAGAGTATTATGGACCTCTAGGGAAGGACAACTCCTATGTAAGAAGCAGAAAATACTATGAAGGCCTCCAGTGGTGTTCCCAGATAAAATACTGTGTTAACTATTGGTTTAACAAATATATTAGCTTAAGAAAATGGGATAGAAGTGTAAAACCCTCAACCAGTATAAGGGGAGGCTGCTAGTGTTGCAATCCTGTATGTCCTACAAAGGACTTGGCCAGGAGGGTGACACTACTGGAAGAACTAGCAAATGGCACTAAGGGAGATTTGCCTGTGAAAGAAATTTGTGCTGCAGTCTGTGGGGAAGTGGTTTTGACCCCATTCCCACCCCACTATTCACACCCACAATGACATTCTGTCTCAGAACTGTGAATGATAGTTATGTGTTATATCTCCCACTTTTATCATAACAATGGAAGGTTAAGTCAATCAATACAAACGGAACCTTGATCCTGCTGAAAAGCAAGGACAGACAGCTCTAGGATGGCCAAAGATCTTTCCATTTACTATAAACCAGTATACCACTGTATGTGCACGTGTGTGTGTGTGTGTGTGTGTGTGTGTGTGTGTGTGTGTGTGTGTGTGTTTGACATAGTTACAAGCTGAGACACTTGAGTCTATGGATATTATTTTTAAAAACTGGAATGATTAAAAAGAGTAGAAGACATGATTAGGGATACTCTCCAAAAAAAATTATATCCACGGCTTAATCACTAAAACTTGTAACTATTACCCCATATGGCACAGAATTAGGATTAGTTTAGGATCTAGAGGCATTTATCATGTGCTGTTTGGGTGGGCTCCAAACACATTACACATGTCCTATAAGGAGTAGGGAAAAAAGTGTTCAGAAAGATGCACAGATGGCCATGGGAAGACCCAGAAGGCCCATACCATCAGAGGAAAGAAATGAAGAGTGTTGTTGATTTTAGGAGTGGCAGCGAGTGAGTTCCACAATTTCTTGAGAGTTAGTGCAGGCTGAACCTGCACTTCAATTTTGACTTCTGTTCTTTCAAACTCAATAATCATAAAATATACCTCATTTTCAGTCATTCTCTTAGAAAATGCCCTACATTATATTTTATTACAAAAGGGAAATCTTTAAAGCACTTCCTCTCGAGGCCTCAACCAACAGGTGTCAAGATATCCATGGGCCAACCTTGAATTAAGACTTTCAGGTGTTAATCACGTATCTCAGTTGATAGCCTGGTCACCGAGCATGCATGAAGCTCTCCCCCGTGCCACATCAAACAAGACATGGTGGCAAATGCCTGTAACTCTAGCACCCAGGAGATAGATATAGAAGAATCAAAGTTCAAGGTCATCTCTAGCTAGTTTGAAGTAAGCCATAAGCAGGAACATAATGAAATTATTTATGGCCTTTATTATGGACAGACCGGATGGAGCAGTAGATAGATGTGGCTTGGGGTTAGTGGTTAGGTAGAAATTTAATAGAGTGATTTTAAGTGACTGTTGATAGCTTTAAAATCAGCATATAAAGTGGGATGAAAAACTGGGGGAGACTTCAATGCCACTCCGAATCAAACCTTTACAAACTCTGATTACAAATCGAATCCCCAGTGGAATAAAGATGAGCAAGCACGACACAGGAATGAGAACCTTGAATCAGAACCCTGGTTCCTCCCCTCATCAGCTCACATCCATATTTGAGACTTAGCTCTGGAATCCTTTCTCATCTCTTCCATACACAGAGGAGATGGAGTTTTCCCGGGGGACATAAAATTATCAAGTTAAACGATGCCTGTAACATGCTTGGCAAGCTGCCCGCCACATGGTGAGTCCTTACTCTAAGAGTCACTATTTTTCTCGTCGTGATGTTTGTTAGTAGTTTCATCTGAAGAAGAATTCAGACAAACTCACACCAGCTGGTGTGGAGAGATAGTTCCTTGGATAGGAGTGCTTGCTGTATAAGCATAAATACCTAAGTTCACATCCCACCACCCCGTGTGAAAACTCAACATGCCAGAAGCCCGGGCACTGCATGGAGTGTACACAGGAAGGTTGATGGGGCTTGCAGGCTGCCATCTTACCTGCAGTTCAATTAGAGATCTTGCTCAAGGGAGACACGTAAAATCTTCCTCGGCCCTACATGCACAAATATGCACACATGGTACCTATGTGCACCTACATACACACATATACAATTTACACACATACACACACAAAGAAAGACATATTAGATATAAAAGCTTCAGACTAAATGAGATTCCTGTCAGTAAATGTGTGGTATACTTCAGTAGCGGTAATAAATGTGCATGTGTTAGGCGGGAATAAAATGATGTGTTACTAACAGGAGTTAGTCCACAAATGACTTTAGCAACAATCTCACAGGAAACCTTTTGCTAAGCTAAACAGTATTAATTGACAGTTTGACGGGATCTGGAATCACCTAAGAAACAAGCCTTCAGGCTCCCTCATGAGGGATTTTCTAGCCTCTGGTCTTACCTAGGAGGCAATTTTGCTGACTAGATTATTGGAGTGGGAAGGCCAAACCTAAAAACTGGGCATCATATTTTGCTGTAGCTAGGCTGCCCTAGAAGGAGGAGGAATTCTCACTCCAGGACCTTCCTCACCGTGGTCTTGTCTTAGGAAGAAGTGTCTTTGCCAGGCAGTAGAACAGAGATGTTGAAATGTCTACAGAAATAAAAAGAAACTGGTTTTTCTTATTAGACAGCTCAAAGTGTTGGATACACACTTGTAGACGCTACATTAAACACATAAACTCGTGTCACTGTTGCTTTCTAAAAAGCCTGACAATTTCTAGGCAGAAAAAAAGCAGCTTTGAGAAAGCATGGCAAGGTGTTCAAATATCTAAGAGTAATCACAGAAGACATGGATTACATACATGCATGCGCATTTAGCTATCGGCAGAAGAAGAGAGAACTGGGGGCTGGGCTATCCAAATAAGAGATGAAAGACCTTCCTACACTTCCCCATATTCCTGGGTGGACACAGACTATGGAGGGCTCCCTGAAATACAGCATGTTTCCTGTGGTGACACCCCGAATCATTCAGAGTATCTAATTCAAATCAATTAATGAATGAAAATTAACTCTCTAATAGAATTAAGGGCTTAGAATATACATACTTCCATAACAGCCAGATCTAAGGACTGAAATATGGCCAATGTTGAGAATACAAATATATTCCCATTAGTCCTTTTCTAAATGACCAGATATGTGCCCTGGGTGGCTGCAGTAAAGACTGCAGGGATGTGATACACCACTGAGAGGAAGTGCAACCAATATCCAACCAGAGCAAAGTCAGTAGGAACTATGTATAGGGGTGGTGTAGGGCAGGATCTGCAGTTGGTGGAGTACTTGGTTAGCATCCAAGAATCTCTGAATCCCATCCCCAACACCACACAAAGAGGATAAGAACTTATAGATCATTGTTGCCGATGCAGAGAGTTTGAGGCCAGCTTAGGTTACATTTGACCTTGGAGGTTGGGAGGAAGAACAATATCATGCACAGTGACAAGTTACATACCCCTGAGCATAGCCTTCAGGCACTCAAAGCCTGGTAATGACGCTTCTTGTCATATAGGACAGAGTATTGAAGGAGATAACTTGTTAGGTCCTTGGGTTAAGTGCTGTACAGGTATTAATCAACATTCAACTATCCTTTGAATCTGTTGAAAGGAATTATAAGTTTGCCAAAATCAAAGGAATAATTAGTGGCAGAGTCCAGATGCTTCAAGCTTTCAAGCTACCAAGCTAGACTTTATTTAGTGTCTATTAACTGATGTGTGTGTGTGTACGTACGCGCGTACGTGTGCGTACACACACACACACACACACACACACAGTGGGGAGAGCATGTTGTCAAAAGCAAAAATGTTTGTAAAAGAGCAGAGTCAGACCTCACAGTCAAAAAGAAAACAAAAAGCTTATAACAACAACAACAACTACTACTACTACTACTACTACTACTACTACTACTACTACTACAACTCAGAGCAAATGAATGGCCATTAAGCCCCCTGTTGAATAACTAAGGCAAGCCCATCAAATTCAATGGCTTTGGAACACTAAGGGTGTCATCAGTGCTTAGAGGTACAGACAGACACAGATGGAGCAGAGAAGCTCAAGCACACAAATGATAGTGATGCCATTCAACTTCAGGTCCATAGGCACAAGTATTTCCTGCAAAGACACAAAGTGACCAACTGACCCAAAATTGGTTTCCAAGGACAAACATTTGTAGTCTTCTGCTGTTGTGTGAGCCCTGTAGCAGACAGAGGCTTGAGGCTGGTTCAGTATCTTTTCTTAAAGATGTTTGTTTGTTTGCTTGTTTGCTTGATTTAATCATGTAGAGAAGTGGTTCTTAATCTGTAGGTTATGATCTCTTTGAGTATCGAATGACCCCTTCACAGAGATCATATATCATAAATCCTGCTCATCAGATATTTACATATCGATTCATAACAGTAGTAAAATTACAGTTAGGAAGTAGCAATGGTTAATTTTATGGTTGGGGGTTTCCACAACATGAGGAATTGTATCAAGGTGTCACAGCATTAGGAAGATTGAGAACCATTGATCTAGAGAGACCTGTGCCTTGCTTACTCTATAGAGGACTGTGGGCCTGTGTGACAAGCTTCCAGGATCTGTGAGAAGCCAGGTGGCCTCCAGGCAAGCAAAGTGAGCTGTGGATGGCTCTCCAGGGCTTGTTCCCTAAGATGGAGAGCTGATAAGAATTGAGCCAGTGCTTGGGTCTGAATATGGGCTTTAGAAGACTTGCTCTATATCCCCCAAAACAGCTATTAGAAGCAGTAGGATACAATCTAGCAAGCAAGAACTTCTGAGTCTTGTCTATTGGGCCTTTCTACTGTGCTTTAAAGGGACAGTTTTCCATTTTGCCCACTACCGAAGTAAAGCACAACTTCTTCATTATCTATCAAAAGAGTTAGGATTCCATACTACCCCTGGACTAAGCATAAGGTTGGGTCGAAAGTGTAGACATATAAGTAGGAATTCAGAGGCATCTTACTTTGGAGACTCCCACTGTGAAAGCAGAAAATATGGTGGCTACTTTAATCTATGATCACTGATGTTGTTTTGCATTAAAGCATATGTAAGACTATTCTATAAAAAATCAAGTTCTTAGTAAAAATACAGAATAGATTTTTAGTAAAGAATATAGAACATAGTTAATGGGATGTTGAGGCTACCAGTCCCACAGGAGCTCTGATCCCACTGCATAAGCCACAAGTCTCTCCTGAGCCATCATTGATGCTTCTACCTCCCCAGGAAATACTGAGTTGACCAAACAATTTCAGGATGAGGTGGCAGTGAAGGACACCTCATCCAAGGCTTGCTGGCAGAAGAATCCCTGTTCTTCATCACTAACTTGATGCATCAGAACCGTTTGGGAAACTCTCAAAGAGTTTCTTATTTAAATATCTAAAAGTCTCTCTGTAAAACACACAGTGAACCTGTGCACATAAACATGCAGGAGTCTTTCCACATATTATTTTGGTTCTTGTTTTTCTTTTATCAATGGTTTGCTGGAGTGAAAGCAACTGAAAATCTTGATTTCAAGGCCCTCTTGCTCTTGGAAGCATTTGACAGCATTGTTTAGTGATGTGAATATTAGTGGCTTCATGACACAAAAGTATGCAGAGATCATAGACCTGAAAGTTTACAAAAAAGATTTTCTGCAAAAATATAAGGAGGTAGCAAGGTCTTCAACTCCTTTGTTATTACGTAGAGACAGAAGATCAGAGGCTGCATCAGAGAGAAGCCTTGGATTCTCATACCACAGACCACTATGGCTACCAGGGTTGGAGAGTGACTTAATCTTGATGAGTCTCCACTTCTTGTTTGAAAAACAGGATTGCTGTTAGTCTGACACATGCAATCATGCACAGTCCCTACACAAAATGACCCAGAGGACATTTGCACATCAGGACTATTAAACAGTAACTTCCAATTTCTAAGCCACTACACACATACAAAGTACCCTGACCGTCGTCCTATATTCTTCACACTAGTATGTCACACATATCTTCAACGAGACCCCACAGATGGGTTACATTTTCTTTTCTGTTTCAAAGAACATCCTTGGCACAGGGTCCTTGATCTGAGAACCTCTGCATCCCTTGTAACAATCGCACAAGGTCAGTCTAAGAACAATCATGTCTTAGAAAGGGTAGGAGGACTTGGAGACTCAGAAACAGGAACACAGAGATTAAATGACTTGCCAACTACATAAAACAAATGACTGGCACCAAACCTAATCCTATCAATTCATGAGAAAGCCCCTGTCCACACCTTACTGCTGTACAGGCTTATGTTGACAGCATTGGGGATTTTGTGTTGATCAGAAACCCTGATTGACAGTTATATAGGTTTTGATGAATAAAACATGAGATAATAAAAGTGTTATTACTTTTAAGATGCAGTTGAGTAGGTAAAAAATTCCAAATGGGAAATCATCAGGGAAAAGAGAATGCATCTTCCTGGCAGAGGCTTAGGAGCCCACTCATTATACTGACATTGGATTTGCACATGTTCACCAAAACCATCAGGTGAGGAAAACCGGGAACCTGTATTAATAAATGTTGGCTTAGACATGGGTAACTTAAGCTATACATTGTGAACATTCTGGATTGACAGGTGCCTCAAGCCCTGGAATATTTTACCCACTTAATTGCTATGCTGGCTCTGTCCAATGTAGGCTTATTTGATTTTCTATCAAATTCTTTGAGAGCAAACTATTAGTGCTGGTTGGTTCTCTATGTCAGTCACTTGTCTCAGCATAATTATTCAATGACCAAATACAAGATGGTTTAAGTATTATACTTATCTAGAATTATTTCTAAGCAAACCCATGATTAGCTGGTGTTACTAGCATAGTCCTCTGGTTTCTAATGAAAGATCAAAATAAACTAACATTTAAATTTTGTTGTCTGTCTAGCATAATAGATTTTATAGTTCTTACCAGGAACTATACACCAGGAAGCAAACCCACTACTCATTACTTCTGTCTAGATTTTCCGTGAGTCACCTCTGATCAAGACAGGCCTTTAAGCTCAGGGAGCAAGATTACACACAGCACTAGTTCTAGACAAAGATGTGTATTTGAGTTCTACTTTAGGACAAATATCCCCATACTGAAATCTCTCAGTGTGTTTTTATAGCTGGAAACACAAACAAAAGGGTAAAACTAAAGCAGGGTCCATAATTCCAATCACAGAAACTAAATTGGCACAGAAAGAAATCCAGTTTGCAGCTAGAGGTACAACACTGTGTGATTCCTATTTTGAAACCTGCATGATCTACAGAAATTTTTGTCGCTAATTTTATGCCAAAAATAAACTCAAAATACTTGCACTCCACCATCCCAGGCCACCTGGTGATTGGGTCAGCTCTCAAGACAACACAAGGAGAATGTGTTTCCTCACCAACCTATTCCAGAACAAAAAGGATCCCTGGTGGTAAGGTAGGGCCCAGAGGCTGTGGCACCCTGTGGAAGTGGATTTTGTAGTAAAGGACGGTAGCATAAGCCCCACTTGAGGCTAATTATAACTTCAGTAATTGCAAGAGGCATTTATTTACTAATCTGTGCTTTAGAGAATACTAACTGTATGCACTGTAAAGTCAATATGGGGGAGGTGGATAGAGGAATGAAAAGGTGGAAGAAAGCAGGAAAATACAAAGGAAGGCAGAAAAGAAGGTGGAAAGGAGAGAGAAAAGGGGGAATAAAGGTGAGGGAGGAAGGAAAGGAAGGAACGAGGAAAAGAGGGGGTTGTTGTTTCTAGTTGCCTTGGAAACACAGAACCTGACATGTTGCTCATGAGTAAATGTGGCTGCTTGGGAATGTGTGTTGATGGAAGGGGACATCCCGTGTGTGACTTTCTGTGTAACTATAAAATCGATTGAACAAATGCTTTGCTCCTCTTGTGCTGTCATTGCCTCTGCCTTGTGTCTCTGTGTCCTCGTTCTTGGTGTCACATTGATGGAGTGGGAGTCAGGGGAGAATAGAGATATTTGGAAGTAGCCCCTATGGAAAGTCAGGCCTTCTACATCAGCCACATAGTGTCCCTGAGCATTGGAGAAAAGTCAGAGGTTAAAAAAAAAAATAAAAAGCTAGCTGAAGGGGTTTGCAAGCCATGAGAGGAATAACAATATCAACCAAGTCCCAGAGTTCCCAGGGACTAAACCTCCAACCAAAGAATACATATGGAAAAACCCATGGCTCCAGCCACATATGTAACAGAGGATGGCATTGTCCAGTATCAATAGGAGGAGATGCCCTTGGTCCTGTGAAGGCTCGTTTCCCCAGTGTAGGGGAATGATGCCAGGGTGTTGAGGTGGGAGTGAGTAGGTAGGTGTGGGAGCATCTTCATAGAAGCAGGGGAGGGGGAATGGGAGAGCAGGAAAGAGAATAACATTTGAAATGTAAATACATAAAATATCCAACAAAGGTAATAAAAAAAACTAAATAAATAAATTAACAGAAATACGGAGATGGGTCTTGGGTAAACAAAGTCAAAGGTGAGAGGGCATCTGACAGATGCCTCACTAATTAAAAAAAACAAGAAATACGAACAATTATGAAGAAGCAGGTAGATAATAAAGAACAAATGGACAAAGTCCTAGAAATACACAGTTTACCAAAACTGAATCACCAAGACTAGAGTTAGAGAAGGAAAATTGATAAGTAAGGAAATGGAAGTAACAGAGTCTTACAGCAAAGAAAGGTCAGGATCAGATGGATTCCATACTGACTTTTATCAAACGTTCAGAGACAAGTTAACACCAATCCTTCTGAAATTCTTCCAAGAAGGAAGGGGGGAATAAACTTACAAGAGAATCTTCTAAACCCTGATAGGAAAGCCAGAGACACCATAGATTCATAAAAACTGCAGCCAGTGTTTCTATTAACACAGATAAAGAGATGTGTGACAAAATATTAGCCAACCAAATTCAAACACACAAAGGTGATTAAATGTGGTTCACTCGTGGGAAATAAGATTGGTTTTGCATATCCAAAAGAACGAATGTGACCTAACACACTAACAGAATAAAACATAGAAACAACATGGTCATCTCAAGAGCTCAGAAGAAATCACATGAAAAGTTCAGCATCTACTTATGACAAAAATGCCGGGGGCAGATCTCAAGTAAGTGTAAGGAAAATTTCCTCAATGTGATTGGTTTAGTGGGGTTACTATTGCTGTGCTGAAACACCATAACCAAGCAACTTGGGATCAAAGGATTACGTGTCTTCCACACCATAGTTATTTCCACCTCATAGTTCATGATCTAAGGAAGTCAGGGCAGGAACTCGTGGAGAACTCATGGCAGAAACCTGGAGGCAGAAGCTGATGCAGAGACCATGGAGGAGTGCTGCTTACTGGCTTGCTCCTCGTGGCTTGCTCAGCCTGCTTTCTTATAGATTCAGGACCACCAACCTAGGTGTGGCACTACTCACAATGGGCTGAGTTCTCAGTATCATCAATCACTCATTAAGAAAATATCCTACAGGATTACCTTCAGCCTGATGTTATGGAGACATTTTCTTAACTGGGGCTCTCTCTGCTCAAATAACTCTAGCCTTTGTCAAGTTGGCAAAAAATTAGCCAGTACAGTGAGATATGCACAGTCACAGGGAGAAGTGTCACACTTGCCCCTATAAACTGGTAACAGGTGAAGACCCTCAAATGCTACTTCTATTTAGCTCAGTTTGAGAAGCAGGGGCCATAGCAAGCAAGCACAATTGCACCCTTAGCATTAATGAACACCCTTAGTAAAGTCAGAAGATTTAAAAGTGATATATACAAACTGGTAGCAAGACCAGACATGGTAGCACACATCTTTAATCCCAGCTCCCTGGAGGCAGTAACGGGTGGATCTCCTTGAATTTGGGCACAGCCTGGTTTATATACCAAGTTCCTGTCCCAAATCCCCATCCATAATTTAGAAAGAGAAGGGGGCAGGGGAAAAAAGAGAGAAAACTTAACAGTAGACACACTAAAAGCAAATAAAGTACAAAGAAAATCATGAACAGAAAGCATCCCTGTTTACAGTAGCACACAAATAACTCAGCTAGAATAAATGTAATTGAAAACCCCAAAGACAATCTTTCTGCTATGCCCTCTCAAGCAGGAAGCAAGTTTGGGATGATGCAAAGGACAAGAAAGATCCAGATTCCTGATTTGGAAGAATTGTTATTGTTAAACATTCATATACCCCAGAACAAGACAGCTTTAACACAATCTCTATTAAAACTCAGTAGTGGGGCTGGAGTGATGGCTCAGAAGTTAAAAGCACTGACTGCCTCTTCTTCCAGAGGACCCAGATTTGATTTTGAGCACCCCCATGAAGAAAGCTCGTCACCTTCTATAACTCTAGTTCCAAAAGATCCAATGCATGTTTCCGGCTTCCACGGCCACTGAATCCACAGGTGCACACACAAACATGTGGGCAAAACACACACATAAAACAAAAGTAAATCAGTCTTTTCAAAATCTAGGGGTATTGTTCAAAGAAATACAAATAGCAGTTCTTAAGTATGCAAGGAACCACAAAAGACCATAAGAATGAAGGCAATCAAAACAAAATAAAGCTGGAGACACTACATTTCCTGATTTTAATGATATTAAGAAATAAGAGCTACAAGCCAATGTTACAATTTTGTCTCAGCTGTGAAATATAATTTATACAACGAAATCAAAATACTGATGATAAACCAATAAATCTGTAACTCAACAATGGCCTCTAGTTGCCTGCGATGGCAACCTTGGCTGCTCCATCTGTCCTGAGACTACAGCACACCCAAATACCACCCTCCATAGCACAGTTTGCAGTGGGAGTAGCCTATATCTCCCTGCCTTTGAACAATTCAGCTCCGTTTTCAGGTCCCTGGGCCACTGACATCTGTGGTCTGTGTAAGTTTTAGGCTTTCCATGTGCATGGGAACTTCTGTGTCTAGGGCCAAAGTTCCATGCATCACGCTGGCACCTGTGTGGGCATTCCATACTTTCCTCATCTCTGTCGACTCCCCCTACATACAAGATATAGATATAGGAGTCACAGAACGACCCCCACATCTTTGAAGCAGAAGCCACAGAGGCTCCTTAGGCTAAGACATAAAGGAAGGTCCAGGTTGCAAGCCTGGCATCCCTTGCAAGAGCCTGAAGCATGGGCATTCTCAGAAAAGTTGGAGGAACAACACATGAATATAAAGGAATACCACCACAGCCTACAGAAGACAGAGCTGTAAAAGTTAATGAGCAGGCATCTGGCTGCCAAGGACCCAGCATATGGTTGCCCTTCCACTATTCCCACCCAATGTCCTTACAAAGTCAATGGTGCCATAGCAGAAGACAGGTGCCCGGGAGTGCAGAACCTCCAGAATGTAAAGGTTCTACTCTCATTATCAAAAATAATTCCAGTCAGAGATAAGTAAAATCAGACTGGAACTAGCTCTCCTTGTGGACCTCCTCTTCACCAATGTGGAACAGCCTAGCCTCCCAATCTGGGTGTAGACTCATCACTGGGTGATTGCTGCTCTCATGTAAGTATCCCTGTTTCAACCACATAGGTGGTAGCTGTCTTTTCCTGTGGTAGACAGGAGGCAAGCTACTCTCTCTTTCCAGCTAGGATCCCGAGCAGCATCAAGGAGACATACAATTCTTCTTTTACCATTTACCATGATAGGTTTAGTTCTGAAGTAGAAGCCTTTTCTGGTGGAGAGATTTTTCTCTCACCAGAGCTCTGTCATGTGTCAAGAACCTAATTCTCTCCAGTGTCCAGTGGATCTCCAAATAATTTCCAAAAGTTTTGTCATTTCCAACAGCTGACCCCTAAGGCTATACTGCCCCATGGCTCAGAAAAGCCCGTCTGTGTGACCCTGCCTTAGCCTTGGTGTCCAGAAGCAAACCTGCCCTCTCTACCAGAAGGAAAGTTGATCCATGAGTGGTCCAAAGAACCCTACTTTGCCTGGAAAAGCAGAAAGTGAGACAGATTCACAGTTGCTGGGCACCCTTTGTTTGAGACGGATGAACAATATTGAATAGTCTTGGCGTGCTCAGAGCCCTCACAGGACTGAACGTGTGTGTAGATGGATGCATTATTCCATATGCATTTCACACACACGTCCAACAAGTCTCAGGTAATTTTCTCCTTAATCTTCATATGTAGAAAAGAGGTCGTTTATTTGATATAAATATGTCTTGTTTGTAGAAAGTCTTTGGATAAGGGATATAATTCTGAGTTTTAATTCCCAGGGAACCTGAAAATAGAGATCTTAAAATACTTTTCTAGTTAGAGAAAATTTCTGAACTTCAGCCTTGCCTATCTATCCTTATTTATTTTTCTTTTCTGAGGTCTCTGTCTCTGTCTCTTTGTCCTCTCTCTCTCTCTCTCTCTCTCTCTCTCTCTCTCTCTCTCTCTCTCTCTCTGTGTGTGTGTGTGTGTGTATGTGTGTGTGTGTGTGTGTCTCTGTGTGTGTGTGTGTGTGTGTGTGTATGAGAGAGAAGGGGGTAGGGTAATCTAAGTTGTCAGTTGACTGGATATAGAATCAACTGGGTCAGCCTGGGATAGTTTTTTCAGAAAATATCAATTGAGGGAGGAAGGCCCTACCCCAGAGTAATCAGCACCTTCCTGAAGTGGCCCACAAGGAGGTCCAAAGGAAAAACATCATATCTTTGCCTGCTTGTCTTCATTTCCTGCTAGTGAGTGCATCTACTCTACAGCGTTGATTGCTGTTGTCTCCATCCTCCACTAAAACAGCTTCATCAACCTTCAGGATGGACTGAAGATAGGTTTCTCTCAGGAATCATCCAGGCCTTCAGCTGAGACATCCAGCCTCATGGGATGAGCCACCATCAGTTCTTAGCCTCAGTTTCTCCAGGGTTCAGACAGCCATTGTTATATCACCTAGCTTGGATCATGGAAGTCATAATAATAAATCTGCTTTATAATATACATATTTATTCTGTCTGTTCTGTTCCTCTGGAAAATACCGTGCATACATAACAAATGGGCTTGTGGGTGAACAGCCTTTTAGCTACCGGAGGCAGAGGCTTCTTAGGCTCATGCACAGTTGTCACCACAGTGGTCAAATCCTATGACCCTCATCCTCAATTTCTCTGTACACCAGGGCAGTGCTAGGACCCTCAATAACCATTATGATGGTCATGGTGTTACATTGTTGTCTTAGTTATTGCTGGGAAGAGAAATCATGACCAAGGCAACTCTCATAAAGAACAACATTTAATTGGGGCTGGCTTACAGGTTCAGAGGTTTTGTCCATTATTTCCTGATTGGAAACATGGCAGCGTGCCAGCCAACGTGGTGCCGGAGAAGGAACTGAGAGTTCTACATCTTGACCTGAAAGCCCGTGTGAAGTGAACTGGCTTGAGCTTCTGAGACCTCTTCCAACAACACCACACCTATGCCAAAGCCTCACTTTCTAGTAATACCAACTCCTTATGGGCCTGTGGGGTCCATTTTCTCTCAAACCATCACAGTTACATTATCATATAGACTATACTGCATGTGTTATATTTTACTTGAATGAGTTACCTGATGCCTGGTTTGGGGGACTGCAATGGTGGTTGAGTTTACCTGTTAGATTCACAGCCGTCATTGTCCTCGGCATCCTCTTAGCTTTGAGAAGACTATAGAGGGACAAACGAGCCTCCTGTTCCCAATCTTCACCCTCTGTTGTCTTTCCACAAGATTGGGGAACAGCTTCTCTCTCAGCACCACCTCTCCGTTCACCTCTGTGCAGAGGGCACAGGCCAGGAAGATGGAAAAGCAAAGGCAGCGCGGTCTTCAACCACTTTCCACCTTGCCTCAGAGAAAGTCTAAGGAGTGGTTTAAAGCTCTAAAGAGGCACAACCTCCAACAGTCAGAAACTACAGCCCTGGGAGCCCAGCTGCCTTCTCCCATGCAGGGCTGCTTGCCGACATGAATCTCTGTCCTCGCTGACTTTTGACAGAGAAAAATCCTTCCATGTGCTGGTGTGGAGCTTGGGGTATGATAGATATCTTTAATTATATGACAATCAGGGACGAACTAATTAGATACCACTTGATAACCAATCAGTTGCAACATTCATGAAACTGCTCCTCATTTCCTCCCCACATCAGTTTAACAGATGGTGCCATCATGAAGGGCAGCCCTTGGAGGCGGGGCAGGAAGTGCGATTATGGTTGAAGGATCAAATATTTGGTGCAGGCACTGAGGAGCCAACAAGACTCTGAGGCTAGGAAACAGGAGTGATTTACTACTGGATTTAATGTGCTCAGGAAAAAAAAAAAAAAAAAAAAGCAAGGAAAATCAAATGCCATCAGCGAACACCTGAATTCCTCAGCACCATCTGTCTGTAACATTAAACAAAGCCCAGGAGGGGCTGGAGGGAAAAAGGAGGGAAGAAGCATAGCGATGAACTTAACCTCCTGAGTCATGTGATGGATGCATTTTCCAAGCCGGTCATAGGCAAGGAAGTCTGTAGCACTTGCTAGAAGGCTGTGGAGTCTGCATGACTCTGGATAGAGCCATACAACACGGATCTGGGTGAAGCTTTTCATATTGAACACTTTGGAAAACTAGGTTTTATGTGCCTGGCTCTGTTCCCTCTACTCTTCTTGGGCTATACTTCCTTTTTATTATGATTTTATAAATCTTCAGTGTGCCTTTTCATTGTACAGAGAACTGTGTTTCATGGGATCAGTTCATACATTCATTAATATATGTTGTATGCCATTGTTCAGAGGATCCCAATACTTCCCCTTCCCCCAGCTCTACTCAGGCCCCTCACCATGTTCTCATAAACAAGGACTGGTATATCCAACCTCTGAATTTGACACTATGACATGACACTGTTACTTGTAAAGTTTACTCTTGAGAATCTTGTAGGATTACAAAGAGAAACAAAACTTACGAATAAGCCAAGTCACTGTGTTCAGAGTTAGTTTATGATTTTGTGTTGGGTTACATTCTATTCTGAGGACATGAGACCTGTGGTGCATGGACTAGACACGCATAAATCCTTCTACTATCATGTGATAGGTAAGTTGGATCCCTGGCATCTGCATAAAAGCCAGGTCCCATTGAGTGCAACAGAACCCCAGAGCTGGGGTAGACTGGGAGAAGCTAGAGACAGTCCAGTTAAAATAACAAGCTCCACATTCATCTAATAAGGTGGTGGGCTGGTGAAATGGCTAAGCTGGTAAAAGCACTTGCCATGAAAACCTGACAACTTGAATTTGATCCTCAAAGCACATGGAAAAAGTCCAGAAGCATCTGTGGATATCTCAGGCCTCCACAATGAGATGGGAGGAGTGGGAGGGGGAACCAACTTCTGTGGATCCATGATGCTTGGAGACCTCAGGGGTATCGATCGTCCCATTATTTTCAGCATCCAGCTGTACTGACACTATCTCACAGGGTGCATTACGGATCTTCCTGAATCTCAGACATTTACCAGGGAACGTTTCTGCACTGTAATAACAATCCTGTCTCAAAGGGCTTTGTGAAAAGTATAAAATAAACCTGTCTAAAAGAACCAATGTTAACATGTGCCCCATGTACACCCAGTCTCTTTCTTAATCTGATGTGGACATCTAAGCTATCTTGATATGGTTTCTTTAATATGTCTTTCAGTAGCCATTCTGTCAGACACCAAGTTCAGTGATAGAAGACGATACCTATCAAGACTTTCTCAGTCACTTGTGGTTTAATAAATTAGTCAAATGTACATAATAAACACATTGTGATGAGGTGGTGGAGATTATCAAGTAGTTCTAGAAGGTTCCAAACATCCGAGCTAGACATATATCTGGGAAGGTAAATATCAGTTTACATGGAGGACACTAGCAGTCCAAGAGGCATCCCAGACTAAAAAGTACCCAAACATAGATAAATATAAACTAAAATTTTAATTATTACACTTTACTTATTGCGGTGATTTGAATAGAAATGGTACACATAGACTCATGTGTTTGAATGCTTGGCACTATGGTGTGGCCTTGTTGGAGAAATTGTGTCACTGTAGGGGTGAGCCTTGCAGTCCCCTAGTACTCAAGCTCTGCCCAGCCTGGAATATCAGAGTACCCGTCCCCGACTCCCCGTTGACTGGGAAGATAGTCTCCTGGCTACTTTTGGACTAAGATGTAGAACTCTCAGCTCCTTGTCCAGCACCATGTCTACCACCTTAAAGCTCCCATGCTTCCCACAATGATAATGGACTGAATCTCTGAAACCGAAAGCCAGCCTCACTTAAATGTTGTTCTTTATGACAGTTGCCTTAGTCACAGTGTCTTTCCACAGCAATGAAAACCAAATACAGCCATTTGTTTAGTGTGTGTGTGTGTGTGTGTTGGTAGGTCAAAGCACAATTTGTAAGAGTCAGGTTTTTCCTACCATGTGGGTCTCAGAGACTGAACTCAAGTCCTCATATTGATAGCAAGTGCCATTATCCACTGAGCTCACTCTCAGTCCCACACCTCCTGAAGTTACAGGTTTCCTTCTACAGTCACCATTTTCTGTACAGTGCAGGGATAGCATTCACACTCACATAGCTCTTCATATCGTGACTCTCACCTCCCCTCCAAATTACTTCTCTTTTTGTAAAAATTTGACATTTTAGAAATTGACTATGACAAAAATCACATTATAATCTGCCTCTATGTTTTTGGGGTCAGTTCACATTGGCAGACTGAGTCCTGAGTGGTCTCCTACACTCCCTCATAAAGGCATTGTCTAGTCTTTCATGGCCTTAGATGACAACCGATTTTTGGTTGGTGAGAATGGTGTTACCATGAATATTTCACACATGTCATTGTACAGAACTAAATATGATTTGTGTGTGGATCCCTAGGATCATAGCTGCCAAATCATGTTTTACGTGTGTGGTACATCTAAGGAAGGGCTAATCCTTCCTTGAGAGTTGCTTGCTTTTATACCTTATCCCTGGCAGGTTTGAACAGTCCATCTCTCCACGCTAGAGTCAATGCCAATATTGTCAGGACATTTTAATGCAGTAGAGAATTCTATCCGGTTTATAGAGCAATCTCACTGTGATTTTCTTCATCATTTCTTCAAGAACTAATGGAACAAAACAGATATTGATTGGTCATTTGAGGGGAGCTGAAGTTTCTAAGCAAACGTTTTGCCCATTTTCAGCATGTGCTATCCCGTTCTACTATGAATTGGAAGTTTACATTCCAAATAGGCTTATTTTATGACAGATGGGTATGAAAACTCACACCTTTAATCCCAATGCTAAGGAGGCCAAGTCAGATGGATCGCCATGTGTTCAAGGCCAGACTGATCAACTTATGAAGGCCTAGTCCAGCCAGAGAAACAAAAAATGAGCTACTATCTCAAACAAAGGAATGAAAGTCCTTCGTCATATCTATGATAAATATTTGTTTCCAATCTGTAGGTTGATTTGCCACTTCACTAGTTTGCTTCAGAGTACAAGACTTTCATATTTATTTCATTAATTGATTGTATTATGCTTATTTATATCACATCTAAGGTCTCTTTGTCTTATCCAACATTGACCAAAATAGTAGATATATTTGCTTTCAGATGAATTGTGTTTTCCATTCTGATCCTTAAGTCTATGTCTGTTCAGGATAGAATCTATGTATGATCTGAGGTACAATTCTAAATTTCTATTTTAACTCGGTTATGTTTGTGTCTAGCATATTATGTTTGAAGGACCATCCTTTTAACTTAGCTGCCTTGCAACTTGATTTCCTCATTTTTACTGCACTTCTTTCATGTGTGCAACTGTCCTTGAGCAGGTGACACTGACAGGGTTTTGATCATTACAGATTATCATTATGAATATACATAGCAAAATTCTCAAATCTTAATTTTTTACAATTTTATATGATTCCCAGTGATTTTCATTTCTACATAAACATTGCAAATAGCGTGTAAATTCTCACTCGAATATTTGGCTAGAGTTTTCTCAAGAATCACCTTGACTCTGAAGATCAGTTGGTGGAAATTTGCAAACTGTGACATTGAGTCTAATTTATATCTTCTCAGATTTTCTTAGAAATACTTAGTGGCTTTCAGCATATAAATCTTACTGCATGTAACTTCTTCCGTTAAACATATTCTTGGTATTTATTCTTAGGGCTTTTATTGTGAATAAAATTTATTTCCTTATATTTCATTGCTAGTATGTAGACATGTAATTTACTTTATATATTGATTTTGCATCCTATGAATTGGCAAATTCATCTACTTGCTGTAGTAGAGTTTAGGGTATAATCTTTAGAATTTTATGCAAATACTTTATGCAAATACAATACACACCATAGAGTGATTATTGCAAACTGTGACAGTAGTCAGTAAATTTATTGGTTCTAGTAGCTTTTTAAATATCTCCTTTCAGATTTCCCCACATATTAACATACAGTCTGTAATAAACACAGCTTTCTTCTTTTCCTTGGTGTTTGGCTTTATTGAATTCAATAGAATCTCTATCAAAATCTTGACTATAAATAGAAAAGAAATCTTTGTTGCATGCCTTATATGAAGGGTTGTGTAAGTCTCAATCTTTCTCTGTTTAAAAAGATTCTGCCTAAAGATTGTCACTCACAGGGAATTTTCTGTGTCTCCACCTGGAGTTTAAGTTCTTAACAAGAGTGTGTGCTGAACTTTGTCAAATGCTTTCTTGATCTCTTGAGACAATTCTTATCTATCACAGTGCCCCCGTGGCAGAGAGAAAGGAAAAACCAACTCTAACTCTCAATTGCAGGGGATTCATAGTGAGGTTGGTCGGCCACTGCTTTGTGCTTAAGGTGAGGCAAAACACCATAGAATCTGGAGCATAGGGACAAGAAACCCTATATGCTTCATCAGCCTCAAGGTCATAGAGGGGCAGAAAGGAGGGGAGATGGACTTATCCTGTATCCACAGATTATCTTATACCCAGATGCCCAGGTTATCAGAACCCATTAGCATCCAGAGTCTATAGGAATCCAGAGATGCATGAGAAATGCCTTTTTATCACTCCAGACTTTGTCCTCTCTTGCTTATGGCAAATTTCCTTGGGATTCAAAAAGGTTTAAGCCCCATCATCACCATGCCTTCTTCATGGACACCTCTTTCCCAGTTGACCTTTCCAGACCCCTGTGGATTGAGCCCCAGGAGACTTAACACCTACTCTATCTCTCAGCTCTCCTAATTAACACTCCTAAAGCATTGTTTCCCTGCCTCACCTTGGAATCCTAGGGTGAGCAACATAATTTCTTGTGGACAGTAAAAGAACTAGAAGATAGAATGAGATTGAGAAAAATGCACATTAGGCCAAATGCTATGAGTAAAAAATTAAGTACCATACAACACAAACACAATACAGTAAAGCACAAACATTAACTCTGTAAGTACCAACATTAAGGAGCTAAAGAAACTGGCACAATAGACAGAGAGGGTGCTCACCTTAAAACAAGCACATTTGAACTGCTGGCTTCAGGCTAGTTATTCAAGCCTTAATTCTAGAGGCACCTATTTTCCAAGTGCTTTGAATTAGAACAATGAACTTAATTCAGGCCGTGTCCTGAGAAGTTCAAGAGACTTCAGTTATGAAAGGATGGACATCGATGTATGTGATGGGATGAACATTGCAGCAGACACTGGCACTGGTAGTGCGCACTCAGACTTACTTGTGGAGGGCAGTGGAGGCAACCACTGTGACAGAAGCCTCAAGTGGAGAATGGAGTTTACGACATGGGGAGGTCATGAAAACACAGAAGAGAATTCTGGAGCCCAATAAGTCTTGGCTGCTCAATGCCAAGCTTCCTTGTAAAGGACCGGACAGAACACCATCACTACATTGTGAATCAAGGCCCAACAGCAGTACAGATAGGAGCCCAAGTCCAGACTCCAGAAGACCTGTGAAGGAGGAGGGCATGTTCACCTTCTACCCAGAAATATGGTTACAATGAGAGATCTTGCTGACAGCAGATGGATACCTCCATGTATGTACTCCTTTTGACCATAATTGTCAGGGTCAGCGGGGATTTGCATACGATAGTGTGTACTCCTGTCTGCCCTGGAGCATCACCTCTGGTTACCTACCCTTCCTCACCACTATATATGTTCAGTATGTGTGTATAAGTTCACATATCCTTAACTAGTACATGTACTAGTTGCCTACTTCTTCTCTGTAAGTTACCTTCTGTAAGCACCTCTCCCAGAAAACACTGCTTGGTTGAACACGAATATGCCATTCCGCTGTTCCATTTGCCCTAGTTTTAAAGGTCAAATCCACACACTAATGCCTAGCACTTAGCAGTATGAACCTGCCCTATTCTGATCTCATGCACCTTTCCCTCCATGTGTGTGACATGCATGACATTCTGCCTTGGCCTGCACACAGGTGAATTTCACAATAAAAATGACTTTATTTTCTTTATCAGGCCTGTAGCACCTGCTTGTATTTCAACTCCAGGCATGTGCCACCTCTTTGCAATGCTTTCACAGTTGGCCACTGACTGATATAAATGACTGTGGGCAAGCAGGAAACCCAGGTGTACACAGATGTTGCAGACTTTCCTGACTGTTTTACGTTCACGAATGTATTTGTCTTAATTTCCACTTGATATTTTCTTCAATAACCAAACATTATTTTATGTCATCAAGATACACAAGCTGTATGATAATACACTTAGCAGAATAGATTAAAAAATAACTTTTGGGGACAAGAGAGCTAGTCAGTAGATAAAGTGGTTGTCACACGAGTGTCATAATCAGAGCACTCACATAAAAAGCCAGGCAAGCACAGTACCTGCCTGCAATTCCAGTGCTCTGGAGATGGAGACAAAGGAGGTAACAAGAGATCTGTGGAGCAAGCTGGCCAGTAGAACAACTGAATCAGGGGCCTTCAGATTCAGCAAGAAGCATGGTCAAGAGTGTTCGAGGAAAGTTCCCAACACCAACCTCTGGTCTACATATATACACTGCACATGTACCACAATCACACATACACTATAAGTGCACACACACACACACACACACACAGTCCACAGACACATATACATACACTACACATACGCCAGATACATGTGTACCATATAAACTACACACACACACACACACACACACACACACACACACACACACTTGTACACAGACCACACAAACACATTCAACAAATAACAAATAAAAATCTGGTCATCTTTCTTCCCGTGCTTTGTTGTAGATCTTTGGCTTTGACTTTTAAATTTTTAACTTGAAGGGGGGGGGGGATATCACCATTAAATAAAAGCAAAGCAGGGTTGAAGGAACTGAAGGAGTCTGCAATCCCATAAGAATAACAATACCAACCAACCAGAGCTCCCAGGGATTAAACCACTACCCAAAGACTACACATGGACAGACCCATGGCTCCAGCTGCTTATGTAGCTGAGGATGGCCTTGTTGGGCACCAATAGGAGGAGAAGCCCTTGGTCCTGCCCCCCCCCCCAGTGCAGGGGAATGTCAGGGGACAGGAAAAGGGGGTTGGGGAGGGGAACACCCTCATTGAAGAAGGTAAGGGGGATGGGATTAGGGGTTTATGACTGAGAAACTGGGAAAGGGAATAACATTTGAAATGTAAATAAGAAATATCCAATAAAAAAAAAGAAAGAAAGAAAAAGAAAAGTGAACTAGCAACTTTGTCCCAAGGATCTTGCCCTGTTCAAGAAAATTTGTTGTTTTTGTAACATGCTGATCTCTTTCCTGTCTCCAATAGCTCCCTTTTCTTCAAGAGGCAGAGTGACTGCATGGGGCCATTCAAGTCAGCCAAGGTCACAGGGAAAGAATCTATCAGTGTCATCTCAGAGGATCTCCAGTTGAGCTGAATGAAGTTGCCACTTTACACCCTGAGCTCATGCAAAGCCTTTTTTAAAAAAATAAGAGTCTGGGATCTGGATTGCAGCCCGTGAGTGTAGCCCTGCCCCAGCCCGAAGACTTGTATGGATAGCTATCATCTCAAAGCATGCAGAAAACCAAAGTCCCTGCTTCCACACCCTGAATTTCACAGACTCAGAGGCTTTTCCTGTCTCCTAGGAAGATGCGAAACCTATTACATCCAGTTCTCAGAAATGCGCATCCTGTCAAGCATGTAGTGTGTTTTATGCCACTCCAGCTTTCCCAGTTCATCTCTGAGTTTCTATCTAGCCAGACCTTACACCACCTTTGTTAAAGCCTCACTGGCTCATGCATTCAGATTACTGAGCATCTACAGAGCTGTAGTGTATCTGGGCAAAATTTGGAGTGAGTCGGACAAACAGGGTACAGAGATGTCTGCAGTGTGGATATCTTCGGCTATCACTGCTTATTATCACTTAGGGAAGTTCTCTGATCAGAGGACATTTAGCTTAAAGAGAGGAGGAGTGGAAACCCTCAGCTTGAAGGGAAGATGGTACACAACTCCCCTCCCTTCTTCCCTTTCTTTCTTCCTTTTCTCCTTCCCTTCCTCCTTGCTTTGCACAGGCTGTAAAAGTGCTAAGATCATAGCAAGTGCTTTACCCACTAAACCATATCCTTAAGCCCTGAATGATAGCTTAAAACAAAACAACAATAATAAAATGGACACATCAAAGCACAGAGGCATTCATGCACAATAGTCTTCCCAGCCAGTGTCAGAGCTAGAAGGAGCACAGCTCTTGACTCGACTCAGTGTCAGATTCAAGAGACCCAGGAACACCAACTCCTAGATAGTTATGGGTTGTCAATATGGAGAACTCTAGGCCTAGCTTTCTTTTTTGTTTTTTAATTTATTTTTTAGGTATTTTATGTATTTACATTTCAAATGTTATCCCCTTTCCCTCCCTCTCCCATCCCTCCATCCCCCTCCCCCTGCTTCTATGAAGATGCTCCCACTCCCACCCACCCACCCCAACCTCAATGCCATGGCATTACCCTACCTTGGGGAAACAAGCCTTCACAGGAGGAAGGGCTTCTCTTCCTATTGATGCCAGACAATGTCATCCTCTGCTACATATGCGGCTGGAGCCATGGGTCACTCCGTGTGTACTTTGTGGTTGGTGGTTTAGTCCCCAGGAGCTCTGGGGTATGGATGGTTGATATTATTGTTCTTTATATAGGTTGCAAACCCCTTCAGCTCCTTCAGTCCTTTAACTCCTCCATTGGGATCCCCTTGTTCAGTCCGACGGTTCACTGCAAGCATCCTCATCTGTATCAGTAAGGCTCTGGCAGAGCCTCTCAAGAGACATCCATATCAGGCTCCTGTCAGCAAGCCCTTCTTGGTATCAGCAGTAGTGACTGGGTTTGGTGAATGCATATAGGATGGATCCCCAGGTGGGGCAGTCTCTGGATAGCCTTTCCTTCAGACCCTGCTCTACTCTTTGTCCTTGTATTTCTTCCTGTGAGTATTTTGTTCCCCTTTCTAAGAAGGACTGAAGCATCTTCCTTCTTCTTGGATAGTCTGTGAATTGTTTCTTGGGTATTTTCTGGGCTAATATCCACTTTCAGACCCTGCTCTCACTCAGGGTGATATTTTTGTTCCATTCATTTGCCTATGAATTTCTTCCTGTGTAAATGTACCACATTTTGTATCCATTCCTCTTTGAAGGGCATCTGGGTTCTTTTCAAGGATTATAAGTAAGACTGCTATGAACATAGTCCATGTATCCTTGTTATATGTTGGAGAGTCTTTTGAGTGTAGTTGGTAGCTGAGTCCCTTCTATGTCAATTTTTGAAATCTCAGACTTCTTTTGTCAGTTTGCAAGCCCACCAACAATGGAGGAGGTTCCTCTTTCTCCACATTTCTATTGGAGCTTTTTTAAAATTTTTATTAGATATATTTCATTTCAAATGTTACTGTCCTGCCCCTATTCCATCCCTCCCCCCCATATGGGCTAATATTTGCACTGGGAGTCCAGGACCAAGAACTTCCCCTTCCATAGAGGCTATTCTTTTGGAGTGGTTTAGTCCCTCAGTAGTGGTTTAGCTCTGGTTGGTTGGCATTGTTGATCTTATGGGGTTGCAAGCTCCTTCAACTCTTTTAACACTTTTCTCTAATTCCCCCCAAGGGGTTCCTGTTCTCAGTTTGGTGGTTTGCTGCTAGCATTGACCTCTGTATTAGACATACTCTGGATGTATCTCTCAAGAGAGATCATATATACATCTTTCAGCATGTATTTTCTAGCTTCATCAATCTTATTTAGTTTTGGTGGCTGTATATATATGGGCCACGTGTGGGGCAGGCTCTGAATGGCCATTCCTTGAGTCGCTGCTCTAAACTTTGCTTCCATATCTCCTCCTATGAATATTTATTTTTTCCCTTTTAAGAAGGAGTGGGAGCATCCGAATTTTGGTCATCCTTCTTCTTGAGTTTCCTGTGGTCTGTGGATTGCATCTTGAGTAATTCGAGCTTCTCGGCTAATATCCATTTATCAATGAGTACATATCAAGTGTGTTTTTTTGTAATTGAGTAACCTCACTCAGGAAGATATTTTCTAGTTCACTCCATTTGCCAATGAATTTCATGAAGTCATGGTTTTTAATAGCTGAGTAGTACTCCGTTGTGTAAATATACCACATTTTTTAATCCATTCCTCTGTTGAAGGGCATCCGGGTTCTTTCCAGCTTCTGGCTATTATAAATAAGACTGCTATGAACATAGTGGAGCATGTGTCTTTGTTGTATGTTGGAGCATCTTTTGGGTATATGCCCAAAAGAGGTATAGCTGGGTCCTCAGGTAGTGGAATGTCCAATTTTCTGAGGAACCTCCAAACTGATTTCCAGAGTGGTTGTACCAGTTTGCAATCCCACCAACAATGGAGGAGTGTTCCTCTCTCTCCACTTCCTCACCAGCATTTGCTGTCACCTGAGTTTTTTATCTTAGCCATTCTCACTGGTGTGAGGTGGAATCTCAGGGTTGTTTTGATTTGCATTTCCCTGATGACTAAGGATGTCAAACATTTCTTTAGGTACTTTTTGGCCATTTAATAATCCTCAGCTGAGTATGTTTTGTTTAGCTCTGTACCCTATTTTTAATAGGGTTATTTGGCTCTCTGGAGTCTAACTTTTTGAGTTCTTTGTATATTTTGCATATTAGTCCTCTATCAGATGTAGGATTGGTAAAGATATTTTACCAATCTGTTGGTTGCGGTTTTGTCCTAATGACAGACAGTGTTTCTGCTTTACAAAAGCTTTGTAGTTTTATGAGGTCCCATTTGTCAATTCTTGATCTTAGGGCATAGGCCTAGCTTTCTTAATTTGAAAAGTCTCTTTTTAAAATTTTATGTACGTATGTATGTATGTATTTATTTATTTACTTATTTATTTGCATTCCAAACACTGCCCCCTTCCAAGTCCCCCCTCTCACAGAGTCCCTCCTCCTAACTCCTCCCCTTTGGCTATGAGCAAGTGACCCCCCCCTCAAGTATCCCTCCACCATAGCACATCAAGTCTCTGCAGGATTAGGTGCATCCTCTCTCATTGAGTCAGGACAAGGCAGCCCTCCATTACATATGTACGTACCGGGGACCTCGGTCCAAACTGTGTATGCTCTTTGGTAGGTGGCTCAGTCTCTGAGAACCCCTAGGGGTCTAGGTTAGTTGATACTGTTGGTCTTCCTATGGGGTTTCTATCCTCTTCAGGGCCTTCAATCCTTCCCCCAGCTCTTCCATAAGGTCCCCAACCTCTGTCCATTGTTTGGCTGTGGGTGTCTGCATCTGTTCCAGTCAGCTGCTGGGAAAGCCTCTCAGAGGACAGTTATGCCAGGTTCCTGTTTGAAAGCATAACAGAGTCACATTAATAGTGTCAGGGATTGGTGCTTGCCCATGGTATGAGCCTCAAGGAGCAGCCTTATTTGTAATAACCAGAAACTAGAAACAACCCAGATGTCCCTCAAATGAAGAATAAATACAGAAAAGGTGTTCATTTGCACAATGGAATACTATTCAGCTATCAAAAACAAAAGCATCATGAATTTTGTAAACAAATGAATGGAACTAGAAAATATCCTGTGTGATACCAAACCCAAAAGGAAATGCATGGTATGTATTCATTGCTAAGTGGATATTAGCCATAAAGTATAGAATACCCATGATATACCCCACAGACCCAAAGAAAGGAAAAAGAAGGAAGGCCCAAGTGAGGGTGCTTGAATCCCATTTAGAAGGGGAAACAAAATAGTCATGGGAGGGGAGGAAGGGAGGCAAAGAGGAAGGGAGGGAGGGAAGGAGGGAGGAACCTGGTTAGGAGCGGGAGGGAGAGGGAAATAGGTGGGAGAATTCAGGTGTGGGAAGAGACTGGAGAGAGGCCCTGAAGGCCAGGAGCTCAAATGTAAATTCCAGCTGCCATGGGAAGGGTGTGTGGTAATCTCTAGGAAGTCTTAGAGGGGACTAAGGGAGGCTTCCAGTATTCAATGTGGGTGACCTTAGTGGAGATGCCTAACAGAGGGGACATGGAATCCGAAGAGGCTACCTCTTATAGCCAGGCAGGACCCCCAGTGGAGGGCATAAGGACACCAACCTACCCACAAAACTTTCCACCCAAAATGCCGTTATTCCACAAAATGCTGTTTGGGTTTATGTTGTATCGCACTGTAATTTCAAAAGAAGAGGAAATAACTATTTCCTCAACACGAAACCTTATTAAGGTTGGACTTTTTTTTTTCTGCCTTAGTACTACTATATAAGCTTTGCATATGAAAATATTGTCAAAGGAGACTGTTATTTTGTTTATAATTTCCTTTCAGAAAACATAGAAGACTGAACTGTTAGCAATTATCAACTTTTTCCTGATCAGAAACAGTTGTCTAGTAATAACGATCAAATTCACTGCCCAGAAGATTACAAAATCCTTCATTAACCAATAGAAATGGATTCAAAACAGTAGAGTCAAGCAATGACTCATTCCTACAATCCCAGGAGTACTTGAGGGAGTAAGGTGGTGGGGCAGGTAGTGAGTGGTACAGATTACTGTGAGTTTCTAGCCAACCTTGGCTATATAGAAGGACCCTATGTCTAAAACAAACAGGAATTCCTGACAGAACTAAATGAAGCTTAAACCTCATCTAGTGAAGGTCTCCTCCCTATGGTAGGCAGGGCCACTATCATATCGATATTTTTCTTCTAGTTTAACAGCCATCACTGTCCTCATTAAAGCAACTATGGCTACTTGCAAGATCTGGGTGACTGAGGTTCTTCCATAAAAGGAATGGTTGTGGAGGGTACTCAGACCTCCATCTGAGGGAGACTCCAGCTACTCCTTCCCTGGTATATGTGATTCTGCCCAAGCCACACCTTGTCTCATAATCTTGACAGGTGGTGGAGGATAGAATGCTGTGGAGGGTTAGCTGAAGAAGAGAGTCCATACATGCAACTGGGGGTAGGTCAGCATCCATTCTAGGGTGAGACATTTTGGTAGTGTAGCTGATTCAAGGTCACCCATGCTCCTGTACATACCCCCTCTTCGTGCTCTTATAAGTAATCCCAGTAAACTAATTGGTTCACCAAGCTAAGTTGGGAGGAATCCTCACTTTGTTTTGCTATGGGTACCTTATTTGGACAAATGATGACAGATGGGGGTTCTTCAAGAAGTTGGTGAACTGTTCATTCTCAGGGTGGATCATGAAATATGTTGTTAACTCTCTTAGCTTGAGTTTGCTTTCTATCTTGAGATCATAGTAGCAATCATTGAACAAATATTCATTTTCACAAATGACTGTGAACTAAAGTCACCCGCCTGATGTCACCATTTTGTTTCTACAGGTCAATAGTGCCTTATTCAGCGTGAATAATGACTTGGAATTGCAAACAGAGGAAGCATGACATTTGGCTTGCTTTATTAAGGGCTTAGTTATTCATTATAGATGAACCTTTGAACATGGTCACTAAGAGGAAAGTCATGTAGCATATACATTCAAGAAGCATTAAATCATTAACATGACTGCAGTCTTCCTGCTTCCTCCAATGTGACTGTCTTGTTCTTTGTGTCTTGCTGCAGCTTACTGAGCCTCTTTGATTCTATTGCCTTCCAGAGGCGGAGCCATCAGAGATTGAATCAAGTGGATCTGAGAAAAATGCTCCTCCCTGAAGATAGTGGGGCACACAGCCCTTGTACATGTGTACATGAGGTTCTATGAAGAAGGAGGATTGTTTCCTGTCTGCATGGTCCTGTCGAGTCCTTCTGAGGTCTTCATGGATGTTTGAGATTTCAGCAGCTTATTGAGAAAAACACTAACCATGATTTTTTAAAAATCATTGATTACAGCAATTATATGCTAACATCAATACTCTTCAACAGAAGATTCTAGAATAAAGGAGGGCTTTGCAGAGTACTTACTTTGAGATGGAACCCAAAATATACTCTTTAGCCTTGGTCCTGAAAAATGTTCCCCAGCATTTCAGAAGGTCATTCTTAGACCAACCCCGGGGCACAGCACTGGGTGAGAACAGGTGAGAGGAAGTCACATGAGCTATGGTACTTAAAACCAGAAACCAGATCGCATGGGGCCAGATGAGAAATCTCTTTCAATGCAGAGACTAGGCTACAGAGGTCTTATTTGGATTTTTATTGCCGGGATAAAACACCATGACAAAAGCAGCTTGGGGGAAGAATGGGTTCATTTGGCTTAAATATCCTCAGTTACAGACCACTGAAAGAAGCCAAGGGAGGAGGAATTCAAATAGGGCAAGGACCTGGGTGCAGGAGCTGATATAGAGGCCATGGAGAAGTGCTGCTTACCCGTTTCCTCAGTCTACCTTTTAATAAAACCCCAGGGATCAATAGTACCACCCACCATGAGATGCCCCCCACACACATACACACCAATCACTAATTAAGAAAATGCCCTACAGTTGAATCTTAGGAAGGCATTTTCTCAACTAAGGCTTCCTCCTCTTTAATGAGTCTGGCATGTGTCAAATTGACATCAAACTAGCCAGCTCAAGAAACATGACTGAGAGCTTCATGTGGAAATGAAGAGTTGTACAAGCCTCAAAGATCTTAGTTTCAAATAGAGCTATGAATCTTTCAAGAAGTTGTGGCCTCCCTCTACACTCTCCATATTCTTTCATACACTGAATATAAAATATGACCAGAACTAAGGGTCCATGGTCTCATCTTGATATCTCAAAACCTAGCTGGATATCAGTGTAGGGCAATCTCACCTCTACTAAATACTCTCGCTTGTTCCTTGATTTCTCTTATTCTGTTGTCATCTTTTACTTTCTGTCTAAGTGTTAACCACTCTAGAGGTGGTGGGGCCTAGGATAATGAATCCTGGGCTAAATGAGGTGAACTAAAGTTTTTGCAATAGTCAACATTTTTCACATGATCAGAGAAGTTAGACTGAGGGGGGTGGTTAGAGGAGGAGTATGAGTAAAGTGTCCAATCACAACAACAAACTGCACATGACAAAACCTGCTTTTCTCATAGAGCAATACAAACAACAATAGCCAGTTGTAATGAATAATCTGAAGTAAACTCACTCCTCTCTGCTATACCTGGGAGGAGCAGGAAAGCACATTCCAAAAATAATTCTGTGTTTTGAAAAGGTCACAAGACTCTTGTTTTCTCACAAGCACACAGATTTCTCCCATGACTCCATTCTTGGAACTGTTCAAACACCAAGGACTTCCCCTCCCAGGAATAATCATGGGACTATCTAGGAAAACAAGCATTTTTTTTTCCTGCAAGCTTACTGTATGTAAGGCTCTTTCTAAAGAGCTTCAAACACATTGTCTCATTTAACCAACAGAGTAAATTCAGCAACTATTCAGTAGGTCTCATTTTACTCCCACCTCTGCCCAAGGCAGCTGAACACCTAAACAGAAAGCTGGCCCTCTGATGCTTCAGCCTAGAGCTCTAGAGTTCCATTCGGCCTCGGGATATCTACACAGCTCTGACCTGGCATAATTGCAAGTCACACAAAAGTGACCCCAACAGGGAATCCAGCTACCCTTTGGACCACAGAGCTTTTAAAATCCCACTATAGGTGATAGAGATAACTCAGTCTTTAAAGCATCAAATATATATATATATATATATATATATATATATATATATATATATATCAAATATATCTCCAGAGTAGTGTATGACGCTGTAAGGATTTGCACAGGTTGTTCTTAACTGATTAAATGTATACATTCTCTGTCACCTGTTCTCAACTAGTGCTAGGTCTTGGAGAGACAACAGCAAGCCCCAGATTGATACAAAAAGAAAGAAAAGGAGAAAGAAAGAGGAAAAAAGAAGAGAGGGGGAGGGAGAGAAAGGGAGATCATACTGTCCACTGAAGGATCAGTGTGATTTTACTGTGATGGTTATCCTTGGTTGACAACTTAACTACATCTAGAATTTTAACTAAAACTCAAATGATTGGGCACAGCTGTGAAGGATCTTTTCCCCCTAATTAAATCATTGGAAGGGGAAAACCCACTTCAAATCTTTGAGGTGGAAGGACCTACCTTTAATCCAGAACTTTTGAGGTAGAAAGATCTGCCTTTACCCTGGGTTGCGCCTCCTTCTGCTGGCAGCCTGTATAAAGGACATGGAAGAAAGAAGCTAGCTCATTCTTCATTGCTTGCTCTTGTTTCTTCACTGACATTAGAGCCTACCTCTTTGGGATTCCAGCATATATTGAAGACCACATGAGACATCCAGCCTCCCAAGCTGAACAACTAATGAACTGGTAAACAGCTATCTTTGTACTAGCCGAACCACAACCTGGAAACCATTCTACTCTACACATACAGCGATTCATTCTATAAGTCCTGTTCCTCTAGAGAATCCCTACTAATACAGTCATTAAATAAGCATATTCTAGTAGGAAGTACACAGTCGAAGTAGGCTTCAACAATGGCGCCCAACTGGTCAGGTCACCATGGTTAAGTCCCTTGTCATCTTGATTCTGAATCAAATTTATAGAAGATGGTGAAGAGGGCTGTGTTAAACACTTCCCATATGTGGACAAATTCTGCCAGCTTTAACATCTCTGCCATGTAACATCTCTGTCTGAGCCTTCTCTGGCAGCAACCCAATCCCAGATCAAGTGTATCTCTCTGAAACTCACCCTCCTGGGTTTGAAATGAAAATATTCAAGTCATCGTTCTTAGAAGACAAGATTGTTTGGAAGCTCATCTGAGATAACAGATACAATAGGCCTGGTGAAAAACCTGACATGGAATGAAATGTTCAATAAACATGAACTATTTTTTAAGGCCTTTTAGATGTATAAGCCAAGCAGCCGTTACTCAAGTAGCTTTTGCCACATGGCTTCTAATCTCTCCCTTTGAGTGTTGCTTGAGAATGCATTCACAGAAAAAAAAAATTGTTTTCAACAAATCAATTAACAAATATCCACCAATACTTTCCACACACAGCAGAATGCTTCAGGCTCTCAGAATAATTAGACAGGAATAGGGTAGGGGCTTCCTTCCCTTTAAGGACATAATTTAATTAAGAAGATAATGCAACACATGTGAAGAGAATCAGACAGTCAGAGTAGTAATGGATTTTCAATGAGTAGGGTAAATACTGAAGCATCCTGGTGGGCTGTGAGAGTGTCTGCCAGCTCAGGTGGCTGTGGAGAACTTCCTGGGGGAAGGACTACACCTGATCACAACTCCAGTCCTCCATATCTCCTCTCCCACCAAATACAGTTCAAGTGTGACCAAAACAATCTCCTCTAGATATTGTCTCAGGCAACTGTTTTAGAACTGTGGTATTTGAAATTAAAATGGCCCCCATTGGCTCATGTATTTTAAGACTGGATCCCCAGGGGATGGTGGTGTCTGGAGAGGTTTAGGAGAGGTGGCTTTGTTGAAGAAAGTTATTCAGGGCAGGCTTTGACAGTTGAAAGTCATCTTTACTTCACTCTCTCTGCTTCCTGCTTGCAGTTAGAGATGTGAACCTTCTCTCATCTTCCTGTTTCTGCCATTATGCCTTGACTCTGCCATGATTTACTCTGTCCCTCTGGAGCTATTGAGACAGGCTGATTCCATGACAGGTTTCAAGTTGACAACCAAAGACACTAGGCCTAAGGCCTGAGCAAGTCCAGGCAAGCCCAGGCAAGTCAGGCAGCTAATCAGAAACTATCCTACCACCAGAAACTACCCAGAATCAGAAACTACCCAGCCACCCGGCCTGAAGCAAAGGCAATTGGTCAACAACAGTTTCCAACTTCCAAGCCCTGGTAATGAGATGTCTCTAGAGATGGAGCAAGATAAAGGTCACCTACCCTGGAATCCTCTAATGTGCTTTCAAACAGGCCTTCGAGCTCACTTGGTTGTCTCTCTACCTTGGTAATAAAAGACCCCAGCATGCTGGACTTCTGCAGAATAAAACATGCCTTACATTTCATACTATTTGACTCTGGGGTGTTACTATTCTGCAAATCATGAACCCTTACACTATAAACACAGATAAACTCTTCCAAAAATTGCCTTGGCCATGGTGTTGTATTACAGCAACAGAGAAACAGCAAATACAATCACCTAACAGAGGAGTTCTGTTCAAATTCCTCATCTGCAGCCAGGGGAGGGAGGGTTTGTTTTAAACCACAACTCTTGCTTAAGTCAAGGCAGGTACTTTAAGAGCTAGTCACACACAGCCACACTGTCTTAGGGTTTCCATTGCTGTGAAAAGACATCATGATCAATGCAAGTCTTATAAAATCAAACATTCAATTTGGGACTGGCTTACAGATTTAGAGGATTAGTCCTTATCATCATAGCAGGAAGTGTGGCAGTAGACAGGCTAAGTTGGTGCTGGAAAAGGAGCTGAAAGTTCTGCATCTTGATCTGAAGGCAAATAGGAGTGACTGGCATCCTCAGGCAGCTAGGAGGAAGATCTCTCTCCCATGGGTGTGAAAGAATAAAAACTGCAGCTAAGAAGTCAGAAGTTTAAAAAAGCCCTAAATACCTCAAATTCCAGACCCTGCCCTCTACCTGTACTAGCTAACCATAAAGTTAGATTAAAATCTTAGAGAATAATCTTGAGAAGCAGGAAGCTTCTCCCAGGAACTGATGGACCATAAAGTAAACAATCTTGAGAAACAGGAAGCTCCTCCTTGTGATTTTTCACTGGTATTCTCGACATTTTCCAATGACGCCCTCCCTACCCGCTTGGGTTGAGGTTTCTTCCTTTAAATTCCCCTTGTCTTAGTTACTGGGGGTCGAACTCCACTGCCCCTTCGTGGGACACGAGTCTCGACCCCAGTGCACTGGTTCCTATCAATAAACCTCATGTTTATTACAGCAAGGATGGTCTCACGTGAGTTCTTGGGGGGTCGCATCATCCCGAGACTTGAGTGAGGGTCTCCCCGCTCCGGGGGTCTTTCAGGTGGACCCTGAGTAAAAGAGGAAACCTCCAGAGCCCACCCTCTCGAAGCGTATTTCCTCAACAAGGCCATGCCTCCAAGCAGTACTGTTCCCTATGTCCAAGCACATTCACACCACCACATCGAGTCAAGAGCTGAGGGAAAGGGCCACACTTGTGTTACCAGTTAGGGCTCCTTAAGCTCAGCTGTAAGCCGTCTTTACTCTACAGTTGTGGTCTAGCTCATGAAATAGTGCCCCTCAGCCTTGATCTACCTACATCAATTAATAATCAAGACAATCCCACAGTGATAAGCACACAGACCTCCCTGATCTAGATAAGTTCCCAACTCTCTTCCTAGGTGACATAAGTTGTGACAAACACAACCCTCTTCTTATCCTTCTGTTTGATTCTGGTCATTAATGCATAGGGATGAGTAACTGATGATCACTAGGTCTGATTCAGGAGTTCCTTCCTAGAGGGGCTTTAACCCCAAGAGCTAAATTCAGTTCTTCCTCCTAATCGTGTTGGCATTATCCATGTTTTTATCACTTGCTTTTAAAAGTGTCTGTGTGGGGGTCAAGTTATAAGCCATCCGTTTCCCACCTTCTGTGTTCGGTTCCACAGGATCTCACTGATGTGAGATCTAAACGTTTGGTAAAATAACCTAGTGGGTTGAAGAGGTAGCTCAATGGATAAAGTTTTTACCTAGCAGCCACAGATCCTGGGTTTAATCCCCAGCACCTCATAAACCAGGCATGGTGACACATAGCTGTGATTCCAGCTTTCAGGAGGTAGAGACAGGAGAATCAGGATGTCAAGGTCATCTTTAACTAAATAGAGAGTTCAAAGCCGGCTTCACCTGTTTGAGACCCTGCTTCAAAAGATGGGGGAGGGGAGGAAAAATGTGAATACTGAAAGATGAATAAAATTTGACCAGATTGACCAATTTTGAAACACACACACACACACACACACACACACACACACACACACACACACAACCAAAAAAAACCAAAAGCAACAACAAAAAACCTTTGGAAAAAAAAAAAAAAGTAGACAGAAACACGACAAATGACAAAGAAAGCCTCTTTCCAAGATATCTAGCTATCCTTGGGGATATAACCATGACCTATATGAAAACAGCTCCATCTGCCAAGTGATTTACCGTCAGCTCACACCCATAGCCCCAGCAATCCAGAGTCTGAGGTAGAGGATCACTTGAGCCTACTAGTTTGAGACCAGATGGAGCCACATAGTGAGGCTCTGTCTGAATAAGTCAATTAATCAATATGTAAGAAACAGTTACTCTAGTCCTCCCTGCTCTGACAGATTATGAGTCAAGCTGCCTGTCTGATTGCTAATCCCCGCTGAATCCTTTCTCTGCCTCAGCACCCCACAGCTCATAGGGAAGTCTGGCTTATGGCAAGTCCCCAGTGCACAAGGCAGCCCTTCACTCTGCTAAGGATTTAGGTAAGATGTGGGGGAAGGGGGGGTATTCAGCCACGATCTGACCATTGCAAATAACACAACAAATAATCGCTCTAAACAAACACTATAAAGATATAGCAAGAGCAGCGTCAACAGTGCATCGATGAAACAAGAAGAATCTTTGGAAAAGTCTATATCTTAAAAAAAAAAAAATCAGCGGCTGGCCAGGAAAAAAAATTATATCTGTAGCATTTTTTTAATATCGCTTTGATGAGATCTGGGTTATAAACAGGTCCAGTGCTGTGTAATTTGCAGCGTAATTCCACTGTCTGTTTATCTATCCATCCGTCCACTCATTCATATGTATATAGCCCAGGCAGGAAATCTGGTGTCTGTTGCTAGTTCATAAATCAGTGTCTGCTCTCAGCAACATCTGAATACAAATGTGATTAAATTTGATACCATGCCCATTTTTCACTTATCAGATTTCAGAATGTGGTGCCTCGGCAGCTGTCCTAGGATAATGTGTTTTGCATTTAACCCCTTGAGTCCCGCCATCCACTCTAGGAAAGTTCTAGCAGAGACATTGGAAATACCCCCAACCCCAACTGGAAGTCTGCTCTGCACATCAAGAAATTTTTTTTTTTTTTTTTTACATATCAGAGAAAAGAGAAGGCAAGGAAGATATCTAGTAAATACATTGGGAGACAAAATGAAGTTTCAGCTGGGCTGGTTTGAGTCTGAAAGGGCCTTAAATGTCCCCAAGCCCTGAGATTTTCATTCTCCCATGCCCTGCAGACCAGCTGGGCCTCTGAGTGCTTTCTAACAGTCCCTATTTGAAGCCCAGCCCACACACTGAGAATTGGGCTAGTTGGTCACTATATTCCTCTGTTCTAAAATGACTTCCCAAGAATGGTCATCCTAGAAAGGGAGAGCCCATAACAAAAATGTGAACAGACAACACATATGTATGACCAAGACTGAGAAACTGAGACTCCCAAAGCAAAAGTAAGTGCAGAAGCTGGGATTCAAATGGAGGTCATAGTACAATGGGGAACACGTAAAAGGATCAAGAAAATGGCTTCATAGACATTGAATGATTCAGAACTGCCAAGGTAATCATAATTACTCACACAAGTCTAAAAACAGTCCCTGCCCAGCCCACTGCCAAGAACCAAAGCAAACACTGGCCATGAGTTTCCCTACGATGATCTGAACAAAATGGAGAAAGCCTAAGATCCCTTTCCTTTCTTCATTTTCTAGTATCTGTCCTAGTTAGCTTTGTTAAATTGACATAGCCTAGAGTCAACTAAGAAGGGAGTCTCAGTTAATGGAATGCCCAGAACAGAGAGACATGTGGGATGTCTGCGATTGTTCACCGATGCCATGATTGTTCATTGATGCTGGAGTCCAGCCCACTGCGGGCAGTTGGGCCTGGACTGTATATGAAGTTAGCTGGACATTATGGTGAGAGTGAGCCAGCAGCATCCTCCATGGTCTGTTCCAACAACCTTCTGGTACTGTTCTTCTAGATGAAACATTAACCACTCAGAGGAACATGGACTTGTGAGATTTATGCTTTAAACTTCAAACTCTTAAAGATGAGTGTACACGCTTCAGAGAAGTCAAACATCCCAGGCCCCGAGATCCATCTTTCCAGAGTCCAGCCGTCAAATGTCATCCTCCTGATCAGAAAGTCAAAGAAGTCTAGGGTTGCACCACTATGCTCGTGGCAGCCGCTATACTTCCACAGTTAAGCACTATCTTATCAACTCGTGAAAGGATTAGAGGGGAAGCAAGAGGATGGGGCAGAAGGTGAAGTCCAGAAGAGCTTTCACAAGACTTTATAGAACTAGCTACGTACAAACCAAGTTAGTCAAGAGAAAATCTCTAGAGGAGGCCAACTAACATCTGCTTATGACACTTGTAGAGGCATTGGATATTTCAGAATGTCTGAAGATAGTGTGTGACCATTATACTACTAAAACACCCCTAGGTGCAGACTCAAGACACTAATAATGTATGCAGTGTATACAGTTGTATGTAGAACTATGTTTAGCAGATAGAGCCTGTGTGAGGAAATTCATGCTATACAATCCAGCCAGACCACTATGCCCATAAACCACAAACCACTCACCGTGTGACATAAAAGCTCATCCTGTGTTCCTTTGAAGCTACTGAACCTGCTCCAGCCTGCTTCCTTCCTTGAAAATGGATCTTTAATAAACTTGCTTTCTTGCTAACATATGTCTCCATCCAATTGTTTGATCTGGGACACAGGAACCTGGAACCTCTCCAGAGCTGTTCTCCAAACCCCAATACCGATGGATATCACACTCCATAAGATGTTTTAAGAAAGAAAATGTTAATATACCTTTCATTATAGCATGTTCCTGTAATTGTCCTTATTGTCAGTTGTCATCAATCCATTGCTGCCCTTGGGAAAACATCACGCAATACGTACATACCGCAGTGGGATCCACATTCCCAAGCATTCACTCAAGTCTTAGAAGCTTGTAGACAAGAGGGACAACTAACCCACTGTATCCTTTCAGGGAATAGAAAACAAGTTTACTCCTCATCGTAAAGGGCCCAGAACTTTTTAAAGTACTTGTACTATTTGAACATAGAATATTATCAGTCAGCATACCAGACTGCTGGCAGAACACTTGGCTGAAAATGATAGCCAGCTAAATAGCAATGCTTTGGGGATTAACAAAGGGTGTTTTATGCACCCTGGATCTGCTGGAGAGACAACAAATGCCATATTCTTGAATATGCAGCTATGATGTGAGGTTAGGTTTGGTCCAGGCAAGGACTTCCTACATTATCCTCATTCAAAGCCTGTTGTGATTTCCTATAATTATTTGGCATATGTATCATGAACCTCTAGGATTTTCAGTACCTGGGAAGCTTCTGACAACCAGACCTAGGGGAGCAATTACCTGTAGACACAGAAGTTAGCCAAAAGGCCCTTTTACTTACAAGAGAAACCCTTTACAGATGCACAAATACCCAAACCTAGAGAAACAGCTGGGCTAGGACAATAGGGCACTGGAGTGTCGCCCTCTACCTCAGAGCTTCCAGCATCATTACGTAGAGAAGCAAGAGCACAGATTGCGCAGATGTGACATAGCACATGTAAGCATTCACAGGAAGAGCGGGCTGGAAATAGGTGTCCAGAATGTTTGCCTGTGGGTTAATTGGAGAAAATCAAAGCCACATTCTATGGCAGTTTGTGGGGAGCCCAAGGCAGCCATGTCCTCTTTCAGCAAAGAGAGGTCAGCATACACCACTAAAACTAACTGATAACTCTATTAACTGCCACAATTAACAGTTCTGAATGGGGCCAGGAATCTATATTTTATCTCCAATTATTTTGTTTTGTTGTTTCCATTAGAGTTTTATGGAACAACCCAATATGGCTTTGGGTAACAGTAATTTTATTATTTCCTATTCTCAGGAACGATTGGGGATATCAAATATGGTTTTTCCTCCTCACTCTGTCCCCTTTATCTGCATCCCCATTATCTTGGGAGACTGGAAGAGCCATGTTTGCCCTGTACCAAAATCCTCCAGCATGCACGGGGTTAAGAGCCAGCATCCAGCTCCACCCCCACACAGTGTGATCATCTCACTGGCAAGTCAGTCTCAACCAATCCTGTACACAACAGCACAGCATGAAAGGGGGGCTGCCTGCCTCCTGGTTTTTCTCTGATTTCCAGCATAAAAATGAAAGAAAACGAAATCCTGAGCTCCCCCACCCAATCCTAGTAAGGGTCCTTAGACAGGGATCCGTCACTGTTAGTGTCTCGAGTGAGATACTATTTATTGGGTGCACAAAAGCAGACAAAGCCACAAATGAGTTGCTCTGTCACTCTTGCCTATAGGAGAGTGTACAATTCATGCAGGAGGCTCCTCCTCTCCTGGTCCCAAGTGTTTGTCAGGAGGCCTAAAATCCATATGTCATGGTTATCGGCTTACCAGGGAGCAGGGCAGAGTATGTTAGGTACTGGTGGTGCCTTGGATAGCAGATGGTGGTTTGCTGCCCACCCCCACCCCCCCACACACATACACTATCCTGCCTTTTGCACTATCCCCTTCTCTCTCTAGTCCCTGGTTAGTTTTCAGTGGCCCTGAACCAGCAGGCTCTGGATTGCACATGTGATGTGACTTTCCCTGGGCCCCTTCTATTTTTAGCCACATGAAAGAAACCTAGAATCTGTAAGAAAGCTATCTCACCTTTAAGTTTCCCTAGAAAGAATTTAAATTTCTATTCAAAACAGAGCTTGTTATAATTGGGATAGGGATGCTCTTCCCTGAGGCACTGTGAGTCAATTAATTGGCCTTTTTGAAGCGTTAATGGGGAAAATTTTTTTGACCTTTTCCAGAGTTTTTCCATGGAAGCTATTCATGAAAATTGCTAAGCTATTAACCAACCAATTTTGGAGGCCACAAAACTCCCTGAGCTGTGTAGGTTTGGTGTGGGGGTGGGAATAAACATACAGCATGGGTAACTTCTTTGGCCCTATCAAGAAAATATATCCACTTGATTAAAAAAAAAATCTCCTTTTATAAGAGGCAAAATGGATAATTTAAGAGAGAGACAGAGACAGAGAGACAGAGAGAGACAGAGGAAGGAAGCAGTGAAATTGATTCTGAAAAGTCTGAACTACACCAAAGCAGCCCTTGTGGCCCTGTGGGTAGTCAGATCTTCCTAGCCATGGCCTGCTCCACATTACAAATTAAAGCAACAAGGAAGAAAATTATAGAGAAACCATTCATGAGAACCAAGCTCAGGAACAGAGTTCCAGCACATAGACACCATCTAAAGATTCTTCTAGGGTTGGGGATTTAGCTCAGCGGTAGAGCGCTTGTCTAGCGAGTGCAAGGCCCTGGGTTCGGTCCCCAGCTCCGGGAAAAAAAAAAAAAAAGATTCTTTAGAACCCTGAAGATCTCCAGCAAGCTTCATGGTAAACTGATCTTGGTGGGTGAATTCATGTTGACCAATGCAGTCAGTTTACATTTTAGCATCTTCTACTTTCAAAATCATTAGGATTAATTTCAAGTTACTTCTATGTTTTTGAATTTTGCAGGTTGCTAAAAATCTTAGCATCATTTTTCTTCTGCGATAAACAAACAAGCAAACAACAACAACAAAAACTAGCAAAGACCACACCAACCAGCCACACATTTCACCATTCACTCTCCTGTTCTGTAAGCTCAGGATTCTGCTCATGGTACTTTGAAAAGAATACCAGGGATGAATGGAATAAGTGGTTTTGCCAAAACTGTGCAGGTTTCACAGGGCACTCTGTTTTTAGAACAGATGACCATATGAATAAGTATTTCGTTAACGTACGAGAAAACTGTCTGTTCATCTTCCAGAAATTTGCAATGGGATAATGGGATATTTTCCTAAGCAGTGAAGCACCACTTATGAACAATATATACTTTGTAATACGTAAACACACCGTGAATGGCCTAAGGGAACACAAGCTCAGCCGTCACAATGTAGCTCAGAACTGACCTCAGGCTCATCAACACAGCAAGGATTACTTAAAGAACAGAGTTATGTGATGAATGCTTGAGGTTCTTTGCACCAATGTAGGAAAAGTAAGCACGAGAGCACTGTAGGACAGACTCAGAAAGTAGGGCCATGTGTTCCTTTAAAGTGACAAGGCTGGTAAGAGGAGGAAATCCACGGGGAAAGTAAAAACTGAATTCTAATATCTACAGATCCCTACAGCTGGCACCACAACCAAGAGAACACATCTAAGATTAGAAGAAGACAAAATTCTTCCCTCTTGCTGCCTTTTAACCCAGTGTTAGAAACATGACTAATGCAATAAGACAAGAAAATAAGATCAGAGGTGTGCTGGCAAGAAAGGAAGAAGTAAAACTGTGTTTGCTTCCAGACAGCAAGATTGCCTGTGTAGACAATTTCAGTCAACAAACTCTCCTGAGACTGATAAGCAGTTATAAGACAGTTTCAGGATACAAGGTTAATAGACAAAGTCATGTCTCCTGTATCAACATCAAACAAGTGAAAAACAAACCCATGTGTAAATATGCCTGAAAATGTATGTGATAGGTATCTTAGCCTTGGTTGCTATATTTAAAAACAAACAAACTACACTACGATTACCACAACCACCACCACCACCTCAAAACATAAACTGGATAATTCTGTTCTCAGCTCAGGAATTTTTTGGATCCAACATCCAGGTCCAGGCATGTTCAGATTCTCAGAAAAACATACATCATACTGAAATCATATGACAGAAGCAAACTCTTTAGTGTTTCTTTTATATGGTCCTTTAAGGTCAATGATCTAATCACTCAGCAAAGGTATTATTACCTCGTGAGACATAAACATGGGATATTTACATATCAGTTTTAGAGAGACAAAACCATTCAGTCCAGAGATGCCTATGTGATGAAACTATAAAACTCTGATGAGGGAAAATCAAAGAATAATTAAGCAAATGAAAAGGAATACCATAGTTGTAGATAGGATGGCTCAATGTTATCACAGATCAGTTTGTCACAAGAACAATGGACATAGAACAATCCTCCTTAGTGTTCCAGCAGGATGGAAACACAATGACTGAAAAGGTTACAGAAAGAGGGATAGATTCAGAAAGGCCAACTCATTTCAGGAGATCACAAGGTGACAATACCTGGATGTCAAAACTTATTTTAAAGCTACAGCAGTTAGAGTGGGGAAGCTGTGGGGAAGCCCCGGTGAAAGCACATAGAGTAGAGGAACACAATGGAGTCCAGAAAATGGACTTCAAGAAATGGATAGTCTTTGGCAAGGAAACAAACATGATAGAGTGGGGCAAAGGAACTTTTAAAAAGAGATGTTGATTGAGCCACCTTAGATGGCATGAATTGTATATCCATGCATACATTCACTCTGTATTTTCCATATAGACTAATACAAAGTGAAGTACAGGCCTCAAAAGAAAACACAAAACTGGGGCTAAGTGCATTACTCAGTCACAAGTATAGTTTGAGCCCCAGAACCAGGCATACTAATATATATTTGTAATTCTAGGCAAAGACTAGAGAATCTATGAGACTTGATGGTCACCCAGTTTGTTATAATTAGTGAGTACCAAACCAGTAAGAGACATTGTCTCAAAGGAAGTGAAAGGCATTCCTCATGTCTTAGATTGCCTTTTGATCTCCACACACATGTGCACACGTGTGCATAAACACACACTTACATACACACACACACAAATCACACAAACACACACACACACACACACACACACACACAGAGCTGTACATTTCTTGGGAATGGTAGTGTCATTTTAAGTACCACACCCCTTAAGGCACAATTCATAAAATAAAAATAAAAATAGATGGGCTGGACCTCATCAGATTTTAAAGTATCTATTCTCTGAAAGAATTATCAATAGGATAAGAAGACAAACAAAAGATTGGGAGAAATGATTTGCAAAATACAGACATAGCTTATAAGAAACAAAACAAAATAAGCAAATAAAACTATAGGGTTTTCACAATAGTTCTTTGCTGATCTAGTCGTATGACTGAGGGAGACTATAGGTATGCTAGAACAGAGAAATGGGGATTTTCTTGTGTCTTCTACTTAATTATGTGGAAAACCTAACATTTTTCGAAAACCTGGAGTTCATTAAAACAATGATGAAATTCTTGTCTTATTTAGCAGGATACAAAGAGTAGAGAGGCTTAGGAAGGTGATCAAGGTTTAGGAAGGCTCCTATAGGGTATGGTCAGGCCCCAGTGGCAATGTGCCCAGAGGGTTTCAGCTGTAGGGGAGTGCCAAAAGACACAGGGACCCTCGGCTTAGGTTTTAAAGATGTGTATTGCTGCACCATCCTATCTCTTCTAGTATGGGGACATTTATCCAGCCAATTGCTGAGTCTATAATGAGTATTAGTGCCATGAATGATCACCAGCATGATGGAAAGGACTGATTGTCTTGATCCTGAGTGTGTTAGAGAGGTGCCGGAGTTTAAACATCATGGACTCTGAGTGTGTTAGGTAGTATGAGGGTCTGATCACCATGGAGTCTGAATGTGTTATGAAGATGTGAGAGTATCACCATCAGAGCCCCTGAATGTGATACGCAATCTGCTTGAGTCGTATCCCCCTTATCAATAAAAGGAGGCAATGATGCAGGGCATTCAGTAGAGAGCAGACTTGGAGGAAAAAGCACAGTCAGAATGCATAGCAACCCTCTGATTGACAGAGTGCATAGCAACCCTCTGATTGACAGAGTGCTCTGCAGTTGGCATTCGCACTGCTGTCATTCACCTGCAAGCACAACATGAATGGCTCCACTTACGAAGAGGATGGTCAATCCCTTGAGCATTGTTGCAGTGTTGAAAATGCTCACTAGACAGCCTTTTGGGACAGCTCCACCCCTCATCTTGACACCTTTTCTTTAAAGAACCATTGTTCCTCAATGCTGCTTTACCACAGGCTCTTACTGGGCTGCCGTCCTCTTGCAGAAGTTACTATCTTCTGAAGCTGGGCTTCTTCAACACAGCTGGCTTGGCTAATTGGTTTCCTTCTTCCTTCAATTCACCTGCTAACAGTTGACTGAGCAGACTCTGCTCTGGGAACTATACTTGCACCATGTAAAATCTTTCCTCAAAGTTTCATTTGAAATATCACTTGCCTTCATCCTGTACAGCGGCCAATATATAATCTCATGACAATTGTGGGCATGGATAGCATACTTCTGTTGAAGAGATGCAGAAACAGAATTGGGGGAAGAAAATGAACTTGTCTAAGATGACAGTGCCTGTAGGGACAGAGCAGTGTTTGAACCAAATGAATTTGTCCCCCATGTGATACCCTGCCTGCAAATGAGAGATGCCATATACTTTAAACAGCCATACAGTGGCTGGTGTCTCTGATGGGTCATCACTGACTCCTGACTCTTCTCAGGAGCCCCATGGGTGCTTCTCTTTAACCCCATTGGCATTCTGTCTAAGTCAGCTCTAAGGTGACCAATGTCAAGTTGAATAAAGGGGGAAAACAACAAAGAGAAATGGTTAGTTTAAAGTATTCCTCTCTGGTTTCTAATAGCATGTATATTAGCCATCCATCCTAGCAGTAATTGATCATAAAATCCCACTGCTGCCTGGCCCCAGGCACCTCATCATGATGATGCTGGGAAAACAAGCAACATTCTCTCCTGCCAGCCCTGTAAATCCCTTCCACATTGCCAGAAAAGAGCATCTCATAAAAGGTGGGAGCTGTGGATGCTCACAAAGAGGAAATAAACTTGAGGAGATTGGATACAGAGGGGCAGTTGTGCTTAAGGAGCTGTATTGTGAGGGAAGACACAGGGTTTTCAGGCTGCTTCTGGGACTCTTGTATCTGCCACCTCTTTAGCCTCATGTTTTCTCCAGTCTAGATCTGAGAGCATCGGTGATATTTCATGAAGATTGGTGATGGTCTTCTCAACAGATCTTGCCAATTGCTCAGTTCTCCAAATATGAGTCAAAGAGAATAAGAGGAGGAGTGGAAGTTGTTGGAATTTGTACTCAAAGCTGCTACAAAACCAGACCCCCACATCAGCTCACATAGAAGGGAGGAAAACAGAACAACAGGGCAGGCACAAGATGGCACAGGCTGACGGAAAGACCAGGCCAGGGGCTGTAAGTGGAAAGAACCTCTATTTGAAGGAAAACAACATGAAACTATGTTTAAGGATTGTTGAGGTTGACTTTAATTGTCAACTTGACACAATTTAGGATCACCAGAAAAGGGTATTTCAGGGAGGGATTGTCTAGACCAGGTTGATCTGTGGGGGATTTTCATAATGCTCTTATCTGAGGTGGAAAGTCCAGACCCATGTGGGTGACACCATTCCCTAGGCAGTGAATACTCGACTGTGTAAGAGTAGAGATAGCAAGCTGAGCACAAGCAGGCAGGTATTTATTTTCTCTCTGCACTTTACTGTGGATATAATGACTGGCCATCTCAAGTTTCTATTGACTTCCCACCATGATGGACTATAACCTGAAACTGTGAATCAAATAAATCTTTTTTTTCTTTCCCATATAATTTTAACAGGATATTTTATCACAGAAGGGGAAGCAGCAGAAAGGAAATGAGGACAGCAATCATTGCCAAGGCTCCTACTGATGGATAAAGAAAGGAAAGAAGGTCATCATGGGGGAGTCCAACCATCTATCTTCTGACCCCTGCCACGCCACTGCTCCGGCAAGAACATTGACTCAACTTGCAGTGGATATTTCCACAAAATTAATAGTTACTCAACTTGTGCAGAAGGGAGGATGCATTTCCTACTCAAGAGTGATGCTGGACTCTGAGACTCATGGACAGCAGGACTTGGCACAAAAGTGTCTATGTTGAAGAAAGGAATCCTTGCGGAGTTTGCACTTCATGCAGCCCCTCCAATGGAATGAGACAGAGCCAGTTAAAGCATAAAGAATAGTCTATTTGGTGTGAAGCAATATGGCTTTGCCAAAGGCTAAGGGAACGTCTGCCTGCATCCATCACATCCCCATCCCAGGGAGGCCATTAGCAGAAATTCAATTAAAACCCACAACTTTTATCAAATCTCAGTGGCCGGTTTGCAAAGACTTATTCTTACGAAGTGCTGATTCCGGCACTGTCCAGCTTTAGCTGAGAGGCAATGAAAAGAATAGCAGTAAAGAAACCAAGGTCTAAGTTTTATACTAACACAGATCACAACAGTACAATACTGTCCCAGAAGGCAGAGGCTGCCATGGGTTCAGGGCCTCTCTCTCCTCTCCCTCCTTCTCCTCCTGCCTCATTGTGAGTAGAAGCCTTCAGAGTTCAGACATCCTCTAAGACTGGTTGTTGGAACATTAACAGGATAGTGTTTGGAGAGGAATGTTTGAAAGGCTAGGATTTTCAAATTTGCATCCTCTACTCTGCAAAATTCAGGAAAGACACAAAGCAGCCTGGGGGGGGGTGTCAAACAGAGCTGAAACTTAATAATTCTGGAGTTAGAGAGCTACAGGGACAATCCATTTCTCCTGGCACTTGTTGGTTGTCAAAAGACAAATCGGAATAGAAAATATTGGAATTAGAAGTATTGAAGCCACGAGGTCAAGGATGACCCAGAGCATATCAAACAGTTTTGGTACCTGCTTCGCTCCTAAGTTTTGTGTTTACTAGGATTCTGAAGCTCAACCTGAACTCACTGGAACAGACGACTACGCCCAGAGGGCAATGAAAGATGTAAAAATAGGAGGGCAGAGGAAATAACCATGAGTCTGGTATTAACATTCTTCATTCATCCATGTTCTTTTGCAAATAAGAAGTACAGGACCTTGAGAGACCCACCCATCTGTCCACACTCACGCAGACATGAGGCTCAGTTCAATGACTCAAATACTGGTGAGAGGAAAAACAAACCGAGATGTGCCTTGTGACATGCCTGACATATCCTAACTTTGGTGGTCCTAAGTAACTATAGTTTAATGTTTGATGCTGTGTGGGTTTGATGAGTTTAGCAAAAGATGGGAGATGTGACTTTTATGTGAGAAGCCAGGAATCTAAAAGAGGAAACACTGGCACATCTCAGGGCTGGGGCTTGGCTTTCTATCATGTTCCCTTCGTGTGTGTTCGTGTGCGTGTGTGCGTGTGTGTGTGTGTGTGTGTGTGTGTGTGTGTGTGTGTGTGTGTGTGCGCGCGTGCCTGTCCATTTTATCTTCACTGTACTGGGATTAAGACCAAATCAATAATCAGTATGTACCCATCCACATTTATATCACAAAAACCTCACAGTGTATTTAATTTACCTCCATTATCATTGTTTTTACATCCATGGGGAGCTAGAGAGCCTAAGATTAAACATAGGGAAGAGCTCAGCAATTGAGTGAATGGCTCCGGGAGTGACATACCTGAGCATATCTTTAGCACCCATCATCAATACTCCCCAGAAAAAAACAAACAAACAAATAAACAAAAACAAAAAAAACCCTTTTTTTTTTTTAAACCACAGCCTTTCTTAGTTCTGGCTCAGTTTCCCCACAGATATTTCCAAAGAGCAAGATCAAATGCATATGGAGGCAGCTGGGCTCCTCCTCAGTGCAGGTCTGGGGTCTGAGAGTCACAGAACATTTTCCACATAAGAATTTGAGCACAGAGCTTCCACGGAAGACCTTTAATCACAGAACATTTTCCATTGCAGCATAGGCTGTGTGTTTGGATCCATCCAGAAGATTGCAAGGGTGGGTCCCGTGGCAAGGGAAGAAGGAATAGCTGCTGTAATTTTGTTGCTTTTAACTTTTATTTTGTGTGCATTCATGTGTTTTATGTGAATGACAAACTTGTGTGCATGTGTGCTGAGGTCAAGAGACAACCCAGGGCATCATTACTTAAGAGCTACCCACCATTTTTGAGACAGGATCTCTCACTGGGTCCTTTCCTGTGGCTTAGCTGACTGCCCACTGAAGTCCAGGGATTTACCTGGCCCACTACCCTAGCACTGAGGTTCCAAGTGCATAGTGCCATGCCTGACTGCTTTATGTGGGTTCTGGGGATTGAACCCAGGTCCTCATGCTTGAGTAGCAAACATTTATCCACTAAACTATCTCCTCAGCTTTCATGCTGCCATTTTCTGTTAGATTATATTTTATATTTAAGTAATGCTTGGCCTCTTACAACAAAGAACAATACCATGATTTGCTCCAAACACAGACTCCAGAGTATATGTAAAAGTAATTGAATTTTGCTCTTTGTACTTCTATCTCTTAGTTAATGGTCCCTCAGTGCCACCCATTGTAAGTCTCCAAATCACCAGGAACTTGAAGAATTTAGGACTATGCTGTAAATTAGCCCATTGCCTACAAGAGAAACCATGCAGCAAAGGGCCCAGAACCAAACAAAACACTTATCTGCTAAGCTGAGAAGTTACATGAAGGTCCCTGATCCAGAAGCTCTAGAGTAGAGAAGTCAGCAATATCCCTAAGCAAATGAAAAAAACCAGCAATTTCCTCTCATGAGTTTGCCAAGCTACCTAGCACCTGAACCTGCAAACCAGGAAAGAGAGAGCTGAGGACTGGGGTCATATGTCTTAAGAGATGACATGTAGAATGTGTTTTTCATTCCCAAATCAACTTTACAAACAAGTCTGACAGGTATAATCACACACACACACACACACACACACACACACACACACACACACACCCCACATCAAAATAACTGACATGCCAGTAACCATAAAGAGAGGAAGGTACAAGGGCTGGACCAACCATTTTACTAGGATCCGTCTGTGTATCCAGATGTGGGATGCTACAAACAAGTTGATCCATGTCTACAGAGGAATGGCTTCAGGAATGGCCTTAGATGGGAGGAAATTTGGGGCTTTCTTTACTTTTAGTTCAGCCTAACAAGTCAAAAGTCCTTATCTAGTCCACTGGGCAAACTCCAGGCCAGTGAGTGACCACACACACACACACACACACACACACACACACACACACACACACACACACACACGGACAGCTCTTGAGGAAATGTTCTCATGGTTGTCTTCTCACATCAAACACATATCCACATGAACACATACACACTAATAAAAAGTGTTGAATTAGCTAATGATACCAATAGAAGCTTGTGTTTCCTAGACGTTAGCAGATGACCTTTTATACCACAGGGAATGCTATCAGATATGGGCCCTCTGCACATATGGGAAGAAACATAAACCTGTGGACAGAGTCAGCACATTCAGGAGGATCTGGGTAAGTAGAAGGCATGCTGAGGGGGGAAATTGCCTCACTGGGGTCACTTAAGACTGAACCTAGCCACAGAAGCACAGAAGAGGGGCTATAGGGATAGGCTTTAGTAGGCCTGCCTTTAGAAATAAGTAGGTGGAAAACATTTGCAAGTAAAAACAAAAAACAAAAACAGGATCGGGTGAATGAGTGAAGTGAGTCCCGTCATACGTTTAGGGCATCACTGTGGATGGGAAGCTAAAAGCCATGTGGGCCACAGTGAGAGTTTAGGTATTCTGAAGGGGAAAGCCACATCTGGTCTTCCCTTGATAAGAACAGAGATTTTTTTTTTTTATATTTTTTCCTTCCCTTCTCCCTCCCTCCCTCCCTCCTTCCCTCCCTCCTTCCTTCCCTTCCTACCTTCCTTCCTTCCACATATCTCAGTATAGCCTGAAAGTCTCTTATGTAGCAGAGAGCTACCTTGAGCATCGAGTCTTTCGCCAGCACCTTCTAAGTGCTGGGATGGCAGGCATACACCACTATGCCGGGTTTACCGCACTGTGGATTAAACCTAGGGCTTTCTGGATGCTGAGCAAGCACTCTGGCAACTGACCCACATCTCCAGTCTTATAACTGAGCTTTTGACAGTCAAAAACATGTAAAAGAAAGCCCCGAGAGCTGAGCTGCACTAGAAGAGAAAGAAATAGTTCATCCAAAGGGGAAAGAACACAGGGAAGGCGGGTTTCCCACGTCTGGCCAACTGAGGACAAACTAGGGAGCCACAGAGGCAGGCTGGGAACTTGGTATGCTTAAATTCAGCAACTATTATGTCCTGATTTCTCTGGAAAGTGAGTGTTACCGGAGAACACTCCTTCCGGTTTCCATCATCCGTGTCATAGTCCTTGACTGCTGGTAGGAATCTGCTCAGACAGGTCTCCTGGAAGCCGTGGAGCTGGCCTTAGGGCTTTGAAAGCTTCAAAACCAAAGGGACAAATCCTCACCAGTGGTGATTGACAGTACCTGAGAGCATGCGCAGAAAGGTGGTTCCACCCTAGGCACTTTTTTTGTCCTCACTGTTTGTGAGGACCTGGTTATCTTGTAATTAGCTCTGGTTTTGATGCCCTGTGGCTCTGGAGGAGACTGGACTTCACATTCTCTGCATAGACAATGTGAGCTGTGTGTTAACTTGCAGTTGGATTGGTCCCTGCTTCTCAGGGCTGCACGCTCTGAAATTCATGAGCTGGGGAGATGCTCTCTTGCGGTCTCACGGAGGCAATGACAGATACCCTTAATTTGTGAGCATTAGCAAAATGAGATGCCGTCGCTGGGAATGGGACTCGAGCCTCCTCGTATTTTGTGTCATCACATCTCAGTTCAGCTAAAGGGTGGCACTGAGTGCTTGCAGCCTCCTGACAGCAATGCAAGAACTGTCGGGAGGCCTGACAGAAAAACGGCAGGATCAACTTTTACTGCTGTATTCATGGGGTATGTGTGCTGCATATGTGCACGCCTCTGTGTGTCGTGTGTGTGTGTGTGTGTGTGTGTGTGTGTGTGTGTGTGTGTGTGTGTGTGTGTGTGTAAGAAAGAGAAAGGGAGGGGAGAGGGAGAGGGATAGCAGAGAACACTTTTCCTAGGTGCTAGTCATTAAGTCAGAGAGCTTTAAGATCTGTTGAGCAGCATAATGGCTTTCAAACCTTTCTGACATTAAAATGTTCTATAATCACCATCCATTAGCAAAACGAGAAAAAGCCTGGCTTTGGCGTAAATGCACAAAATTCATGCGCCTGCCTTCCACCCCCTCCATGTCCTTGTGCCTAAAATACCCCAGACTGTCAAGCTCTCGTGAAAAGAGATCAGTGGGTTTTTTTATCCCAAGAAAAAAGGGTCCAGATTTTATGGCTATGCTTGGAAAACAGTTAGGTTTTTCATAATTCAGTTATATAATTAAGACTGAAAAAGATGAAGAAAAAAAACACCCCCCTACCCTGTTCAGTTTATTCATAAAGAGGCAGGGCCATTTTCCTTTGTCCAAGCCAAAGTGACCCTAGAATCCAAATCGAGTTCTGATTGCCAGATGGTAAGAGACACGTAACCAGACCAGCACGGGAGACTCAGATAACAGATACAAAGATGTTTATAGCAGGGGCTGGGGGAGGGTGGCTAGGGAGATGGATTTATAGGTAGAGTGCTTGCGATGCAAGCATGAATTTGAGCCTCAGAAAAGAAGTTTAAAAGCCAGGCGTGGTGGCACTCACTTTTATCACAGAACTGAGGATGCAGGGAATAGGTAGCCTACAGGCATCGAAGATTGCTCTCTGGCCATTGAGGAACAACCCCAAAGCCCTGGCATCAACTCCCAGCCTCAACACAGGCTTGCAGGATGAGCTTTGCCAGCATACACACACGTGTGCACGCACACACACACTCACTCACACATGCACACATGTGTGAGTACACACATGCATACATCACATGACCGACACCACATACACTCATACACACATGCACACACAAACACACAGGATCAACTTAAAAGGGATGGGTTGGTAAAGACGTAATTATCAGATAATAAAACTTAGATCAGACATTTGAGAAGTTATAGATTTCGGTTTCAGGGATAAAATGTAAAATTATACTTATTTTAGTCTAACCATCTTACTTTTAGAAAATGCATTCATTTTTACTTTATGTGCTTGAGTGTTTTGGCCTGTGTGTATATCTATGCACCACATGCATATGGAGGCCAGAAGAGAGCAACAGAGAGTTGTAAACCTCCATGTGGGTGCTAGGAATGGGTTCTTTGGAAGAGCTACCTGGGTTTGACCACTGAACGCAAGCTAGCCTTTTTATCTGAATGCCCCTGCTCCTTCCTCTATGCCAAGAGAGCAAAGACAATGCATGGCAGTACACAGCTAAACGGATTCTCATGTACAACTTGGGTACTAGGTATCATTATTAATTTGGACAGATAATAATACAGAAATGGTTTAGCTAAAGATTTTAAGTATCAGATGGCTGTTTCCACATCCGCTTTACACATAATGAATAGCAAATGTATTGTGTTGGTTCAACTGGATTCAAAGATAAAGTGAGTCTCCATTATTCAAGCACTTAAAGAATTTTATTGAACAAATATGGCATCAAGACCACTCCAATATTTAAAATTACATATTACTTTAATAATCTTTGAAACCGTAAGTTCATTGCTCTAATCATCCGACATATGGTAATTTCAGAAAGAGAAAAGGCAAGAGACCTAAAGACCAATCCAACAAAAATGGCCATCTGTCAGGAAGGCATACTGTCTACCTGTCCCAGCTTTAAGTGGACCCTAAGAAAGGAAAAGATTCTGATTCTAAATAAACAAGGACCCACTTTACCTCCTGTCAGGACTACACTGGGTGTGTAGACCTTGGAGTTGCCAGTCAAAAGTAGTCAAGGTTCCATCTGCTTGAATCTCATGATGGTTCTCTGAGCATGTGTCTTGGCCTACTCAACAAACTGGGATGTTACTGTTTGTTTGGTTGGTTTTGCTCTGTATTCTGCTCAAAGGACCTCTGGCCACTGACTCTTGCTTAACCATAGCTGTCCTCTAAATAAACCTCAGCTCACTATTTCTCTTCCAGACCCTTGCTGGCCATACCCTAGCCATGTTGCACATTCTTGCTCCTGCTTCTCACTGTTCCATATCCATTGTTCTAAAGACAACTACAGCATTAGTTCACTGGTTCCATGGCTCCATGTTTCCCTATCCATGCTGAGACATAGGCCATTTGATCTCTGTGCCTCTAGCACTAACTGTAGGTCACTTGAAGGAACTGAGAGTATTGCCCCTCCGTGATATCTCTGTGTCCGTCAAGAGTGTGGGAGTATGTCTATGTCCCCAGTAATGTCACCTGCAGAAGCCAGAGAGAGTGACACGATTCTTCAAGGCAAAGGACAGCTTTGTGCGTTCAAGGGAATATACGTGTTTGGTAAATAACGCCACTGTACATGTGCTAGTGAGCTAGCTGAGAATCCTCAAGCAGTGTGTATGCATGTGTATCCCTGAATGTGTGTGTATGTGTGAACCAGTGTCTGTCTGTCTCTCTCCTCCCCATGTTGTCTGTTGTCTGTGTGTTAATGTGGGTGTGAGTGTTTGTGTATGTCTACCAGTCAGTGTCTCTGTCTCTTTCCCATCTCCCACTGTGGGTGTGTATGTGCGTGGGTGGGTGTGGATGGGTGAGTGTGTACATGTGTATGTGTGTACATAACCATTCTGACCACTCCATTATACTTCATTGAGTATCTGGCCTGGGGAAATATAGGCTGATATCAACTCCGGCAGGCATTTACTTCCAGGAAGAAGCGGCACTGTTGGCCCAGCCCTTGAGCAGGGGCTATACCCTGCAGGCTGGCATATGTCACTGGTTACAGAGCACAGTGATTCTTTCTTGCAGACACCCGAGTACAGCAATATCCCACCAAACTGTGTAACTTGAACAATTTCAGAAAACAACTTTACTGGTGCAGCGGGCCCCCTCTCATTGTCTTGGTTCACTTGTTATAAGTGGATTTCAATATGTGTTTAATCAAAATACCCAGCTGCATTCATTTAACAGTGAAACCCACAAAAGCATCTCAGTGGGCCCCTTTACCTCCCCGCTAAGAAAACGCAGGAGAGATTTTTACCAGAATTTAACTTGGCAGAAAAAGAAAAAGCCCTGAGAATTAGCTTTTTTTTTTCTGATATAAATGTTAGCTCTGTCTTCATTGGAGGAAAGCAACCAGCTCATGTCTTGCTCATGCCCACACAGCTGAGAGGCAGCTGTGAAGAGGGTGGACAGGGGGTCTCCAGAGCTTACCCACCTTGGGCTCCAGCAGGCTATATTCCTGTGTACCACTCAATACCCTCAAAGCTGGCTCAGAAAGTAGGACCCTGGAGCACCTACTTTCATAAAGACCGAGACTTACCAGATGAAACTCAGGTTTGGGGTAAGGCTCAGGAGGTGGGCGGCCTTGCCAGTATCAGTATTCACAAGGCTTCTTCATGGTCATCCTCAAAGTGTAGATGACAAAGTCTACTGTGTGGGCTTGTTCTGCACCCTGCAGACTGATACACTGTCATCTTCAACATACATTGAAAGGTCACATGACCTCCGAAGGTGACCTTATTTGGAAAGGGTCTCCATGCAGATGCAATTAACTACAATGGTGTCATAAAGTTGGGTGGTCTCCTTATCCAACATGAGCCATCTCTGCTCTACCATCACCTAGAATGATTTGGTGTTGTGTCACACCAAAAAGAAAATACTAAAATATCTGAAAGGACTTTTCTCTGCTAATTTGGGGGACAACGATTAAAAACATATTTCTAAACATGTGAAATAACATAGCAAGAGAGAAATGTTCACCCTGTGTCTAAAGCTACAGCAGGACGTGCCGGGCCAAGAGAGGGAAGCAGTCCTACCCAGTTGATCAGCTCTGCCCTCCGTAGTTTCAGGAGTGTGAGTTTTGCCTTAGGCTGCTTTGTGGCAGGAAGAGAAACTCTGACTTGAGGGACTGGACACAGCAGCACTGTGCAAGCCCAGTAAGAACTAGAGTGCAACTGAGGCTTCAACTGCTGCTGTAGATCCACACAGCCCTGCCTGAGAGGAAACACCTGACTGGTTGAATGAAGGAAGTTTTTGTTGAAAAGTCCCAATGCACAACTAAGTACCTACTATATTTTCCCTTCTTTCCAGCATATTCTGATCTTAATTTTGTTCCTGCTCTTAAAATTTGAAATTAAACCCTGTAAATAAACAGAAGGCCTTTGAGGGAGCATACACTTTACAGCAGGTGTTCCTCAGAACTCTTCTGTCACCTAGGTGCAGAGTTAGCTCACATTCTAATGCTGCCAGCAGTCTACCCACTCTCAGACTCGTCACTGCAGCTCTATGTTGTCCATATTCCTTACATAAAACCCAGATCACAGGCATTATCATCCTGGTCCTTCGCTCTTGGCCTTAAGACAGAAGACTTTGAAAAGACAGAGAGGCGGGCTTGTGGAAGGTGAGCTCCACCGGGAATGGAAAACAGATGTGTGGATAATCTTCTACATCTTTACGTGTGAGAATCCTGATTGTACTCTGTAGGCATGGGGTGTCTGGTCATAGGAGAGGTTTCCCATGGTCTCCTACCCAGCAGCTGCTCTAAATGCACCACAGATATTACCCATGACCACAGGTTTAGCACATCCTATGTGTACCGCATTTGCTTCTAAAAAACAAGTTGCTCCTTGCCAGGGTTTCCACCTGTTTAACTGTAACAATTCCTGAAGGGCCCTGGCCCATGTGATACTGACAGAACTTCCGAAGCACCTGCTAGCAAAGCTGCTGTGGTGAAATGGTTTACTGTCAGCTTGACAGGAGCTAGAGTCACCTAAGTGGTGGGGAGGTGGAGACAGGTGGATCCCAGTGGCTCACTGTCAGGCAGTCTTGTCTGCTAGCAAGTTCAGATGAATGACAGACTCTGTCTCAAAAGACAGTGAACAACACCTGAGCAGCACTACTCAAGGTTGCCTTCTGGACTCCAAAGATGTGCAAACATGGAAGGCAGGCAGGCAGGCAGTCGCAGGAGCAGTTAAATGCTCTGGTACCCCATTTGGTTTTAGCCTATATATACCTTCCCCATGCAATGCACTTAGCAGCCTAGTTCTTAAACCTGTATTTAACACACACACACACACACACACACACACAAACATACACACACACACAAACATACACACACACACACATACTAATGATATACCTAGCAACCTCAAAACCCCTCAACTAACTACCTGCAATGACCTTCATGTACTCCCACCTCTGAACAGTAGGTATGAGTTTCCCAGCTGCTGATAACAGTAAAACAGACTTTCTGTCCAGTTGTATCTCCAGTTTGTCTGGGTATAGTCGATAAAATGTTGATCCATGTTTTAGGTGTACAATCCTTAGGACAAAGTTGTCTTCTCTAATAATGTTTTAGGGCAGCAGTTTTTATCCTGTGGATGATGACCCCCTTTGGGGTCACATATCAGCTATCCCCCATAGCCTATATTTATATTACAATTCATTAACAGTAGCAAAATTATAATTATAAAGTAGCAACAAAACACTTTTATGTTTGGGGGTCACCATAAGATGAGGAACTTTATTAAAGGACGGTGGCATTAGGAAGGCTAAGAACCATTGCTTTAGGGAGAGTCCTTTCTTTACTTTCTTATGTCTATGCATAATTTGATAGGCATGGGATTAAATCAGATGCATTATGGGAAGGGGCAAGCACAGTAGAGAAGTGATTCATTGACCTCATCTAGTTATAAAATAGAGAGCCACCCAAACCGTTCACCTTAATACCTAAGCCCTCACTCTCTTCTACTTCCATAAAAGAGAATTGAGGCTACACCCTGGAGCCTGAAGCATGAGTGAGTACTCATGTAACCAGTTGTCCATTTTCCCAGTGAGGTGTGTATTATTGCTTTGCTCCAAATAAAATTACCTTGATTCTTTTGCAAATTTGTGAATTCTTATTTTCAATTCTGTGCATAAGAAGCAAGAACCTGGAAAAATTCAGCTCAGACTGCAACGGCTGTTAACACATGTACACACACACACACACACACACACACACACACACACACGTATACCTAGACTGTGTGTGGAATATGTGGAATGGCTAACTGCAACCCCCTCTCCTCTGTGGAGAATCAAAGCTCTGAGATGTACCAGTGTTACTACTGACTGGCTCACCATCCTCTGCCCAGGGCTTCCCACTCTCCTGTGTTTGTGTCTGTAGATAACCCAGCACCTACTTAATAGCTCTGTTGGGAAACTGAAATGAGAAACAGTATGGATGTTAAGTATCTTAGACTGTGCCAGGAGCAGAGAAATAAATGTAGTTAACTTTATTATCGCCAATTCTTACAACAATCCTGCAAGATAGTATTAAGTTCAATTTATAGATTAGAAAACAATTTCACAAAGGTTATGCAATTTTTTTCTGAGGCAGTGCAGATAATAAATGGAAGATATGGGTGTCAAATCTATTTACTTCAGATGCCAAAGCCCATGTCCCCCTTTCCCAGCAGTCCTCTATCGTCAGTATGCACACAAATTGTTTAAGTATCTGGTTGAAATGCAGATCATGATTCAGAGGACCGGGGTGAAGTCTGAGAGTTAGTAGTCCTAATAAGCGTTCTTAGGACACAACACTGCCAGCTTGTTGAGCAATGTTAGTAGCGAGGTTCTAAGACATCTGTGCTTTCATGGAGCATGTTGCTGTAAGGAATAGTTGATCTAAACAAACTCTAACATTATTCTATCAACAGAAGGGAAATGGCAATATGGTGGTGGTGGTGGTGGTGGTGATTCAGAAGTGGAAATGGAAGAGGAGGAGGAAGAAGAAGAATCTGGAGAAAAAGGAAGAAATGATCTGTATGCTCCAACTTTTGAGGCCCAAATACATCAAAGAAGTAACTAATGCTTTTGGAGTTTGCCATTCAGAATCCCAAAACTCTGTCTTAGTCCCGGTTGCAGAAGACACTGGCAATGTCTCTTTCATTCCTAACTCCATCACCTTGCCTATAAAAGAGCAGCCAAACTTCTATTACAAGGCCACTGGTCTAGGGCATGCTGACAAGCCAGCAGTGAGAGATCTGAGCTGCTGTTGTCAACCTCATAGCCTCAGGCCTAGTCTCAGCTAAACAGGAGGCTTAAGTTCATACTCAATTTAGGTTTCTCTGTTATCCAAGAGAAATATGCTTTCCTTTCCTTCAGTATGTGTGAAGATTGCATTGATTTAATACATATTCAATAGTTGGAGAACATTCACTGAGAAGAGGGTTCTTAGTACTCATAGTGATTGTATTATTGTAAACATGAATGGAGCAATGATCTCTGTGTCTAGACCATGGAAAGACAATAGCAGGTCAAATTTTTAAGTGCTGACTATGTGTTGAACCAAGTGCTTCGTGTGTACCGATAGTGGAGGTCCAGGGGGGTTCAGCTTCCTAGCTCAGGCTCCTCAGGCAGAAGGTGGCATCATGGTTGTTTGAAGCACATCCAGGTACCCTGGATTCAGAGTCTTGCTGGGTTCCAGTGAGTAGAGTGACTACATGGAGCTTCTTGGCAGTGACTGTGGCTGCTGCTATAGTTCTGGATGGAGGAAACTCCCTAGGCTCCTCTAATTTCTGTCAGGCCAATTGTTTTTAACGTGCTGGCTGAGGTGGTCCAGCAGTTCATACAGAGGTGATGCTTGCCAGGCTGATAACACACAGAAGGACCGGTGTGTGCCCTGAGACCAGCCTGCTAATGGCATTCCTGTGTAACGTGTGCTGGCGCTCAGCCGCAACCCCGCTGCTGTCAGAAGTGATTAAGCCGAACACGATTTCAGTTATGCTATTCAAAGACTTCCATAATTGACTGTGTGACAAGAGCTGCACACAAGCAACTGAATTAGCAGATCTACCAAATCCTCTTAAACAAAGAGCCTGGGAAGAAAATGGACTAATTATGCACATGCTGTCCAGACTGGAGCAGGATATGAACAGAGATGCACAGTTCTTACAGGCCAGGCAGTTCCTCCCTTATATGCAGAAAACTGGGAGTGTGGGGCTACCAGAGGTTCTCATGGTGCACTACTCAGTTCTCATTACCAGAGTAAGGGAAGAGTTGTGGCACTTTGAAGCACAATGACTAACACATGTTAAATGCTTGATCAATGCCAAAGTGAACATTTAGATGTATCAGACTGCTGGAACTGATATTATGCGCCCCCACCCACTCTCCACCAAATTCCTACCTTGGAAGCCTGACCGTCCAGTGATAGTCTTAGGAAACATATCTTTGGGAGGTAATTAGGTCACAAAAGAACCCTGGTGAATGGAATCAGTGTCCTGACTTAAATAGAATCAAGGAAGCTTAGGTCTCTATCAGTTACTTTTCTGTTGCTGTGATGACCAAAGCAAGTTAGAAAGAGTCTAGTTCGGCTCATGGTTCCAGAGGAATAGAATTCATCATGGCCAAGAATGTATGGTGTGGTTACAGAAATATGAAGCAGAGAAATCTTGTTCCACCCACACACAGGAAGCCAAGAGAGAGAATAGAATTAGGCTCTGAGCCCTCAGGCTCACCCTGTGACATCCATCCTCCAGCTCAGCTCCACCTCCTCAAGGTTCCACAACCTCTCAAACAGCAGCACTGGGACCAATGTTCAATGTGTGAGCCTATGAGGGGTCATGTCTCATTCAAACCATCACAGGTCCTACTCTTTTGTAAGGACACAGAGAAAGGTGACTTCTGTGAGGAAGCAGGACCTCCCTAGATTCTAAATGTGCCTTTTTCCCCATAATTGTGAGGGTGTGGGGAAAAGCAAACTGTTTAAATAGTCAGGCCTGTGGTGTCTTGTTATAGTGACTAAGTAGCCTAAAACATAACTGACCAATGTCTGGCTTCCTATGTCATGTAAAGGGCTCCATCTAGGCTGTACATACATCTGCACCCTTTGCATTCTGACATATTTAAATTACAAGCTAGGATCCACACAGGAAAAAAATCATATGGTTTAGAGAGGGACCAAGAGAGGCACTGAAGAGTGAGCTTTGACAAAAGGATACATGTGACAAAAGGAGACTCAGGGGACACAAGGTAGACTCATGAAAGAAGATGTATGCACACAGAGAGAAGAGAAACACGCATAAAGAGAGGACCTAAATGTCTGGATTATATAGGGAAGGGCCTATGAGGGAAGCACAGCCTAGCTCTTGGACTGGAAAGTTCAGGCCTGAGGGCAGGGTTTGGCAGGTAGGGACTGAGGAATACTGGGAGAACCTGGAGACCAGGTCTTGTGTGTTATGGAAAATACGGACCTCAGTCTCTTGTCCCGGGGTCTGAAACTAAGCAATGATTACCTAATAAGCACACACGTGAACACACACACACACATACACACACACACACACACACACACACACACACACACACACACACACACACACACCTCCATTCCTGGGGATTCAGTGAGACTATCAGTTTTGTATACATCTTGGTGAACTCCTTGCAGCCAGGACACAGCTTACCTCCAGGTACATAGTGGCAGTTAATAAATGCATGCAAAATAAATTATGGGTTTGATGTCACAACTGGCATATAATAAGCATTGCAAAGTGTGCATTTCACTTTGTACATGGCACCTCATGGTCCCCAAGTTGAAGCCACAATGCAAATCTTCTGCCCAGGCTTTCATGATGGACAGTTCAGAAGTAGGGAGACGTCATCTCGGGATCTAGTCTGCACCTCACAGATAGGAGAGTTTCCAAATCCCCAAGCCTGGATAAATCTGAGCTCTGCTTCCCACTAGGCTGAAACGAAACAGAGTGCTGGAGGTAGCTTTTCTTGCTCCAGCTCCAGCATCGCAGGATGTCGTCCTGCAGGGCAAGCCTGCCACCTCTGCAGTGTTAATCTACCCCAGGTTCATACCAGTACAGGGCACAGCAAACCTGTATAATCTCAAATCCCAGGCCTAAGAAACAATGGTCTCCTCAAAGCAGGAACGAATCACACTGATTAGAATAGATGCCTGCCTTAGAGCAACTCACACTCAGCATTTCAAGACTAAAATCTACATTACACTCACGCATCATGCATTTATAAATGCATGTGTAGTCACATACATGTGGAAGAGCAGAGGACCACCCTGCATGTCGTTCCTTCTCAGATACCGTTCACCTTGGATTTTTTTAGCGTTTAACTGGTCCAGAGCTCACAATTAGGCTAGCCTTATTGGCCATGAAACCTCAAGAATCCCCCTGCCTTGGCTTCTCCAGCCGTGGGTTTACAAGCACACCCCACCCCACTTAGCTTTTTATATGGGTGCTGGGAGTCAAACCCAGGCTTTCATGCTTGCACAGTAAGTATTGTACTAACACACACATCCCCCACCGCCGTGGCCAGAGTTTTTAATTCAGTGGTTGTAGTCAATCAAACCAAGCTGCCTTCCACACCGAATCCCTTCTAAGAAGCAAGATAATTGGCTCCTAGATGAATGCTCATAAGCCATTGGCTCTCTGGATCCTTTAGCTAGTGCTTCCTCTATACTCTCAGAAGGTCTGTTTGTTCCTAGACCTTCCTTGTGTGCTATTCTGGAATTTTCTAGATAGACACTCTAGGATCTCCTCTCCTTTTTCTCAGACAACCACACAGCAAGCTTCTGTGGCCTATAGAGCCAAAATCACAGAGAAGCTGTAGACAACTATGTTGAACACACACCTATACACCCGTCTCCACAAATCCCCATGATGTTCTTCTGAGATCCCAAGGCTGTGTTGGCCATGAAAAGCTCTTGCTGTGAAATCTTTCGTTTGGCTCTTTCCCATTTCCACTTTACTCCATTAACTTGTCCTCTGGAAGAACAAAGAGAGTGTGATAGGACATGGTACCTGACGCCTACTCAAAAACATCCCAGCCCACAGTGTGTTCCTAAGTCTTACCATCCCCACCCCCACCCCAGGCATCTGCCATTGCCATGGAGTGAGTATAAAAATTAGATGAGTCAAAGTAGACTGTCGGAGCCAAGTGTCCCCTGTGAGTTGTTTCACTAAAGCATGAATATGTCACCTAAACAGACATTCCTGGGAGCATAAGAGGTAGCTATTAATAGGACGACAGGCATAAGCTGTTACTTTCTTATTTTTTTTAAAAAAGTAAGCTTATGAATTCTACTCTCAGGTAGATCCATATCTTCTTTCTTTGGAACTTAAAATCAGCAGTTACGGAGAACGGTGGGTAATAAGATTCTTAGTGAACACACACGATCCAGAGGCTCCATTTTTCAGGGGGCTGAGAGTTCTGGACCTTTCAGATTATCCTCAGAGTTTTGATGGTCATTCCCTGCCTTGTCCCACTGGTGCCCTAGGACAGGCCACAGAGGCACAGTTAGACTCCAGAGATCTTCTAAAGCTGTTGAGAACTTATGGTTTACTTCATTTGGGCTATGACCACAAAGGGCCACAAATGGGTGTCTGTGAACAACAGGATCTCTCGCAGCTGGAGGACCAAGTTCACGGGGTCTTCAGATTTGATGCCTGATTCCTGACCAGTAGATCTCACCTTTCCACAGCATTCTCAGGTGCGGAAGGAACTAAGACGCTCTCTGATCTCCTCTTGAACACTAACCTCATCCAGGAGGGTTCTCCCTTCAGGATCTAATTGCTTCCTGATGGATCACTTTCCAGTACCATCTCAAGAATTCGAGAGGACATTAACACCTAGATCTTAGGGTGTGAAATAACCTATCTTGTGCTCATTTAATGAAAGACACAGGGATCCTCAAGGATGTGGCCATACTAAGCATATAGAAGGCACTTGTTGAAGCAAAGGTAATGACTGACTATAAGCAGAAACAACAAGGCCTAGAAATCATAGCCTAGAGAACACTTGGTTATAAGCTCTTGCGCTGTGTGGTAGGAAAGGTTAGGACTTTTAAGATACCCCTCTGGGGACTGTTTGACCTTCACCCAAGGACCAAAAGGAACTATGATGGTAATGTTTTTTGTTTTGTTTTGTTTTGTTTTGTTATGTTTTTGTTGTTATTGTTTTTATAGCTGTGCAGTAGCTAGACATAACTGAGAAATGCTGCCATTCTCTTGTAGTGATCAGACTCTGCTCTCAGGTTGTGAGTCACTGGGAAACCTCGTGCCTGTGTGTACTAGAAAGAGCAAAGGAACCTAGGGCAGTTTGGGTCTGGAAACCAGCTGATGCCAGATAGTTAGTAGTTTGCCAATAAATAGGTATATGGCCACTTTAAACATTTGATTTTTAGATAATTTGAAGCAGGGGCTAGGGAAATATGTTAGCTAGTGAAATACTTGCTTTGAAAGTATGGGTAACTTTGTTTGATTCCCAGAATTCACTTTTAAATAATGGTATTAGATGTTTGTAATTCTGGTACTGGTGAGGCTGAAACGTAAGGATCCTGAGGCTTCTCTGAGTAGCCGACCTAGCCTGCTTGACAAGCCCCAGGACATTGAGATGCCCAGTCTTAATTTTAAAAATAATTAAAAAGTGTGACTGGAAAGACTCCTCGGTGATTAAGAGCTCCCCCTCCTTTTCTAGAGGACTCAAGGACTAGCTCCCACATCGGACAGCTCACAACTGCCTGAAAATCCAGCTGCAAGGGATCCAACACCCCTTTTCCAGGGGCCAGTACTCATGTGTAGCACATTTCCACAGAGAGACAAACATATACACATAATTAAACTTTTTTTAATGTCTGTTTAAAGATGTAAAAGAGGGGATGACACCTGAAGAGAAAAGAGAAACATCTGAGGTTGTACTTAGGCCACCACATACATGAATAGGTATACATGTAGACACATGTGTAACTGTAAATATATGTGCATATGAGTGTATGTTACGTGTAGTAAATACCTGTATAGAGCTACACACATGTACACATATGCATATAAGTTCCTGAAGGGAGAAAACCATAATTCCACACTGCAGTAAAATAGAAACATGAAGAAGAGACCTTCTTTTTGGCTTTTACCTGGGTTTGTGACTTAAAGCAGAAAGTCAACTCACAAGTACAGGACAGAGGATAGAATGACAAAGTCACTGTGTAGAAGCCACCATAGCAACCAGCTCAGGAAAGAACCATTGGTACAGATTTTATGGAAAACAGAAGAACCACATCCTCTCACTGTCCCTCATTGCAATATGCCATGAAAAATAATATTTTGCTATGTGCTGAGAGGCTCAGCAGACACCATCCAAACCAAGATGTCACAGGTAACACCATATGCTTCTAACTGACTGGAGTCATCATGGCCTGACAGATTTTCTCCTGATTTACTTAGTCCCACCTGACCTGTCACTGACATTGTCAGTTGAAATTCAGATCCTCCACCAGCCTCAGCTCTGGCCAGTGGCTTCTCCTTGGAGCTGACCCTGAACATTGTGACAGGTGTTCATTCCCTGGACTCTCCCTTCTTTTCCAATTCTGAAGATGGGGAACACATGTGTCCTTTGTTCCTACACGGCAAGAAATGAAGGCGAATCCTGCCTACCAGGGTTTTAAACTTTATATCCAAAAAGAATAATGAACTCTTATTTGAAGAGGGAAAAAAAAGTTTCCCAAAACTCAGTGTGCATGAACCAACTTTGCTCTTTCAGACCAGGAATCTGGGGCCCAAAAGCAGAATCTACATGTCCAAGATCAGCATCTCAAAAGGTACCAATTCACTAAAAACTGGAGTCCTTCAGAATGGTCCAGAAAATCAGAGGTATATACAGGTAGATTCTTGTATGAGAAGATCCAGTAGAGGCTGCAGCTTTGACTCCCATGCCTGCATTTCATAGCCCAATAAACCATTTTTATTACAACATGCATAACAGAATTTCTAACCATCCCCATGTTTACAGATGGCCATTAATTTTTTCCTAACATAATACATTCCTCAGGCACACACACACACACACACACACACACACACACACACACACACAAATCCCTTCCTGAGCATAAATTGTGAGAGTGGAGAGGCAGTGTTATGGTTACACACTGAGAAATAAATATGCATTATTCCCCTCATTCATTATTTCTTACTGAATTTGAATCTACCCTAAAGAAGACCTTTACAAAAGTGATTTGTCAATTACAGATTTTAAAGGTGTCTAGGATGGTGTCTCATGGGCAGTCCTAGGGAGAGTAGGGAAGAGTTGTCAGAGCAGAAGATGTGGCTTCCATGAAGTTCTCAGTCAATGCACCACCAAAGCTTGTCCTTTTACAAGAGAAGCCCAGTTATCAAAGAGTGTCAAGGATTTCTCCCATAACCAGGATGCTAACATTTAAATTTGATACGTTTTAGAAAATTCTTTAAGGAAAAAGCATGAGTAATTTTATGTGGTAGAAAATGATTTCTTTATAAAAAAATTATTTTTAAAAATCAACTCTAATATTGACAGGTATTATCCAATAAATAAGTAAGTTTCTTGATCAAACAATCATTTGACTTCGTAGCTCCTCTTCCTCTTTGGCTTCCTTCTCTTCTTCCTCTTCCTTCTTCTCTTTTCTTATTGTTGTTGTCTTCTTCTTCTTTCTTCTTCTTCTTCTTCTTCTTCTTCTTCTTCTTCTTCTTCTTCTTCTTCCTTCTCCTTCTCCTTCTTCTCCCTCCTTCTCCTTCTTCCTTCTTCCTTCTCCTTCTCCTTTCCTTCTCCTTCCCTCCTTCTCTTCTCCTTCTCCTTCTCCTTCTCTTCTTCTTCTTCTTCTTCTTCTTCTTCTTCTTCTTCTTCTTCTTCTTCTCCTTCCTCCTACTCCTCCTCTTCCTCCTCCTCCTTTTCCTCTCTTCTTCCTGCTCCTCCTCCTGTTTCTTCTCATCCTCCTCTTCCTCCCTATTCTTCCTTCCTGAAAGGTAAACAATTCAGTTAGTTCTTCTATAGTAGCATGTTTGGAAATATGCTGTCTAAAAGAATTCTGTATGTTCCATTTTGCCAAGAGTAAAGTCATATGCCAAAAAACAGCTTTTAGCCAATGGTCATGATGCACACCTTTAATTCCTCCCACCCACCCCAGGAATCAGGAAGTAGAGAAGGTAGAGCTCTGTGAATTCGAGGCCAGCCTGGTCCATAGAATGAGTTCCAAGTCAGCCAGGACTACCCAGGGAGACTCTGTCTCAAAGAAATAATATTTAAAAAAAAAAACAAAAACAAAAACAAAATAACACCAACAATAAAAAACCCTCAACTCCCTAAAAAGAGCTTGAAGATTTACCCCTAGACTTTTAATAGCTGTTCGACATTGGCAGAACTCAAATGTGTATTCAAGTTGCTATTCACCTATTAGATCAATCCTTCTACAAATATATATTTGTTGAATTCTCACATACAAAGACTGCATGAAAAACAGGTGACATTAATTCTGATGAGAAGAAAGATGACTTAGCAGGCAATAAAAGTCAAAGACATTGTTCCAGTGACCAGAGAAGAAAAGCAGAGAACAAAGCAAATCCCTGCAAGAAAGGCTTAGACCTGGTCACTTAGTACCTAAAAGGTCTCACAGCTCCCCATGTGTTTTAAGGAGCTGTAAGTTCAAAGACATCAGGATATAAATAGATTCCTTGTGCCATTTGTTGTGTAAGGTTTTTCTCCTGTGAACCCCACAAGGATCCAAGAAATAACTAATTAAATAAGCATCTCTTATGTATAAGAAATGGAAATTGGGGGAAAGAAGATACTGAAAGAACAACTGGGCTCCCTTCTTGAAAAAGAACCCCTTTTCTAACTTGGGGAGGCCAGATGCACAATTTCATAGCACAGTCTTAGGGATGGAAAGAGGCTGGGCATGCAAAAAGCAGAAAGGAGATCCTGGACTGAGAAATCAAAGAGGGATGTGTGTTATTTGTGGATGACCTTGGGATCCAAGAGAGTGGTCAGACTTACAATACATGAGAATAACCAACAGAAACCCGAGAAGACAGACCAGCGGACTATTCTGAGAAATTGGGGGCTTCATATCTGCTGCCTGGTCTGCTCATAGCTAACTCCACAAGTGATGATAACTGGAGAAACAGTGTGCAGAGAATCTCTCTTGTCAACAAAGAAGCCCTGTAAATTTCAACAGCATTTGCAAGCAGCTTTAAAGAAAGCACTTTAAAACATAGTCCTTAGTTCCCATAAAGTATAATGAAATAAAGGAGGCAGAACCTTAATGCAATTCCTTGATGCATTTCTAAGAAGGACAAAGCATGTCACATAATTTATAATAATAAAGCCCAACTCTCTTCAGAAGAAAAGGAGAGGTGAGTACTTACTCTGGAGCCTGGTTCGACTCTCTGATGGTTCCAGCAGCCACCACTGAAATCAGGCAGGAGCTCAAAGGTTGGACTCATGACAAGCATTTGAGTTCAGTTTTAACACAGGTCAGCCTATCCCCATATTTCCTGTAGGTCTAGCTAATCACATGACAAACTATAACATCACGATCTACTTGTATACCCTGTCAGGGAGTGGCTTCCCTTCTCACCCTTTTCTGTCACATGCTAGACACCAACAGTCTCATTAAGTTGAATGAATGCCGGATTATATTGGGATCTTCTTTTGAATGTGTGATAATCTGCTATTAAACTTTACCTTCACATCCCGAGCAGAACAATAAAGTTCATGGCTAACACTCTACTTAGAATGATCTAACTGGAGAATCCCTTCAATGACATTACTTCTTGGTTTTGTGATTTTTTTACCATTCCATGTCATCAATAGAGTCAGCACTCTGGTCCTCTGACTCAAATGATGCTAGGTAAAGGCATAAGAAGTGAAAGGCTGTAGCAGGAACAAAAGCCAATGGTGACGAATCCCAAATGCTGCAAGGGTTGTAAGTACACCATCAAGTGAACCATGGTCCTGTGACTTACTTCCCTATCAAACCACACTAGCTCAGGAACATCTGTCTAGTGATAAAGAGAACACCAGAACTCAGAAGTTAGCTGGGTATGGATGCCAATGTTTTGATCCGTGTTTCAAACACAGAAGAGTCAGACAGTTGAGTAGTCTTACAAATGGGGAGGTCTTGGACAGTCACCTTATTGACAGTCACCATGAGGAATCACTAGAATCCCTTCCAGAGCTGCCCAGTTGCCCCACAACTTTCTTGGCTCTTGTACAGCCCAGAGAAAGAAGAAGCCCAGTGACTCATGAGACTCAATCTGAAGCATAGGGAATCAAAGCAAGAATGGGTTTGAGTGATGTGTGCATAAGTGGATCCTCTGAATTTCAAAGGCAGCCTACCCGTGCCTCAATTTATTAAAAAATATACTTAGTATCTCAGAAGGGAAGGTAGGGGAGTCTTTCAATGGAAAAAGTTCAAAGGCGATAGATGACATGTACAGAGTAGCCTCAAGCATTGTCTCTCTTAGAGTTCCACAGTGGGAAGGATTCATAGCCAGCTCTCTGCCCCTTCCTAAATACTCTACTGGACCTCTAAGGAACACAGTGCTATGGTCAAACAGGCATGTCCGGTCCAACTGATAGGTTCATGGTCACAGTGAAGAGTCTAATAGGCACCGACAGTGCCACAGATCTCCCAGTACTTCCTTGCTAGTATGCCTGTGGATTCTTGATGCCAATGGTATGATGTCCAGAGAGTCTTCTAGAATGGCTCACTTTATAAGGACTTTGAAGCCTTTTCCCTGTTGGGAAAAGAGCTCCATCATGCTGAATTCCATATTCCTATCACCTTAGTATCATGTACACTTGGAGTCTGGTTTAATTAGATTGAAAGAACACAGTACAATATTGCCTGGCTTACACTACCTACTTGATGACTCAGACTCATCTGCACTTCAAGGCAGTAAGATTTTTAGATTAGGGCAAAACCCATGACAACACTAACTGATTCGCTACGGCCTTAGCAAACATTTGCCGGACCCTTTACAGTCTGGAAAGGAATTACTCCATGTCAAAGGCAGTCGTGTTCTGTAGTTTCATGTGGGAGAGTGGGAGGGTTACAGTCTATGATTGATTCTCTGGGGAAAACAGACTTGGACCACAGCATAAGATAAAGCACATAAGCAGACAAATAAATAAACAGCAAACCAAGATATTTTTGTTACTTTGTGTTCTGAAGTAAACTGTCCCAGATGTGTCACAGTGTCTCTGAAATTCAAATAATATAAAAATCCCCTTTCAAGGAAAGAAATTTCTCTAGACCCCTGGAGTCCACAGTCATATGAAACCAGCCTTATTATAGGGTTGTATCATTCCATTAATAGCTATCCCCGCAAAGCAAACCTTTTATTCCCACAATGAGCAAATTCTTGTTGAGGCTATCATCAAATATTGCCAGGAAAGATGCTATTATTGCTTGAGCTCATACCTGCAGGTCCCAGGGAGTCTATACTTTTTATCATCATTTGGTCATGGTGAGTATTCAAAGTGCGTAAGCAGAAATTTCAGGGCATCAGGATCTCTGGAGTTAGAATAGTCACCTACATGGGCACCAGGAGGGCCTTCAAGAACTTGGCAAGCTGAACAGCATGCATTTTTGTTGGAGATAACCTCCCTTTTATCTGTTCCTTCTTCACTGCCCATTTCTGGTTACCCACTAAGGTAGTGCTGGCCAATGAGGGTACAGGTAAAGGGGTCAATGTGGGGGGGTAGAGTTTGGCCTGACTATAGGAGCTGTAGCACTTAAACTCAGCTGATCTGCAGAGAGAAGCCATAATTATTCAAGGTAGATGAGAAGCATGTAGGGGAAGGCAAATCTGGGTGGAGGGGTGATGCTATGCATATGATTTTCATCTCCTCCTCTGTAAGATTAACAGGTGGGTGAGGTGTTCATAATCTGTGTCTGTCTGTGTCTGTCTGTCTCGCTCTCCTCTCCTCTTCCTCCTTCCATCTGCAGTGACTAATACATTGCTGCATGGCCTGAAGCTCACGCTGACACTCCTTACTCGGTCCTTGGGACACCTGGTGATTATAATTTGTGCTTTACCTAGGAGGAGATTCATGTTCAGCTCACTAAGAGCAAAGCACTAAGGAGGAGCCTGAGAGGTGGGTTAGCTGTTAAAAGCTCCGGTTCTTCCTCCAGAGGACTCTGGTTAGTTCTCTAGTGTCCAAATGGCAGCTCACACCCGTCTCTAACTCCAGCCTGTCAGTCTGTGAGATCCAATACCTTCTTCTGGCCTCTGCCAGCACTACAAATGCACATGGAGCACAGACATATGTGGAGGCAAAATGCTCATACACCTAAGACTTACTCTCAAAACAGAGCAAATCAAAAGACCCAAAGAGGGATGAGGTAATGTTTCTAGGAGTGAGTCCCACCATAGTCTTCTTCAGAGAGGGACTTTGGGATGACAAGCTTTACAGGAGATGGGACTCATGAGACAGGTGGATACAAAGCAGACGCAGGCATCCCCCTGCCGCATCTTTGTCTGCTCTCCTTTGTCAGTCTGCCTACCTTCTTTTACCACATCTCCACTTCTGATCTGAACCACCCGTTCTCTCTGTACCCTCATCTTTGAAACCAACAAGCTTATTCACACCTCAGTGGAAATTCCGGGAGGGTGTTCATTCCTCCATCGCATTCATTGAATCTCTCCCCTCTCTGCCCCTCCTTCTTTCTCTAATCTCTACCTATTGTTGCCCTCCTCTCCCTGGTGGCCAGCTATGACAGAGGCCTGTGGAAACAGGAGTGTGTGCTCTGGAAGACAGGCCCTATTGCAGGGATAGCTAGCTCATTTCTCAACTGTGAGATCTCATTAGGATAGGGACAGGATGACTGCCAGTGAGTCTTCGCAGAGTCTCTTTCTCAATACCCCCCATAGCTGGTGACTCTAAAAACCTATTGAGGGGCAAGCTTCAAATCCCATGAATATAGATTAGCAGAACACAGTAGTGCACAATCTGAGTTCTATCTAAGCTGGTTTGTAAAACTCCACTGAGCAATCCTGTCTGAGCAGAATACTTTCAGCCATGTATTCTTACAGTTCACTAATCCAAGTCAGCCCCGCATGGCTATTCCAAATACTGTTTTCCAAGGATTTAGTTCATGTCAGCCTTAAACAAAAATAAATAAGTAAATAAATAAATAAATAAAATGCTGATATTTTTGCTGATTTGATGAGTCTTCAGTGCATGCAGAGTCACTCCAAATAAAGCCACGGTGAAAAAACAAAATCTGGTTTTCATTTAAACTAACATTCTACACAATAACAATGAGCATGCAAGCAGTGGGAGCTGTGTTTAATGATTCTCCAAGAGGCTGCCTGCAACTCCCCCAAGTACTGGCAAGAGTGTGGACTCTTTTAAGGGAAGGAGCAAGATGATCTGTGCTCCCTGAGCCTTTAAATTATTGCTTAATGAGAGGTGTATCTCTACCATACTCTGAATCCGGTGCCCTAGAAACCATGGCCAAAAGAACAACCACAGAATGACCCTAGAGTAAGAAATCAGCAAAAGGACACTTGACGGCCCTGACAGAAGAGTGGAGTCAGCTAAGCAAGGTGCATCATTGTGGTCTTGTCCTAAAGTTTCTATTGCTGTCGTAATATGCCCAGCTGTCTGCCATCGAGGGAAGTCGGAACAGAAATCTGGAGACAGGAACAAAAGCTGAAGCCATGGAGAAACACTGTCTTCTGGTTTCTTAAGCTCAATTTCTCACATAGCCCAGGACCACCATCCCAGTTATGCCTCTGCCCAAAATGTGACTGGATTACCCCACATCAATCATTAGTCAATAAAACACCCCCCAGGCTTGCCTACAGGCTAATCTACTTAGTGCATTTTCTCAACTGAGGATCTCTCAAATGATTATCTTATGTCAAGTTGACAAAGAGAAAGAAAGAAAGAAGGAAGGAAGGAAGAAGGAAGGGTAAGGGAAAGGGAAAGGAAGGAAAGATGACAGGAAGGAAGGAAAGGGAAGGAAGGAAGGAAGAAAAAGAAAGAAAGAAAAGAGGAGAGAGAGAGAGAGAGAGAGAGAGAGAGAGAGAGAGAGAGAGAGAGAGAGATTGATATGGGGGAAAGTTATCCAGGACAGGTCTGCTTGACAAAAAAATGATTTGCTGTGTCCTACCTCTGGGTGGGACCAGAAGGAAGGGTATGAAAAGGAAATGAAAGACCATGTCTCTACTGCACATCTTATTGGCTTGGGCATTTAGTTCATTCACTGTTTTCCACTATTTCTTTATTGCCTCTGATGGTGTGGCACACATATAGAGGTCATAGTGCAATGTGGTGATTCCATTCTTCCTTTTCACCAATGTGGATGCTGAGACTTCAGCTCAGATCATCAGACTTGGCAACAAGTGCATTTACACACTAGGCCACCATCCTTGTCTCCATACTTATTTTAAAAGAAAAATTATTTTGTTCCTCCTGGCATGTTGCCAACTCATTATCCTATAGCTATGTATATGACTATTGCCCTTTCTGTGAACAGAAGTTATTATTATCAACCATGGTCCCCATTGCACTGAGCAATAGGTTGAAATTTGCTACAGAAATGAAAATTTAAATTATCTCAATCTATATGCACCAGAATAACTAAATATGTCCAAAGAAGAAAGTGAAGACATCAGCAATGGCCCGTCTTGGCAAACGCAGCCCATGGAGTGCTTTACCACCTCTGGGGAACTTCCAAGTGCATAACCAACTGAGAAACAGCCTAATATTTTTAAACAAACTTTTATATATACTCTTTGTATGCCCAAGGAATCTCACCCCTTGGTATCTACCCATGGAAAATAAAAAGAAGTCTGCATAGGAATTATGCATGTAAATTCAAGTGTGGATCCACACATAAGCTAAATCAGGTAAAAGCAAAAACAGATTTACAGATTCACCTTTAAAGGAAAAAAAAATGAAAACAACACAACCATGCACCAACAGCTGAATAAACACACTCCTGAGAATTCACCTATTGGAATCCTACTCACAAATCAAAAATCATAAAATTAGTATATCCTTAATGCTTACTACCACATGGGTGAAAAAAAAAAGAAGAAGAAAGAGGAGGAAGAGGAGGAGGAGGAGAAAAAAGAAGGAAGAGGCGGAGAAAGAGAAGGAGAAGGAGAAGGAGAAGAAGAGAAAGAAAAAGAAGAGGAACAAGAAGGAGAAGAGGAGGAGGAGAAGGAGAGAGAGACACAAGACTAAAATGCTTGTTCTGCTTGGAGGAAAATCTAGGAAGACTGGTTCACAAGTAGCAACAAACAGCAGATCAGTCTTGGACAGGCCTGGGTTAGAAGTAGGGAGGCTGAGACAACATTTGTCTGATGGAATCTGTTCGTAATTGTGGAAGGTGCATGAGTATCCATATGAAAAAGGGAATACTATGAAGGACTGGGGCCCAAGGAAGGAAATCCCACTCCTCGCTGCATATCCCCTTTCCCACTCTCAACTGTTGTTATGCACAAGAATAGTGTCAAAACTAACCCTCACCTTGATGAGCACCTTGAGGGATAGCATTTACTACTTTCAAAAGGAAATGGACAAACGGGTTCTTTTCTCAATACAGTTAATAAGGCCATCTCAATAATTTATGTACTACATTCCCCTATGCATAGTGTGTGTGTGTGTGTGCACACACAACACACACACACACACACACACACAGAGAGAGAGAGAGAGAGAGAGAGAGAGAGAGAGAGAGAATGATCCAGTAACATCTAAACTCAAACTATATAAAAATCAGATTCCCTAACTGACATCAACTCTCTTAAGAATATCCACACTGACAGCATTCACCAGCCATGAGTGAAATAGAAGAGAGGCAGAAAGGAGAATAAAAAGAGTCTGAAGACTTGGTTTGAGACTGTGCCCCTGTGCCCTAAAAGTTGATGCTAGATAGGCTGGTGAGATGGTTCAGTGTTGGTATACAGCTCATGAACAGGGCCGAAGTTCAGTTCCCAGAACCCATTGCAGGTGGTTTACCACCACCTGTAACTGTATCTTCAGAGGTTTATCCAATGTTCTTGGCCTCTGTGAGTGCCGACATTGGCATGTTTATAGCCACATAAATACCCTCACACATAATTATAGCTTAAAATAAATATTTAAAAACATATGTTATAGTTAGCATACATATGAGACAAAAAGTTTGATCTTATCAGAAAACAAAACATAAAATAAACTTAAGCTATGTGATTTAGATAATCCTGGGCAGTCACAAGAGTGAGTACCCATGTAGGTACTGAGATAACACAAGATACAAGGACAAGCAGTCAGGAAAATCTGTATAAGGAGGGAAAAGACAGATTAGATTAAGTAGGCAAGAGAAAAGACGGGTTATAGACAGATAGGTAATGGGATAAATGATAAAGATAGAAGATAGATAAATAAATACATGCATACAGATAGATAGATATAGATAGATACATAGATACATAGATACGTGATAGATAGATAGATAGATAGATAGATAGATAGATAGATAGATAGATAGATAGATAGATAGATGATAAACTCATGATTTTTGACCCCTCTCAAAATAGTTATTGACCTGTAAAGTAAATTCAACTTTAAGGATCAAATAATTTCAAATATAATTGAAAAACATGGTTCTTGATTCCATTACAAATGAGGCTGCAGAGCTAAAAGCATTTCCAAATATATGAGTGACAGTGCCCAAAGTGCCCTCTTGGTGACAAAGCTAAATTTAAACATTTGCATTAACCAGAATCCTAGACTCAGCCAGATGCAGGTGGGTGTGTCATGGGGCTGAAGGGTATGTTGTGGGGCTGGAGGGTGTGTTGTATCATGGGGCTGGGGGTGGTTATGTCATGGAGCTGGGAGGTGTGTCATTGGGCTGGAGAGTGGTGGTGGTAACAATATATCTTAGCAAACAGTTGTATTGGGGTATTGATTTGCTTGCTATTGTCATTCCAAAGGGAAAGGGACTAAAGGAAACTAATACCTGTTCCTCACCTCAGAATGGCCAGTTTTCTGAAAGCTGGTGATGATGCAATAGAACATGGAGACCTTGTTCCAAACCCAAAAGAACTTGGCAGCTTTAGCCATGTGGCTTTGGCTTTAGACTCAAGAATAGAAGGGGTTACCGGAACTATTAATGCTGCTCAGCTCCTGCTAAGAAAGCAGTGGTGATTAAGAAGAGACCAGCATTACTGAGGTGAAATCTGGGAAGCATTTTCTGAGAGTAAAAAGAAGCTGAGTTTTAGAGGCAGCCAAGGTTGTACCTTGTGCTGGTAGCTGAATTTGGTAAAGTATAAGAGTCCCCCAGATGGTCCTGGTTTTGAAAACATAAACAGTCGTGGAGAGCACCTGAATTTAGCATTATGAAAGACCAGAAAGGGCTATTGGTCAAGATCTAGCCTCAGTGGCAGTTAAAGGCCCAGGACTGAAGGGATCATACAAAGAAGTCGAGGCTTGGCACCATGAAGTGAGCCTAAGAGAGGCTACTGGAGAAGCCTAGTTGCAGTGGAAGACCCCAGTATTTGAGATGCCAGTACCATAGGATGACCACCAAGAACAGCAGTAGCTATGGAGGGGAGTCAGCCAGATCCTAGAATTCTACAGAGGGTAGAGCTGGAGACGTGATCTAAGCTCTTTGGACAATCCAGAAGATCATGTGTGAATCCCAGACATTGAAACAAGAAGTATAAAGTAGAAGTTGCCTTATATACCCCAACATGTTCAAGAGCCAGACCTGTGGAATACCTGTAATACAAAGGCTGTTAACAGGGAGTGGAACCAGCCCAAGAAAAAGAAGTTTGTAGCAGTCAACAAAGATGAAAGGTGTTGGAGATATAAAGAGTGCTTTGACATCAGACAGACATGCAGAGTTTGAAGTTTTCCTAGCTGGTTTCTCTCTTGCTTTGGTCCAGTGTTTCCTTATGACTTTTAGAATGGCAATGTATATCCTATGATGTTGAAGTATGAAATCTACTTTGTGATTTTTGACTTTATAGGAGATTACAAGTTAAGAGACTGCATGAATCTCAGAAGAAGCTTTGAACTTTGGACTTTAAAACATTGTTGAAACTGTGATAGACACGAGGACTTTGACTAAATGTACTTTGCATTATTCTGTGGCTCGGTATGGCCCCCCTAGACTCAGGTGTTTGAACCAGCCTATGGGGGCCAAGGAGTGGAATATGGGGTTTAAATAACCTGGCCCATGGGAACTGTCACTATTAGGAGATATAGCCTTATGGGAATAGGTGTGGCCTTGTTGGAGGAGGAAGTTTAAGTTCTACTGTTGCTCAAGCTCTATTTAATGCACAAGATCCTGGCTGCCTTCTGATCAAGATGTAGAACTCTCAACTCCTCCAGCACCATGTCTGTCTGGTTGTTGCCATGCCTCCCAACATGATGAACCTCTGAAACTGTAAGCCAGCTCCAATTAAATGTTTGCCGTTATACAAGTTGCCTTGGTCAGGGTGTCTCTTCACAGCAATAAAGCCCTGACTAAGACACCCACTTATAGAATTTAATATATTTTTGAGTGGAGAACCAGCAGCTAATAGTCTTAAGCAAGAGGATATGATAAGCTTAATGCTTCCTGTGGAATGTCAAGGTACATCCTGAGAGAGTCACTGTTTCCAGAAGGGTCTATTCTTGTATAAAGTATCTCTTAAATGTCTGTTGTCATTTCCACTGAAGTGCCCATCAGGTGGTTGTCAATTGGATTTTGCTCATCACTATGTCCCCAAGAGTACACTGGCCTCCATGTAGGAAAGACTCAGTAACTAATTGTTAAATGGATGGGGCATATTGTTCACTATTGGCTCTAAGACTATTGGCTGCTGGTTCATCATTCACAAATATATTAAGTTGCATACGCTGATATGTGGTAAGCTATGAATTTACAGAACACTTGCCTTTTGAAGGCGAAGAACGGTTAACAGTTTTCTTCAGTCTCTTTCCATTCAGAGTAAAAATGAGTAACCAGATCAGTACCCAAAAATAATAATATGATAAGATGTATTATGATATATATATATATATTGATCCATATGACACACTCTTCTCTGCTGAATCAAGAGGGTGGATGATATGCCAGGCATTAAAGTGGATGTAGTGGCAGACATTTGAAATCTTAACACTGGGGAAGGCAGAGACTGATGGATCTTGGGGAGTCACTGGCTGACAGCTTTGATAAATTGGTAAGCCTCAGATAACCTTGCCTAGAAAGAAAAAGGAAGGAAGGAAGGAAGGAAGGGAGGGAGGGAGGGAGGGAGGGAAAGAATAAAAAAGAAAAGAAAGATGTCTCAGTGAATAAACTGCTTCCCATGCAAGCATAAAGATCAGAATTCAGATCCCCAGAACTCACATAGAAGTCAAATAGGCACAGGGACCTACCTGAATCCCAGCATACAGAAGACAGTAGCAGAGCATCCCTGGAGCAAGCTAGCTAGCCATGCTAGCTGGATCAGGGAGCTTGCTGTGGGTTCAAGCGAGAGGCCCTGCATCAATCTATAAGGTGGAGAGCAATTGAGGAAGACACCTGACACAAACTCCATCTCCAACATGAACATACACATATGTGCTTATGTACACACAGAGAGACACATGCCCACACCTATGTGAACATACCTACATGCAACGCACATGTATAAACCAAAGAAATTTTTAAAAAAATAGAAAGGTGGACAGTTTCTAAGAAACAACACCTAAGGTTGTCCCCTGGCTTCCCATGCACCTGTGCAGGCATACATCCATATCTACATGAAGACATACACACAGAGGCATACAAAGGACAGGAAGGAAAGTCGAGGCTGAATATTAACAGTGACACCTACAGTTGAATGTTAGGATTATAAAGAGCGACCTGAAGACAGTGTTGTCTGCTAGGAGCTCCATCTGACAAGCCTTGGGTTCTTCAAATCACAAGGCAAAGCAGGGTGCTTGCAGATGTTGAGTAATGCTTTGCTGAGACTTAAGTAGAACAAAACTTGCCAGTAAACCCTGGCTGAATTAAGGTCTGGTTACATAACATCACCCAGGAAAATGAACTTGAATGCCAGGATTAAAACTATGAGCATAATTATGGCTTTATTTTTGTTCACCCGTTTGACAGACAGCAAGAGAGAGCTGCCGCATGAAGACAGGGACTTAATTGTTAGAACAATGCCAAAGACTTGACGTGCTGCATAAAATAAAGACCGGACCAGCTTTTCTATTGCTATAAACTTGCTCTGTTTGATGGTAAAGGTATACTCAGACTTAATGGTTAAGGCTTTCTAGTCTTGAGGAAACAATAAAGAGCAATCAGTACTCATAAGCGGTGACCCACTGGAAATAAACCTCAAAACTCCAACATTGGCCTCAGCATCACACACTCAGGTAGCTCTCCCTGGCTTCTGTGTACCAGAAGGTTGTGGGTACTGGCCACACAGCAATGAGCACAACAGGGGGTACACACGCACGCATGTGTGTGTGTGTGTGTGTGTGTGTGTGTGTGTGCGCGCGCGCACGCGCGTGTGTGTGTGTGTGTGTGTATGTGCGCGCGTGCGCACGCATGCGTGCAAAATTCCACAACTTTCAGAAAAGAAAAATGTATCCAAATCCCATGTGCTTATTTTAAATCTGCCTTAGGGATCGATGGTAAATGGAGCTGGAGAAAATTAAGGGAAAGAAACGATGACAGCAACAGGGAATCAGCAGCTGAAAATCCCAAATATTCTACTATTGCTGACATGAGCACAATCAGTTTCCAAAACTTCAAATAAGATAAAAAGAGGCCTTCGCAGAAAAACAAGCATGGCCTACTCTCTCTAAACTGGGACTCAGGGGCTAACTCGCAATGGCCGGGCTCTGGCTGTTCAATTAAATGCTTAGTTCTCAATTCTCATGTTTCATTGACCTAGCAGCAGCATTCGAAACTGCAGGTAATGTTTTTGTCTGGACACTTCTCATCATCTAGAATATCTCTTTCTTGTCCTTTAACCCCCTGCTTATCTCTCCTCGGGTTCTTTAGACAAGCCCTCCCCTTACCCTTCAGATCTTCAGGAAAAGCAAATCTCAAGGCTCTGTCACATGTTTCTCTGTTCTGTATTCTAAGGAACTCCTTTGAGGATCACCTCTAATCTCCTGAATTTCAATATCAGCTAAGATCTCTGCACAGGTAGCTGGTGTGCATATTCCTACAGTGTGTACAGTGAACGGCATTTGACTATTGTGGAAAACAATAGTTTGTACGCATTGAGGCAAACAGTGTTGCATTAAGGATCCAGATAGAAGAGAATTAAAAAAATGAGCAACACATTTTCTTTTATCTCTGGAGCATTTCTAATATCCACACTGGGGGGAAAAAGAAGTTAAACAGAACAGAAGTCTGCTGGTAGAATTGTACTTCAACTCATGGGGGTAATAGCTAGTAATGGAGGTAACAAAAAGAGAAGAGAAAGTTCCAATGGAAGCTGCAAGAAGGGTACTTTTGTTCTGTGGTTAACAACCACGCTCGTCTAAACACAGGAGGTAGAGAAGGGCTAGAGGAGAAGCTCAAGGCACACTCCACCTTAGATGAACATTAGGCCCATTCAGACCCCAAATGGAACCAAAACATGAAGGCAAAGCCCAAAAGTTAAGAATGGAATCTAAGAATATGGGCCACACCCCAGCAAGAGGCTGTCAGTGAGACAAACTTATTCTAGAAAAGTCTAAAATAAAGGTTACACGCCATCAGCATGGTTTGCCATGAGTTCAACCTAAAAACAAAATTAAGCATTTTTAGAATATTATGTAATTCATGTATCTAAAATGTGATGGAAGATGAGCATATGAGAGATGGGTAGAGTGACCAATAACCAAAATAAAATATAAAACTAAATAATTAAATAAAAGCTGAAAAATACAGCATTGGAAAATAAGAATGAATTAGATGAGTGGAGCAACAGATTGGATTGGGAAGAACATTTGTAAAACTAAAAGCAACTCCATAGAAAATAGACTAAAGTATCTGCAGAGGGGAGAGAAAACAAAATCGATCATGATAAATATGTGAGACTATTAGTATACTCAAAGTGATGAATTAAATATTCCAAATAGGGTAAATGTTTTCACAACCAATTATTAAGAAATAAAGTAAGTTTACTCGTAAAATTTCTATCTGCCCCCTCCACCTTCACAGTTTGTGACAGATGTTCCAATCAGAGTCCAGATAGCCAAGAAAAAATTTCCCAATCAAAGGAATAATGGCTCATTAGGAAAAACACCCCACAGTATTTCTGCGTGCCTCAGTTTAAGGGAAGCAGACTGCGGACTCACTAACAGGAAAGAGCTCACCAGGCACATCACACTGAAAATACTATGACTCCAAGTTTCATTGCTCCTGCTCTCCACAGAGAAGAGAGGGAAGTCAAGGCAGCAAGAGACTTGAGTGATGACTCCAGACAGAGGGATGCTGCTTAGAGAGCAGGGTGTTTGTCTCAGAGAAACAGGCCACCATCCCTATCACCAGCTGCAGATGGTGGCTTACAGTTCTGGATCTGGGGAGAGACAGAATAAGAAATCCAGAATCTCCCTCCAAAAGGATGACTTTCATTCATTAATGAAATCCAAACTTGCAGGCTCCCTGAGAAAGCCATGAATGTGTTGATGGTGAGGAATCACAGAGAGGCTGCTGACCCCAAGAGGGCAACTTGTTAAGCCAAGGGCAGTGGCTCTCAACTTGTGGGTCATGACCCCTTTGGGGGTTTGAATGACCCTTGCACTTGGGTTGCCTAAGGAAACTCATGCTATTTACATTATAATTCATAACAGTAGCAAAATTATAATTATAAAATAATCACAAAAATAATTTTATGACTGAGGGTCAACAGAACAGGAGGAACAATATTAAAGGGTCACAGCACTAGAAAGGTAGAGAATCACTGGCCTAGGGCTAGATAGTTTACCAGGTAGAAGCAGATAATATCCTAGGAGGACTCTCACCAGCCTCCTTTTAAAGTCAGAACAAACCAACTGCTGGACTCAAAAGTAGCCAAGGGACCCAGATTTAACTAGATAATTAGTGCAGGTTGTATTTCTGGACTAAAAACAGCAACCAATCAGCAACTAGTGAATGCTGGCACTTGGTTGTAACAGTCATGCAATAGAATATACTATAGTACAGTTAATAGCCATTAACTGAAAGATTTGGGAAACAATAGTCAAAGAGGGTCACAGGCGTCAAGGCTGGGCTCACATGTCACAGTTTATGATTGTGTAAATCACAAGCTCTAGGATCACCTAGGAGATCTGCTTCTAGGCATACCTGTTGAGAGAGTGTTTAGATCAGGGCATTCTTGTGAGGGAGTTAGGAATACTGTAAATATGGAGGACATCAGTCCCTGGGCTTGGGTCATAGACTTACAAAAGAAGAGTGGGCTAAGTAGAGGCCTTCCTTGGTCTGTGCTTCCTGATTGTGAGTTCGTTACCAGCAGCCTTAAGCGCATGTCACCTTGATTTCCTTGAGATGGGAAACCTAGAACAGGTGAGCCCAAATAAACCCTTTCTCTTTTAAGCTGCTTTGAGTACTTTATCATAGCAGCAGAAAGATAAATCAAAACACAATGAAAAAAAAAAACAAGGAGAAATGGACAAGGAGGGCCATGGAGACCCAAGGCTAAGCCTACTAAGAAAGACTCAGGCTTCATTACTGCAAAAATCATGAGCACACGGAAGACATGGGAGACAGGGAAACTCCACCCTCCAGATCTACTAAGCACATCCAAAATGTCCAGATTTTAATAAAAATATATGCGGTGGCTTAAATAGGTTTGGCCCTACACAGACTCACGTGTCTGAATGCTTGGCACATGGAGAGTGCCACTATTAGGAGGTGTGGCCTTGTTGGAGGAAGAGTGTCACTGTAAGGGTGGGCGTTGAGGTATCCTATGCTCAAGTTCTGCCCAGTGTGGAATTCCACTCTCTTCCTGGCTGCCTGAAGATGAAAATGTCGAACTCTTGGATCCTCCGGCACCATGTCTACCACCTCTATCATGCTTCCTGCCACGATGATAAAGGGCTAACCCTGATTAAATGTTTTGTTTTATACAAGTTGATGTGGTCATGATGTTCTCTTCATAGTAATAAACCTCAAACTAAGAAAGTATATGAAATATGAAAAAAACACCAGAAAATATGATCCTGAGTCATGCTGTACCTTACCATGCTGTCCTGGGCTCAGCCACTAAGAGTGCTTGCTGCTCTTACACAAGACCTGAGTTGAGTGCCTCACAACTACCTATAACTCCAGAGCCTCTGTGGGTACCTGCTTTCTCCTGTGTACTTACCCTCAAACAAATACACACACACACACTCACACACACACACACACACAGAGTCAAACAGTCAGACAGACAGATACTGTCAGACAGGCAGACAGACAGACAAACAGACACACACACAGTCAAACAGTCAAACAGACAGATGCACACTGTCAGACAGGCAGATAGACAGACAAACAGACAAACACACACACACACAGAGTCAAACAGTCAGACAGACAGATACTGGCAGACAGGCAGACAGACAAACAGACACACACAGTCAAACAGTCAAACAGACAGACAGATACACACTGTCAGACAGACAGACAGACAGACACACACACAGTCAAACAGTCAAACAGGCAGACAGATACACACTGTCAGACAGGCAGACAGACAGACAAACACACACACACACACACACACACACACACACACACACACACACATACACACACAATTAACTTTTAAAAATCCATCCTGTTGGTTGTACTGCTCCCGTATTTAACCATGGTAGACTTTGGAGTGAAGAGAAAGCCTGTTTTGAATACTTATGGAGCCCCTGCGATATTCTAGAAATTTCTGTCTGTCTGCTTATACTCCATAGTTCCTGTTTAAACTAGCTTCCTTCTCTTTTATGAATGCAGAGGGTGTTAGTGCAGCTGTGTATGTGTGGGTACATATGTGTGATGTGGCTGGTCTTGTTAGAGACACCTATCATCGCTCTTTCCCTGCCGTATAATTCATGCTGGAATGTGTTTATAGCAGTTTCAAACTTCACACTCTGGTTCTAACATTATTTCATTATCTAAAGGCCATTATTCATTGCTTTTATCCATTCTGTTCCCCCTATGTTAAACACTTTCCCTAACCTATTGTGCATGCCACGTTGTTGAAGCAGAAATCAGAGCACTGTCAAGTAGGAATTAGGTTAGAAGATTGTAAAAACACAGGCACCAGGAATAATCCTTTAAACTCTGAAACAGATTTATCACAGGTATTAAAGTAACAATAACTTGATCTTTCATAGGCACTCGCGATTTGTAACATTCATCTTCATAATTACCTCATAACACAGCATGCCCATTTGCATTTATGGATGGCACGACCAAAATTGTGGGTGACCTCCCCAAAGCGCACATCTCAGGATGATTAGGCTTGCCATTCATCCGAGCCATGTTTAAAGTGGCTTGCTCTTATCCAGCCTGGAGTAGCAGGCCTGCCTCCTTCATGATTGCTGATAATTTACTTAAAGCCTGGCATTGTTTCTGAAGCTCGGTGGGGGGGGGGTTGTGGAGGGCTCTGCAGAGTGCTCTACGTCTGATAAACCTATGCTTACTCCCAGTCACCATTTCAGGAGCTATCCTTTAGGACACTGATCCTCACTTCCACTCCCTGGCCCACTAGAATATGTAATTCCATAGATCACAAGTCCCCAAATTATTTTGTTGGTATCAAATGGAGCCCCTCCACAGAGCTTGCTGTATGATAGTGGCTAGCATGGGAAAAAAATGATTTCAGAAAGAAAGAATTCCATTAAACACTTTACCACCTAATGCCAGGGTTCAGAGGATGTCTACATCTCAGACACAAGACCGTGTCCTAAGCAGAGAGTTTTCAAAATCTAACAGCTGAGAGGATTATATTTAACACCAGAATTGCAGCTAAGAGGGATATTACATCACACTAGTGAGAAAGAGAGAAGCCTAGAAGCCATGGGAGCAGCAGCAATATGAGGTGAAATATTCCCAGCAAAGGATCCTTACATCATCTTCTTCACAGTTTTCCTCTTCCAGCATGGGATGCTGTGTTCACCTCTGCTGCCTTCCCTTCACACTCCTATTTCTCTCATAAGCACCTGCCATGCTTGTCTGTCTTCCCAGGGATAATATGGACTCCTTGGTGTGCTTACACAAGTCCTACACAATCCGCCCTGTGGGGCTTTTCTGACCCAGTGAAATATGAGTTCAGGGAGACACACACACACACACACACACACACACACACACACACACCTTAGCGCCTCCCGAAGTTAGCAAAGCTCTAGGACAATAGCAGATACTCACACTTCTCAATGAGTACAAACAACTCCACAATGGTGGAAGGATCTGGACCAAGGGGCAGAGTTTTCTCAGTGTCCCCATTTCTCAATTATTCTTACTCCAGATCCCTTTCAGAACAGGTGTCAGAAAAGCTTTCCCTTGGTGACTGCATGGGGTAGAGTGTAACCACAACCCATAAAGCCTGGCTCAGAATCATTCAAAGATGTGAAATGTCACAGCCGGATCTGGACCCACCGCTGCCTGTGACCTTGAGACTTTCGCAGACTAAATGGTTTGGAGAAGTCACAGAAAATCCGGCAATGTTGTTAGTTTGCAGACTGGATGATACTTAGTTCATGTAACTGATAAGGGGGACATTGGGACATCTTATGCTTTATGATTTATAATCTTCCTGCGCTGTCTTATTTAGTCTCTGTAGCAAATGGGAGGAGAAGAGCACAGAGAGTTTGACATGGCCCAGCTTCTGTGGATCAGAAGCAATCATTTTAAAGAAGAATAACTTTAAAACTTCTTAGAGAGTTCTATATCCACCAGGACCCAGTGGGTGGGAAAATTTGTAGTCTCTCCTCAGGAAAACCAGTGAAAGATACTTTCAGAGAGCAACATCAATGTGCCTGGAGCGGGGCTGCAAATGGTGGGTACAAAATGGAGGTAATGTAACATTAAAAAAAAAACAACAGCCCAGCAAGAACAGCCAATTATTAGCATCTGAACTAAGACCTTCCCCGTCTCCATAACTCAGTAAAAGGAACATGAACTCCAGATAGTTACAGTCAAAACACAGGGTGTCTGTCTCCCATGCTAATGAGAGGTCCATCCTCTCAAGATGGCCAATATATCCTACTTGGCCTCCATGACTTTGATAACAGATAAATATAGGAACTGGGCTACAGCTCCATGGTAGAGTGATTCCCTAACATTGCTGAGTCCTGAAGTTCAATTTCTGGTACTGGAGAGACTGTAGAAGAGGAAAGGGTGGGGTGAATAGAATATAAAATACCAAAGACAAGGGAGGTCATAGTTATGAGATCCTGAGATCCATTCTTCCTTCCAATCCAACTTCAGACACTTTGGGTAATGGAGCCTTTGTGAGTTGAGGCAATGTCCAAACTACCAATGATACCCACATCAAATGCTGTTTTAAATCAGTAGGAAAGAACCCTACATAGTTCTTATGCATAGTACCATGCAGTCACCAAGGGAAAGCTTTTCTGACACCTGTTCTGAAAGGGATCTGGAGTAAGAATAATTGAGAAATGGGGACACTGAGAAAACTCTGCCCCTTGGTCCAGGATTTGACTTGGAAAGCAAGAAGTAGACACAAAATTAAGAGGTTCAAATCCCTTTCCTAAAGACTTCAGTGAAGAAAAGACCAAGCCTGGGGGTGAGCTAAGTTAGAAATATAAACAGATAGATCTGTGTCTTTTCACAATGTGCAGTGCACGTGCATGCATGAGTGTGTGTGTGTGTGTGTGTGTGTGTGTGTGTGTGTGTGTGTGTGTACTCCCCCCGTGCATGTGGGAACATCAGAGGACAACTTGTGAGAGTGACTTCTTTCCTTCTACCATATTGCTTCTAGGGGTTTCACTCAGGTCATCAAGCTTGGTAGCAAGTGCCATTGCCTGCTGAGCCATCTCAGCAGCTAGATGGATCCTCCTTTTTCTACTAGATATTCGTGGCCATCAGCAAACAGATTTGTTTCTTAAAATCTTAATTACTTACAGCAATGTGGCAAAGAAAGAGTTAAAGTTGTAGCAGTGATCACAGGATTCACCTTGAAAGAAAAGGCAGAGAGCTACACAGAAGCAAAGAGAGTCAGTCTGGGTGGCTATATATGAGGATGAACCTGGCAGAGAGCTGTTCTCCTGTGAGACCGTCAGAGTGCAGAACTGGCTTAAGCTGTAGTCAGGGGCTCCAGGAAAATGTTCGTTCCAGTGGGACAAATCCAGGAATTTGTCACCTGTCAATCCTGTGATGTGTGCACTAGAAAGCTTGGGGACAGTGTCTCATTACAGGCCAATGGGTACCTTTCCATCCCAGGTCTACGTGCCCTTCGAGGGAATTGCTTCACTCTTTGGTCTTGTGTCAGTAAGTTCACAGGTCTGGTTTTTCTAATTCAGTTTTGATATGCTCCCATGTCCATGTGTTCCTTGCTTAATTTATAAAGTTAGTAAGTGACAATATTTTATTTGCATAAATAAATAACTTACCAGCTTGCGCCTCAGGGTACGTGCTGAACATATGGTGGTTGTTGACTCGTATAAAGAAGATGCAGAGTCATTTTGCCTTTGTGTTTCTGTTCAAAAATGTCCAACTGCTGCTTTAAGAAATGGAGTGGAGTCACTTGGGGTAAATTGTTGTTCTTCATGATGCAGAGTAACTGTGTAGGCATTACCTGATTCCCCAAAATAGACAGTACACCCCACAGAGATACTCTAAGCTGTAAGATGTATATTTTCCTGAAAAGAACTCAAAGGAAACTTTCTATGGTAGCAATAAACCTAGCTGACTTGAAGAATACTCTCTAGGAGATCACTATGGATAGATCAGTCTCTGGCAGGTGTAGCTGGAAGCAAGAGTGTTTACTCACAGTAGTAAACAGTGAGTGGTGGAGATGGCCTTGTTTAACCCCACCAATAATACCATAATCCCTGGGTCAATCTACACACATCCAAACCAGTGCTCCCTTAGAAGGTCTATAATATACTTCATCTTGCAAAAAGAAAATAGACTTCATTAAAATAACATGTGTAATTAATTTTTAAAAGACAAAAATCCAGGCTAAGAGTGGAACCGGTTCCTTACTTGCTCGGTGTACAGGCTGAATGACATGTCATGCAAAGTAACAGAAAATGATGTCCCAGGCATTGGGAAAATGAAAGTATATGCAAAACAAACAGATCTCCAGGATGGCCAGAACCTAGAGTTAAAATAAAAAGAGCTCAAGCACAGAGGGTTTAGAAAGCAACACGAAAACTCTGGAATTAAAAATCTAATGTTTCAAATAAATGTTGAAAAGTGTGCCAAAGAAAATCAGCAGTAGACCTGGGTTCTCTGGAGAAGATTCTGGTGAACTTGTAAAAAGATCAAGGGAGATCATCTAGTCAGAAGGATAAAGAATAAAAAGGGGAGCTTAGGGAAATATGGAGCCCCATTAAACAAATCACTAGACACATAGTGTGACTACCTAAGTTAGAGACAAGACAGCAGAAAAAATATTTGAACAGCAAACAGAATACTTTTAAAAAGTAAAAAGATTTACAGGAATTATTAAAAGCCAAAAAACAAAACAAAACAAAACAAAACAAAAAACAATAAAACAAAAAACAAAACAAGGAAAGTCTTTCAAAAACATCCAGGTAAAGTTGGACTTTTGCTTATAGTTAAACTCCAATCGGATTGACAACTGACTTCTCATCTGGAATGATCAAGGAGAGAAGAAAGTGGAAACACAAATTCAAAAGACTAAAACAACAAATGCTTTAAGCTTAACAAGAATCCTGTGGCCAGCGTAGCCATATTACAAATGTGAATAAGAAATGAATCCAGTTCCTGACATGGTGGCTCTAATGAGAAACATCCCTCAGACTCAGGCATTTGAACGCTTGGTCCCCAGTTAGCAGTACTATTTGGGGGGTAACTTGAGAGGTTGGAAGAAATCACCAGTGAGGGCAGGTTTGGGGATTTTCAGTTTACTCTGTTTCATGCTTTAGTTTGCAGACTTGAGTTCTCAGATTCCTGCTCCTGCAGCCACGCCTGCCAGCCCCATGCTACCATTCCACCACTGTGGGCTCTAACCTCTCTAAAACTGTACGCCCGATCAAACCATCCCTCCTCTAAGTTGTTCTTTGGTCATGGTGTTTATCACAGTGACAGAGAGTATACACCAGGTAATAGAATTCATTTTGCAGAGATAAGGACTGTTGATAGCTGCAGTTGTTAAGAGCAACTGGGAAAATCCAAAAATGATAAATCAGAGGCTTTGTCAGCAAGAGCAACAAATATGCACTTATTGCTTTTTTCTTCATGCTGTTTTAAACATAATATTTTAATAATTGATGGTTTGACCTTTAATAACTACAGGTATCACACATATAACAATAATATTGAAAAGATGTGAAACAGGATGAAACTGGGTAAGTGTGATTCTTCTGTGGACTTTGGAAACAGTATTTGCATAAACCTGAAGGTGTTTCCAATAAACTAAAATGTCTGTGGTAAGAACTGGAGTACTAACTCACTATGTAATTAACATATCAGTAAATATGTCAATAAACAAACTATAGTGCTATGCTAGAAAAATGTTGACTAATGCAAAAGGAAAAGCAGTGGAGAATAGAGGAACAACAACAACAACAAAAACAACAACAAAGTATGAGACATATAGAGAACAAAAGAACCCAGCAGACACAAGCCACTTTCATCAAGCAAGAACTATGAATAGATAAAATAACCCCCGTCAAAGCAAGCATGCCCGATAGTGTTGCATAGGAAAAAGAAAAAGGACAAACCGTCTATGAGGGGTACAACTGGATTAGAAAACAGAAGCAAATTAAAAGAAAAAGGAAATGATACATACCATGAGGGATAGCAGCACTCGCATTCATATCAAATAAAAATGGTTTAGCAAAAACATCACCACAGCTTAATGCATATTGTGTGATGACTAAAAGGTCAAGAATAAAAAATATGGCAATCATTAATTTATTTACCAAATTCAAGGCACTAAAATTAATGAAGCTAGTGTTGAGAGTGTTGAGGGTCGAGTAAGTGGCTCAAAATCAGTTTGGAGTCTCAGTTTCACAGACCTAGTAATGGGCAGATGAGCTTGGCAGATGAGGCAGGGGACACGAAATTCTATCATTTCCCTAATCAAACTAAGTCCAACAGACATGTATAAAATGCTGTAACAGACTCCATCCAAACATAGATTCTTCCCAATGCACAACGTTCAATATGAGCCATAAGAGAAATTTCATATATATACCACAGACCTCAGCACAAAAAAATTTTAAAAACTCACATATATGTGCAAATTAAACAAACAAAAACTCATCCTAGATAATCAGTGTATCAGGAGATTAATCGCAAAGAAATTTTGAAAATACTTTGGGCTGAGTACAAAAGATGATATAAGATATCATATCTCACAGGATATAGGGAAAACACTGATTAGCAGAAAATGTATGTTCTCCATAATAAGAAAGACCTCAACTCACTAAGAGTGCCTTCTACCTTTATCTCACTCAGGAGATACTGCCAAACATTTGAGAAAAATAATAGCAAAATGAATCACAAAAAAAAAAAAAACAGGAAAGATTAAACATAAATCTATATAATGCACTTGGGGGAAACCCAGTGAATAATAATAAAAAAAAATAGACAGAGACAAAAGAAAATGGGGAGGTGATGGCCCAGGAGCACACACACAGTGTGATAAATAGAGTGGACAATTAAATAGTAAACTTTAAAATCACTGAGATAGGCACAGGGGAGATGGCTCTTCTGGCAAAGTTCTTGCCATGCAACCAGAGAGATCTGGCATCAATGCCCAGAATCAACTGTGTAGAAAGCTAGGCAGTCTGCATCTGGGTGAGGATCTCTGGTCAGGTGGTCTAAGTCTGTGGAGGAAGAGAAAGAGGATCCCTAGACTCACTAGCAAGCCAGTCTAAAGAACTCTGTGAGAGCCAAGTTCAGTGAGAGACCCTGCCTCAAAAAATAAAAAGTAATTAAAGAAGGTCCATCCTCAATCTTTACACATACATACACGTATACAAGTGAATATGTACACACACACACACACACACACACACACACACACACACACACAATTTCTAAGATAGTAAATTTCAAAGTATCTTACCATGAAAGGCCTGTGTCTGTTTGACATTAGGGATATGTTGCTTGGCTTCAGTATTCTACATCATATTCATCAATCATAATGTCACTTTGTATCTTATAAAACACAGAGAATTATAAATTATCAATTCATAATAAGAAACATTTTTTTAAATGACCAACAGAATTAGCACGTATTTATGAGACTTACCAAGGAACAAAGACAGAAGACTTAAATTACTAAAAGCAGACATGGAGGGGGGTGGGGACGACTATTCGGGGATAAAAGAGAATGAAGATGGAATATGGTGAGTACGCCACGAAAATAAATTAAGATAAAGTAGATCAAATGGACAAATTCCTAGAAAGACGCAAACTACCAAAACTGGCTCAAAAAGAAATAGGCCATCTGGAAACGCCTATAATAAGTGATCCGACTGAGTTAGCAATCCAAAAACTACCCACAAAGCAAGCTCAGCCCCAGATGGCGCACTGCTAAATCCTAACACCAGCTCCTTGCAGACTCTCCTAAAAACCAGCCAACAGAAGAACATTTCCCAACTCTGTCTATGAGAGGAGAATGTTCCTGAGAGCAAAACTAGGAAAAAAAAAACACATCAGAAGCAAAGAAAACCCCGTGGCATTATTTCTTATGAATATGGATTGATAACAGACTCGAAACTTAGTAACAAATGAAATGCAGCAATAAGTGGGGAAAAAAAAAAAAACCAACCTCAGGACCAAAAGAGATTTTATTTTCCCCACAAGGAAGAGACTCTTCTACAGTAGCCCACGATTAATTAATACAATATCTGTGTGTGGTGTGTAATGGGTGATTTATTCTTCCATCTTGACACAACCTAGACTTATCTGAGAAGTTCCCCTCAGCTGAGGAATGATCTAGAGCAGGTTGGCCTGTAGCATGTCTGTAGTAACCCACATCGTTTCAAGGCTGGGTCTTAAACTGCGTAAGGGTGAGAAGAGGTGAGTGAGCATGCGCAGAAAGCAAGAAGTCACATGCCATCTCCTTTATCTTTATTGTGGAGGTGATGCATTAATTCCCTGCCTTGACCTTCCCCAGAGGATGACCTGTTACAGGGAACCATAGCCAAATAAATCTGTTCCTCCTCTAAGCTGTTTTCTCTCAGGCTGTCTTGATCACAGTGACAGAAATGATGCTGACACACCACACCAGTAACGTGTCAGACAAGGGCCACATGGTTTCTACAGTTAACACAGAAGGAAAAAAGGGACAAAAATCAATTCTCTATAATAACGAAACAAGAATACTCAGGAAATTAGAGCTGGAAGGGAGCTTCCTCATTCTGATGACAGGTCCAAAAAAATTCAGACTCACGTCAATCTCAATGTTGCAAAACTGGAGGATATTGACTTTGTTGTTGTTGTTGTTGTTGTTGTTATTGTTGTTGTTGTCTATTGTTGTTTTAACCAAAAAAAGAGAGAGAGAGAGAGAGAGAGAGAGAAGCAGCAGCCCTAACTGCTTCCCTCCAGACATACTAGCCTAACTGGATTCTTGAGTGAGTGAAGAATAAAAGCAAACAATATTAAAGGGAACAGCTCCCATATCTGCATAGGAAGCTATATCTGGTCCAAAAAAATGGCATGATCATATAAAAACACCAATGAACAAATGAAACTAATTATAGGGTCGGTGATAAACTAATGAAGTACAAAGATATAACTAAGGAAATAATTCCACTTATGAAAGCATCAAAAAGAATAAGATACTTTAAAATACAACTTTAAGGCAGGAAAAATGTAAGCACTAGAGTATTAATGAGTAAATGAAGACTCTAAATCCATGGCTATTCTTTGTGCTAATTGCTTAGATAATCTAATAGCATTAAGACGTTGGGATAACCCCAAGAAGTGCTAGAGATTCAACACAGGTTCTAGCTTACATCTCCAGGTAATTTCTGTGTAAAAATCATTTTAATATTCTACATTCAGATGGTAGGAAAAGAGAGACTCAGGAATACAGACACAAACACACACAGAGTCACAAAACACAGAAAGAAACACAAACATATACAACTACACACAGGCACACAAATACATACACACACAATCACAGGATCCTTAACAGGAAGAAAATAGATGACTAATTTCATTATTTCAAAGCTTTTTTCAAAGCAATAAAACAGTGTAATGAAGATGACATAAGAACTAATACATACATTGCTGCAACAGAAAGGAGAGTCCAAAAACAAGCCACACATGTATGGCCCAACTGACAAGATCCCTCAATTGAGAAAGATAAATCTTTTCGACAAATAAGAGAATGAGATTGGACCATGTATCACTCCTTCCATGATAAAGAGGCTCAAAATGGATCCCAGCATACACAAAAGAGATAAAATTATGGAACCATTAAAAGGAAATGAGGTGGGGGCATTCTATAGCTTTGCATTAAGTGACATATTCTTAAATATGACATCAAACCATGGTCAAAATAAGAAAGATTAATAAACTAGACACTATCAAAACTTGCATTTCAAAGCCTACCCACATCAGGAAAAGTAAAATGACAACCCACAGAATGAGAGTGAATATTTGCCAATATTTTATTAATGAGGAAATTAGAATAAGAAAAACGATATTACAGCTAACAAAGAGACAACACAAAAATTCAGCAGAGAATTCCAATAGATGGCTCCCTGAGGGAAATACACATATGTCTCATGACATTTGAGAAAACACTCAGTGTTGTTCACCATAAAGAAAATGCAAATTAATTCCCCAGGGATAAGCTACCTCGCATCTACAAGTATGACTAGACTAAACAAGTGACAATGGGGACCGGAGTCCTCAGATGTTGCTAGAGGGACGGAAGAAAGTGAGATTTGTGTAGAAACTCCTTGGCCTCTAATACAAATTACTGAAGGATCCATAAATTAAAGCCTGGGTTGCATCCAAAGGCTGTAAAAACAAGTGTCCTCGTGACAACCCATACAAATGTCAATAGTAGCAACAGTGGGATCAGTCAAAACGTATAAGTCACATACTCATCAAATGATGTGGATGGACAAAACAGGATGTGTATGCAAAGGAAATGAACACAAAACCAAAAGATTCTACAGTAGGAGGAAAGCTTAGAGGTGTTACACACCTGTCATAGATGCTGCTTATAAGAAACTTCCAGCATATACTAATCTATGGAGACAGAAATTAGATTAATGGTGATGTCCATTAGGACTGACAGTAATAAATAATAATGGGCTATTGTCGGACATGTGCATTTCTCTTTGAAGTGACAGAATGTTCCCGAACTGATTGAGATGATGCAGGTATGAATAGCCTAGGAAGCACACTGCATATCACTCTGTCTCTAGTATCTGGTTTGTTGTTGTTTGTTTACTTTGAAAAGAAAAATAAAGGTCTCACTGTGTAGCCCTAGATGGCCTGGCATTCTCCTTGTATACCAGGATGGGCTTGAACTCACCTACAGAGTCCTACCTCTGACCTGAGTGCTAGGATTAAAGGCAGTCACCATCTTAACAGGCACTGGATATCCCACTTACATGGACTGATAGGATAGTGGCTAGAGTGTATCGATTATCAAAGCTTGATTTAAAAGTTATTGGAAGCTCAGCTCCTACCACCTACCCACTAATTAGCAAGTTATATAGGTATTTTGCCAAAGGTATTTTCATGTGATGGCCAGAGGTGGCTAAGTCTCCAGAGATTCCGTCCTCCTTCAAAGATAGGTTATGAGCCGCATGGTCCTGTGAATGTGAAGGGAGGAAACCAGTATTGATACAAGCTTGTATCATTCTGGATGGAATGTTATGTTTCCTGACTAAAAGGAATTTTCTACGACCCCTCAATGTCCCTTCCATGTTCCTAGGTATGAAATAAATTGAATTGAATTTTATGCTAACACATGGGGAAAGGAAGGGACGTCCAAAACATGATATGTTTTAATACTGTTAATGAAAATTTCTGCATAATTTGCAGAGGGGTGTCTTTGGGGAAGATACGAGTGTAGATAAGGTAAGGAAATTAGACAAAAGCAATGACTGCCCTGCACACATTGCAATTAAGAATGCATTGACAGAGACATAGCGGCTCGTACATGGAGTCTAAGCACGGGGGGAGCTGAGGCAGGATTTGCCACGTGTCTCAGACCAGCTTGAGCTAAATAAGATGCTCTGTCTCCAAAACATCAGAGAGGAGAGGGGAGAAAGAAAAGAGAGGAGAGAGAGGAGAAGAGAGGAGCAAAGAGAAAAGAAAGGAAGGGAGGGGAGAGAGAGAATGAGGAAAAGGATGAAAAATTCATCTAACGGCTCCATTGAATAAACTATAGCATTTAAAACAGGTGGCAAATTAATTAAAGGACAAAACCCAGGAAACCCAGAAATACCTTCAGGCTGGGTTGCAGCAAGAGATGGCCCAGTGGTCTAGTCTGTAATTTATTCTCGTCGCAGGAAGGAACATGAGAATTGCTAACAGAAACATCTGAAGTATGCACCGAATGGGACTTACTTCACTTCCGAGTATTAATGAAGTGCACTGTGGAGTCCCTGCCACTCCAAAACTGTCCAGGGGGAGTCATACATTTCACAGGGGAGAATTAAGTCCTGGCTTTCTCATCTGCCAAGGTTCGCCCTGCAGTTGATAAGCAGGCAAGTTTTCCGATAGAAGGAAATGTCAGATGCTTTTACACCCCTTACCTGGAGGCTTCTCTTTTCTGCTCATTTAACACAAGCCACTGGTTTGCTCTCATGCAGGGAACTCTTATATCATTTACAAGCAAGGAGAGGGCTGCCCAGACAGCTGAGGGGGTAAAGGAGCTTTCTGCTAAGCATGATGACTTGAGTTTGACCTCCTGTCCCAAGGTTACTGAGAGAGACCTGACTCCCACAAGTTGTCCTACGACCTCTAAACTAGAGCCATCCCATGTACATGCACATCCACACATGCACATCCTGTCACGTACATGCACATGCTACACCATAATTTGAAAGGCTTAAAAAAAAAATATGGAGAAAGAATTGTGATGAAGGCTTGAGAGTTTAGAGTGGCCTTTTGACTCCTGGGTGAACATGGTCACATCATCACATTTGTCATATTGGGACTCAGTTGGACAGACAGTTCATGGACAGACATGCCAACTCCTCAAACACACCCATTCCATATGCCACACACTTCTGTGGAAAGGGTGAACAATGAGTGGTACAGGGTTAGGACAGAGGAACTAGGTCAGTGATTAAGAGCCTGCACTGCTCTCCAGAGGACCTGAGTCCAAACCCTAACACCCACATCTGACTCTCATAACTGGGAGGACAGCTCCAGGTGATTGAAACCCTCAGTGGATGCTGCGGATGCTTGTGGTCATGAACATACATACATATCATTAAAATTGGCACAGGAAGCAAACGGTTCTGTTGTTACTGCCATGTATGTGGCACATGGGTTGTGATATGTTCTAAACTCTTTTTTGTAGGAACAAGGCAACAGTGTCTGTGGCAAAATTTAGAGCATTGTATTACCACTCAGATCATACCTGCTTGGCAAGAATGACTTTCTCCTTCCCAAAATGACACCATATAGCACTGGGCATCACACTGGACTCTATCATGCAGTCAACCACAAACACAAAGCCTGAACATTTCTCGCCCTCCTGATGTGTGCTGAGCCTTATTTCTAAGCATGTGAAGACCCATTCCTGTGAGGCCCATTTATAAGTAGCCTGGTAGAGCTTCCACAGGACTCAGCTCAGGGTTTCTTTTTTGTTATTGTTTTGTTTTGTTTTGTTTTGGGTTTTTTTTTCTTTCTGTCCTTTGTCCTCACTGAGGTGTCCACACTTGGAGCTGCATTTCTGAATTAAATTAGATAGTGTCCTTCAACAGGAACCAGGGAAAGATCTCTGCAGATTAGGAAATAAGTGAGCTGAGAGAAAATTTATCTGATTTTCTACCTCACATCAGCAGGCTGAAATACTCGGAAGTGAGGTAAGTCCCATTCACAACTATTGTCCTTAGGATGCTCCTGACACAAAGCACCCACCGCTCCCACCAGAGGACTCTCCGGACCCTGTGCATCTGCATTCCTGCTTTAATTCAGACTCCTCTGTCAAAGCCATCTGAGCTACATTCCCAGGGAATCATAGAGCTTCTCTTCTTCTAGAAGACTCCATGCTCCATTGACATTAGGCCCACCACAGAAACTGTGCCACACCCAGTATACAGTGTCAACAGAGCAAACCATAAGAGGCAAAGAGAGGCTGTAAAAAACACAGCTTTGTTAAATGGAAAAGCAAAGGAAAACACTTCTCGCCACTCTCCTTACACAGACAGATCTTCGAAATTCCTCCACGAGCATTTCAGAGTATTAACACATGTTCTTGAAGTTTAAAGTATATTCTTTGAAGACGTAGCCCAGAGAATTGCACGCTGAACCTCAGAAGCAAGCACATTTTAACTTAATTTCTTCTTGAGCACACAATTTCTCCCTCAAGGGACAAAGATAAAAGATGGTGAAGGTAAATTTACAGCAAGGCCCTAATGAACACAGTTGGAATCAATTATTAGTTTTCACAAAGAGTTTACATGCATAGTTGAGGTCAGTATAGAGTAGAAAATAGCAAATTCTAAGTTTAATAAGCCTTGAGGAATCCAGACGTACCATCAGGATTTTAAACTTAATTTTTACTTGGTAATTTTAAGTATATATACATCTTTTTCAAAAATGAGTTGTATAACACTATTCCTAAGGAGATGGAAATGAATGGCCACTTACCCTAGACAGGGAATCAGTAACAGACCACCAAATTCCAACGTTGAGTTGAATGGTTTAAGGGTATCCACTAGGACTATGGGTGAGGGGTTACTTTCAATATCAGGCGTGACTCGAGAGAGCTGGATCCCCCTGCATCCCCCAAAGCTCATCCCAACCAGGACAATGAGCCATGAAAGCCAGACATTAGGATATCACTGTAGAGTTAGGAGGCAGCTCAACAGGTCAGAGTGTCTCTCGCAGGTAGCCCAGCAAATCTCTGATTCCTCCAAGAAGCCCATTTCATCTAAGCCCATCTCTCAGCAAACCTCATAGCCTACATAAGTTTGGAGAGGGAGTACCTGTTGAATTGGTCAGTTTTGGGTACTTCCTGAACCTGTGGTGGTATTTACTTCCTGAGTTCTAAGGAGTTTCCCTCTCTGATAGAATGTGCCATCTCAGAGGAAATTGCTAAATAACAAGAAGTTAAGAGGATTTAAAACATCTCACTGAAGCATTGCTGCCACAGCAGAGTCAAGGAGAATTTAAACAACCCTCATCCTGCCTAATACAGACTCTAAACCGGCAGAGGATCTTGACAGAGGAAGATTAATTCACAGGATGTGCCTGCAGAGCATCTACGACACACCAGGGGCTGTAGGTGTGGAAGAATGGCTTGACTTCATCCCTGACATCAAGTTGCATATAAATTTGTGGGTAGGTGTACTATGCATAAAATAGGACATGATAGATGAGCTGAAATGCAATCGATGTTTGTTGGAGACATGAGCACAGAGAAATTCACTTGGTGAAGTAGGGAACTGATGGAAATAATCAGCGAGAACAAGAATGAGGCCCTGGGACAACACTTCCAGCCAGGTCCTGTACGGTCTGTGCAGACAGGAGGAAGTGAAAGACTTACAGAGGGAGAGCTACTGGGCATGCCTGGAGCTGCATGGTGGTAAATGTTAATCCTTAAGGTGGAAGATCTGCACTTCAGCTGTCAAAACAAGTTTGTAGGTGGGCAGTGTGTGTGTGTGTGTGTGTGTGTGTGTGTGTGTGTGTGTGTGTCTATGTGTGTGTCTGTATGCCTGTGTCTTCCCACTTACATGTGCATTTGCACTGGAAGCTTTGATAAAAGAGTAGTCTCCATGTGCAAATCTACCTGTCTCATTTAAAAGGAATTAAATATCTTCTCTAGCCAATTCCCACATTTAATAATTAACAAGACAAGGCTTCAACCTAGGATGTCCAGCCCTGAGCAGTCCTTTCCTAATGTCAACTCTGGAAAAAACAAGAGGAGAAGATAAAGAAAAGGAACTGTATCATGACTATATTGGTAGGGGTGGGGCCACGGGGCTGGGGAACGGGGTCATGTTTGGTTCTCTAGATAGAGCATGCACCAGAGGGTTCCAATTCTTTGAACTCACCCTTAGGAATCACTTCAAGTTTGCTACTGCAGATAGTCTGAGAAATTACCTGAGTGGGTTTCCTTCCTCCCTCTGCAAGTTAGTATGGTATCTTGAACTCTGCAGTCTGACACTTCTCATGACCCGGGAGCTTCTGCATTTCTCACTGTGGTAACCAGTTCCATAGTCCTTCCCTTATATTTCACCAAAAAGATGTTTTGTTTTTCCTTTTGCAAGCAGAAGAAAAATTAATGCTTATACATCAGTCTTATAAATCTCTGACCACTAATGACTTAGGTATGTACATTTAATTTGGAAAGAGAACAGGTTGACATTTAATTTATATGCCTTTTTCTCGAAAATATAAAAAAGAACTTTGAACTAAATTTTTTCCATTTAAAATTTAATAAAGTCTTGAGTCCTGTAAAATTCAAGGTCAGGTGCCATGTTCAAGCTCGTAAATGTTCCCTGCCGTGGTTCTGATTCCTTAAGATGAGGTTGTAAGATGGCATAGGTTGGGTAGCATATAGCCCTAGATGTATGGGAATCACTCGGTGACATTCATCTCTATATTCTGCTCCTCTGACCCTCCCTGAAGAGAATTAACAATTCTATGAAGGGTGTTGACAGATGAATTTAAAGCACCTTAACATTTTCCTTCCAGAACAGTTGTTATGGTAGCTCAAAGTACTCAAAACTGGTAAAAACCGATGCTTATTTCATTCACTGGGTAGTAGGCATAGCATCATCTAGCATTATGAAAACTAGCCAGGATGAATGGAGCTTCTGAGTGAGTACCAGCCTGATTGCATAACTTATCACTTAAGTACGCTGGTCTTACTGTCAAGTTCTGGAGGGCATCCAAGAGCATTGACAGTAACCTTTGATGTCTGGGGTCACTAGCAAACAACCCACACCTGTCACTGAGCTCTCTGTTAGCATGTAAGGTGTGTGTGTGTGTGTGTGTGTGTGTGTGTGTGTGTGTGTGTGTGTGTGTGTGTGTGCAGCGTTCAGGTTCCATCTAAGCTAAGTGAACAGCTCCTGGAATCTCAGGCACCCCAGCATGTAGATGACCATCACTAGAACATCTACCACTTAAAATATAAGCCAATCTAATAAGTCCTGTTTATAATAATATACACATCCACTGCGAAAACAGCTATCACTTATCATATAAGCCAGTCTAATAAGTCCCATTTATAATATATACACATAGTCTACTGTCTCTATCCCTCTCGAATACCTTGCCTTATACTTGGAAGTATCCAGGTGAGAATGGTACACAAAAGGAAGGACTCTCAGATAACAGGTGAGTAAGGCTCTTGACTTCACCACTTGAAACTGAGGGTGAGCTCTGGGCTCCAAGACTCTCAAATGAAACAGAAGATTCTTCCCTGAGACCACCAAATCACCTTCTGTTTTCACAGTTTTCGTTAGGAGGTGATCTGGCTTTCCTGTCCTGGGTTGGATCACAGATAAGAAGTATCTGAATTACTAAAATGAGACCAAAGGATGGGCTGGGGACCTGTGGAGGCACCTACAAGGCAACAGAACTTCAGCTCTGACTTTAACACATCTCCAAGTCCTTATTTGCCTCTCCAGCTCTCACGGCCTGAAGTCAAGCACTGCAGATTTAAATTCTGAGTGCTCAGTTCAAAGCACACTTACATTCTGCATAAATGTCCTCACTGCCACTTACTGTTAGCACAGTACTTAACACAGGGCGCCCTGGTCAGCTTGCCTGGCTATGGTACTAAACTGAAAGGATAGGGACAGTTTTCATCTTTTAGCATTTTTGCTGTTCGATTCATCTTTGTGCTTCCATGCAGTTTGGGTCCAAAACCTGTCAGATCTGGCAGGTGGTAAGTAACTGTCTGTAGACCTTGAACCATTGAGAAACAGAAGCAGAGTGCGGAGCGAGGTTCACGCGTGAATTCCACAACATTCCTACCAGATGGGCTGTCTGCCTTGTGCTGTTTTCAACCTCTGGAATGGGAGTAATAGAGCCTACATCTAAGGGAGATGGAGAGATAAAAGCGTTTGCTTGGCCAGTGGAAAGCTGAGCATGCTAAAAGCACAATGGTACTATAAATTGATTTGGGTTTTGTCCTTTCTTTCTTCTTCCATTCATTCATTTATTCATTCATTCATTTTTGTCCTGGGAACTGAGCCAAATGCTTGTCCCCTGTGAAAGAGAGCTGATCCCTAGTACTGCTTTGTTTGTTTGTTTGTTTGGATTGTTTTTGTGGGGGAGAGTAAGCAGAGGTTGGTTCCTTTTGAGACAGGATTAGCCCACACATATTCACTAAATATTCCAGGCTGGGCCAGAACTCACTACCCTTCTGTCTCAGTGTCTCAATTACAGGTGTATGCCAATGCATATGGCTCAATAGATCATGGCATTTTTTTTACTTTCAGTTGTCTAGGTGGTAGAACATGCATTCAGAAGCTCATACCCCACACACTCATCCACCTTGGCTTAAGCTTCTTGCTAGTGTTACATAGGTATCCATGCCAGGTAACTAACTGCTAGCTAAAGACGATTCACCTTACAATCTTCCATTACCAACATCCTGAAATAGAGGCAATCACTTTTCAGTAGCCCCATTTATTGTACAGACTAAATGTCCTATTGCAGGTATGCTTCTCAACTCAATGTCAGTCAGACTGGTGACTGTGGTGACAACTCTGTGCTAACAGTCATCTTCCTGACAATGATGAATGACAGGAGTAGCACATTCCTAAGACTCTGAAGCAGTCAGAAGTCCTGACCTTTATCAGGAGCTCTTAGACTCCCCATGCTTTGCTTGGAAAGATGAGTCTTGGTCCTGAAAACATCTTAGGTGGATATGAGCCTTTGAGGGTGACTAGGAGAGGTAGAGACTGTGCAATTACCACACAGCTCCATTCTTGTCACTTTCAGTGGGGATGTGCCTGCTGCAGATGGACCAGGGCCCTTGCGCATCTGTGGCAAATGCTCTACCCTTGAGCTATATCACTATCCTGTTTAATGTCTACAGTGTTCTTGGAAGTTCACATGATCTACACACTTCATTCGATGGAATAGGAACCAAGCTTAGCTGTGGAACCTAGATCTCCATGACCCTGGAGAACCTAAATCCATCATGTAATTAGAAAATCTAAGTCCATAAATTCAATCCATGACCTCAGAGTAAGTATTTACCATCTCTAGGCTTCAGACATGTCCTTAGTTGGAACTTTAGCTTTACTTCCACAGATCATGGCACAGAATGGCAAGTCAAACCAGCACTGTATGCTGTTGGTATCTATACGGACTCATAGCACCATTTTCCAAGCCCTTGCTAACATTCCTGACTGCTTTCTTACATCCATGCTATGCTTATATCATCTTCCTAAGTATAGATATGGGAACGTTATATTAAAATTAACAATTTTTTAAACCTCACTATATGTATCTATGTGATGTCAAAGATAAACGTTCCATTTGGGAAAAATATTTGCATGGCCTTTTGGTAATGTAGAGGTTGTAAGTAACCAAGCCATATATGGAAGGAAATGAAGAAATGCCCCATGATAGCCATTGACTTCTAGAAACTACGGCGTATAATAAAGCTCTTCTTCCAGCCTTTGAAGAAATCAATCCTTCCTCACCTTGGCTTATGGTTTTGTGGTTTGGGGGTGGGGGGTGTTTTGTTTTGGTGTTTTGACTCCGCCTTCTAGAAACAATCATGTTTTATTTATTTTTTTAAGTCATGGGGGGAGTAATAACATATTATTCAAGAAACTACATTTTAATCTTAAAATTCTTCCCCTGGTAGATCTGAGAAAAGACATAGGAAGAACTGAATCCAGAGAACAAACAAACCATGGTAGAAAGAAGGCATGAGAAAACTTAGAGAGCTCCTCTCTGAAGGGATGCTCAGCCCCCAGTGAATCTCGAGGAAAGGGTATGGTCAACAGAGTTTAATGGCTTTCTGTTATTTTAAAAGCTTTGCGCCAACTACACAGGAGTGTTTTCTTAGTTGTGGAAGCTAAGTGATTAGACAGTGAGTAGGGTGGACTGAAGTGTCAGGTTCCACTCACAGCAAAATGCCAGTGGTTCTCACAAGTCTTCGCAGTTCTTACTAGACAAACGCCCCCAGGTGCAAAGGATGTCTGTAGCGACATTCCATGTGTCATAACTAAATATTTTCTAACACATGATCCTATCCAGGGTCTTTCATATCCAGCAACCTAGGAGGCACATTGCATGACACACTGGTGGCTTTCCTGGCAAGCAGATAATACAAGATATTGTCATGGAAACCACAGTTAGGCTTGAGCCTTTGTGGCTAAATTTCTTTAATTGTGTCCACTATGGATACCCTGGTTGCTGAGAAAGACACAGTATTTGTCAGGCAACTAGAGGAGTCTGATAAGTGGAAAGGTGGGTGTGTACAGCCACGCGTGTCCTGTGCCAGCTGCAACAGGCAATGATCCAAGAAGGGAAAATGTCTAGTTTGTTCTCAGATATGCTTCTGTTAAAAGTGCAAGCTTCTTTATGGTCACTATGACTACCATGCCTATGTCCACCCTTCACCACCCTAAGTATTCCATATTGAAGAAGCGAAGCTCTTGCTAAGCTACCTGGTAGGTTTTTTTTTTTTTTCCGAATTAATGTGAACTGTTGCTGTTGACCTATCAGTACCACTAGGTTTGTATCCTGGTTACATCCAGATCATACCAAATAAATGAGGTTGTCATGGAAATTTAATCTGAAACTCAGCCCAGACTGTACACCCCAGAGCCAGGTCTCATTTTTACACTTCTTATTGATGCTGAAATTCTTTTCTCCCAGCATCTGAAGACTCCACTACTCAAGTCTGTGGGGCAGAGGTTGCTCAATAATGGTCTGAGGTAGCAATGGGAAACCCAATATAATTTTTTTAACTTGGAATTTTTATAGTAGAAAGTTTCTTATATCAAAGGCCTTTTGGTGATCACCATCTTTTTAATATTTATACATTTTGAGAGTAAGTCCATAGATTATTTTCAGGCATATGTCCCTTGACAATTCTGTAATGTACAATTCCGATCTGTTCTAAATAATCCCCTTTCGCTAATTCAAGGTGTATTCTTGAGCATTTAGTACATAAGTTATACTTTGTCACTTGAGAACTCAGTCAATGAATTTAACTCATATGTTTTTAAAATTAATTTCTCAGATATTGGTACTTATGTTCCTAGAGCAGTGGTTCTCAACCTGTAGTCCAGGACCCCTTTGGAAGTCAAACAACCTTTCTACAGAGGTCACCTAAGACCATCAGAAAACAAGTATTTACATTATGATACATAAGAGTAGCAAAATTATAGTTATGAAGTAGCAAAGAAGATGAGTTTATGGTTGGGGTCATCACAACATGAGGAACTGTATTAAAGGGTTGTAGCACTGAGGTTGAGAACCACTATCCTAGAAGGCCACATGCCTGGAAGGTTTTGTATGACCTACATGCCTCAAACTGGGACTATGGAAACAGGAGGATGACCATGGAGACCTTCCAGGAAACCTGGGGCTCCTCAGCTACTCTGACGTGTGACTACAGTAGAGTTTTTTCCAGCCTTTTTTAAAAAAATTAACCTTCTATTACAGTCAAAGAATATGGGTTTACATATAGGAGGAAAAATTTGAACAGGATTTTGATAAAACTGCTATAGCACCCAATCCATAGGGTCCCGACATGTGACACAGGAGCTGTGACTGTCAGTTGGTCCTGACATCCCTCATCTCTGCTTTCAAACTCTTCTTACAACTTTATCTCAGAAATGGCTTCATTTCAAAGAATCTAATAGTCCTTCCAAGGGTATAGAATGACTTTCAGTGCTATTGTTGAGCTTTCATGTATGCTATCTAAAAGAACACATTTAAAGTAAAAAAAAATCATTAGGCTCAGAGAGCCTTCTCTTTATTAAAGATCAAAGCCAAGCTCAAAAATGGAACCAGTGAAAACATTCCTGGGCATGACAAACACACCCTTTAAGACATAGACTTAAGATAAGTCATAACCTCCATATTCAATACAGCAACGTAGCAAGACATGGCTGTTCCTTGTACCGTAGATGAGAAGAACCAAGTTCAGGAATGTTCTAAGGATGTTGTATTTCACACAGCCTGGGCTGTGTTAATATGCAGTTTGGTTGTGTTAACCCACTCACTGCATACATTGCAAGCTGATCTCTGCTAGACATCCTGGTCTCTTGGTCATATTGCCACAGCCTATGGTAGTTGGCATGAGAATGTCTCTCAAAGGTGTGGGTATTTGAACACATAGTTGGTGGTATTATTTGAGGGAAGCTTGGGAAGTTTGGCTTTGCTAAAGGAAGCGTATGTCTGAAGGCTGACTTTGAGAGTTCACAGCCTTGCCCCATTTCCAGTTCACTGTCTCTGCTTCATGTTCGTGGTTTACAATGTGACCTCTCAGCTTCTGGCTTCAGAAATGCGTGCAGCGTGCTATCATGCTTCCACTTTGCCATGGAGGTTTTCCCCCCCCACCCCTTTTGCCCCACCCCCTACTTTTTAATTTATTTTTCGTTTATGTTTTGACTCGGAGTTCTTCATTTCTTTCCCCAGAGCTGAGGACCTATGAACCAGGGCCTTGTGCTTGCTTAGAGCAAGATTTCTGTTCTACAGCTAAATCCCCAACCCAACTTCTATTTCCATTTTTTTCTTATCCTTCTGGAATCATAAGCCAAAATAAAGCCTTTCTAAAGTTACCTTCAGTCATGGTGCTCTATCACAGCAACAGAAAAGTATCTCTTACATGTGTCAGCCATTTGCCACACCATAAACAAATACTACAAAAGGAGGCCAGGGATTTGGGGAAGGAGGGGAGACTATGGAAAACCAGCTTAGCAAGCAAAACAGACTGCTTCAGAACCCTGCTTGTCTGAGACTTTTGGCAACAGTGTTATCTGAGCTCGACCCCCGAGTTGCATATAGCTGGTAGATTTTAGAGATCTGTGTATGAGACTGTGGGGTGTACATATGCCATAGCTTACAAGTGGAAGTCAGGTGTCTGTCCTCTCTTTCCTTGTTTGAGATGTGGTCTCTTATTTTTTGCTGTGTATGGGAAACACATGCCCAGGAACTTCTGGGGACTGTCTCTGCTTCATGTCTTGCCATAGGAGTCCTGGGACAACAGACACACAACCACTATATTCATCTTCTACCTAGTTTCTGAGGATTCAAATGTAGGTTCTCACACCTATGGGGAAAGCACTTTGCCCACTGAGATTTCTCTCTACAATCTGAAGTTGGTATCTAATATGTATTCATCACTGTTGCTAATGAACCAAAGGTGATCCGAAAGATATATATTTAGATACAACATCAGCGGTCAAATCCATGATAAGCATTTTATCACTGGAAGGAAAAAATGACAGTGTTTTAATTTAGTTTCTTCTATCTTTGCTGCATTTTTGATGAAGAGATTATCTCTGCACTGTTTTCCATTTCGCGCGTGCTAGTTTAATGAGAGAATTGCAGTCATGTGAAATGCTTTTCTAATGTTACCACTTATTAAATAATTTCTACAGCACCACAACCATAAAACATGAGGCGATGAACCACTAAGCCAAAATTTCTAAAACTAGATCTCTTCTCCCTTTTCTAAACAAGGAGAACTAAAGTCTCAGTATGTCATAAACATCATCTTCAATAAATGTTTCCAATGACCGTACCACAGTGAAGCATTTCTGCAAATGGGCACGCGGGTCACACAAGTTAAGTTTGTTTTCAGTTCTATACAGGTCTATGAACTTCAGGAAGTCAAGCCATTATGATCAAATTCAGCTTCCAATCATGTATCAGAAACCCTCAGGCCCCTGACTGAAGTTACAAAGAATAACAAAGGTTTTCATCAAAGACTTTCAGAAACACTGTACTTGGTGTATGGAGAAGCAGGTACACTAATTGTATATCATGACTAAAAAGTTCTATCTCTACAATGTTTTCTTTTTTTTAACATGACCCCAGTCAGTGCTGAGGCTTATTCTTTCCCAGTCTACTTTTATATCATTCTAGATACAGCAAAAAAAAAAAATCAGTTCGTAGATTAAAAAGTAATCAAGTAAAGCAGTAAGCAAAAAGATCACACAAGATAGTAATTAAGCAAAGTAGTAAACAAAGCCTTCTAATATTCATCTTTTAATTTTATTTTTCTTTGATAATTTATGTATTTACATTTCAAATGTTATCTCCTTTCTTCCCTCTCCCATACCTCCCTCTTCCCTCCCCCTGCTCCTATGAGGATGCTCCCCCTCCCATCTACCCACTCCAACCTCAACACCTTTGCATTACCCTATGTTTTCTATTCAAAGCTTACATCACTACTAAAAGTGTCTTATAGCTCCAGTATTATCCCATGTTGCATTCTTATCTCCAGTACCATGTCGCTCATGACTCCTGTTCTTCCTGAATAGGGGGGGCTTTAAAGTTCTGCTAGAACTTTATTGAGTTTTTCATTGTAGAAAATAAATAACATTCTATTAACAACTGTGTGAATATTGCATTCTCTCTCTCTCTCTCTCTCTCTCTCTCTCTCTCTCTCTCTCTCTCTCTCTCCAATATATATGAAATTGCCTGAAGTCACCTTCCACAGCCAAAAGGAACTGGTCTCTGAAGTTCGGAATGTTGAGTGGCAAGCCTGGGGTGGTGCTTGGAGATAGGCTTCCATAGAGCTGACTAAGGAAAACAAGGTCATAAGGGTGGAGCCCTAACCCAGTTATAACTGCCACCCGAAGAGAAGAGGAAGGTCAGGAGAGACACACAGACAGAAAGACACATGACATCACAGGTGAAGGTTGCTTTTCACAGGTCAGGGACAGAGAGACAACCAAAGGCGTTACCCCCATAACCCCAAATGCCTCTATCTTTGGTGGTGTTTTACTAGGGTAACCCAAATAGACAAATACAGCTTATCCCTTGTTTTGATCAGTCCCATTTCCATCAGCAATGCAATGAGAGAGAGTTCAGTTCATCAGCACTTTTAAAGAAAAAGACCTGAATAGTCGGCCTTCCCAAAGGGCAGCCACAGCGCCCAGAGCAGTGGGGAGCAGGCAATGCCCAGGCATAGCATAGCTGTAAACGTCCTTACCATGGTCTCCTGGAGCACCATACAGGATTCCTGCAGAGAAGTTCAGGATCAGAAGGCAATGAGGGAAATGCTGGGTATACATTCCACACCAGACTTCACCAGGGAGGCCAGAAGCCACCTGACCATGGCATGGGTAGACTGATAGCTAAAAGGAGCCTTTCTACCTGCCCCCTTCTTACTACTCCTGTAATTTGTCACTCACGTTCAGCAGCCTCTCTATCAGCCTCCCAGACCTTCCTCTGAGGGTGACCTGCATGAGTTCACCTGACAGAGAAGTTAAGAACATGCACTACAGCTGAATGACAGGCTTAGGGAAGTGCCAGATGGCCCTTCAGGCTACTTCGTGTTTTATTTTTGATGGTTCCATACTTAGCTCTCTTGCGATGTCATGGCAGCACAGAGCTGGAGATGATGAATACCCTCAATCCTGTGCTGCCCCATCCACCTACACAGGGGTTCTCTTGGAGTGCCTGTGCCCCAAACCTCTTCCAATACAACTATCTACAGAACAAGTCTGCTCTTTCCTTTAAAACTTGATGTCATTACTGTTAAAAAGTAGTTTTGAGCATGCATGCTTCAAGTATAAGTGTGTGCTTGTGTTTGTGTGTGGATCTGTGTATGTATGTACATATGTGTGTACCTGTGTTTCTGTGTGTGTACTATATGTATATGTGTGTCTGTGCATGTGTGTATATGTATGTCCATGTGTGTATTGTGTGTGGGGGGTAAATGTATGAGTTTTGTGTGTGTACCTGTGTCTTTGTGTGTATACTGTGTTTGCATGTGTGTCTGTGCATGTCTGTGTATGTATGTCCATGTGTGTATGTGTATGTGGTGGTGGGGTAATGAGTTTTGTGTGTGTGTACCTGTGTTTTTGTGTGTGTACTATGTGTGCATGCGTGTCTATGCATGTCAGTGTATGTATGTTCATGCGTGTGTATGTATGTGTGTGTTGGAATGTGTACTTGTGTGTGTGAATGAATATGTCCATGTGTGTGCCTGTGTGTGCATGTGATGTCTCCAAAATCCAGTGTAAAAACCAAGGACCACAGCAAGAAATAAAGCCAGAGTCAGAGTCTTGAATCGAGGGCACTAGAGGGCATTATAAGATTTTAAGCCCTGTTGGAATTTTAGAAATTTTAGAAGCTGAGCCAAGATGGTTGCAAAAATGAAAATGGGGCAGATGGTGTTTTAGTGGCTACTCAGAGAGAGCAGAATCTTAGATGGTTCCCACATGTCCTGCAGGAGATCATCTCATGTACTATATCCATGTGAAGCTGCAGAGAGTTAGACCCACACACATGTGAATGCTCGTGTGTGGATTGGACCTGGAACTGCCTTGACACTGGAATGCTCTACCAAACTTCTGCCCTTTAAAGCCAGAGAAAGGAAAACTGCCTTCCTTTGCTAGCAGTTAAGTGTCGTTCCTCTAAACTAAACAGCGTGTATTCAATCCAGCAGAAGTTGGCTGCCTCTTAGACACAGCTGAGCAGAGGTAACTGTATGGAATGGGAGACTCCAGCAGATTGCTTTGCAAAGTGGACATAACTGATTTCTGTTTCAAGATTTTGAGCCCCACTCTTTGCAAGCGGAACCCTCGACATTATACTAACTCTTTGGTATTGAAGTCTGAATCTACCCGGGATTACAATAGCCAATCACTCTGGGAGTGTGTGCTGAGTGTAGGAGGAATTCATTATTCGGTGTCTAAGAAGAAAGCATAGTGTGTGGCGTGAAGAGGGGCTTTGGATAAATCTTTGGAGAAGTATTTATTCACTTCTAGTCTACAAGCACTGTACTGCCCCCATCAGGCACCCAGTGAGGATCAGAAACTGAAGGGGACTCATGGGTGGGCAGAGCACATGCTCTGCTTAGAGGATCAAAGTTCAGGGGTCCTCACACAGACAGCATTGGCTGTGGGACACATGGCGTTGCTCTTTGGTAAGTCCAGTCCCCTCTGTGTCTCAGAGTTCTTCAGACTTTTCAGAAAATCTACAATTAACCATGACCCTTTCTTATTTACCAGCGCGAGTATTTAGGTTCTTTTTCATTCTACCTTTACGTCATTCTAAAGTGTTTAGAAATGGGGAGTAAGCTGTCTCTGACATCTGGGGCCACTCCCAGAAGCTAATTTGCTACCTCAGTTTGAAATAAATAAGGCTTTTCAGAAGCTGTGTGGAATTGTGCAGGTGCTGTGGGGAAAGAGTCTGGTGACTGCTTCTACAGACAAGACAGGCCCGTCAGCTGCCACATACCCTTCTTTTCCCACCTCTAGGTTGTTTGCTGAACAACAGTCTAGGCCTAAAGAGTTTGAAGTAAGTCAAAAGTGAATCCAAATGGGTATATTTTTCTTAGGTTTTCACAGTTTTATACATACATACTTATATACATATATACACACATACATATATACACACACATACATACATATATACACACATATATACACATATATACATATATGCACACATATATACATATGTACACATACATATATGCATATATATGCACATACACACATACATACATATATACATATGTACGTACATACATACTATATTGTGATTCTATTCAGTCTCCCTCATTTCTGTCTGGTACCCCCTTCTTTTCCATCTCAACCTCCTATTCTTCCCACCTAATCCCCCAGTAACTACAGGACTAGTAAAAATGATACCCTTCCTCCAGTAACCATAAACAGTCATCATTTTCTTGAAATAGGTGAAATGGGGCCTCATGGACACTTCTATCCATAGTACAAAGTTGAAGACCTCAATATAGCGAAGTCATTCATGACTTATGGTTGTACTCACCAGCTTAGGCCCCTGATTGCGTTAGCAGGGTGCTGGGTTTTCTGAGTGTAACACAGTAGCTGACTCTTGTTATCTGTATGCAAGGATGGGGACAGGTAACAAGCTATTAGTGTCATCTTATATAATTGTGATCTATAAGCCCTCTCTTCCTTCCAAATCCATTCATTTATTTTTCTAGGCCCAGAAGCAGATGAGCCCATTCACTCTGTGTGGGTGTTTCTCTCATCAGTTCAAAGACAAGGGCTCCTATTTAGGAACTGTCAAGTTCAGAAAAGTGTTTTTGCAATTGCGCACCTTCGCTTTTCACACAGGGAAACCTTCAGACTTCTATGGAAAAGCCAGCAAGAGCCCGAAGTAAGCTTCAAAGCTGGAAAATGCCCATTCACTTGCTACTTTCAAGACCTAATAATGAGGCAGTAGAGGTGGGAAAAGAAGGAAGAAAGAGAAGAAGAGGGGGTGCTATTTCTCACGGAGGTGGCCAGCTGGGAGGCTGATGGGAATCTCAAAGGGGAGAACACCAGGTAATTAAATCTTGGCTGTAGGGCTGTGACAACAGCAGTCAGCAGATGCAGAAAGAAAATGACTTGGGGCCAGATGCTCACAGGGAATAACTGATAAGGAATTGCTGTCCAGCCAGAAAATTCACTCAAACTCTCTTCAGGGACATCTTGCCTTGGGGATGCTGCTGGGAAACCCTTGACCTGCCTCACCCAACCATGGAGTCCTCCCCACACTCCCCCAGAAAGCTCTCTTTGCACAATCTTACTTAGCTCTGTGCTTTCTGCTGCTTCCTTGATTCCAGGCTTTGGGAAATTCCCCAGCTTGGTCTGTCCTGGGTTTAGGCTTGTATACTGCCCCTTCTGCCTTCCTTGAGAGTATGAACACAGGTGGAACCCTATGGTGATTGGTAAGTATGCCTCAAGGAATTCTGGGTGAAATCCAGAAACAAAGGGAGAAGAAGAAGAAGGAAGGGAAGATGCAGGAGAGGAAAGGTGGGGCGGGGGGGAATCTCCAGGTCACAGTAGGAAACAGTACAGAGGAGTGAGCCTGTGTTTTGAGTCACACTTGCAATAGAATGCAGAAAGGGAAGGACATCAGAGGCTTGGTCACACTGTGCCAGGAACTAAGCTAGGGCTCTGTATGGGGAGGGGAGCTCCCAGCCAGCCATCTCTCTCATGTAATCCTCTGTCTACCCTTCAGATAAGGAAAACAGGTTTAGGAAGATGAAGGCATTTGCCTGTGGACTTAGCTAAGCATGACTGAGCTGAGGTTTAAGCTCTGGGTATTTCTGGCTGTGCATCTAAAGATGCTTCTAGAAGACTTAAGAGCTAATTTCGCAGACATGATTTAAGCTATGGACAGTTCTCGATGTTTAGACATCTCTCCCCAAAAAGGCAAATCCTAACAGGATAAGCTCTGCACACCCTCGCCACAAGGATTTCACATCCACCTGCTTCCATTCCAGTAGCTAATTAGATCAAGATGGGAATCGTGACACAAACCATAGTTCAAACTAGCTAATTAGATTAAGATCAATAGAAGAATCTTTTTCGACCAAGGTGCATTTGGACATTTCTGGCAGAGATATCTGCATGTTGAGTCAATGAGACAAGGAGGAAAAACACATGTTAAAGAGTGTTTTCATGCCAGACTCCTCTGTCCTCCTTAATGAAGCAAGACCAGGGCTCGAGGAAGCAGCAGTAGACTGTGTAACCAGAGGAAGGAGGCTAAGCGCTGGCTACAGAGGTTTATGGCTTAGGAACTAGCAGGTGCCAGGGCCTCATTAGGTTGCTATTTGAGCCTTAGTGTACCCATCCTGCACAGGTTTGCAAATCAACGTGATGATTTTTAAACTTTCCTTCTAGAGCAGTGACTTGCAGCCTTCCTAATGCTGCAACCCTTTAATACAGTTCCTCATGTTGTGGTGACCCCCCCAACCATAAAAGCACTTCGTTGCTACTGCATGACTATAATTTTGCTACTGTTATGAATCAATTGCAATGTAAATATCTGTTTTCTGGTGGTCTTAGGCGACCCCTGTGAAGGGGTGTTTGGACCCCACTAAGGGATCGTGAACAACATGATTGAGAATTGTTGTTCTAGCCTCATTATCTTTATGTCTATTTTACAACTCTTTAATGAGGCTGTTATTCTACTTGTCCTCAATCACAAGAAAACTGGGATTTTTTTTTAACTGAAACTGCTGCCATTTCCCAGATGAAGTGAAGAAGCCGGGCTCGAGGCTGAAGGTTTGGTGGTGGAGCACATAGCCTTGGGTTAGTGGTATCTTATATGTCAGGGGGCAATGTTCAAGCCCTGTATCCATTGTGAGACTTACTCGCTTGACTTTGAGCTTTGCACATTCAGAACCCTCACCCATCACAAGCCTAACGTGTTAGGTTCATAGTAAATCTTGACACATGATGGCTTCTCAAATTCCTCTGAAGAGCAGCAGCACAGGAGAGACCACATTCATTCATATAGTGTAACTCTTGCACACCTTAGAGGCACCTAGAAAGTTCTCCTAGGCGCTGTGTACTCCACAATAGAACTCTCTGGATGAGGTCAGAGAATGCTAATTCTAAAACTTTCTCAGGGTTCATCTAGAATATTCCCCCTGAAGATAAACTTTCTGCTATATTTTATTTGGTGTTTCACTCAGAGGACTATTATTTTTTAAAATAAAAATGATATAAAATATATCAATACTGATATAACTATGTACAGGATTCACTTTGCAAATACCTTCATTTTCCCTTCCTTCATCAGTTGATGTCTACATAGCCCAGATATGGAACATAGAATAATTCTTTGTGAAAAATCAAGACAGATGAGCAGGTAAGGACAAATCTGTGATTTCATAAAGGTACACTTTCCTTCCTATTCTCCTACATGGTTAAGAGCAGAGAACCCTGAAGGCTCAGAGGTCTCCAGTTGTAAAGCCCACATAGACAACAGCAGAGCTGTCTTTATTAAAGGGTGCAGGAAGAGACTAGATTCCCTTCTCAGTGGTTTCCTGTGTGAAGTCCCCAGGGTCTCCTGTTCTAGGGTATAGGATGAAGAACAGGGATTAGAAGAACAAATCCTGAGGAAATACAAGATGTTAATTAATAAAAGAATAGAGATAGCCAGAATCTGATTGCCCAACTTCATGATCTAGCCCCATAGCCTACTCTGAAATTCACATCAACACATACTGTGTGGTACAGTAGTATTGAGAATGTAACTTGAACAAAATTATTAGGTCATGAGGACTCATCCCTCACTGTGAATGAACCAAGCTCCTAGTAAACAGACATTTTGTGTACTATCAAGCCTTTTTGTGCCATGAGAGGGTACAGTATTCAAGGTGTGGCCTTAAGAGAAATGAAACCTTTACCAAACCCTGAACAAGTCTAAATTTGAACTATGGTCTCCAGGACTGGAAGGGCGAAATCTGTCCTTTACAGAGTACCAATATCAAGTGTTTTGTTATAGCAGCACAAACGAACTGAAGGAAAAGGCTACATACCAACAAAAACAAAGGTCCCAGGTCCAGTTTGGGTAGGAGATGCAGACACTAGGGTCCTGATGTCAGACAGATGACATGGACACATCAGGGGAAGCAGAGGGCATTGAGGGCTCATCTGTGGTCTCTACATATATCCTTAAGAAACACAAACTTATTGTAGAGAAGAGAAATCTGGTCAGCACTAGGGCGAGCCCTCAAAAAATATTGAGTCATGAAGATTATAGAATGTGGGGTGAGGTTGTGATGCAATGTGCTCCCTAATATTATCCTCCCACCATATGCTGGATCTCAGTGCTTTTTCCTCAGTGGCCTGGTATGCATAATTTTTGCAAGATCATAGATATAACGAAGATAGGTACAAGCCAGATGGTTTGCCCCAAGGCTACACTAACTAGATGCTCTTGAAATCCTACTTAACCCTCAAGTATCCTCAAAGTCCTGCATGCTTTTATGAGGCAGATTCCACCCCAGGTTTTGCAAACAAATTTGCATGCAAAAACATTATACATCATGCTGGGTATGCAGCTCATTTGCCTGACAAGCAAAAGTCATAAGGTCTAATCCCAGCAGTGCAGCATCTGGGAAAGAAAAGCAAGGCACACAACACAGAGAATGAAAGAAAAACTAAATGCAGACAGGAATGGAGGTTTGAGGTCCAATCAGGGCTGTAGCTGCAAAAACCAGGGTCCTAAATCAAACAGGAATAGTAGATACATAGGTAGGTATGTGTGCATATGTGTATGAATATTCAAGCATGTGCATGTATGTGTGTGATTTACCATGTTCTCAAGTACATAGCCTATACTCCTTTATGTATATCTTTACTGAGTTCACTGTCTAAATACCAGCTTGCTCTCTTGAGGGTTAAATTAGTGGAACATGACCCACAGCATGCTGGGAAAGGAGGTCTTAGATCTAATTTAAAGTTAAAAATAGAGAAGCAAGAATCCTGGGAAAATATCCCGAGATATCTTTCATACCATACATAGTTGAATGGAAAGTCTTCCTCTGTGGTTTAGGGCAGGTAAGTGCTCGGTAAATTCCTACAACTTGACAAAAGAGTCAGTGTGGAAGATACTGATGTCTCGGGCCATCAGGACATCTATCCATATCTTCCAGTACTGTGTCAGAATGATGTGTTTTCAGATTCATAGACAGCTCTACCCTCTATAGTATGAATATTCCACTTTCCACTTGCTATTTTGTTCCTGTCAGAGACTCTAAATTCTTCTCATTCCCCTCTCTCTATACCCCAGATGGTAGGGTCTGGTACCAAATAAATGATGGGAGGAGGTCAGACACATATGGATAAATGACAGCCTTGTGGCACTGGGCCTCCTGCCCCTCTTGGTGGCTCCTATCACAGTGTGCCCAGGCTTCCTTTTTGCTATTCCACAAGTTGCCCAGCTAGATAGAGGTGCAGGTCAGGGAACCCAGGGAGAGCAGGTCCTTCCTAGCCTGACACTGCTTAGGTGATTTCAGAGAGCATTATCACGCATCTTAGTTCCTCCTGGACACATAGGGAAACTGAGATTTGGGAGAACAAGGGCATTGTCTCAAAGGACCCATCTTACACCTGAAATCCATTGGTAGCATGTGATTTCATCCCACTCTGTGAAGTAGAGATGTTCTCAGCTTTCTTAACATTTTGCTGTAAGGAACAAAGTACAAACCACCACACGTTGAGATCAGCCAGTCCCAAAGCCTCTGCATCTCAGCAGCCTTCTGTATAGCCAGAAGACCCATTGTAAAGCTGTGAAATTTCCACTGGATTCTGCTCTTTCACTTGCACATTTATTTGTAATGTACTTATCCACCATAGAAAGGGAGGGAGGGGGGAGGGAGGGGGAAGGAGGGAGGGAGGGAGGGAGGGAGGGAGGGAGGGAGGAAAAAAAGAAAGAGAGGAGGGAGGGAGGAAGAGAGTGAGAAAGAGAAACAGAAAGGAAGGAAGGAACGAACGAACGAATGAAAGAACGAAAGAATAGAGATGGAAGAGAAAAGCAATTAGCTTTCTGTCTTTTTGATCACTCACACATCTATTACACCCATCCTTCCTCTCCACCCAGTGTTTCCTTTCCACATCTTCTTACATGTTATATTGCACCCACACTCGTGTTTGTTTGCATATGAACATATACTGTAGGCAAGGATCTGTGCACTGTGGAGACCATGTGGTCTCTTTCTTTCTGAGATCATGTGACTTAACTTAATATTATGCACTCAAAGTATATCTATTTTCCTGCAAAAACTGTGACTTTGTGTCCCTTTTAGAGCTGAATTACTATTATTCATTTCAACGTTCATAGCAGAAAATGTTATTAACTTCATAAACTATCACTGCCTTGACGTAACTTGCAAAGAGAGGAGCCCAACAGAGATAGGACGGAGACTCCTGCCTTGGCTAGTGAGTGGTCCAGAGCCAACTCAAAATGCATCTTCTGGTGACACATTCCCAGTGCTTCACTGACAAACAGCCTAGCCTCACAGAATCAGGGTTTTTGGTGCTACAGTGAGCTCAGAGGGCAATGAGCAGGTTTATATATTTCAGCCACCTTGCTTTAATCCTCATTAGTTTAATTTAATGTGCTTAAGATCCTCACATTCTGTGACTAACGCATCTCAATTTTACTGACAGAAAACCTGAAGCTCACTACAACTTTACAGCTTGATTGAGGTTACACAGCCCAGCAATAAGCAAGCTGTTTAAGCCCTCAGCTGCCTGGATCTTACACTGGGTTGTATCTGCTAAGAGGTTTTTTTTTTTTTTTTTTTTTTAAATGCAGTCTCAAACAACCATCTCCCTTCCATCCTCTCTGCATTTATCCTTTAAACCTGATTATTAATTTGCAGCATCCTAGAGTCACAAATAAACTGTTAGGTGCTGAAGTTACCAATTAAGTGTGATTGTTTTATTTGGTTCAAGGAGATAAAGGCTCTCCCGTACCCCATCTGTCATAAAGGCCTTGCTTAAAAATCAATCGCTCAGTAGAGACATGCTAGCCCAACATGGAGATAAAAGGGAGATTTAAAAGTCATGATGCGAATCTGTCCTGGAGGCTAATCGAGTATGGAGGGCAGGAGAGGAGTGGTCTGTTGGTGTTCTCAGCCTCCTATTAGCGCTCTCATCTATTTATTGTCAGGGCTATCATTAGGAAGATTAAAAACCCAGTGCCTACAAATAGTCCTGAAATTTTTGTCTTTCATTAGTGACTTATTATTATTATTACTGTAGCCCTCTCCCCCCACCCCCAGCAAAGACAATGATTTCTTAGTCTACATCAGGATGTAATCCATAGAGGATTCATCGGGGCTGAGAAAATATTAAACGTTATTTCCAACCTCCGCATCCATTGTCAGAGGCCATTGCTGATAATAATAGCTTTAATTTATAGAATTATAAATAATACAATAGTGACACCAGGAATCTAGGATCGTATAAATCTGTCACCGATCGGTACAAATGAGCATTGCTAAATGAAACCCAGCTATAAATATAGCCTGTACCATCTCAAGATAGGAAAAATTTACAAAAATAAAAAGAGCCGAAACCATAATTGCAGTAAAGATGTAAACCTCTTCAGTCACCAGAGGGCTTTCACCTTGAAATATGAGCCGTCTTTGTTTCCCCTTTTTCTCCCCCCTCTGTTGAAATTTCAAAATATATTGAATTTGTTTCTTATGAAAGGAAGCAGGCACCATGCATCTTGTCTCAGGCAATGCCCCTGCATGCAAGCTCATGCACCCTCTATAACTTACGCAGCAATCATGCCATAACACTCACCCCGCTCCTTACACTGAGTAGATATATGGTTTTACAAATGACCTACATGGTTTTGGTATTAGATGGCATAGGCGGTATCATGGGTTTTTTTTTTCTTTTTTCTTTTTCCTTTTAAGAAACACATTTGCTGCCTAAAATTAATGAAATCTGCTTGGAGGAATATTCTCTCTCTAGAAGAAGCATCATCTGCCCACGGTGGCTGAAGGAAGGCATTTCTGTGACCATTGCTGCTGTTTTAGGCACTGCTCTATTGATTCCTACAGGAAAAGACCCTAACTGCTTTATTCAAAGCTCACAGAGCACAAATATAGAACTGAAAGGGCGAGAATAAGCTAGGTGGACCCACTTAATATTCCTGCCAAACATGGATCATTAAAAACATCTTCAATCTAAATAAATGGTCTCAATTTAAAAAGTGCTGAGAGATGGCTGTCCCTACGGAAACGGGGTTGCCTTTCACTGGATATGTCTGTTCATGAAAGAGCCAAGAGAAGAAACTGCCTTCTCAGAGCTTCAAAACCATTCTTAAATGTGGTTGCTAGACATTTGTTTGTTTGTTTGTTTGTTTGTTTGTTTTTGTTTGTTTGACATCCACAGAAGTATAAGGTTTATAAAAATCAAGTCTTGATTTTACCAAGATATTTCAGGAGTTGAGTGACTGGGAAGGTGGCTCTGGGTGAATTTCCTGCTATGCAAACATGAGGACCTGAGTTCAGATGTCTGGCACTCACATGAAAAGCTAGATGTGGCCACCTTACCTGGATCCCAGCATAGGGAACAGAAGCAGAGAAAAGTAGTTCCCAGAGGGCTTGATGGCCAGCCAGTCTAGGCAAAAATGGCAAGATTCTGTGGGATATCTTGTTTCAAAACACTAACGAAAAGCAATTGAGGAGGACATTAGAATGTTAACCTACATACATGAGTCCAACATGGGCAAGCACATATATGTGCTCATATGCATTGCACATACCTACACACACACACACACACACACACACACGCACGCACGCACGCACACACGCACGCACGCACGCACGCACACAGCAGAAGGAGAGTATCTAGGGATAAAAGGTGATATTTGCCTATAAACATCCAAGCAGATAATTCCAGATTTCCAGTCAAAATCCATCTTCAGATTGTTATTAATTAGATAAAATCTAATTAATGCTTAGTGTGGTGGAAGGGCTATGCTGAGAAGTTTAAATCTATTCATGGGCTCTGAGAGCTTCTAGAACCCTATGCCAGCCAAAGCAATTCCAAGCAGCTAAGGACTGGACACTCAGGGCTTCTCTCACTCCCTGTCTCAGTAAAGGCAGCCACACTGCTGGAACCTCTTTAGGAGAATGACTGTTTGTTTTAGGACCCATTCATCAAGGTCCAGCTCTCCTGGCCCCACCCTTTGCCCTGATGTAATCACTGTTGTAGAGCAGCAAAACAGACTAACATCTACCCTGTGGGCCACCACTCAAACTTCAGAACTCCTTTCCCCTTCTAGAACTTTCACTATTCTCTGCCTGTCTCTCATCATGTGGAATGTGTGTAACAGACACCAAAAGTGATGGAAGTAACTGCTCATCCCTCACCGCCACTAACTCTCTCACCATCTTCCTGTTGGCCTTGATGGCTCCTGTCACCTCTCCTCAGCCCCTTCCCCTTACCATTTTCATAGCTGACCAAAGTAGCCCCACAGCTTCCAGGTATTATGAGTTAGAACAACAAGGTTTCTTTTATGTGACAAAGAGCTGAAGTATACAAGCAAGGGGTGGCAGAGGAGGAGGCTTTCTTGGGCTCTTAGTTTCAGGGATTCTAGAAGCTTTAGGTACATGGTAGGGGAGGCCTATTCACATCATGGCTGCTTAAACCAGAGGAGGCAAGCAGCTGAATTCCCATTACAGCTTTCAATAGCATCTTATCCAGGACGGTTATAGCAGTGAAGAAACACCATGGCCAGAAACAACTTATGGAGAAAATGGTTTATGGGGCTTACACTTTCACATTGTAGTCCACAATTGAAGAAATCCGGACAGGAACTCAAGCAGAGCAGGAACCTGGAGGCAGGAGTTGATGCAGAGACTATGAAAGAATGCTGCTCACTGGCTTGCTCCCTGTGGCTTACTCAGTCTTCTTTCTTATACAATCCAGGACCACCAGCTCAGGGGTGGTACCACCCACCATAGGCTGGTCTCTCTCATATCATTCACTAATTTTAAAAAAAATTCCCACAGCTGGATCTTATGGAGGTATTTTCTCAATTGAGGCTTCCTCCTCTTGAATGACTCTAGCTTGAGTCCACCTGACATAAAACTATCCAGCATAAATTGCATGCTCCCATTGTGCTACTTTCCCTAGACAAATTCACCCAACAAAGCAAGAGCAATCCAAAGAAACAATTCCACCCCTTCCAGCTCAGTAGGCTAGTCAGTTTGCTGGAGTTACTCACAGGCATGTGAGAGGAGACTTCTTCCTCTCAGTTCCTTGTAGGCTCTCCTCTTTCCAGCAAGGATTACTGTATCTACAACTAACGAATTTGGGAGAGGCCTGGGAACCTTGCAGGTTCCAGTATCTTCCTAAGGCTAGTACCTTTACCTTACTTTCTGAAGCTTGATAGAATGTTTTTTTTTTCTTTTTCTTTTTTTCAGAGCTGGGGACTGAACCCAGGGCCTTGCGCTTGCTAGGCAAGTGCTCTACCACTGAGCTAAATCCCCAACCCCGATAGAATGTTTTTGACCCAACTTCCTTTGCCAGAGCGCTATTGCCTGAAAGTCTCACCATCAATTGTGGCAAAGACTAGAGACCCAGCTGTCAGCATGTGGGCCTTTAGGGGATATTCCAGATACAAATGGTGGCAAACAGGCTGTAGAGTTAAGCCTATGTCCTGTTTCCAACCTCATCACTTATGTCAATTTAATGTCAGTAAATGAATTCACTTCCTGAATTCAGGATGTGGGCTGGATGCTTCCTTTATGAGCCTCTACTTCTGCCAACTCTGCTCCATCCCAGGGAAGCTGGACTTGGCAGCTGAGATTTGTTTAATGGGATGATACAGGGTTTTGTCTTCTCAGTTCCTTCTCAGAAAAATTTCTTGGGCTCCATGCACCCTTCCCAGAAAGCAGCTGTGCTTGTAGGCAGCTTATGTCACAGGCTCTGTTGCCTAAGGAATCCAAAAATTCACCCTCCCCGCTTGCTATGGGTGGTGGTGGCTCAGCTGTTTCTCAGACAGAAACTTGGAGCCCACATGCAGACTTTGAACATGTCTTTCTTTCCTGTTGGGCCCCTGGCTGCTGAGAGCTGCTCTTATCATTTGTCTTCTGTGGTCTGTGTTTGTTTCTGTTTCATGAACTGTGAATGGGTGAGATAGAATGGGATGAGCTACACTGAGCCCTGAGCAAATGACAGCAATATAGAGTGGGTCTGGGTGTAAGTGGGATGTTGGTGCTAGAAGAGGAAAGTCCTCAAGTCCAAAAATAGCTCATGCAAGGCCCAAATCTGTCTCTGTCTTTGTCTCTCTAACTTTCATAGCCTTCTTGCCACATGCATCTGCAGAACCAGGCCTCTCAAAGTTGTTCACAAGCCAATCTATGAGTCTGTATCAAGTCACATAATAGAAGTAAAGTCAGGCGAGCATGAAGGCACAATGTAGGTAGCAGACCCCTCGCCCACCGTTCAGGTGGCAGATCTGCAGGGATCTGCTACCGGAGGATTTATAACTTAGAATAGCTTACAAAATTAGGATCCTAGTTTCTGCGTCCAGCGATTGTTACCTGTAGATATTAAACTAAGCTTGTTTAAGGTGTTAAGGTGTTTTCCTTCATGTGGTGACTCAACTGGGTTCCAGAGAAAGCCGGCTCCTTCACTTGAACTTTATTCCCATGCTTTGCAAAGACTGAGGTGGCCAATGAACCACGTCAATCTCTTCATCCCGTATTGACTCCCTAGTTTCTCTACCCTGACGGCCATCTAGCAGCTCTTCCTCTCACTTAGAAAACCTCCCTTAACCTGTTAGAATAGTGTTGAAATTCCTGAAGCCGAGAATCAGCAGCTTCTATTCCTTTGAAGTGAAGGATGCCAAAGGAAGGATGTTATCTCTGGAAAGTTCAAATCAAAGTTTCCCTAGTTGTAAACATGGTTAGTGGCTGCTGGTTCACAGACAAGAGTTATGTGACCCCCAGGAAGCTGCAGAAGGAGTTTGTGCCCTATTACTTCAATGTACTGGCTTTCCTGTGCAATCAGTTTGGAGAATCAGAGTCTAAGTCCAGCAAGTAGGTAGAATCTTTTGCCAGAAAAAAGCTATGAAGTCACATTTCCCATCTTTCCCAAGATTAAGATTTTAGGGCTGGAAGCAGAACCTGCATTTAGATTTCTTATTGAGTTTTCCAAGTAGGAACCAAGGTGGAACTTTTGAAAATATCTGGTCAACCCTGAGGGACAAGTAGTGAAGTTCTGGAGGCCAGAAGGACCCATTGAAGCCATCAGACCTCACATATCACAAACGATTAGGCAAATCATTCTTAAAAAGAAAAAGGCTCTATGAAAGCACCATGAAGTCAGGCCAGTACAATAGGACAAAGGGGCCTCCTTTTAGATTCCAAAAAATATGGTACAAAAAAATTTTTAAGGCCATCTTACTACTCAGTTGTAATATCTGTCCCCAAGATAGAAATGCCACCTAAAGAGGGAAGAAAGGGGATGAGGGGTTAGCCGAAGAATCATGATGATATAACTTCTATTGACCAGAAGAAAAATCTAGAATGCTCAGTCACCAATACACTTCACTGTTGTCCAACTTGACTTTCTCTAGGGTTAACCTTATGGGAAAACCAATGCCCAAGGTCACTATGTGGAACAAGGAACATTGTGGGGGTGGTATTTTTGGACTAGCTAATTGTATGTGTAATGAAATATACTATGAATGTTGAAAAAAGGAAGTAAAGTTACAGAGGAGACTGTGGAAGAGGGAGGTGAACCCCTTGTGACCATGTGTTCCAGCATCATGAAAGAGAAAGGCCAGAAGCAGCTAGAAAAAGTATGACTGACTTTGAAAATTAAAAAAAAAAGCGACAGGAGCCAAGGGGTGTGGCCAGTCTCTGGTAGCTCTGGAAGGCACAGAATAGGAGAAATCAAGCACTTACAATTTGTTCTCTGAAGAATTGTATTTAATCTGAACTTGTAACCTCCTTTGCCAAATGTGAAATTCATACAAATTTGAATTTGAGCCACATGAGTGAAAAGGAATTAGTGTGAACATAAAGTGATGACATTTTCCAGAATGTTCTTCCTCTCTTTCAAAGATTTTCAGAATGTGGATTCTATCTATGAAAGGAGAAACTCTGGAAGCATTCCTCTGTTGACATTGGTCATGTTTCCCAACCAACAATAAAAAAACTTCTGAGTCCCCTTCCTGGAGTGCCCTGAGCCAGTCGTCCCCAAGGTTCCACTCAACCTCTATCATTCCAACTACTAATCCACACACACAACTAACCAGATACCTCTGCTCTGTTTGTTTTCCAAATTCTTCAGGTGTCTCCTGCTCGAGCATAGCACTGTGTTCCAGGTGAGTTGGGTAGATTTAGCATGTGTAACTTGGCTCATGAATCCATCTCCTTGGCCCCCGATCAGGAATTCTTCTCTAAGCCTCCTCTCATCTGTTGACAGACTTTTGCAACACTCAGGCTCCACTATCTGAAAGTGGGACATGTGCCACGAGAGATGTGAAAGGAAACTGTACAAGCTGTAAAGACGTGGCTTCTCTTCTTGGTGACGTGATGAGATGACAGCTGTGTTTGCACAGTTATGTGGCGTTGTGGCAGGTGTGCATGTGGCTTATCGAGCTGTGCATGTTTGTAGGGTTGGTGAGAGGTTATGGGGTAAATGTACATGGTTCATAGTGTGCGTGTTTGAGGAGCAAGAAGGCATTTGTGTGGTGTATGCATGTGTACGTATATGTTTGTGTTTGTAGCTATATGGAGTTCTTGTGTATATGAGGTATTGTGCTCTTCATATGTGGATATTGATGTAAGATGTGCATAGGCAGCTGTATAGAATACATCTGTGTATAGTTATGCTAGCATACACACACACACACACACACACACATATATATATGGTATATGGCAGGTATGTACATGGGGTGTTGTTTCGTGTTGTATGTGTTGATATAGTTCAGACATATCAGGATATGGGGTGTATCCATAAAGATAACAGGATATGCATGTGTATAATTAAGTAGGGTGGGGATGGGTAGGTGTGGGGTAGGTGTACAGGAAGGTGGCATGTATATGTATATGCATCTTTACAGTTATTTAAGGTACCCATTCTGGGATGTGTCTGTGTATGGTTTGTATGACATGTTCCAGTGGGATGCTTGAGTTCTTCATGTTTGTGATTATATAGAGCTATATAGGCTGTGGAGTATATGTATATATGTAAAAAGTGTGGTTTGTCTGTTTATGAGGTTACGTAGTGCATGTATATGAGTGTATAAAGATATCCGGTGTACGAATGTGGTTATGTAGGGTATGTTTTCATGCAATATATGTCCACACTTGTCTGGTATAATGTGGAAGAATTGCATACATGCTATCATTTTCACAGGCTTTGGGTAGCATCAAAATCAAGGCCTCACCTCTCCCCCTTTTCATTCATTCATTCTCCCACATACATGAAAGCTAGCCTTGACCCAAGTAGGGCCCTGTTGCCTGAGTCCTCCATTCTGCCCGGTGTCCCCCTTGGAGTCAATGGATAAGAAGGTGCAGAATCAGTGGCTTAGACTCTGGGAGCCTTTATTAATTCTTGGCATGTGCCTTTTACACCCTCTACCTGTGTCCCATTGGTCCCAAGCAAGCATGTCCTCCAAGTGCCAGTTCCCAAGTGACCGTCATTGTCTGCATCATCAATCTCTAGGCTCTCAGGCAGGCTTCAGCGTGCCCCTCATGCTGAAGTTGCCTCCGCAGCTGCTCAGCCCTACTCACTGTTTACTGATATTTATGCAGAAGCATAAACCCTGGTTCCTAGCTTCAACAGTGAACAGCACAGACAAGATTTGAGTTCACTTACATGGGAGAAGAGATAATTCACGAAAACAAAATAAAACACACATAGAAATTATTTGTTAAGTCAAATCTCAAGGAGAGATTAAAGCACAATGAATAGGATACCAAGGAGGGACAAGGATATCCATCTGGCTATGGGAACCTTTAAAGTTTGTTGGGGCAGAATAAGGCTGATATGGTGACAAACGTGTCTGCATGAGAACCTAAAATGGACTTGAGTATGGTCAGGAAGACAGGTACAGTGGTCTCTAAGCAACTGAAAGGTGCTGGCTCATCCCATGAATGCATGGGAAGCCCATGTTGGGGCTAGGACTGCAATGATTTCTCACATTTCCATGGGATAGAGAAGAGAGGGCCAAGAGTGAACAAGAGTGAGAAGCACAGCTAAGAAAAAGGAAATGGGACAAGTAGGTTTTTATTTCTTCCTTTCTTGCTGAGCACTCAGGCCTTAATAAGTCGAACATAAATTGCCATAAATTTTTAAAAGTGTGTACAGTTAAGATCAAGCCGTTCAACATTCTAGTATGGAGACAGAAGGTCTTGAAAGCCCCTACCCTTAATTGAGAAGCAATTGACAGTTGATAGGTTTTAGGAGTGAGAGTATGTATTTTTTGAAGGGTGTGGCTCCTGGTAGGTCAGCAGTACTCCAGTTGATGGCTGCACATCCATGGGGATATGAGGATATGGGCAGTGAAGATTGGAATCAGTGGGGAAGAAGGAGGAGAGGAGGAGGAGGACAATGATGACAAAAGTGAGGAGGGGGATAGGAGGAAGGGGAGGAGAGTATATTGAATAAGTACATTTTTTCCCTTGAGGGAAAAAGGAATATTGCTGTACTGGGGGAGCAAGGAGGCCCCAATCATTCTGTGGGATGAAGTTTGAGTGCATTCAGAGGGGCTGAAAGACACGCCCATAGGTAGCTATTAGGAAGTTACATCTATTCTTTTGTGGCGTGACTGAGAGCAGGGTGAGTTGTTTTCAACACCTAGACACACTGTTTATTGTTTCTGTAGGTAGAGTGAACCAGTCAGGCTGAGGTCACGCAATTCTTTATGACTAGGGGACTATAGACTAATATACCCTGACTCAGTTCCTCATGACCTGAGCCTATTACCCAACTGGAGTAGGCTCAAGATCAACATCCATCCATGATTCATCGCTGGCCCCACGTATACACACAGGATGATGTGAGCAGTTCAGAGTCTAATCAGTGTTGACATTCTAAGTCAAAAGAATAGCTCCTGGGGTAGGGAAGGACAGCATGGAAGGGCAGTGTGTATGCTCAGCTGTGGGACAGGCTCCTTGGGTGGGCACGATCAGCCCCTGTGCTATGGTCCCTCCCAGAAGTGAGAAACAAATTAAATTTTATACTCTATCAAGGGGCAAAGGCATTCAAATTCAGAGTCATAGAAAGCTATCCTTTAACAAATGTGAGCTAGCAGACACAACTCTTAGAGCACAGGCCTGAATCAGGCTATGCCTCTCTACAGGTCTCTCTGAGACAGAGTTCTTTTGTGACTTGACAGGTCTCAATTTGTGGTATCTGATTTCTCCATGCTCCCTGCCATGTACAGTATGTGAAACTAAATCATGTGATGTAAAATTCTATCACCACTGAAAGCCAGGCCCTTTCTTTCTTCTGCAGACTGGTCCAGATTACTCCGGGAGATGGCTTGGGGATTTGGTCCACAGATGCCAGAGAGTGCTCTGCTCTCTGGCTTCCCCACCTCCATCCCTCTCATCTCATGGCCTCTCTCTCTCTCTCTCTCTCTCTCTCTCTCTCTCTCTCTCTCTCTCTCTCTCTCTCTCTCCCTCTCTCTCTCTCTCTCTCTCTCTCTCTCACACACACACACACACACACACACACACACACACACACACACACATATTTTGGCCTGAAAAGCTAAATGGGAAAATAAACATAAGGTCTGCCACCAAGGTCCAGCAAGGCAGGATTTTGTTAGTCAGTTCACATTGTTACCGGACAGCGGACAATAGTCGCTGCTCTGTAAAGTGGCCCCATCCTGTAAGAGCAGAGCCACAGAGCTCGGCCATGCTCCTGCTGTCATCTGTCAAGACATATCTAAAGGTGCATATGTGTAAGACCCACTGAGCTCCTTGTGTTTGCTCTGGGAGCTGAGACAAGACAAAGTCAGGAAGCAGCCAGGGCTTGGCATTGACGTGTAAATGAGCCGAAGATGAAGCCCATTTGCTGTGCGCCTGATCTCCATGTCAATGCTTGACTCTTCTGTCAGTCTCTACAGAGGGGAGTCAGGGAATAGGCATTCTTCTTATCACCCCTGAACACATGTTAAAAATTTACTCCCTGAAATGGCTGTGAGCAAATACAACGAGGCAAAGGAGGGGAAGGGACTTTCTAGGTTGATTCACATGCAAACTGTATTTTGAAGTTATTCATCTTCTTTGAAAGGCAATCACTGCCTTGTGGAGAACTCTGACTTGAGTTTTTGGCAGCCCCATTTAAAGGTCCAGGGTCCATACTCAGAGGCAAAGTCCATTAAGGCAAGAGGGAGGGCTAACAACTTGACTAAGTGGATTCTCTACCCAGAATCTTCTAGTATCTCAGATTGTTTATCTCTAGGACCATTGAGACTTGATGACTTCTGTTTAGGCCTCACATTTAGATCATTTATGATGACAAACTCAGTCTCCCTGTCTTCATGAAAGTGAGTAAAGTTGGGACACTTCAGATATTCTAAAGAGTCTTTGGTAGTCTTAGCAGATGAGTACATGGATTTGGGAAGAAGCAAAAAAATCCTAGTTTCAGACAGTATGTATGTATAACTACAGGGTGCTGAGGACCTGAGGCTTACTTCTGAGTTTCATTGAACTCTCAACTATATGCTTGTAGAAAAAAGAAAAGAAGGAAGGAAGGAAGGAAGGAAGGAAGGAAGGAAGGAAGGAAGGAAGGAAGGAAGGACAAACTGGATATGTTGTGGCTTGACATGATAGGAAGGAGGGAGGGTCAGTATTCTCCAGAGGAACAGAACCAATAGAATAAACAAGAATCAAAGTAAGAGTTGTTCGATTGCCTACCTGATATGGTCAGAGCAGCCCCACAATGACTGTCTCACACTGGAAAGGCTGAAAAGCTGGTGGTTTCTCAATGCCCAGGTAAAATGCTTATGCATGCTGGACTGTATCTCTTGGTTAATTCCAGGTCTCATCAAGTTAACCGTCAAGATTAAGTAGCATGTCCACTAACTGTTCTAAAAGACACATTAGGCAGGCAGAGTGGAGTAGGTGAGATCTTGGTGGTTTAGCTCAATGTGTGGTTTGAAAATGTCTGCTCAGGGAGTGGCACTATTAGGAGGTGTGGCCTTATTGGAGGAAGTAACTGTGGGGTGGGCTTTGAGCTCACCTCCTAGCTGCTGACAGTTTCTGCTGGCTTCAGTCAGGTCAAGATCTAAAACTCTCGGCTTCTTCTTCTTCAGCACTGTTTCTTCCTGGATATTTCCATGTGCCCTGCCATGATGATACTGGACTGAATCTTCAAACCTGTAAGTTAGCCCCAATTAAGTGTTGTCCCTTATAAGAGTTTGTCATAGTATCTCTTCTCAGCAATGGAAAGCCTACCTAAGACACTCAGCATATCTCAAAGTCTTCGTGGAGCTGAACAGAGACAGGAAGACTCTCTGGGAATGTGTATTGGGCTCTTCCTGTACAGTGCATCTCCTGGAAGCAGCTGTGAAGCTGATGAACTTCCCTGTGACCATTGCTTATGAGTCCTGCTCACTTCCTGCTTCTTCGGGGTACCATTTTAACTATATAGAGCTACTTGAATGCTCTGCATAAGGTATGAACCCTCAGGCTGTATCCTATGAGATGCTCCTGGGCACCCTTTGGGAAGCTTCTTCCTACCCAGATGGGATTGGTTTCTATCACCTGTGTGACCTTCAGTTCTCTAGCACTCCCTGATAGCTGTCCTGCTGGCTTACAACATGATTAAACACAAGTATCCAAAAGGCCATGGCTGGACCTTCTGGCATACACATGTAGAGACTTGGCTTAGTCCTCATTTACACATCTTATTTTTGCTTTCTTAAAACTAAATGTGCTTAAGGAAAAAGGGATTTGTTATACAGTTATGGAGCTATAGAGGTAAATGGGCTGAGAAGAGCCTCTGCTTCCCCACTGGCCTTCTAATGTGTGCAAGGTCATCCCACAAGTGGTCTACTCGGAGAGAAGGAAGCTGGTCAGCCTTTTGTCGGCAGCGTAGTCAAACCCCACTGACCTGCAGAACCTCCTCACTCTCAGCTCTTTGTAAGCCTTCCTTCCTTGGCGAGAGTGAATCATGATTGCCAGCTTAGTTGAATTGAGTACCGCCATGGCTGTAGTTAAATGCACTTCTGCATGGGCCTTCTATTTCGTTCCACTGGTCTATGTGTCTGATTTTTGTGCCAGTACAAAACCAGACATGTTTTGGGTTTTTTGTTTGTTTGTTTAGTTGGTCGGTTGGTTGATTGGTTGGTTTTGCTGTTGTTTTGCTTTGGTTTTTACCTATTTTTTATTACCGTAGCTATGAAATATATCTTAAGAGGTGTAACAGTATTCCTTCCACCACTGTTTTAGGACTGCTTTGGCTATCAGGGATATTTTGTGATTTGTAGCCTCAAGCTTTTCTACCCGTACCCAGTTTCATGAAATAACAACTCAGATACTGAATTATTATTAATAAATGCTTAGACCATAAGCTTTGGCTCATTCCTGCTAGCTTGTGATTTAATTAACCCAGTTATTCTATGCACTGCCACGTGGTTAGCTTCCTCCCCTCAGATTTATGCAACTTTCTCCTCCAGAGTTTGGGGCAAATCCCTCTTCCTACCTGACTCTCTCCCAGGAATTTCCCCATCTATACCTAGACTTCCGCCTCCCTATTTCCTGTCTAAGCTCACAGGCCAACAGGTTTTTATTGGCCGGTGAGGCTTCCACACATTACACAAGAGATTCTCTCTACAGTGGTTTCACATACATTCTTGAATTTGTTTCCATGTTTGTAAAGGATGAGATGGGAAATTTTGATTGAGATTACATAGAATCTGTAAATTTCTTTTGGTGGAAGGCTCATTTTCACAATGCTGATTCTACTAATTCACGATCCGAGGAGTTTTTTTTTTTTTTTTTTTTTTTTTTAGTGTTTCCTTGATTTCTTTCTTCATAAAATTTAAATTTCCATTACAAAAGTCTGGCACCTCTTTGATTAAGTTTATTCTTAGACATTTATGGAAACGATTGTGAATGGGACTGTGGGCATGATCTCTTGTGTTTGTTGCTGAAGTATAGAAAGGCTATTGATTTTTGTCAGCTTGTTTTGTCACTTTGATGATCTCATTGATAATTTCTAGAAGTTTTGGGTGAGAGTTTGAGATCTCTATTATATAACATCATGTCATCTGCAAATGGGCATAATTTGATTTCTTTCATTTTTTTCTACTTGTATCTCTTTAATTTCCTTCTCTGCTTATTGCTCCAACTTGTGCTACAAGAACTTTCCTGAGAAGAAATGGGAATCATGCAGAACCCTGCCTCATCCCTGACTTTCATGGACTTGCTTTGAGTTTCCTCCTTCAGGTGATATTGGGTATGGATTTGTCATCCATCGCCACCTTTATCACGTTGAGGTATGTTCCCTCCAGCTCCTACTCTATTATGAAGGAATTTGACATTTTCAAAGATTTTTTTTCTACATCAATTGAGATGACCATGATGTTTTTGTCTTTAAGTCAATTTATACAATTTATTACATTTATTGATATATATGTGCTACCCCCTTCCTAAATCTCTGGAATAACGATGACTTGATCATGGTGGATAATCTTTTTGTTATGTGCCAGTCTATGGTTTGCAAATGTTGGGGGGGAACTCTTTTGCGTGTCTGCAAGAGGAGTTTCTAGATTAGGTTAAGTGAGATAAGAAGGCACTCTCTAAATGTGGGCATTTCACAGCCTGGGTATGGTTGGGATAAAAGAAACAAGCAAGCAGGGCACCAGCATTTGTCTTTCTCTGCTGCCTGATGGCAGATGCAACACAACTAGTGTCTTCCCACTCCTGCCACCGCACCTCTGCAAAATGGTGGACTGTACCTCAACCCACAAGATGAAATAACCCTGCCTTCCTTACATACTTTTGCCAGATATTTTGTACCATCAGGAAGAATATAAAGCTCCCTGTTTATGTCCGTGCCACCAGGCTCCCAACTTTTCATACTACTGGTTGAAGAGAGTGGCTAGGAGCCAGCCTGGTTCTCCATCACCACACACATACAGATTCATGTGGCACTAAAGAGAACATGGGAACATGGCACCGGGACTCTCTGCTTACTCTCATAGTCTCTCTTCTTCTCATCATGATGTTAGGGTTGTAGGGGTGAAATGAGGAGTTAGGAGCCTCCTTACTGTTGTCATTCCAAGCCAGCATATCTCCTGGGGTAGAGAAGGACAGCATGGACGAGCAGTGTGTATGCCCAGCCGTGGAACAGCCTCCACGGGTGTGCTATATCAGTCCCTGTACACAGGTACCTTCCAGAAGTAAGAAATTAAAATTCACAATCCATCACATACGTGACAAGGGGCAAAGGCATTCAAGTTCAGATCCATTAAAGCTATTCTTTAACAAATGTGAGCTAGCAGACACAGCCCTTAGAACACAGGCCTGAATCAGGCCATGCCTCACCACAGGTCTCTCTGAGACAGAGAGCTGGGAAGCAGTCTGTGTTGTGAGTTGCCAGCTCTCAATTTGTGGTACCTGATTCCTCCATGCTCCCTGCCATGTACAGTATGTAAAACCAAATCCTGTGATGTCAAATTTCCCATCATCCCTGAAAGGTTATGAAAGTCAAGCCTTTCCTTTGTTCTGGGGACTGTTCCAGACTCCTCGGGGGGATAGCTTGGCAATTTGGTCCAGAGATGCCAGAGATAAAGGGAGCTGCTCTCAGAGGAGGCTCCTCTGGCCTTTCGACTTCTCACCTCTTCCCCACCTCTTCCCCATCCCTCCCTCCCTCTCCCTCTCCCTCTCCCTCTCCCTCTCCTCCCTCTCCCTCCTCTCCCTCTCCCCCTCTCTCTCTCTCTCTCTCTCTCTCTCTCTCTCTCTCTCTCTCACACACACACACACACACACCCTTACCCTTAATGAAGCTCCTATCTAGTCTTTATAGAGAAGCTTTTCTTCCATTTAAAGTATCATCCACTTAGATCTCCATATATCCCACGGTTTGTTTATGTCTAATGCTCTCCCTCTCTCGTGGCCAGAAGGTCTGCTCATTCTCAACCTCCCTTGGGAACTAAGCACTAACATCTCCAAACATGTCTTTAATTTGTAAAAGGTAATTTATGATAATGGCATGAGCAGAATTGGTAATGGTGTAGATACGCTCTGTGCACGCCTTATTGTGGGAGATATGGTGTATATGTGTCTTGTTGGCATCCTGAACGCATGTGAGTGTGAGTGTGATGTATCGCATGATGTACATGTACGTTGTGGGGAATGGGACATTTGACAGGTCGTGTACTTACATAAAGGTTAAAGGTGGGTGTGTGGTGGTAGGGAAGTGTCTGCGGTATATGTTGTGATGTGTGGAATGGCATATGAGCATGTTTGTGAGTGGTGTGTATATGTGTAGGCCGGGATGGGTGTGGGTTGTTGGTACTATGTGTTAGGGCTATCTTTAAGTGTTCCTGTGTCATGTGTGTTTGTATATACTGTGGGTGGGTCATGCACGTATAAAAGTGTTCATGTGTGTGGTCTAAGTGGTGTACATGTAAAAGATGACACAGGTACATGTGAACAAATGTGTGTGTAATGTGATTGTGTTGTCTGTGTGCTATGTGTTGTGATGTGTGAACTGCCTTCCCCTGTCCTCCGTGCTCTCATATGTGTAGTATAGGGTGCCCTGTGTGTCACATGGGTCTGTAGTTTCAACAACAGCTCCAGCAGGATCTCTGGCCAGACCTACCATCTGACCAGACTGAAGCCTCAAGCCTTGTAGAATCTGTGACTCTTGAGCCTTCCTGTTGGAGCCGAAGAGATAGGAGTGGACAGGGAGCAGTGGGCATCCCTATCTCCTCTGCCCACAACCGAGGGTGAAACACTGAGTCCAGGCCCTTCCAGAACCTGAGACAGCAAATGACCTGTGTCAGGATAGATAAAGGCTCTCTGGGTTCCCTTTTATCTGGATAGTAGAGCCGCTGGGAGTGAGAAGGGAAGCCCAGCCAGCAAGGAGGAGCCTGCGACACCTCTGATTGACAGCTCTGAGGAGTCAATCAAGACATCCTACTCTAGAGAAAGCATCCCTTTCTAGAATGGTCCTTGTGTGGTTACACACTTCATGAAGTTGTGGATGAAAGACGCTAGGTCCCTCTTTTCCTGGACATAGACACAGCTTTTCCTATGGACAGCCTATAGCTGTTTCGATCTGGTGACAATTACATCGATAGTTTTGGTGTTTTGCTCTGAAAAGCAGCCCCTTCAGCAGTGAACTGCTCCCATCCCCAACTCCTGGAAAAGACTCCACCCCCTGAGACAGAGGGATGGGCCACAAATCTGCCTGCCAAGCTTCCATTTCCTTTTCATCTAGAAAGAACACAGCGACAGCCCTGCTCATAATGGCAATCTCTCCCTCAAAGTACTCGGGGAAAAGTGTGCACGGCTGAGTAAATTAGGCCTCCTGTTCCTAGCCCTGCTCGTTTAGAGCCGTTCTTTCCCACACTGGGACAGAAGTCAGGTCTTTGGACATGACAGGCAAGCAAACCCTGTTCTATTTTCACTGCCATTAAAAGAGGAGGGGAGGGGATGTGAAGGACAGGGTTGGGAGGCCAGCTGCTCCCCACCCCCACCCTTCACCTCAGAGTCCCTAGCGCCTCTCTTCCCATTCTCCCATAAGCAGATGGTATCAGGGCTAGGAGTCTGCATGGAAGCTTGGGAAGCCAGGATCCAAACACAGGACAGACAACCCACAAAGCTCTAGTTGTTTTGTGTCCCACACAACCATATTACTTGTGATTCTGCCTTTAAAGCCACACAAATTAAAAAGGCATATCGCTAGAGCCAATCCAGCCATCTGTCCGGTGGCCTCAGAATCCCACCCAGAAGATATCCTAAGATAAGCCCAAATTTGTGTCTGTCCACGTGGCCTCCAGAGAACAGCTACTACAATCAGATATCTCTAGGTAGCTCTCCCCGCCCATCCCCGTGCAGACATGATTCTGCTCACCTAGAGGAACCTTCCTGCCTCAGGAAGTGTGGGAATGAGGAGACATGACTCACTGAGCCAATTAAAGTGGGAAATTCGCATTACCGAGCAGGCTCTGCCTGCTTGTTTCAATTAGGAGCAGAAGTGTTCCCCCCCTTTCCTTCCTAAGCAGAGGCTAACGGGACCGCGAGGAGATGAATCCGGACTCCTTCGAGGGAAAATGTAAGAGTGCACAACTGGCGTCAGAAGACTCACACTCACTGGCCAGAGCTGGTTGAGGTCAGAGCTGCACAGAAATGTTTGAAGAATGCCCGTCAGGAGAAGATAAATGTTTCCTGCTCGCTGGGTGTGCTCTCTCTTTAACTCTTCTCAGGCCCATCTCTGTGAGACCAGGCAGCCCCTTGCAGCTGTGACCTCTCTAAACTGCCAGCCTCAGATGACTGACACTTCATCAATTTTGCCTGAACTGTATTTGCAAGCCAGTCTCGGGAGGATTGGCCAAGTGCACCAAGCATGGGGGCATTTCCCTACCAGAGCCAGATTGCTGCAGGAGGGGGTTCTTCCCACCTTCTCCCAGTGGCCCGGACAAACAGCCTAGGGGCCTCTCGGCCGAAGGGAATGAACGGACCTCTGATTATTCCTTGTAAATTTTTCATGAGGACATCTGCCCATGTTCCTCTCCCTCTGAGTAACCCTCTCTATCTCTATCTCTCTCTCCCCACCTCCTCCCTCTCTCTGCCCTCCTTTCTTACTCTCTCCTCCCCCTCCTCTTCTATCCCTGCCCCCCACACTCCAGTCTCATTCTCACCCCACCCCTCTCTCCTTCCTTCCTCTCCCTCAAGTCTTTCTCTCTCCTCCCCTCCTCCCTCCTCTCTCTCTTTCCTATCTTTCCCCCTTCCTCCCTCCCTTCCCTTTTTTCTCTCCTCCCCCTTCTCCTCCCTCTTCCCCCTCCCCCCTGTTCAGACTTCTGACAACTCCTGAAAAATGAGAGCCACTGGGCCTCAGCTGCCATTAGTCAAGGCATGCCTGATGTGGGGGTGTGAGCGCGGACCTCAGGCTGAGAGGGGCCAAGCTGCAGGGACTGGTCTTGGAGACAAAAGACCAAGCAGAATGGATATTATGGATAGGTGGGCGACAAAGCCCTCCGGACCGGTAGGTTTGGTTCTGCAGACTCAAGGCTCTCTGTGCCTGTAGATCAGAGTGGCCCAGGCTTCCCCTGACAAGCCCTCCTGCCTCCCTGGTTCCTTGAGGTGGCTTCCTGATCGAAGGCACAGTCCAAATCCAAACAGAGAGATTGGACTGTGTATATAGGGTGTCGAATGTTCTTTAAATATCAAAATATAATCAAAATATAGGAGTAGGGGGGCGGGGGGATAAGCCTCAAAATCCTTTCTTTCCACACAGTTCAAACTAAGGGCCCACAGCTCTTTCTCATTAATGTGCCCAATCATGCCGATGTCCTTTTTGTGCCCCCTTTGAAGTGACATGTGCTTCAATTTATTTTTAATCTTCTAAGTGATGTCAGGACCGCAGCCTATGCACACGTGAAGTCCCTGGCCTTCTTGGCTGTTGTCTGAAGCAGTTTGGTCCACAACAAATCAGGCACTCGCTCCAGAGAGAGTCCAGGAACAATCTCAGGCTGGGGAGATGCGCAAAAGAGCTGCGCAGAGGAGATAAATTAATTAATAAACCCTTCACTGTACACACCTTCCCTACCTTTGTGTAGGTCCCGGCCTCGGTCCTTGGGGACCCGTCATGAAGATACTCTGTGGAGCAACAGTGCCACCCAGTGGTCAGTACTGGCAAATGGCTGTCCCTTCTCTCTGCAGTCTCCCTGGGTCCTAATATCACATCTTTAAGCAGTTTTCTACATGAAAGGAGGCCTGCAACTGATTCAGAGCCACCTTGTCTTGGAAACCTGAGCATGCCTATAAAAGGCAGTGAGCACAGAACATTGAGGAATGCTTTTTGTTATGTTGGGGGTCCACCCCCAACAGCTACTCTGGGGAGACATGTCAAAGGAAAAATAAAATTAAATACACTTTTATATATACGTAATTTATTAATCAGTTGAAATACATATGTGGATATACAAATGTGTGTGTGTGTGTGTGTGTGTGTGTGTGTGTGTGCGTGCGTACTCGTGTATGCAGATGTTTATACAGTTACGGTCTCAGTATTTATTATTTTGAAACTACACAAATTCCATGGGACCGTGTTCCTGCCACCCACAATATTGAGGGAAAAATGGCAGAACACCATCATATTTGGAGTTAGGCAGTGAGGTCTAAGTCTTGCCTGGACATAGATCTCACTCAGCTGATAAACTGGAGAGTTTCCATTTCCCATCTGCAGTCTTAAGTCACCCAGGAGGCTGACATGACTGTCAGTGGTCACTAGCCTATGCCTCAGCTCGGCTCTGAGCTTCTGCCTATGATTTGAGGCCTCACCTCTCTCCTCATGCTCCCTTTTCTCCCCAAGCAGAATTCATCCCTCCTCCCCTCCTGGAGCCGTTTCCCCTCATGCCTCATGAATGTTGATGAGCATGTTACCCAGGCCTAAAACCTCCTGGCACGTCCATTGGTCTCCAGACTCACTCACATTGGAAGGCAGAGAGTGAGCGTCCTATAAATAGTGAAATCCATTGTCCAGCCAATACCTGCCTCTTTCTGAGTCACCGGCAGTACAGAGTAGATTTCTCCTACATAGAAGAAGCAAGGGAAGGTTAATGCTGGTTTTAACCAGTTAGTTACTGAAGCCTTTAAATACTGCACTTGACAGGTTATTGTAGAAAAGGTCATTTTGGTGCATACTTTAAATAACAATATAAAATCATCATGAGGGGAGGAGCTAAAAATCATCAATGCTGAAACAATATCAAATATGACCTAAAATACACATTTCCTGATCATTAAAGTCATTGAATTACTGTGTTCCTCATCCCCGCCCACAGCAATGACTAACTTTGCTTATTACCATCACACTCCTGGCAAGGGAGACCCTCAGTTGAGGAACTGACTACATCAGGTGGCCTATAGGCAAGTCTGTGGGGACATTTTATTGATGGATGTGGGAGGGCCCAGCTCACTATGGATAACATTGACCCTGGGAAGGTGGACCTGTGGTATATAGAAACGGGAGCCAGGCAGAGGAAGAGCAAGCCAGTGCTCTCCTGCCTCTCATTCAGTTCATGCCTTGAGTTTCTGCCTTGGTTTCCTCCATAGTGGACTTTGGTCATGGTGTTCCTCACAGCAACAGGATAGCAAACTCAAACAAATGGAGAGGACCCATAGTGATCAGCCTGCCCATATCTTGCCCTCTAGCTTGTCAGGGCTTTATATATATACTGATAGTGTCAAACTGGCTGTGGTGTATGCCACCTTGTGCTATTTTGATGCTGAAGAAGTTCCTGGGGTCTGAGAGAAACTGTGAGCTTCTGAGGGAACCAGGTCCTTGTCCTGGCTAGTTTTAGGTTAACTTGGCACAAACTAGAATCATCTAAAAGAAGAGAACCTCAATTGAGAAAGCACCTCTATAAGAACCGGCTGTAGGGCATTTTCTAAATTAGTGATTGATGGGAGAGGGCCCAGCCCATTGTGGGTGGGGCCATCCCTGGGTTGATGATCCTGGGTTCTATAAGGAAGCAAGCTGAGCAAGCCATGAGGAGCAACCAGTAAGCAGCACTCCCTCTGTGGCCTCTGCATCAGCTCCTGCCTCAAGGTTCTTGCCTGTTTGAGTTCCTGTCCTGACTTCCTTTATAGATGGACTATGATATGAAAGTATAAGCCAAATAAACCTTTTCCTCCCCAACTTGCTTTGGTCATAGTGTTTCCTCATAGTAACAATAACCCAAACTAAGACAGAAGTTAGTACAAGATGTGGCATATCGCTGTGGAATATCTAGTTTTGTTTTGGGGGAGGATTATGGGCAGAGTTCGGAACTCTAGACTAAAGAGTTTGCTGAGGTCTTCTGTGGAAGCTTGGAATATAAGAGTGTGTCTAGTTTCTGAAGTTCCAGGGGTAGTTCTGAGAGTCACTTAAAGACTCTATTGGGCCATTTGCTGTTTTGAGTTGAGAATTTGTGGTTCTGGTTAGTTGGGGCTGAAGAATCAGCTCTGTTAACAAACAATCAGTAATTGCTTTACTCAGGCAATTGATGCTGGTCAGCTGGAGTTTAGAAATTAACAAGAGACCAGAATCATTGAGGTAAAAAAAAATCTTCTGGGAAGTATTTCCACAGAGTCAGCACACAGCTGTGTTCCAGAAGCAGCCAAGGTTGTACCTCACACAGGCAACCAAACTTGGTACAATAAAAGTCACCTATGGGGTAATGGTTTCAAGGCATGGAATGGGCATTGGAGAACCGCTGAGGCTTGGCACTGTGAGTGACCAGGATAGGCCACTGGTGAAGCTACAGCCCCGAGAGCAGTGGAAACCCAAAGAATTGAATGGGTCATGGAGAGAATTCGAGGCTTGGCACCACAAAGGGGATCTAGGAGAGGCTACTGGTGAGTGTACAGTCCAGTGGCAGCCCTGACCCCCAGCTTTTGGGAGATGCCAGTACCAGGGGATAATCACCCAGAAAAGCAGCTGTGGTACAGTGTAGGTTTCCAGAGCCTGCAGGACAAGCTGTATGTGCTACAGAGAACAGAGTTAGAGAAGTGACCCAAGCCCTTTGGAGTATCCTCAAAAATTGTGAGCCAATCCTAGATATCGAATAATGAATCATTTACACTTTTCAGTTTTGCCTTGGTGTGATCTTATTGTGACCATGCCCTGGTTCTTATCCCTTAAAATAAGAAAGTATTTAACTTACTTTTTATTTTATAGGAGCCAACAGTTGAAAGATACTGGATTTCAAAAGACCTGATATTTTAAAAGACACTGTTTTTACTTATTTGAATTTTTAAAGGCTGTGGGACTTTTAAAGTTTATAAAATGTTTTCTATCGTGATGTCTTTATTAATGTGTGATCTTGGGAATGAATGAGAAAGGAAAGGTTGTATTGTAACAGTGATGGTTATATGTCAAGTTTTCAAGGGGTCAGTTGTGCTGGCTAGCTTTATGTCAGGGTGACACAAGCTAGAGCCATGGGAGAGGGCTGAGCCTCAATAGAGAAAACGCCTTCATAAGATGGGGCTGTTGTCCCTTGCTGACTGGAGCACTCAGAAGAGTAGGTCTTTACTTTGCCTGGGCAACACAACAGAACTGGCCCTGATGGCATGGGCACAGAGAGCCAGCATGAGCATATGAGAGCAGGAGAGTCAGTTCTGCCCTTTGACTATTGCTGCTGCAGGAGAGCTGCCCTGCCCCTCGCCTGGGTAAAGCAGGAGAGCTGGTGATCTGCTCAGCTCAGCTACCAGCCAGGCCCAGATTCAGTCTTTGAGCTGGCCACCCCAACATCTACCCTACCTGTGAACTGCTAGAACACAGGATGGGACAGGTCCTTCAGAACCAAAGCTGCAGGATCTCCATGACACAGGGCACCAACAGGATGTCCAAGAGAAGTCCTGGTAAGGATCAGATATTGATAGAATAGCTGAAGCCAGCGGCCTTGAAACAGACCAATGACTCATTACAATGAACATTTGCAAGTAAAGCTGTTTGGGCAAAGGGTATACTGTGCGACACACCATAACACACTGAAATTTCCATGATAAGGTAGTTATGTTTTCATATTTTTTATTTATTTATTATTTTTATTTTTGTTTTTTGGGGAGTTGCAAGGAGAAGGTGGATACAGAGGGATGGAATGATGAGCGGGGATTGAGGTGTATGGTGTAAAATTCACAAAGAATCAATAAAAAGTTTTTTAAAAAAAAAAGCTGCAGGCAAGCCTGTAGGACATTTTGTTAATTGGTGATTGATGGTGGAGACCCCAGCCCATGTGGGTAGTACTATCCCTGAGCTGGTGTTCCTGGGTTCAATGGGAAGGCAGGCTGAGCAAGCCATGTGTAGTAAACCAGTAAGTAGCATTCCTTTGGGACCTCTGCATCAGTCCCTGCCTCCAGGTTCCTGCCTTGCTTGAGTTCCTGCCCTGACTTCCCTCAAAGATGAACTAAGATATGAAAGTATAGGCCAAATGAGTCCTTTCCTTTCCAAGTTGCTTTTGGCTATGGTGTTTCATCGAAGCAATAGAAACCCTAACTAGGCTAGCCCTAGAATGACCAATCATCCAATAACAGCCACCGTAGTGAAGAGGTGTTTTGAGTATCCCCTCTGCGAGGTACTGTGCTCAGAACACACTTGTGTCTCTGTGGTTTCACAGAAATCTGCAGAGCATCTTTAGAACTCTTCCCCCTTCCATAGACAAACCCAATGAAACATAAGGAGGTTTGAGGAAAGTACTCTGAAGTACATTTAATTGCAGCTTGGGATTTAGGTCTCCAGAATGGCCTCCCTTGGCAATCCCTGCCTTTCCTTTGTATTCACCTATGGGTCTGACACGATTTCAGAAATGCAGTTCATAGTCTACAGAGGCCACTCTGACTATACAGCCTTTGGCTCACAAGTATAAAGATGGTCACAAGCATCGCCATGAAGACTCGCATGTGCACAGCACTGGTACAAACAGCGCAGGCAGAAGCACAAGGTACTTAGGGCTAGAGAACTAACCCTTATCAGTGACGTCTCCAAAGAGTGCTGATAGGAAGGATCCAGATAGGTTGAGCTAGGATAGAGTAAGATAAGCCAAGAACCTAGAGAGGGCCAATCCTTTTACTATAACCGAATTGTTACTACTTCCCTTTTGCAGGGAGGTGACCCCAGTCTTTGAGCCTCATTGAGTGACAGAGACAACCATCACTAGGGAGCGTGTGGGTCAACTATTACAAATGCCCTCTGTGCCCCCCAAACCACAAGGGCAGAGATACATTCCAGAGACAGGAAAATACAGTTTCCAACACAAGTCCCATTAGACTCTGGGCAAACTCCTGTGTGGCTTCTGGAGGTGACATTAGCTCCACGTGAGGAGGGGAGTTCCAAATTCTTCAGCAAGTTACCTGGGTACTGCTTGTCTGTGAGGAGGATGCAGGAACATTTTTTTTCACCAATCCATTGGGAAGAATTTGTCCCCGCTGCAGGAAGATGTAAACAATAGGGTTACCATACTAAGTTATTTGAAGTATGAACCAAATGATCTATTCTAAAATAGCCTGCGATATGTGGTATTTAGAGGCTTCAGCAACTAATTGGTTAATCATTTTGTTTTGTGTGATAAGCATAGGCTTGTAAAGAACACCCACTGAATTTGGTGGAGGTTCGTCAAGTGTAGGTTTCGATACCGTAAAGCTCTAAGCACAGCATAAACAGCTACACACTCTGGTACCACCTCTCAGAAGCTTTGGATTGGGTGCTTTCACCTGTTGAACAGTAGAAAAATAATCCACAAATGGACTTTACCGGAGTAAGCTCCCTGGGGACACTGAAGACACAGGAAGAAGTGTGGAGTAACCACAGATGCCCTGACTGGAGGAAGCTGTGCTCTTCTCTCCAGAGGGTGGTCTGAAGCCAGTTAAAGACAGAGTTCGAGGCGTGTTCAAGGTCTCCGATGGAAACCTACTCTGGCTTTCACTTGCATTCTGATGAAGTTGGTATGTTTGAGAACATTTTAGAAAACTAGAGATTCAGAGCTTGCCTATGTGTCTGTTTATTTCTAGGAGATGGTAGGTAAGTGTACAGAGAGTCGCTGTGACCATTCACTCTGAGGAATGCATATGTGTCCACACATGTGCAAAGATATACAGGAGGACTCCTAGCCCCCTCACTGTGTCAGGAGATACCCATCTACAGCTAAGATGTCCTGCCCTTCCAGATCACCCACTCTCTTGGTCAGTCAGTATTCCTTCAACAAAAAACACTTCAGAGCAGAGAGCTTATGAAGGCTAAGAACTAATTACTTAATTGGTTCTTGAGACTGGGAAAATCAAATTCCATAGATGCCTTCTTACACAGCAGCAGTGGGGGACCAGTTCCTTGGGACCTCTCTTTTAAGGTCACTAGTACTGTCACTGGAGGCAGAGGCACATGACCTTCTCACCAGAGGCACCACCCCCTACTACCATCACGCTGGGTGGTTAAGGTTCAGCACTTAAACTTTGGGGAAGCACACACATTCAAATCACAGCACAATCCTCACCCCTGCCCCGCACCTTCTCCTTCCTCATTATCAATGCCACTCCCCTAAGGGAAACGCAGGCCTTTCTCTAGGTTACATGGCACACTTTCTGTAGCTCGTACGGATTCATCATGTGGCGTGGGTCACTGCGTTCTGCTTTGATCAGGCTGCTCTCTTTATGCCACTGCTTCGGATTCAGACTGTTAGGATTTATGCCTCCATTTCACCGTGCACCCCAAGGGCCTGCTGGTCTCATGCTGGCTACAGTGGTGGGTGTGCTGCTTTGTAAGGACCAACTGGTCAACCCTCTTCTTTCCTGTCCCTCCCATCACGCGCAGCTAAAAGCATCTCTCACTTATTCCAGAGCCTAAGGCAGACACCAGGAGCCAGGAAAGGGTTATTAGAGAAAGTGGCATCCAAGCTGAGCACTGAGGGAGGGGAAGGAAGATGGCTCTGTGCCAAGAAAGCAGGAAAAATCTGTCCCTGTTGACTCAGGTGCTTTTTAAAAGCATCATTTCAATTAATCTTCCCTCCAATTCATGAGCAAGACATTAGGAACCTCATTTGCACATGGAATTCAGGCAGCCCGAGCTGTCAAGGACCCCACAGAAAGTTAGGCAGGTTTTGTGGCTATTATGACATCACTCACTCAGTACTGCTCTCCTGCGAGGTGCCTGTCTGGCTCTTAGTCCCCAGGAAGAATTCACGCAGAAGCCATGAGTTGTCACCTCCTGTCAGGAAAGAACCATATACCAGAAAATCCAAACAAAATAAAAGGCCTCTGCACCATCAGGCCTACCTTCCCAACCCCTCCCTGCTGTGAGCAGCTGGTGCTCTACTGGGCACGTTTATCCATCATCACACAAGGGGTGGGATTGACTCTCAAGAGGCAGTCGTCTGGTGGCTTCACAGACAGCACCCCTGGTACTGATTCTTTCTGCCACCCCTAGTTTGGTGGTCACTGTCAGTGGTGGCTTCAGTTGGAGGCAGACACCCTAGTCTGCTAAAAGGGAGGCAGGGAGGCAGCGACATCCGGAAACAGCTGCTTCCAGCACCTGCCATGACAGAGACTCTCCCAGCATCCACATTTCCCCACCCAGTGAAGCAGATGTTTTTCCTGGCTGATGGCCAGTCTGGCATCACCTCACATGGCAGCAGGCACTGGCTGGGGATACTTAGCGAGGTTAGACTGACTCTTAATTTCCACTTTCTCATACACTGACAGAATGTATGAATACAGAGCAGAACTGAGCAGAAGCCCCAGCAAACTGGCACAAGAACTCTGTCAAGGTGCAGAGAAGGTGTGTCCATGATGGTCTACCTTCAATCACACATGTCCTCTCTCCCCTGGTGCTGTTCATAAGATGGTTCCAGCTCACTGACTTGTTCTGACATAGCTACTTCAGTAGTCATCACTTTTTGAACTGAGATTATGAGGCTCTCAGAGACTGCACATTAGGGAAACCCCACATTGACTCATACAGATGCACATATATACATACACAAATAAACAATACCCACATTTACATACATAGAACACACAGAATATGCATATATAAACAAAACACACATGTACACAATATTCAGATACACAACATACAAAATACTACATATAGTACCTACATACAAATAATACACACAGAAAACATACATTGAGATGAACACAGAACATGCACAGGATATATACTTATGCCACACATATACAATACACATACAGACTACATATATACACACATATTTGCACAGCCCATGAGCAATGTGCACACACACACATGCACACACACACACAGTTCATATCCCACTAACTCCTAGTCCAGCACTGTTCTCTTTGGAGTGGAGTTATAAAGGGACCACGAACCATGCTGCCTTGCCTACCTCCTCCAGTAAGCCCAGTCTCAAATCTACTCTGTAGAACTTGGCTGAGCATTGCCTGACGCTAGCCAGGAGTAGAGAATATAACTCTTGAATAGCAGTGCCACAGTTATATCTAAGTTCCCCCCTTTGCGCCTAGCACACAGACACCACATGGTCACTTAGCAGGGCTTGCCATGGCTCCCTATAGGACTGAGTTGAGACAGACAAGCATCTCACCAGTATCTCCCTAGCCTTACACCTTCTTTGTGTGCATCTAACATTCATGTGGGAAGGGAGAAATGATGTCTGTGGCACCATGCTAGCCCCTCCTGGCTGTAGCCACATCAACAGCATCTCAGAGACCAGGATATGGGTATGTCCTGGCAGAAATTCCCCAATCACTAGTGGGGTAAACTCAGTGGCTGTTTATTGGCAGCACATTCCAGGGAGAAAGCAGTTTCTTCTAAGCCTTTTCCCAGCTTTCTCAAAATGAAATGGCATGAGTGGAGCCTGGATATATATCCAGATCACCACCATTTGTACCTGGGTGGCACTGTCAGATTCCAAGATGACCTCTGTACAAAATGTATTCAACATGGACTGTTCTACAATTTTTCCCTGGGAAGATGTAAGAAAACATTTATTCACCCCAGACAGTGAACCAAGATCAAAGAAAGTCCAACTTAGTGATCCATGGATTTATTGGGGTTACTTACAGAAACATGAGCTATTTGAAGGCAGTTAACAGAACCCAAAAATGTTCTACATCACTGAAGAGTCACATCACAGTCCCTCTTGGGCAGGGAAGGGTCTTGGTGACCTCATCGACCTCACGTGTCTCCTTGAGCCTCCTGGACGCCCTACCAGGGAAGATGTTTATGCCTCACCTCGTGAGCATCACCACTGGGTAGCAGCAACTGAAGCAGCAATTCTGAAGACTGACACAGGAGGACTTCCGTCTTTGCTCCTTATCTCTTATAACATGTGCCAAGTCTTAAGACTTGTATCTTAGTTTGCTCCTTGGTTGACAGCAGTGTGGTATCTCTGGTTATACAACAGGGAGTTCCAACATGTACCTGAAATACACACACACACACACACACACACACACACACACACACACACACACACACACCCATACACTTGATCTTAGCCAAAAGGCCGAGAAGCGATAGCAGGACCTGTTTTAAAAGCTCCTTAAATTAGCCTCCTGGGCCAGTAGCTCAGCCCACTCCCCATTTACTCCCTGCAGACAGAGAGAATTAGTTACCTTAACTACTGAATTTTAGGATCAGATTTTTAAAAATGGAATTCCATTTTCCTGTGAGTGTACATCTATATACTTCTTAAGAATACAAACCATATCCTTCCATTTAGAAACGAAAATGAAACAATTTGTGGCACTTTCTTCGCTGTAGAAGAAGGTATCCCTGTGGGTTAAGCATTTTACCAACATCATTCAGTGGTTGTCAACTTTTGAGAATGAAAAACCCATTGTAAGTCACTCTAATAAAAAAAAAAAAAAAGAACTCCTTGGGAGGCAAGGCTTTGGTGGGGAGGTGGGAGCGAGGCACGTAGCTGCTAGGTTCTCCTGACCAACTAGGCCTTGCCACTCACAGAGACTCAGGAAGTCTGGAGGAAACAAAGAGGCAGAGCCAAGAGTCTTCCTGTCCAGCCTTGCTTACTTTGTAACCTTGAGGTATTTTTTTTGGGGGGGGGCAGACCTTGAGCATTTTTTCATGGACATGATGAGCAAAAGAAATGTCCCCACCTGGGAAGATGAGTCAGTCAGTCAAGTGCTTGCTTTGCAAGTATAAGATACTAAAGGGTTGGGGATTTAGCTCAGTGGTAGAGCGCTTGCCTAGTAAGTGCAAGGCCCTGGGTTCGGTCCTCAGCTCCGAAAAAAAAGAAAAAAAAAAGAATCTAGCAAATATGAGATACTAAATTTGATCCCCAGAATCCTTATAAAAAGCCTGTGATGGTGTTGCCTACTTTTAATCCCAGTACTGAGATGATGGAGAGAAATGGGAGTCTCTGGTTGGTCAATCCAGCCTAACTGGCAAGCTTTAGGTCCCAGTGGAAAGTCCTTCTCAACAAAAGAGAGAAGTGTTGGCAATGGAGGAAAGGCACACTGGGTTGTCCTTTGGCCTCTGTGTACACACCTACACATCTGAACACACAAAATGAAAAGTCCCCACATAGACACGGCAGGAGATATTGCCCCATAAATTGTGAGCAGTGAGGACAGACAAAGAGTGGTCATAAACTATCTGCTGAGTGAACAGCTAAATGAACAGTTAGGTAAACAAAGGGAGATGCTTCCTTAAACAACAAATGCAAAGAATTAGCACATCAACTCAGAAATGGGTTTTCACTCACATCGGAAGGAAATGAACAGATGCACTGGCATAAGTCCGCAGCTGCATGAAAGACCTTATGCATGGGAAGGGACCAAGTGAAGAGGTGGGAGAAAGGGGGGCAGATGATGGGAGACCATCAGCTTAGAAGCTTGAAGCTTCTGGCTCCGCCTTTCCATAGACAGGAGAGTCTGTGATCCTACTTCAAGGTGGTAGTTTTTTTTTATTAATTTTAATTTATAAGAAAAGTGACTTTAATCACCTAGTCAAAGAATGGAGAAGCTGGTACAGGCGCTCTCTGCCTCACAGGTAGGTTTCTCCCACACACACACACACACACTCACACACACACACACACACACAGACACACACACACAGACACACACACACACACACACACACACACACACACACACACACACCACCCTATTCTGTCTGGTTCATCTGTTCACACTTCTGCCCAAGGGACTTGTTGACACACCTTGAAATGCTAGCATACTGCAGGAGGAAAAACGTGTCCTCACAGACTCCAAACAACCAGGAAACTGATACAGAGACAAATGTTGTGCTCCCTGTGAGATGTCATGGTGCAGACTCATAAGCTTTGAGAATGAGCCAACATGGCAGCCTAAACTGAGGCAGTGATACCAGACTGTATGCAAAGAACACTGACCATACCACGTCCTATGCATGGGGACAGCTTTCTCCATCACTCCTTTTAGGAGACCAGGGAAGGAAAGATCCATGCCACTTCAAAAGCTGAATAAAAGCTACAGCCTGTGAAGAAAAAGTATGCCTAACAACCGGTAACTTACATAAGAAGACGGTTTTCAAATGTAGGCACCATCAGCAAAGTACCAGGGTGCTAGTCTTAAAGGTGAAAAATGTCAGTCAGGGAGGCCTGGGACTGACATAAACTAAGCCTCTGCAGGACACTTCCTTAAAACCTCACTGGAGTCTAAAAGTTCTGGAAACCTAAGTTGAAAATGTTGGACCAGAGTCTGTGCCCCAAGGGGCTATTACTAAAGCACATGGTCTTTTATAAGGACTAATGAAATCATGGAGGTGAAAATATACTTTTTTCATACTATTTATATTGATTATTTGAGAATTTCACATCATGAACACTAAATACACTCACTTGCAGGTCCTCTAAAAGTCTGTCCTCCCAACCTTGTGACCAACCACTACAAAAGAAGAAAACAAAATTAGTCTAGTTTGTGTTGCCCATATACTCACTAGAGCATGGTCAAACTCCTAGTGGCCAGAATCTTAAAGAAAACTGTGTCCTTTCCCACCTGTACACCTGCCAGAAGTCATCCATTTTTTTAAGAGTCTCTTTAATGGATTCGGCATTTTTTTAGAGTCTCTTTAATGGATTTCTGTCGAGGCTGTTACTTTTGTGGGGATGAGGTAAGGTAGAATAGGGGTTGTCACAGAAGCTTTCTATGCCTCTCATTCTCAACTGTGAGTCTGCAGTCATCAATACCACTGCAAAACTAGCATCCTTGCCCTAGGTCTCTAGCATTAGCATATGTCATGGACCTCAGCATGGTCTCTGGTGGTGGCAAAGACCATGGACATCAACATGAATTTCAGCCATGACACAGGTCAAAGCCATCAAAGTTGCCTCAGGTAGCAGCATAGACCAAGGATATCTTCATAAATGACATGGGCTACGGATTTGGTCAACATAACCCCAGCTACAGTAGGACTGCAGACCCACACATGGTCATGCTGATGTCTGTAGCCTGTGTTACCACTGAAGGCCATGCAGATGTCCTTTGTCTGTGCTGCCACCTTAAGTTATGTTGATGTCCATGGGTAGTGCTGTCATTAGGGGCCATGTTGAAATGAGAGGCCTACACTTCTACCTGAAACCATGCTAATATCAATGGTCTAGTCTGCTACTAGGGGCCATGTCTGGGTCCTTTGGTCCTGCTACATCCCAGGACTGTGTCAATAATGTTCATGGCCTGTGTCTCATTGAAGGCAATGCAGATGTTCATGGTCTGTGCTGCCACCTGAAGACTTTATAAATTGAAGAATATAAAGAATGTCTGTGATCAGCTATGGGGCCAGAGTACTGTAGAACTGGTGTGAGTCAGTCCAGAGCAGGAGTGGGGTCAAGTACAACCCCAGAGTTCTTGTCTTAGGCAATAGGAGTGAAGATCACTCCCTACTCTGCCTTAGGCCTGTATGTCCCAGTTGTGCACATAGGCTACACCCTTACCTTTACCCCCACCAGAGGAAGTCTCATAGTCTCAACCAGGTTAAATTTCCCCCTTCCTTTATAAGGTCATGTCCATCAAGCACCTGGAATTTCTCTTCATGCAAATGAGGCATTCCCAGAACTTCAGCCCCTGTCAATGATGTACACTCACCCTAAAACACTCTACCTACTCCCCAAAGGTTTAAATAGCCACTGTTCCCCTGATTAAATGAAGTTTGCCTCCTGAGAATTCCAGAAGTTCCCTTCTCCCCACATTCCATTCCCTGAAGCATCCATCACCCCAGCTTTTTTTGCCTCTGCTTCCTCCCCTCAGGATCTGCCAACCCAGTCCTAGGCCCACCAAACCAGGGAGGGTGGAGTAAGTGGAACCAGAAAGTCAATTAGCCACCACCTTACCTTCCAGGGTAAACCTCTTACGACTGCTTTCTAAGTTTCCCAGCAGAGGACTGAATTTTTCACATCCTTGGCACTTGTTATAGAGTAGTATCCTCCTCTGGGTGAAACAGCAGCCATCTTTGCTAGTTCAGTTGTACCTGCTTGTGAGAGTCCATCACAGACAAACCTGTTGACTATTGACATGCCCTGATAGAAGGAGTGGGTGGGGGAAACCGTTGGCTCCTCATCTAAAGTTCTCAACCTCCTGCCAGGATTGCATTTGAATGCAATTCTATACTAGTATGATGGCACTAAATCTACACTAATACCAAGGCAGTCTGTGACCTTAGGGACTTAGGGAGGTATTAGAACGTACAGGGTCCTCAGGCTGACTGAGAGGGATTAGGAGAAAGCCACCCTCCATGCTGGATGATGAACACTTTCCAGTCAGGCACCTTTGGGGTCTTCAACCAGCAATCCCCCCACCATGCTCTGTAAGTAATCCCAACAAATCCACTGAACTTTTTGAGCTCTGGTGGAATCAAAGTTTGGTGGGAGCTCTATACGGAGGGGAGGACGTTGTTTATCTGTCCCCAAGAAATAAATTCTTATGGGGGTATCCAGTCCTGAACCACTTTCCCTACATGAGCAAGATGCTCCAACCCACATTTCAGCCTTTCTCTCTTCAGTTCTTGCTACTTATCCATTGTTTCTGCCTCTGACCTGACAACAATGCCACCTGTGACTCTGGCAATATTTTGACTCCTCTTAACAAGGTCTCTGGCTCTGTCACCCCACAATATTATCCTTGCCCTCAAATCTACAGACCTTGGCTTGCTTGTCTTCAGAATATTCACCATGAGCTCTCCTTGTGGCACTCTTGGCCCTGGGCTCGGTTGCCCAGCAGCTTAATACAGGAGCTTGCTCCAAGCTGCTACTTAGACATGGAAGGACACGATTATGGACACCATGAGTACTTCATAACTAGAGAAATATGTTCTCATGGGTCCCCATGGTGCCCATTCATGACTTCTGATTGCTATGCAAATCCTGGCAAGTAACTGCTATTGAAAATAGCACTGTACATCCAGGATTCAGAAAAGTCCATCTTCCACTAAGTACAGTGGAAGTACAGACCATCCAAGCTACCACCCGATGGGTCACTTTATGACAACAGCCCAACATAAAATCCCAAACTCACCGAAAACATGAAGGACATCTATATGATTGGGGTGAAGAAGTAACTGATTGCAGAGTTCTCAAGCCTGAACTTTGTAGATTATTTTGCATCCAGTGTTAAAGAGTTAGACATAGGTGTGAGAAGGCTCCTAGGGTCTCATTCTTTAAAAAAGAAATTTCTATGTGTAGTGTATGTGTGCATGTGTGCACATATGCATGTGGAGACCAGAAATTGATCCTGTGTGTTTTCTGCTCTAGAATTCTGCACCTTATGTTTGAAGAGGGGCTCTTACTGAATCTGGTTTTCTCCAATTTGCAGGCTGGTTGGCCGGGGAGATTTGGGGATCTGCTTGTCTCTGCCTCCCCAACACATGTCTGGCAAGCACACTACCATAGCTCCCAGCTTTTCTTGTATAGATAGCCAACGGAGGGTGAAGCTCAAGTCTTCATACTTGTGCAGCAGGCTCTTCATTGACTGAGCCATCTCCCTGGATCTGGATCTTCTTTTCTTCTTCTTCTTCTTTTCTTCTTCTTCTTCTTCTTCTTCTTCTTCTTCTTCTTCTTCTTCTTCTTCTTCTTCTTCTTCTTCTTCTTCTTCTTCTTCTTCTCCTTATTATTATTATTATTATTATTATTATTATTGAATAGAGTTTATTCAGGGCACGGGGAGGGAAGTTAAGAGGATAGTAGGGCAGAGAAAGAGAAGTAGAGAAATAGAAGAGGAGAGGAGTAGAGGAATAGAGTAGAGGCCGGCCATGAGCATATGGAGAGAAGAGGGGAGGGGAATGGGGAGAGAAGGGACAAAGGGGCAGAAGAGGTCCCTGTTTCCCCTCTTGCACCTTTCCCTAGTCCCTTTGCAGGCTTCATCCTGCAGGAAGGCCAGCTCATTGCTCCCTTTGTGGAGTTTCACATTGAGTTTCTCATGGCATTAGCAAAGCACTCAGGCATCCCTTGTGGAATTACAGCCCTATTATGTACAATTGAGTATGCATTACTCCTTATTTTCGTGTCATTAGCTTGGAGAAGGCTATTTCTAAAGCACTGAAGTATGTACGAGTTACTTAGGGGCAGAAAAAGCCCAACTGAGGGGATCAAGATGAGAAATATGAGCCAAGAGAAGGTATATGTTAACAACACATTTATATTCAACCAGGAGAATTAAACAGGATGAAAAGAGGCAAGGTTGCTTTGCTTCCATTTTTACTACTGGAAGGCAACCTGGGATGTGACTGACCTGTAGGAAACATGCATAACTGTGACCACACCCTGGGAAATGCAGGAGATCTAACAGCCGACCATAAGAAAGAACTTGCCTTAGGACCCTTAACACTTTTTTAGTGGCATTCAGAATGGCATTAATTGTTGAAGTGTTTGGGCAGTGTTTAAGAATAGACTACGGAGCTAGGCAAGAAGAGAAACTACTAAGACTCAAATTAGAATTCAGATCTCAGAGTCGTGGAAGAAGGCTCAGTAAATGTAATGTTTCTGCGGCAGGCACATAAGGGTCTGAGATTATCTCAGACACATAAAACCCAAGCTTGGTGTCATGCAATGCAGTCCTAATGTTGGAGTAGAGACTGGGAGAATCCCCGGTGCTCTCTGGCCAATCAGCTTAGCCAATTAGGGAGCTCCAGACTCCATTAGGCAGCTTGCCTCAGAAACTAGGGTTGTGGGGCTAGAAAGATTGCTCAGTGGTTAAGAACACCTACTGCTCTTGGTAGAGTACCCTTCTGTTTTCCAGCGCCCACGTGGATTATAGAGGCTTGTCCATAACTCCAGTTACAGAGGATCCTAAGCTCTCTTCTGTATTCCAGGGGTACTAGGTACAAACATAGTGCACATACCTGTGCACAAGCAAAATACCCACACAAAATAAGATTAAATATTTTAAAATTAGTCAATGTACACACAGATGCACACACATACCAATATATACACACATAATAATACCCAAAGGATCTTAGCTCCCGGTGTAGCACCTGATAGGCATTTAACATTTATTTCTTTTTCCACTGGATTATAAGTTTGCACTAGGGGAGAAAACCTTTTAAGCTTTATTGAAATTGGCAAGAAAGCTTCAGCAAACCCTGCCCTTGAAGAGAGGAGAAAGCCCACACCCTTAAGTTTCATTTGGTGCCAGAAGAAAGACAAGCAGAGAATCATGGGTCAGTCAGCTGCACAGTGCATCCTGAAGGTGAAGACATAATGGAGAAAGAACAATGGCTTTTGAATAATCACAACTTCATTGAAAAGTCATTCTACTGTATCTTATATTTGTCACTAGTGACACCTGACCCATGAGTGTAACTGTTCTTAGACCCATGTTTTCCTCACACTGAGTGAACCACACTGGGTTACTGCCAAGAAATTCTTTAGTTCAGATTACCAACCAAGGGTGACAGAGAACTGTCTGCAGCTCTGGGGTCTAGTGTGGTCTTAATGAGATACACACAATTAGAAGGCCTAGAAAAGGGTGTGAATGGTGAGACATTTCTATGGTTTCCAGGATGGAATGAGATTGGTTATTCCTTCTCTTACCACTATCAGAAAGTACTGCCTTCCTTGTATAGACCTGTTGCAGTAAATAACACAAAGGAGGCACACATCATGACCAGGTCTCCCACATCCCAATTCCATGGTGGGCCTGGTGTGTCCCCCCACCGCATACTCTCTTGAACTCAATTAAATTGCCATATGAAAGAACACACCACACAATAACCTCTGATCCAATTGGTAAGATATGATTTGCCCATCTAGACAGCACAAAATCCTGTACACACCCATCCCTTAAAACTAGCCATAACAACCTGTATCTATACACAGAGAAAAATCTTAACATGGGCCCACAGGGGATGGGAGGGGAGAGTGAGTGGAGACAAAGGAATTCCAATCTTGTGTCCACCTTGCTGGACCTGATGTTGCTCTGAACAACATTGGTTAGGTCTCTAGAAATACATGTCCAATTCTGGATTGTCAATCACTCTGTTTGGAAGGCCACACTGCGTTGCAGCACCCTGCTTAGAAATGCAACATGGCTGCTATTTTAGAAATTGTATATTGAGAACACATTAGTAAGGAAGAAGATTTTTCTACCCTTCCCCCTATCTCAGTATTCCTGCCAAGGAGATCTCTTAAAGGACATAATGAAGGAGTAGGGGAAAGAAAAAAGTAAGGAAGGAAAGACAGAGATCTTATTGTATTGACACACGTTGTCATCTAAATTACCTGCTAATTGACCCGAGCAGTCAGAGCAAGGACTGTTTACTGTGGTCACAACAGAATCTCCTCCTGAGGTTTGTGTGAAAGAGCTCAGGAGACCAAGTGAGGATCCATAACAGAGGTGTCCATCAGCTGTCAGCCAAACACCCGATTTCCCATCCTTTAATTAAATCATCGAGCTACTCACACTGCCTCTGCCTCTAAATTATACGGAATGAGGATTCTTCCACTTGAGACTTGCAGACAATCAGGGCTGTGAGTGGAGGAACGGCAGAGAACAAGAAGTACGGTCTGATTGGGAATTTGATTCAACCAAGGTACTGCCGGCAGAGAGGAGAGACGGGGTTTATAAACAGGTTTTATAAAAACCTAACTGCCCCCAGGTCTTGCAGAGATGAATACAAGGAGAGAAGATTTAAGGTTTGCTCGTGGCTGCTCATATTTAAAAAGAATAGATCGACCTTCATTTTCCATGTGGCAAATGTGTTCTCCTCAATAACATATGAGGGAGGGGAATGCATGAATTATTGAAAATCTGGGGCAAAAACACTCAGGATAATTGCTTTACTTTATCAACAAAGATGAGACTTATGACCAGACTAAGAAGATTTGAGTCAAAACCGGAAGGAACGGGGCATTATATGCAGCATGGTGGCTACGTACTGAAAATTCTAACTCTGCCTCTTATTAACTGCATCCCTTCCAGCGAGTTCCTCACAGTTCCTGCCATACAATCTTCTCATCTGCAAAATATGACTTGCCAGGGTAGTTGAGCCTCTTCCCCCATGGGATTATTAAGAAGGCACAGAATATATGATGAGTGTAGATGGCAAAGGCTTCATAAATATTATCCTTTATTAAAACCCAACCACCAGTGGGGCATGGGAAAGCCTTTCAGAGCACTGGAAAATGGCTCCGATCTGTCATGAAGACAGCCAGAGTTTAAATGTCACTCCCCCACTTCCTGATCTGATGCTCTGGGTAAGTGAAAGTTTCTGAACTTTAGTTTCTTAAATTGGTAAAATTATAAATGGTGGAAATGACATCATCCTCCTGAGAAACACTTGTCTACATCAAACAAACTGGGTGAAGATTCCTGTAGCTCCCAATACTGCTATCTCTGTCCTTTTCTCCTCTGTTGGAGGATTGACACGAACTGAGGCAGACTGTCAGGATACATGAAGAAAATGAGCACATACAAGAACTGTCTGCTGATGGGCATTCCCTGATGTCAAAACCCAACTAAAATTTAAGGGAGGAGAAATATATTGTGGCTCTTTGTTCTGGAAGGGGTCAGCCCATTAAGATGGAGAGGCTTACAGACTTCACGGTGGTAGGAATCCCTGGTAGCAAAATGCCTGCCAAGGGCAACTCAAGGAATGGTGTGTTTTGACTTTCAGTTCTAGGGGATATAATGTATCGTGGAAGGGAAGATACCTTATATTATAGTAGTGGGCTCAACATGGCTGGTCACATTATATCCACAGTTGAGAAGCAAAGCGTGACAAATTCTTGAACCCAGCTCACATTTCCTTTTCTTTTCAATCCAGGACCCTAGCCCATAGGATTGCACTGCCCACATTAGGAGTTTGTCTTCCTTTCTCAATCAGCAAATCAACAAGCAAAATTAACGATCACACCAGGGAAAGAAAGGAGGGACATGGAAGTTGGTGAGATGGGGATTGTAAGGTGGTGTGTAAGTTCTAGATGGGTACTCAATAACAAAACCCAAATTAAGTGTTTATGCCTGGTGACACACACTTGTAATCCAATGTCAGTGGAGGCAGAGACAAGGTGAATTTCTGAAGCTCACTGACCAACCAGCCTAATCTATTTAAGGATCCCCAGGCTAGTAAGTGACTTTACACACAAATCACAAACGTAATCATGTGTGATACCCTACACCTGTAATCCCACTATCCAGGAAGCAGCTACAGGCATTTCTCTATGTCTAGAAGGGTAGTCTGGTTTCCACTTTGAGTTTCAAGCTAACCAGGGCTCTGTAGTGAGACACTGTCTTAAAAAAGTAAAGCAGATAGATAGTGCCTGGGATATGATACCTGAGATTGACCTATGGCCTGAACAGTCACCCATATTAGCATGCACTTATAGATTCACAAACAGACACATGTGCACCTACTCCTAAAGAAATGCACAGTTCATACTGTGCATGGTAAGCAGTGCAGTTGCTTGATAGCCAGGTTTGTGCCCTGGATCTCACTCATCTCTCCACAGCTGTGGTTTAACTCCCCAGCCATCAACAACCCAATCCCCACTACTGCTCATTCTCCCGAGAACACTGGCCAAGCTCGCAGCAAAAGAACACTCAGAAGGTGTCAGTTATTTCTGCCAGATTTTTTTAGAATTTGGGGCTGCTTGGCAAAATCCCCCAAACAAATACATTTCATCAAGGTAGGGCTCGATCAAGGTGAGATGGCAAGATTACATCGCGTTCTCCAGAGAGGAACTGGGAGAGTGTTGATGCTTCTAATCATTAGAATCTATCTGAACCAAGGACAAATAGAAACAGACTGATGACTACAACATGGTGGCAAGCAACACACCTGGGTTTATTAAGAGATTGAGTGAAAGATCTTTGTGTAACTACAAACACTCCTGTTCTATGGAAGAGGATAAAAAAACAGCGTTCAGGGATTTTTGCAAAATTTTATATGTGATTTTAAAGAAACTCTAGTCTACAAAAGTTACCCTGTACTTTTAGCAAAAGACAGAAAATGATCACTAGGAAAAAATTGTCATATCTGACTATCTATAGCTTATTAATCTACAGATGAAGGTTATTAATTTATAGCTCTACTGTGTTTAAAACTGTATTATTTATACACTTAAAGATGTCTGTCATCATGACACCTAAGGAAGGATTCTACTCTAAAGATCTGAGTCCAAATTAAAAAACATGATTCTTACCAAAAACATCGATGTATTTGAGCCAGGCATGGTAGGGGGTAGTACTTGTTATCTCAGCACCCAGGAAGTGAAGGCAGAGGGATCAGGAGTTCATCTTTGGCAAGCTCAAGACCAACTTCAGTTACCTGAGACATCCTACCTCAAAAACAAAACAGCTAAACAAAATTCAAATTGGGCACCTAAAAGTCGAAGGTTTACTATGAATATAACATAATGTCCTTAAATGTTATAAGATGCGATGGTGAAGATTTTTTTTTCATTTACCTCAACTGTGACAAAATATGATTTGGTTCTAATTGGAGCACTACAGAGCAGACATCTCTGTATTGACTTTGAAAGAATAATCTATCAGCTCTTTACAAATAGCTATCAAAACCACCTCTGCCTCCTTACTGTTGTTCACCAAGGTTAAATCAAAGGGCCAGCCGCACCATTGCTCATTCTGTCAGGCCTTCAGTTTCCACCATATTGATCTCACTGGGCTAATTATCAGAATAGGTATACAGAGACAGGTACTCTCTAGGCAAATACGCTCATCTTATTTACAGCCTGATATTTGAGGAGAAGCTCAGCGTACACTTGACAAACAACAGTGCATGTTAATGTAAATCAAAATAGCCCAGAGTTCTTTGTCCCATGAGCGATTTTATTGGCATATTCTTCTTGGCTTCTACTAGGAAAATTGCAAGAGCTGGAAGTCGGCATTTAAGAGGTCAGATCCAGTGCAAGCCATTCATAATCTGATAGTCTACACAAGGGAGATAGCCTACAAGGGCACAGGAGGGATCTCAAGGTCTCAGCTACTCGATGGGATGATAAAGAGTCAACCTGGCAATGATATAAAAGCTCACATCTAAAAGCTCAGATTGTCTTCCTGGTGTGGTGTATCCCTACTAACACACTTCACACTGAAGGCTGCTGGGATGGAGGAGGGGAATGATGCCTCTTCTACTTCTGTGCTAGTTACTTTTAACTGTCAACTTGATTCACTTTAGAACCACCTAAGATAGGAGTTTCATGAGGGATTGTTTGTGAGCATGTCAGGAGGGAGTATATCTTGATTATGATAACTAGGATGGGAGGACTTGCTTATTGTGGAAAGGGCCCTGTGCATGATCCTTGTCTGAATGAAAAGGGTAGTGTGTTAGCTTGCTTTCTTTGGTTGTGGGGAGTGGAGGAAGCCTTCAGTGAATACATAAAGGCAGGTAAATTCCTGTGTGATCATGTACTGTTGACAAGGGCATGGCCATTTGAGGACCAATGCCTCAGACCCATAGATAATTGGAAAAGCCTTTCCCCCAGTGAGGCTCAGAGAAATGGCAAAGCCTTCCTCTGGTATGAATGCTAACAGAATGTGCAAGCATGAATGTTTATAAACAAGCGATTGGTATGTGCAAAATCTAGCAACTGCAGCTTCCTCCTCCCAGATATTTACAACCTGAGACTGCTAAACTGGAGACCTTCTACCAAGACTAGCTAACTCCACCTTCTGTGCTGTACATAATAAACACATTGAGGTTCATTGTTGTTGTCCTCCACACAGCCTACCTGGCTTCAGCCTCTCTCTCTCTCTCTCTCTCTCTCTCTCTCTCTCTCTCTCTCTCTCTCTCTCTCTCTGCCTACTCTTTTCTTCCTTCCCTGGCACCTCAGTCAAGTTTCCAGGATCAAACCACGCTGAATTCAGTACATCACCAACCATAGCTACTTGGGTAGGAAAGGGATTATTTGGTTTACACATCCTATCACAGTCCCTCAAACACAGATATCATGGCAGGAGTAGAAGCTGGAACCCTGAGGCAGAATCTGAAACAGAAACCACAAACTAATGCTGCTTATTTACTTGCTCTTTATGGCTTCCTTACCTTGCTCTTTTCAAAATCTTAGGACCACCTTTTTAGGAGAGGCATCACATACAGTGGTCTGAGCTCTTCCACATCAATCATTAATCAAGAAACTGCTGCACAGACCTGTCCCACAGGTCAGTCTGATAGAGGCATTTTCCAAATTGGGATTCTTTCTTCCCAGATGACTCTAGATTGAGTCATGTTGACAAAATCCTAACACAGAGAGAATGAGATGAACACAAGCATGTAAGCATTAATTCACAGCTCTCTATTTTTGAGTGTGTACATGATCAGATGGAGAATTTTAGACAGAGTCACAAAGAATGGGGAGAAAGGAGAGAGGAGGAGGAGAACTGATGAATGGAGATGTTTTTGTGGTAGTTGTTATTTGTTGTTTCTTTGTTTTTGTTTTTGTTGTTGTTGTTGTTGTTGTTAGTGGTGGCAGTGGTGGTGGTGGTGATGGTGGTGATGGTGGTGGAGGTGTGTGTGTGTGTGTGTGTGTGTGTGTGTGTGTGTGTGTGTGTGTGTGCCTGATCCTATACACTGGTCACAGGTTTGGAAGGCTTAAGGCTTCTGCTTATTCCTAGAGTAAATTGTAGCAGGTCTCAAGGTCCTTTTGTTTGAAGGAAGAATAAGATCATCCAGGCAGCTACATGCAGACAAGAATGCCATTCACAAATGTACATCTCTCTTCACAAAGGAAGAACACAAACTCACACAAAGCTGAGGATATACCCAATAATAGAATCTAAACTAAAATGCCATTCTGCATTTCAGTTGGCCACCAAGCTTCCCCAGGTAGAGTTTGACTGTGTGTACATTTGATCAATATCCTTCAGAAAAGCTTAATAGATTTTTTTCTCTACCTTCATTAAACATTATAGCAGACTCTGAAAAATCATGGGGAATTTGCCCCTAATTACATAGTGTCTCCAGCCACAAAATCCCTGTTCTCTGCAGGCAACACTGCCAACTTGTATTTCCCTTTTCAAATCCATCAGGTATTCATGGAAAACTTAGTTGGAATAAGTTTCTCTTATCTCTTCCTCAGTATCTTGGGCTCACCAGCAGGAGGGTGTCCTGCAGCAAGGTGGTCTGCTACAATAATAATAATAAATAATAATAATAATATTATTAATAATATTATTATTATTATGAGGAGGAGGAGGAGGAGGAAAGGAAATAAAGAAATAAAGAAGAAGAAGAAGAAGAAGAAGAAGAAGAAGAAGAAGAAGAAGAAGAAGAAAAGAAAAGAAAGAAATCCTTGAAAATTGATCCTATTCTGAGTTCTGATAGAAAGAGGGCTGGAGAAAAACTGTCCTGGATTCAAGCAAGACACAGAAAACACACACACATATACACACACACTGCATAAAAACTCATCTCAGTAGAGAAGAATATGACTTCCTGCTTTCCTGCTACCCTTACTTCTTCATCTCACCCTGTAAATAATCATAGATCCATCCCTTTTGTCTTTCAGGATGCTACTTCAAATCTCTGCTTTTTCAGTCTATCTTAACTCTTCCTGTATCTCAGCTCATTTCCTTGACTTTACAAAACTCCTCATTTTCCCAAACCTTAATTTAAACAACAAAGAACAGATAGCTCTTAGCCACCTTCAATTCTGTCTGTATCCTTCATTCTTGCCCCTTTTCTTAATTGTTTTTAAAATTTGATCTTAGATAACTCAGGCTGCCCTAGAACTTACTTTATAGGCAAAGATGATCTTGAACTCCTAATTCTTTTGCTTCTGACCCTTCAGGGTTTTGATTACTGACACACACCACAACACTCAGTTTTATGTAGTACTGGGAATGGAACCCTGGATACATTTGGCAAGGCGAGCACTCTACCAAGTGAACTACACATTCAGCCCTCATCCACCTTCCTTCTGATTCTAGAAACAAAGTCATAAGTTTCCAAAGGTAGTGAGGACAGAGCTGAAAATGCTGTCTGGGCAGTGGAAGTTGGCCCCTTGGAGCAGGGATGTTCAAAAAAAGTAGCCTCCTCCTGTTACACAAGCAACCTAAAACTTGTGGTGGTGCATTTCTCTTCTTTCTGTGCTGGTTTATATACAACTAAGATAAACCCTTTCCATTTATTAAATTGTTCCTGCCTGTTAAGACACAAAGGCCCTTGACCATGAGAAGAACCAGGGGTTGCCATGGAAGATAAGGGAATTCTTCTGTGTTTACGGGTGGCTTTCTGTCTTGTCTACCATTTATAGGAGCTATTTGGTAAAGACTCAAAAGCAAGCCCAAGTGCAGACATAGACATGGACAGTATGACTTGTCTGATGAAGAGGCTCATTGTAGGTTGATGTCTTTATGCAGGAAGGCAGGTACATGATAGAAGGAGGCATTGGGTGAGAAGGAAGGATGGGTGGGAGAAAAGTTTTAGAGAGAGGACAAGGAGCTGGAAGAACACATTGACAGATGTTAAGATTCTTTTTTTCTTTTTTTTTTATTAAGATTTTATGTTTATTTACTGTATAAATGTCACTTCCCTTAGTCACACCAGAAGAGGACATCAGATCCTATTACAGATGGTTGTGAGCCATGTGGTTACTGGGAATTGAACTCAAGACCTTGGCAAGAGCAATCAATCAGTGCTCTTAACCACTGAGGCATCTCTCCAGCCCTAAGATTCTTCTCTGTGCATAGATACAGGTTATGACTAGTTTTAAGGGATGAGGAGTGTGTACAGGATGTTGTGCTGTTTAGATGGGCAAATTATATTTTATCAGTTGGATCAGAGGTTATTGTGTGGTGTGTACTTTCATGTGGTGACTTGAATTCAAGAGTAGGTGCAGTGGTGGAATGCACCAAGCCCGCCATGGAATTGAGATGTGTAAGCCTGGTGTGGTAACAACCCGCCAACAGAACTGTGAGTGAAGGCAAGGCAGCATGGCAAGGTGCCATGCTGGAATGGCTCGTGGACCACTCAGGTTAAAGAGTACCATGGGGGCCAGCGTGGAGCCACTGAGATAAATTAGCATTAGTTCCTATGGCCCAACAGAGTCGTAACTAGCTAGAGAAAGACCACCTGAGTCAGAGGGAGCCGGGGAAAAAAGTGCAGAACAGTACTCAGCACTCATGGGAACTGGTCACACCGTTGTTGTTGTTGTTGTTGTTGTTGTTGTTGTTGTTGTTTTCTGCAATGGCTCGTGTTCTCGAGTAGAGCAAAAGACTGCCCAGAAACCTCAAGTGCGATCAGGAGGGAAAACCAGGGAGACTAGCATCACCTACCTAGCAGGCAGCTTTGGAGGAAAGGTTTTACTGTGTTCAATTTCTGAGACATAGAGTCAGAAGAGGAAAAAAAGAACAGAGACAAACACAGGCAAGAGGAAGGAGGAAAGAAGGAGGTGGTGGTGGAGTGTTCAAGCCACTGACAGGGGAGCAGTCCCTAGCTGCAGGAACACCATGTCTGCTCTAAAACAACGCAGTTCCTCTCCTGACACTCTTCTCCCTGTGATGCAGAGTGCTTCATTATAGCTTAATCATAGCCAAGCCCTGGTTAAGCTGACTCTAACACAGAAAGAAAAGGCTAATAAGCACAGACATCGTAATTGCTTGTATATCTACATATGCTCCTAGCAAGTCAAGGACAGCAGCAGAAACTGACAGGTAAAGGTCCTCCACCAAAGCTGCCAGAATATACCAAAGAGAGAGTCGTATCATGAAAACCTACTAGAGTGAATACACTGGTGAGAGGTGGAATGGACAGTGCTAGGTAGGGAAACAGCTCAGTTGGCAAAGGGCTTACCACACAGCTGGGAGAGCATGAGCCTGGTCTTCAGAGCTACATAAAAGGCTAGGCACAGTATGTTCTTTCTGTATTTCCAGAACTGTGGTAACAGAGACAGGTGAATCCCTAAGGCTTGCTGGGAACCAACCCAGTAAGTTCCAGGAAAAACAAAGAGGCCCTGTTTTTTAAAATAAAATGGAAAGTGACCAAGGAAAGGTAACTGGTATCTGTGAAGCTCTGGCCACCCTAAGCACATACTGTACCTCATATACACACAAATTCTCCCCATCCCCCCCTCTCTCACACACAGAGAGAGAGAGAGAGAGAGAGAGAGAGAGAGAGAGAGAGAGAGAGAGGACAGACACACACAGAGAAACAGACAGAGAGAGGCAGAGAGACAAATACACATATACACCCACACATATGTGTGTGTGTGTACCTGTGCATATATGTGTATGTGTGTATACATATATGCAGACATAGGCATACACAAAGAGATATAAAGAGGTCAATGGTATTTAAAAGAACATAAGCAACCATTGGCAAAAAGGTGAAAGATGCTGGAATGAAGAAAACCTAGAAGAATAGTCTATTAGTCAATATATTTATTCATCAATATATTCAAGAGTAGCATATGGGCTATCTGGTCAACCAGCATAGTGTGTAGGAATCAAAACGGAGTGGGGGGGCATTTTTAAGAATCGAAACCAATAGCTTGAAAGATCCAACCATGGATTGTGACAACAGGCAAGAATGCAATCAATTTAATATTAAAGTAGAATGAGCTAAATAGTATATGTCCCAAACAGCCTATCATTTTTACCAAATCCAGGAACTCCTACTATTATAATGAATTGACCTAAAATAGCATCAGTTGATAGGATAAATGGGAATCCCTTGGCCAGAAAAATGTCCTATATTTCTTAGCAATACTTCCACAGATTGCAGCCCCAATTAATTAATTCATGATCTATTTTACGAAGTCCCTTGCGATCTAAATTAATGAGATTTTCCTGCAGAGTGTCAGAGTTACTGCTTCCTGCTTCTCCCTCATTTCCTAGTTTCCCAGAGCCAAAAGAGCTTCCATCCAGAAAAATAAAAGATGTTTAAACTTTTGATAAAGTGTTTGATCCATACATCCTAGTAGGAATACTAGGAATAAAGCCTAAAATCAGTATGTATGCCATTTGTTGGTTAGGATGTCTTTGCTAAGTCTGCCATTATCCCTTCCCTGCCAGCTTCTCAGAGGCTATTAGTCATTCCCACCATGCAAGAGAAAGGAGGAAAAAGGGGTGTTCCATGGAAGAGTACACAATCATTCACCTCAGACCAGTGAGAAAACCCTTCATGAAGTGAAACAAAGGAGGTGCCTTTAGCAATGTTTATGGTTCTTAATGGATTTGCAAGGGTTCTAGTGCCTACTTCTCTCTTGTCTGTTCTATAGAACCTAAGTTTCCCTTTGCCACCAGTGATGGCCCCAGAACCTTCTACACTGACCTACTAATCTGCAGACTCTTCTCTCTGTCCTAAGCACTCTAGTCAGCAGCAGTGTGGAGACGAAAGGGTTTATTTGGCTTACACTTCCAGGTCATAGGCCATCACTGAGAGAAGAGATGGCATGACTCAAGCAAGAGCTTTGAAGCAATGCTGCCTACTGGTGTGCTCATGGACTCACATTTAGTTACCCCACAAGACACAAGACAAGCATCCAAGGTGAACTGATCAGTGTGCTCAGCCATGTTTCCATATTTGGCTCAAAACTGACATATCACCCTGTTCTCTAAATCAGAGTTGTTATTTTCTCTAAAGGTGGGAGAAACTCAAGTGTTTGGTATAAAATAGATGGATGGTGGTGGCGTGGCATGTTCATGCAATGGAAGCAAAATCTGACACCTGTTGTAACAAGGATGAGTCTTGAGACTGTGCACTGAGTGAAGTAGGTTAAGCACAGAGAGGTCAACACTGTATGATTACACTTCATTTATTAGGTGTCTAGCGGTCAAATTCACACATTCCAAGTAGAGTTGTGCTGGGTGAGGAGGCAGAGGGAGATGTTTAATGAACATAGTTTGAGCTTTGCAAACTGAGAGGAACTTGTACCAGCAACATGAGTAGGCTGACACTGCTGACTGAAAATAGAAACAGATGGGTAAGATAGTAAAAAGCTATATGTTTCTTTCTGCTTCTAAAATTAAATAAATAAATAAAAACATTAAAGATGTGAGAGAAGAACAAAAGTATAAAGTCAAACTTCGGGTGCTAGAAATAAAATAACTGGCCTTAAAATTGATCAGAAACACACTTCCTGTCTTAAACTTTGTTAGGACCTGGAGAAGTTCAGAACAGAGCCTTACTGTGTATCTCCAGGACCTGCCTCATTATGACATAAACTATCACAAGTCACTTGGACTGTGACACACTGCCCAGAAAAGAGGTATTGGAAAATTAGTAATGTCACATTTTCAGATAGATGAGGCTAAGGAACATCAGACATGGTAGGAGACTGAACTCAAGTGAAGGGCAAAGCTCCAGAGAGGCTCTACCTTGCATCTGTGGACTGTAAACATCTCTTGCTGTTTTCCCTCTGATAAGCTAGGGTTGGTGCATGGCCCTGGCTGTAATGAGGAAGCAATGGCCTCAGGATGCAGTGAAGAGAACCACTAAACTGCAGAGAACACAAATGGATGTGGGAATCATTGTTATCCTACCACTAGCAATGCCCACCAGGGTGAAATATGCACAGAAACAACAGGAAATGTAAAAGGGTATCCAGCCCTTTGCAGGGACCACACTGACCTCTGCCTTGTGTGTGGTTTGGAGGAGTATGGGGAACAGTGGTAAGGAAAGGGAAGAATCTGAGGGTCAAAAACTGCCCTTTGGGAATTAAATATTTACATTCGTTTTCTCCAAAATTATATTCTTGACTTTTTCACAAGTGCAGGAAAATTACAGGCTGACAGCACATACTGTGTGCATGATGGATTCTGTCTGCCTGGAGGGAACCGAATGCAAAAACAAAACTCTGACAGCAGCAACAGCACACACACACCTACAAGGCAGTCAGGGCACACATTAACCTTTGCAAATTAATAGCTACTGTCAGTAAACAAACATCTTAGACATATGAGAAAAGACAATCCATTTTCTAACAGTTCCCAGAACAAACTTAGAGAGTGGATACTAGAAATCTAAAGCTAGCCAATCCCCATTTGTATTTATATGATATTTTTAGATTTATTTTTTAATTGTATGTGCATGAGTGTTTTTGACTGCATAGATGAATGTACAGACCGTGTACCTGTGGCCCACAGAGGTCAGAAGAAGATAGCATCAGATTCCCTGGGACTAGAGGTACAGCCAGTTTGTGAGACACCATGTGAGTGCGGGGGAACGGAACTCCGGTCCTCTTGAAGAACAACACATGCTCTTAACTGCTGAGACATATGTCCAGCCCCAAGTCTCCCTTTGAAGATGTGGGAGAGGGCAACCAGTAGGTTACATCATTCATTAGTATTCCCCAGCAGCTTTGGAAGGGCAAAAGTAGGGATCCTTGCAGCTCTTCCTTCCTTCACTTTTGTCCCTTGGTCCTTCTCTCCCATGCATGCGTCTTTGGCAGAGTCTGTTCTTATAGCTTCAGCTGGTCCCCAGCGCAGCCAGAATTCCTCTGACACCAACACTCCTTGTACAAATTGACTACACTGGGGCAGAAATCTTAATACGACTGGAGTTCTTTAAAAAAACAAAACAAAACAAAAAACAAAAACAAAAGAAAAATCACAGTTCAGAAGAACTGGGGCAGAAACTGTAATACTACTGGAGTTCTTTTTTAGAAAAAAAATCACAGCTCAGAAGAACATAATAGAAAGATGAGGCGGGGTCAGAGGACTATTGATCACTGATCATTTGTATAACCAAAGGAAAGCCAGGATGTCTCTCATCTGCAAGTTTCTAGACATCTCCATTTCTCCTTGTATCTCTCTGCCCTTAGAGAATGTGCACCTGTCCATTAGTGATAAGCTCCTGGGCCAGCTTAGTGGTCCACTTATGCCCACTGGGTCAGATAGATCCTCTCCTGCAACATCAGTCTCTTCTAGCTCTGGAAGTCCCACACAGGGACACATCCTCCTCTTCTATGTCTGTTCCCTTCCAGGGATGGCCCAGGTACCCTATGAGGTCTTCATCCATGGGTTCCTGAGGTCATCTGGGGTTCTGACAGCTATTCCTGCCCTTCAGTTTCACTGTGTCTGGTGAGAAGAGGGAGAGGCCAGGAGACAACTTGGACCTAGCTCCATGATGCTTGTGTCATAGAGCAAAAGATCAGGAGGCGTCCAAGGCTTCCTACTTGGCTGCACAGGGGCATAGCTGTGGGAGAAAATGGGTTCAGGGAGCCATATCTCCAACTGTGAGAGCTGGAGGAACCCAGGGGGTATGAGTATTGAACTATTGTTCAACCTCCACGAAGAGCTAAGAGGCAAGATAGGTAAGGCCTGTGGTGATGAATAGAAATACTGGACCCTCACTGTCTCAGGGCCATCTCCTCGTGTATGACCTGGAAGAATCTCCCTGACAGAGGGTGGGAAGCTTGGATTTGGCCAGGGCTCTCCACATTATTCGAAAGAAATCAGACCTTCAAAGAATACCAACATACTCGGCATTGAGCCAGGTGGTCCGCCCCGGGTCCTCCATTAGTAATTTGACTTCTTTCTACCATCTCCCCTCATTAGGAGACAGGTGAGCAGCCAGCTAGCTCTGAGGCCTGAGACTGTACCATCTTTCTGTCACCTTTTCTGATCCCAACACCCCTCATCAAGCTGTGTTTAAGTGTGTGTGAATTTACATTTAGATGGAGAACATGGTCCATTTGCTAAGGTCCATTTTGGTAAGTGACAAATTCCAGGGTGGCAATGCATACTTACAACCAATTAGGAGAGAATTATCACTGCGAAGTGCCCTCTCTCACACCCTGGGACAGAAGCCAACATGTAACATTTATGAGTCTTACCACGCCAGCTTCAGTGGACGGTAAAGAGGTCTAAATCCATTTCTACAAAAACACTTAATGCAAAACCTGAAACTTTAGGACTTATAAAGCGTGATTAGTGGGTCAGTAAGAGGGGTCATTTCAGATTCTCATCTATCATTTCAGAAACCCACCCTAGACAGCAAGAATCTCTGGAGCATGTATATGCTCTGTGTGTGTGTAATCTGTGTGCATGTGGGGATCAGAGGGAAAACCTTGGCTCCGGTTCCTGCCTACCACGTCAACGTTGCTCACATTATGTGCACCAGGCAAAGAGGCTCACCCAGAGCCTGTGCTTTTCTGTCTCCAGCTCCCTTCTTCTTATAGGTGTGTTGGGTGACAGCTGAGCTAATATGCCTGGCTGTACATACATCCTGGAGTTCTGAACTCAGATCCTCACAGCTGTGCAGCAAGCCCTATTTGCCATTGAGCCATTTCCACAACCTCAACCCTAGAATATTGAAATTATACTAACCTGGGTTCAATTCCTATTTGTGTTACTACTAAGGCTTGTAGCCTCGGGAGTAGTATTGTATTGTGGGACTGTGAAAGGCACCCTGGTTCCCAGTTGAGCAAAGGCTTGAAACTCCGGTGACCCTGAAAGGGACAGTCCAACTCCCAGAAAACCAGGTCCCAGTCACTAGCCAGAGCCCTCCATAGATTTATGGCCATCAGTCACACAAAGGCAACGCCCTAAGCCCCTCCACAGGTACAGGATGTGACCTCAGGTCACACAGGCTCAAGACAGATCTCCATTATAATGAGGCACCTAAAGACCTAGAGGCCTAGCCAATGAACTTTCTTTCCCAGACACTCCTCTCTGCAAAAGGTATTTAATCTCAGGCCCACCCAGAGAAGTAGGGTACAGTTTTACTCATCTACCTTCCGCAATGAAAATAAATGTTTTAAAATCATGGACTACCTCTTTTCATCAGAGCCGTAGAGAGCCCTTCTCCTACAGAGCCACTGTCTACTCTCCCCTAGAAGGCTTCCCTGTACTGCCAGCCCTGGCCACCACCACCACCATAAAGTCAAGGACTCTTCCCCCAACCCCCCCACCCTAGGCTTCCTTGCAGGCCTGGGGATCCCTGAGCCAGCTCCAACTGTGTCCTGCGCTCAGGCTGTACCTCCCCACCCGCAGAGCAGTGTCCTGCAGCTGCCCTATGGCCTGACATCTGCCAGGCAGCGGCGTGGGGTAAGCATGGTCAAATTTCCTGGGTCATGCCTCCCTGAGCGGCAGAGCCCTGTGGTGAAGTAGAAGAGGGACCAATAACCCTACATTGTATGGAGTGCTACGAACAGTGACATGTACCCTGTGGGTTGTTAGAATTCAATGGCAAAGTCCAGACCCTTTGCCAGCTCATACGGAGCTCAGTGAGCAGCAACTGTGTGTGAGGTACTGTCCCATGTTTTTGAAAGCAAATTCACCTCTTGCTGACATGATATTTAGTATCATGTATATGAAAAAACATTTCATGCTCTCCTCAGTAGGTTCCTAGTGCAAAATATGGTTCTTAGCATAAATAACTCACAAGAGCAGTAAAAAAGAGAACAAAGATGACTGCAGATAAGAGCTCGGGCTGCTCTTCCACAGGACCAGAGTTCAGTTCCCAAGACCCACACCAGACAGCACACAGCGCAACTGCCTGCATTTCCAATCCCAGGGTATCTGAAGTTCTCTTCTGACCTTTGTAAGCACCCTTTACACATGTGCACACAGACTCAAATAAACACATGACTATTAAGACTTAAAAACACAAATACTTTTAAAATTTTAACTAAGTTTGTTGACAATTTCATACAAGCATCTAATGCATTGTTTACACTGACTCCTGTCTTCCTCTCTCATCTTCCTTCCATTCCTGTCATCCCCCTGTCCTCCCTACAAGTCACCGCTCCACATTCATGTCTTGTCTTGTCTTGTCTGTCTTGTTTTGTTTTGTGACCCTCTGGTTGTCACAAGTTTGAAAGTATCCATTTTATCTTAACACTGAAAGAATTATAAATGGTCAGCACAAATAGAAATAATGAGCTGATGTGATGGAAGGATGGTTCAGCGGTTAAGAACACTTGCCGTTCTTCTAAAGGACACAGTTTAGCTCCTAGCACCCACGGACCTGATGCAGAGGTGGCTCTGTGGTTGAGAACACTTGCTGCTCTTATAGAAGGCCCAGATTTAGTTCTCAGCACCCACATGGTCACTAATAACTATCTCTAACCCCAGTTTCAGGGGATTCAGCACTGACTTCTCATCTTCATGGACACCAGGTATGCATGTGGTACACTTCCATGCATGCAAGGCAAACACTCATTTGCACAAAATGAATGAATCTAAAAAACCCCCCTAAAGACAAACCTGTAAACTGAAAGAGAAATGAGATTTGTATTTTAAAATTATTTATCTTCAGGTGGATGTAGCTCAGAAGCAAAGTGGATGTCTAGCATTGAGGAGGCCTTGGGTTCAGTTCCTAGAATCACAAGACACAAACAAGAATGTAACTTAACTCTTAAATTGAGGGCAATTTCCAGATGAGTCATATGTCCTACTTACTTTTCAATGGCTGTAATAAGACACTGTGACCAAGGCAACTTATAGAAGAAGCACTTATCTGGGGTATAGTTTCAGAAAGGTAAAGTCTATGACCACCATGACAAGGGGGCTGACAGAAGACAGGCATGAACTGGAGCAGTTGGTTAGAGGTCATATCTGATGCACAGGCACAAGGCAGAGGAAGAGGGAGAGAGGGAGAGAGAGAGAGAGGGAGAGGAGGGGAGGGGAGGAGAGGAGAAGGGGGGGAGACAGAAAAAGGGAGAGACAGAAAAAGCTGGTGAGAATGGTGTAAGGGTTTTAGAGCCTCAAAGCTCACCTGCAATGACATGCCTTGTCCAACGATGCCACACCTCTGAATCCTTCCCAAATATTTCCACTACCTGAGGACAAAGCATTGAAATACATGCAGCTATGAGGGTCATCTCAGTCAAACCACCACAGCATGGAAATTAAAAACCTTTCAAGATTCATACATCTTAGTGCAATAAAGAAGACTGTCTTCCAGAAAATAAATAGCCAAACACCAAACTGGAAAATGTGAGCATAGTCCATGGGACTGTGGAGCACAGGCTTAAATATATAAGGAAATGCCTTGAACTTCTCAAAAGGCAAGGCTTAGTAGGATACAATGATTATATTTGTGAAGAGACAGGAATAGACCCAGAAAATACACGGCTACTTGGGCTCAATTTATATAAAATATAAATATGAACAATGTAATAAAATTATTCAAGTATATGACCCACACACATTTAAATATGAGTGTATTCTACACTGTCGGCATAATTATACCAATGCACTTTTTTATGCCAATGCTGGTTATCCAATTCGAACAAATTAGAAATGACTAGTATATAATCTTGGACTCTGAAGACTTTTTTTTTTGTTCTTGAATTTTTTTTCTATAGAAGTTCCTGGAGCTATGCAAATGTACCCAAACACAGAGGGAAAAGCTGAGGGATCAACAGCTCTAAGTGTGGTTTGGGGTCCTTTGAGGAGAGCTGACTGGAAGGAAGGGGGAGGTAAGTGAGTTTCAGGGTAACCACCCCATCCTACCTCAGCTCCCAATGAGTCTGTGGGAGCTGAAAACATAAGGCTTGGCTCATACCTGGAACCTGAAGGTCCTGAATATTGGCTTTCTTCCCAAGCCATGTCTCCCATGAAGGAATAGAAAAGCAACTTCAGACTGAAGCCCACATTAAGACATCAAGACACGGCTGCCTGACTACAAGTGGAACAGGAGATTCCCATCCATCACAACCAAAGTCATACCTTGGAAATTTCCAGGCATTGAGCAGAACGCTAAGCAAGGCCTAGGGATCTCTCAGAGAGGGTCAGAAAGTATAAAAACTCAGCCTTGACCTGGTGACTGACCCATCTAGTCTTGAGTCCCTATGTGTAAAATGGGAAGAATGCCCCACCCGATTTTCCAACAAAGGACAGTTTTAGAACCTTAACTGGTAAATACAAGACACGAAAGCACTGTTTACTTGACTTCGGTTTCCATCCATCCTCTACAGGTAAGAAAACAATTATATGGACAAACCTGGGTTAAACCCAGTGGGTCTCAAACTAAAAGGAAAGACATGAGAGAGCAATTTATAGGTGAAGGAGAGGTGGGTAGGAGACCTGACAAGGGTGGAAAGCCAGAGCAATCAGAATGTGTTTTATACATGCATGGAAATATTAAGAACAAATTTAAATAATTTACTTTTTTAAAAGAAAAATTTAAAGAGGAAAACTGGCAGAAAAGAATGTCACAATAGTTTCTCCAATTTTTATTTGGATAGCTAGTAATCCCTAGGGTCCGGAAGCCTGGTTCTGACTCTCAGGAGTGTACAAGACGTAAGAAGCACTGTAGACCACTGAGGGTGCCACCCTCCACCCATCCCACCTCAGCACCCAAATCTTGATCTTGTGCTGTTTCTCCTCAGGATTACAGTAGATGCTACGGCAGTGAGCTAACTCTTTCCATCCTCAGCTGTACCTCCATCCTCTTAGAGCTCCAGGACTCTGAAATGGCGTTGCGAACAGTAAGAGGTCAGGAGACCAAGTTCCTTTGTGCAACCCTGGTGCACAGTTAACTTCCTGTTTTCTCCACCCTAGTGTTATGCTGGAATTCCCTGATTCCTTACTCTACTGTCAGGAGTGGTTAGCCTTGCTCAAGATGTCATTATTAACAATATGCTCATGTGTTTTCAGTTTATTAGCCTTTTATTGCAGTTCTAATTATGCCTTTAGGGAAATTTCTCATAAAGTTTTAGGTCTACGAAAGGTAAACACATTTTAAAAGACTTGATACAGCTTCGAATGCAGCTTTCTGTCATTTCTGGATATCTATGCATTCCTGTAGCCTAAGCTGCTGTTATTTTTCCCCCATTAAGTTAACATGCTATCTTTGAATGCTTGTTCGTTTTGTATGTGTTCATGCATGTGTAATGCATACACACAAGCGACAGATCAACCTCAAGTCTCTTCCTCAGTCCTTGTGTGTTTGAGACAAGGTCACTCACTGGGCTGGAGCTCACCTATCCCATGCAGCTGGATGGCCAGTAACTCCTAAGGATCTCCCTGTGTCCAATGTTCCCGCCACTGAGATTCTAAGCACAACCACATGTTGGGATGTTGTTGTTGTTGTTGTTGTTGCTGTTGTTGTTGTTGTTTTGTTTCTATGTAGTTTCAGGAGATCAGACTCATGTCATTATGCATGTATAGCAAATACTTTACTGACTGAGCTATTATCCCAGCCTTAAAACATACACAAACATGCACCTACATACTCAGGTCACTAGAATTATAGGAATTTTCACTATATTAAATCCATTTAATTCTCAGTTTTGAAGCAAAGAGAAAAGGGAAGGTAGGGACGGGCCATCCTTTATACTTAACTAGTTCATGGGCTTGTTGTGACAATAAAATGAGATCATATATTTTAAATGCTGCGTAAATGTCAAGGAGGAAGAGAAATGGATCCTATCATCCGACTTCCGATGAGTGCTTATGAAGCCGATTAATTACAGAGGCTCTTGCCACATCTTGACATTTCACAGCACTATAGATAATTCACATACATGGGCCCGAGAATCTGAGGCTTTTCTGGGAAATGTGAAAAAAAGAAAATAAAGGTGATGACTTCCAGGAAGCCTTCCATCCTTTGGAAAAGATCACTTGGCCTGAGTCCCTGAGAAAAGACAGGATCAAGAATCCCATTTCTGAGAATGCCAGAATTGGGAGGTTGCGTGAGATGAGCTGGGCTCAGCTCAGCTTCCCACATGATTGACAGTTGCTAGCTGGACCTTCACTCTTCTTGCTACATGAGACTTTAGCTGCAACCTGGACCTTCTCCCTTCAGAAAATAAAATCAGCTATTTAAAGGAAATGTTTTTGAGACTATAAGGGGCATGTCCCTGAATCACATTCTTTTCTTTATTTAATTTTAAAAGTCATTGTCTTTAGCCCTGTTTGAATTTTAACACACACACACACACACACACACACACACACACACACACAACACACACAAGACAGAGACAATCAGTCTCTCTCTCTCTCTCTCTCTCTCTCACACACACACACAGAGAGAGGGGAGAGAGAGAGAGAGAGAGAGAGAGAGAGAGAGAGAGAGAGATTCAAACCCAGACTTTAGTCTTCAAGTCAGATAGACAAGCTCCCAGAACCTCCCTCTCAGCTCCTTACAGCTTTGAATACAACTCATATTTCCCAATCACCTTAGGGTCTTTGACCCCGCTGGAGCCTTCATGATCATCTACCTGGCTTCCTCACTCGCATCCAGCATTCAAACATCTTCCAGTGCTTCCATACATCCAATGACTCATTATGCTCTAGTCTGGGATCCCTCCCCAGGTACACACATCTAGAGCACATAGATCAGCTCTGTGGAGTTCCCTGTTTCTCATCTGGCTCTGTAGCCCAGGAGGAAAACAAAATAAGGACATAAAAAGCACCACCCCTATTACTCTAAGCCCTCTACACTGACAATAACCATCAGAGTGGCCAATGAGTAGATCCTCTATGTGTTAAAATGTCTGTGGTAGGGCTGGGGAGATGGCTCCATTGGTCAAGTAATTGTGGAACTCAGTCCTCAGAAACCATGTGTAAAAGTCATGTTCACTGGGACGGACTTACTTGTGCTGAGGAGGAAAGGATAGACAAACAGCCTTTCAAAATCAACTGGGCCCAGGTCTCAAAAATAAGGTGGGCAGTGCCTTAGAGATGACCACAAAGGCTTCCCTCTGTCTGACCTCCATGTGCATGCATATGCAAACACACACATGCATATACATACATACATCTGTACACACATACATACACACACAGTCTATAAGAAGATCCTCTATTCATACATTCAAAGGTCTGCAAGTGTGTGAAAAGAGAAAAGAGTTGAAATCACTCAGGATTTAGTCCTTATTTTCCAGGACTTCCCAGTAGAGTTGTCAGATACTTTTTCTGAAGATAGAAAGAATGTGAAGAGTTGTTCCTGAAGAAACTGTTGGAGGTGATTTAGGTCACAGTCACAATGATATAAACATAAGGAACTCCACACGGTACTGCTGTGCATCTCTTAGGTTCTGAGGACTCATTTCTGGCTTGGTCTCTCTGTTCTAAAAGAACATTGGCTTGATGTTGCCTCTGCCATAATTTTTGATAGTGGTTCTCAACCCGCGTGTTGGGATCGACCACTTCAGATGTTGAAAGATCCTTCACAGAGGTTGCATATCAGATCTCCTGCATGTCAGATATTTACATTATGATTCATAGCAGTAGCAAACTTACAGTTTTGACAGATGCTGTCTGGACCTTCACTCTTCTTGCTGCATGAGGCGTTAGCCGCAACCTGGAGCTCCTTGCTTCAGAAAACAAAATAATTCTGTGATTGGGGGAGGGTGGTCACCACAACATGAGAAACTAATATTAAAAGGTCACAGCATTAGGAAGGTTGAGAACCACTGGCCTATGACATCTCAACTACAGCTTTCCTTTTCTGTCTATAGAGCCAAACTCATGTGGGGCAGGGTCAAAGACCTATTGCTGTCCAACCTCTCAGCCCTGGGCAGGTGACATAACTTCAGAACAACTGCAGTAGAAGACTCTCAAAGCTCCTGAGTACTCTTAGCCAGCTAAGCATGAATCGCCATATTGACCATAGTAAACTCTTCCCTATTGGAAGTGTTTGGCCTTTATCTGCAGAAAGAGGCCTTGGAAGGTTTCTCTGCTTATGTTATATAATGAGGTGAATGCTTCCATTGCTACCTAAGTGGCTCATAACTCTTTAACAGTTGTCTATCAGTAAAATTAACTCATTAACTCTAACTGTTCTGGGCTTTTGGGAAGAACCTGTGCACCACCATCACACTCAAACTCTCAAACTTAAAGTCAGTGCTGTGCATTGTGACCATTCCTCCCATGTAAAATAATGGTTATATTTAACATGATCAGATGAATCTTTGAAGTTGGGAAACCTCAATATTCCAGCTTTCAAAGTAACACAGTGGCAATATTGATAGCTGTATTCTCAGTGGGGCTAAGAAATCCTGCAAATTCCCTTGATTGGCTCAAAGAGGTAGAAGGAAAGGGTCACACTTCAGAGCATTTCCCGTAGGTCTAGGATCACCCCTTCTTATCACATCATCTCAGTTCAACTTCCAAGCATATCTTAAAGGGAAATCATAACATATTTTTTATTTATAAGTGAAGGAACAAAGTCTCTTGGATATTAAATAATTCTTCCACAATCACATATCTTATATAATTTCAAATCTTAACCTCAGCTCAGCTCTAATAAACCTGACATAAAATTTGTCCATTCCACTGACAAATATTTATTAAGTGCTTCTTGGATGCAGGCTGCTATATAGAAACTGAAATTATAGATATGTGTAACACAAACTCGCTGGGTGGCCAATGAAGTGAGGGAGTGAAAATAATCAGTACATTGTACAGACACATGAAGATAGACGATAAAAATATAGCACTATATTGAGGAAGATAGAGATTTGCTCATGGGTGTAGCTGAGACATAAGAGTGCATCTGATCGTGAGTATTGGGTGAGGTTCTGACTATAGATGTAGATGTAAGTGTGAAAAATACCCATGAGTTTGAGCCAACTAAGCCGATAGGAGGTACCAAGTTAGACCGAGGAATAGTGAAGTTGTGTTAACAGTAATGCTAGAAGGAGAACTGCATGAAGCTCTTAGGGAGATGAATAGGTGGGGCATCCATGAGGACTCAGTATTGAAGGGATCTCACTGCTTGAAGTTCAATGATTACACAGTAGGGGCAGTAGAGTGCCATGCCAGTGGGATAGGGGTGGGCGATAGGGGTAGAGGGAATGATTTACTCTAACTTCCCAAGGAGATCAAAGGTATCAAACTAAAAGAGAAAAAGATGAGTAGCCACCTATTTACAAGTCCTTTTGCTGTCCTTTATGAAAAAAGACCCACTTACTTTGGGTAAGATATTTGGAAAGAAATGCATATAGAATGCATAATATGCAAAATCCACACTTTCCCAAGTTGTTGAAAAACACCCATACCCTGTGTTGGCATCCATCCTGTTAGACATTAGAAGGTAATACGTTAATCCCATTTATACGTTAATCCCATTTTAACTCAGATGAAGCAATGGCATAATAGAAGTAGGAGACTCATGGACCTCTTATAGTCAGGTCCTGATTTGTAAACAGACAAATGGAAGTCCAGAGACAAAGAATGACTTCTTAGAGGTCACATGCACCCCGTTGGAAAGCATTCTACCTCTGCTGCAGCTTGGTGTTCCTCCATCAATCAACCTGTACATGTGCACAGAAAAGAAGGGACCGCCATCATTTTAAATGAAAACAAAACAAAACCATAGTCTGCCCACATTCTACCTGAAAGACACATCTTCAGGTAACTCCACTAACTCTAAACCCTTTACATTTAGTACAAGCTTTTTGCAAGTAAAAAATAGCCAGGAGATACAGGCTGTAACACTTGGAGGTGTAGGGAGAAACTCTATGATGTTTCGCTGCTTTCATTTGGTTTTGCTTTCAATTAAAACTCAGGAAATAATCATCCCCACCTCAGAGATGAACCAGTAAAGCATTAGAATTGGAGGAGCCAAGCCAGCAGGTGAGTCAGAATTGAACTCTGATTGCACCCTTCTTTTACAAAAATGGAACACATCCTCAATTATGTCAAAATAAGCAGAGCCATTAATATCATGGATGTTAATAAAAATGTTGGAAACTCCACAGGAAAAAGTTTACGATGTGTTCTCTAAACCCTGGTATGTTGATGGCTGTTTAGTCATTCCAAGAGCCGAGACCTTGTAGGCACCATTATTAGCAAAATCCAACATAAGCAAGCAGTACCGTTCACATGGAATGCTGTGGGAGGTGGGGACCGGGGAGGGGACATTTGGAAAACAAATGAACAAGTACACATAAAAGGAGAGAATGTTTTTTCATGCCAGATCCCAAATCATAAACCTTGCAAGGAAGAAAATCGGAGTGTGTGCCTGTGTGTAAGTATGATTGTGTATTATTTACTGTCCCCGATATGCTGACACAAGCCATCGAGTTATAAAAAGCACTAGAGAATGAGTTGCAGAATTTATTACTCCAGCATGCATCTGCTGTTACAAATTATATGACCCAGAGCAGGGCAGGTCCCTCTCTGGGCCTCATTTTCCACAACTATTAAAGAGATTGAGCCCCGTGATCACCACGGCCTTTCTTTGAATATTTTTCTGACCTCAGGGCTGTATTTAGAATTCTTGAAGCACGAAATTAGCCACTTTGAAAGACTTGCTACTTTGACCTAGAAATGTTCTTCAGTCTGTCCTTTGTTTTCCCATTAGAGACGGCATTTAAATAAAAATGAAAGGAACTACTGTTGTTTTTCCAGGCTGTGCAGTTTGTGTGTAATGAGGAGAGTGGTTATCAAGCAAACAGAGCAGCTCCCCTGGAAATGAGGGAAATCGACGCTCTTCCTCCCTCTAGTGGTAATGGAGTGGACTGTTGCTCAGGAGTTTAGTAGACCGTGAGCCTCATGCCACAAGCAAAAAGGCAAGCAAAAGGAAGTGGGGTTGAGCCAAACACGGAAGGTTTTCCATAAAGGCCTCTTTTACCTAACGCTTCTTTAAAGGAGCTCCAAATGCAAAAATGAAAAGCCCCAAAGGAGAATTGGCCCGATGCGTGGTCATCAACTACCAATTCATGCAGGCAGACAGAGATAGTTTGCATTTAGTTGATGCCTTTCTGTGTCTTAAAATTGACTCTGGTGGGGAAATTGCAGAGCTCCTGAGTGAGTCCGACAAGAAAGACTGGCTAGGCAGAGTTTAGCGCTCTGAAAAGCGAGAATGCACCTATCAGAGTGCGGTGCAGGGAGATGCGAGTTTCAAGTTCGTTTTCCATGCACGATGCATATCCTAGATGGAACTCTTCTAAGTCTCTGGGACCTCGGCTGGCACACCAAGCCAAGTCATTTACCCCTGCCTGGGTTTATCTCCCAAATCTATACCCATTGCAAGAGGACCATCGTAAGGATGTGTCTGCCTCACCACCAAGGGATCTTAGGTATCTGCTCCTTGAAGTGTGAGGGGAATAAAATGGGAAGGCAGCTTCAAGTGACACATAATTTGTGACATCGGGACTTGAAGATATTCATTCTTAGTTGTTTTGTAACTGCCATGTTGGGAAATATTTATTTATTTATTTATTTATTTATTTATTTATTTATTCAACCACTCACTCATTCATTTTGAGATAGAGTCTCACGTGTACAGGGCTGCCATAGAACTTTCTATGTAGCCAGAACGTACCTTTTTGACATAAAAGCTCCAGCTCTCATCTTAAAGGGAATAAGAGATAGTTTATTCTGGAACCAGTACGAGTGACCATGGCCTAGAAACACAGATTTAGGTTACCCAAAACTCCACATTCCAATACAGACACAGTTTCCTAGGATTTTCCCAATGTTACAGAACAAAGAAAGGTATAAACCAAAGTGAGTTTAAAATACATGGTGGGTGGACCAGAGAGGCAGGTACAGCAAAATGAGGGAAGCTTTTGGATAGGCCCAGGATGCTATGCAGTGGCAATCTCAGCTCTTGGATTGGTGGAAGCTAGTGTCTCACTCAGCTAATAGCTTCAGAGAGGTATTTATTTCAACAATATTTCTTTTTATTTATCATACAGTGTTAGTTTAGATACAGAGTAAGGCAAGCAATGGCTGCTCTGGAAGACTGAAACTAGCCCTGGATACATTATTAGCATCTGAACCTATGAAATCTAGTCTCTCCACAGTTTTGAAACTCTAATCCGTGTGCCAGTCTCTGCAGATACAGACTTCTTCCAGGAGGTTTCTGTTCACGGCCCAGCACAGCTTCTTTTCCAGAATTTTTGCTCACACCTTGAACTTCTGTTCCTCCTGCTTCTACCTCCAAAGTAGTGGGGTTACAGGCACACAACGCAATACCCTTTTTTGTGTGTGTGCAGTATTGGTGAGCAATACGCAGGGATTTCTACATGCTAGACAAGCATTCTACCCAGAGAGCTACATCCTCAGTTTGGAAAGTTTATTTTCAAAATTCAAATCTAATCAGCCTGAAAGGATCTACTGATCTGATGGCTGCTCTAACAGGTTTGTTTGGCTTGGGCGGTGTCAAAGGTGTTCTACACGAAGGCACTGTAGCAAGACTCTAGAGAGTGGACAAGATAAATGGAAGCTAGACAGCGTCATCTGGACGTCCCATGTAAAGGTGTGAAAGAAGAGGGCTGTAGTTAGAAAAATGAGAAGCTACGGGAAGGTTTTCTTCATCCCCTTTGCAGTTGGTTTGAATGCATAAGTAATAAACTCCAAGTCGGCAATAACATGCCAGAAAGAAACCCAAGCAGTTGCCCTCGGTGTTATTTCACCAAGAACAAACCCAGATTTAAATTCCCTCTCTCGCCTTCCCTATGCCTTCCGTCCTCTCTGTCTGTATGAGTCTGAAACCATGCTTAGCTGAAAGCCTGACTTGGTCCCTCTGTCTCTATGTCTATTTGAGTGTGTCTATCCCTAACAAAGAGCTTTGCTGTGTCTTTATTGATCAGCATAAAACACATAAAACACATCAAAGGGAAGGAACACAGGACACTTTACAGAAATCTTTAATAGTTTTACCAGGGATTAAGTCACTTGGTCCAACTGACCCTGACCAATCCAGACAACAAATAGTATTACAAACATCACTGTTTGTCCAGCAATGTCCTTATGTTGTATTCAACAATTGTGTTGTGGATTTATTTTGTAAGACTACTTCCTGCCTCTATTTGCTAGTTCCAGTGAATGATTATTATAACGAACATGCGTTACTCAAGGTCAGGGACGCAGAAGAGTATGTAACTGGGGATTACAACTGTTTATTAGATTGTAACAGTTGGTTGCATGGGAAATCTAAGGCAAGTAGGCTGCTTGCTATACTGGTTTCTTAAAAAGCCACTTCAACAAACAGGCTGAGCACACAGTAGGATTTCGGTCTTAAGTCCTAACTGACCACAAGTTAACTCCTGCTGTCAGGTCCAGAATAAGTTCCAGTTTCTTAGAATGTAAGAATATGTTATTGTATTGCTATATTCCTTAATCACAAACAGTTGACAAATATTACTAGAATTTTAGACAAGCATATTGCTTGCAAGACACAAAGATAGCGAACCTTCCAGGAGATTTGACATTCTACAATAACTGGACAAGACCAAGGCAGCTGGAGCTGGCGAAAGAAGAAACAGAAAATGCAAAAGTTATTCAGAACCCACATGAAGGGCTCCTCAAGACAGGGTATTGTAGCTTTGCCAGACAAAGGACCGTTCTGAAGATTAGAAGCAACAGACCCAGCATGTACACAGCACGTACACAGCTGGTACGGTACCTTCTGACTAAACCAAAGGACTCTAGGATCCATTCAGGATCTGCTAGAATATTACAAGAGGCTTATTTGCCTCAGCGTGGGGTTGGGAGCAGCAAACTCTAGGTAAACCACTAACTAGTACCATCTAACAAGTCTTAAGTGCAACATTCAGATAGATCAATCTCTTCTAATGAGCCTAAAATATACCAAGCTGAGAAATTGTTACAGGGAGAAAAAAAAATAATATCTGTTACCTAACAAGGCAGAATTCAGGATGGATTACATCCAATCTTAGGTTTGCCAAAACAAACAGGAAAAAGTGATCTAGAATGAGGGGAAAACTCAATCTAAACCAACTCAAAACCGACATGAATTATAACAGCCATCCAAGCTTCCTTCCAAAAACTTCAAAGATAAGCGGAGACGTGGTGGTGTAAAAACCATAATCCATTTCTCGAAACTGACAGGCACTGAACGCAGAGGGCGGTGTGTATTTTTGGTGCTTAGTGAGACTGTGTTCTAATTTTCTTCATCTGTATTGCACTTGAAAGTTATACCTCTAGGTCTCTGAGAGAAAAAGTATCGGAGGGTGACATTCTGTGGTATTCAGACAATGATCTGTGATAGGCATGGTTTTGTTTTTGGATAATAGGGTTTATAAAGTATTGCATTATTAAATATTGAATAAACTAAAGTGTGTGTGAGTGTGTGTGTGAGAGAGAGAGAGAGAGAGAGAGAGAGACAGACAGACAGACAGACAGACAGACAGACAGACACGGATGGGGGGAGGGAGGGAGGAGGGAGGGAGGGAGGGAGGAGGAAGGGGGGAGGAGGAAGGAGGGAGGAGGGAGGGAGGGACAGTATCATCAATTTGGGAGCTCACTGTATAAAGTGAAGACATGATAATTCCAAGGTTTGGTTGAAGGGAAAGGTGTTTTGTATTGTTTTGTTTCAGATAGAAGGTGGAGTACATCCAGAGGTATCTAGAAGCATCCAGATTAGAGAAAGTACCAGACTGAAGTAGGCCATGAAAGGAAAGAGATGGGAGGAGTGAAAGGAAGAGAAGAGAGAGGAAGACAAAAGAGAGGACCAAGAGAGAACGTGATCAAAATGGCAGGATTATATAGGAATCAGAATCTGTAAGAAGGGAAACCCATTGTCTGCAGAAGTTTAAGGTAGGGTGTGGCATGAGCAGAGCTGAGAAGACCCAGAATACAACATGAACTCTGTAACAGGTAACTGTGACGCCGAGGGAGCCTGGAAACCAGGGTGCTCGTCTTTCTTATGCTATCGACACCGCATTAGCCATTTTTCCTGAGTTGCTTTTGAGCCTGATACTCACATCATCTAGAGGACATCAACCATGGAAGGCTTCAAAGTTCTCAGTTAATAGTCCCAGGCAAAAGAATGTCCCTGTGATGAGGTTTCCTAGTTAAAAATATAAAACTCAAGAAGGTGCAGACATCTTCACACTGTGGGCTGCACAGTCACCCAACAGAGCCCAGCTGAGGAAGTTGATGAGGTCAACCAGAAGGCTTTTTCTCTGAGCGTCCCATGGCTGAACTTCTGGTTCCTCTTTTCCATGGCAGGTGCTTTCATGCCACTGGGAAAACAGTGGTGTCCTCTTTTGGAAATGGTTTACTTTCTAATTATTTCCAAAGATAAAATGGTTTTACTCCTGGTCTGTGCGCTGGTTAGTTTTATGTGAACTTGACATGTTCTTATTTTGAAAGAGGGGATCTCAATTGAGAAAATGCCTCTATCTGATTGGCCTGTGATGCATTTCTTGATTGATGATTGGCATGGGAGGACTCTGATCACTGTGAGCAATGCCACCTCTGGACATGTGGTCCTGGGAGTGTGAAAAAGAACAGGCTGAACAGGCCATGGGGAGCAAGCCAGTAATCAACATGGCCCCGGCATGGAACCTTCCTCCACAGTCTCTGCATCCACTTCTGCTTCCAAGTTCCTCCCTTGAGCCTTTGCCCTGACTACCCTACACGATAGATGGTGATTGGGACATGTAAGCTGAACCTCTCCACCCCCACTCCCATGTTACTGTGGGTCATGATATTTTATCACAGCAACATAAACTCTAAAACTCCCTGTCACAGAGGTAGGAGGTCAGTTCAATCTCATACAAGAGGATTTTGTACACTTTGGTGTGAACATGCTTGAGTCTGAAGTGGCAAAGGGGCAGGGTGGGCACTCCCATTTCAGGAGCCAGCTTCTCAGTGAGGTCAAATGACATGTGACAACTTAACAACCTAAAATACATGAGAACATCTGTGTAGCCTTGGTTATCCTGGAACTCTGTATGTAGACTAGGTTGGTCTTGAAATCAGACATCCACCTGCCTCTGCATCCCAAGTGCTCGTATTAAGGGTGTGCACCACCACTCTGGCAACAGTGGGGAGTGGGTACAGAGACCTATAACCAGACATTATATGGAGAGTGAGTCTACGTTGGAGGTTTCTATCAAATCCCCTCTGAGATCATGAAATCCTGAGGAGGTAGAGGTGGAAAAATTATAAGATCCAAAAGGGGTTGTTGTGACTTGAATAAGCTTGGCCCAGGGAGTGGCACTATTAGAAGGTATGGCCTTGTTAGAGAAAGTGTGTCACTGTGGGGGTGGGCTTTTGACACATTCCTCCTAGCCACATGGGAGACAGTCTGCTCCTGGCTTCCTTTGGATGAAGATGTAGAACTCTCAGCCCCTTCAGCGCTATGCCTGCCTAGATACTGCTATGCTTCTTGCCATGATGATAATGGACTGAGCCTCTGAACCTGTAAGCCCCAATTAAATGTTGTCCTGTATAAAAGTTGACTTGACCACAGTGTCTGTTCACAGCAATGGAAACCCTAAGGTGGGTAGAGATCACCAAGAGAAGAATACACTCTGTGTGAACCACGTAAGGTGCAAATGAGCTCACAAAGACTGAGGCATCAAACACAGGGCCTACATGGGTCTGTGCTAGATCCACACACACACACACACACACACACACACACACACACACACACACACACACACACACACACACACACATATATATATATATATATATATATATATAATAGATAGATATAAATAGATATATAGATATATAGATATGTAATTAGCTAAATAGCTTATTATTTTTATATTCCTGCTGTGAGAACTAAGAATGACTGGGTCTCTGACTCTTCTCTTCTGCTACTCTTGCTAGTCTTTTCCTCCTATTAGGTTGCCATCTCCAACTTCAATATGATAGGTTTTCCTTCATTTTATTATATTTATTTTGTTATATTTGGTTGTTATCCTTTAGAAGCCTGTTCTTTTCTAATGATCTAGAGAAGGAAAGAAGTAGGGAGGAAATGAGAGGAGGGGGAAACTATAATCAGGATATATGAGAAAAGAATAAATATTCAATAAAAAAAATCATGAGAACAGGTTAATTACAGAAGCACCACCAAAGACCAGTGAACCTCAAGATGAGAGATCAGAAATGGGAAAAGCAAGGAAAAAAAATAATTACAAAACATAAGAAGATTATCATTTGCTTGTGGCTACCTTGAACAATCTAATGCATATATGACTGGAAAAAAGTTCCAAAGAGAGAAAAAGGGACATAAAAACTATTTGTTTGTTTTTTTCAGAAGTGAAACTATAAATCTATATACCTAGCTTCAAACACATAAGTAAATTTGGACTGCATAATCAAATTATTTAAACCAGTAATGTAGAGAAAAGGTGTTAGAAAATGACAGGTTATATAATGAAGAGAAGACTTATAGCCAATCTCTCATCAGAAACAATGATGGAGGAATCATTGAATCAATGATGTTAAAATAACAAAACTAACAAAATAGAGGACCAACACATACAACACAAAAACCTGGGATTCACATAAAGATGGAAGGACAGACCAACTCCTAAAAGTTGTCCTTGACCTTGATATCCACACTGTGTTACATGTGGACACACACACACACACACACACACACACACACACACACACACACACAACACACACACACACACACCACACAACACATACACACACACCACACAACACACATACACACACACACACACACACACACACACACACACACACACACACACACACACACACACACACAACACACACACCAAACACAAACACACACACACAATTTCTTTAAGGTAATACATTATCTTGCAGTTACAGAAACTGGTGGTTTAAAATGAACCCCTGAGTTCCTGGCTGACTCCTCTCCTGTCTCCTCCAGCTTCTGTCATTGTCATCTGTTGATGTTCGTCAGCAGCTGCAGACATCATTGCCTCCTTTTTCTTCACTGTTTGCAAATTCTCTAACCATCTAGGACCTGGGCAACTTGACTCCAGTACTACCTTCTGGTAAAAGAATAACACTTTTATGTTGATTGGGGGATAGTCTGGCTTTCCTGGAGTTTCAGGGGTCCTAGCTATATAGCCATACATAGCCCTGGAGTCCTGTGCACTTATGTTGGTGGTGGTTGCTAAGATCTTTGAATTGTACACATATAGTTAAACCTATTGGAGAAATATCTTTTTTACTGATTTTTTTTCCTTTTCTATTCTTTCCTTCTAGGACACGAGTTTATGTATTGCAGATCTCCAAGGCTTTGTTAATAATATTCCTTATATTATTCAGATTTAACAATCTTTTTTACTTTAAGCATCGGGAGTCTTCCTTTTGCTTACTCGTTCAGCTAATAACCTAATCCATCAGTGGCCCATTATTCTACATAGTGGAATTTTCACTGTATTTCCACTCATTCACTCAGCAATATCTACCCAGCCCCTATACTGTAAGTCAATCCAATAAATATTCTATAGGTGCGCGCGCGCACACACACACACACACACACACACACACACACACACACACACACCACATACACACATATACTTATTGGTTCTGTTTTTCTGAAGAACCCTACTTAACGCATATGGGAGAACCTGATTTTGTACATGCACTTTAACTAAATTTCAAGCTAAAGTACATGGTCTCCATACGTACAGTCCAGCTAAGGGCAAGACTTAACTTCTGCAGCATATCCATCTCTTGTACTTGCACATATAATAAGCATGTCCCCATCCCATCTTCAATCACAGTATAAAGCTATCCTAAATTCCCAGCTGCTCCTGTTTGTACAAGGTCATCTTGGAGTTGCTCTCTACGACTTGGCTGCTTTGTCTTTATCTATCTACATCCATGTTCTTCTGTTGTAGGCTGGGTGATTTTGGACTGTATCCTAGAGGTGGGGAACATTGGGTTGCAGATATTCTGGATTCTCCTTAAGGTTTTAATGGCAATAGAAATTTTGCTATTGTTGTTTTAGCAGCTAAGTAATTTCGTTGATCCTAAAAGTTCAGTGTAATTATCTTGCCACTGGCCAGAATACATGCATGGACTTCATGTATGGTTTGTAGATTAGCTTGAAATTTAGTTAAAGTACATTTATAAAATCAGGGTTTCACATACGTACTAAGCAGAATTCTCCAGAAAAACAGTATCAATAGAATATATAGTTATATACAGTTATATATATATATATATATATATATATATTGTGTGTGTGTGTGTGTGTGTGTGTGTGTGTAAAATATTTATTGGATTGACTTACACAATAGGAGCTGGGTAGTTCAACAGTGGCCATGTGTATGCTGAAGAGACTGAGAGCCTGGTGGCAGCCAAAAGGCCACATGTCTCAGGAATCCCAGTTTGCTGATAAAGACCCTGAGATTCCACAGCAAGTCACTTGTATTTAGTGCACATTGGAAGGCTGAAGAAGCTTCCGTCTGACACTAGCTGAGGACTACAATGGCAGAGTTAGAAGTACTCACTCATGAAGGAGTAAAGGCAGCCAGGCAACGTGGCTTTTTCCTTGGACCTCTGCATGTGGGCCACCTGTAGAAAGGTTCTGCCCAGGCTGAGAACAGCCTTCTCCCCTCACTGGAACCTCGCTGAAAGTGCCTTTATACGCACACCTGGAGAGATATCTCCTAGGTTCCAAGTCTTAACCCAGTTCATAAGCCCATTTAACCAATACACAGGTGGCTTTTTGCTATCTTTTACAACACTGCCCCCTTACGTTCTAGAAGGATCAGCCCATACTTACATGTCTATGGGTTTTCTACTGGATCCAAGTAAACAAATGAGGCAGATATTGGCATGCCAGTCAGATAAAAGCCAGGGGCACTCAAGTTTACCCCACATTTCTTCCATGTACATTTTAGAATCTCCCTCTTTTGCTTGCAGAGAATTTCATTGTTTCCTCCAGACCATTCACTTGCTATTCAACCATTATAGATGATTTGAGAAGGTATGCTTGCTGGAAACTAAGACTGTTTTTGTTTGTTTGTTTGTTTTTTGTAAATTGCATTGAGACATTATAGAATCCAGAATAGATGGAAAACATATGATGTAGAGAAAGAAAGTAACAAATCATTTTGGACCAGAAGCATGTTTATATTTTGCCTTTCTTGCTTCCATATAAGAGATTGTGAAAGATTGAGGAAATCAATGTGGTATCAAGGACTAAAAATAAATGTCAGTGTAATACCGGCATACATCAAGAGACCACACTGGGAAGAGACGAACATGTATTTTGGACTCTTCTGAGCACCATCCCCTAATCTACAGTGTAAAATGGCATGATAAAGGTCAGTTTGAGAACCATCCAGTTCTCAAAGCTAAGATTAGTCATCCACTCTATTGGGCAGGCTGCCTCTTCCATCGACTCTCTTCTCAAATGCCTAGTGCATGTCAAATAGCATGTTGTGATATATTTACTTTATGAGCTATAAAGTTTGAAACAACTGAGAGGTCAGATATACAAACTCACTACAGAGAAAATGGATGCATTTTCAGTATATGCTCAAAACAAAGACAATTTGCTGTGTGATAAAGAAAATGTGTGTGTGTGTGAGAGAGAGAGAGGGGGGGAGGGAGGGAGAGAGAGAGAGGAGAGAGAGAGAGAGAGAGAGAACTTTACATTGGTATCCTTTAGAACTCAAAGGTAAATAGTCCTGGCAGGTAAATGAACTTTGTCACCTCACCTCTAACCTCCCTCTCTCAAGCCAAAGCTTCTCTTCCTGTCTGATTGTCCTCTGACCAACAGAAGACAGAAGCACTACAGACCCGTGCATGACTCTGTACAAACAACAGTCCTGGAGTGGTATTATCAGTAACTTGTGTTCACACCTTACCAGCCAGACCACTTTCTAAAGCTCACATAGCTGCAAGGGTTTCAAGATAATGCAGTAGTGTCTAGGAGCCTGTGCATCCATTTAAGACTGTTAACTGGGGCCTTCGTTACTTTTCCCACTGTTGAGACAAAATACTTGACAAGGGCAGTTTAACAAAGAAAAGACTCATCTCAGCCCATAGTTGAAGATGTATGGTTCATCTTGATGGGAAGGCATGGGAGGAGAGTGAGGTCACACTGCATCTGTGGTCAGGAAGTAGAGGCCAATGAGTGCTAGTACTTAGCTCATTTTCTCCATTTCAGCCAGCCCAGGATCCCATTTGAAGAAATAATGCCGCCATTGTTAACAGTGGATCTTCTTGCCTCAAATACCTCCTCTAAAGAAATGACCAGAGATTTGTATCCTGGGTGATTCTAGACCCTGCCAAGTTGACAATCAGTATTGACTAGCACAGTAGGAAAGTAGGTGCACATGAGTGTGGGGGAGCAAACCTTAGGTCCATGAAACCCATGAGCATTACTTCCCATCTATTTTGGGACCTTTTCATTCAGCACACTTACACCTATCCTGCTCCCTTCTGGAGATCTTCTTCTGGCTACTACCCAAATGCACCAGGAACAGAAGGATTTGATACTGCTCATGCTCCTTCTACCACATCCAGCCAGCTAGGCACATCTAAGTGCATGAGAAACTCAGACCTGGGCTCTGTAGTCTTAGCAACCATGTGCTATGCTGAACTGCCCTTATTAAGAATGAAAAGAGTCACGGAATGAGAATGCTGCTCACCTTACAACGAGCAGAGCTATGCACTTCGGTATTAGTAGGAGCCCCTAAGTTATCAAATGTAAATCACCTACCTATCAGTGGTACAGAGAATGGATCTTAAAACTCATTTTGATATTCATAGTGTGAAAATAATGGTTGAAACAAATTCCCCCTCATCAAAGTCCATTGACCACCAAGTCCACTCAGGCCCCAAACTCGCACCCTTACATAAACTCTCACTTACATAAGAACCTTTGACTATGGAAAGATGAACTTGTAGGGAGATATGCGGACAAGTGTGCCACTCAGCCATGATGACAAACTGGGTTAGGAAAGTCAGAGCAAGTTTATTCACGGGCAGGTTTCATGAAGACAGCACTAAGACTTCCTTCTTAGCTTCTGGTGCAATCATCTCAGAGAGGCTTGAATAAACCCTCTGTGGAAGTAACTGCCATGTCGCACAGAGCCCTAGTGTTATCAGCTTTAAAAATACGTTCTACAGAAGCCAACAAGAAATTTATATACATAGACACATTTTTATAAGTTATACATAGTCCTAAAAGAGAAAAATATTGAGAAGTTAATATTAAATTTTAAATCTTATTATAGTTTAAGATTAGGGTAAACCTTATAAGGCTTTCATGTAATTTCATATAATTATTTGGGGATGGATTCTTAAGAAATGGGACTTAGCATCAGAATGATGTAGGGAGACATCCACACTGGAACTGGAATGTTAAATAATAATCTGGTCCAGCCACCTACTTATGACCAAAAATGACTTAATTTCTTTTATTGTTTGTCTTTGTTTGTCTTTTTATTCTTATGGTACTGGGAATGGACCTCAGAGCCTGAACCCAGGGCCATCAACTGCCTCTTTCAGAGACAAGGTGTAGTGAGACTTTATCTACTATGGAGTTGCACCCCCCAATCCTCTTTACAGTTTTTACCTTGGGACAAGGTCTCACTACACTACCCAGGCTAATTCTGAACTTACACCTAGCACTTTCAATTTTCCTTTCTCAGCCTCCCAAGTAAATATTTCTGGGAGCCCATTACTGCATCCTTTCAGCTCAAACTGTTGATGTTATCAATGTTAAATGACTAAGCCAAGGCTACAGAGCCACCAGGCTTCTCTTCCACAGCTCTATTCTCTATCTAAAGAGCCCTCGAAGCTGACTTCACACGCAATCAGAAGACATTCAAAGTGCATGATAATTTACTATGAAGTCTCGTTCCAGAATCCACGGTGCTTATTAAGATAAATTAAATTTGTGTAATGAAAACACTGAGCAAATGCTTCATTTAGCTCCTTGGCCTCAGTTTGCATGTGTGACTCACACACAGCTCCTACACTGAGGAAACACATGATGTAAACATCAATATAAACAAATTGGTGTGTTGGGTAAGTGCAACGCATCCAGATCACTGCAGACTGCTCATTACACTCTGAATGAGATTTCAGAGTCGAGAAGAGGAATACAGACAAGCAGACGAGAACAAGAGGGGCTTGGAGCTCTTGCGGTTCAGGGGCACACATCCATTCAATTCTGAGGTGCTCATTCAGGCTGTCCAAGGGGTTCCCTGATCCTCTGAAGTAAGATCAATGGCTTCTTTGCAAGCGTCTCCACCCATGAATAGCTCCAAGGGAACGTCCTTAGACAGCCAGGCTCTGGGACACTCCTTAGTTACAGGGTTTGGGGTAAAAACCAATGACGCAAGCTCATCAGTGTGGGCTAAAGCTGACATCCTTAGCTTCCAGCTTCAGGAAGACCTTCAGCAGGCTCACCCCTGGATCAGAAAGCCAAGGTGTTAAAATATATCCCAAGAAGATGGTACACAGCCAGACAGAAATGAATCGGCAGCTTTGGCTGGCTCGGTCAGTCAGAAGAAAGCAAACTGCACAGTCTCCAGGGTTTTTTTTTCTACTAAGTTTGCTCATACGACCTACATCTAAGAAACCCGAATGACAAGTGCTGGGTTTTGGTGCATCACAGAGCTTCTCTTCCAGTATAATGAGGAACCCAGCCATAGCAACTGCAATTAATGACCAGCCCTCTGGATCAGCTGCAAAACTGTCTGCAGCACTGTCTCTCTGGACGGGCTGGCATCGACCAGACGGCAGCTTGGGTTCTCCATACGCTGGTACGTGGCTTCCACCCTGGAGGCAAAGATATAGGGGAGAAGTCAGTCTCCTCTCCCACCCAGCTCATCCTGAAAGAGCAAATTTCTGACCTTGTTACTGAAGCTTAGAACAAGGCCCCATCTAACCCACCTTGGAGGCCAGTACTGCCCCTAAAGAGATGCAGTGGGGTTTGTTCAATGAAGGATGAAGTCCGCGGTGATGCTTAATAACTGACAGCCTACTACCTGCCAATCATGTATCCCAGTCCTTTCTTCTCTGTTTATACTCAGAGTAATTCTCATGGCAGAGAAGGCAACTGAGGCCCATTTATCCCCAATGATCACCCTAGAGTCCCATGCACAGATGCCATGAGTCTCTGAAGAGACTTTGAACTTCAGACTTTTAAACAGTGTTGAGACTGGGAAAGACTATGTGGACTTTTGAAGTTAGACTAAACGCATTTTTGCATTATGATATGGCCGCGAGACTATGGGGGCCAGAAAGTGAAATGTGGTTGTTTGAATAAGAAGGGCCCCCATAGGCTCACATATTTGAGTGCTTAGTCACCAGGGAGTGACACTGCTTACAAGGATTAGGAGGCGTGGCCCTGTTGGAGGAGGTGTGTCATTTGGGTTTGGCTTGGAGAAATTGAAACTCAAGCCAAGCCCAGGGTCTCTCTCTTCCTGCTGCCTGCCTATGGATCTGGAAAAGGATCTCAGTTCCTTTTCTAGCCCCATGTCTGCCTGCATGCCACCATGCATCCTGCCATGACAATAATGGACTAAACCTCTCCACTGTAAGCCAGTCCCAGTTGAATGCTTTCCTTTATGAGAGTCGCCATGGTCACGGCATTTCTTCACAGCAGCAGAACACTGACTAAGGCAGATGCGGAAGGTCAAACCCAAGTTCTCTTGCTTGTGCAGCAAGCACATGCCTGACTGAGCCCATCCCTAACCCTGGAACTATGGGTCTTAATCAAGGTCCCACCATTGCTGGCACAGAAACCCCACTTCTATCAAGTGGCAAGGCAATGGCCAGGTGATAACAAGCACAGTGACAGGGACTAGAATGGCTTAGAGGACATTGCCTCTTGCACTTGAAGCACAGGAACTGTGCACTGTGCCCTTCACTCACATCCTAAAGCAGTCCCCATCTTGTCTTCGGGGACTGCAAGGCCTTCTACTACCCTCATCGCCCTCAGGTAAACTTACTTCTGACGAAACACACTGTTGACCTCAAGTTCAGCCTCTTCTTTAGTCTTCTCCTGGCCCCGACCCTGCAGTCTCCGCACTCTCTCCTCAGAATTCACAGTAAGCAGCAGGACTAGGTCAGGCTTCAGCAGGTCTTTTGGCCACTGGTACACAGGGTGGTGGGCAGGGGGTAGGTACTGTAGGCCTCCACTCACCTCAGTGGCTATGGCATAGGTGGCTGTGCTATGCCAGTACCTGAGAAACAAGGCAGCGATGAGGTCTCATCTTTGGAAGAAGTTAATGTACCATTTGAGGATGATGGTCCAGCCAGGCTGGCTCTGCTGAGGGCTTCTCAGCGAAAATGGAGTATACTTGGATCTTTTTGTTTTTAATGTAGAAAACACAAAAATCAGAGTCAACAACAGTAGTAATAGGTGGACTAGTCATGAAATCATATATTCGATTAAAACCACCATATACCATAAAAACAGGTGTTAAATCCTTCTAGCCCTCTGTACTCTAATGTCTAGAGATGACAGACCTGCTCATCAGTGCCTTTTTATTTAATGCTATATCCCAAGTTGTGAAATATGACAGGCCTGAGAAGTTCCCATGCTGTGCCAAATTCAAATTGCCCATGGAATCCATGTTAAAGGAATAGAGGCTATAAGACCCCCTTCATCACTTCACAAATGTCTACTTGTCTGATTTTGCGGTAGTAATTAAGCAGAGAGGAGACCAATCTAGGCAGCCCCCAGAAAAGACAGCCATGGTCATAAACAGAAAAAACTCCAGCACACTATTTCTAGGGTCCCATCAGCTTTCTACCACCTACAGAAAAGGGTTCTGACTCCTTGGGAGGTGTGGGCCTACCTCCCAGCTTGGACCACATACCATCTTCACACCTTATCTCTAAGCAAGGATGATACCCTCAAATAGAAAAGTCCCTTCTCTGACTTCATAGTCCTACTCCATGAAGGCCCCATATAGAATCTATGTTCCTCCTTCAGCTCCCCATACCCAGGAGGAGACTCTACTAAGGAACTGCTCGCTGGGATCCACAGCTATTGCTTCAGGTGTGAGATCCTGTCTCCCCCAGGGAGCTTGCATTCCCTGAGTGTTTCTTAGTTACATCTGTATTCTCAAACCTGAAAACTACAAAACCAGTACATAGTCAGTATGCCATAAGTGAGTGTTCCTCGTGTCTGTTAATGAATGGCATTTATTACTAAGCAATAATTAGTAATTAATTAATTGACGCATACATACATACATCAATGGATGATATCAACTATCAGAAATAAGTAAATGTATGATATTACTAGAACAGAGGCTCAACTCTATGTGTCCCAACAAGTCTAGTCCAAGTGCTGTCACCAAAACCAATGGTAAACAGCAGGAAAGGGCTTCTTCTCACTATAGTCAAACCAGGAAGACAGGAGGACCTGCATTCTTAGCTTGGTCCTTGGGGACACTGACATGAGTGTCAATATTAAGTAGGGAAAAGGTAAATGCTGAGATAAAAGATCCATAGCTAGTCAGTCTTGGTCTATATATGGCCTGGTTGACCATAAACTTGGGATCAGTCAGGAGGCATGTGGTTTCTATGAGATATTGCTATTGCCTAGTGGCAGACTCCACCCATGCTGGGAGATACCCATCTGTGACACAGACATAATGTCCTAGAATCAAAGGTAACCACCGCTGAGAATGAATTGGAGCAGAGGGGACGGAGGTGCCAAGCATTATATATACAATTTTAAGTTACCCATCAGGATTTAGTGAGCATTGTGGGGCCTCTGTGGACCCAAACAGAAAGTGATGTTAGTGAAAACACTCCCCAGGCTTTGGCTGCAATCAGATTCTTTATCCTAATATAAAGTGAATGAATGTAAAGCTTCATATCGGACGTCACAGGAGGATAACCTACATCACGGACGTCTCATGGGAACTTAAGTTCTCAAGGAAAATAAAGTCGTTCCTAGGTTTGAAGACTTTCCGAGGCTGACTAACAGTTTAGGCTGGGTGATCATAGCAAATCCTATTATTCTCTACATCTTTGAGTTGCCATTTTCAATCCTTAACCTTCAATAGTTTTAGAACTTCTCAGAAAGGCGAAGGACTCAGTGGGGTGTCACAGGATCGGCCCACTGCACTCGCCTAGAGGTTGTTGTTGATTATGTTAGTAGGAAGAATAATGTCTGTAAGTCATGATCTAACTTTTAAAATATTTTATTTATTTATTTATTTTATTTATATGAGTACACTGTCACTCTCTTCAGACACACCAGAAGAAGGCATTGGGTCCTTTTACAGATGGTCGTGAGCCACCATGTGGTTGCTAGGATTTGAACTCAGGACTTTTGGAAGAGAAGTCAGTGCTCTTAACCACTGAGCCACCTCTCCAGCCCATGACCCACACAGTTAAGATCCACGTCCCTTATTAGTAAACTGCAGAAACTGATTCCAGCCTATCCCAGGCACTATCCCAGGTGTAAGTATGATGTCGATAGTTAATAACTCATAGACAGAATTCATCTTGAAATAATAATACATGTTGACAATTTGGCACCTGAATATATTTATGCAGAAGGAAGAGAATGACTCACATTTTAGAGAAAAAGCATCTTGCTACCCACCTGTCTACAATAACAGGAAACTTGGCTGACTGTTTAGCTATTTCAGAAGCCACGAGATAATTGCCCAAAGAGTAAAATGCTCTCCGAATGATAGTAGGCTCATCATCAAAGAGCTTCCTCCACTGGCTGATGCAGGGGGGTGGAGACTGTAAGAGGACAGCTTGGAGAGACTCTGACACGGACTGCGTCAGTGTGGTCTTACCTATGGGACATAAACAAAGCAGAAAACTAGCCGAAGCCGCCATGGCACTCTCGAAGGTTAACATTAACCTATTAACCAAGGAAGAGAAAAGGTCTTTAACCTGCAATGTCCTGGGTTGGATATGGAAGCAGGCTGAATAAGTCTTGAGGAGAAAGCCAATAACCAGCATGCCTTCAATGGCCTCTGCTTGGGTTCCGACTTCCAGGTTGCTATTTGTGTTCTGCCCTGACTTCCCTTCATGATGGGCTGCAAAGCTGTCAGAAGGAATAAACCTTTTCCTCCCCGAGTTGCTTTTGGTCATGGTGTTTATAAAACAACAGACACCTAACTAAGACACTTTCCTTTTTCTACCTCACTCTGAGCCCTTTCAGATTCTGCGTCTGCTTCTGCTCACTCCTCTCTAGATCCATCTGCTCCAGCCTGTAGTCCTTCAGTCTGGCTTCTCTCTACCTGCTCCAGGCCCAGTTCTGCTCAACTCCCCTTAAAGACCACTCTGCTCTCCCAGCGCTGCCCCTGTCACTCTTGCTACTCCGCACTTGACATTTGGCTTGGCGTTTGGAGCTCCTGGAGCTCCCTTCTTTAGGGTATATTAAGGTATATTTTTGATCTGCTCTTTGCATAGCCCTGGATGTCCCAGCTACTGCCTAGAGCACAGAGCTACAATGATAAGGCATAATCTACCCTAGACAGATGCCGTTTGAGGCCCTCCCTGAGCTCCAACTGTTTACGCTTATAGCCTTTCCCCTCTCTCGTATTTAACGCTCAAGATAGCAAGGCTTCCTCTCCGACTGTTCATTTACTGTTCCTCTGGGCTATTCGGGCAGATCCCAACAGTGATGACCATTTTGCTGTGTGTGTTATGACAGTCAGCATATACCATGTTCTGAATGGCCAGTTCCACAGAAGAGTATTCAATGAGTCACTGAGCAGTAGAGAAGGTAATAAAGCCTCCTTGGTGGGCCATCCCGAGGATACAGCAGCCATCGCTTTCTCCTCTCCCTGTTACCACTTTCTGAACTTCACATGTGTATGCACAGGGGTGTGAGGGTCAAGGTTTGTGTTCTCTGTTGGTCTCACAGAATCTGAATTATCTCTAAGTACAAAAACCAGTTATCAAAAGTAAATAAATACCCGCTGGCAAACGGACAGCTGGTATTAGCATTCTAGCTATGTTAGCATTCTAGCTGTGTTAGCATTCTAGCTGTGGCTGAAAACAACCTGCATTAGGCCTCCACTCAGTGGTGAGAGCTAGCTGAATGCTATGCACGCTGCTTCTCCCACCACGTGATGTGCAGTCAAAGCCAGGACAGTGAATGACAGACATCCTCCGCCCCCTCCCCTGTGACCCAAGACGTGCCCACAAGGAATGGACCTTTGAAATCATTAAAGATAACAGTCTGGGGCCAGGGATGTGGATCTGGGGTAAAGCACTTACTTAGCAGGTGTGAAATCCCTAGAGTCAAACACTGGTACTGCAGCCCTAGTTCGTGTTCTGTTGCTGTGAGTGCAACTGACCAAATCTATCATCAGGAAGAAACGAGTGTGCTTCATCTTACAATTCCCAGGTCACACTCCCCCACTGAGGGAAGGCAGGTTAGTAATCCAAGGCAGTAGCCTAGCGGGCAGGAACTAAAGCAGAGATAACGGAGGGACGCTACTCACTGGCTTACTCTTCCTCCTGGATTGCTTAGCGTGCTTTCTATATAGCTCAGGACCCTCTGCCCTGGGTGTCACCACCAACAGTGGGCTGGACCCTGCCACATCAATCATCAATCAAGAAAAAAAAATGTTTCCATCCACTTTCCTACAGGCCAATCTGATGAAGGCATTTTCTCATTTTAAGTCTCCTCTTCACAGATGACTCTAATTTGTGTCAAGTTGACACAAAAAAACAAAAACAAAAACAAACAAACAACAAAAACACCCAAATTGATGCAACTACCAAAACAACAAAAAAAAAAATAAGCCAGTAGTCTGCATCCATCCAAGTGACCCAGGAAAAGTCGGAAGCATTCCTCACCATCAGCTTCCCCTGGGTTTGAATGTTCTGGTTACAATGTTAATGTATCTCCATGCTCTGACCCTTCTTGAACAACTCAGGAAGCGTCCATTGCCTTCTTTCCCTAATTTTCTCTAAGAAGAGGCCTCTCCATGGCCTGTGGCTCCTGAACAAAAACTGTTTGGTAAAGTCCTGCACCTCACCCAGCCAATGCTTCCCCCTCCTGGTCCACATGACCTAATCTGCTCTTAGATCTAATCTTGGTTCTTAGAATTCAGCTTGGATATGCCCTTGGGTGTCCTCTGGAGACAGCAGCAGCAGAGCCGGAAAGCTCCATTAACTCCTTCCTGTGTCCCAGTGTTAGCCTAGCACAGAGACTCACAGTATGGCATTTGCTATTTCAAGAATGACCTCCCACAACCACTCGGCCCATGGCATGGACAAAAAGGACAAAGCAGAATTTGCTTACCAGTGGCATCCAGTCCTTCAATGGCAATGACCTGGAACTTCCCTTTCTGGATCTCCCTTGGGCACTGGTCAACTAGGTCAAGCACTTCTCGGGCTTCTGGAATAAAAGATGTGCACTGTAGGGGGAAAAAAAATTCTGTGCATGAGCAAAGAAGTACTGGGGCTTCAGAGAACCTGTACCTGCCAGACACCACTTCCCAATGCTAATGAGGCCTATTACAAGTTGAACACAATGCCTAGAACATGGGACCCTAGTATTTAGAAGCTGAGACAACATCGAAAATTAAAAGGCTGCAATTGTCTGGGTTACACAGCCTCAATCCTTCACTGGCCAGCTTACCCTATAAGGACAGCTAGACATGTAATTCTAACCACAGCCACAATGAAACTACAGGTCTTGCTGGGAACAGGAGGCCTGAGGAACTAGAAGCACCCTGTTGACAAGTGTATCTGCACCCCACCACCACCACCAAACACCCACATGCTCCTAATGGTCCAGAAGGCTGAGAAAAGTGCTCGAAGCTACAGCAGCAGGATCTGTTTAGAATCTGAAGCTCCTCACTGTTCATCACCACATCCCATGCCTGGAAGACCTTCACCTGAGGTCCACTTTCATTTACTGGTTCACTCACTGTGGGCAAGGCTTACTCCAAAGAGCTTTGTATTTGACTGGTCAATCTATGTGATTGCTTCTGCTATTTCCACCTTACAGATTGTCTTAGTCAGGGTTTCTATTCCTGCACAAACATCATGACCAAGAAGCACTTGAGGAGGAAAAGGTTTATTCAGCTTACACTTCCACATTGCTACTCATCACAGAAAAAAAAAAAAATCAGGACTAGGAAGTCAGGACTGGAACTCAAGCAAGTCAGGAAGCAAGAGCTGATGCAGAGGCCACGGAGGGATGTTACTTACTGGCTTGCTTCCCCTGGCTTGCTCAGCTTGCTCTCTTATAGAACCTAAGACCACCAGCCCAGGGACGACACCACCCCCAATGGGCTGGGTCCACTAACTGAGAAAATGCCTTGCAGCTGGGTCTCTGAAGGCATTTTTCTCTGTGATAACTCCAGCTTGTGTCAAGTTGACAAGCAAACCCAGCCAGTACGTGGATTAAGGAAACTGAGGTTGGAGAAACGAGCCGTTAAGTGTGTGATGCCAGACATCCGATCACCTGACCCGCTGACCACGGGCTTTTTGCCACCCTCTGGCCCTATCCCACCCCTTGTAATACAGTGTTAACTACATAAACCAGCAGGCTCCAGGCACTGCTTGGGTATAACCCAACCTTAGGCTTTTCCCTGGAGACTGTTAGAAATCCCTCGTCCTCCACCACAGGAACATTTACAGGTGACAGGTATGTGTGTGTTGGGGACTTGGAAGCATAAAAGTAAAAAAATGCTTGAGCAGTTGAGGGGCCGTCTGTGGCCCACAGTTGAATAATCACAGCCTCTTACACTCCGGTGTACATAGCATCTCCTGCACGCCAAGAAAACAGATTGGTAGCAAAAGCCCAGCAAATTGTCCCTTTATCTGGCTGACTGTCTTCTGATTTCCAGGGGACTCTTTACTCCCCCTGCAGGCCTTTGAGAATATCTTAACAGAAAGCACTGCTCAGCCAGGTGTTGGATGCACAGGTCACTAATTTGACCTAGAAACCTACACACGAAATATTGAAGGCAACACCAGTGTCTAACACAGAGTCTACCCGTTTTGTCTACATCACCTGGCTGGTGAACCAGAATAAACAAACCAGGCGGAAGCACTTGATTGGTCAACCAAAGTGCAGAGTCTCCAGCTCCACCCAGCGCCGAAGGGAAGGAACTCTTACCTCCTCCAAGACAGCCCGTGCAGCGTCCCGGTCTTGAAACACCGCAGAGTTGAGCAGATCAGGCAGCAGTGGGTGCAGATGGGGCTCCGGTGCCGGCAGGACGCATGCGCAGTCCACCTGCACCTGTCTGTCTCCCTGCAACTCCCACAGACGCTGCCACAGCAAACCCTGGGAATCGGCCTGGAACTCCGCCAAGTGCAGCCGTGCCGCCTCCTGGCATGAGCCCAGAAGCTGCAGCAAGTCTTGCCGGGTGTCCGGGTGGTCGCTAGGGTCGCGCAGCAGGAAGCCATGCTGGGCTTCGCTGGCCTGATCGCTTGGACCATATCCCAGCAGTTTGCTCAGCTCGCACCTCTGCAAAGGACCCTGGCGCAGCTGCAGCTGCAGGCGCTGGTACACCCGGGCCGCCTGTACCCGGGGCCCACAGCCTTCGCCTGGAACCAATGGCACACACAGCGCGTAGCTGCGCCCTGGGGGCCCGAGCAGCTCCGTAAGGCGAGCATCCCGGTGGCCTGCCGCGTCCCCCAGGACGAAGTGAGTCAGGGAGCAATCGGGCAGCTCTACAGTGAAGCGCCGCGGCCGAGCCATGGTCCCCGTGCAGGCCCGGTGTCGCGCGCACAGCCTCCGCGACAGTCGCCCAAGCCACAGTGGGGCTCGAGGGCAGCTTATTAGGGCCATGGGTGCCACGGGCCGCCTCCGCCACGCCTCGGAAACGAAACCGCGGTGATTACAGACCCAGGATCCCCAGGAAACGAAAGTGAAGGCAGATGCAGCTGGGACCTCCTGTGTGGCGGAGCTCCTCCTGGGCTAGGGCTTCTCCTCCTCCCACCACAGCCGCGCCTTTAACCGCCAGCGGCGGTTAGAAAATTCTGGCCCTGGGCTCTAGCTTGTTACTAACACCGTGTGGTCCCCGGGCAACGCCTTCTCTTGAGAATTCCAGGCTCCCCTGAGGAATCAGCTTTGTCTGGCTTGGTTCGGTGGTGGCAAGTGCTCCTAGTCCCAGTTTTGAACCCCTAGGCTACTTATTTCTGTTGTATGAGAACTTGGGGAGCTGGAGACTGAGGTGCAAAGGGAACCCAGAGAACAACGAGAGAGAGAGAGAGAGAGAGAGAGAGAGAGAGAGAGAGAGAGAGAGAGAGAGAGAGACCCACCGGTACAGGCAACTGACCAGCCTCAATGGTAACCTTTTCTCAAGTTCTGAAACCTGTCTGGGCAGCTTTACAACTTTGCAAAGGAGGGAATCCCCCAGGGTGTGTCTAACTCACCTGGAATCCATTTGCAAAATGGTATGTGTGACCAGGTTGTCACATTAAATAATTGCCAATTAAAATTTCCCACATTAATGTCTTTTTTTTAAAGTATTTTTCTTCTTTTTATTTATTTATTTTTTTTACACTCCAGATTTTATTCCCCTCACGGTCCACCCTCCGAGTGTTCCACATCCCATACCTCCTCCCCACCCACCCCCTGTCTCCATGAGGATCCCAACCCTCAGCCCTCCACCCCCCCAGACCTCTAAAACCCCTGGGACCCCCCGTCCCTTGAGGGGTAGGTGCCTCTTCTCTGACTGAACCCAGACCTGGCAGTCCTCTGGTATATGTGTTGAGGGCCTAATATCAGCTGGTGTATGCTACCTGGTGGTCCAGTGTCTAAGAGATCTTAGGGGTCCAGGTTAGTTAAGACTGCTGGTCTCCCTACAGAGTCATCACCCTCCTCCTCAGCTTCTTCCAGCTTTTCCCTAATTCACCACAGGGGTCAGCAGCTTCTGTGCATTGGTTGGGTGTAAATATCTGCATCTGACTGTTCCAGCTGCTTGTTGGGTCTTTCAGAGGGCAGGCATGATAGGTCCCTTTTTGTGAACACTCCATAGCTTCAGTAATAGTGTCAGGCCTTGGGGCCTCCCCTGGATCTGGATCCTCCCATGGGCCTGTCCTTGGACCTCCTTTTCCTCAGGCTCCTCTCCATTTCCATCCCTGCAGTTCTTTCAGACAGGAACAATTGTGAGTCAGAGTTTTGACTGTGGAAAGGCAACCCCATCCCTCACTTGATGCCCTGTCTTTCTGCTGGAGGTGGGCTCTACAAGGTCCCTCTCCCCACTGTAGGACATTTCATCTATGGACCCTCCCTTTGAGTCCTGAGAGTCTCTGGTACATTCTGGAGGGGTCCTGCAACCTCCTGCCTCCTGAGTTGCTTGTGTGCATTCTTTCTGCTGGCCCTCAGGGCTGCAGTCCCCCAACCCCCACCAGATCATGTTCCCCTCTCCCCCAACCCCATCCTGTTCCCCTCTCCTGTCCCTCCCTCCTCCCTCTTGGTTGCTTTCTTCTTCCTCCCAAGTAGGACTGAGGCGTCCTCACTTGGGCCCTTCAGCTTGTTAACCTTTCTGAGTTCTGTGGTCTGTACCCTGGGTATTCTGTACTTTTTTTCTTTGGCTAATGTCCACTTATCGGTGAGTGCATACCATGCATATTCTTTTGGGTCTGAGTTACCTCACTCAAGATGATATTTTCTAGTTCCATCCATTTGCCTTCAAAACTCAGGATATCCTCATTCTTAATAGCTGAGTAGTATTCCATGTCTAAATAAACCACATTTTCTGTATCCATTCTTCTGTCCTGGGACATCTAGGTTGTTTCCAGCTTCTGGCTATCACAAAGAAGGCTGCTATGAACATAGTGGAACATGTGCCCCTGTGGCATGGTGGGGCATCTTTTAGGTATATTCCCAAGAGTGGTATTGCTGGGTCTTCAAGTAGATCTATTTCCAATGTTCTGAGGAACTTCTAGATTGGATTCTAGATTCCAGAGTGGTTATACCAATTTAAGACCCCACCAGCAATGGAGGAGTGTTCCTCTTTCTCCACATTCTTGCCAACAGGTGCTGTCACCTCACCTGAGGTTTTGATCTTAGCCATTCTGATTGGTGTAAGGAGGAATCTCAGGGTTGATTTGATTTACATTTCTCTGATCACTGAGGACTTTGAACATTTCTTTAGGTGCTTCTCAGCCATTCAACATTCCTCTGTTGTGAATTCTCTGTTTAGTTTTATACACTTTTTTTTTTTTTTACTGGGTCGTTTGGTTTTTTATGGTGGTTAGCTTCTTGAGTTCTTTGTATATTTTGGATATTAGCCCTCTATTGAACATGGGGTTAGTGAAGATTTTTCCCAATCTGCAGGTTGCTGATTTGTCTTATTGATTATGTCCTTTGCCTTACAGAAGCTTTCCAGTTTTATGAGGTCCCATTTGTTAGTTCTTGATCTTTGAGCCTGAGCCATTGGAGTTCTGTTTAGGAAATTTCCCCCTGTGCCAATGAGTTCAAGGCTCTTTCCTACTTTCTCTTTAGATTGAGTGTATCTGGTTTTATGTTGAGGTCCTTGATCCACTTGGACTTGAGCTTTGTACAAAGTGATAAATAGGGGACTATTTTCATTTTTCTACATACAGGCAGCCACTTAGACCAGCACCATTATTGAAGATGATTTCTCTTTTCTATTGTATATCTTTGGCTTCTTTGTCAAAGATCAAGTGTGTGGTTTTATTTCTGGGTCTCCAATTCTATTCCATTGATCAACCTGTCTGTCTCTACCAATACCATGCAGGTTTTATCACTATTGCTCTGTAGTAGAGCTTGAGGTCAGGGATGATGCTTCATTCCCTCAGCCATTCTTGTCTTGTGTTTTGAATTTTTTGTTTACATTTCAATTTCTCTCTCTCTCTCTCTCCTGTGTGTGTGTGTGTGTGTGTGTGTGTGTGTGTGTGTGTGTGTGTGTGAGTATATTGGTATGTGTTTGTGTTGGCTATATTTTTGGAGTCTCTAGACCACCTTAACCTCACTGATTCACTGTAAAAAATTATGTGTCTCAATGGTGTTTCCAACTTAAGATTTATTCCCCATACAATGAAGGGGTAAGGCCAGGGTGAGAGGACTGTCTGTTGAGGCAGTAGAGCGAGAAGATACACTGCACAACAGACCCCAAAGTGAGCTGTTCAAGGAACACATCACCTCCGACAGTAAACAGCCAGGACCTCTGTGAAATTACTGCCTGGCGTACCTGCCAGAGGCTCAGAGTCTTCGATTTAATTGTTGGAAACACACACACACACACACACACACACACACACACACACACACACACACACACGGGAAGTGAAGGTAACCCTGCACGGCAATTTGTTTTGTAAAGTGTGCACAGAGACCTAAACCTCCCTGGGGAGCACACCAGGGCAAGAAGTTGCTTGCATTTTGTTTCAATGAAGGTAGCAATGTATCTTTTCCCCCCATTGACTGAAGACCAGCAGATTGGCTAACTTTTAAGAAATTGGGGCAAAGAAAATGAAGAAAAGGGGGAAGAGATCAGCCTCTCCTGGCCCACCAAGTTCCAGGAATGCAGCGGGTGGGATTTTCATTCTTTTAAAGTTGCATGAAACAAAAGGATGAAGATGAAACGACTTGAAGTCTCTTGCATAAAACCTTTACAAAATCCAGAGGTTTAGAGAATGTTGACCCTTGGTGAGCTAGCTACCTTGGATCAAAACAAAACATTTCTCTCATACTGACCCCATTACAATGTGCCCGGCAGGTCCTCACGATTGAATGAGGTAGAGACCGGCTTAGGCCTTTGTGTGATGTGATTGGACACGTACACACACCATCTACAACCACCGATACAGAGATCCATCAGAAGGTCTGATGGCTAGGACTGGGACAGAAATGCCCAGAACTTCTTGGTTCCTGTGGGCACAGATAATGAGTCAACACTTGCATTCATGTGAATGGTCATTTCTTTAAAATTGCCTGTATTGGCTTGAATGAAGACACCCCCAGCATTTGAACACACCCCAGTTCGGGAGAGCTGCAGCCTTGCTGGAACTAGTATACCATGGCAAGAAGGTTAAGGTTTGAGAAGTCAAGGCCTTCTCTAGTTTATTCTCTCTGCTTCATGCTGCCCTTTGAAGATGTGAGGACTCAGATTCCCTCTGCCACTAAGTCTGCTGCTTGCTGTCATGCTTTCCAGCCTCGGTGAATCCTTTTCCCCCTGAAATCAAAGTTAAAATAACCCTTCTATGAGTTACCTTGGTCATGGTGACTTGTCACAGCAACAGAAAGCAATCTAATGTTAAAGTTGGTACCCTCGAGGCAATACCCCACCCAGCTAAGCTCCCAATGTGGAAAAGACATAAGGAGTTTTCAGCTCCCAGAAAGCAACTTCAAACAGAGGCTGCTGCCACTGTGGCTCAGAGGGCAAGGGCCCATAACAGTTTGACAAAAGGGCTTGGGGATTTAGCTCAGTGGTAGAGCACTTGCCTAGCAAGCGCAAGGCCCTGGGTTTGGTCCTCAGCTCCGGAAAAAAAAGGAAAAGAAAAGAAAAGAAAACAGTTTGACAAAAGAGCTGGGTAGCGTTATCCACATGACGATGGATTTGGGGACCTGACGAATGAAAAAGTGAAGGAATCATGCAGTTTCAGAGAGCCACTGAGACCAGGCACTGTGTGGGTAGGGAAGTCCTTCATAAAGGCCCTTAGAGGGCAGTGTCCCCAACTGTGAAAGTAGAGTGTGGATGACAGCAGAGACTTCTGGAGTCCCCTACAGTGGAGATGATGTCAGGGCCAAGAGACCTCTACAAAACAAGAAAAACAAAAACCACAAAACTTCACAAATCGGGTAGAACCAGCTGAAAAGAAGCATGAAACACAGCTGAGAAGGCAGAGCCCTTGAAGCCCTCCGACACTGGATGTGGAGTTACAGGATCTGGCATTTGCTATGATGGATTTAGGTCTTGCTTTGGTCCGGTATTTCCTCTTTATGATCTCATTTCTCCCTTTCGGAATGGCGATGTGTATTCCGTGTCATTATATGTTGAAAGTAACTTGCTTTTTCATTTCACAGTAAATTACAATCTGGAGATTGGCTAAGTCTCAGAAGAGACTTTGGACTTTTGAAGGTTAACTAAACGTACTTTGCATTATGATAAGGCTATAAGCCCATTAAGACCAGGGAGTAGAATGTGGTGGTCTGAAAGAGGAATGTCCCCCATAGAGTCAGATGTGTGAAGCCTGGTCCTCACTTGGTGATGCTGTTTGGGATGGCCATGGGTTTAGGTGCTGCAGTCTTGCCAAAGAATGTCACCGTAGGTGGGTGTGACAGATTGCATTAGCTCGGCCCAGGGAGTGGCACTATTAGAAGGTGTGGCCTTGTTGGAGTAGGTGTATTACTGTGGGTATGGGCTATCAGACCCATTCCCTAGCTGCCTGGAAGTCAGTATTCTCTTAGATACCAGCAGATGAAGATGTAGAACTCTCAGCTCCTTCTGCACCATGCCTGCCTGGATGCTGCCATGTTCCCACCTTGATGATAATGGACTGAACCTCTGAACCTGTAAGCCAGCCCCAATAAAATGTTGTCCTTATAAGGATTGCCTTGGTCATGGTGTCTGTTCACAGCAGTAAAACCCTAACTAAGACAGTGAGCCTCAGGAGTTTAAAACCTTGCCCTATTTGTCTGGTTCATGTTTGCCTTTGAAGATGTGAGCTCTCAGCTTCCCGTTCCTGCCACCACCGTGCCTGTGGCCTGCTTCGTGCTTCCCTGTCATCATGGACTCTCCTCCGTGTGGGACCACAAGCCAAAATAAACTCTTGGTTCCGAATGCTATTGTGGTCACAGTGTTTTATCACAGCCACAGGAAGCAAATTAGAACATCACCTGTGAACTTGTCTTATGGGGAAACCAAAACAGTGCGCTGGTACAATGCTATTCAAACTGGAATCCCTAAATGGCCAGGAAAACAAAACAAACACAAAACAACAACAACAACAAAACCTAAAATGACAGCAACAACAACAAAAGCCTTGCACAGTCTCAGTAGCAGAGTCAAATTTTTGAGTGCCAATTTAGGATTCCTAAGAAAGAGAGTCTGGTGGCACTGGCTGATCCAGACTGAACAATTATTCCTGTATCAATTTCCCCGTTTGCAAAGAGATGAGAAGTAGAAGCTGAGAAAATACTTCAAGAGGTCCCTTTGGGTGAGTGAGTGGATAAACTAATAGATTGATGAGTAGCAGGCATGTATTCAAAAAATAACTATCATCTTCGGCCTAAAGAATTTGCTTTCAGTTTCCCAAGGCGAGAAGAGTAGTCATTTCAGTTTCTATTTACAGCATTGGCTCATCCTCAGCACTTCTAGTGCCAGGGCAAAGGAAAAGAGGATGCAATTATTCTAGACGTGTGTGTGTGTGTGTGTGTGTGTGTGTGTGTGTGTGTGTGTGTGTGTGTGTGTGCATATGTATAGCAATGTGTATATATGTACATATGTATACATACACATATATGGGTAGATATCTATTTATATATCAATATATTAAAATACTCTATATAAACAAGAAGGGTAAGTTCAAGACATTTAAATGTAACAATTAATATATTATAAAATGAAAAATGGCTCAGGTTTTGAAGTCCCTGCTAGCTATGGTTTCACTAGTCAATTCCATTCTAGGAAATAGAGAAGAAAATAGAAATTAGAGCTGTGAGAACACATGTATATATAGAAAATGAAAAGTGTCCAGGTCCAGCCTCAACACAGGATCTGAGTTCTCAACTGGAAGCAGGGATATCTGGAAGGCTCATAATAAATAAATACAGACTACTTTTTTGCGTACAAACTGACACGCAATTTTTCAAGGCTTAAAGTTACTCTCTCTCTCTCTCTCTCTCTCTCTCTCTCTCTCTCTCTCTCTCCACACACACACACACACACACACACACACACACACACAATCTCACGTATACCTTACTCTCTCTCCACTTGCTCTTTACATGCTCACACATGCTCACTCACTTGCTCCCTAGCCTTTCTGTTGCCCCAGTCTTTTATTGATACTCCAAAAGCAAATAGAAAAAAAGACATTGTATAATCATTGCCAAATCAAATTCAAAAGAATAACCACATCCCACAAAGAATTAAGAATTACAATTGTTCCCCAGAGTTTCAAGCTTCCCTTATTCCTAGGCCTGTGACCAAAATAATAGTAATTACAAACTTAGCATTATTTAAACTTTAACTTTTGACTTACTATACTTCAGAGCTCAGAGCTCTGAGGTCAGCTACTTGCATTTTCCTGTGTAGCTCTAAAGATAAATGACATGGGCAAAGCTGCCAGGCAGTGGTCAGAAAGAATCAATTTAAACCTTAACTCAGCAGTTCCGCTAGCTTTCTGCTTCTGCACATTGCACACAATGACTCTCCTAAGAGTCCCAGTGTTGTGACTTAATTTTACTAGTATATAATTTTATGCATTCTATACTTCCTTATCCAGGAACCACTCTAAAATGTTATACAAAACTTATTTCATAACTTCAATAACTTTTTCCCTTCTTGGGGTCCCAATACTGGCTCTAATTCATTTTCTAATAATTTCTTCAAACTTTCTTTGGAAGTCAAATATTAATCTGGAACTACCATTGTGCAATTACTACATTGTTTCCAAGATGAGAACACACAGCAGGCACCTGGGCCATTTAGGTGCTATGCTGTGCCCCTATGCCTCAATTTCCAATTGTTTAAGAATCGTTACATCAAGGAACATCTAGTTTCACAGAATTCAACAGAGCAGAAGGAGAAAGAAATAGGAAAGTCAGATAGAATAGAATAATTATGCACACCAAGGCCAACTGAAAAGCAGTCACACACAAATGGAAATCTATACAGCCAATGTTTAGGGCTAAGATTAGGAGAAATGGGAACAACTCTTTTTTTCTTTTACGAAGAGCTATTGCAGGCTACTGAGATGTCTCCATCCAAGCCTACTGCAGACAGCCTCTTATTTCAGATGGTGGGTCCCCTGGAGGGATATGTTTTCTGCTCCTGAGGGTCCCAGACACCAGACACCCTTTTTAAACAAGGAGCTGCCACAAGTTTCTGAGACGTCTCCATCAGCCTACTGCTCGCAGTCCCTGTCATGCTATGCTGTCCCCAGCAGAAAAGGACTCTCCACAGAGAGAATATGTCATGCAGTTACATATCAGTCTGTTTACTGGACACTGGAGATCTGTGGGGCTCTGACCTGGCTGGAGCAGTCAAGGAGTTGCCCTCTCTGAGGGGAGGAATGGAGTCACAGGGAGCAGCAGGAAGCGGAAGTGCAATCACAGCTGTTGAGCAGGCAAGTGGGGGAGGGGGTCTAGCCAGCTAGGTGAGGTGGCTAGAAACCAGCAGCAGGAAGTGATCATGGTCTGCCCAGGCAGCTTCCAGCAGTGAAGGAGAGAACTCTCTTCCCAAGAGTGTGACAGCTCTCAGACGACAAAAGCTCCCAGAAGGTCTTTGGTGAAACAGGTCCCATATCTTTATTTCTTCTGGATAGGGTCGTGTTTTGGAGGCCTGACAACAGATGCTTTCTATTGACTTGGTCTGAGGTGTTAGGGATGCCTCATCTACAATGGGGAGGGGTTTGGAACTCTGCCCTGATGTGACTGATGGCCATGATTCATTCTATGGGATGCTGAGGTCAAATGTCAGGGGCTTGTCGTGAGCAGTGAAGCACCTGTAGGCCTCTGATATGAGGTGCTGGGTGTTCTGAACCCGCTCAACCTGACCACATTTCCTGACACGATCCAAAGTCCCACAATTACATACTAATAAATTCCGGTGTCACACTATAAGTAAAGAGGCCAGAATATGAGAGTCAACGGAAAGAGATTCACGAAGAGTGCTGGTGATAGAATCCAATCCCCAGGTCAAGTGCAACAAAGGGATGGAGAAACTCTGTGCCTGTACCACATGTAAGGAGAGGGGCGAGTCTTCTAGGTGACTCTAAGTCAGGCCCAGCTGATACAAAACCTGAGGATCACAGCGCTGTGCTTCCATGGCTGGTGCACTCTCTGCGTGACAATTCAATGAAGATTTCCTAAAGACTCTGATGTTTGCAAGTCAATAAACAGAATGATCAGAGGAACTTTATAACCCCTGCTAGAGCACTGTCCTCACCAGAGTTGGTGGAGCACGTTAGGAATGCACAAGGACTCTGGGGTAAAATCCCTGGATTAGTAAAAATGCTGGTGGCCTATGGCTGTTGTCCCAACGTTTGAATTGTTTTCAGTATGAGACTCCGAAGAAGAGAGAAAACAGGGGCCTTCCTGATGTCACTCATGACCCACACCTACCTTCAGCAGTCTTTAGAAGATCCCCTCTTCCAACTTGACTTTGACAAGCCCTGACTTGGAGTGGACACCAGTCCCTAAAGTATGCTATTTTCCTCCTGGGAAGTCACAGGGGCCATGTATCAGCCTTTGCTAGAATATTTGGGAGGAAAATGGTGAAGAGTGAGTTTGGGGAGAATCCTGAAAAGATCTAGGATCAGCCAACACTGCCCAGACTGGTCTTCAAGTCAGTGGGAACATTGTGAACTATAAATTGGCCCAAAGGTCAAATTTACAAGTTTCAGGTGTCTGTGAAGGTCATTGGTCAGTACTTATGATTGTACTGTAGTTTAATGTTTACATAAGTTCTATAGAAAGTCTGGGATATGGAGAGGTCTTGTGCATGATGTGTGTGTGTGTGTGTGTGTGTGTGTGTGTGTGTGTGTGTATGTGTGTGTGTGATCCCAGTGCTTTTAAAGATGATGGGAGACAAGGCCAGAGCATCCCTAAAAATCTATTGATATACTAACCTGATGTCCACAGCGAAACAACAGAAGACCCTGTCTAAACAAGGTAGAAGGCAAGGAGCAGCCCCCAACTCTGTCCTCTCACCTCCACCACCAAATGAACCCTCCAGATTACACAGAAACAGACTCTACACTTGCCTGATCCCTACTCTCTGCTGGGAAAGGAGTTAGAATGGCTGAGCCTGCCTCAGGAATGCTGGGAACCAGGAACACCGAATGACTGACCTGTGAGCTCTGGACAGCAAGGCTGTCACTTCCTCACTTGTATTAGTTATAGTCCAGATTGTTGTGCTCAAGTCCCCGACCTGCACCAACTTAAGGGGAAAAGAATCCCTGTTGTCTCAGGGTGTGATGGGAGATGGTAGGGAAGTCATGGAGGCAGAAGCATGAGGAGCTGGTCACATTGTGTCCACAGTCAGGAAGCAGAAAGAGAACTCCCAGGGCTCAACTCTTCTTCCTGGTGTTATGGTGTTATTCAGTCTGGGCTTACAGCCTACAGGTGCAGGTGCCACTCAGGTTCAGAGGAGGTCTTCCCTCCTCAGTTAAACATACACATTCACAGGCACACACATGTGCTCACATACCCACATACCATAATATAACACACACACACACACACACACACACACACACATATTCACACACATACATTTTGTTTCGTTTTTGGGTCTACAGCTCTACTCTTTGCTAGGTGGGGAAAGGAGTTAGGATTGCCCAGCCTGCCTTGGGAATGCTGGGAACCAGGAACACCGAATGACAGACCTGTGAGCTCTGGACAGCAGGCTGTCCCTTCCTCACTTGTATTAGTTACACTTCCAGATTGTTATGCTTAAGTCCCTGACCTGTACCAACTTAAGGGGAAAAAACAACACCTGTTGTCTCAGGGTGTGATGGGAGATGGTAGGGAAGTCATGGAGGCAGAAGCATGAGGAGCTGGTCACATTGTGTCCACAGTCAGGAAGCAGAAAGAGGACTCCCAGGGCTCAACTCTTCCTCCTGGTCTTATGGTGTTATTCAGTCTGGGTCCACAGCACAGCCTACAGGTGCCACTCATGTTCAGAGGAGGTCTTCCCTCCTCAGTTCAACTCCCTGGAAACATCTGAATGTACAAACGCAGAGATGTTTCCATCATGACATTAGATCTGGTCAAGCTGACAATGAGGGTAACTGTCACATTTATATTTTACTCACAATTGTTGCTATCTTCATATGACCATTTCATACAGAGATCTCAATAAATGTGCACTGAAGAGAAGGAAGATGAGAATCTGAAAGCTTGCCTGAGTACATGAATTAATTAATTAGATGAATGAATGAATGAATGATGAATGATTATAAGAAATCGATCTGCACAGAGAAGTCTTACCGAGAAGATAAGTAATGCTATTATGATAGTCAGTTATGAAGCAGCGAGGCCAGCGTTTGAACCCTGACTGAGATCTTGCGTGAGGTAAGTGCCCTAAGCTGTACTGTGAACTAGCAAGCAAATTACAACACAGTGTCAGGCTCTGAAGCCGAGTAGACATTCCTCCCTCTACCATGGAAGCTCTACCCTTAATGATTAACCTGCACCAGGCCCCTCGGTAGCACAATGCCATGTGTGAGTTACACAGGACTATTCATGTTTCCCAGATATCACACAAGGTCAGGCAGACAAAGAGCTGAGTATGGAGCCGAGATGCAGCTTCCCACCTAACCCCAGAAAACAGATGCTCCCAACCTAATACTAAATCTAGTCAGCTTGACAAGGAGGCTAGCAATCACTTTTATATTGATTGCCTTCACACTTGAGGGAATTTGTACACGACAGCTTCACACGGTCAACTCAACCAATAAGCCTCAAAGAAGTGGAAGATGGCTTGAGAAAAGTATACGTGGACATAGGAATGAATGACACGCTCAAAAATAAATCTACCCCGAAAGCATGGGATTCAAACTCAGCTAGGACTTAGCGCAGAAATATTTTCTCTCTCACTAAAGGTTGACACATAGCCATGTGACCTCGCAGAAGGGATTTCCCAAGTCGTGCCAGAGGTTACAAACACCTTTATTCCATCCGGTTTCAAGGGCTTGAATCAGATAGCCCTGGCACAGCTGACCTCATTAGACAATAGGATTGTGCTCCAGAGTTTACTTTCAATTTCCTACCACAAAAATAGCAGAGGTTTCAGTTTCCATCCACAACAATGGCTCCGGATAAGCAATGTTCTGTTGCTTCAGGAAAATGAGGGATTTCCTGGGTCACAAAGATAGCAGGACTTGTTTGCTGAGGAAAGTGGAAGTTCACAGTGCAGTAACTAGTCCCTGAACAGAGTACCTCATCAGCATCACCCCGTACCCAAGTACAGGACTTCAGAAGAGTCATCCAGCTCCTGCGTACCGAACCACGCCAAAGAATCAGCCAGCGGATGTTTTTTTCACCTTTCACAGGACATATATAAACAGCATTCCAATAAAAGAGGAATCTAGGGCAGCCTGATTCAGGAGTCTGTTACATGTCCTAAAGAAACGTGAAAACGAGGCCTAAGGGTGTGGCTCAGTTGGCAAAGAATCGCCATGAAGACCTGATGGCAGCATACGCCTATGGTCCTAGCGACAGGGAAGCCTAGGGTAGGCAGATCCCCCCTGGAGCTTACCTAGCAAAATCCATTAGCTGTCCTAAGATCTGGCTGTCTCCACATGCCCAGTGCTGGGATTACAGCCAGGAAATAACAAACGTGCCATTATTTACGTAGGTTCTGGGAATCAGACTCAGGTTCCCCCATCTGCCAGGCGTTAGAGCATGGTCTCTCCCCTCTGTGCTCAGAACAGAGTCACCTCCTTGCTATTTCAGAGCAAAGATTTTCTTGTTCCCCAATCAGGAAAACAGTTTAGTGATCTCCTAGTCTGTAGTAACAGAGTAGAGCTATTAATGTGTCTTAGCAGAAAGTAGTGGGGAAATGTCACAAGACCTCCGTTTGGTATACAGCTGGGATGCCTCACTGCTCCCACTAACTCAAGTGATCTTGGAAAATACTAGGATGTACAGGAAGTTTAAGCTTAACTGAAAGAGGGGGCAGTTTCCATGACGTCATCATCCAGGAGGGGTGGGACTTTGCCAAAGGGCATTTCTTTCTAAGCAGCCTGTCCCCAAAGCTCTGTAAGTCCAGTAAACTCACAGCTCACCAAATTGGACTTGGATGGAATTGTATGTTGGTCCTTCATCGCTGCCCTGAGATGAAAAGGACACTTGCATTCATCTCCTCACGAAATGTTAACACAAATTGAGCCCTTTACCAAGGGAGTTATCTCTCCAGAGCTGTATTACAATTTCATATCCATCAGCCTGTCCATAGATCCCATCTTGGCTATTGGGGTGGGGGTGGGGGAATGCTACCACGAATGTGAGCTTATAGTCATGTCTCTGGCATACTGACTCCGTACCTTGAATAAATACCAGTACTGGCCATTTGGACCCCAGAAAATGCTTCTTTGTCTGACTGTCCCAACAAGCTTCCCCTGAATCCTGGTCATGAAAGCCATCATAGGAAGAAGGGCCCATGTGGTTACTCACGTTGAACATGCGCAAATCCAAATCTGGAACAGTCAACTTTGTATGTACACACAGGAGTAAATCTCCACATCTGTAACTGTTGCATGTGCAAACAGTTCAAAATGTGTCTAGGGTTATTTGCAGGTCTGTAAGTGTGGCTGAATCATACTTGAACATCATTGTCATATTTGGACCACGCCCCTAAGACACCTTGATCACATGCTATGCAAGTATCCGCAAATCTGACAAGCAAACCAGGAAATAAGAACCCCTCTTCATATCCAGATGTTTGATAAGAGACGCTCAACCTACATTCTCTTTATTTAAAGGAGAAAGCAGGTGGCTTAGAAGCAAAGGAGGAAGAATTGGAAACAGCATATCCATCAGATGTGTTAAATAGACAAAATGTTCCATTTGGAGAGGCTTTAAAGATGGCAGAAGGTTCTGATGTGCCTCCAACAGCACTTACCAACCCTGCTGGCTTGTAGTCTTCAGCCATGGCTCTGTCCCTTCCTTCTCTTAGGCAGACAGAAGAGTGGGCACGCACTCTCTACTTCCCCCAGACCCTGGAAGAAATAGAAACAGCTCAAAGAAAGCAACTGGGGGAACATGGCGCTCCCAGGGAAAGATGTCAGCAGGGACATCAAAAGAGAAGAAGTCCAGAGACTGAACAAAGCGAGTTTGATATGTTGCCCAGAGGGACCTTATTACCGAAATATAGGAGCTTGCCTGGAGGAAAGGTACCAAACACACTGTCAGGATTGTAGTATGCTACCATACTGGCAAAACTTTAAAAGAAAGTTTGAGAAATATTCATACTGTATGCCCCTTTTTAATAATATAAAAAGGGAAAGGGTTAATTACTACGGAATCAACTTTCAAAATGGTTAATTTAGTTTGCCTAGTTTCTCTGGCACTTTTGCCTGGAATATACCAGTCTTGAGTTCCTTTGAGAGAGTTGCCAGGCGCTGTCAAGGTCAGCATCCAATTGATTTGCTGCATACAAAGTTATGAAAGCCTAGGGTTCGGGTGGGTTTGTTTTGTTGCTTTGTTTGCTTATTTGGTATGGTGGGTGGGTGGGTGGCTGAGGTACTGAGAACAGAATATTTAAAAATTGTTGACTACGCATAGATCACCATGATAAGGGTCTTTATACATATTTGTTTTGTTTGTTAAAATAACCTGCAAGGATGCAGCTATGTGTCTCTCTGTAAGGAACTTGTTCCAGAAACTGGCGGCTGCTGAAATCTTTGCAGTGTCATCAGGACAGATGTTTACATGGGTTATAGGGAGGGGCAGCCAGGAGCCAGAGAAAGGCAGTGGGTTGGCCTGCCTCCTGAAGTTCAGTCTTGGCTCTGGTTCAACTTTCATTTTCAGAAAACAGAAACTGCTCAGCTGAGACTTACTCAAGGGAGGTGTTTCCCTCCTCCTTGTGACACAATGCTCGGGAGGTGTGGCCGGTCTGCGGTTTATAAGCCCTTGCAGGCAGCCGCAGGTGTGTGCCTATCACCATGGGGATGCTAGTGCCTACTGCGCTGGCTGCTCGGCTGCAGAGCCTGTTCCAGCAACAGCTGGGTTCCCTCTGGAGTGGCCTGGCCATGCTGTTCTGCTGGCTGAGAATAGCATTGGGGTGGCCAGATCCTGGAAGGGGACAGCCACGGGTCCGGGGTGAGCCCAAGGAGACTCCGGAGACCCACGAAGATCCGGGCAGTGCTCAGCCCACAACCCCCGTTAGTGTCAACTACCACTTCACGCGTCAGTGCAACTACAAATGTGGCTTCTGCTTCCACACGGCCAAGACATCCTTCGTGCTGCCCCTGGAGGAGGCCAAGCGAGGACTGCTTCTGCTCAAACAGGCTGGTAAGTTCCTGGACCAGACAGAAGCCAGGGTGTCCCAGGACAGTTGCGCATAGGATGGGCATGGGAAGGGCTCCATGTAAACTAGACACAGCATCACCAGGCAGGTGTCATGCGGTTTTGCATGAGTGGGCAAGGAGCGTTGGACAGACAAGGAGGGAGGTGGCCTGGCCAGAAGCGTGGAACTCACTCCTGTGAGCAGAGGTGTGTGGTCAGTGACCCTGTTTGCAACAAGTCCTCTCTGTGAACAACCTGGCAGAAGTTTCACCCTGTTCCATCTGTATTCCTTGCTAGAAACTTTTCTCTCTCTCTTAAAAAAAAAATTCTGTGTGTACACATGATGATGTGTTTGTTTGTGTAAACAAACAAGTTCTCAGAGCTGTCCAGCAAGTGTTTTACACACTGAACCACCTCCCCAGCCCCATGTGAGCCTTAAAATATTTTTTTGACGGGACTGTCATGGGATTTTTTTTTTCCTCAAGACTTGCTGCCCCACTCCATCAATCAGTCTCAGGTATACATTCAGCAGTGAAGTGAAGATGTAGCAACTTCTCCTTCGAACTTCCCCTTCCTCCCTCCCTCCCCTCTATGCTTCTGCTCTTTCCAGAATACCTGTTCGCCTAGAGACGATCTTCTCTCCCTGGTTTCCCTTTAACTGAAGCACAGCAGAAGTGTCTAGGAGGCAAGCATGCTAGCCGCACTTCCAGATGACTCATTTCCCTGGAGCAGAGCTGGGAAAGAGAAAAACCATCCGCCCGTGCTCCCGGTGCACAGTAGCCTCCAGCCACCACACTGACCTCACCGGGACTCCCAACTGGACTTCTGATGCTCACATCAGACTGGTCCGATTCTGTGCTCTGATCATGAAACCATACAGTACATAGTACCACGCAGTAGGATCTGCCTCACTCAGCTCCAGTCTGTACTGGCTCATTACCCTCCGTAAAGACAGTAAGCCTGGTTATCTCGCTGGACCTGCATCAAGGTCTGGTGCTTTATCACCAGGAGTTTAGTGATGTAGCCACTCGGCCTTTGCTTTCCTAGCTGGAAACATGGTGTCTCGTTAAAATGCAGCTTGTGGATTCACTAGCCAACTAACTCATCTAAGCCTTTGCTTTTTGACAGAACTAGGTTCTGAGCCCTGACATCACACACACACACACAGAGTTTTTAAAAAAACAAAATAATAATATTCATTTTTATGTGTGTGTGTACACTCATTTGTTGATGTTGCCAGAGGCATAGGATCCCTGGAGGGAACTGTGAGTTGTTCAAGGTGGTTGCTGGGAACTAGACTTCGGTTCAAAAAGTCTTTCCTGTGGAGCAATCTCTCCAGCCCCATAAACCAATAATAAATATTGCTTGGAAATATAATATAACATAATATATATTATAAACATAAATATATAAATATTAATAACTAAACAGGTGTTTGGAAAGTGGCAAAATAAAGATTTTTTTCCCCTCACAGGTATGGAGAAGATCAACTTTTCAGGAGGAGAACCCTTCCTACAGGACAGGGGTGAATACTTGGGCAAGCTCGTGAGGTTCTGCAAGGAGGAGCTAGCCCTGCCCTCTGTGAGCATAGTGAGCAATGGCAGCCTTATCCGAGAGAGATGGTTCAAGGACTATGGTAAGTTTCCTTGGATGACGCCTTGGTCACTGCAACTTGTACTGTTGACTCCTATGTTTCCTCCCACTAGGCTCCAGGCCAGAACATCTGGGGAACTGGGAGAGAATTAAAAAAAAAAAATCATCCGATCTTGCTTCTTCTAATATCTCCCATGTATAAATAATCTGTTTGTGGGGCTAGCTTATTTTGTTTCTGTTGGGTGCTAAGTCAACAGGTATTGGGAAGCAGATAACAGAGCAGGTAAGCACACAGACCTTTGCTATGCCTTCTAATATAGTATGCATGGATGACTAATGTCTAAGTTTAGCCATTACTGAAGAAAATCAGCACACTCTATAGCCATATAAATGTGTGTATGAGAGACAGGACAGGGTAGTGAATGCCTTTGATCCGAGAACTCAGGAGGCAAATGCATCTCTGAGTTCAATGCCAGCCTGATCTATATATCTATATCTAGTAAGACCGCTCCTTTTTAAAAGTCCCTGTTAGGACTAAGTTGGTTGTAAGTCTCATCACATCAGAAGCTCACATCACATGATCTGGCTGAATTCAGGGGCTCTTTAAGATTTTCTGAGAACCCCAGGGTTCGTCCAATGCCGTCCATGTTCACAGTTTCTTGGGAGCAATACATGAAATGACGCAGATCTTGAACCCAAATGTGCAGCTGTGACTATTTCGGTTCAGGAGACAGCTATAACCTCCCCTCAGGGTCTCTTTCTCTGCCCTTGCTTTGTGACCCTTTGGAGCTCTGATGTCATTCAAATGGAAGGCTGTCACTTTTGGTTGGAGACACTGACCAGATAAGCTCACAGGATGCATCTGCAGGGGTGCCTGCAGACAAGGGTGGTGCTTGTGGGTGAAGTTTGTGCAGGCAAGGAGGATATTTAGAAGCAGGGACAGTGACCCAGGGAGGAAGCTGGGGTAGTATATTAAACCAGACATCTGTGATGGAGACCACCGGGAGGTGCAAAGTGAGAGAGAAGGAGACGACAGAAGCAACATGAAGAGAGAGAGAGCAGTGGACTGTGCTTTAGAGGGTGTACTTGGACAGTACTCTTGCTCGAGGTTTGGCTCAAAATATCTGTTCCCGTGGCAAGGAGTGTGGACAGGAGGATGACTTCAGTACAGTGTCAGAGACTGGCTGCCCAAAAATGGTGATGTGACCCAGCATTCTTGCCTTGAGAAAGAGGAACACAGAGACAACAAAAGCCAAATACAATCCTCTCTTCGTAGTAGCCGGGTCGCTGCCAATGACAAATGTTATTTGACGTTTATAATAGATGGAAATATGAATGTGGCATAGCCTCAAATTATCCAGGAGGCATAAAACCATAGTCTCTGTTAAATATGCCAAGTTAAAACGTCTGCAAATAACTTGGATCTATGCGCAGGAGGAAAAGCTGGTCAGAGCCTCACATCTCCAAGTTAAGAGTTTGCCAAGATTCTTTCAGTGAGAGCAAATACAGAGCAATAGACAGCAGGGCACAGGTGTGGATGACCCTGTCCAGAGAGGACATCTGCTCCTGAGCCAATCTCTAACTGACCCGACACAGGTACTGCTTTCTTCCTAGCAGCGAACCTCAGGTGACGTTTGGGCTGTCTTCACACAGGAGACTCCCTTGGGTGTTGGGTCAGAGAGTGGCACACAATGGTGGTCACTGGGGCACATTATTGTTAGGTATATAGCCAATGGGACCCCAACAATATAGTCAAACACATCCCACTTAGGTTTGCACAATCCTGACAAATGGCCCCATGGCTGGAGCTTACACACATTACTCCCAGTGGTTACACAAGCTGGAGCAACAGCCGTTGTATATGCAGGAAAACATGGTGCCCTACGAGAGCTCCAGGGCTTCTAGGAAAACACAGGGACTGAGCAAACAAATGGGCTCTGTCAAACCATTCCTCCCAAGTGTTGTAACCAGGAGGAGGGGACATCACAGAAATACAGCCAAAGGTAGAGAGGTGTCAGGATGCAAAAATGGACTCACAGATGCTCAGTGTTCTTGTATATCAGCAAGACAGGGCACTTCTGGAAGGAACCAGTTTTTACATGTTAGGTTTTGAACTTCTGTTTTTCCTTGCTTTTGTTAGAAGCTAATGTCTAGTTGCCTCATCCTGTTTGATATCCCTCTAGGAATTTACTCGAGGTCAACTTTTAGAACACGTTGAGTTGTTTTAAATAGCAGCTTTATTTTGGCTCCATTTTGTGCTTGTTAAATATAGGCAATAGGAATTAAGTCTTAAACGGGAGCTAAAATTAGTCTTTTCATGACTATAGAGAATACTGAATACAGAGAATAGAGTCTAAAAAAAATTTTAGGACTCTTAGCTTCTATAATGTGAAAAAAAATTAAGATAAAATAGAGAAGTTTGGAGATGCTCAGTGACCCAGAGCGCTCAAGCATGGTCGCCTGCAAGGATCATCTCAGCTCTGAGGATGCCTGTTCTTCTCGGGCAGGGGACAGCAGGGAGCAGGTCAGGGAGAGAGGTCACAGGAAGCAGGAAAACCTGAAGCTGCAGAAACCAGTAAAGAGAGGCGAAAACCAAGATGATGTTCAATAGTTTCTGAGCTCCTCAAATGACTCCTTATCAGAACTTTTAATGAGTGACCTAGCAGGGTGGGGCCTGGCTGAAGGGTGGCTCCTACACCCAGCTTCCCTTTATCTACGTATTCTCGGCCTCTAGATTATTTGCGCCTGACATAGCACAGAGTCTCTGTAAATATTTACATAGTAAATAAAATGTAGCGAGTAAAATGCAGTAAAAAGGAAGCTTATGAGTCTGGTAAAAATACTAGATATTATCTATGAAGCAATTTTGACTGTGTGCAAGACAAATCTATAATTGTTCATAAGTGATAGAAATAGGCTCCATAATTTAAATGATCTCTATGATGAAATAAGTGGAAAACCTGATTAAAGTATGCCATTGATTCTTCATGTATATACATGTATGCGGAATTTAAAACTGATCACATTAAGGAGCTCTGTGCTTTCATTATACATGTATGTATTTTAATGATAATGTATACACCACACGTAATTCACATCTCTGACTTTCATGTGTATGAGACAGGGAATCATAAAATTCCTTCAGACACCGCTGGGAGGAACCATGGGCCTTACTATAAAGAGATGTAAATGAAGTCGAGGACTCAGGGGGAATTTTTTAAAATTATTCTTATTATCATTTTTCCTGCAGGAGACTATTTGGACATTCTTGCTATCTCCTGTGACAGCTTTGATGAGCAGGTTAATGTTCTCATTGGTCGTGGCCAAGGGAAAAAGAACCACCTGGAAAACCTTCAAAAGCTGCGGAAGTGGTGCAGGGATTACAAGGTGGCTTTCAAGATCAATTCCGTCATTAATCGCTTCAACGTGGACGAAGACATGAATGAGCACATCAAGGCTCTGAGCCCAGTCCGCTGGAAGGTGAGTCCACGCTGGAGCGTGTTCGACTTTACTCCACAAAACACGCGGGAGAAGCTTGGCTCAGTGACACTGAGAACAAGAATACTGAGGATTCTGGAATTTTCTAGCCAGGACCTTGGCTCTTCTCTCTGTTCGGCCTACACTTTACTATTCCTCGTCTCATATTCTGTGGGCAAAATCTTGAAATAATTTCCTTCAGGACTTGTCTGAGAGTAAAGGTCAAGGCCATGTTGAGTGATTGGAGATGTTCTGAATAATAATAATAATAATAATAATAATAATAATAATAATAATAATAATTAGAACATTTATTCCCACTCCTGGCTTGTGTATGGATGGAGGCTAGGTGTTCCTCTTAAATTTCGATGCTCTTGAGTTTGCATTGAATTACTTGGTGACAGGGGAGTATGTAAAGCAAAGTCAGCCTTTATTTCAAAATACATTCCTTACAACTGGCCCAGATGTCAGGCACTGGGAGTCCCAGGCTCATAAAGATACGAGCCAGCCTATCATAGGTAGAATCCATAACCCTCAGGGGAAAATCACTGTAAATTCAAATTTTCTACACCTGGCTGCTCAGAAGCCCTCAAAGAAGGCTGCTAGGAAGGGTAGCTTCTTGAACTTCTCCCTGCCCTTATATCTAATAAGGGCAAGCCAGGAGGGTTGTCATGTGCACATATTTTTAACAAGCCACATGGTAACTCCTGTGTAGTTCCTTGAATCTGTGCCTGGAGACAGAGTAGACATGCCTAAGGGTAAGATTTGGGAACTGAGTTTTGGCAAGGACTATAGCATGGAGGACACATGTTCCATGACACTTGTATGTGGAGAACGTGGGAATGTAGGAGCATACCAAACTGAATTGCAAAACACCATGGAAGAAGTTGTCTGACTATATTTTGAAAGCAAGGAAGAATTTCCGCATGTGGGATGACCCAGGCAAGAGGGTCCCAGCCAGTCCAGTGTCATGCTCACCCACGGAAAGCTGTCACTTCAAGGTCACCTTTGATCTTCTTTATATATAGTGAGCCCCACAGTGGGGATATAGAGATGATATCATTTTTCTTTGACTGGACTATAATATGTTTGGAAGTAGGTTCAGGGGAAGTAAAACATGCTATATGCTTGAGAGATTTTTTAAAGTATAGATGTATTAAAATCGAAAGTCAGTAACACCTTTGGGCACAGAATAAATAGAAAGAATAATGAATAGTAGAAGTAGGGAGAGGCAGAGACCTCTGACAGAGGACCCCAGAGACCTAAGGCTTGCCTCATTCAGTCATCTGTCATGCTGTTCGTCTTCTCTCTCCCTCACCTCAGGGTCACTGACTCCTACTGCTTCTCACGCTTTTACTACCTCTCACTCTTCTCCCTTCACTCTCTTATTCATAAAGTTCCTCTACACATTTTTCCTCCTTGCTTTGGATCGCTGTTCTCTCATGGCCTTTGCCTACAATCTTCTGCCTCCCGTCCAGGTTTCCAGGTTGGCCATTTCAAGATACTGGCTGCCAGTGGTAAGGGTCAGTTCCGGCTTCTTAGACATCTCTGATGTCGGTGGGCTTTTTACTGATATAGGCAGTGCCCCAAGGGAAAGCCTCTTTACTTCATTAGCTCCACCACGTGTGGCTCAGAGCCTTATATTGTAAGTCTTCACAGACTTAGCAGTGACTAACAGTTGTATTCTGAGCTCACTAGGCCTGAGTTGGGTAGGATCAGCACTTGGGAAGGGTCTTCTCTTCGCTGAAGAGTTGTAGTGAGCGATGGTGTGAGGCTCTTGGCTTTACTCTCTTCCAGGTTTTCCAGTGCCTCCTAATTGAGGGTGAGAACTCAGGAGAAGATGCCCTGAGGGAAGCAGAAAGATTTCTTATAAGCAATGAAGAATTTGAAGCATTCTTACAGCGTCACAAAGATGTGTCCTGCTTGGTGCCTGAATCTAACCAGAAGGTTAGATGCAGCAAAAGCTGCCTTCTTCACTACTGCATATGATTCCACATATTGATCTACTACAATGATTCTAAGTGGGGAAAGTGGTGGTTGTCTCTCCTGAGAGCTTTGTGATTTGCCATGTTGTTATTCTAGACATTCTGGAAGGAAGAAGGGGAGAGGAATACAATCCTAGAAACAAAGAGATGGCGGTCCATCATGGACACCTTTCATTGGGGGGTGGGGTCCTTCAATGGTAGTAATTTCTTTTCTATCCAAGAATGGGTTTACCTAGACCACCTCAGAGATGATGTGATAAAAATGTATACTCACATGTATAACTCAATATAAAATTAACATGCACACACAAACTCTACATGTGTCCGGGAAGCATGTGAATAGTGCTCAAACATTTAGGAAAGGTGGACTGTTTCGGTGTCGCTCTCAGTGTCATAAATGGCCCTCATACGCCCCCTCTAGTGATTATTTTAAAAGTTGGATAAAATGTAGAAGAAATACTTTGCTAGCTCTCAGGGTCTATATAGAAAGTGGCCAAGGAGCAGGGTTGCACTACATTCTTTCATTATTGTATTTGTAGTTTGTGTTTGTTGGTTTGGGTGGTGGTGACTTCCACAGTGTGGTGCAGAGCAGCTGGGACACAGACTGCATATGTGTCCCCTGCATATCCAGAACTATTAACTGGTCTTGAAATGTGTCTTAGGAGAATGCCTGGTGGAGGTTCTGGATTTAATCCCCCAGCGTAGCTAAAAACTGTCACTGCACATCTGTAACCCAGCATTCAGGAAGTGGTGTCAGGAGGACCAAAAACTCAAGGATATCCTTGGCTAGGTAGTGAGTTCGAGGTCAGCCTAGGCTAGCTGATGTCCTGTCAAAAAGGAGGGGAAATAGAGGAGGAGGGGGTAAGGAAGGGAAGAGAAAGGAGGTGGAACAAGGAAGGAAGGAAGGAAGGAAGGAAGGAAGGAAGGAAGGAAGCAGGAGGAAGAAAGAAATATTATTTGCTGCCTAGCCTTTATTAGGAGAAAACTGTTTGCCAAAACTTCCCTACAGACAGCACCACGGTGCCCAATACACCCAAGTCTCAAGTCTCAAGTAAGGTCTCAGCAATGTTGGGAGCTTCAGAAACACAGTCCTTTGCAGAGAGCATGGCTTGAACATTGAAATCCTGGGAGAGTCTTTGAATGGTGGCCTCTGTGGTAGGACTGAGAGATGACAACAGCTCTCTTGGAAATAGGGTAAAAGAAACCAGCACTCAAAACAGGCCTCGGTGTTAAAGTCTTTTGGTCTGAGGCAGAAAATCCAGAATGACTGACCATGCAGACTCTCCATTGCTGGGACCACTCCACAGCCCTGCAAATAGATGTAGAATGTGAGAAGGAGAGAAAAAATTCAGGGCACAGACAGACACCATATGAGGGGCAGCCAATGAGACATACAAAATAAACCATGTGTGTTAGATGAAAACTAAAGTTTGATTATTTTTTCCACTGCAGATGAAAGACTCCTACCTTATCCTGGATGAATATGTGAGTATTCCCCGTGAGCTGTAAAATCACTTTAAAGTTAGCAGAGGAGCAATGCCAGAGATAGGCTAAACCGAGCTCCTTCAGAACACATCTGTTATGCCCAGAGCTCCTCTGGTGGTTATCCTCAGCACTGTACTGCCTTGGCTTCACATGTCACCCTCCCTCTCTGCACTTCCCAGGCACTATCCTGGGCTGGGCTGGCACTAGCCACCATGAGATGACATCCCAGGTAGCCATGTCATAGGATGTCCCACTCAGGAGAGCCCTTCATGGTGTGGTCTCTGTGGGTTTGAGGGTTCCGCTGTGACAGCAACACTGTCACCTCCGCTCCACACTGCCTTGGATAACTCAGGGGCTGCCAACACCTGCACTGTAGATGAACCTTGACAATGGGAGGAAGTCTTATTGTCCCCTTCAGACCACACCAACGTTATCTCCACGACCACTGCTTCCAAAGGAAAACCCACCCTTCTTTAAAAAGGAATGAAATCATTGCTTTCCTTTTCTTTGTTGTTGTTATTTAGAACTTCTGGATTTATAACTTCTGCTGATATCCCCCAGAGGACAGACAATTCCATTCCTGGCTCTGTGCACTCGTGTGTGCTTGTGTTGACCTTGGCTTTTTGAGACATATCTGTTACAACTTTTGTGTTTTGTTATTTTCAAATTAAGCAATGATAAGTTACAGCAGTTGTGCTTATTGCCAACATGAATTTTATTCAGCGTAAGGTGGAAAGTTACCAGTGAACTACTCAGGTTATGGATCTAAAGAAGAGGGGAAATGAAAGTTATTTTAGAATATAAACTCTCCTGATGGGCTAAAAATTTTGAATAGCGCTCTTCAGTAAACCATGTGAGCCACAGAGTCAGAACAGACATGAATGAATCAAAATTTAATAGTTTTTCTGATCGGATAACACTGCAATTCAGTGTGTGTCACCTGATTCCCTACAGAACGTAGAGAAACACAAGTACAAAAGACCTCACTTGTGCATACAACGTTGAGAAGGAAAGAGTCAGAGGACGTCTAATGGATAGGATGTGCTGGGGGAACTTCTGTTCTTGGCCCAGCCCTTGCCCACCTCAGTAGCCTCTGTCTTATCCCCTATTCCTATCAGGAGAAGCGTGTGTGAGGATTCACATCACACACATAGCTGCCATTTTTTCCTGAGGTCATTGAGCTGAGTTTCTCACAACACAGGGCAGCAGCCACTCTGCAGATGTCATAGCTCTGCGCTCTCAATGACGTCAGTGCACATGTGGAACAAATCTAGGTGCCCACATTTAGAGAAAGTCTGTTCTTAATGTCCTCTCCACTCCAAGAAAGAATCAAGTCCTCTGGTCATAAGACACTGTTCACGATACTCCGCCCCTACCTATCTATGTTCAAACCAAACTCTGCATGGCTGTGTGTTGTGCGAGCTGGGGATTCGAGTCTGAGGAATTTAGAGTCTATCTTAGATCTCAATACACAGAGGCCATGTTTGGGATGTCAGCAATACTTTTTATAGAATACTCTTAGCTGGGTTTCACAGGACACACCATATGAAAACATACCTATTTCTACCTTGCTTTTCCCAGATGCGCTTTCTGAACTGTACCGGTGGCCGGAAGGACCCTTCCAGGTCCATCCTGGATGTTGGCGTGGAGGAAGCGATCAAATTCAGTGGGTTTGATGAAAAGATGTTTCTGAAGCGCGGAGGAAAGTATGTATGGAGTAAGGCTGACCTGAAGCTAGACTGGTGAGGTGAGATTGGACGGAGACTCTAACCAGCTACGAGGAGTCCACGTGCAGCCGCTCTTCACCACGCACATCTGGCTGTCTACGGACCGTTGCCACTGAGAATGCACTCTGTGTTCTTTCTTTCAGTTTGACTGAACTAAGAAAGGAGTAAAACCATCCTGTGAGCCCTTATACAGCAATGGTCCTCCACAGGGAAGGAGTTCAGTTCACAGAGGATCAAGGTCCAGCGATCCCAAAGAACCCACATTCCATTTGTATTTGAATTTTTGTGGGGATCGTTACTGTGAATCCCATGTTTCCTTTTCCCTTTCTGTTCCCCCATGAGAAACTGGGTTATTTTCTGTTAACTATGCCAGTTTTGTCAACAGGAAGCATCACAAAACACACCCTGCGATTACTACTGACTGTTCTAATGCTTTTCTGCTTTGGAATCTCGGACGTTTTGCTCAGAAATATAGAATCAAGAAGTGTGTCATAGTACATGAGAATCTTACTCTTTTGCAAGGAGCATATGGAAGGAGGTACTTCCGAGGACAGACGGACAGTCTGTTCATGGCCCAGACTTCAAGGATGGCTGTTCTATATCGTACCAATTCCTTCAAGGTTCTTGACAAAGCCAAGGTACACTTTACCTTTCACGGCATGGCCGTGAAGATGGCACTGACAGCTGCAACCACCCCCGGCACTGAGGCTGCCCGAGTCTGTCAGGCTAAAAGGTTGTCCCACTTTTCTGAAAAGCTACAAGGGCTCTTCTGCACACCCAGCAGAATCATGACAGGATGGGCATGGAGGACTCTTCAGGAGTATGAAATGTGGCTGCTGTTCCTTACCATATTTCTCAAGAAACTCTGAAACAAGACCTACTAGTCTAGGTCATCATGAGAAAAAATTTCTTCTCTACATCAAATAGGCAAAAGAGAGAACACGAACTAGCCCAAATCTTCTTCCTGTGGAAGCATTGCATGAGTTTATTCAACCTAGACAGCCTCACTGCTTGGAAAATAATTCCCTGGAAATTAAATAAATACCATGGAAATTTTTGTTTTGTCCAAGAAATTGAACGCCTCTGCAATCCCACTGTGGCCACTAGAGGGCACTAGGAAGTCAGACTTCATTAAGTGTCTCAGAGACTTTTCTTCAGTCTGTTTTTAGGATTTGGTGAATTTTAATTCTGTTCCTTATCTGTTTTGTCTTTGTTTTTTGTTTTGGTGCCTATTACTAAAATTAATACTAAACATTTTCCAAGGAACTGGAATTTTGGTCATTTACAAAAGGTCTTCATTCTTTAGTGAGGTCACTATAATTCAACTGAGACATACTCTGTCTCATTAAAAATAGGTCAGGTTTTCTGTGTTTTCTGTCTTGTTTGTTTGTGTGTGTGTTTACCTATTTTTGCTTGAATATAGATATAACTATGTATCCCAGGCTAGCCTGGAACTCATGATACCTCTGCCTTAACCTCCCCCTCTTAAGTGCCAGGGATTACCCAGCTCCTGTACAGATATTTTTAAGAGAAGTTTGAGTCACATTTCCCCCTGCAGATTGTGATTTTTTTTTTTTAAAGTTAAGTCCTGTGTACTTAGTTCACCTGGGAAATCCCAGAGGACATGGGCAGACACCCACTTGCTCACATGACAGAGGGAAGCTGCATGTCTCTTTCCCTAATTAAAGTAGAACATGAAGAAAGTATGCTTGGAAAATGAGCCATCATTCTAAATGTACCCCCAACCCCTTGTGCATGCACGGAGGTGGGGAGATCTCTCTTGCTTAAAATATTGAAAAAGTCCCTTTCGTTAAAGGGAAAATTACAAAATTTACTATCGTAGTAAAAATCGAACTTGGATTAGATCATACATTGGTTTGCTTTTTCAGTGTTAAATCCAGGTGTTCATTTTGTAAAGCATACGCTCCCTGCTGGGGAAACGAGGAGCGATCTAGTTGACATTTGTTAAGTGTGACCAGCAGATACCTTGTGTCCCATGATTGATTTATGCAGAGCAGTAATACTGGGAAGGGGGATTTACTTAAGAACATCGAAGGGTAGAACATCCCACACTGATTTTAAAGCCTTTGGCGTCTCTATTATAATGTGTTCAACGGTAAAAAAAAAAAAAAATCATGGGTTGTTTTCTTTGAAGCTGAAAGTCTCATGGTGTTATTTACCTAAATTATCTGAAAAATTTAAAAAGGGCCCAGGTTTCATTCTGCCTTGGAGTTTGGGGGTCTAATTGTTGCATAAATAAACAGGCAACCAATCAGACCATCAGAGATTGGCTCCTTCCGTCAATAATTCAGCTTGTGTTTTACCCTCTTGATGGACTGATGTTGTTTCATAAGCTATTAGTAGTCCAAGAACAATCATGCAGGCCTCATGTGAGTGTGTTCAGATGAGGTTTGATGTTCGGGGATATATGTATGTGTATCTCCCTGTAGAATGACACTGTATTTTGAGGCATTGATCTAATGTATGGAAACATGATCTGTGTATTAAAATGTTCTATGCATGACCTAAGACTCTGTGTTAGTCTCTCTTTGGTGTGTAACAGTCACTGTGCACTTTTACATGGTGAGTTGAGTAGAAGTGAGTTCACTCTATAACTCAACCAAGTGATGGATGCTGTCAGTTCCAGACATCCCAGTCTGCAGCAGGGCTGCATGGAGCTGAACCACTGGAGAAAGAGTTCCAACCTAACACAAAAGCCAGTGTTTGAGAGCCCAGCAACCGAAACCCTGCCAGGCTCAGAAGGGCAGCTGTGCAGCTGGCCAGAGATGGTCGCCCCAAAGCTCTTGCTGTGGCCACCAGTATGAAGGGTGCTACTGCTCGGTAATACTTGGCCATACTTGGTCAGCAGTTCAGAACCCAGAACAAAATCTGTTCTTATAGGTCCTGTCCCTGTGAGATGGCAGGGTGCTGACTCCAACCATAGACTCACTCAGCAGAAGTGTGAGACAGCCACCGTCCAATTTACCATAGTAGTTCACACAGAAGGGCCGGTCTCCAGCACCAGGTCTGAACTGAATACTTTAGAAGGCTCAGTGGCGGTCAGGCAACTCTGCTGATTGACAGTGGCAGTCATCTAACTGCTGGATGACACCTTCTCCCAGGCACTCCCTCTACCTCAACCTCTGCTGAAACCATCGCTGAGAGATGCATGTATTTGGTGAGTCAGCAAGAAGAGACTCCTTCAGACTTCTACAGTACACTCAGAGGTGTGTCTCCTGGGTGACTCTGAAGTGAGGCCCCGCTGACACCAAGGCAAAGCATCGAGACGCAGTGCTCGGATCACTAGGGCACTCTCTGTGTGATGACTCAGGGGAAGACCTCAAGACCATGAGATTGCAGCTCAGTTAGCAGACCCACATTCCAGAGAAGCATCACAGCCCCTGCTGTGACACTATTCCCAGGAGAGTGCATGAAACACGTTAGGAATGCACAGGTCCTCAGGTGTAGCTAAGAAAAAAAAATCCTGGTGGCCTTTGGCTTGTTTTCATAATATGTTTGAATTGTTGTCAACGTGAGATTTCCAAAGAGAAAGGGAGCAAAAGCAGCCATTATGACGTCAGCAGTGGCCCTTATCTTCAGCAGAAGATCTCTTCCATCTTGGCTTTTGCAAACCAGGACAAGGGATGGGTCCCAGTCCCTAAAGCCTGCTATATTCTTCCTGGGAAGACTCAGGAGCAGTGCAACAGTCTTTGCTAAAATATACAGGAGGACAATGGCAAAAGGGGCATTTGGAGAAAGTCCTAAAAATATCTACCATCAGTAATTCTCATCAGCCTTGGCCTTCAAGTTTTAGCTGTCTGTAGAAGTCCTTAGCTGATACGAAGCCTGCCTTTTGACTTAAGACAGATGCTTAATGTAAATTACTAAATCCAAAAGAAAGACTAGACTTTGAAGACTTGGCTGTGGGCAAAAGCACTTGCCACTGAAGCCTGGAGACCCCAGTTCAGATCTTCAAAACTTAAATAAAAGAGCACAGGGTAGTGAGTCTTAGGAAACTCAATACTCCTACAAGATGAGAGGACAGGACAACCTCCAGAAGTTCAAGGGCAGCTATCAGAGTGTGGACAGTGGGGAGACAAGAGACCTTGTCCTCTGACCTCCATACCCCAGACGTGGGATACATAACACACACTCACAAACAGGGACACACACACACACACACACACACACACACACACACACACAATGATATGGAGAGATGTCTAAGACATGTGGGAATAAAAAAATCAACACGCAAAACATTTCTATAATAGTTCTGCATGTATGAGAAGAACTGAAGACACAGTTCTAGAAGATTCCAGAGAAAAATGGAATGGCAACAGTGATCATTTTAATACAAAAAGGAATTTACCCTTCACTTCACTCCTCTTGAGAACTTTTGGTCTCTGTACAAACTTAGATTTTCAGAGGCTAAAGATCTTTGGCACAGTAAATGTTACCAACTACTTACTTTTCTCCTCTATGACAAAGAATTACATATGCCATGTATAACATACCACAAACTATGATTTAAAACCCCACAGGAAGGATCTATCTGCTTCCCTTGTATTCCCTATCTTATGATAAAGCAGGCCTTTCCTCCTCTTCTCCGTAATGCCCACTCTGACCGACACACACACACACACACACACACACACACACAAATGCACACATATGATCTAACATACAAACATACACATTCACAGGCACATACATGTATTCACATACCCACATACCATAATATAACACACACACATACACACACACACACATATGATCTAACATACAAACATATGCATTCACAGACACACACATGTACTCACATACCCACATACCATAATATAACACCACACACACACACACATACACACACATACACACACACACATACACACACGCATATGATCTAACATACAAACATACACATTCACAGACACACACATGTACTCACATACCCACATACCATAATATAACACACCACACACACACACATACACACACACACATACACACACACATATGATCTAACATACAAACATACACATTCACAGACACACACATGTACTCACATACCCACATACCATAATATAACACACCACACACACACACACACACACACACACACACACACACACACACACATATATATTTTGTTTCATTTTTGGGTCTACAACTCTATTCTTTGCTGGGTGGGGAAAGGAGGATTGCCCAGCCTGCCTTGGGAATGCTGGGAACCAGGAACACCGAATGACAGACCTGTGAGCTCTGGACAGCAGGCTGTCCCTTCCTCCCTTGTATTAGTTACACTTCCAGATTGTTGTGCTCAAGCCCCTGACCTGCACCAACTTAAGGGGAAAAGAATCCCTGTTGTCTCAGGGTGTGATGGGAGATGGTAGGGAAGTCATGGAGGCAGAAGCATGAGGAGCTGGTCACATTGTGTCCACAGTCAGGAAGCAGAAAGAGAACTCCCAGGGCTCAACTCTTCCTCCTGGTGTTATGGTGTTATTCAGTCTGGGTCCACAGCACAGCCTACAGGTGCCACTCACATTCAGAGGAGGTCTTCCCTCCTCAGTTAAACTCCCTGGAAACATCTGAATGTACAAACACAGAGATGTTTCCATCATGACATTAGATCTGGTCAAGCCGACTATGAGGGTAACTGTCACATTTATATTTTACTCACAATTGTTGCTATCTTCATATGACCATTTCATATAGGGATCTCAATCAACGTGCATTGAAGAGAAGGAAGATGAGAATCTGAAAGCTTGCCTGAGCACCTGAATTGATTAATTAGATGAATGAATGAATGAATGAATGAACGAATGAATGATGAATGATTGCAAGAAGTCGACCTGCAGAGAAGTCTTATGGAGAAGATAAGTAATGCTATTATGATAGTCAGTTATGAAGCAGCGTAGCCAGCGTCTGAACCCTGACTGAGATCTTGCGTGAGGTAAGTGCCCTAAGCTGTACTGTGAACCAGCAAGCAAATTGCAGCACAGTGCCAGCCTCTGAAGCCGAGTAGACATTCCTCCCTCTACCATGGAAGCTCTACCCTTAATGATTAACCTGCACCCCAATTCTATTGACATTACGATGCCATGTGTGAGCTAGGCACAGCTATCTGTGTTTCTAAGACGTATCACAAGGTCAGGCAGATGAAGGGCTGGGAATTTGGTAGAACCCATACCTAAAATGGAAGGGTAATCGGGAACGAAAAAGCCAGCAATAAACCGTTACCAAGAATTCACCCCAAGTTGTATCCTAAGCACTGAGCCAGGACTTGACCTTTAAAACATTTTCTTTGTACCAACTTTGAGTTCCTGTGTCTGAAACTGATGTCACATGTCTGTGAGCTGGCACAAGGTGTTGTCCAACTGAGCTGGAGATGACCCTGTCGTTGCTTCTGAAGATTTCAAGCACAAGTGTGGTATAATGCTGTCTTCATAAGACACAGCACAGTGGCTTCCAGTTTCCCAGTGCACAAAAAAGCAGAGGTTTCTGTTTCCATCCACAAGAATGGCTCAAGCTAGGCAGTGTTCTGTTGCTTCAGGAGAACAAGCATTTTTCCCTCTTCAGAAATATAACAGGACATAGTGAGGGAAGTAGAAGTTCACAGTACGGTAACCAGCCCTTGTGCACAGTACTTCTGCATTACCCAGCCCCTGAGCACAGTACCTCTGCATCACCCAGACCCTGAGCACAGTACCTCAGCAGCACAACCCAGCCCCTGAGCACAGTACCTCTGCATCACCCAACTACTGAGCATAGTACCCCAGCAGCACTGGCCAGCTCCTGAGCACAGTACCTCTGCATCATCCAGCTCCTGAGCACAGTACCTCTGCATCACCCAGCACCTGAGCACAGTACCCCAGCAGCATTACCCAGCCCCTGAGCACAGTACCTCTGCATCACCCAGCTCCTGAGCACAGTACTTCTGCATCACCCAGGCCCTGAGCACAGTACCTCTGCATCACCCAGCTCCTGAGCACAGTACTTCTGCCCTTGAGCACAGTACCTCAGCACCTCCACCCAACCCCTGAACATGACGTCCCAACTACTACCATTTGGCCGAAACAGTTTTCACTTTTGTCAGGACAGACCGTTCTGGTAAGAGAGGGACCATATAACAGTGATATTCAGTATTCCACAATGCTTTCTAAGAAAATGTACAACTAGGGCGAAGGGAGTTTGTTCAGTTTCTAAAGTGTCTGCCATGAACTCATGAAGCGAAGGAACCTGGAGGCAGGAACTGAGGCAGAGACTGAAATATGGCCTTTTTTTTTCACAGCTTGCTTAACCTGCTTTCTTAAACAGTGGAGGACCTCCTGCCCGGGGTGATACCACATAGAATAGCTTGGACTCTTCCACATCCATCATAATCAAAGGCCCTGCTGTTTCCTCTCAGCACCAGCCTTGGTACTTCCCTGTCCCAAATGTTCTCTGTCAACCAATCTAACTCAGCACCTCTCAAAGGAATTCACTCAGGTGCTCAGAGAAAAACAGAATGGACAAAACATCAAATGACCAGACCCTAAGCTCAGATCCTGATAGAAGCCACATCCCCCTCTGAAATCTCATTAGCCAGGCCACACTGTCTATGTTCCTCTCAACATTCTTATCTTTAAGCTCTGCCCCTAGTATTTAGTGCATTTCTAGCCCAAAGTTCCAAACCCTTTCACATTCCTTCCACAAATGGTTCCAAAGACCCTAAAGTCAGGTTTATTCAAGCAATGGCCTTACCTCCTGGTACTTAACAATTTCTATCTTCGCTTTGTCTTGTTTGTTGTACATACCCCAGACAAAATGACTTCAGCGAGGTAAGGCATTTCTGGCTCGAATTCCCAGGTCAAAGTCCATTATTGCGATGAATCAGTCAGCAGCTTAAAGTAGCAAGTTCACAGCAGAGAACAGAGTAGTGAATTAACACACGCATGTTAGCATTCTCATTAAATAGCACTCCCACATTCTGGGAGAGTCTCCCCACCCCAATGAACTCAATTAAGAGTCCCTTTGCCAACATAACCTATACGGCTCCTCATTGAGCTGTTTGGGTAAATATTAAAAATATCCACAAACCCTCCTTATCCAGCATCGTCAAGCCATATGGCATTAGCGGGGTATATTCATCTCAGCAGCAGTTGGTTCTAGGGCATCACGCCACGCTACCTCTAGCTATTCTCTGGCCTCAGCAGTGGCCACCCTCCTGGCTCTCTGCAGCCGAACATTCCCAGCATCTGCTCCCTAATGGTTATAGTATCAACTCCCTGTAACCCATTAACATCAAGACTCAATAAGCTTGTAATTTAGCAATCAGATTTATACCTTTCATTCTCATTCCTCAAAATGTCCACACAATAAACTCACAACCAATTGATAATGATATAAACCACCTACCTAGAAAAGATAAATTGCCCTATAAAAATCCATCCCTTAAGAAATATTCATAATTACCTGCAGCCTTAAATGGCCACATCTTCCACATCTTCAAGACGTCTCTGGAAGTGGTTTTCTGCATTGAACGTCTCAGGCGTGTCATGGTGCTCTTGATTTCTGAGTCATTTGAGGCATGGTGGGGCCTATTCCCAATACTCAAGTGTGTCTGCTTTCAATAGAAAAAGAAAATAAAGCACAGAACAAGAACAAGATATTCCAGCTTATTGTTTATTGACAGAAATCTGAATAGAATATAACTATTCCGATGGAGTGATATTGATATTGGGAAACAGAACTAGGAAAAGGTAGGGTGCTGAGGTATTCCTATTTTATTATTTTAATTAAGGAAATATTCATTTGTCATTATAATAAAATGGATGGGAATGAGGATATAACTCACAAATAGAGTACTTAACTTGTGCAATATCCTATGTAACACATACACACACACGCATACGTTCACACATAAACACCACAATGCCATATATCACACATACATACATACCACATATGCATACATATACACTGCACACATCAGACACACACATGCACACTATACACATACACAGTACACACATCAGACACATACATATCATACATACCACACGCGCACACACACACACACACATACACACACAACTCATGTACACATACCACACATGCACAAAAAATGCACAAGTAAAATAAAACAAAATAGTAAACAATGGGGATTTAAAAAGTGCAAAACTGCATCTTTTTCTCCTCACAGATTTGGAGCAGATGAACTTTTCAGGAGTTGAACGCTTCCTGCAGGATAGTGGTGAGTACATGGTCAAGCTCCCAAGGTTCTGCAAAGACAAGCTGGCCTTGTTCTCTGTAAGCGTCATGGTCAATGACAGCAGCATCCAGGAAATAAGGTTCAGGATCTATGGTGAGCTTCCTTAGGTGACACCATGGTCCGTACGATTCATACTTTTGGCGCCTGTGTTTCCTTCTATCCTGGGCTTCAGGCCAGAGCATCTGGGAAACTTGGAGAAAAGAAAATCTAATCTTGCGATTCTAATTTCCCCACGGACTGCCCATGTAGTTCGGGCCATTTTGATTCTGTAATATTCCAGATATTAAGTGTGGTAAGACAGGTAACAGGGAGTGTCGTCAACAAGGTCTCAGCATCTAACGTAGCTTAGACACCTGGAGCCTAAGCTCAGCCCCCACTGAAGAAAAATGCAAATTGTGTAATAAACCCCATAGGACCAAAGTCCATGTGTGACTGTGTGAGAGGAGAAAACATTAATTGAGAAAATGCCTCTATAAGCTAGCACTGGAGAGAAGGCTCAGTGATTAGGAGCACTGGCTGTGTTTCAAGAGGTCCCTCGTGGCAGCTCACAGCCATTTGTAACTCCAGTCCCTCCTCCAGATGTCCTCCTGTAGTGTTCCTAGGTATGGGTGCACAGACATACATGCAGACAAAACACCCATACACAGAAAATTAATTTAAAAAGAAATAGGCCTGTAGGTAAACAGTGGAGAGCATTTTTCTTGATTAGTGATTAATGTGAGAAGGCTCAGTCCATTGTGGCTAGCATGACCCTTAGACAGGTGGTTCTTAGTACTTAGAAAAAAAACAAAAAGGCAAGCTGAGCAAGCCGTGGGGAGCAAGCCAGTAAGCAGCACTCCTCCATGACCTCTGCTTCAGTTCCTGCCTCCAGGTTCCCACCTTGTGTTCCTGCCCTGACTCCCTTTGATGGACCTTGATGTAGAGGAGTGAGTGAAATAAAACCTTTATTTCCTGTTGCTTTTGTTGTGGCATTTCATCATGGCAGTGAAAACTCTTAAGACAGTGCCCAAAGGTCCATGGCACGTAGACTGGCTTATTTGGAGGCTTCCTTGACTTCTCTTGTGCAGCCATAATGAATAACCACGTAGTCCTCAGATTACATTGTCTCCCCTGTTGTTAAATTTCCCATGTTTGTAGTGTCCTTAGAGCAACACACGGTATGAAGAAGCCCTGAAATTTGTGCAATTATAATTACGGTCATTTTTTTTTTGAGACAAGTTCTGCCCTTGCTTTATGAGAAATTTGAGTTTTGAGGTTATTCCAAGGTCAGCTGTTGGGGACATTGGTCAGTGGTCACTGTAAGGTGTGTCTCCAGAAAGAGGATATTCGCTGTGTAGATGCAATCTATGAGGTGAATGGTGACTGTTTAGGTGCAGTCTAGAAAGGCTGAGCAGACGGGGACTCCAGAGTCCCCAGGGAGGGTGAATGGAGGAAGAAGCCAGATAGTGTATTAGACCAGATTTCTGTGAAGGGAGGTACCCTGGGAAGACCATAGGGAGGTCCAAAAGGAACCTAGGGAGTCAGAATCATACATAACTAGGGAGTGAGGGAAGTTGTGTAACAGAGAGTAGTGGTCCAGGGCAAACTTTCCCTCCTGGGGTAGGGGCGACTCTGTATCTCCATTCTTGTGTTGTCCAGAAAGGTGGCAGAGGCCTGACTACATTAGTAGGTCAGATGCTTTAATGGGTACCTGACAAGGATGGTATAATCCCTCATCACTGGCAAGAAGAGAAAGGGGAAAACAAAGATTGGGGAAAACATAAAGATTGGGGACAGAAGTATTTTAGGCCCTCTCACAGCAGTCAAGTGAACAGCCATTGACAATGCTGAAATGCCTCTTGTGGAAGTCTGACATCCTCAAATGATCAGACACACACAAAACTATATTCCAAATAGAAAGACTTGTGAATAACTTCAAATATTTTAGATGCGTGAGGAACAAGTGCCTGCATGGTCATCCTAGCTCCGTCTACAGTCAATTCTTGATCTCTGGCTTAAAAGATGAGGGTTGGGAAAATGTGTTTGGTTCTGAAGACGATCCGTTAGAGCACCCACAGTCTCTCCACATTTGAAGTCTATTAGTGGGCTGTCCAAGGCTCACTCTATGACAGCAAAGACAGAGAAAAAGCAGCAGGGCACAGGTGTTCGTCGCTGAGTCCAGAGAGGACATCTGCTTCTGAGCTCACACGGGTTCATCTTCCTATCAGTAGATGCCAGTGATGTTTGGGTTTTCTTCCCATAGGAGACTCACTTGGGTCTTGGTTCAGAGAGCGGCATAAAGTGCTGGTGACTCAGGTACATATTAATAAGCACATAGTCACCGGGATCCCAATGATATATCCAAGCACACCACACACGTTTCTACACAATCTTGACAAATGGCCCCCTGGCTGGAGCGTATGCATATCACCCACTGTGGTTACACAGGCAGACGCAGCAGCCATCTATGTGGAGAATGCATAGTAACTCACAGCCTAAGCCTCAGGGCTTCTACAAGACACAAGGACTGAGCAAAGACACGGGCCCTGTAAAACCGTTCCTTCCAAGAGTTGTAACCAGGAGGAGGGGAAGTCACAGAGTCATAGCCAAAGGGTGTCAGGATGCAGCCAGGGATTTACTGATGTTTGGTGCTCTTGTAAATCAGCCAGCCAAGGCACCCCTGGAAGGAACTGGTTTTTATAGGTTTGGTTTTGAACTTCTGCTTTTCCTGGGTTTTATTAGAGACTACGTGTTCAGTTACCTCATGTTGATGTGATATCCCCTTTAGGAATTGTCTTAAGGTCACGTTCTGGGACATCTTGAGTTGTTTTGAATAACAGGAAATTGTTTTATTTTGGCTCTGGTTTGCGCTTGTTAAATACAAGTGACATAAAATGAGGCTTGAAATAGAAATTACACTCACTCTCCATCTTATTAGAGAGCAGGGGTTCATGGGGTCTTTGAAACCCTTTGCTTCTATAACATGAAAGGAATTTTCAGAGAAAAAGGACACTCAAAGTCATAATGACTGGGAGAGCTCAAGGATGGTCATCTGCAGGGACTATCTCAGCTCCCAGGATGCCTGCTCTTCTCAGACAGAGCACAGCAGGGAGTAGCAAGGGGAGAGGCAGGGGGTCGCAGGAGCAGAAGAAAAACTGAAGCCATAGAAATCAGTGAAGGGGAGCAGGAAGCCAGGATAATTTGCAGTGGTTTTTGAGCCCCAGTAAAGACTAACCAAACTGAGGATCCCTTATTCTTGTTTACTCTCTGGTTCCTGCATCCAGCTCCTCTCGTCTGGGTTTTCTTAGCCTCTGTGTCAGTCCGTCGACCTATCACAGGGCTTCTCTAAATTTCTCTAATGTTTATATTGTAAATCAAGTATACAGCAAGCGTCAACCAAAGCTACCAAGCCTAGAAAAAAAAATGTTAGGTATCTTCTACAAAGCAGTCTTATCTGGGTGATGTAAAGAGAAATAAATCTGTACCCGTTGAAAGAACTCTAAGGAGATTCAAAAATAATTTTAAAACTACTTTTGTCATTCCTATGCAATAACAAATGAGAAAAATCTCATTTAAGTGCAGTAATAACGTGTGCAGTTTTAAATGATTGAATTCAGTAGCTCCATCATTTTATTATGCACATCTGGGTGGCTGTATTAAGTAGGTACCATGTCTAGCTAACATCACAATAACCACATATACACGATAAAGTGTGTCACTAAAAATAGTAACACAGATATATAAACACAAAGTGGTTTGTCATATACAGTCCAAATGACCAGAGTGGTTGGTTCTTGGAAAGAAAAAAAATATTAATTGCTATTTATTCTTTGATAATTTCATATATGCATCCAATACAATTCTGTACACTCATTACTGCACCATTTCAACTCCTCTCAGGTCGCCTGCCTGTGCTCCTCTCCCAACCTCTAGTCCTGCTCTGTGGATTCTTGAATAATCTAATGAGTTGCATTTGTGCTGCCCATATATTCATATATGTGACCTGTCCCATTAGAACATGGGCAAACCACTGACGGCCATACCCCAAAGAAAATTCTCTGTCCCCACCATCTGTCAATACCTCCTCAGCTAAGGGTGAGCCTCATAATCCCCTCCCCCCTCTATACTGGAATGTTGCCTGGTACAGGTCTTCTAAAAGTCACCGCAGCCTTGCGACTTCATGAGAGAGTCACGACATCTAGAAATACTCCCTCCTTCTTGATCTCTGGCTCTTATGATCTTCCTTCCCCATCTTCTGCAAAGCTAAGCTTTAAGGAGAGATGACAGGTTGTAGATGTCCTATTTATGGCTGAGCACTTTATAGTCACTTGCTCTCTGCCCTCTGACCGGTTATGAGTCTGTTTTAGCTATGCCTACTGCACAAGGACGTCTGATAAATACAGGCAGCAACAATTACTTATGGGTACACAGGTGTATGCTTAGAAGGTAGTTTGGTGTTAGGCTTGTCTAGCAAAAATAATAGTAGTGTGTTCACCCCCAAGGGCCCGTGAACTGACCAGCCATGGATTCTTGGCCAGATTTATAGTATCAGGGGTCTGTATTTCCTTCCAATGTGCCTTAATCAGAAAGAGGTTGGTCACCCCCATAATACCTATGCCATTATTATTTCCTTGGGGATACCTTGCCAGGCCTGGCATTACTGTAATTTCAGTGGTTCACAGCTGCATACTGTTGATGACATCACTCCCCACAAAGTGTCTGCCAAGTACCTTCTGGCACTTGGAAAGACAGCAAGAATGGGAAGACGTTTCTAGGCCGGTGTCTGATCTGATCGCTGTCTCCAAGTCCTGTGACCAAAGTCTGTGGTGGTTTCAGCAATAGCGTCTTATCATGAAGTTCTGCTGGGTCAGCTGAGAACTGTGACAATTGGCTGCGTTGATTCAGGGGGTCCCTGCAACCAACACTTCAAGGTGTGGGGCTATCCCACATCTGGCACTGAGCTTTTACTGGGTGACCTATGGCTTGAGGGGGCGTTGGGACACATACAAAGTAACTCCATATAAACTTACTTGTGTGTGTGTGTGTGTGTGTGTGTGTGTGTGTGTGTGTGAGAGAGACAGAGAGAGACAGAGAGAGACAGAGAGAGACAGAGAGAGTCAGAGAAAGAGACAGAGAGAGAGAGAGACAGAGACAGAGAGAGAGACAGAGACAGAGACAGAGAGATTTACATATGACTTTTTCAAGCTTACTCAGTGTACAAAGTGCTTGATGCTTTCGTGGAGGTTAATACTCGGATTCTTGCCATCTCCTTGACAGCTTTGATGAAGAAATCAATTGATAACTTTAAAAGTTGAATAGAATGTAGAAAGAATAATTTGTCAGCTTTCAGTGTCCTTAAAATATAGTTCCTGGGGAACAAGGCTGCGTCCCTTCTCTGATATCACTTTTGTAGTGGCTTCAACGTGGCCCAGAGCCAGTTGGCTTTAATATAAACTGTGTAGCCTGTAGATCAAGAAACACTAGCAAGGCTTGAGATACTGTTTGGTAAGCAGAGAGCTTGCCTAGCCTAGAGGAGGCTCTGGGTTTGATCTCCGTTCGCACAAAGCAGAATGAGTGGCTGACACCTGCAGTCTCAGCACACTGGAGGTCGAGGAAGGAGGACCAGTGTGTTTAAGGTGACCCTCGACCACACAGCAAGTTTGGCTCCAGCCTGAGTCATCTGAGACCCTGTCCTAAAGAAGGAATCATTACCTATTCCTTGGCAAGAAGAAAATGAACAGCTGAAAGCCTCCCACGGCGAACCCGATGCTGAGATACAGACTCAGGTGGTAGCCATCTTTAGTCCTGTCAGGGCAATATCAGCATGCTCGCAGAAGTCCCCCCATTATGCCCCAGGTGACCCACTGCACCCATACAGACAAAACCAGGAGATTCCTTACATGATGGCTACTGTGTGGCATGTCGGTGACGAAGAGAGAGGCTCTTCTGAAAGCAGCTCGAAGGCCAGGAGAAGGAAGTCTGAGGGCACATTCAGAGTAAAAAGCCCAATGAAGTAGTTATCTTTTAGCAAAGCCGAGGCCGCCTAGATAGACTGAACCCTTCAAAGTACAGGTCAGCGTCACCCTCAGGCACATGCATATTGGATAGAAAATGCAGAGCTCAGAAAAGTTGAGGTGCATGCAGCCTGCTGGACACGCAGCAGAGCACACACTGAACAGAGAGCACTGAATGACAACTAAAATTTCGTTCTACTTCCACGGCAGATGAGAGACTCCTGCCTTACTATGGATGAATGAATGAGTATTACTCATGAATTATAAACATCACTCTAAAGCTGGCAGAGCAGCAATGCCAGAACTGTGCTAAACCGAGCTCCTTCAGAACGTATCTGGTATGCCCAGAGCTCCTCTGGGGGTTATCCTCAGCACTGTACTGCCTTGGCTTCACATGTCACCCTCCCTCTCTGCACTCCCCAGGCACTATCCTGGGCTGGGCTGGCACTAGCCACCATGAGATGACATCCCAGGTAGCCATGCCTCTGCAGATGTCATAGGATGTCCCACTCAGGAGAGCCTTTCATGGTGTGGTCTCTGTGGGTTTGAGGGTTCCGCTGTGACAGCAACACTGTCACCTCCGCTCCACACTGTCTTGGATAGCTCAGAGGCTGCCAACACCTGCAGTGCAGATGAACCTTGACAATGGGAGGAAGTCTTATTGTCCCCTTCAGACCCCACCAACGTTATCTCCAGGACCACTGCTTCCAAAGGAAAACCCGCCCTTCTTTAAAAAGGAATGAAATCATTGCTTTCCTTTTCTTTGTTGTTGTTATTTAGAACTTCTGGATTTATAGCTTCTGCTGATTTTCCCCAGACGTTTTGTTTTTTATTTTTGTTTTTTAATGAACTACAAAAACAACCACCGGCCTACTGTTGACCTGGGATTTATGGACTTTTGAGAAGTTCTCACCATAATTTTTGTCCTTTTTTTTTGTTGTTGTTACTTTCAAGTTAATAATGTCACGTTACATAAACTTTGTTTGTTTATTGTCAACTTGGGTTTTGTACAGCTTAGCAGGGAAAGTAAGCATAGAAATGTTCAGTTTATGGATGTGAGGTAAAAACATAAGTAAATAAAATTTGTTTTGGAACACAAATTGTCATGGTTGCCCGGCGATTTTTAGCAACGTTCTCCAAGAAGCTCTCTGACCTCCAAGTGGTTGAAACAAACATGCACCCGCCAACATTTACTATGTCACCCGAATAACTCTGTGCTGGAGTGTGTGACAACTGACGCCCTAAAGAATGCTCCGTGTAGAGACATATGAGTGTGAAGACCTCACTCCTGTTTGCAAACGTGGGAAGGAAAGAGTTAGAGGAAGGCAAACTGGGGGAACTTCCGTCCTTCCCCAGCTCACCTCAGTAGCCTCTGTCTTATTCCCTACTCCTTTCAGGAGAAGCGTGTGTGAGGATTCGAATCACACACAGAGCTGCCGTTTTCTTGAGGTCCTTCAGCTAAGTGTCCTCAACACCTCGCTGAGCCCACTCTGCTCTGCTTTCTGCTCGAGTTTACCTCAGTGCACAATGTCTAAAGAAATCCAAGTGTCCACATTTAGGGGACGTCTGTCCTGCTGACACCCTGCGCTGCCCTAGAGGTGCGTGTTCCTTGGTACCAAGGACATACTTCAGAGCACATTCAGTCCGCCCTCCCCATGGGCATGCGTGTGCAGGTAGGGTGGGGTAGAGTCCAGAGAGTTCAGAATCCTGCTCAGTTCTGAAGACCTATTTGTTCACATGACTGGGATATCAGAAATGGGTTTACGTGGACACTCACCACTGTCTTAACTGAAAGCCAAACCCCATAAATAATATGAAAACATACCAAGTTTCTATCTCCAGGGTCCGTCCTGGATGTTGGAGTAGCAGGGAGACATGTAGTAGAGTTGACCCAAAGGTGAACTGGTAGAGCTGAGAGAGAGGAGACCTTGATCGTTTGCAGGGAAGATCGCATGCAATTGCAAGGTCTGGGTCTTTTTCTGTGGCTGACTCTCTCGTTGCTGTACATCACACCTCCGTGTCTGTGGACCTCTGCTATTGAAGAGTGTTACGATGATTTTATGCAATTCAACACAAGCCAGAGTCATTTTGGAAAGGGGTTATCAATTAAGTGAACGTCACTCTATTGGCCTGTGGTGCATTTTCTTGATTGTGGATGTGGTAGATTCAGTTCACTGTGGGTGGTGCCATCCATGGCTGGTGGTCCTGTGTGCTCTGAGAGCGTGGTCTGAAGCAAGCTAGTCAGCAGCAACCTTCCATAACTCTCTCATCCCACCTCAAGTTCCCACCCTCCCTGCCTCAGTGGTGAATTGTGATGTAAAAAGACCAAAAAAAAAAGCCTTCCTTTCCAAAGTTATTTGTTGGCCATGGTGGATCTTCACACTAAGAGGAAACCCGTTTCAGCTTGAACTATGAGAGGAATACAACCGTGCAAGAAAGCACAGGCAAGCTACAGACACAAGGGACTGGGATATCTCCTGAGGAACTCTGAAATGAGACCCAGTATAAGTCAACACGAGAAGAACCCGTTCTCTCTATATACCCAATCGACCCAAAAGAGAGTCACTGAGCTCTTTAGATTTTTGTCAGCCTGACGCAACCTAAGGTCATCTGAAGAGAGGGAATTGCAACTGGGAAAAGAAAAGCCTCCATCAGATTTGTGTGTGGGCATTTCTGTGGGAGCATCTATTTGATTGGCTGATGCGAGAGGGTCCAGCCCAGTGTGTGTGGTGCCACCCCTAGGCAGGTAATCCTGGCTGAGAAAGCCATAGGTTCAACATAGTAAGCAATGTTCCTCTCTGGCTCTACATCAGCTCTAGCCTTCAGGTTTCGGCTTTGAGTTCCCACCCCAACCCCCCTTCATGCCAGACTATAAGCTGTAAGACGAAATAAACCCTTTCCTGCCCAAGTTACTTTTGTTCAGTGTTTTGTCACAGCAGCAGAAAAGAAAACTAATACAATCATGTAGTCAAAAGCCTCTTGCTGTGGAAATAGTGCATGAACTTTAATATACGTCCTAGACAGCGTCTTAGAGTCTGTTTCCAAATCCGTCAAGGAAATTCTGATGCAATTCCAATATACGCCACCGGAGGGCGCTTAGCCATTTTGAGTGCCATGTGCATTTTACAGAAATTCTGCTTTTTAATCTATTTTTACGTGTTTGCTTTTTTTTTCCTTTACACAAAACATTATTACTTCACTGTAGTTCAACTAGCACATGTTTGTGTGGCATCCAGAATAGGACAATTTTCTGCACTTTGTAATTTTCACTTTTCTGTTTGAGATGGGATCTGTGCAGCCTAGGCTTGGTGGGGATCTCATGAGTCTCCTACGTCAGGCTCCGGAGTGCGGGGGATTACAGATTTGCATAACCATGCCTACACTTTATGTACTCGTTTTTTAAAGAGAAAAACGAATCATGTTTTCTCCTGTGGATTTTGATATGACCTAAGCTAAAACAGCCTCCATGGAATCAGCTTACATTTAAAAGAAATCCAGCTAAGTCCAGTGCACTCTCTTTAGGGATGAAAGCCTGGAGGACATTGGCTGATACTCAATGGGAGACTAGGTCATGTGACTGAAACATAAATTTGAAGTTGAAGCCAGATCTTCTGCATTGACGATATATTTTTTTTCCCTAGTCCAGGGAAACTATTGCTCTCTCCCCTGAAGGAGAGAAATCTATGAATTAAGTCCACGCGCATGCAGAATGAGGTACTCTAAAGGCAGCCTGGCTGTTTCGCCCATCGAGACACCGTGTCCACATGCCCGATGTGTGGGGCCTCTATGCTTAAAACGGTCAAAACTCTCTTTTGAAAGAGGAGAAATAAGAACATTGCATCATGGGAGTCAAATTCGACCTTGCATTAAATAGTGCTTTTGCTTACTTTGGCGAAACCTGAGCGTTCTTTGTGAAGCACAGGCTTTCTCCCGGGAAACTGGAAGACAACTTGATTTACATTCCTATGTGTTAACGACAAATGTTTTGCATGAGATCGTTGCTCGAATTAGGATGACGATCCTGCACTGGGACTTTTATATTAGGAAGATGAGGGGGTAGGACACACTGAGACGGATTGCTTTATGTCACCTTGACACAGGCTACAGTCATCTAAAAGGAAGGAACCTCAATTGAGAAGGTGCCTCGGTAAGATTAGATTGTAGGTAGAGCTGTGAGGCATTTTCTGAGGAGGGGGCCATCTCATTGTGGGTGGTGCCACCTCTGGGCTGGTGGTCCTGGGTTCTATAAGAAAGCAGGCTGAGCAAGCCATAGGGAACAAGCTAGGAGGCCTTCCATGGCCTCTGCATCAGTGCCTGCCTCCAGGTTCCTGCTCTGTTTGGGTTCCTGTCCTGACTTCCTTCAGTGATGGATATGGCACTAAAGGCAAACAAACCCTTTCCTTCCCAACTTGCTTTTGGTCACGGTGTCTCATCCCAGCCATGGAAACCCAAACTCAGACACGCATGTTGGTTTGAAAAGGCTTTATCACCCCTCTCTGTAAGTCAGTGATGGTGTACACCCGTGGCTTGTTCGCTTCTTTTCATGCTTGAAGCTGAGTGGAGTTACTGGGCTAAAGTCTCTAAATAATGGGTTGTGTTGGAGTTTGGGGTCTAGTTGTTACACAGCAAAACAGGGGAACCATCAAATCTAGCAGCAGTTGGTTACTTTTAGTGATATTTATCTCATGCCCTACCGTATTGGTGAAAGGATGTTGTTTAGGAAGGTGGGTTTAGACAGAGAACAATCATTCAGGCCTCATCTGAGTGTGTCCACATGAGGTTTAATAATATATATATTTAATATATATATATATATATATATATATATATATTTACATTCTAGTCATACACACATGCACACATTCCATACACACACACACACACACACACACACACACACACTTTTTTTTTGATATTTTATTTATTTACACTTCAAATGCTATCCCCTTTCTCAGTTTCCCTTTTGGACACCCCTATCCCCTCCCTCTTCCCCCTGCTTCTATGAGGGTGCTCCCCCACCCACCCACTCCCACCTCCCTACCCTGGCATTTCTCTACACTGGGGCATCAAGCCTTCCCAGGACCAAGGGCCTCTCCTCCCATCGATGTCTAAAAGGCCATTCTTTGCTACATATGCAGCTAGAGTTGTGGGTCATTCCATGTGTACTCTTTGGTTGGTGGTTTAGTCTCTGGGAGCTCTGAGGGATCTGGTTGGTTGATATCGTTGTCCTTCCTATGGTTTACAAACCCCTTCAGCTGCTTCAGTCCTTTATCTAACTCCTTTATTCCGGACCCTGTGCTCAGGACAATGGCTGACTGTGAGCCTCTGTAATTGTTAGGTTCTGGCAGAGCCTCTCAGGAGACAGCTATATCAGGCTCCTGTCAGCAAGCACTTCTTGGCATCTACAATAGTGTCTGGGTTTGCTGTTTGTATATGGGATGGATCCCCAGGTGGGGCAGTCTTTGGATGGCCTTTCCTTCAGTTTCTGCTCCACATTTTGTCTCCATATTTCCTCCCTTGAGTACACCTATGGTCACTTGATCTTTGACAAAGGAACTAAAAACATCCAGTGGAAAAGAGTCAGCATTTTCAACAAATGGTGTTGGTTCAACTGGAGGTCAGCATGTAGAAGACTGCAAATCAAACTGACCCATTCTTATCTCCCTGTACAAAGCTCAAGTCCAAGTGGATCAAGGACTTCCACATAAAACCAGATACACTCAAACTAACAGAAGAGAAAGTAGGAAAGAGCCTCAAACACATGGGCACAGGGGGAAATTTCCTGAATAGAACACTAATGGCTTATGTTCTAAGATCAACAATTGACAAATGTGATCTCATAAAATTGCAAAGCATTTGTAAGGCAAAGGACACTGTCAAAAAGATAAAATGGCAACCAACAGATTGGTAAAAGAACTTTACCAATCCTATATCTGATAGAGGGCTAATATTCAATATATACAAAGAACTGAAGAAATTAGACTTCAGAGAACCAAATAACTCTATTCTAAAATGTGGTACAGAGCTAAACAAAGAATTTTCAACTGGGAAATACTGAATAGCTGAGAAGAACCTAAGGAAATGTTCAACATCCTTAGTCATCAGGGAAATGCAAATCAAAACAACCCCGAGATTCCACCTCACACCAGTCAGAATGGCTAAGATCAAAAGCTCAGGTGACAGAAGATGCTGGTAAGGATGTGGAGAAAAAGAAACACTCTTCCATTGTTGGTGGGATTGCAGACTGGAACAATTACTGTGGAAATCACTCTGGAGGTTCCTCAGAAAATTGGACCCAGTGCTACCTGAAGACCTAGCTATACCACTCCTGGGCAAATACCAAAATGATGCTCTAACATATAACAAAGACACATGCTCTACCATGTTCATAGCAGCCTTATTTATAAAAGCCAGAAACTGGAAAGAACACGGATGTCCTTTAACAAAGGAATGAATACAGAAAATGTGGTACATTTAGGCAATGTAGTACTACTCAGCTATTAAAAGCAATGAGTTCATGAAATTCATAGGCAAATGGATGGAAACAGAAAATATCATCCTGAGTGAGGTAACCCAGTCACAAAAGAACACACAGGGTATGCACTCACTGATAAGTGGATATTATTAGCCCAAAAGATACAATTCACAGACCACATGAAGCTCAAGAAGAAGACCAAAGTGCGGATGCTTCAGTCCTTCCTAGAAGGGGGAAACAACACACACACACACACACACACACACACACACACACACACACACACACACACACACACACACACACTTCTTAATGTATGCTCACATGTTCAATGTATTAGAATGGTCTGTTAGGTATGTTACATTCGCTGTGTGCTGCAACTTACAAATCAAGATTGCGTAGTCCAAATTCAACGAGGTTATGAATATTTTTAATTTCCACAATCTACAGTCATTTGACAAAAGAGCCTCTGCTGTCCAGACAGGGTTGGCAGTAGGCATGTCTGTTGGGGGAATCTTCTTCATTATTCATTGATATGGTTGGTGCCATTCCTAGGGAGCTGGTTTTGCATCTGTAAGGAAGTCAGCTCCATAGGAAAGCACGCGGCAGAGAAGCAGCAGCCAGCGGGATTCTTCCTTGGTTTCTGCTTCAGACTCCTGCTAGAGTTCTTATTCTCTCTGGGATGAACTGTGACCTGGAAATACAAGTCCAGTGAAGCCTTTCCTGAAGTAAATTTCTCCTGGCCAGGATGTCTGCCACAATAACAGGGAGCAACCAGAACACCTGGGTTAGGGTAAATTGAACTCTGCTCTTCCAGGCTTGTCCACAAAGCCGATTGATTTGCCACACCCAACTACCCACATGTTTAAGAAACAAAATAATCCAAGTCGTAGCACACTTACAATCACATCAGAATAACAGATTAAATAAAACACCACCAGCACAACAAAATGCTTCTAACACACAGCAATCCAAACGACGTGCTAGAGGATTTTTCAAAGGAATCTCAGAAGACCTTGCTCCCTGTTTTACTCCCATAACCCCCCAGATCTTTCCATTAGGTGGGTAGTATCCAGACCCTGAGGGTAGATCCTGTTTCTATCCTACCTGTCATCCTGGCTTAGTTACCAAGAGAAAAAGTGTCTGCATCTCCCTTAGCCATCTCATTGGGCCATTGAGGGGCATAGCAACCTTGCTTCAGTGGGTGGTGGGGAGGGTGTCTTGCTTCCCCAACTTAACTTAGACCAGGTCTCTGAGAAGGAGTGTGAAACAGAGGTTGGCTGGCAAGTGCACCTCTGGAAAAGGTGAGGGGAGACAGCGGGCCTGAACGCCTTGCTGCAGAGGTCTGGATCTAAGGAAGCCCTCTGCCCTCCTCCAAAGCCAGGAACGCTGAGTAGGCTCTGACTCCACCAGCAGTGTTTATTTAAGCATCTTTGGCTCCTTGTAATTCCCCAGGGGGGGAATTTTCAGCATCTAATGCCCCATCGATGAGGGTCCGAAGTAGCTTGGTTCTGTCTGTATGATATGGACATGACCCACAGACACATCCATTGTATTTCAGAAACCCAAACCAATTATATGTCATTTAATGTAGCTACTGCATTATAGAACCCTCACCTGAACCGAAGTGGTAGAATACCATCTGCTGTCTTCCTGTGCTCTTCATTTTAAACCTTAAGGGTCACACGCCATGGGGCGGTGTCCTTTGTGAATGAGATCAGGGCACTGAGTTGTCAGGTACGCAGACCTGGAGTTCTTTCCTGCATCCATTTCCTGGGTGGATTCAGTCCCGACCCTTTCCAAACTCTAGATTCTTAGATTGTATCTCCTCAGTTCAGGTTTAAGGTTGAGTGATGCTACTTGCTTACCACTGTGCCTTGTGTCTGTAGAGACCAAAGTAATGACAAGTCAATGCTGCTTAGGACCAGTATATAATGGACGTGCTAGTTTAGACTTGGCTGTGCTACAGTAACAAAGGAACCCTAAAATTTCTATAGGTTAACGGGTGCATGCGTCAATCTGAGGAATCGTCTTTCCAAGGGGTAGCCAAGGCTGCCATTGATTTCTTCGGGGCTCCCATTGGGTCTGTATGCAGCTAAATGTTCATGATGATGGAGCCAGGCAAGGCCGAGGGTCCCAGACTCTCTTCATTGACTTATCAAGAAGTGCGGCTCCTATGTACACCCAAGACAGGGTCTGTGCACTCTAAGGGCAATAGAGATGGAGCCCAAGGAGTTATACCGTAAGTCTCTGCCACAACCAAGTCCACCTACATTGAATGTAATTTAGTTATTTATTTTGAGATGAGAAAGCATTTAAATTTGTCAGGCCACAGGGGCAAAATTCTATTCACTACTATGGAAAGGTAGTAAAATAAAGGGAAAAAATGGTGGAACCAGCCAAAAGCCTTGGGTAGCAGCACACAGATGCCACTGACTGGCAAAGATCTCAGAACTGGCACGGGATTCTTTGTGACTCAGGATTTCGTATGAACAATGAAATCCCAGGGTAGAGATTTCTCTCTTTTCTATTTTGGCCCTAACTAGATTCTACAACATTTGCTTTTGAGACACCCAGAGTTATGGAAGGCAGGATTCATATACTGCTTCTCTAAAACGGGCCTCGTTCCCTATTCAATCAACGATGGCTTTGAACTTCTAATCCTTCCCCTCCTAAGTGCTGAGAGTATAGGCATGTGCCAGTACATCTTGTTTATATAGGATTGAGCATCTGTGCAGGCTAGGCAAGCATTCTACCGACTGAACTGCATCCTCAGCCCCCGCTGACTTCCTTACCATGTTTTGCAGTGCCGGGCAATGAATGTTTGCAACTTTCCCTGTCAGTGTCGAGAATGACAGTGAGCAAGGTACACCACGTCTCTATTCTGGAAGAAAACCAGAAATAAGAAGGCCTCGTTTTTTACTAGCGGCCCAACCTTTTCACAAGTGTCATTTATTTCCCCGCATTTGGATGACACTTTTATTTTTATTATCACACTTATTCCCTAAATTATAGTTACACACGGGCATGTTCCAGGTGCTTGCCTTATCCTGCTGAGAAAATTGGCATCTAAAGCATACGAGTTGTATTGTCTCACAGTTTTGGAGGGTGAGACTGTTATCTAAACAGGATTCTCAATACAAACAGAAGTACTAGAAAAATATTCAGTACCTTATCTACACATATATTATAGAATAAATGTCTATATACACCCAGATAAGTATACCATGCAGAAGTCCAAGATCTACTGGTTACATTGGAATTGGTTCTTGTGATTGAAAAGAACAAGACTCCTGCGACCTTCTACAGGCAAGCAAGATACCTTAGAACAGTGGTTCTCAACCTTCTTCCTAATGCTGCAACCCTTTAATGTACTTCCTCATGTTGTGGTGACCCCCAAACTATAAAATTATTTAGTTGCTACTTCATGACGATAGTCTTCTTCTACTGCCGTGAATCATGAAGTAGACCTCTGGTGTGCAGGATATCTGATATGCCATCCCTGTGAAGAGCCGTCCAACACCTTTACAGGTTGAGAACTACCACCTTAGAAGCCGATGGTGGGGTCAGTCTGAGTCCACAGGTTTGAGAATCAGGATGGAGTTGTATGGATAACGGAGAACAGGCAGAGTAATTCTGGGGTCTTAAGGTCAAGAGCCAGGAACTCCTACATGGGAGGCAGGAAAGCAATCCCTGACAGCAAAGAGCAAACTGCCCTGTGCTCATCTTCTGTTCTCTTTCTGCCTTCAGTGGGTTGGGTCACGCCCCTTGGGTGGGTGAGTCTTCTTTATCTAGTCTACTGGTTCCAGGGCCATCCTCTCAGTGTTCTCAGAGACATAGCTCCACTGACACCCCATAGCCCAGACAAGTTGACACACGGTGTGCTTATGATAGGGTCTGGATGTCTGAGCTGCAGATGGGGATGGGGATGGCTACTGAGATAAGCACCTCCTCTAGGCTCTCCCAGTCCTTTGGTGGTTTCCCTATTTCATCTTTGATTTGTTTTGGTTTACAGAAGGACCTCCCATCCAAAACTCACGGTGCTACTAACCCCACACAAGTGTGCACAGGTGCCCTGACTTCCCTGTATCCTAAGGAGAATAGTCATAGTGGATGAATAGACCCAGGCTGTTCTACTTGGGCTGCATCTTAACTAATACCACCTGCAAGTACCGTCTTTGCAACATGCTTACATGTTGAGCTATTCATAGCTGGACTTTATACAAACTGCTTCCGGGCAGGAGAAGACACAGCGCAGTACACTGCAGCTTGCGAAACAACTGCAACAGAGAAATGCCAATTGACTCGTACTTTATTGAATGTCCTCCATTTTGACATTTGGACATTGGTAGACTTTCTTGAGATCTCAAAACAGAAAAAGAGGAAGTCTCTTGGGTAGAAGATGTGCATGTGGGTGGGAACCTCACCCATGGTGGATGGCCTGAGAGTATTGTCAACTTTTTTTCCTTCCTGAGGTTTTTGCCCAGGCAGGCGGCTTGTCTCTCCTGAAACTGTGCACACTGTAGAAAGTACCCTTGAGTACTTTTGAGGGATTTCCAGAATGAGGTTAATAGGCAGAGATGGGCCAAGGGCGGGAGGTTGTGTCCCATATCTCCAGAAACACACAGTCCCTCAGAATCCTGGGTTTCCCTAAAGAGAAGCTTAAAGAGGAAAGACACTCTCCTCTAGAAACAGAGAATTGGATTTAAGTAAAAACAGCATTAGGCTGAGGCAGGAGGCTCTCAAATTTGAGAGAAGCCTGGGCTAGATTGTGAGTTCCAGTGCACCCTGGCTACAGAGTTAGACTGTCTCTAAAGGAAAAAAAAAAGATTGGAAAGGATGTGAATTCTAGACTTAGAGTGTGCAATAGGGAATTTAAATCCTTCTGTCTATTTTCCTTCTTTTTTAACTGTAGGCCACAACTTTAAACTTCCAATTGTATCGTGAAGGAAACATCACAGTGGCTTTGCCTTGTTTCGGCCTCGGGAACATTTACATGGGTACTTGTGCTCTGGCTCACTTTCCCTGGCCACTGTGGGTGATCATAAGACGCATGCCCAGTGAGAGACACTGAACAGCACAGTAAGGTCCTTTCCTAACAGTAAGGTCTTTCAAACAGGCTGGAAGTGACCACCGTGCAGGGAGATAGCCAGTCTTCCTCTGGCAAGAGCTGGACTGCGGAGCCCTGTAAGGGTAGAATGGCTTTAAGAGCCAGGCAGCTTTCTGGAGAGAATGGCATTAGCCGTTGAGAGGCTCAGAGGAGTCAGCTTCATTCATTATTGAGCACTTATTACTCTAAGGCTCTGTGTGGGATCTCACAGAAAGACATTCTGGAGAGCGGTGATCTAAGCTACAAAGTAAATACCCAACACCGGTATGTACCATAATCCACATAAAAACAAGGTAAATAGATACAGGGGGTGTGGAAGGCAATGGCAGACTCATTCGACAGGCTTCCTAGATAGAACTGGAAATACACAGTGCGCTCTGCTGCAAGTCTGGATTTCAGTGCCTGTGTCGTGGCCTCTCCCCAGCAATAGTCACATAGTTCACATTCGCTAACTCATCAGGTCAAGGGCAAGAAGATGCACAGGTTAGCACATAAGCTCTGGGAAGTGTCATCTGTGCAGTTTGACGAGGGTGGGTTTTCCTCCTACCCACAGAGACTCATAGGCAGTATGCTACCAGTCCTTTGTGCCACGGACACGGGGGACCTCAGTATAGCTGCTTCCACTTGCTGCGAGCTTCCAGCCTACCCAGCGCAGACTGTCAATCCTTCATTCATAACTTTGTTCCCCAACCCGGCCTGGGGAGGTGTGAAAACATTTCTCTCAAAGCTCAAGCCTTCAGGCCAAACTATTTCTATCTTTCAGTGAGAGGCCGAAGCAACAAAGTGCTGTTGTTAGGATTCTTCACACTGTGCGCTTTCTTGAACAATGGCATTTATACAGAGTCTGATGCAAGCCAAGGCTCTGGGAGGCCACGTGTGTCCTTGTTTTGTTTTGACTTTTGCCTATTGGACACAGAGTCTCACTATCTAGTCCAGGCTGACCTTGACTTTGCAATTCTTTCTACCTCAGCCCTCAGAATGTTAGCCTTCTTTGTATGAGGCACCACATCCTCCAAGTGCTAATCTCTGAAGATTAGAAACAGTCAACGTGGTAACTGGTAAGGGTATGGATGTAGGGGTTGGGGAGACAGCTTGGTCACTACAGTGCTTGTCATACAGGCCTGAGGACCTGAGCTTAGTAACCGGCATCCACGTAAGAGTACAGGTGTGGTTTATGCCTGCCATCCTAGCACTGGGTAATGGGGTTTGGGGTAATAGCACAGAGGGCTTCCGGAGCTTGCTGGCCAACCAATCTAGCTGAATTAGAGGAGTTTAGGGTCAGAATATAGGGTAGAGAAAGAGAAGTGAACACCCCAGCATTGCCTTTTGGCTTGCACGCATACCCACGTACACATGTATACACACATATGTACCCGGGAATGCAGTAGCAGAAGGTAGAGGGCACAGAGCTTTTAATCCTGTTTTAATTCTCGAGGGGAAAACCGGAGAAGTCAAGCGAGTTAGCAAACAGAGGCTCTCCAGTCCCATAGCCAAAGGGTGCAGTCCTCAGCTGTTTGAGGCCAAAGTGCTTGAGCAGAACATCTTAGGAGAGGAGGGAGAGGAGGAGAGAGAGAGAGAGAGAAAGAGTTAGGATCAACACCCCCTCCTCACGCCCCCCAAGGGCCTTCCCTAGTTAACTCTCATCTCCTGACATTCCCAGAACCTCCCAGAAATATCTTTACCAGATGGGGACCAAGCGTTCAGAACACATGCCTGTGACGACATTTCATTCTAGCCATAATACATACTCAAAGGGTTCGCCCACTTTTGCCCGTCTGACATGAACTTCCAGGAACTACCAGAGGGATTGCAAGAGAATAACTTATGGGAATTCCCATCCACTGGTGGATTTTAGGCGCTAAGAGAAAGAAACAAAATGCTGTGGCTTGTGTTTCACATATATGCCACATATACGCACGGAGCCTTAGCCTCGGGCCCGGACCCGTTGAGAACTCTTCCATCCATTTGCTTCATCAGAATTTGGGTGAAAAGATGATTCTTTTAAAGTACCCACAGGCAGGATCGCCTAGTAGGTTCTGTCAAGTTCAGAGGCTTGCTATAATTTGCATAGCCAGACTACACTAGAGGGTCCCAGATATCCCGCTGAACAATATTCCCAGTTCCTGATTGGTAGGGTCGGTTTTTTTTTTTTTTTTACACATTTCTTTGTAGCTGTTGGGACTTGCTCTTCTGGTATTGGAAGTAGGGGTACAACTTCAGGAGGCCTCATTGCACCCCTACTTCCCCCGAAAGGCACCATAAGGTCAGTAAGCTGACCTGGGTCCTCTGGCATTGGTGGGGACTGCACAGCTGGTCCTGGTGCATGGACATTAAGGCGCCTCTGAACGGCAGGGGGCGCTGGCGCGCAAATTGGCTCTGCCTCCCGCGCCCGCGCTTTAGTGCGCGCTCGCGCCCCGTCGACCCCGCGCGCAGCTCTCGGGGCGCAGGGCGGGGAGGCATAAAGGGCGCTGCGCTGCGGGGCGGGCTGCACGCGGGAGGCTGACGGGGCAGCAGCACCCGCGAGCCGGCACCGGGCGGGGCCATCGCAACCGCGCGCAAAGAGGCCGAGCGGGAGCCCGGACCGCGCGGGACCAGGTGGGTGACGCGCGCGTCCCCTTTGTGTCGGCATCGCCCGAGCGGGCCGCGCGGGACAAGGCTGTGCGGGGCTGGTTTCGGCCCCCTAACCCGTGCTGCCGGGCGGTGACCCGCGGGCTCCGGGGCGGCGATGAGGGCTCTGCTCCTTGAGTCCGCTGGGTGACGGCCGCGTCCTCCTGGCCGCTTGCACTTGGGGATCGCGCGCCACGGAGAAGTCTCCAGCCGCAGGCGCGGGATGTGCTGAGCTGGAGTGGCCCGGGTGGGCGGCCGTCTGCAGGCCTTGGGTGGACTCCCGCCGTGACCCGGCCATGGGTAGAGCGAGGGCGTGGGGAAGGTCCAGTCCGTTCTAGCCAGTGGCAGTCGCGAGTACCCCGCAGTGCTTAGCCGCGCCTAGCCATGGGCATGGTCCTCTGCTGGTCTCTGGCCCAGGAGTCTCGGTGTCCCTTGCACCTCTCTTTCCCAAGGAGTCCCCTCAGGACTCTCGCATTCCGTGCTCCGCATTGCTCCCGGTTTTCTGCACCGTCCCTGGAGCTCAGAGATTTAATCGCTCCTGCTAACAGAAGGCTTCCTGGCCGCCTCCGTTGCGCGGGAAGAGGCGACTTCTTCACCCTAGGCGGGTCTCTGGTGGTCGTACCTAAAGTTTGCTCTAGTTCTTGTTTGGTCTCTTTTTCAGAGAATGCTTTAAAGTATGCTTATTTTGAACAGTTATCTACAGCCTGCCTGGTGCAGGGTCAAAGGCCACATAACAAGGAGAGCTAGACAAGGCTCTGGGAACCCTTCCCACGGTTCCGTGTATTCCAGTGTCCTAGGATTAGAAGGACAGAACAATCTTGCTTAGGACAGTTTCAGGAAGGAAGGACCTTCCAGGAGTGGTGTCTGGGAGACAGGTCCTTCTCCATGACCCTGGCCAGGGTAGTAGTTTAGACCGCTAAGAGATGCATAAAAACACAATAGCAGATGGAAGGAAAGGTGGTTAGGGCGCCCTAGGATGAGAGGGCAGAGACAGGGGCCTTTCTAAAGGAGGGATGTGGAATCAGATGACCAGTGGGGCGTAGCCAGGGTGGTGGAAAAAGCACCAGCAAAGGAATGCAGAGTGTGAAGAACCCTTCCCATGGGGTCGCCTCCTTGGCTTCCAGAGAACCAAAGTTTTGTTCCTCCTCAGTGGCACCCGTGGGCTGTACTACTTTTTCTAGTGTCTCCCACAGTTTGGCTTTTATTACATTTTAAAGACTGTGCAGGAAGTATGTGTAGAGGGGATTTCGAATTGCAGGCCGAGACTCTGGACTTGGCCTCTGTTGAGTGGGACTCCTGGGTGGTCTTGCAACAAACAGTAACTACTTCATGCTTCAGGGTGGCTGTGGCAGTGTTAAAGGGCCAGGTGCCCCCCCTCCCCCGTGGGGTTTTAAGTCAGGCACCACCCTTTGCCATACATACCTATTTTGTGTTCCAGGGTTCCATGTGACCCTCCTGGGAAAATGGGTGCATGGAACTCAGTTGAACTAGGAGGGACATTTTCTGGACCCAACACAATTTGAATTCTGGAGTTAACATTTTGATATATTCACTCGTCTTTAGTTTTTGCTAGTGAGGTTTTTGTAGGCTCTCTAGGGCAGGCTGACCTGGAACTCCCGAGGGAGCCGAACATGACCTTGAACTTCTCCAGTTTGCACCAATGGAGTACTGGAGTGAATGGAATCACTCCATCAGTGTATGCATAACTGAGGTTTGAACAAGGGGCCTGGTGAATGGGAACGCTAGGCAAATGCTCCCCTGAGCTACATCTCCAGCCCCTGGAGTTCATTTTCCTAAAGACATCCCAGTTCTCACATCGGCGCCTCCCACCCCGGTCAAGGGGAACTACTGAAAGATAAATTACTGAAAGAACACACGGACGAATTAGACGTCCACAGGCCACAGAGCTGTGGGGGCTATGCTTATACTTTACAGGCGTCTTTCAAAATTCTTGTTTGCGAGCTTGCAGTGCCTGTTTCCAAACTGTTCCTAGACTACGTGGCTTCTCCTGGGGGCCCTATTGTGGCTTTGGAAAAGATACCACACACTGTTTTACCAGTGCTGCCTATGTTCAGAGCTAACGTGCTGTCCTGCTTGCAGCAGTAGGGCCCCAAGCCAGGAGCCACGTTGCCTGACTGAGAGTGCTGTTTTTTCCACTGTGGTTCCTGACTTGGCCTGGCTGCCTCCTTTTGTTCAAGCATCTCCTAGAGGCCTCTTTCTATAGGGGCAGGGAGAGCCGTCGAAGCCTGTCCTGAGACACTGAGAGTCATGGACATAGATGGGTCCTCAGTCCTTTTCTACGACCATAAGGGCACTGTAGCTAAGGAGAGGCAATCAGGTGCCTTGGCCAAATGGGGTTGGGGTGGATTTGTTCTGAGTATCTGTGACCCTTTCCTTCTTCTCTTCTTGGAATAGGTCAGGGCTGTCAATGCTTTCCTGAGAGCTATTTGGGAGAATGTTCATTTGACATAGCAGTACCCCTACTCACCTGGAATGTTTCCAGATTGAGGCTGAGTTAGAGGCTTGCAGAGTGGGCTCCTCTGAGGAAGGTGGACTGTCAACTATTATACTTCTCCTGGGTCTTTGTGGAAGATGTCCTTTATTCCTTTTAGACTGGAGAAGTTATTTGAGGTTAGCCTTTTTTTTTTTTTTTTTTTTGGGTTTCCCAATCGTCGATACACATGGATAGTTTTTCTTAATTAGCTCAAGAAATTAATTGAAGCCACTGTTCACACGTCTGCAGGGCATTTGTTCCCAACCATGCTCCCACCCAGATGTCTGACCTTGGCAAGTATCTGCTTGTCTGGATAGCCCTAAAATGTTGGCCCAGATGTTCTCATAGTTCCAGGAGCAAAGCTGTGTTGAGGCAGGAGCATTTCTAGATTTCTAGAGGAATCGATGCTACAGAATGACCTACAGATGCAGCCAATGGTGTGGCCATTCACAAGGAAGAGGTGTGTTTTCAGCTCTGCACGGTGGCTATTCTCCAAGGCTGCATGGTGAGATGTGAGCTTTGGGGAGGCTCCTGCAGCATCACAGATAACACTTTAGTAGCTGTGAAAGCTAAAAGGGCCTCCTTTCTATTCTGCAGAACCGTGGAAGGCTTGCTCTAGAGCAGTGATTCTCAGACCCGTTTGGGGGTAGAATGACTGTTTCACAGGGTCTCATATCAGATATCCTGTATACCAGATACTTTTATAATTCATAACAGCAAAACTAAAGTTACAAGGTAGCAATGAAAATGATTTTATGGTTGGGGTCACCACATGAGGAACCTTTATTAAAGGGTTTCGGCATTAGAAGGGTTGAGAACCACCACTCTCGAGTGTGAGTTTATAAGCTAGATGCAGTATCACAGGGAGGGAGAGTCAACTTCCTGCTTGCCTGAAGTCATGCGTGTCAGTTCATGTTTGATTGTGTGCTATGTCTGGTGCAGGAAGTGGAGCAGACAGGGGTATATCCATTAAGTTTCGGTCATGTGTAGGTATTGAGTGTCATGTGGATCATAGATGCAGCCCTCATACCCATGGGGCAGGTATATGGTCTACTCCCACGTGATGTGGGCAAGCATAATCTGAGGTCTCACAGGGTACATGTGGAAGCTGGGCCTTGATCTTAGAAGTCTACAGAACATTAAGAGTGTGTGACCTTGATCTACAGTGTAAAGAGCTAGAAGCGAAGACAGGAGCAGGTTGATGTTGAGGTGGGGTCTACCCTGTTGGAAATGTACAGTGTAGTGGACTCCATGCTTGCAGAAACCGGCAGGTTGTTAACCTGGGAGATTAGAAGGCCAATGTGCAATCAGGACTTGAAATAGCAAGAAACAACTTGGGCTGTATAGGAACGTAGGACAAACAAAGAGGATCTGAGTTCACCTGGTTGACATCAGCATGCTGGAGAGGTGTGTGTGTGTGTGTGTGTGTGTGTGTGTGTGTGTGTGTGTGTGAGAGAGAGAGAGAGAGAGAGAGAGAGAGAGAGACAGAGACAGAGAGAGAGAGACAGAGAGAGACAGAGAGAGACAGAGAGAGAGAGAGACAGAGAGAGACAGAGTATTTTCTTCAGCGTATTTTCAGTACCACTTACTCCTGCCCAGTTGGCTTATGGTGGAGGCTAGAGTTCAGGACAGGTTTATGAGAGCAGTGAAATGGTGTGGTTGTCACAATCAAGGGGTGTTACTCCAGAGTGGCCTAAGAAGACTTCTGTGGGCTGCGGTAGTTCCTGTGGGTGTTGAAAACTTCCCAGCCAGCCTAATGTGGCAGGCTGTGGTAGCATTGGCTTTGGGGGGGTCTTCTTTTTGGGACCCCTCAGCTTTCCAACAGTGGCGGGTGTGTTTTCTGTCCCTGTGTTAAAACGTCATTGACTGAGGCGACTGGGAGAAGAGAGTTGGTTTTAGCTTATGGTTCCAGAGGGATAAGAGTCTGTGATGCACAGCAGCAAGTGGCAGACTTGGTGGCTAGAGCAGGAAGTTAAGGGGAAGCGAAATGAAAATGTTGTGACGCTTTAAATAACCAAAGCCACTTCTAGTGCCACACTTCCTCCAGCAGGGCCACCCCAAAACAGCTCCACCAACTGGGGACCAATCATTCAAATTCCTGAGTCCATGGAGGACATTCTCATTCAAACCTCCAATGTGGGGGCAACTGGGAAAGCTCTCAGAGTCTGGCATGAACGGGGTTGGCTAGTCAGCCGGGCTGTTGTTATCTGACTGAAGACTGTAAGCATTTCATGCAATGTCATGCTTCTGGGAGAATGTGTTACGCTTTCAAAGAACCAGTTTTCATGTAATCTGAGGGTCAGGGCATGCTTGGTTTTGGGTGGTAGCACAATGGGAGGTGGTCCGGAGGAAGGAGCTGTGTGATACATCAAACTAGGATGTCTCCTGAACGCCTGGGCAGATGGCACATCTCAGAATGTGGCTCTGTTACTTAGCCAGTGTCCTGAGTAGAAATTCTGTTCACACATGCATGCATCTCTGTCTCTCTGTCTCTCTGTTTCTCTCTCTGTCTCTGTCTCTCTCTCTGTCTCTCTCTCTCCTCTCTCTCTCTCTTCTGTCTCTGTCTCTTTGTCTGTCTTCTGTCTCTGTCTCTCTGTCTCTGTCTCTGTCTGTCTGTCTCTGTCTCTGTCTCTGTCTCTGTCTTCTGTCTCTGTCTCTGTCTGTCTCTGTCTCTCTCTGTCTGTCTCTGTCTCTGTCTCTCTCTGTCTCTCTCTCTCTCTCTCTCTCTCTCTCTCTCTCTCTCACACACACACACACACACACACACACACACACTCTCTCTCTCTCACACACACACACACACACACACACACACACACACACACACCACACACACCCATACCCATCATGGGCTCCCTGCACCTTCATCATGTAAAGGTGATTCCCTTCCTGGCGTCAACCATTGAATTTCTCTATCATTCCTGGGGCCCATCACACCCATCCCAGTGAATCTGTCCTCATTCCCCGAAGGAAGAAACCAGCCTGCTGTCAGGGCCAGCCACTCTCCCAGAGTCCTCACACAACTGTGGGTAGAGGACACAGAAATAAATGTTCAGAGCTTGGCATCTCTAGCCCCGTTTCCCACACGCCCACTCTTGACAGGAGCATCGGAAGCCAGCGTCAACACTGAGCATTCACGTGATGCTTTGTGTCCCTCTCCACTGTCCCTCAGCACTCTGTCCACTTACTCCTGCTCAGAGCCCCTGGGATGCTTGGTTGAGTAGCCTGTCCTCCAAGGAGATCCTCAGTAGCTGCTGACTTGGATCTTTTTGCTGCCATCTGTGTCAAGACCAGACCCAGATGATCTGCCCACAGATGATGTCCTTTTCCTTATCTGGAGCACCGCTAATGTGTCTTTACTCTTCCCGACATTGGCATTTTGCAGAGAAAGAAATGGAGGCGTACAGAGAAGAAAGAGGCAAGACTAGAGTTAAGGCTCAGGCCCAGGCCCTGGCTCTCTAGGCCCAAGCTTCCCTAAGGTTACATTGTCTTAGGCTCAGCCCCACCCTCCCGTCTCCTCTAAGGTAGATTTTTCCCATTAGGCACTTCAGTAGCAACTTTCCCTCAGAAGCCACGGTTGCATTTATCTAATCTATTTTAGTGATCTGTGTAACTTGTTTCCTCCGCTAAGCATCGGCTCTACAAAGGCAGGAACTTACTCATTTGGGAACTCCTCCCCACACGCCCCACAGGTGCATTGCACTCCTCCCACTCTTCCTGAATGAATTGCTGTGAACCGATTGACAGCATTCAGAGTGTCTAGTCCCACGGGGGTCTCCATGGACACATCATCATCGAAGGAGAGCGTAACTGTCGCTGTCTATGACCTCAGCACGTCCCATACTGCTGGCCCTTTGGAATGTTGGGCTGAAGCCAAATTCACCTCCAGGCAGGACCAGTCAGGTGTGGGCACTGGCTCTTCAGTGAGAAGGGTAGAATTCTACCAGAATGCACAGCGGAAGCCCTGGACACTATGTTTGGTGTAATGAGTGTGTGTTCAACTCCTTGCTGACAAGGGCAAGGGTCTGGTGGAATAATGACCGAGCTGCATCCTGAGGCTTCATGTGGTACAAATGAGGCAGGAAGCATGGTCCGCTTCCTGGGGCATCCATCCATAGTGTACCGGAAGGAGCCATGAAATGAGATAGTCATATTAGATTAGGACCAAGAACCAGGCTGTGCTCAGCAGGCTTGCATGAGGAGAGACTCTGAGGAAAGGCTCAGTGGTCCTGTATTGGGTATGGCGCTCTGGTACAGAGGACTGACACAGTGGCCGCAGGTTTGCATTTGAGGGTGCTGAGGAGATGCCCAAGCAGGTGAACCCCAGGAACAGCAGGGCATGGCAGATCCCTCACCCTTACACATGGAAGTCCTTCTGATAAATGACTGGAGTAATCTCCCCAAAGCAGGGGGCAGAACCGTTCACAGGTGTGCTTACCAGCCAAGACGGGAGGAGAGCTTGTGTTCTTTCTTCTGAGGCTAGAGAAGCAACCAGCGAAGTGAGGTTCTGCCTCAGGGAAGAACAGCTTGTGACTTTGGAGGACTCCATCCATGCACTCACACGCCCAGAAGCACAGGGGCAGGTGTGTTCCAGACCTGTGCACTGGACACGTGCATGTATGATCGGAGATGGAGATTCACTTTTCCTGACCATCCCCCTTGGCTCTGCCATACCTCTTGGTGTCCTGCACCTGAGGGTTTGACACACTGACACAGCAAAGCAAAGGCTTCAAGAAGACTGTTAGATTTGGCAACCCAGGTTGGAGAATTTGTTAGCTAAAACGTGTATACATCTTCTCGATCACTGGCCAGGGCTAGACACTTGGAAGTTCTTGCGTGGGTGGGTCAGCGATGACTTGGTGTGCCTGGAGACCCTAATTCTTTCTTTGCTGCTCAGAGAGGCAACTGCCATAGGCAGTCTGGTCGGTGAAGGGACCAGATGTGACAGGAAATTAAAACAACAACAACAAAAACATTACATCCGTTTGAGGCCCAAGAACCTACCTTTTCAACATGTCTCCCCAGTTTCTGCCCTTGCCTCTGGGCTCTCCTAGTGCTCTGTCCTCAGGCCCAGTACTTTAATGCTGAGAGAGGAGAGAGAAATTCCCTGCAGTCCTAGCATGAGAGCTGGCAGGAGTCAAGCACAAGTGATAGGTAGGAATCCAGGCCTAGGTGTCACTCTGGACTGGTGATCATCATTTTCTCTACCCTTGTGTCATCTCTCTGTCCCCATAAGGACCAGCCACAGTGGATAAAGCCCCCCCCACCTGATATCATCTTACCTTGCGGAGACTAACCATGGGCCATTCACAAGTGCACTGTATCATGTGTGCATGTGTGTCCGTGCTGACTTGTCTTAACTGTCATCTCGGTACAGCCCAGAAGAAGTCCCTTGGGAAGGGAGTCTCAGTTCAGAAATTACCTAGGTCAAGTTGGCCTCCGGGCATGTCTCTGGGGGAATTGTCATAGTTGTTCATCAAGTCAGGAAGACCCACTCTGGATGTGGGCAGTGCTATTTCATGACCTGAATTCCAAACTATTTGAGAGTGATGGATGTCAGCTGAGGAGCTAGGGAGCAGGCAGCACGGGTGATTCTGTTCCTCTCTGCTCTTGACTGTGGATGTGGTGTGAACAAGTGCAGCGTGACCAGCAGTTTCCAGCTCCTGCCTGTTTCTTCTCCGCAGTGATGGACTGTAACCTGGAATTGTAAGCTGAAATAAACCCTCTTCTCCCGTAGGCTACTTCAGGTCATGGTGTTTTATCGTTGCAATAGAACTGAAACTAGGAAAGCAACACACACACACACACACACACACACACACACACACACACACACACACACACATGGGACAGGGGGAGGGAGAGAGAGAGAGAGAGAGAGAGAGAGAGAGAGAGAGAGAGAGAGAGAAGACAAGTTAGCGTTTGTATGCATTGTGTGCTTTGGTAGGAGGAGAGTATCTGTTAACAAGGACTTGAACCCACAGGTATGTCTACTCATCATAAGGGTAGATGAATGCAAGCTGATGCAGCTACTCTCATGTCCCTGAGAACCAGGGTGTCCTCTTTGCCTCTCTCCATCCTTAGTTCTCAAGATACTGAGATACTGGCCTTTGCTTGTATACAGATCCCTGGTCTCAGGTGTCTGGCCTTGGCTGTGGGCTTGTGTTGTTTGTATACAGATGTGTGTGTGTGTGTGTGTGTGTGTGTTTGGATATTTGTGGGTATATATGTATATGTGTTGTTTATATATATACACACATATATATGTGTGTGTGTTTTGATATTTGTGTGTGTGTATATGTATGTATGTGTGTGTATGTATGTATATATATGTGTGTGTGTGTTGATGGTTATTTGTGTATATGTGTATATATGTATATATATGTTGTGTGTATATATATATATACACATATATATGTGTGTGTTTTGTGGATATTTGTGTGTGTGTGTATATGTACATGTATGTATTGGGTGTATGTATGTATATATATATATGTGTGTGTGTATAGATGTGTTGTTGGATATTTGTGTGTATGTGTATGTATCTGTATCTGTGTGTGTGTGTGTGTGTGTGTGTCTGTGTGTTGATGGATATGTGTGTCCGTGGCATCTTCTCCCTTTCTTCAGGAAGAGACAAGTTTTCTGGAACCACTACAGTTGACCTGCTGTGCTTGGGAAGACTGTGTAAGCACACAGGAGAAATGCAGAGAAGTGAGGAACATGCAGGGGCTCCAGAAGCTAGGGTGAGGCAGAGTTCATGCTCACAACTAAGGGCAGTGTTTGGCTATTCTGGGCTTCAGTAAACAGCTGTCCCTCCTCTACCTGTTGTTCCTAGAAGAGCTGGGATCCATATGGGCAAGGTCCAGGTGGATGTTCACACGGCTGTGTTACTCCTGATGTGGTGGGGGCCTCTGTGCCTTTGTCTGAGCTCCATGTGGGTTGCAGAGACTGTGTAGTAGCTGCATGAGGCTCTCTCCAGTAGGCGCTTCCTTGGTACTTAGATACACATCTTTTCCCACCAAAGCCCTGAGAGTCCGGATGCAGTCTCGACCATTCGCTGTACTCGTTTATGGGGTTAGTATGTACTTATGTTATCCACTTGCCAGAGAGTACTTGGTCCTGGGGATTCTGAGCCTTACCCACTATAGGGAGGGTAAGGAAGTGGAGAAGTGGGGCTGAAGGTCTGGCGAGGCCTTTCTATAACAGGTAGGGCATTATACTCTGCGGTCTGCAGAGCACGAATTCCTAAATGATTGGAATTTCCTGCATTCCACTTTCCCTCTAGAAATCTGTTCAGCCGGAACCCACAGAATTCCCCGTGTCCAGCTCCCCGGCCTGTCCCTTGATGCTGGCTGTGGGAGGACCCTGCAGGTGCGTGGATTCGAGGCTGAGGAAAGACTGAGCCTCGCCCTCAGGCACCGCAGTGTCCTGTGTCTGGCGGGAATGCATCCCGAAGGACCTGGCTTGACAGTTGTGCAGCTCCTGCAAGCCAGTTGGCTGCAGAGAGTGGCTCTTATCTCTTCATGCTTTAATACTCTCTGGCCTAGCTCCTCGTTGGCTCCCAGCGCCGCTTCCTTGACAGTGCGGTTTCCTCTCTGTCCTAGATGCCGGTGACAGAGCAGCTCCAGCCGGGAGCAGCAGCTCCACCGAGCCCGCTGATGACACATGCAGGCCATGAGCGGCTCCTGTCTCTCTGGCAGAGAAGGGCTGTGTTTCTAGGTGGCAGGACCTCCCCTGTGTGGCTGTAAGCCATAAACACGGGCAGATGGAGGGGATGGGACAGCCCTGTGCGCCGTGAGGCTTGGCAGCTGACTCGTCTTACTTGAGCTGCTTGGGTGTGGGTGAGCAGTGTAAAAGCACAATGTGGAGCACAAGTAGGAATTTTTCTATGAATCACATGTTGAGATAACTATATTTTGGCTGTGTTGGGTTAAATAAAGCACATTACTAATAGGACTGGGGAGACAATTCAGTGGTTCAAGTGCTTGCCACATAGGCGTGCGGACCAGAGTTAGGATCTCTAGATCTGGAGTGCACGTCAGGTGGGTGGGGCAGTCTGCCTTTCATTCCCTGTTGGAGGGCAAAGCCAGGGTCCCTGGAGCTGGCCAGCTAGATGGAGCTTGGTTGAGAGACCCTGACTCAAAGAGTTCAGTGGACTAAGGAAAACTCCTGACATCAAACTTCATATACATGTGAAGGCCTTCATGTACATATCCCCTCTTCTATACACATCTTCTCCCCATCTCCTTCTTCATACATGTTCCCATTTCTTATTCATCAAAAAAAGAAAAATACATTACCTAAAATCTTGGGACCTGTCCCCTCTTCCCATCTTCCCATCTTCCTTCCTGTTCTCTTTCCTTATTCTCCTCCTGTTCCTCCTCCTCCTTCTCTGCCCTCTCTTCCTCCTCTTTCTCCTCCTTCTTGTCCTCTTCTTCATCCTCTTCTCTACCTCCTCCTCCTCTTCTTCTTCTTCCTCCTCATCCTCCTTTTCCTCTTCCTCCTCCTCCTCTGCCTCCTAATAGCATAAAATACAAACTCACACGTGCATTTGGCATTCTCTTTTCTTGGGCTGTGCTGCTGCTGGGAGAGAGCAACAGTAGCAAGCCTCCGAAGCCTGTGGCATCCTGGCCAGGCCTGTCCCTCTGGAGAGGTCCCTTCCCAAGGATGGTCTGGCTATAGGTTGGGTCCTGGTCCTGTTTTCACTGGGATTGTGTCTTGAGTCTACTTGACACTGTGGATACCCACCCACATTGTCCCATTTGGGCACCCCTGAGTCCTGCAACCTATATTATTGTAATTAAGCTACTAAATGGACTCAATTCAGCATAAAATTGGATCCTAGAGGGTTTTCTTTTAATGTGGAGAATGTAGCCGTTTCCTTAACAGAACTTCTCAACCTTTGAAATATATCTGACCACCTTTCACCTTTGCTGGAGGTTGTTGCCAGGTGTCCCAGTTTTTCCTCCTACTGGGAACTTATTATTCTGGCCTTTTAGGTTTAAATCAAATTGTAGCCACTGAGGATTCAGGGCAGCTGGTGGGAGAAGCCCCTCTTCCCTGTGCTTCACTCCTGCATCTGTCCCTGACTACATAGCCATGTCCTGAATGCTAAGCCGTTATCCCAGCCAGCTGCTCTATCACCCTGATTCCACTCTCCTCCCATGACCTCTGTGCTGCTGACCTCCTTTCTGAGAAGATTCTCCTCTGTGGCCTCTGTGTATGTGCTTTCATAGCTGCCCCATGTTTTTTCTGCTTCTCTGAAGCTTGTGGCTTAGCCCGGCCTGTGCTCTGGGCAGTGGGCCTCCTGGCAGACTCCTCCCAGTCACTGGCCTTTCGGTCTCACTCTGCGTCTGGCTCGGATGTACAAATCCTGGCTCCCCGTCTTCCTGTCCTATGGAGTGCCTGTGTGTATTTCCATCAAGAGGCAGGCCTCCCGGCTTCCCCAGGTGGCTCTGGCATGGTAGTAGGGACAAACGGGAAGGAAGTCACCATCCCTCTGTTCCCTAGGCCGGCAGAGAGCCAAGGTGACTGAGCTTTGCCAAATGGGATATTTGTCAGAGCCTGGAAATAAAACTATTAGTTCTGAAGTACGAAGGGACAGACCTGGGACTCTTGTCAACACACATGCTTTATTGCATCAACAGAACGAGCCCTCGTGGGGCCTACTGAAGCCCGAGTGCAGTGAGATAGATCACATGACCGCTGAAATGAGGCGCTGCTTAGTGTTCCCTAAGCCGGAGCTGGGGAGGCCCCAGGAGTCTGGCACATGTCTATCTCAGGCAGTGGTGTCGGGGGATTGGGGGTGGGGTGGGGGCACAGCTCAGATACCTTGGGTGACAGAGTGGCCAGTGGGCTCCAGGACAGAATCGTGTGCCGGGCACAAACTTCCCTGTGCTGACCTTTTTCCTGAACCCCAGGCTGGGCCTAGTGGACGACTGCCATCCCAATACTTGGGTGGCTGAGACAGGAAGTGCATACCAGACACAGTATTGAGTTTTAGGCTAGGTCGAGTTTAGAATTTGGACCCGTCTCAGAAACTAAAAGGAAGGGCAGCTTGAAGGAAAAGGAAGAGAACCCTTTTGAGCTCATCCACCAAGGGGCTGAGGGTGTCCCTCGGATGACTGAGTGCTTCATATGCATTAAACCCTTGACTCCACCCCTGGCTATGCACACAACTATGATCTCAGCACTCAGAAGGTGGAGGTAGGAGGATGAGGAGTTCAAGGTCATCCTCGTCTTCTTAGTGGGTTCTAGGCTTCCTGAGGTACATGAGAGATACTGCATAAGATTTTTAAAAAGGCATTGCCTAAAGGTTTGTGTTGGTGATTTTCAAAGCCATGCGCCAGCTGTAAACCAATGGCTAATGGTCTAATAAGCATAATCACTTAAAGTTCACATAATCCTAGTGCGTATTGGTTTATTTATATTTGGATCTTTCCTTGTCTGTCCAGATCCCAGTCTGCTTTCCACAGCTCTGCTTAGGTGGAAACAAGGAATAGTTACAGTGTAACTGTGGGCAGTGGGCAGCCATAATAAAGACCTTGAGGGAGAAGATAAAGGTTTCTTTGTAAACATGAATCCTTTAATTCCTAGAATTTTTTTTTAATAAATTAGCTCAAAGGAATTTCTTATTTTTTAAAGATGAACTAGCTGTGGGAAGGAGGTGAAATGTATCATGTTGGCTCGGTCAGAATGTATCCCTTGGCCCAAGCTTGGGGAGGCTCTAGATTAAGGATGAATATATTCTTTTTCATTGCCATGCAGCCTGCCCCAGAAAACAATGCTAAATGTGGAGAAGAATAAATGATTTGTGCCCAAGTGCTTAATGTTTTCATTTCTGTTTTAAATGTAATAGCTCCAAATGGAAAATATTTAAATGTGGTTAAATAAACATCATTCACTAATTAGATAAGATTTTTTAGAGATTGTGGCCCTGGGAAAATGTTTAGATTACTAAGAGAAAATAATTGTGAGGCAGGATTGTATGTAAAATGCCTTTATCAACATGGAAAATACGCCAAGGGAAAGACTCATAACTCACAAGAACGTGACTCTTGTTTTGGTTTTGGATCTTGACTTTTTTTTTTTTAATTGTGGTTTTGTAGTTGTCTTCCTGTGTCGTTGCTTGGGTTCAGCCAACTGTTGTCTGAAAACACCCAGGGGAGGACCTTTTCCTGTCTCGATTTTGCTCTTGATATGATTACAGAGATGCATGCACATTGTTTTAGGCAGCCTATGTAAAGCAGAGAGGATATACAGTATATGGGGGGCTTGGGTGTGAGCTCTGTCTTCGGTGACAGACACAGAGACCCAGCCCTTACTCTGTCTCTGTTCAGGAACCTAGAAAGTTTCTCTTCCCTTAGGGTCTCCTATTTAGGCAAAACCAGGATTCCTGGCTTCAAGGAAAAGGATCCCATGGTGTCTTAGCTAGGGTTTTATTGCAATGTAGAGATTCCATGACAAAGGACAATATTTAACTGGGGCTAGCTTACATTTTCAGGGTTTCAGTCCATTATCATCCAGGCAGGCATGGTATTTGAATTTTTTTTTTGGCAGCCAGGAGAAGAGGGTCTTCACCTCCCTGGATGGAGCTTAAGTTAAGACCTCAAAGCCCATCTCCACAGTGACTCACTTCCTTAGACGAGGCCCACCTCCTAATAGTGCCACTTCCTATGGGTCAAGCATATTCAATCCACCACACATGATGAACCCCAATGAAGCAGGGCTGGGGGATTTACCAACAGACATTTTACATGTAGATCTCAAGCTCAGAGGCTTTTAGAAAGACAGGTGATTGAATAGCAAAAGCTCACCAAGAGGATAACGGTGAACTTCTTTCTCCAGGGCGAGCCAGAAGCAAGTTTCTCTATGATGGGTGTATGTAGGGTGTTTTTGGCTTTGGTGCCGGCTGGTATTTTTGTGAGTTTGACACAAGTTAGCATCACCTGGGAAGAGAGAACATGGAGTGGTGTAGTGGCCACCATCAGGTTGGCCCGTTGGCAGGTCTGGGGAATTTTCTTGATTAATGGTTAATGTGGGAGGATGCATTATACGGTGGGCAGCTTCCACTGCAGCTGATCTGGGCTTGTATAAGAAAGTAGGCCAATCCTAGAGACTGACCCACCAACCAAAGAGCAAGTATGGGCTGGACCTCGGCCTCCCTGCACATACATAGGTAACAGATGTGCAGCTTGGTCTGGTCGTGCAGGTCTCCCAACAACTAGAACAGGGCTGTCCCTGACTCTGTTTCTTGCCTATGCATCCTGTTCCCCTACCTGGTCCACCTTGTCTGGCCTCAGTGGGAGAGGATGCACCTAGTCCTACAGTGATTGGATGTGCCAGGGTGGGTTGGTACCCAGAGGGGCCCTCCCCCTTCTCAGAGAAGAAGGGGATGGGGGAGGGGCTGTGTGAGGGGGTTGGGAGGAGGGGGGTCTGAGACTGAGCTGTAAATTGAATAGATAAATTAATTAATAAAAACAACAATAAACCAAACCAAACAAGCAAACAGAAAGGGAAAGAGACCGAGCCAACCACTGGGCTGTCAGTAAGTGTTGCTGCTTCATGGGCTCTGCTTCAGACCCTACCCTGAGTTCCTGCCCTGACTGCCCTCATGACAGTGACTGGATGTGTGAGCCAAATAAACCCTTTCCCCACCTAATTGATCACGGAGTATATGACATAACAGAAAGCACACTAGGATCACTCTCCAGCTGCATTTCTCAAGGTCGTAAGGGCCCCCTGCTCCCCTTGGCTCCAGAGGACCATGTACCGGAAGAGGAGAAGTTCAAGGATGGACATCTGCAAATGGAGGTGTGAGGTAGATTTATGACAAAGAGTGGGCACCAGTAGCTCAAGGTTGATGTCGCTTGGGCCCTTGGGATGCACACTTGCTACTGTCTCTGTGGGCAACATGGGCTTTCTCATGTTTTCTGATGTGGTCAGCAGGACCGGGCAGCTGGGAGGTCTTTCTCACTCTTTCCTTCATCATCTTTCCTGCCCTTCTCCCAGCCTCAGCTATGCAGAGACTACTGTTTTACAAAAGGACTTGTCGATTTTGGGGTCTGGGGAGGAGGCAGAAGCTGGGGCCATCACTGGCTTGATCCCAAGTGATAACTATAATACATTCCATGGTGAAATATATTATTTTAGATTGAGATGTTAAACAAATTGTAAACTATACCTTATTTTGTATGCATGTGTGTATGCCTTTGTGTGTGAGAGGCTATTTGAGTCTCTCTCTCTCTGTGTGTGTCTGTGTGTCTGTCTGTCTCCCTGTGTGTGTCTGTGTTCACAGGTCACAGGACAAATTGCACAAGTCAGTTCTTTTGCCTGTGTGATTTCAGGGGATTGAACCTAGGTCATCAGGCTTGGTGCAGTTGCCCCGATTCACCCTGCCAGCTCCCCACCGAAAAGCCTTTAAATGTAAATGACAGCTCATCCCAACACATACATTATAATTTCACACACGACAAGCACTTCAGCGGATGAGCCAGAGGTCTAAGATAGGCATTTTGCAGTGGTGGTTTAGAGAGAAATGAGTAACAGACCAGGAAGGAACCCTCCTGTTATTAAACTAAACAACAGCGCAAATATCAGCACTGTTTCAGGAGGGCTGCTGGTCAGCTCCTGTGGAGGTCAGGCCCCTGCAGATCTGCTTGTAATGGTGAACCTGAGAAGGGTGGGCAGAGGCCTGCAGAGTCAGCATGCGTGGCACCTCCCAGTGTGGCAGCTGTGGTCAGGGATTGTGCAAGATGAGGCAAGATGAAGTCAGAGGAGAGGGGTCTTGCCCAAACTCTCAGCCACAGTGGGACTTAAGTGGAGGCCCTTGACTTCCGTAATTGTTCCCAGTTTAGTCATCTACATGGTGAGAAATGAACGCCCATTACTTTTATCCATGGGGCTTTTTTTTTTTTTTTTTTTTTTTTGTTCTTTTTTTTCCGGAATGGGACCGAACCCAGGGCCTTGTGCTTTAGGCAAGGGCTCTACCACTGGGGCTAAATCCCCAACCCCATCCATGGGGCTTCTTTGAGGACTGGAGCCATCGTGCCTCTGAAAATGTAAAGATAGACATTAAAGTGAACCCAAGACTACCTCCTGGTGGGAAAGGGTGAGACCTTCTCGTCCCCAGCAATGGAGAGAGCTGGAGTGTGGAGTTGTAGCTCAGTGCTAGAGTGCTTGACAAGAGTCTCCAGGCCCTGTGGTCCATGCCTGGCACTGTATAAAATGAACAAACAAATATTAGAAATTAGAAATTGCTAATAATTTAACACCGCAGCAGGTGGTGTTAAACCTACTAATGGCTGCTTCTCCTCTGTAGTTGAATCAGATTTGCCTTATGAGTTTTGGCACACCGTTGTTGAGCGCATACATGTTTTTATGTCTTGCAGTAGAACTTGCCTCTTTATATTCTGTAGTTCTTCTCGTGTTGAACACTTGCCATTCAGTTTTCTTTAGATTAGCTTGAGCATGGTGCATGTTTCTCCATCCCTTAACTTTTAGCCTGCTTCCTCAGCTTTTCAGCAAGCTTCCTCTAAATGATGCAATGGACGGTTGTAGTTTTCTTTTGAGCTCATCCTCGTATCCATTTAATATAATAATACTTTTATTAATTTGAAGATTTCATAAATATATGCAATGTATTCTGAATATATTAATTCCCCCTTCTCTCTTCTTAATTTCTCCTGGGTTCACTCACACCCTTCCTTCCCTCCTAACTTTGTGCCCTCTTTTAAAATTTAATTTCATAATGCACAGAACGATTTGTGCTGCCCGTATACTCCTGTGTGTGGAGTCACCTGGAGGAACATGATGGAACTATCGGGGTCATAGGGGTCATACCGTTTAAGAAAATGAACTCCCCATCCCTTGGAAGTCATCGTTGTCACCTCCTCAGCTAGGTGTAAGGGACTCATGACCCATCCCCCTCGTTCTCCATGGTGGAGAGTTGCCTGCCATGATCTTCTGGTGGAGCTGCGACTGCTCTGAGTTCCTGAGTGCAATGCCCTTATTATATTCAGAAGACTCTGCTCCATTCCCAGCCTGGGCCTTACAGACTTTCTAAATCTCTCTTCATTCCCCTGAGCCTGCTGGGTGGGGATAAAGATCTGTGATGGAGAACCACATAGACACTCGCTCACTTTGAGAGGTTGTGATTTCTGATTCACCGCCACCCGCTGCACGAAGTAACTTCCCGGATGAGGCCTGATACCCACATCTCTTAACCGATCTTTTCAGACAAATCACGTGTAAAAATGATTTTTTTTTGATATGGTTGCCTAGCAGCTCTGATACCTATGGGCAGCTATTTTCAATTCATTGCTGCTTTTTCTCCTTCTGACTTTCCTACTTGCATATTTATAGGATTACCAGGCTATGATTAGCCAATCGATCAGACCTTACAAAACCAAACATTTTCAGTAGCTGTCTTAGGATGTAAGCTCTACACTTCTAAACCTAACGCCCCTTCAGCAAGCACTACGCCACTAGACTGTATACTAAATCACCCTTGCAGCAGGGCATCCCTTCTTGCTAGCTCCAGCCCCTGTGGCAGATCATAGCTGTGACTCCGATTTCACTTTCTACACAGGGTTTGTCATGTGGTTTCGTCTCAGAACCTCATCTCCCCAGTGCTGCCCTACAGAATGCAGATGGGAGTAGTGAGCCTACAGGCTTCCGTAGAATGAAGCTGACGTCTTCGGCCTCTGCCCTAATGTGTGCCATTGCTGTCCCCACCAGTGTCCAGTCACAGTGTCCTGCAGTTCCTGGCTGTGAAGGTGGAGAGGACTCAAATCACACAAGGCTCAGAGAGCTACCTCCTGAGGCCGAGCCATTTTAAAAACAGGGTTTTGAGAATTGACCTTCTAAGCAGTAAGAGACCCTTAGAGATGCCCCTGTTCTTCTGGCTGTCAGCCTAACATTGTCTCGTCAGAACAGCTCTGGGCACTTTTACATCGGTGAGATGTCTGAAAGGCTTTATTGACCCACCCATTCCTCTTGGCTCTGTTAAGTGGGCAGTAATTGTCTGCATAGTCTTTGTGTGGATAGTTTCATCTTCTGTTGTCTTCGGGGTTGGCTAGAACTGATTAAGAGCCATTAGACAAGCCAATAGCCTGGGAGAAATAAGATCTGTGGCCTTGGTGGGACTTTCCCAAGAACCATATCAGTTCAGTTGCATTTTTTAAAACAAGATCTACAAAAGGAGTCAAACTTAAAAGGTTAGATTCTGTTTGTAGGAACGTCCTAAAGACACAAGACCGTTGGTGCGTGGCAAAAACGACAGATTGCCCGTGTGAGAGCTCTGCGGGAGTTCATTTTAGATTAAAGACCATTTATTCATGTGTCCATTTATTGGATGTGCATGTATGTGTGTGCATTGAGGAGGGGGCTCCTTTACCGTGAGGGTCTTGGCCTCAAACTTGTTTTATCAGGCTTTTTGGCCGACACCTTTTACCAGCTGAGCCCTCTCACTGACCCTGATGGTGGCATAGCTCTATGACCCTGTGAAATCACTAACCACACTAACTCATAAACTCTAAATTACCTTATCTTACCTTATGTGTATAACATGAATATAATAACATTACAAATGCCCAAGCTAGACAGTACAGGATCACACAGAACTCCCTCCTGCCCAGACCTTCAGTCTTGGGATACAGAACCACCCACCCCCTCATAGGAATCCTCTCCTTGTTAGAGTTCCCATCTCTCCCAGCACACATATGTTTTGGATAAAAAAACATAATTCATCTTGCTCTTTGGAGAAATTCTTCCTTACTCAGCAAATACAAACCCACCTCATTCCTCTTTAAGATTTGTCGCCAAGGGAACTGCTTTCTGAGTTGGTTTTTTTTTTTTTTTTTTTTAAAGTCACAATGTGTCTGATTGTCGCACGGCTCTAAATAAATTAGTTTTTCTAGTGTAACGTCCCGACCGCAACAAGATTCTTATTTTGCGCCTGCTCCTGCATCCAGTTGGGTAAATCAATTGGTTCTTTGTGAGCAGCTTGAAGCTTAAGAATCGGTTTCGTTTTTATGAGTGATTTCTTTGAATTGGCAAGGATGGCAGAATAGCCAGAGAGAGACCTTTCATCTCAGCAAGAGAATTAAAAAAAAAAAAAAAAATTAACTGATACCCAATGAACCAATGAGTGTGCTTCGTGCTTGCCTTGAAAAATGCTTCAGTTGCTTAATTTACCCCGGGGAAGGAACATGTTAAATAGGTTCCTTCAAGACAACAGGAAAAGGGATTGCCGAGGAGCCCTGGGTGGCTTCTCAGTGGACAAGACTCTCAGTATAGTATGCAGATAAACAGAGAGGTGCTTTCTTGACGCCAGACAAGACCCCCATTCATACTGGACTCCAGGAGCTCACACATGTGGAGGCCTCTGCTCGCAGCCACTGTGAGAACCTCCCTGCCTACCAATGCTCTGGGTTTGGAAATCCAAACTTTCAGAGCCAACAGCAGCTAGAAGACAGTCCTGGGACTGGGGAATGGGAAGATCTGGGAAGAAGCAGCCAGGTCTCTTTGGGTCTCTTTTCTGTTGTGTGCCTGTGCAAGGAGACATGGGTCTTTCTTCTCACACTTGCTTTGTAGGGACAGCCACAAGCAGGTGAGCAGAGGCTAAATGTCTGTGTGTATGTGTGTCTGTGTGTGTGTGTGTGTGTGTGTGTGTGTGTGTGTGTGTGTGTGTGTGTGTGTGTATGTGTGTGTGTGTGTGTGTGTGTGTGTGTGATGGGGATGGGGTGAGCAGTAAAAGAAGAAAAGCCCTGTTTGTGGAGCCAGGAGTACAGGGAATGAGGCCTTTCCTGTGGAGTTTTAAATCATAGTTTGTGGTATGTTCTACATGGTGGTTGTGACCCTTTTCGAGAGGGGGGAAAAATAAGTAGTGGCTGATGTTTACTGTGCCAAAGATTGTTAGCCTCTGAAAATCTAAGGCTGTGCAGAGTTCTCAAGAAGAGCAAAGGGAAGAATACATTTTCTTTGGGATTAAGTTGTCCCCATTTTTTTCTCTGGTGTCCCCCGGAAGAACTGTGTCTTCAGTCCTGCTCAGGAACGGGAGGCTGTTTTACAAATGTTTTGCACATTGCCCTTTATTCCCAGTTGTGTCTTAGGTGGTTCTCCATTCCAGCACATGAAGGGCCATTGCTTTGTCTCTCAGGAGGATGACGTCCTGTTACTGATTTAGCTTGCTCCCCTAGTCACATCTCCCAGTGTTTACTCCATGAATGGCTCCCAAAAGCTGATACTTAGTGGGTCACTATTGTTCCCCCTGGGTGAGGGCTCCGGGAGTTGCCCTACCCCCTGACTTTCTAAAGGACACCAAGTATAGCTTTGGCCACACTGATCACTACTGGTGGCCTGTGCTTTGTGTCTCTGTGAGTTGGTGTTAGAGAGTGAAGTGCATCCTCAGATTTCTACTGCCCTTTCCTCTGGTGCCCATGCACAGGTGAGCTCTTGGCTGTCTCCTGACGATACACATCACAGACACACACAGTTCTTCTGTCTGCCCCAGAGCAGCCTAGGAACCCCATGTTTGCCACCTGCCTCCATTCCCACAGGTGTTTTGCTACTCTCAGCTCGGATGCTCTACCCCTCAAAGTGAAAACCTGGAAGCATCTTTGGCCTTTTCTCCTCTTTCCTCTCCCTCCAACTCCTTTCTCCTCTTCCTCCTCAGTTCCTTCTTACTCCCTTCTGAAAGGGTCCTTCTTCCTTTCCTTCCCTCCCCTCCCCTCTCCCTTCCCTCCCCCTCCTTTTCCCCCTTTAATTCCCCCCTTCTCTCCCTCCCCTCTCCTCTTTCCTATCTCCCTTTCTCACCCCTACTCAATCCTTTCTCTTTCTTTCTCTTCCTACCCACACCCACTTCCCCCTGACCTCCTCTCTCCCTTTTTTCTCTATTCCGTTGCTCCAGAAACTCACCTCGGAACACATCTGCCTCCTCTCGGCTCAGCTGCTGGGACTTGCCTGAGGCTCCCACACCCACCTGCCTGAGCTGGTTTCTTCCAGCCTTCTCTGTGCCCTGCTTCCATTTCAGTCAGTCCGTTACCACCCCTCAGAGGCCTTGAGAGACATCTCTAAGTGACAGCACCCTCCCCAGGCAGGGCTTTACTTTAATGTATCACTTAAGACTCACAAGTGTGCATACACGTGGGTGTGCTTGTATCTGTGGGCAGATAGGTACACATGTATACTGAGACTGCAGAGGTCTAACAGGCTGTCCTACAGTCTCACGGGGCAGCGGATTATCACCTACAAAGCTTATACTTGTGCAGTTTACTTGGGCAAAAGGTAATAGGATTGCGAAGGAAAACCTCATGGCGTTTGCAGTACGTGTGCTTTTGCGTTGCGCTGCTATAGCTACCCCGTGGCACACACAGCTATGAGTTGGATGTGCTGGGAAAGGGGCCAAGTGACGGTCCCAATTCTGTATTCTCCTCACAAACCCAGTTAATTTAGTAGTTCCCTTTATTTAATAAGTCGTGATCACATATGGCCCCCTCTATATAGAGATGTGCGTACGTCTGATGAAGGGAATCAGTGTGATCATCCCTTCATATTTTCTGCATAGGCTTGGCTTTTGGGGTGATTGACTTTTTGTGACGGCATCTGTGTTCATATGAAGACTCCTTCACATGACACTTCAATGAGACACTGTTGGGATTGCCTGCTGGGAAATGAGACATCTTACTTAGTACTTCATTGTATTTTTATTTTCCTTGGGACAAACAAGTGAATTTTGTTAATTCCTAGAAGGGTCATGGGTAGACACGGGGTTCTATGTTGTGCAGGATTCTTAAGAGCAGGGACTCTCTACCCTTATCTCAGCAAACGTCCAAGTACAGGTGAGGAGTGGAAGATGAAGTTAGCATAAGCCTTGTGAGTATCTGCAGAACGGGCATAGAAGCACCGCAGGTCTCATTGGGATACGTGTGGAGAGGGCGGGGCATCCACAGGTTCTGCTGCCTCACCACTGGCTCATGCTGCTGGGCGGGTGGTGCTGCATTCCCCGGAGTCACAGTCCTTGCCTGGGGACGTTATGGGAAAATATGCATGACACAGAGCCAAGGGAGAAGCACCTGCACTTAAAAGAAAAATCAAAATTCATCATTCTTCATGTGTGCTAAATCAGCAAGCAAATGAGAAATAAAACACCTTTACCACCGCTAACAGTGTCAACTGGCAACTTATCTTTAAAAATGCAAATGAGGGGCTGGAGAGATGGTGCGGTAGTTAGTGAGCACTGCTCGTGTGGAGGGCCGGAGTTTTGTTCTCAGCACCAGCATTGGACGGCTCACAACTGCCTGTCACTCTAGCTATGGGGAATCGAACAGCTCATTCGTAGGCAGCTGCAAGCACACATGCATACACACAGACAGGCATATACATGCCTGTCCGTAAGTAATAAAGCACACAGTATGATTCATCACTGTAGAAGGCATCCCGCATACAGCATGTGGATTTATGCCTTTAATTAGCACACGTTAATTACACATAGTAACGGGTTCATTGTGACACTTCCACACGTGTGTATAATGTATTACGACCATATTCTCCCCATGTTCCTCTCTTGTCTTCTCACTCTCACCAGACCCCTTCTTCCTGATCTCCCTTCTACGTCTGTGTGCCCGTCTGCCAGAGCAAATGCAAACAGGCTTTTGTGACCATGAGCTTTGGGAATGAGGGCGTCAGTGGGCTTTGCAGCCTGAAAGGTTGAAGGGCAGGAACACTGAGCTCCTAGCTTGGAGCCCAGGCAGAGTTTTGCAGCTGGCCGGCCTTTGCAAAGCTCCTCTTGATGCAGCTCAAAGGGGCTCCTATCCCCCGTGTGCTGTCGGAACAGAGCGTTGCTTTCTTGCTGGCGACTGCGTTGCTGTTCCTCAGCCCCTCTCCTGTGGGAACACCAGCAGGAAGGTGGATGTCCAGAAGGAATGTGCTGCCTGTAGTCTGAGGAGTCAGAGGTTATTACCAAGTGAAGGCAGAACGTAGACAGGAAGCCTAGTGGTGGCACTTCCTGAAATAACCATAGTCAAGCTGTTCAGGGCCAGCTTTCGAGCAGGTGAGAGGCTTAGGAGGAGGGGTTAGGGCTCCGCTGGGGAAACGGAATGAGAGCTGAAGGCCTCAGTCTTGAGCAGTCTGCTCATGAGTGTTGCAAGAAGAATGCGCATTTGCCTGCGGTGTGGGCAAAGCCTGATGTCCTAGTGTAAGGGAAGAGAGAGGGATATACCAAAGAGACACGAGTCTGCCTACCAGGATGCCTGTCATATGGCTGCTCTGGAAGCCCTCACTGAAGGGTCCCGGAAGCTTTTTACAGGTAGGAGCAGGAAATGGTCACTGGTAGACTATGCTCCATGACTAGGAATTCATCAGAAAAAAAAACAAGAGTTCAGACAAGAGTGTTGCGGTCCTGGTGAGCACAGCCACACATGAAGAAATGCAAAGATTTAGAAATTCTAACGCAGTCTTACCTTATACTTTTGCTTCTTTCAGGAGCTTGTGCTTCTCGTCCCTTCCTCACCCCTTCCCTCCCTCTCCCCCTCCCGTCCTTCCTCCTTCCTTCCTTCCTTTTTCCTCCTTTAAACTAATAGTTTCCCAGATCTGTCATTCACATAGTATGAAAGTCCCCATCTTCGAGTCCCCATGCAAGGGTTTTGAGCATGTTTACGGATGGTCTTGTGACTGTCATCATTTCCTGATTCCAGGATGTTTTCCGTAACCCGTGTCTGTGTAATGAGTCTCAGCAAACCAGGCATTGTCTTTTTCTCCTCATAGATTTGCCCGTCGGGACATCTTGCCTCAGTTGTTTCATTAATGATGAACATCCGTGCTCTTCATTCTCTAGCCTAGCACGGTGTGTTAAACAAAGAGCTTCCAGCTGGGGAAATGGCTCAGCGGGTAAAATGCTTGCTGCGGACCCGAGTTCAATCCCACAGGACACATGTGAAAACCTAGGCATGACTCCGGCAACCCCAGTGCTGGAAAACAGAGACTGAGGGATCCCCAGATTTCCTGGACCCTAGCTTAGGGCAAATGGTGAACTTCTTGTTAAGTGAGAGACCCTGTGTTAAAAAAAAAAAAATAAGGCATGATAGTGATTTAAGAACTTCCCAGGATCATCCTCTGGTCTTTATACTTATCTGCACAAGTGATCATACCTACACACAGACACACACACACACACACACACACACACACACACACACAGAGTCATCTGTGTCATAGTGTGAATCAGTACTGCAGTTCCTTCCAGGACCAAAACAGTTGCACAGTCACGCAGCACACCAGCTAATGGACGTCTTTGTTGTTTTCACATGTAGCCTAGTGTGGATCATGCCACTGGGTTCGTGTGTGTCACAGGACCTAGTGAGTAGCTGCCTTTCATTTCCCATCCTTTTGTTTCATTATCTCAGGCATTTCCTGGGTCATAGGCTAGCCTTAACTTTAATCAAGAGCTGCAAAGTCTTTCCCAAGCAGACTTCGCTGCCTTGCACCCCCACCCGCCTGTAGATCTCTGCATCCCATTTAGAACATTTGTTGTAATTACTAATGGAGAATATGTGCTCACCCTCATTCTGTTTCCCAGGGCTCTTATTTCTCCTAATTCCATTTTGCTCATTATGCATTCCTGAGTTGTGGGTTTCGGTGTTGCATTTCTTGATGGGAAGAGAGTTTCCATTGAGTGCCTATAGAGACCACCGTATCCCTGCAGGAATCCCACTGGGACAGACAGTGCTGGGTGGTCCAGGCCTGGAGGACGGTCCTTGATGATGGATTGATCTGTTAATTTCTCGGTGGAATTTGCTTGTTACCTACTGAACCATCATTACTTCACTGGCAAACTGTACTGCTATTCTGATGCTTAATGTGACAGGTTTTCAGACAGCTGTTTACCCAGCATTCCCTTGGGCTTGGAGATAGGAAGGTCAGGGTCAACACCTTGGTCCTTGTTAGCATCCTGACCATGTCGTCTTCCTGTTATTCTTAGGCTGACCTCTCTCTGTTCTCTTGCTTCCTAGGTACTTTGTGCTCTGCTGAGTCTGGAATACCCAGGGCTACTTTCTCAGAGTCATATGGACTCTTAGTACAGAGACCTCTTTCTTCAACCTATGGAGAGAAGCACCTGAATGCTCATAAACACAGCAGGAACCCAAGACCTGGCTGGAAGACACCACCTCTCCTCATCTCTGCCCCTCCCACAGGTAACTTTGGCCTCTAGAGACGAAGGTTTAGAAAATTTCCTTTATTTCTTTTCATTACTAAAGTCTCAGGCCAGGGACAGGGACAGTTGGACTGCCTGAATAGAATTTTCTACCCATCCTAAACCATGGCATGATAAATTCCTTGTGGGCTCTCCTGGATGAATTTTAAGGGGTGTTGTAGATGCAGCCTGTTAAATTTACGCTTTGTAACAGATCTCTCCTTGGTTGATTATTTTCCCTGTGTGAGGCTGATGCCGCTGCTCTCACGCTGGATCTTAGTGACAGGTTCACGAGGCCGTTGTCACTTATGTGGCTCATCTGGGGGTCTCCTGTGTTCGTTCATGCTCTGGCAACATAAGGAGTGAGTTCTCTCGTGTGTGCCTGGCGCTCTTGTAACTCAGAACGAGCCATCAACACAGCAGTACCAGGACTGGCTCCTGCTGTCTCTTTAAGGAGGAGGTATGAGGACGGGGTAGGGGCAGCCATGGGAAGACACCATGTGCAACTGATGGTGTGAGGAAGTAAATTATGATACATGACAAGACCCAGATGTAGTGAGAATATAATGTAGGGAAAGCTTTCTAAGTACACACATAGCGTTTTTTACAGGTGGCCAGGGAGGGCTTTAAAACAGGTGGGATTTGAACTCAGACTCCAAGGAGCTACAAGCATTAGCCACTTTGCACCTGGGCAAAACCCATTATCGAGAGAACCTGAGGTCACTGAAGCCTGGAAGCAGTGCATCCTGGGAGCTTGCAGGAGCTCCGTGGAAGACAGGGTGTCATGAAGGGAGCCTAGGAAAGCTAGAGTCAGGATGCTTAATGTGACACTGAAGGAATGTCACAGAACTGGACAGAGGGAAAGGACTGGCTGGAAAGGTTTAGACTGAGGAAGGGGCTCCAAAGTTCCTTTGTAGAGTCTGTGGTGATGACAGGACACCCCAGTGGGGTGCCACACTGGCACTGTGCCCAAAGCCTGTGATAGGAGGTTGATACGCACTGAGATGGATGGAACAGCATTCTAACCAGTGGCTGCTGCTTGAAGGAATAAGATACGAGGTGCCCATGGTGGGGGGATTTAAAAGTTGTGCTGTGGGACCTTCTTGTATCAGGAAGAGCACGCGTGAATGTTGGCCAGTAAAGGAGACCCAGAGGAGACATCCAGGAAGGAAGAGGCTGGGCACTTGAAGGCATTTTCAGAGGGCGTTTCCAAGGAGCCGTGTCCAGGTCCTCGTGGGCTGGGTGAGGCGAGGAGCAATGGATGCTGGGATCTGAGCCATTTGGGTCACTGGTGGTGTTAGTGGGGTGGTTTGGTCTGGTGGCTGTGATGGTGCTGGCAAGAGGGACGGAGACAACTGGGAACTGCCGTGAGCAGCTTTACTGCAGGAAGAGCATAATTTGTGGTGCAAAGGTCAGAAGAGTTATTTATTTTTAGTTGGAAACAAGTTTCCGTGGTCCTCGTGCCAGCGTGAGCGGCCGAGTCTAATGACATCATGCACATCCAGCTCAGAGGCTGCTGCAGCCACTCTTGTCTCTGGCATAGGAGGTACCGGGGCTTACCATGGGAAGGCTTTGTGGTGGGTGTGTGGTATGGTACGTGACATGGTATGGTCTACGACATGGTCATGGGAAGAGAAAAAAAATCTACCAGCCTGCAGCTGTGTTTCTTTATGATCTAAGGGAATAATAGTTCACCCGCTCTGATGGTCAATGTTGACTGTCAACTTGGCGGGATCTAGAGTCACCTATGAAGGAACTTTTAGGTTGGATTAGTGAGACAGGCAAGCTTACCCTAAATGATAGATGGCATCATTCCTTAGGCTGAGGTCTTAAACTGAACAAAAAGGAGAAAGCTGACTGGACACCAGCGTTCATCCCTCTCTGCTTCCAGTCTGCCGATGCAGTGTGACCAGCTGCCTCATGTTCCTGCTGCAGTGAGCTGGACCAAACCTACACGGCCCAGCTGGGAGTTGCAGGCTCACGCTGCAGGTCACGAATTAAGTCTCTGCTTGGTTAGACAGAGAGGGACAAAATGAGAGACACCAGGGCTGCTGGCATGCAGAAGAGACGAGGTGTCTGCCCACAGTGGGTACTGAGACCCTGCAGTGAGGCTTGTGGTGGGGGCTGAGGGGAGGTCCATACCCTGAGAATTAGGGACTTGGAGAAGGTCAGTGTGGCACCGGTGCCTCCCTGAGTGATGACGGAACTGGGACTCTTGGAGTGTTTGTAGAAATAAAAATCTCTATGGTACCTTCTCAGAGCTCCAGAAATGCAGGCATTTTTTTTTTTTTTGCCTTGCATTTTCTTCATTTATTTTCTAAAATGGTCTGCTTGGGGCATCTTCCTGGGCCCATGCTCCATGTATCTCTGTTACCAGCTCATTCTTTTGAAGACATTGGACCGATAACTGACGTGTCACCGATGCCTTTCTTTATCCAGTGCCATGGCCAGGTGTATGGTGGTATGAGTGTGGTGACTTTCCATGTGATATTCCTGTTACCCCTCTCTTCCTTGGAATGTAGTGTTTTAAGCTTTTATCTTCGAAATAACATGGCAGGATCATCGCAGCCCTGTCTGCGAGGCCCTTACGGGTCCAGAAGCAGACTCTCCCAGCTGTGGGGATAACCGTTAGGGAGCAGACCAAAAGCCTTTCCAAGGCTGAGTGGATTTTGCATTCTGTCCAGCATCCTCCCACACCCACCTCCTAGGACATTTGCTTTAGGAATCTGTCACGGATTCCAAAAAGTATGAAATGGCTTCGTACTAAAAAGATAAAAAATAAGATCAGGCTGCAGAGGCCAAAATACCAGAAAATGATATTCTGACCCAAGCAAAGATGATTCGTAAATGTTTAGGGTTGAATAACAGTACAGATGGCTCCAGATACCCTCAGTATGCACATCTGGAGTGGAAATAACGGAGAGGTGTAGATTTCTGCCTTTTGTTCTAATCACTTCCCTCGTCCTCCAATTTGAAAACTAGCCTTCCTTTTAAAATGGGATGGGGAAAATCTGAGAAAGATTGGCTGGCCCTTGACCATCTGTTGGCCTTGGGAGAAGCTGGAGTTCAGAGAACCGCATTGGGTTACCCTAGCTCCCTCCTGCTATACAGTAGGCTTCATAGGGCTCAGCTAGCTGAGGACCTCAGCTAGGAAGGCAGGGCTCAGTGCCCCTCTTCTGTGGGCTCAGGGGCACTGACCTGGAGAAATGATATCATCGCTTTATTTTTTGAGGTGCGGTCTCTCATTACTTAGAAGCTTCATTTCCAGCTAGTATGGCTGGCCAGCAAGTTCTGTTTGTTTCTACTCCCTAACTCTGGAGTTACAGATATACTGTGCCCAGCATTCCACGGGCATTGGGGAGTTAAATTTAGCAGGTGTTCACACCAAGTGCTCTTGCGCAGTGAGTCGACTCCCCGGCCATCTTGTGTTTCTTTACGTAACACAACTGTGGGGACTTTGTGAGACCTTTCTGCAGATAGACCTAGGAGAGCGATGGTACATTTGGACAGGTTCATTGGAAGCTGTGAGCTTTTATCCCAGGAGCAACCTGGAGAGCAGGAGAAGGCCCAGAAGGAGAAGCTGGGGCCTGTGCTGAACAAAGATTAATGCGTCCTTCCTCTGATTTAAAAAGACAGTTGTTTGTCTTATTCATCCAAGGCCAACAATGGAGTTTCGTAGACAACACTTTCACATTTACAGAAGTACCGTGCAGCCGTCTGTCTCCCATATTCACAGCATAAGTAACTCCCCACTCTAGTTCCATTGACTATTGGTGCATTAAATATGAATGAGAACACCATTAGGATCTTGGCCTCATCCTATGCTTTAGAGTGGATAGCATGATTCAGTCATCACAACCTCATTTCAATCCTGACTTTATTGGTTACAGTAATCATTGTGTGTACTGTGCCTTAACCTATATTTCTCAGTGTTTTAGACCCTATGTCTCCTGCATACATAGTATACATATAGAATATATAACAAAAACGATACATTTGTGTTCAAAACCTAGGTGATGCTGCCTCTGATAGAACCCCAGTATGATTGATAGGTTTGAACATAATCTATTCCCATTTCTGTCATTCCAGCAATGATCAAAACAGCCAACGGGTCCTCACCAGCATAGTTAAAGAATTCTTGTAATAAAATTACAATCATAGGCTCATTCCTTCCCGCCCCCAACTACGTTCTATGTACATGAACCTAAAACAGTACGTGTTTAAGAGACCAGTCATGGATATAATTGGGTTATTTATGTAATTCTCATGTAGCCTTTTGATGTGGTCTAGCTTTCTTCCTGTTGCTATGACGAAACACTCTGACCAAAAGCAACTTAAGAAAGGAAAGGAGTTATTTCAGCTTGCAGGTCACTGTGCATCACTGAGAGAAGTCAGGGCAGGAGCTTAAGCGGGGACTTGAAGGAGAAACGAGGCTACTCCTGGCTTTTTGTGTAGAGTCTGGTATCTGAACACCGTCTCCCCAGCCTGTGGTCTTCTACTTCAGTCCTATTGTTCCTCGTAGGTGTAGTTACAACCCAGCCACTCTCCTGTCACAGACGTCTAGGTTATCGTCAGTCTTGGCTATCGGAGCGCTGCTACTACTAATGTCTTTCTTGCCCACAAGTGAGTTTTTTCCCTCAATCAAATATCTACAAAGGGCACCTGTGCTGAAGGGGGATGCACTAATAATCAGAGACAAGAGACCGCCGCCGTGGCGATTTGCTGAAGTATGCCGAGCTCTGCTCTCTTGCCAGCAGAGAACCAGTCTCCTGTCAAACTGTGCTTTCAAAGCATCCTGTCACTGAGCGCGGTGGAACTTGTTAATCTTACCCAGTCAGTGGCGAGCGAAGTGACTCTGATAGGGCAGCCCACACCTCACACTCCATCCTCCTCGGTGGCAGTGTTAATGGCTATTGTGTGCGGCCGCTCACCTTTATCCTTTAAGCGGTATTTTCCCTCCGCTGGCTTGAAAAGCCAGCCCTCGTACATGCTGAAGAGGATTGTTCATTCTGTGGGCTAAAAATAGCACCTCCCAGTCTGTGCCATCGATTTTCATTTTTCTGCAGACAGTCTTTTGGGTGGCCACACATCCTTGACTGCAGCACACAGAATCTTATCAGTTTGGCCTCACGGCTAAAGCTGTGTATCGGATGTGCTCTATATATTCCAAGGGTTTAAGCTGATCCTTTAGGTTCCCTCTGGATAGTCTTGTAAATTACTGGGCACTACTTTAAGTGTGGGGTATATTGTAAACTGACACGATTTTTATCCATATGAGACAAACAGCACCCAGGAATATATCGATCAGTTCCCGGGTCACTACCTACAGCTTGTGGGATTACTACAGCTCCTGAAGGAAGTTCCACAGGTGGACCGCCCAAAGTTGTAATTTCCTCTTGTCTGTGTGCTTGAGCCTTTGAAGGTCTATAAAATGGTAGAGCTAATTGATAAATCATTATAGCAGCAGAGGCAAAAATAAAATGTCCTGATCTGGATGGCTTTGATTGTCAACCGACACAGCCAGAATCATCTGAGAGGGAAGCCTTGATTGAGGAATTGCCTAGATCAGTTTGGTCTTGGGCAGGTAGGTCTGTGGGAGCTGTAGTATTGATTGGTAGCTGATGTAGGTGGGCCCTGTCCACTGTGGGTAGTACCATTCCTAGGTAGGTGACCTAGGCTGCATAAGAAACCCCTAGAGTGAGCCCTAGAGTGATCTAGCACATAAGGCCAGCAAGCAGTGATCCTCCCTACACCCTGCCTGGGTATATTCCTGCCTTGACTTTCCTCGGTGGTGGACTGCAACCTAGAAGTATAAGATGAATCAAGTCCTTTTCTAAACTCCTAAGTTGCTTTGGTCATGGCGTTTTATCTAAGCAACAGAAAGGAAACCAGAACACAGCCTTAACAATTACAGTGATTAAAAAAAATCCAACAAATGCCATTGATGAATCGACTGGGATGCATTAAAGCTGCAGGTTAAGAAGACAGTACTGCCATTTTGTCCCCACTGCACCCGTTAATGGGGACATTGGGTGTCTCTCATATTCCTTCTGAACAGCTTTGTTTTCTCTAATCTTGTGCCTTCTCTATTTTTGAGCCTTGCCCATCTGTGCTGGCTAGTTCTGTCAGCTTGACACAAGCAAGCTAGAGCCACTTGAGAAGAGAGATCCTCAACTGAGAAAGTGTCCCCAGCAAGCTGGCCTTTGGTGTCTTTTGATGATGTTTGATGATGGATGTGGGAGGACCCAGGTCACTGTGGGTGATGCCATCCCTGAGCAGTTGGTCCCAAGTGCTACAAGAAAGCAAACTGAACAAACCAGGAAGCAGCACTCCTCCATGACTTCTGCATCAGCTCCTGCCTCCAGGTTCCCACCTTAAGTTCCTGCTCCGACTTCCCTAGGTGATAGCGTGTGACCTGGGAATCAGAAACTGGAATAACCCCTTCCCTCCCCATGTTGCTTTGGATCATGGTGTAAAAACCGTGATTAAGGAGCTGAAGGGGTTTGCAACCCCATAGGAAGAACAACAATATCAACCAACCAGACCCCACCCAGAGCTCCTAGGGACTAAACCACCAACCAAAGAGGACATATGGAGCGACTCATAGCATATGTAGCATATGTAGCAGAGGATGGCCTTGTCAGACATCAATGGGAGGGGAGACCCTTGGTCCTGGGAAGGCTCGCTGGCCCAGTGTAGGGGAATGCCAGGTGGGAGAGGTGAGTGGGTGGGGGAGCACCCTCATAGTAGCAGTGGGGAGGGAGGACGGCATAGGAGGTTTCCAGAGGGGAAAAAGGGAAAGGGGATATAACATTTGAAATGTAAATAAAGAAAATATCCAAAAATAAAAAACCCTGACTAAGACTCCCTCTCCTGTGGGGTTTGTTCCCAGCTGCTTTACTTTGGGAACGGCAGCCTGTGAGTGTCGGCTGACATACTCATCGACTCTCTTCAGTGGTCCCACACGTAGTCTCGTCTGAAGGTTCTCTTACATGTAAAAGTCAGCTGTGAATAATGAGAAAGAGCACACTCTTCTTCCCTTTTCTGTTTGTTTGTAGGTCTGGGAGGAATGAGAACCAGAGAAGGTGTTCTTTCCCTGTGCCTGGTTTTAATCGGGACTGGCTGTTATCACCTTCTCTCTGTGTTCAGTGTATTTGGCGAAGGAAATCCTTCCTTCCTTCTTACTTTGTTTTTCAGAGCTCTGTCTTCTGTTTTTATGGAGGATGCATGATGAGGTTTCCCTCCATCTGTTGGGATCGGATCCATTTCCCACCATGTTTTTTTTTTCTTTCTTTTTTTCTTTCTCTGTGTTACGTGACACGTTGCTTATTGCAATGTCAAATTCCCTTGCTGTCCTTGGAGAAACATGTTTAAATACATGTCTCACACACATCTGGATTCTATTTGCTCATATTTTGTTTTAAATTTTTCTTCCTTTACTCATGAGAAAGTTTGGCCTGTGCTTTTTCCTTTCCCTTAACTGCTTTTATCTGATTTAAGAGAAAAGTGACTTTCTTAACTCTCGGTTCATCACTTCTCCCCCAGCCATTTCCTCAGAAGACTCTTTTGACATAATGTGAATTAACCTGCTCTTGACACTTTAGAAGTGTTCAGTTATAAATGAAGCTTAGTGATCCATCGTGGGAAGACACTGTGGTGAGTAGTGTGTGGGTGCTGGGAGCTCGACTCTGGTCTTCTTCAAGGTCAATGAGCCCTCTTGACCTCTGAGCTAGCCACCTTTTGGATCCTTAGGGCTTTATTTGAAGTCCCACTTTGTGCCAGGGCATTTTGTCTTCATAGCATCAGAGGGAAGCGGGCAGCTCAGCTTTGTCTTTGTGGCTCCTGAGTGCTCAAAAATCCCTGTGGCTCAAAGCAGATATCACTGTGCAGAACACTGAAGGTGGGATCCATTCTCTGCTAGGAGGTGTCTCACAACCATTGTGAAGAGGCGTGACTAACAGCCAAGGTGGAAGAGATATTTTTGATCCATTTGAGCTAGGTGAACAGTTCAGGTCTCACTCCTGTAAAGGAGCTTGAGCCCATGTCCACAAGATTAGTAAATATCTGACCATAGAGATGGGTTAGTCCATAATAGGCTGCCATGTAGGTCTGAATTTGGTACCTCCAGAATCTGTGTTAAGCAAAAGCCTGGAGTGCCTTGCAATTCCAACATTGGAGAGACAGACGTGGGAGAATCCGTGGGCCTTACCGGAGAACCAGTCTAGCAGAATTGCAAGCTCTGGCTTCAGTGAGGGACTCTGCCTCAAACAGCAAGGTTGCAGATCGATGAAGGCACCTGCCTCCTCGCATGTGCACATGCCCTTTCCGTTTTAGTCCCCCCCACCGGGACCTGAAATTGGGGCACATATCATGGCTTCACTGCCGGGTGCATTTACAAGGTGTCTGTGGTACAGAGCTGGGTCCCTTTTCTTCTGCACGCCTTACTGTGAGTTAATGTGTGTCTAAAAGTAGAACCACAGAAAGTTCAGCATAGAGTAAATGGTAGAGATCGTTCCGTGCAGGGGTTCCCAGATGTTATTTTGGGAATGGCAGTGTAGCAATCCTTTCTCACAGGTCGTCTTAAAGAAACCTATTCCTTAAAACTAAATTACAACAACATTCTGCCTAGGCCCAGATTGAAAAAAAAACAAAAAAAAAACAAACTCCCGTGGCCTGTGTTCACCATGGTCTTCTAGCCCGTGCTTCCAGGATAAAGTCAGAATATCCACAGACCCCTCAGGGACTTTTTTACTCTTCACCCCAGGTCAGAAGTACAGGAACTCCATACCAGAAGCTTCAGAGCTGGCCAGGGGCTAGAACAGCAGATCTCCAAAGCCCCCTCCAGACCACCTAATGTGCCACAACCAGGCACAGTAGCAGCTCCTTCATGCAAGGCAATTAGGAAATGGTTGGTACATTTCACTTTTATCTCCTACCCACCACACACACACACACACACACACACACACACACACACACACACACACACACACACACACACACACACACATCTATTTTTGAAAATGTGTGTGTTGTTTGTATGCCTGATGGGTGTTGGGACTGGAGTTACAGATGGTTATGAGCCACCCCTTGGGTGCTAAGTACCCTAGTCCTGGAAGAGCAGCCAGTGCTGTTAACTCCTTACTGCTTCCTTTAAGTCAGCCTCCTGTCAGGACACGTCTTGCTCGAGTGGCCCACACGTATTTCAGCCTGGCCAATCGCTACATTCCAAGCTGTGCTGGCCTCTGGTGTGTCCCAGACTTGGGAAGCCTGCCTGGTGTCCAGTAATGGGCACCAGGACAAAAATCCCTGCTGTCTGGGTTGTCTATTTGCTGGTCGATGCTGGGCTTCTCCCTGTTTGTCACAGAGGAGTTGGTTCTTCCCAAGCAGACAGACCACATGCTATTTCTGGGCTGTAAATTTCCAAAGCTGTTTCCCCGTCCACCTCTTCAACCACATGCTGGAAGGAGACGTGTGTTTCCAGCTATAATCGGTACACTTAAATACTGGTTAAATTCAGAGGGAATGAAAAAATCCGTACATCTTCTGACCCTGAACGAAGCTATAAAAATCTGACATGCCCAAAGGTCCTCTGGGGCCTTTCAAAATAAGACGATCCTTTTTAACCTTTTGAGAGGTTATTGGGGGTTTCAGAATAGCACAGACCACATTTAAGGGGTTGTCTGATTCATAGGGGACAGTGTCTGACCACTGAGGAGTCCTGGATGCTCACTGGCAAATTCTTTTCTTGTGCCTACTTTGACAGAGATGAGGTGCTCTGAAAAAAGATCACTCTATTTGCTGGTAAACTGCTCAGGATACTCCCGGCTTTGGGGACCTTGATACCCAGTGCTGGTTCTGTACTTAAAAGAGGTGTGACACTAGGGAGAAGCCAGAAGCATCCAGTGGAAGGCCATGTAACTCTCTGTTTTTTCGGTCTCATTTATTGATGGTTATATTTTAGACTAGAAGTCATAGTATACATCCCATGGCAGTCTGTGAGAAGCAGCCTAGTCACAGGCGATGAAACCGAGGTACCCTAGGCAATAAATGTTCCCTAGGGAGTATGATTTGCAGTTGAGTCTTAGGTCCAAGAGTCTCTTAGACCCAGATTCCCACTGTTTCATAGGATCCTTGGATCTGTTTGATGCTATGTCCGTTACAGTGGTGTTCACCAAGCCGCTTGGGTTCCCACTGAGAATAAGCATCCGTGCTTCTGAAGATGTGCAGGCATGTGTAGAGGGTTCCCCAGTGCGTGATCTGAAAACCTTGCAGAAAATTCATACAAAATGGGGAGAGCACAACGTGCTTTCCAGTCACCGCTCACCTCAGCAAGATTCTCAGCATCTCTGAACCTACACAGCTTCCTCCTCCTTTCTTTTCACGGTGTAAAAAGACGTAAGAGATGGCTTAGTGGTTAGTTAAGAGCACTTCATGCTCTTGCAGATGACCTGGCTTCAGGGCACCCATATGGCGGATCATAACAACTGTTAGCCCTGGATCCTGGAGATCAAATGACCTCCTCTGGCCTTTGTGGGCACTAGGCACAAGGTGTACATAGAATACTCATGTACATATGTTCCTTTTCTAATAACTTGTTGTTACTGGTGGTGGTGGTGGTGGTGGTGGTGGTGGTGGTGGTGTGGTGTGTGTGTGTGTGTGTGTGTGTGTGTGTGTGTGTGTGTGTGTGTGTTATGGACATCATTGTAGAGTTGGTTATTTACTCACACCTTGACACAGGTACCGTGGATCAGACTCAGCAGCAAGAGCTTTTACTCCTGAGGCCCCTTGCTGTCCCCATAGGTTTAGTCTCAAATGTCAAACATCTTGAGATACCTGTGGTTGAAGACTCTCATCAGTACCCAGGGCTGTGTGGACTAAGTTGGGTTGAAGCAACACCTAAGGAAGCTACTCTTCTCTAGCCCACCAGCACATTCCAGCTATCCTCCAGAGACTTGGTGCTGCTCTTCAGTTCTTTGGACTCTACTGTGTCTTAGATAGACCTTCTCTTTGCCCAGGGGTCTCTGGGAAATGCGGGAGTGGCTTTTTGAAACAATATCGTGAACAAGACACTTACCTGTCAAGTGGGCCATTTAATGTCCCATTGGCATTGTTGGGAGTTTGGACCAAAGAGCCATGATGTGCAGGGTGATAGCATGGGGGGTGGGGGGGGTGGTAACCCTGTGTGTTTCACCCTGATTCTGTTTCTAAGCAGCTTTGTGCTTAGTTGATTCAGAGCCACCTCTGAATAGTGTGTCTGGGTTTCAGTGGCACAGCAATTCGTGGAGCATTTGGACTTAGTGATGTTCCGGGTCTCATGGTCCCCTGATATCTGGGAGAATACCTGCATTCACACCCCGAGGACCACCTCTTTGCAGATGCTGTTATTTAAGTAAAAGAAATGTCTTCACTCCCTCCCACCCCCTTTCCAATCTTAGAGCCGTGGATTGTCTTGTAGGTTCTGCAGGCCACCACGCACTCCCCTCCCACCACCCAGTCCCAATCTGTCTGTTTTCGCCAGCTCCATGTCAGATTCTCAGCTTCTCTTCGGGGGTTACAGCCGAGGCTTCTAAACTTGGATGTCTCCAGACTGGGGTGTGGGGGTGAGGGTCAGGATGGGGCTCCAGGGACACACATGGATCTTTGGAGGGCTTCTGTCACCATTGCTCTGGAGGTGACAGACCGGAGCATACGCTCTCTTCCCCAGCCACAACATCGTCAGCACACATGGTCTCGCCCTCGGTGGCGGGACTTGATCTCTACTCTGCTTGGCCTGAGCAGCCTTCTCTCAGCACCACTGGGCTGGGCTGTTGTCCCTTGGCAAACTCTGGAGGACTGCTGAAAACAAAATGTGGGGCAGGGTGCCACAACAAACCAGGACAAGCCTTTCTCACAGTCTCACCCTGCTTTTCGGTACTCCCTCAGTCTGGTAAGCAAAAGAGAAATGCTATGTCCCCAGTAGAACAAATATGCTCAAATGAAAGTTTCAGATCTCCAACACTCAGAATCTATTCTTACCCACCCATGGACATTGAACTCCCTAAGGCCGTGGTTCTTACCCTTCCTAATACTGTGACGTTTTAACACAGTTCTTCATGTTAGGGTGACCCCAGCCATAAAATTATTTTTGTTGCTTCTTTGTAACTGTGATTTTGCTACTGTTATGGATTGTAAGTTAAGCATCTGTGTTTTCGGAGGGTCCTAGGCAATCCCTGTGAAAGGCTCAATCAACCCCAAAAGGGTCACAACCTACAGGTTGAGAGCTACTCCTCCAAGGGAGTTCTTGACCCTGGGACTGTGGCTCCCACCTCACCCTCTTACATCAAGGAACATTCCGCATCACAATGATGAGCTCCAGGAACTTCAATATGTCGTTTTGTTTTGTTTGTGTGCTAAGTCGTAGTTTTCTGTCTGCTACTCTGGGAAGGTTCATGTGACCATGTTCAAGGTCCTAGATTGTCGTCTCTGATGGCCTCTGGTTCTCACTTGTATGGATATGAGAGGACATTTCTGAGGCTTGAACTGAAGTGAACATGGGTTGCTCCCTTTTTGTCTGTAGCATATGGACATACAGGGACCCCTTCACCTTCGCTGTTAGGGGTCACGGTAAATCGAGTCACTGTGTTTAGAGGAGTTCAGACATGCAGCATCAGGGTATGGTGTTCCAGACTCTATTGCATCCCAACCATATAGATGGGTTTACTTTGAGTTTTTTCATACAGACCAGGTGATTACACTTTCTTTTCCCCCACGATATCTTTTGCAGCCTGACATGGGCACCTGATGCACACGTTTTCTAGGCTCCTTCTCACAACAGCCATCCTTCTCTCAACTGTAGGGATCTCCATCATCTGGGGGAAGTGCCACCTTGCTATGACGTACTGGTGTAGCTTGAGCTCAGGCCTGCCTGGGCTCATTTGACCCCCATTTACTTTCTCTTGCCTTCTTTCTCAGAAGGGCTTGACATCCTCTAGTAGATGTTTTTTCTCTTGCTCTGTCCATTTTCCCTAGGATAATTAATGCAGGATTTATCAGCGAATTTACTGCCTGCGTTATAAAAGGCATATTCTAACTCTGAAGGGCAGGGGTTTCCTCAGCAACCTGAATGGGAGGGATGAGGAGAAAGGCCAGGGCAGTACCTCGGTTTGGTGACTTGTATGCCATGAGTGGTGTGCTGTGAAGAGGGCAAGGCCAAGAGAGACATCTGGGAGGCCCCTGGACATGGCTCAGGATCTGCCTCCTACCACCCCTCAGCTCCTAAATTACACTCTTGATGTTCCTGGGTTGGGGTGTGCAATAGGTCATTGTGTAGAGTATTTCTGTCTGATCCTTGTTACTACCCTTGAAGCAGAGAGCATCTTGTTGATACGTGAGACTCACATTCCCCCCATAAGGGCTGAGGCAGACCATATGTCACCTCAGAAATATCTCAGTAGATCAGCAACTCCAAGCAGGTCTGATCATGGAGAGCCTTAGAACTTTGTAATCTGCATTTCTAGCACTGTCTCTGTGGGTGTTCAGGAACTGAGAAATGGACAAGGAAGCAGAGCTGGTAGGAAGGGCATGGGGAGTGAACAGGGCATCTCTTCACACATGTGGAGAGTTATTTAGGAATCCAAGGGTCATGGCTCTCTTTCAGGTTCACTCAAGTGTAGCATTGCTAAAAAAAAATTTCTTAAATAAATAAAAAAATAAAAACCCACAGTTGAGGCCCCTAAGTCCTATGCACTCCCCAGAACTTACCTAGAGCTCAGGGGTTGTCTGGTCTCTGGGTGCCACCCATACCTGTCCTATTTTCGTGGAAATCATTGTTCTCTGCGTTGCTGTTTCTCTGACTCAGCTTCCTGGGACCCTCTCAGTCCTCATGTTCTGAGACCCTAGGAAACATCTTCTTAGAGATGTGCAGCCTGGCCCTCCTGACTGGAAGTGTGTGTGCTACAGCCATGGAACCATTGGAGAGGTCACTGGAAAGAGAGGAGGAGGAAAGGGGAGCCCTACTTGGCTTTTTTCTCAGAGATGGTTTTGGATTCTCCTGCCTCCTTCCCCCAGGAGGAGCCTCAGAAGACACCTTGCCTAAAGTGGAATCTGTGCAGCTAAGCCAAACCCTCTGAGGTCTCCAGATCCACTCAGACTTGACCTTACCGTTTCAATTTCTAAACGTCAGCCTCAGCCTCCCTGAGCTTTCTGGCTGGCACGTTGGAGGAAGAAACTTCATTGTTGTTGTTCATTGGGCAACTGAAACCAGGGACGTCCTGTGGGCTGCAAGTGCAATGGGGAGAGTGAAGACCCTGCATGCAAAAACAAACAATTCTTTTATTTGAATCGGGGTCTCTTACAGCCCAGCCTGGCCTTGAACCCACTACGTAGCTAAGAATGACTTTGAACTTTGAACCCTTCAGCCACTGAGTGCTAAGTTTACAATTGTAGATTACTAGCCACCCCCCATCCCCCAGTCTACATGGCACGCTGGGGACTGAGCCCATGGCTGCATGCATGTTGTACAAACATTCTACTAACCAAGCTATCTTCCCAGCCCCACGGACGTCCATGACAACCGAAGGAGAAAGCCAACGTCTAGAAAAACTGGTGGGAGTTAGAAGGGTCGCTGCTCTCTCTGTGCCTGGTTAAGCATTTGTTCACCTCCCCAGCTCTTAGTCTTCTCACCTATAAAGGAAGAGGCCCTACTAGGTAACCTCCCTCTAGGCCCTTCTATGCCTTGAGTGGTCTGTGCCTAGATGAGTCCCTGTGTGAGAACCCTTGCCCTATGACGGCTAATCTTTCCTGTCAACTTGGCATATCTCGACGGGGAGCCCAAGTGAAGAATGTTTCCATCAGATTGGCTCACAGATGTGTTTAGGGCTTTTCTTGATTGCTAACTGCTGTAGGAGGTCCCAGTCCACTGTGGGTGGTGCTGTTCCTAAGCAGGTAGGCCTGGCCTGTGTAAGAAACGTAGCTAAACGAGAGCTGGGAACAAACTAGTAAGAAGCAGTCCGTGGTGGCATTTTGTGTTTGCTTAGTTGGTTGGCTGGTTTTTGTTTTTTTTCTTTCAAGCTTCCACCTTGCCTTCCCTCTGTGGACTATAACCTGTAAGATAAAACGAACCCTTTCCTCTCCAAGTTGCTTTTGGTCATAACGTTCGTTGCAGCAACAGGAAGCAAGCGAGAATCTGTGCCTTTTCAGAGATGGCAGATCTTTACATTTGGAGATGCCCCCGTGCCCTCCAATTTCCCAAATGGCCTGTTTACTTCCCCCAACTTGAAGTGAGAGGAGAGAACTGGAGCGTGTCGCAGTCTCCTCTTGACTTGGAAACTGCCAGAGAAGTCACTGGTTGGTGTGAGGCCAGCTTAAATTGTATGGGGGCACGTGTGTCTGTAGTCACGTGCTCATGTTTGTGTGCTTGCACTGGAGAGCTTTACTTAATGTTTAGAGTAAGGTCGGATCCTGTGGCTGTCTCCCGGCGTTGTGGGTTTATGGTTTGTCTTCTTAGGGCCTTTCTGGTAATTTCTTTTGAAAACAGCATGCGATGCTTTTGCAACCAAGAAAGAAATAACAAATGCTTTCTTTTCCCGAGGCTGACATTGGACCAGCTCACTGTTCCTCATTGCCTTCTCTTACATCATAGGAAGGCCTGTTGCTTCACAGATATTCGGTTTCTGCTCAGTTTATGTTTTCTTTTTGTCTTCCATTACACCCAGATGTGAATGGTGATAAAGGTCACAGGCAGCCCTGATGTGCCCAGGAGAGTCCAAGCTCGTCTGAGAGCAGAGCTCATGGGCTCTGAGTTTGAATCCTCATGGAATTTGGACCATTTGGGGCTGTGGTATTCTCAGACACCTGCTGTTCCTTGGATAGGTGAGGGGAAACTCTTGGGATCTAGATAGATGAGGTATAGAGCCAGTCTTTGGAATCCTGAACACGTTATTAGAGACTAGAAGGGCTCAATAAGGATGTATTCATATTTTGTGTTTACGGCTGATGATGTTAAGGGAGTTAGATCTGTGGTACAGTGGATGTTTTCCCTAGGACCAAGGCTTGACATGTTCTTCCACTGTGGGGCTTCCTTTTCCTTCTGCCTGAAAAAAAAATCCTTTGCCCTCACATAACAAAGCTCTTCTGCTGCCCGAAGGCCACCATAGGAAGCATGCTTGAGAGAGTCCACCCTAATGAGATCACCTGGCAGCCTCTGTCCTTCCTCCTGGGAATCATTAGGCAGTGTGGCAAATAAAGGACATGTAGAATTTTTCACTGTGTCCAGTCCTGGTTGGAAATATCACTGTATATCCAGGGGTAACCTTAAAATCCATGCTGTCCACTTCTCAGTGCTGGGGTTATAGGCATGTATGGCAAACCATATATAGCTGCCGAGGACTGAACCCAGAGCCTTGTGTGTCCTGGGCAAGTATTCTCATCTATTCTCATTGATTGGGCCACATCCTCAGCTCCTAGAAAAATATCATCATTTACTAAATATACCTAAAATTTTGGGTAAAGTATTAAGCTCATTTCCTTGTCTGAACATGTACCCCACTGTAGTATGGTACTCATTAACTAAGGTGACAGGGGGCGTCTATAATACTCACTAGGCAGCCAGTAAGATGTCAATTATGTGGTCTCCTGTTACTCTTGATTATTCATGCACCTGTTCCTTCATCATCTGAGGTCTCGGGATGGCGACCAAAGGCTGGCTTTGGGGAAGGTGAGCTGGCTATAACTCGAAGGCCTTGTGATCCCTGAGCACATCCATGTCTTGTTGACCTTCTGGGATTACAGAGCGTTAGGCTTATTGCTCTCATTTTGTCAGAAAGCAGAATGAGTTGATGAGTGAGGAGGGTGGTGTTAGGGTAGGGATGATTTTAAAGTACAGATGAGAGCTGAGGTGGTGACTCAGAGGAGAAAGTGCTTGTCACACGAACTTGAGGACTGGAGTTCAGATCCCCAGAACACCTAAAAGCCATTCAGATTGGTAGTGCACCGTAAGCCTAGCATTCTGGAGGTGGAGATGGGATCCAGTGTGCTTCGCATATACCAATGACTGTGGTTTGACCACTGGTAAGTTGTCAGTCATCCTAACCAAACCTCATGGACACAGCCATCTTGAGTCCTGGGAAAATAGGGCAGTCAAGTCATGTCAACTATAGATGGTTGGGTCTTTACAAGGTCAATTATCCCTGTATCCGTGTGTGTGTGTGTGTGTGGATTATATAACATTAAAAAGTAGCTCCAATTTAAAGCTACTGGGTAATATTGTCATGTGTACTCATATGACCATCTGAAACACCGCTTTCTCTTAATCCCAAGGAGAGAAATCAAGCTTTCCGTGGAAGGCCAATACAGAAAAGGGGTCCATTGATGTCTTAGATGCAGAAAGCTTGAGGTTAGGAAGCAAACCGGTGCAACTCTCCTCTGGCCATCTGGCTTCTCATTCTTCCATCTTCCTTCTTTCCTCTCTTCTTTCCTTCTTTTCACATGTGTCTGTTTGTGATTATCATGCACATATGTATGCACATTCACACACACACACACACACATACACACACATCTCCCCCTCCCTCCTCCCCCCCTCGCCCTTCTCTGTGTGTGCACGTGTGGGAAAGTCCAAAGTTAATGACCAGTATATCTCCCAATAGCTCTTCAGAGCGTTTATACAGGCAGGATCCCTCCAAGAACAGAGAGCTCACCAATGCCAGCTCCTTTAACTAATTAGCTTGCCCCAACTGTCACACCACCATCCAGGGTGTTCTATGAAACTCAGTTCCTCACCCAGAGACACAGTTCTCGTCATAGTTACTTTCTGTTGAGGTGATAAAATAGCCAGACAAGAAGGGAGAAAGGGTTTATTCTAGCTTAGCGTTCCAGGGCAATGCAGCCCTTCGTGGCAGAGAAAGCGTGACCACAGACCATTAGGCATCATCATCAGTCTCATTTCATCATCAGTCAGAAAGCAGGGAGAGAACAAGATGTGGAGTCGATTATAAAACCCCACTGAACCACTTCCTTCAGCAAAGCTACAACTCGAGAGTTCACAACCAACCCAAACAATGCCACCAGGTGAAGACGAGGTGCTCACACACATGAGCCTATGGGGGACACTGCACAGTCACATCATGGCAGCTCCTTTATCGCCTTCCTTAGGAGACACTCCTGGTCCCCTTCAGCACCCAGGGAGGAGCCAGGGAAGAAAGAGGCTCTGTGTGAGCTGTGGGGATGGCACTGTATCACTCTTGCCTGCCCTGCCCTCATTGTTTGATTGTCCACTGTGGGGACCGGCGTTTGCTTACATAAGAAGTGTCTGTGCAGAGCCTGTGTTGTGGCTGGGTGGCAGCAAGGTCAGTAGCCCAGCCTCCAACCTAGAACACCCCTCAGCCAATGGATGGTGAAGTGTCCTAGATACCACCAGTTCCTTGCAAACGGGGTAACTGTAGGGCAGAGTAAGTTGGCATCTCAGGTTTCTCCTGGGATTAAGCAGCCAGTAACAACACTCATCTCCCAGAAGACAGCCCCTTCCTTGGCTGTCTTTCCTTGTCCATTTCACTTCTCCATGTCTGTTTTGGGGTTCTGTGGGAAACGCTTCCCAATATCATCAGCCTACAGTTGAACCATTGTGGGCTTTTAGGAGAAGGCCAACTCAGAACCCTCTTGCAGATTTCTTTGTTCAAAAGTGTGAAGTGAATATGGCCTAGAGTTTGCTGGGCCCACAATTAAAGGACTAAACGACTAAAGAACATGGGTGTCCCTTTAAACACGAAGCACTACACTTGCTTGGTAGGGGGTTAGACTTCTATCCGCATTTCAAGGAATACAGAAGTTCTGTAAATTGTCTGTCCCCTAGGATAGGGGTAAAATGGCCACCTTTTCAAAATGACACTTGTTTCTGGGATGCCCCTGGGATCCTTTTAAATCGCACACTCTTGTGCTATGGCTGACCCTCCCAAGGGTATTGTAGCCATGGCTGGAGAAAGATGGCATTATAGATGAATTCAGAATAGCACTTCCCAAGGTGATGTTGTCTAAGGTCCTAGGTAGAATAGTTCCCTATCCTCTATGGACCACCCTTGAGAAGGTTGAGTGAGACATGTTCTGGAACCTTTTGTTTTCTTTAGTTGCACTAGAAGTCCTAGAGCGTACCATGTGATACGATTTAAGAGTCAGAACAGGAGTAGTCCTTTTAGGGTGGTTGGGTGCAAGAGAGGCCAGTTAGCACACAGAGCTCAGCAAATGGATCAGCACGAACCACAGCATGGGCTCCTGATTGCTGAAGCCAGTTCTGCCAATTATTCCTTGCTTCCCAGCTGGGGCAAACCAGTGATTTATTCTGGGAACACTGAAGAGACTCCTGGAATTGAATGAGCTCTTGTGGCTGTGGCAGTAATGAGACCGAACCCGTTGAGACAGCCTCCTGGCACTGAAGACTTAGCTCTTAGTATGCTACTAGAGGCGGTGAGTCTGTCCTGAGCACAGGAGGCCAACACGCTTGACAAAACATTCATTTTCTCGAGTTTCTAAAATAGCAGCTGGAATTACCTGTGCATTTGTTTATCTATTTATCTTCACAAAATAATCTAGCCACAATGTTCGGGAAAGTAAATGGATTCTTCTGTGGAGCATAGTAGACACTCTGAGTCTGATGCAGCAGCCCCCAGCATGTCTGAGGAGCATCCTCAGAGAGGTGACAGTATTCACAGTGTCCTTTGTGTATCCTAAAGTCCTCAGTGGACCATTGAACCCTGGGTGATGCCTATGGTCAGAGAGGTTCAAGATCAATGAGCATGAGATCCCATGGTGAGACCATTGCCTGGACTCAGCCATACTCAGTGATTGCTGCCTCAAAGCACAACATCCCACTGCTACCTTAGGAGATGCTTGTCCTCAGGGGGGAAGCTCTTGGAGTGGTGGTGAAGAGATGGGAATGGAGACCACAATGATGGTGTCCCCTTGATTGAGCCAAGTCTTATTGGCTGCACCCCCTAGCATGCTGATCCCCACTTGGGAATCAATGCTGGTATGGATGCATTGTGTTTCTCCTAGACTTCAGGATTTCTACTGAGCCTTGCCTGGGCTCAGAATGGGAACTGATCTGGCAAGCAGTTTTGTGCAGAGGTTATGAGGTTGAAGGTCACTTATAGCAGGGCTGGTGCTTCAACTCAGTTGAAGTTGTGTTCTTAGAAGAGGGAGGAATGTGGAGACAGACACAACAGGGAGGAAGATGTGGAAGAAGTCCAGAAGATTGACATGTTTCTTCTCATGGTGCTTAGGACCAACTTGCCAATGCCCTCCCTTTGGCTCCAGGGTCCAGAACTGTGGGATAATTAATTTCTGTTGTGTTCTAGCCTGCCTGTGATAACTGATTCCAGCAGCCATAAGAGACAAACACATGCAAATACCGCTTTTGTCACTGTATGAACCAAGGCACACAGAGGACAGGTGCTTTAAGAAGAAGCCTTCAGAAAGAATGTTAGGTTGTTATGGGAACCCATGGTACAAGTTAGCCATACATCAGCCCCAGGGTGCTGTGGCAATGAACCAGCTGCATGGCCAGTTTTCAACCTATAGGTGATCCCTACACCATAACTCTCTGCCAGCTGCCCTTTGCTTTGCTCAGTTTGGAGCCCCAATTTATTGCGGCAGAATTACATTCTATACAGAATTCAGTGCACAAAATCTTTTATTCCCCCCAGCTTTCAAAAATTGCTCGAATGAATTGTGTCTGACATTTAAGAAGCTGTGCTCATTTACTCTATATGACTCTGAATTTGCAGATGAGTTAACACACACACATACACACACACACACACACACACACACACAAATTATCATCATCTGGGTCATACCCAAATCTATCACCCATCTTTCTTCCCTCCAGCCTCTCTAGTGATGCTATTTTATCACTGAAAGGCAGGGAGATAGCTCACTGGTAAAGTGTTTCTCATACAAGAGTGTCCAAATTCAGATCCCAGGACCCATGTGGGAAAAGAAAAAGAAAAAAAGAAAGCAAATGGCATGTTATCTACATGCCTCTATACATATATGTATTCCAATAAATCTGAACATACAAAAATACCATTTTTTAAATGTTAGGCAAAGGTAGGAGAGATGGGCAAATCCGTGAAACACATTGGTCAGTCTAGACCAATCAGTGAGCTCCAGGTTCAGCGACTGCCCCAAAGCATAAAGATTCAAAGCAATCGGAAAGAACCCAGATGCCCTTCAACAGAGGAATGGATACAGAAAATGTGGTACATCTACACAATGGAATATTACTCAGCTATCAAAAACAATGACTTTGTGAAATTCGTAGGCAAATGGTTGGAACTGGAAACTATCATCCTGAGTGAGCTAACCCAATCACAGAAAGACATACATGGTATGTACTCATTGATAAGTGGCTATTAGACCAAATGCTTGAATTACCCTAGATGCCTAGAACAAATGAAACTCAAGACGGATGATCAAAATGTGAATGCAGATCGCTCCTGAGAGACACAGCCAGAAAACAGCAAATACAGAGGCGTATGCCAGCAGGAAAGCACTGAACTGAGAACAGGACCCCTGTTGAAGGAATCAGAGAAAGAACTGGAAGAGCTTGAAGGAGCTCGAGACCCCATATGTACAGCAATGCCAACCAACCAGAGCTTCCAGGGACTAAGCCACTACCCAAAGACTATACATGGACTGACCCTGGACTCTGACCTCGAGGGTTGCAATGAATATCCTAGTAAGAGCACCAGTGGAAGGGGAAGCCCTGGGTCCTGCTAAGACTGAACCCCTAGTGAACTAGACTGTTGGGGAGAGGGCAGCAATGGGGGAGGGTTGGGAGGGGAACACCCATAAGGAAGGGGAGGGGAGGGGATGTTTGCCCGGAAACAGAAAGGAATAACACTTTAAAAAATGTATATAAGAAATACTCAAGTTAATAATAAAAAAAAAAAAAAAAAAAAAAAGATTCAAAGCAATCAAGGAAAACACTCCATGTTGACTTTAACCTGTCACCTGCCACATGCATACAATATATGTGGACATACATGTACACATGCAAGAGAAAAAGATTGAAAGTACTTAATATAAGATTTGCTCTTAATATTCAATATAATATTATCAGCAATCTTTCTTTAATTTTTCTAGTACTGAGGATTGTACTTAGTCCTTTCTGCAAGCGAAACAAGCGCTCTACCATTCAGCTCCACATAATTAGTCATAAGGACAATGGAAGGTTCTGAGCATATAAATTCTGAATCTCTACCATATATTCCTAAACATTTTTGGGAGCCATATTTTTTCTTTGTTTTTCTTAATGTGAAGTGTGGCTTCCTAGAACTTCTGGTAAACACAGGGGGAAAAAAAGCCCTGCCACTTTATCTAACTTTTTTTTTTTTTTTTTTTGCCTGAATGTATGTTTGTGCAAAATGCACATGCCTGGCTTCTGCCAGAAGAAGGAATCTGATTTCCTGGAACTGTTGTTACAGATGTCTGTGAGTTGCTATGTGGGTCCTGAGAATTGAACTTGGGTCCTTTGAAATGAGCCATCTCTCCAGCCCCTATCTGATGTTTTGATATCTTCTCTCTGTTTCCCACTGCCTCTTTGTCTTGTTTTTATTGAAGACTACCAGTGGCTCCACGCAGCAGCTGGACTTAGCCACTCACTGGGAAGTCACATGGGTTCCTCTGGGGACAGTAGTGTAGTGTACAGAATTCCCCCAAGCTCTCTCCTGTTTCCAGGCCCCCGAACCCTTGCCTAATTTCCTATTGCTTCAGCTGTCTGGTTTCTTGAGACTGTCTGTTGTCTTTGGCACTTGGGGCCTGGTCATGGTGGTGAGGAATGCCATGGATGGGGACTCTGTGACCAGCCATTCTAGTAGAGATGGTAATTCCCATGTTGTTCATTTGAGACCCACAAAAGGGAGAGAGGGGAGGTAAGCTGACTTTACTGGGTCAAAAAATAAAGTCTAACTCAGACCTAGAGAGTCCTCGTGCAGCTGGCAGTCTGGGACTCCTTTTGCAGAGAGTCAGTGGCAGAAACAAATAGGAAGACAGGAGTCCAATCCCTAGGCCATCCTGTGCCTATGGGAGGATCATACACGACCGGGAGTCTGCCAGAGTCTGTAGCTACCCACTAGGCCATTAGCAAGCTGCTAAGTATCACTGAGGGGATTCAAGAGTTGTGATGTGGGGGGAAGGGTCCATGAAAGACTTTCCTTAGTGCTGGGGATGTGCTGGCCCAGTTATTAGAGTGTTTTCCTAGTGTTCATGATACCTTGGGTTCCTTCCTCAGCACTGTGCATTAGCCATGTGCGATGGTTGAACAGCTATAATCCTGAAACTCAGGAAGTAGATACAGGAGTGGAAGTTCAAGGAGACTCTGGGCTAAGGAGAGCCTGTCTCGGAAAATAAAAGAGGAAGACAGAAAAGATCTGCTCATCAAGGAACTGTCTCGCTCTTAGCAGATCCCCAGCACCCCAGTTGCCTGTCACTGCTGACAAGACATCGGGCCTGATCCTTTTGCGTCCCAGCTCTGCCTCGTTCCTCCTCACTCTGACACTTCTCCTCTTTTTTTTTTTCCTTGCTGCTTTGCAAAGCTCAGGCATTGCAGGTTGGTTTATAAGCAGAGAGGCTTGGGGAAGGAGTCTTTTTTTCTCTACACACCCTGGAGGTGAATTGTTCCCTCCTTACAGCACTTACCCAGTCCTCTAGCATTATGCAAGCGACTACAAATCACGCCGATGCCACCAGAACCCTCCCACCTCTCGAAGCCTCAGCAAAAGCCGAGTGAAGTGGATTCCAGTCTTGATGGGAGTCCACCTCCTCTTCTCTGCCACCTTGTCGCTCTTGAGTTGGGACTGTGGGCAGCTCCCTCGGCTGCCTGGGTGCATCTCAGGCTGAGTGACATGGTAAATGGCAAGACACCTGGTTCACCTGTTACACTCGGGCGCAGCTAACCTTTCTAGCTGCTGGAAAATAAAAGTCAAGTTACATAATTTCCTATCCCCAGCCCCACCTGCCCTTCATATTTCACGAGGCTTGTGGTGTTGAGAATGTAATCTGCTGTTTTAATATGGTCTTCCACGTAGGTAAGGCTGAACAAACATAACCCCAAATGGGCCGTTCCTTGTTTTAGCTGATTCTTGCTTCCTGGGGCTAGGATACAGGGTTGAGAGGGTCCTCTTGTTAGTCCCTAGTCTTCTCTGCTCCTTCATTTCCTAGTCTTCAGAATATGGACTTTCTCTCTGTGAAAGTGGCTGCTTGCTGCATTTGTTTCTTGGGACCATGGCTGCCAGCTGTGGTTGTGTCCCCTCCTAGTCAAGATGTGCTACTGAGCCCGAGGACGAGCTTCTGTTTTTTTGGTTGCACCAGACTCAGCCTCCCAGAAGAACCTTCCTGCAGATGTGGGTGTCTAGGAAAGCATTTTTTGCAGGGTACATGTTATAGGGGCAGCTGATTAGCCAAGCACAAGTTCTCACCCAATGGTGTGACAGAAGCCCAGCAGCAGCATCCGAGAGGCCCAAGAGCTGTGTGGTGTTGAGGGCTAAAAGTTGATTTCATAGCCGACTTATCTCGGCTTCAGGCTAGACTCTGATATTGACTCATTTGGTGACTTTGGAAAGTTCCTTGTGGAACTTTAAAATCTAAGATTTCTGATCAGCAGACAGTGTGGCTGGAACATTATATGGGATGGATGGATGGATGGATGGATGGATGGATGGAGGATGTGTGGGTTTAGCAGAAACTTAGTAGCTAAGCGGTGGCCAGTGCAGGTTGCTTTCGACCGTTTGCTGAGCTGAGACCCCCACCAGCAGGCCTCTGTTTGGCAAGGCTGCACACCTCCAAATACAGCATCAGGCTCCTTGCATAGAGACCCAACATTCATATCACAGGATCACCAAGGATTGAACTGAAGACAAATTGATTTTGTCCCATAGCCTTCCTCAGTTTCTCCTCTGCTCACTGTTCCTATTAAACCTACATATGAGATACTTTCCTAAGGTGGCTAGAAGATTGAGCATTTCCCTTCCTGTGTTAGCCACAGGGTGGCCAGGTAGTAGCGCAGAGTCCAGTGGCCATAGATGTATAGAGGGGTCAGAGTCAGGCTTATGCCTGGCTTACAGATTCGGAATCAAAACCTACTTTCAGAAATTCTGTATTAGGTTTTCATGAGACATAAAGACATGGAAAGGAAAAGGCATGGGGTGGAGATGGCTTTTCATTACTGCTCACCAGAGAGTCACCAGGCTTCACCCCATGGGTCAGCATATGGTCCGTGGGCTGAGTCTGGCCACTAGCCTGTCTTTATAAATAAGTGCCCTTGGATCCCAGCCAGGCCTTGGATTGCACACTATCTCTGCATGTTTTTATGCCTGAGCATCGGGGTTTAGTGGTCTACAGGGTGCTGTGATCCACAGAGCCGCAAGCTTGAGTGTTAAACAGTATAGAATCCTAGAGGAAGAGTGGCTGTTCGAGCAGGGTCCTCATATTCTGAGGGAGTAGCTAAGTCATGACAGCAGGAGTACCACACATACTGGTGTCATTTCCCTGTAGAATGTCCCTGAGTGCAGTGATCAGATGAAAAGCCCAGAATGGATGACTTATGAGAAGCCCAGAATGCGGTGACTGTCAACAGGATTCTCATCACTTCTTCTTCCTTCTTTCCAACTTTGCTGTTAGCAAGTGTGTTCACAAACTAAGCATGTGCTTCAGGCCTGTAATTCCAGCTCCTGGGGAGGCTGAGGCAGGAGGGCTACAACGTGCAGGCCAGCTTGGCTTGCAGAGTGAGGTCAAGGCCAGCCCAGCAACTTGATGAGATTTTTCAGATTTTAAAGTTGAAAATAGGATCGGACGTTTTGCTGATGGGTGAAGCCTGGAACACAAGAGGCTTTAGTTCCAGACTCAGTTAGAGACCTCATTTTGAGAAATAATCCCACCCACTATTCTGATCTGGTATTGCTTGGTGTCTGAACACATAGTATGAATGTCAGGTCAGTGAAATGCTTGACCCTCATCAGGGAAGGTTCTTGAAATGGATGATAAATAGCAAAGAAACTGGTAACGTGTAGAGAATAGGGGATCGGGAATTCTCCACCATAAATTGGATGTCTGTATCATACCCCTCCCCTCAAGGCTCAGGAATCTATGCTGAACTGGAAGCAGGAAGATTGTAAGAGCCAGAGACAGTAGATGACACTAGTGAAACTCTGTCCTTGCAACACAACAAGGCAGATGGTCCACAGGAACTCATGAGACTGTGGCAGCGTGCACAAGGTCTGCATAAGCTCAAGCCAGACCCATCCCAGCAAGGGTCAGGGGGGATGTAAGCATGAAGTCTTAAGACATTTTTCTTTAGTGGCGTGACACTGGGTCTACTGACCACCCTCCAGGGCAGGGCTCACATCCAATACTCAGGCAGCACAAACTGAACCCTGTGTTTTGTTTTTGACTTTTAAAAGAGAACAAGAGTGTGAAATTTGGTGGGGAGGGAGGCAATGGTTATGGAGGTGGAGAGGAAAGGATCTGATCAAAATATGTGTATGAAATTCTCAAAGAATAAATAAAAATGGTATTTTACAGAGAGAATAATTGGGGGAGCCACCTGATACCAAATTCTGGCCTCTAGCCAGGGGACCCAGGGTCTACCAATCTCTGCACCCCAACCATCACCCCAGTGCTGGGCTTATAGACCTGTGCTGCACATGCCAGCACATCTGGCTTCTACATGGGTTCCAGGAATCTGAACTCAGGTGCTCACACTTGAGGAACAGACACTTCAGTTACTGAATCATCTCCTTAGCCCAACTACTCTCATTTTTAAATTCTTATTGGGATTTATGTTGCCTTCCTCCTTCTTCTATGGGATAATTAAGCTCCTTTCCAAAGGCTGACAGCCTGGAGGTTCCACTCAGAGATGAGAAATGCTTGAGTCACTTCTTATCTCTGATGGGGATGAGTCAAAGGCATTGTTCCTTTTGACAATAGCGTACATTTCAGATTTTAAATTAGGAAGAGACACTCAGGAGAGCAGATCTACACAAACACTTTTAGAACTCTGAGGTAGCACACATGGTTACCACCCTCTGGTTGAATTAAGAAGACAAGTTATAGATCATCTATTCTGAATTACCACGATTGCCACAGTGGCCACAATCCTTATTTTATTAAAATCTTTATAGTTTATAGTATCTATGAAGTTCTGAGTTAAACTTCCTTAAAGATATGTGGATAGATAGATAGATAGATAGATAGATAGATAGATAGACAGACAGACATAGTTTTTTTTTGTTTTGTTTTTTTGTTTTTTGTTTTGTTTTGTTTTGTTTTGTTTTTTTCTGGCTGAAGAGACGATTCCATTAGTAAATTGCTTGCTATGCAAGCATGAGGATCTGAGTTCAAACCCCAGTGCCCATGTGAAAGGCTGGGCATAGGGGCACAGCAGTGCCTGGAATCCTGGTGCTGTAGATGAGGAGACAAGAGCCTAGCTGAACTGGTGAGCCCCAGATCCCAGTAAGAGACCATGTCTGAAAATATAAGGTAGATAGCACCCGAGGAGTGATGCCTGAAGCTGACTTCTGCTGCACTACAAGAACACACACACACACACACACACACACACACTCACATACACACACACACACTCACACACACCTCACACACACACTCACACACACACTCACACATACAGAGAGAGAGAGAGAGAGACAGAGACACAGAGAGTGTGTGTGAGAGAGAGAGAGAAGGGGGAGAGAGACAGAGACACAGAGACAGAGACACAAAGACACATACAGAGTGAGAGAGACAGAGACAGAGGGAGAGGGAGAATGGGTACGTATATAAACACATTAGCACACATAAATGCAGGAGTGAGTAAATTAAAGGTCTCTGTTGGGAATCCTGCTGATACTTTCCTGTGACCAATCTGTGCCTAGTGCAGCCCTCCCAACTTCCTTAGGGAACAGCTTCAGTTAGCATATTGGCATTCATCTCATGCTCACACCTGTAAATGCAGCCTACACTGTGCATCCCGGCATGCCTTGCAGTTTTTACATCATGTGCTCTGCAGCTCTTTCCACTCAAATGCATGCAGCTTTCCTGTTCTTTCTGCAGTTCCCCACCTTGAGGAGCTCTGGTTCATGTCACCAGCCTTCCCTTGTGTTGCTTCCAGTCTTCCATGACAAGCATGGCCATGGTGACTGACTAACTTTGGCTGGGTGCTGAAACGTAAGATTATTGGGTCAGTGAGCCAGTTGTGCACTTTGGGCAGATATTGATAGACTCCCGGGTTCATGGACTTTGTTATTTTGAACCATTCTCAGTGGGGTGTTCCAGGAACTTATAACCTCCCTGCCAGGTACTTGGACTTTCCCTTGACTCATTGGGAATAGCATCTTCCAGCCGTTCAATTTTCTGTCCACATTATGTTGTCGTGCCATTAGTATCTATTCAGTCATTGGTATTTATTTGATGATTCGCTTTCTGTTATTTGTTTCTGTGAGACAGTCTTGCTCTGTAGCTCCTCCTATCCTTGGACTCTATGAGGAGCCCAGGTTGTCCTCATGCTTTAGACAATCCTCCTGACTCCCCAACCCCCACGTGAAAATTATCACGATAGATGCGCCCCATGCCTAGCTTTTTGGTTACTGATTTTTGAAGCTTTGTATGGGTTAAAGATGAACTTTTTCTGTGATCCGTTCCTCATTGCTTTTATTGGCTTTGCAGTTATTGAAGTTCATTTTTATAAAGGAATGCTGCAGGAAGAAAAATAGCCTCTCTTCGTTTTAATCAGATAAGGGCTTCCTTTTGTGAGCGTGCCTCCTTTGCAGTAAACCCACAGTGAGGACTTTGAAATTTTCACCTCAAAAACATTGGCTAATGCTTCCTTCCCTGGTATGGTGCATGCTTCCTTTCTCTGCTTTACCAATCCCTTTAACAGGAACCTCACACATAGAGGCTCCCAATATCACAGGGAAGGCCATAAGGAGCGTTCTCACACTCCTAATTTGTAGATGAATTCCAAGAATGGGGGTTACTTAATCACAACATGGAAACATTTCTAAGCCCCTGCAGTATGTCCCACTGCCTAGCAAAAGCGTCATTCCATTGGCTTTTTCCATCACCCACATTTGTTTATTAGTGTCTCAGAGATTCTAACCAGGTAATTGCAACTTTGTAAATGTTGGTTGATTTTGCAAGAGGCCCCTGAGTCTAGGAGGAAGCTGAGGGCTCAGGTCCTGCCCCAAGTGCACAGAATTGGCCCAAAGCCCAGAGTCAGCCAGCTTGTTCTTAGGAAGCCAGGATTGGCTCTTCCCATGTAGGTCATCCCACCAAAGTACAGATGACTGGACATGATTCTTATAAACACCTCAGTTTGCATGAAGCCTAATACCACCATGTCTATACATGCCCTGTTGAATGAGCATTTTTTGTTTGTTTGTTTGTTTCTTAGAGAAGAGTTGTAGGATGTCAAATAAGTGTCACAGATCAGTTCTTACTCTCTGTTACTGTTGAGGAAGATTGCTGGGCCACAGTGGTGATAGGGACAAGCCATGTCCCTATCCGTGCTCTGGAAGTGTCTGATTCTGGAGTGAGAAACATTAACAAGGAGAATCCTTAAGCGCTGGACATGGAGAGTTGGAGGGAGCAAGTCTGACAGTCACTAGGACAGAAAGATGAAGTGGTGTTATTGTCCTTGTGAAGCTGTTTGGACACCCCTGGGAACTGCATCCCAGCCCTCTATACCCCCCTATCTTTGTATAGGCTTCAGCGGATTAGTGGAAGAAAGGAAGCCTGTCATCCATTGCAGTCCTGGGGACTGGGGAACTATTCTGGAATGTCAAGAGCTTTGTAGGTGGCCTCAAATGTCAGAGGCCCGAGATAGCTGTGAGTTAGGAAGACAATGGCTGGACAGAGTCACTTTGTTATTTTGCAGACTGCCATGCTGCATTAATGGAGCTCAGGTGACCAAATAACCCTGGGTGCTTGGCGTACCTAGTCCCAGTAGACCCATTACCATTTCTACAACTGTGTCCTCTCCCCAGGTGGGGCCTCCAAGCAGAGGGACATCTTGCCATTGTCGGAGTGATATTAACCTCAGGTTGAAGTCGGGATGTAAATGAGCACCTCTTCTAGACTCTTTTTAAGTGGGTATTCCCAACAGGCATGCATCTGGCCTCGGGGACTGCACCCAGGCTGTCTTCGGGTTTTCTCGGGAATAATTGGAAATCCCGCGTCTCTGTTTCGCTTCAGGAAAAGTTGCGTCAGTTCATCTGGTTGGGTTCAGTTCCCACAAGGTTGGGCTTCACACAACGGCTCTGCCGTCTGAGTCCTGACCATCAGTCTGGCTTTTCCTTCTCTGTGAATATTCTCACCTAATTCAAGCTCCACTTCTGCACCTGTGGGGACTGTCACCATGTCAGAACTCATTCTGAGTAAGTTTTGAAGGATGGAATTTTATAGGGTGTTTTTCCAAAAATGAAGTATTGTCTTTTAGGTAAAAAAAAAAAAAAAAGCAAAGTAAGAGGTCTGGGGTGTTGCTGTACTGCGACTCTCTGCCCTGTCTTTTCCACCTCATGAGCTTCTCTGAACTTGAAGTCTCCTCAGCCAGGGCCCAGGGGCAGAGGGGTTAGAGCAGCCATGGTGTTCACTGAGTGTACACAGGCAGATGGAATCCAATGGGAAGGGGCTGAGGAGTGTTGGAAACTGACCTCTGCTCAGCTCCTGGGCTAAGAGGGGAGCATCTCAAGTTCACCCTTTGTCTTTCCTATTTAGGGATGTACTGATCTTCCAGCCTTCCTCAAGGAGAGGCGAGGATTTCAAAGTAGAGAGTGGGTCTCCCCCTGATGTTCTCTGGGATTAGCTGTGAGGGCAGGTGAAGGATTTCTGTTAGTGTGGTTGAAGCTGTTGAGCCTTGGATCTATATGTCTGCATCATTGTAAATCGATACCAGGCAACCAAGGCCTTCATTACCATATAGAGGACTTTATGATGAAAATCTTATTGTTTTCTCAGAACGTGACAGACAAATACCAAGCACCCATGTGTAAGGACAAGAGAGACAGTGCTAGGGACACGAAGAGAACCCGGGAAGCCCTAGCAATGGATTTGTTTGCCTTTATTTGGTAGGCAATGGCTTTAGGAACACTGGCCTTGAGTCCTGCATTAATAAGTTGTCGGGCCAACTGTATTAGTATCATTCTTGAACCTTGATAATTTATCCATCGAGTAAAGATAACTGATCTGAATTTATATCTCTGTGATTCACTATGACCAGTATGAAATACAAAATGCAAGATGCAACGAGACAATGCCACAGATTATTCTAAGTATGTCATGAGATCCTATGCAGCACTGTTGGGCTAGAAACTGGGTGCACGGGTGCTGTGAACAAGTCGCGTTGATGGTACAGAGCGTTACGCTTGTTTATTGAGGATCACGAAGTTCACAAGCTACGCCAGTCTTCTCACCTTCACTTTGGGTTCTTGAGGTCTCGTTTGGGATCGGAACCATGGCAACTGCAAGCTGTCTGTTCCTTCTGAATCTTATTATCGATGTGCATATCAGTCAAATCATAGATCACTGGTTACACGTGTGATTATCAAAAATGCCACAGATGAGTAGAGGGTGATGGAACGATTCAGTGCAGATGGTTACTGACCAAAAAAACAACAACAACAACAAAAAACAACAAAAAACTGATCATAGAGATCCAGGGGAAAAGGGTATCCAGACTGTGTCAACGTGATAGCATTGATGGCAGGAAGAATTGCAGAGCTGAGTCCTGCCTGTCAATCTACTTAGCAGAGGCTGGGAGACGTTCATGGAAGTAGACACTGACAGAGCACCAGGTGGATGTGCCCTACTGCAGCCTCTTTATGTGTCTGCCTCACCGTTCTGGTTTGACCACCTGCCCAGATAGGTGTGCCCAGCATCCACTGGCTTAGTCTACTTGCATAGATAAATGGCAACATATCCCTCCTTGACAGTTATTCTGCAAATAGCGTTAACTCCCAGCAAGCTGTTCTATCTAGAATGGATGGGACACTCTCTGATTCACGTTGAATGCAGTGACTTTGCACAGGGGCTTCTCTCTGATCATCAATGGCAGGGACCTTATACTTGGAGAAGGATCCGCCCTGCTCACCTAAGAAGCAGGCATTGCCCAAGGGAGCCCAGTCCTTTTGTAGGTCTAACAAAGGAAAAAAGGCAACATGGTATTTTTCTCCTTTCAGAAGTTTATTTTTGTTGTTGTTTAAAAAAAATATGTAATATCAGCACCAGTTCCCTGAGGGTTCTTTCTTCTTCAAGGAGGAAGCAAACACAAACCACTAAATAGATATCGGGAGGTCAGAGAGTGTCTGCAGGGCCAGCTAATCCTCTCCCACTAAGGCCAGATGAGGCAGCCCATTTAGAAGAACATGTCCCATGTACAAGCAACAGCTTTTAGGACAGACCCAGCTCCAGTTGTTTGGTACCCACGTGATGACCAAGCTGCACATCTGCTACATATGTGCCGAGAGGCCTAGGCCTAGACGTGTATATTCTTTAGTCTCTGAGAGCCCCAGGACTTGGCGGTTTCTAGACCCCTTTATTTGTTCCTCTTCCCAAACTGCCGACAGGGAACAAATCTTACTCTGGTGTTCATGATCGATAGTCCCTTTAGTTAGCATTTTAGAGTGAGTGGCACAGCCCAGCTTGTTAGTGCTGCCCGGGCTCAGGCTCTGACCCTGACAACTCTATTAGAAAAGTGTTCTCTCAGCCCAGACCCTCAATCAGTTTCTAGAAATGCCGACGGGCAGCAGAGTAGACTCACTTCCCCCTCTAGGAACTTAGACTCTTTGGCAGACAACAATACAATACAATATCCACGGGTAAAGGAGAAAGGGGTGGAATGCTGGGTGCAGAGTACACACGGGGCCTGGGTTCGCCTGGGAGGAGAGCAAGGCGTGGCAGGGGGAGGGTGGTTTCTGATGGGAGGTGAGGGTCTAACCAGATGCATTGGGGTTATCACCTGGTGAGTGAACAGGTAAAAGAAGCAGAACCAAGACTTAGAAGAATGGAGAAAGATCTATCACCCACAGTGGGGTAAAGGAGAAGGACGTCTTTTCCAAAGCAAGGCCCTCTGGAACAAAAGAATCGTGGCGATTTTATTCATGGGCTTGCAAACATGCACATAGTGGTGAGCCAGTTCCTGAGCATACTCAGGGCAGAACTTTCCTGAGCATGCCCAGTTAAGATCATCCACGCGCTTAGAAGACACAAGTGAAATGTTAGACGGGAATGCCTCTTGGCATACTCTGCTTACACTTTTGCTTTTTAATTTTATTTTTCGTGGATATTTTATGTATTTACATTTCAAATGTCATCCCCTTTCTCCCCTCTCCTATACCCCCTCTCTCTCCCCCTGCTTCTATGAGGATGCTCCTACTCCCACCCACCCACTCCCACCTCAACGCCCTCGCATTCCCCTATATTGGGAAAATGAGCCTTCACAGGACCAAGGGCTTTACCTCCTATTGATGCCGGACAATGCCATCCTCTGCTACATATGCCAGCTAGAGCCATGGATCTCTCCATGTGTTCTCTTGGGATGGTGGTTTAGTCCCTGGGAGCTCTGGGGGTTCTGGTTGGTTGATATTGTTGTTCTTCCTATGGGATTGCAAAACCCTTCAGCTCCTTCAGTTTTTTCTCTAACTCCTCCATTGGGGTCCCCGTGCTCAGACCAATGGTTTGCTGCAAGCATCCTCATCTGTATCAGTAGGGCTCTGGCAGAGCCTCTCAGGAGACATCCATATCAGGCTCCTGTCAGCAAGCACTTCTTGGCCTCAGCAGTAGTGACTGGGTTTGGTGGCTGCATTTGGGATGGATCCCCACATGGTGTAGTCTCTGCATGGCCTTTCCTTCCCCCTTCTAAGAAGGACTGAAGCATCCACATTTGGTCTTCCTTCTACTTGAGCTTCATGTGGTCTGTGGATTGTATCTTGGGTATTCTGAGTTTTTGGGCTCATATCCACTTATCAGTGAGTGCATACCGTGTGTGTTCCTTTGTGACTGGGTTACCTCACTCAGGATGATGTTTTCTAGTTCAAAGCTGAACACACACACTTGTGTTGACTGTATGGTAATATTGCAGTCTGTCCCTGAAAATACCTGCCTTGCCTACTGGCCAACTGGACACGGTCCAGGTAAGACATAGGACTGGGGAGAATAACCCACAGGTACAATGATAATCAGAGCCCATGACGAGCAGATCTGTTCTAGATACATTTTGAAAGGGTAGCTGGCAGTGGGGGATGGAGTGTGAGAAAAGCTTAGCCCCATGGTGACACAGAAGCCAGGGGAAGAAGTCTGTGGCCACATTCACCAGGCAAGGATGGGGTCAGGTGCGTCACTGCTTCTTAACAGGATTTGGGAACATGTCCTCTTCTGAAGGTGAGTCTCTTTTAGAGTAGACTTCAGGTTATGCAGCCCCGATGGGAATGAAGCGATACAGGCAGATGAGTGTAGGGCTCATCAGCTAAGAATGCTGGCTGGTCCTCTGGAGGAACCAGGTTCCATCCCCAGGTATCTTCTATAGGCCTAACACCCACCTCTGGACTTTGAGGGCACTACACACACACACACACACACACACACACACACACACACACACACGATGCAGAGACATGCCTGCAGGCAAAATATCAATAGACACAAAATACAAATAATAAAAAGGAATAAAGTGGACTTGGATGGCCAGAGGACTCGGCAGCTGAGAGCACTTACCGTATCAGCCTGAGAGCCTGAGTTTGATCCTAGAACCTGTGATGGAAGGAGAGAGCTGCCTTCCCAATGTCCTCTGATGTCCAGGGGTGCATCATGACATGTTCACATGGGTGTACACAAGTAAGATGATGATGATGATGATGATGATGATGATGATGATGATGATAACAAGAAAGATGGAGGCCAATACAAGAATATATCTGTTATCAACTTCTTGTCTGTGCACATACACATATACATACATACATACATACATACATACATACATACATACACACACACACAAACATATATTCCTCTTTATGTCTATGTCTCTGTCTCTCAGACACACACGTGTGCCCCCCTACCCCCCCACACCCACAGGCAGAGGGAGAGAGAAGAGGGGGGGACAAGCACGCACACAATATTTTTAAAGATTACCAAGTAAACAAAACATAAGCAAAAAAAAAAAATCCGAGGCCATTAAAGCTCAAAATAGTTATCCCTCTGGCCCTGAACAAAACGATCTGCTCACTCCTGCTTGAGGGATCTGCCCTGCCTGGTTTGGGTGCAGGGGAGGAGGAACTGGGTAGGTTTCCTGAATGAGACTTCCACATGTCAGGAAATTCCAGACTCAAATCCTCCAGGGCAGTGGGTGAGAGGTCAGAGCCAAGGAAAGGAAGCCAGCCACCAGCACCAGGCTAGCTGGCTCCCAAGCCCCACGAATCCCGTGAACTCTGTACGTGAACTCTGTATGTATGTCTACTTCCTGTCTGACTGTCCTTGGTTCTAGAGATCCAAATACAAGTCCTCACAAGAGCATTAGTGACAGGGCCAAGTGGGCCCTGCTATGGAGTTGTTTTCTGTTCTCTTACATCTCTGTCTTTGTATGAAAAAACAAATCCAACAATAACAAAGAAAACAAAGTGCAGAGAGCTCGAAGAACCCCAGTCGCTTCGGCAGCACGAGGTCTGCCACCTCAGAAATCCTCATATTTCCAAACCGACTATTTCTTTAAGTACCTGATTCTTTGCTGAAAACAGTACCCCATCACTCTCTGCCCTTGGTACTTGGTGTATCAGGGTGGGGGGAATACTCGGGGTGGGGGGTGAGTTCCACCCACTCCAAGGATAAGGGGAGGGAAGACGGGGGAAGGATTGTGGAAGGGGGTGACTGGGAGGAGGTCACTGAGCAGGATGTAAAGTGAATAAGTAAAAAATGAAAATAATGAATTAAAGAAACCCCCGAGTCCATCTTGAGGGATCTAACATGAGATATAGGTTAAAAACAAGGCAAGGGACATGTTTGAGTAAGTCCTGGTTGAGGCATGGTCCTTCCCCCTCGTTGCCTCCTCATTGTCTGGGCTCTCCTGCAAGGTGGTCTGACTTGTCAGGACTGAGTTCGAACTCTTTGAAGAAGGGAAGTTCCCCTTCTGTCTGATTCTAGCATTTTTCAATAGGATGGCACCCTTGTGCCTCTTGGGAGTGTCTCTGCTCCTGCCAGGAGGGTTGTACTTTAGAATGCTTACTAGATGACTATCCTTTGCTGTAGAACATGTGAGAATGGTTCCATCTTTAGTTTCACTCCAGTTTTCTCTTTCATGTTTTAACTTGGCGCAAAAGCTGTACAAATTGATGAGATGCCAGTCTAATATTTAACGCCTGTGATGTTCTGGTCAGGGGAACATCCCTTCAGCACAATTTCTTGTGGTAAAATGCTTACTACACGCTTGGGAACAGAAGCATTAAAGCACACAATTCTTTGTGGTTGTAGTCATCTTGAATATTCCCCACCTCTGGACCTCTGCAGAGCCCTGAGCACATGGGTGACAAGGGACCATCAAGTGACATTATAACGGGGACTGTTTTTTGCCCAAAGCACCAGTTTTTCCTTTGGGTTAGCAAACAGCCAACGGATCCCCAACACCAACATAAAGCTTGGCTTCTATGCCTTCATTCTGTGTCTGTCTCCTTTGCCCTCACCCTTGGGTCAGATTCTGCAGGAGTCTGCTAATCACTGCCAGTGCCCTCCTAAATCTGGTGATCTTCTCCCAAGGCTGAAGATGTGAACAACTGAGGTTTTTCCAGCAGGTTGCCAACCGCCAGCTTTTAATTACAACATCCTGCTCCAGCCCTCTGGAGTGGTGCCTAGGAGGCTTCGCTCATTGTCTCCACCTTCTAGGAACAGCAGACCTTTGTTGACATCATCACCCTGGTGAGATTGCTCTTCCTGAACCAGGATGGTCATCTCCTGGGAGCCAGAAAGCACCACCCCCACCCCACACTAAGTAGTTTCTCAGGCTGTGACAAAACACCTACTGGAACCAACTTAAGGAAGGAAAGGCTTATTTTGAGTCACAGTGTGATGGTCTAGTCCAGTGGTTCTCAACCTATAGGTCACCAACCCCTTGGGTCAGAAGACCCTTTCACAGGGGTAGCGTATCAGATATCCTGCGTGTATCAGACATTTGCATTATGATTCATAACAGGAGCAAAATTACAGTTATGGGCTAGCAATGAAATAATTTTATGGTTGGGGGTTACCACAACACGAGGAACTGTATTAAAGGGTCACAGCATATAGAAGGTTCAGGTCCATCATGGTGGGTAATTTACCGCAGCAGGCATGTGAGGGTCTCAGAATAAATTATAAATTTTCTGGCAGAGTTGTGTCAGGTAGGCAGACAGTGCTCTGTAACAAAATAATGGTGCACTTCCTTGGGCCCGCTTTCTCATTTGTTTCCTTAGGAACCACTTCGACAGCTGTCTCCCTGCCCTCGGCTTCATAATGAGATTTGGCTGGGCAGGTTCTCTGACTAGAGAAGGCAAAGAGTTCCCTTCTACTGTGCCCTGAGGGAGCACACTGGCCTGGTTGGCTTTTGTAATTCTTCATCTACAATCCTCCTTCAGGCTTTCCAGATGCTAATGCCCTTTGCTTAATACGTGATTGCATGCATATGTGAATGTAGGAATTAAAGGATGAGGGATTGCTGGGTGTGGTGGTTCCTACCTGCTATCCCAGAGAGATGTGAGATGAGGACCAGCCAAGAGGACCAGGGATTCAGGCTCACAGGCTCATTCTTAACTATTAGCGAGTCCCAAGCCAGCCTAGGCTGCATGAGATCGTGTTGTAAACACACACACACACACACACACACACACACACACACACACACACACACACACCACACCTGTCTCTCACACTGTCTGTCTCTGTCTCTGCCCCTCCCTCCCCCCCCCCCAGCACCCACCCCTCTCTCTCTCTCTCTCTCTCTCTCTCACACACACACACACACACACACACACACACACACTGTCTCTCTGTCTCTGCCCCCTCTCTCCCCCCATCACCCCCCCCCCTCTCTCAACACACACACACACACACACACACACACACACACACACACACACACACTCTCTCTGTCTCTCTCTGCCCCCTCCCCTTCTCTCTCTCTCACACACACACACACACACACACACACACATACACACACTCATAGAGGTGAGGAGTGCAGTAGTGAAGGAGGTCGGACTTTCACAAGGCTTGGGTTACAGTTCTAAACAGAACACAGCTCAGACCTTGGGACTCTGGTTTGTGTCAGCAGAGTTTGAACTTCGCAAAGTATATCCTGTATTCATCACCTCTTCCTATGAGATCTGTTCCTCTTTCTGTGAGGAGCTGAGTCCTATGTTTCCAGGTAGGCCAGAGGCTGAGTATTTCATATCTTTCAGAAGGTTATAGCTTTGAGAAATCCTGAGCCGTCCCCCAGCCAGACTACCTCGTTACTCATGAGGTCACTGGCTTGAGAAGGTACAGTCTCAGCTCCAGGGCCTCATGGTCACTAGCTCCCAACCATGAGTTAGACATGAGTTTTCCTGGGCTTCTGGGAGTCCCCTCTCACCCTGACTAACTGTTCTCCACTCTGCTCTTCCAATCAGTTCTGATCTCCACAATCAAAGGACTGACAAGCTCTAAATCCCCAAGTTTCCCAGGCTTGTTGCCCTGGAAGCAGGCTTCTGTTTGTACCCTGAAGGAAACAGCTATTGTGCTCCATGCTGAGTTGGCTGCAGGCCTGTTCTAGACCAGGCTCCCAAACACCAAATTAAAGGAACCACAAAAGCTGCAGATGACAAGAGAAAACATCCCCCCCCTGCACCCCACAAATGACTCTTTGTGTAGCTGAGTGTGCTCCATGTCCCGCCACTCTGAGCTCCTCATAGCTGTGCCTGCGTTCTCTTCTCTATAGGCCACTATCTGAAAATAAAGCAAACAAAGGTGAAGATGACAGTGTCCCTCCACAGGTCTGAAATAATACAGCAAGGGGAGTTTATTCCAAAACACACAGGATTGACGCTGATGTTGCTTGGTGTCACTGCTTAGGGAGTCTGCCAGCATTTGAGGTTGGAAAATTCTCTCTGGAATCAGGGGTAATTCAGAGAGCCCTTCAACATAAAAAAAACCCACAAAAGTAATGATTCAGTGCTCGATGTTTAAAATGTTGCTCTCCGGTAGCCAAGTATAATGTTTATCTGATTACCATAAAAGTTGATATGCTAGGCCCTTTATGTCTTACTTTGCATTTGTTCCTGGATGGAGTTCAGAGAGCTCAGCTGCCCTTGGCCTTCTGCGGGAAGCAAGCCACGATGATAACAACACTGAACGTTAAAATCTTTTTGTTTCATTTTCTGAGATTATAATGTAATGATGTCATTTCTCCTTTCCCTGTTCTTCCTCTACACCATGCCCGTCTCCTTGTTCTCCCTGTTCTCTTCAAATTCATGGTCTCTCCCTTCATTAATTGTTGTCGCATGCGTGTATGTTATATGCTGAGACATCTTCCTAAACATAACCCACTCAGTCTGCCTAACGTTACTTTTGCATAGGTTTTCAGGGCTGACCATTTGGTGTCGGACAGGCAATTAGTATAATTACACCCTCAGGGATAGTTTGTCCTGTTCTCAGAATTCCTTAGTTAAAATTGATGGTAGTTCTCTGGGCAGGGTTAAGGGCTGATGGGCTTACCCCTGGGCACTTTGACATACCCATGGCTATTGTCCATGTTCAGCTCACATTGAAGAAGTCGTGTTGGTGAGAACTTAGGGGTATAGGTTCTAATAGTACCAAGAGACATAGTCTCACAGCAAACTTGCTGAACTCTGACCTCTGGCTTTTACAGTCTTTCCACTCCCTCTCCTTTGAGCCTTAGCTTCAGGAGTTGATTTATAGATGTATCTGTTGTGACTGGGCTCCCTCTACAACTCTGAATTTTGACTGACTGTCTTTTTTTTTTTTTTTTTTTTTTTTTTTGTAATGGTCTCTATCTGTTAGAAAGAGAAGTTTCTGTGATAAGCTGTGAAGACTACATTTATATGTCAACATGGGGACAAATATTTAGGGTATATACATTGGGGATTATGTTGGTTTAGTAAAGAAGTGGTTGTAGGCTCTCCTCCTAGATCCATGACTTTATTAGCCCTTTGTAGTTATCTAGGCTTCCTGTGTTAGATGAGATTTTCTTCAAGTCGTGTGGATCTTCTATCCAATCAGAGAGTTGTCGATTACTGCAAAGGTATGTGTACCACTACTGGGCCCTTAGGGTTACTGTACCATCTGTGGTGGTTGTTGTTGTGATTCACAGATGTCATAGCTGAGAGGACTATTTATTATTTCTCTCCTTTGGAAGCTTGTAAGGCACCTCCTGGTACCTAGTCCTTAGGAAGGAGGGACCTCTAGCTCCTGTGTCTGAAGTGCATGGTGGCTTCAGCGTTGGAACTTAAGCTTCTACTTTTGGGGCGGGCAACCAAGAGCAACAGCGATATTCTAAAGTTTTCAACGTCTCTTGGACAATCCTTACCAACAACTCAAGAAGGCTTCTCATGCCTGGTGTTGGTGGGTTTGCTTTGTGGTTTGCGCTTTTGGAGGGAGCATCCTCATCCAAGATTGGTAATTTTCATTTAAACTATGTGTACATATTTATACACACATTTACATGCATTAGAGGGTTTTTTGGGGGGGGTGGTAAACAGTGAATTGTTATGGGATGACATTTTCAGACGTCCTTACTGGTATTTTACAGTCTCCCTTCTTTTGTGTTTCTCTCCCTCTCCCCTCTCTAATTATGCCTTCCTGTATTATCTTTAGGTTTAGTTTGTTGTGTATAATAGTTTAGGCTGTCCATAGGCTGGTATTTCTTTTTCCTTCAATTATTTAGCAGACAGTTTTGCTGGGTATATTACTCTAGTCTGGGTGTCATGGAAGACATCTTTTGGCTGTAACAGGTTTCACTGAGAAATCACCTGTGACCCTGAGGTACTTGCATTTTCTTTATATGGTACTTGCATTTTTTTTCTCTCTTGCAGCTTTCAATACCATACTGGCTAGTTTATGTCAACTTGACACAGCTAGAGTCATCAGTGACAAGTGAGCCTCAACTGAACAAGCCTTCATAAGATTACACTACAGGCAAACCTGTAGAACGTTTTCTTAGTGATTGATGGGGGAGAGCCCAGCCCATTGTGGTTGGTATCATACCTGGGCTGGTGGTCTTGATTCTATAAGGAAGCAGGCTGAGCAAGCCATGGGGAATAAGACAGTAAGCACCATTTCTCCATGGCCTCTGCATCAACTCCTGCCTCCAATTTCCTGTCCTGTTTGAGTTTCTGTCCTGGCTTTCTTTGATGATGAACAGTGCTGTGGAAATGTAAGCCAAGTAAATCACTTCCTCCCCAGTTGTTTTGGTCATGGTGTTTCATCATAGCAATAGCAACTCTAACTAGGACAAATAGACTCTCTTCCATTCTGTATAAAAAGTGTGTTCAGTGATCTATCACAGGGATTTTCTTCTCTGGTCTTGTCTGTTTGGTGTTCTGTATCCCTTTTTCATCATGTGGCTGTGTCTTCCCTTAGACTAGGGAAGTTTTCTTCTGTAGCCTTATTGAAGATCTGATCTATGCCATTGACGTAAGATTCTTCTCTCTAATCTATGGTTACCCCTAACCCGTGTGTGTGTGTGTGTGTGTGTGTGTGTGTGTGTGTGTGTGTGTATGTGTGTGTGTGTGTGTGTGTGTGTGTGTATGTGTGTGTGTGTATGTGTGTGTGTGTGAGTGTGTGTGTGTGAGTATGTGTGTGAGTATGTGTGTGTGTGTGTTTATAATTTTATATGTTCAATGTTTCTTTCTTCTGGCTCAATTTCACTCTCAAGACATGATTGTCTCTGTCAGATTTTTATTTTTTTTTAAGCTTTATGGGTTTTGCCAGGGATGTGGTTGGGTTGGGCTGGGGATCACTCAGACATTATTTTTCCTTAATTTTACTGTTTGTGCCTTTAACCTCCTTGAATTCTTTGATGAAATTTATTATTGTTCTTTTAAACTCTGCATCCGGAGGTTTTTCTAGATAATTTCACTGTCTGCGGACAGGCTACAGTGATCCACTCTTTCCAGCCGTGTGCCACCATCTCCAATTGGTCTGTTTATATTTTGAGTATAAAAGTGGATCAGAATCCCCATGGTTTAATCTGACCTGAAATTGCCCTCATAGATACACTCAGGTGTCTCTTCCTAACCTACGGGTCTCTCAGTCTATGGCTCAGAAGTCAAGATTAGCCACCCTGAAACTTTCTCAAGATGGTCTGCTGGATCCCCAGGCTGCTGCTGCTGAACATATCTCCAAAGAGGGTCTCAGCAGGGTTTCTTCCTCTGTGTGTGTGTGTGTGTGTGTGTGTGTGTGTGTGTGTGTCTGTGTGTGTATGTATGTGTGTGTGTCTGTGTGTGTGTGTGTGTGTGTGTGTGTGTGTGTGTGTGTGTGTGTGTGTGTGTGTGTGTGTGTGTGTGTGTGTGTGTGTGTGTGTGTGTGTGTGTGTGTGTGTGTGTGTGTGTGTTGTGTGTGTGTGTGTGTGTGTGTGTGTGTGTGTGTGTGTGTGTGTGTGTGTGTGTGTGTGTGTGTGTGTGTGTGTGTGTGTGTGTGTGTGTGTGTGTGTGTGTGTGTGTGTGTGTCTGTGTGTCTGTGTGTGTGTGTGTGTGTGTGTGTCTGTGTGTGTGTCTGTGTGTGTGTGTGTCTGTGTGTGTGTCTATGTGTGTGTCTCTGTGTGTGTGTGTGTGTGTGTCTGTGTGTGTGTCTGTGTGTGTGTGTCTGTGTGTGTGTGTGTGTCTGTGTGTGTGCATGTGTGTGTGCCTGTGTGTGTGCTGTGTGTGTGTCTGTGTGCTTGTGTGTGTGTGCCTGTGTGTGTGTGTCTGTGTGTGTGTCTGTGTCTGTGTGTGTGTGTGTCTGTGTGTGTGTCTGTGTCTGTGTGTGAGTGTGTGTGTGTGTCTGTAATTTTTTTGTCTCCTTGTTTGCTTGCTTGCTTGTTTGTTTTCACCTGTGGGCAACAGGAGCTCTCGAAGCAATGTGGACATCCACGTGGACATTTCTTTCTGTGGTGCCGATGATGTAAGTGTGAATTCCTGAGCACTCGAGTGGAAGGAAGTTCTGGCTTTGTGCTGAGAAAAGCTGTGAGGCCACCCTGCCTGTGGTTCTGTGTCTGCGTATCAGCGTACATCCCATCCAGTCTTCCAGTCACGTTGATGTTCAGTCACGGCCGCTGTTCCTGTCCTTGAATTCCTAATGATTGGCCTGTGACCTCACCTGGACAGGTGTGCATTAAAGGTTCAAACTCCTGGAGCTTCTGGGAAACTCCATGGCACGGGCTGGCCTTTTAGTGGAGGGTCTCTGTCCAGCCCTGAGCCATGTGACAAGAGAGGCAAGTAGCAGGCTCCCTCTTTGGTCCTTTGCTCCTCAGTCTGCCTGGTCCTCCCACTGCAGCACTTTAATTTAGGGATGGTTTTATGGTGCCAAGCCGTATTGCTGAGCTGTCTTCCTACAGAAGGAACTTCATGATCTAGTTCATCCCCAACACAGGTCCTTCTTAGATTTATCATTCATTATTCATTAGCTAATCAAAACCTTAATGAATGAGATCATTATGGATTCACTGAGATGCCTGTAAACTTTGTTTACTCTAGAATTTTTTTTTTTTAATTTTAGTGGCATCTTGGGAAAACCTTAACTTAGAATGTCATTCTTTTCTTTTGAGCCTACATATCTGGGGGCGGGGGGGGAGGTGAGGCTTTTAAAAAAATAATTCAATGGTGCAGCTTAGGATGAGATTTGTAGGTTTAGATTTAGTAAGAAAAGGTCACAGGTAGACCAGAAGGCTCCACAACACACACATACACATACACATACACATACACACACACACACACACACACACACACACACACACACACACACACACATACACACGCACAGAGCTCCTCTGGTGACACACTGAGTCAACAAACTTATGCATTCTTCACTAAATCCTTTGCTTTATTCATACTTCCTTCATTTTTACCCAGAATTTCACCTTACCTTCCAGTATCCATGTCACACATCCTCATACGCATGGCTTCAAGGAAGACCCTGGCAGACTTGAGGATCATTGTCCAGCATTCTTTAGAATATTCCCGAGCCACCATTTGCACAGTGTTCTTCCCACCTTAAAACTGGGTGCGCAGGTTTAAGGACATGGCCGCAACCTGAAGTGTCAATCTCACCCAACCCAGAGTGCACACTGTCAACTGGCCTGACCACTGTGACACCTACAGTGTGCCTCCACCAGAGACAGTGTGACATCACCCTGGCACCCTCCTCTCTGTGCTCCTGGACACAGTCCCTGTGTGCAGCCCACTGACTTGTACTCCATCTCCCCGGGGGAAGTAGCTACAGAGGCCAGCAGAACTTTCTCACACAAGATACGTGCCTTTTCTCTTTTTTATTTTGCGACAGGGTCTCCCTTGTGTAGCCTGGTCTGGAAGTCACTGTCCTCCTGACTCTGCTTCCAGAACACTGGTATTGCTGGTGCGAACTGTCATGCTAACTTGAAATTTGTGTCAGCTTCCAGTCATTTACTGATCTTTTCTGATTTTTTTTGGTTTGTTTTTTTTTTGTTTGTTTGTTTTGTTTTTGATGATTGCAAGGATATTACTTTTGTATTTGGGGGGGTCACAGTCCGTACCCCTGCTCAGGGCACTAAGATTTTTGCACAGTCTCTCAACGTTTGTGTGTCTTTGCACATTGCCAATGGGAGTGGATTGCTTTGAGCATGTCCTTGCTTTGGGGCCCTGTGGGGTTTCCCATGCTTCTCAAGAACCCTGTTTGAATCAGCCGCTTACCCTGTGCATGCTGGTTCCTTCAACTGGAACACGTTATTGGACTAAGGATCTTGGCACGGCATGCATTGTAATGTAGAGTCCATTCATTCTGTGTCCTCTCAGCTGACATGCACGGAAAGATGCGCGCGCGCACACACACACACACACACACACATACACACACACACACACACACACACACACACACACACGTACTAAGCAGCGTGCCTGCCAGCACAGACCCTACCAATGTTTTCCTCTGCTTTTGTAGGATGCTGAGTTCCTACTTAAACCTCCAGTGCTATTCTATTATCCCAGGATTTCTAGGGCCTTTGCCCCTAAGCCTCCTACCCACAGGGGTGCTTTGAAGACAGTGCAGATAAACAAGTGATGGCCGAGAAGGATTAGCAGAGTCTTAAGTAGCCACATGCTCACATGCAGAGGCCACAGGGGACTTTGGGGTATCCTGATCTGCCATTCCCTACCCCATTCCCTTGAGTCAGGGTCTCTCATTGAACCCAGAGTTCCCCATTTTATGACCAAGTTTGTTACCAGGGAAGTGGAGGTTTCCTTTTGGGGTTTCCTAGTCTCATTAATAAGCTAATTTAATAATGGATTCAAGAGAAAGCAAAGGGCAATGTCATTAGAATTTAAGAGAAGATTCTGAGAAAAGAGGCCCCGAGAAAGTCATGTTATTTATGTTAGCATGGAAAAGAAACAGCTTATTAAGAAAAAGAAAACCATGCCAGGTGGTGGTGGCACGCACCTTTAATCCCAGCTCTTGGGGTGCAGAGGTGGGCGGATCTCTGAGTTCCAGACCAGCCTGGTCTAGAGAACTAGTTCCAGAACAGCCAGGACTATACAGAGAAACTGTCTAGAAACAAAACAAAACAAAACGAAATGAAAGAAAAAAGCACCCCTAAAAGTGGGTTTTCCTGGTGAGCTAAGAAAAGTACTTCCAGAGTATCCTGGTGGCAATGCATTGTCTTTTGTACCCCTCCCTCACCCATACACAGTAGGTCATAGCTTTTTGGACCATGCATGCTCTGTTCCTCAGATGATGTCACTGGAAGGAAAGGCTTCTACCCTGAAAACTGACTTCTTTCACATGTTAGAATTGATGTAGCTGTTTTAGTTCCTGCTTTTCTGTCAGAGGCTGGCTGCCCAGTAAGCCCCAGTGTCCCCCACCACCAATGCTGGGGTTACAGGTGGACACAGCCTTTTATGTAGGTGTTGGGGACTCCACTCATGCTTGTGCAGCACATGCTCTTACCCACTAAGCCATCTCCGCAGTTCCCATTGTCTCTTATATCTTTGATTATTATAATTATGGACTAGCTGCCTACAGAGAGCCCCGTCTAGAAGGCTGGATCACAACACTGACCGTTGCATAATCTCACTTGAAGGTAAGGAGAAAAACTGATAGGTATTGTGGAACAAGAAAGTTCTAGTAAAGAATGGTTGAAAATGACCCTGTATAGTTCAGTTCAGTGCCTGGAATCTTGAGCCTACACGGACCTTGAGTCATGTGGATATGAGTGGGGACTCCAGCATTAAATGATGCTAACTAGAGGTGTGCAGGAGCTGTGGTGAATCCCTATCTCCCTGAAAAGCCCCTGAAAACACAGCTGCCTTCTGTGGCTGCATTCTTGAGTTTCTGGTTTAGCATGTCTGGGTTAGAAATCGCAAACTAACAGGTCGAGTTCGTTAACTGCCTTGTTTTAACAAAATACCTGACAAAAACCACTTAGGGAAGAAAGAGTATCTTTTGCCTCACAGTCTGAGGGTGCAACCTTTGATGGTGGTGAAGTCATGGCATCTGAGTGGTTGGTCACATTGTATCCACAGTCAGGGAACAGGATGGAAGCTGATACTCTCTCCTTTATATCCAATCCAGAACTGGAGTTCATGGGGTGGCACCGCCCACGGTTAGCATCTCTTCTTACCCTTTTAACCTAATTTAGATAATCACTCACAGGCTGCCCAGAGTGTGTCTATTGGGGATTGTAGATCCTGTCAAATTGATCTAACAGGTTCTCAGGGGCTGTGGCGGCTACTGCTTCTGCTGCTGCTGCTACAGTTCCAGAGAGTAAAGGGCATCATGGGTCACATAGCAGAGAAAGAAAAGAGGAGATAGCCAATGACTTTGAGATTTTACAGGGATTCCATAGATCACCCGGCACAGAAGCTGAGCATGGGCAGCTACAGCCTAGAGGATAATGGAGGATGGCAAGGGAGCTTGATTGTGAAGAAACCTGGGGAGGATTCTAGAGAGCAGGGATTTGTTTGAGAAGGCAATGGTGTCCTTTTCCTTCCCTTCCCTAGCTTTGAGTTGAAGATGTTTGGGTGGAAAGGCTTGGAGATGAGGTGATTCTGACAGATAACCCTGCCAGCCTCCTATGAAGTGTTCAATGGTTAGACATTTTCTCCTTCGACTCTTTCCTGTCCTTGAACCCAGTCCTCTCATACCAGTGCACAGCCCTCTGTGTATCTTCAGTTGGGCGTGATAAATATCTTGCCCTACAAACATTTTGAATTACTTGAATCATAATTGTAGTTGACCACACACCCTTAAAATAGTTTGTTGTTTCCCAGGACTTGACATTCACATTAGGAAAACAATTTTTTTTTCATGGTGCATTGTGATTCTCTTAGCAAATCCCTATTGTAAGTCTGCAGCTGCACGGTGCTTGTAGAATCATATTCAGGCCAGTGTGTGTGTGGGTGTGTGTGTGTGTGTGTGTGTGTGTGTGTGTGTGTGTGTAAAGGCCCTGGTGGGATCTCACACAATATAGTCATTTTTCTTACATGTCTTGTTGTTGTTGTCACTACTGGAAACACAATTTTGTGCACAGTTCAAAGACTTCACAAGAAACAATACAGAAGTGGCCCATGAAGTGGGACTCTATCCTGCTTTTGAAGTTGCTTGTGGTGACAGGGCAGGTGCAGAGCAGGGACAGAGGTAAGGACAGGGGCTGACCTGTCCCTTGCCCAGTGCAATGGAAAGACTCATTGTCTAGCGGGCATCAAACGGAAGGCATGGAAGGAGAGAAAGGAAGCCATACAGGTCCAGCCCTCCCAGCTGCTCCGAGGGCGACTGTAAACAGGAAGGGGAGTGAGGTGCTGAAGCTGGGGGGAGACAAGTCTTGGGAATCAGTAAGATGGGATAGAGCAGTGGCCTGAGACAGGCTGTGGGGGAAGCAGGAAATTGCTCTTGCACAGGCCAGAGCCTGTGGAGGGTGTTAGATTGAGGACTCAGGACTGTGTGGATTCAGTTAAGCTCCATTTGTCTGCACTGTGTAACCCACTATAGGCTGCTGTCCCATCTTCGGCCATCTTGTACAGCTCATCACCAAAGTTTTGGTGTTTGTACCATGCAAACATTCCAGTTATTGTACTGAATGTCCTGGAAGTTTCTTTGGCCTGTCTGGGCTTTGCAGATGTCTTTTCTTCCCCTTGCAGTCTTGGTGTGGTATTTGGCAAGTTCTCTCACCTGACCGGTTTTAATGACTCTCGCTTACCAAGCTAGCATCATCTGTCTTCATCCTCTGCAATTCAACATGTGCCGTGACTGTACATGGGTTTTACAGACACAAACGGTAGGAGGTTCCCTTGGCCTTCCAACATCATTGCCTAACTATGTGGCAGATGATTGAAACCAGGCCCATTTGATCCCGTCCTCCTTTCCCTGGCACTGTGCCCTGCAAAATATGGACCCAGTGTCTGTATGACATTGTCGGCAACAACTGTTCCCCATATTCTACCCTCCAGGATCAAGAAATCACTTAGCAGAGGCTGCCCCCTGGGGACATTTCCAATCTTGAGTATGAAGCCTTATCAGCCTTCCGCTTGACCGAGTGTTTTTAAGGCTTATGAACCCCTTAGGACTAGTGACCATTCTTAAATATAGGCACTTTGTAGGGCGAAAGTATATACTTCAAAAAAATTAGAGATTTAAACAGGAAAAGACGCATAGAACTATAAACCTCACGCAAACAGCAAACCATGGTCTTGATCTTAGGACCTCAGAAAACCCATGTTGGGGTCCATTGGCATCTAAAAATAAATCTAGAGTTACCCGGATATGCCCTATATGAACACGCCCTGGCAAGTTCTTTCACCTGACACCTGTTAATGACTCTTGCTTACCGAGCTGGCATTCTCTCTCTTCTTGCTCTGCAATTCCACATGTGTAGTGACTGTACAGGGTAGAGGAGGCTCATAACGCTAGTGTCCCCTTGCACTGCAGAAGGCCGAGAAACTCTGAGATCCTCTTGTGCTCTCCTGTCAGTATTGACTACATCAGGGCGCGTGTTTAAATTATTTTAAAGGCTCCATTTCATCTATGTGAAGTCATTTTTCCTATGTCAACGAGTCCTTTATAACAATAGAAAATATACTTGGTGCAGAGTAAGTTAATTGCAGCCATTAACTGCCCCAGGAAGCTGCTGGTCCACCCTTGCTGCCTCCCACTCCTTGTCATGAATGCAGGTTGGTAGCCCTTACTCCTGAATGATTCCAGAGTCCCATGACCACGCCCTTGTCTCCCTGAGCTCTGCTCCTGGGGTCAGGTCTCCCCATGTGTCTAAATCTCTGCTTTTTATTTTCATGTTCCCACACCACTGGTCACTGTGTCTTATCTGTCTCATATGTGTGCAGTTTGTGCTGGCTTCTTTTGAATCCCAGATGCCTTCTCTCTCAGTGGTATTGGGAATGGAATTCAGCTAGCAGTTTGTCTACTGAATGCTTGCACACAGGCACCAATGGGCCTTGGCTGACAGAACATAAGGAAAGGCGAAGAACGTTTAGACTGTGGATCTAACGCTAACTGCAGAATATGGGGGGATCATGGGATTCTTTAGATCAGCAGCTCTCAACCTATATGATGACCCCTTTGGGGGTCACATATCAGATGTACTGTATATCATACATTTACATTATGATTCATAACAGTAGCAAAATTACAGTTGTGAAGTAGCAATGAAATAATTTTGTGGTTGGCAATCACAACGTAAGTTACTGTATTAAAGGGTTGCACGGTTAGGAAGGTTGAGAACTACAGACTTAGAGTGATAAAGCCATGTTGTCATGAGACATCACAGGGGAAGGAGGAGGCCGTCTGTATGATCCCTCCTCATCCCATCCTTCCATGAATTGGGCTTGTCAACCCCTTTGCACACATGCGCAGACTGAAGCCCACAGGGGTTGAGGATCTTCATGTTATTATTGATGGGTGATGGTTTGGAAGCATTAGTTCTGTCCCAACACAAAACACACAGGGTCCTGCCCCTGCAAGGTTGCTCGGAATCACGTTTCTGGTGAGAAATGCTAAGTGTTCTCTTCCTCCTGATGGGATCCTGTGAACAGTCATCTTTGAAACCAGACAGGACTTGGGGTCACCACCCTGGAGATACTCCTCTGGCTGTGGCTTTGAGGGTGTTACCAGAGAGGGTCTGGTTACCCTCTTAAATTCCCTCAGGCAGCTTTGAGTATTTCTGGATGCTGGATGTGGTGTTTGCTGAGAGTGGTGTCAGAGGTCTCTTCTTTTACACCCTGCGTGTCTGTGTCACTATGAGTACAACCCTGTGCTGTAATAAGGAGATCAATGGATACAGAACTCTGCTGTCTACTCTCACATGGGGGATCCAGACACCGTTGTCTGCCCGCTTCACTCAGAATGAGTTTTAGATGAAGAACAGTACGTACCACTCCTGTGTGTCGGTGTTCATCTTAAAATGCGGCGAGGGGGAAGAGCTGAGTGTTCGGGCTCTAGAGAGCTTCTCTGGAATCTTAACCGAGTGCTATTTAGTCCAAAGTGGTTGGCAATCACAACGTAAGTAACTGTATTAAAGGGTTGCACTGTTAGGAAGGTTGAGAACTACAGACTTAGAGTGATAAAGCCATGTTGCTCCTGTGAATGGTTCCTAGCATGGCTTTGGGCAGCAGGCTACTAGAATCACAAAGCACACATGGACTTAAGTGTCCTGTGTACCCGGTAAGTACATGGTGCTTAAAATCAAGTGGCAAGGGCTCAGAGTGAGAAGTAAGATGTTCAGATGCAAGGATTTATTTATGCAACAAAAGGGCGATCTTGGGGAGGATGCTTAGACCTGGGAGCTTGAAGGTCTACCTCTTCCCTTTCTCCGTGGTCCCCTCAGCTGTGTCGCTCACCATGGATGTTCACGCAGCAAGCAGGGGTAAAGCAGCATAGCCGGTGTGTAGCAGGCAAACACAGATGAGCAGGAGAATCAGCCATAGGCCTTTTGGGATGTGGCAGGGAAAGTCCTGGGGATTGGGAGTGAGCATTGCTGAAGGATGGTTGTATGCATTTGATTTCCTTAAGTGAACCTGACTGTCAAAGACCATCGCTGTCCAGAGCCGAACATTCTTGAAAATGGGGTTTCTTAAGAAGCATACGGGGATGGAGGTGTTACTGGTTGTCCACTGGGGAAGCTGTGTCTCTTGGTTGTCCACTGGGGAAGCTGTGTCTCTTGTGAGGATGAGAAGGGCCTGAGAGATGGGCTTCATTAGGTCCTTTCCCTCAGATGTTTCTTGTCAAACACAAGAAGGAAGTATCTTAGCCAACCTTCTGTGCCTGCTAAACGTCACCAACACACTCCTATCAAATGCATCTCGGAGGGTTAAAGGATGGGTGGGTGTGGTCTGTTTCAATTTTGAGGTTTAACACCAGAATGTAAAATAGCCACCCTCATACCTGAGACAAGAATCCCTGGAAAAACCTCCTCAGAGGAACTGGTCTCCATCCATAGTCACTTGCTGTCCCCTCCCTAACACCATCCCACCATAACCAGGAGATGGAATTCTCGCCGTGTTTCTATGGAAGCCACAGGAGGAGGACCTGAGTGTGTATGTCTCTCATTTCAGACTGTTCTGCGATGACCACAGCAAGATATCGGCCCACCTGGGACCTGGCCCTCGACCCCCTGGTGTCCTGCAAGCTGTGCCTCGGGGAGTACCCAGCGGAGCAGATGACAACCATTGCCCAGTGCCAGTGTATCTTCTGTACCCTGGTTGGTCACTTGCCTCGAGCCATATTCAAGGAACTTGTTGCTCTCACTTCCAGACACACCAAGCCTCCCTTGGGACTAAAGGTGGTGGGAGCCTAAGTGTATACCCAGACTCCCACACACATGGGAAGAATTCCTCTGTAAGTCAGGCAGGTGGCTGGAGTAGAAGTTCTGCATGACAGTTGCTGGTGGCACACAAGCTATCTCTTAAGAGGGATTGTAGTATCTGCTGGGACAAGGAAAATGCCCAACACAGCACACATTCTTCTTGCCAGACAGGAGGGCTTTCCCACACCTCGTTTTCAGTTTATTGATGAGTCCACATTTGACACTGTGGCTGGGCTAACCTGAGGACTGTCGTGCGTAGGGAGGATACATAGCCATCGTTAGTGTTATTTCTCCCTGCTGGATGCTGCATGACTATGTCTACTGCTGGAGGCCTAATTTTCTTACACTGCAGCCAGAATCTCTCGAGGCCAGTGACCTGTTCTCAGTATGAGTGTAGAGATTGCTAACTTGAGAAGTTTGGGTTTGAGTCTAATTCAGACATGGATTTTTCTTTTTTGTTTCATTTTTGTGTGTGTGTATCTGCGTGTGTGCCTGCGTGCCTGCATGCGTGCGTATCAATGTAGGCCAAAAGAAGGCATCAGATCCTCTAGGGCTGGAGTTATGGGCAATGTAAGCCAGTGATGTGGGTTCTGGGAAGAAAAGCAAGTACTCTTAACAGCTGAGCCATCTGTCTAGTCCGAAACTTAGAATTTTTATCCATCATAAAAGAAAACAACAACAAAAACTTAACAGAAAAAGAGTGTTTTAAAAACTGAAAGAAATAATATTTACTCATTTTTTCCGATCCTCCACTCCCGGCACGGAAGGAAACATAGATGGAGCAGATAGGACAAGGCGGTGTTGATCAGAGGGTGCGGTTGTGTGACGACGTGACGGGTGGGTTAGCATGCTGTACAGAGTGTGCAGGTGTGCTCTCTCAGCTTAAGCAAATACGAGCAGCTACAGCAGTAAACCCAAGGTCGAAAGGACACAATACACGCTTTATTGATTACTTTAGAATGTTTGCCGTCAGGTCTGGGGAGCTGGCTTATTACAGGCAGGGCCTTCCAAATGTGAATGCCTGAGTTCAGATTATCAGAACCCACACAAACCCAAGGGCATAACATGAACCTATGCAGTCTGAGTGTCCCTGCCAGGAGGTGGGAGCTGGAGACAGGAGGGTCCCTAGAAACTCATGAGCCACCCAGCCTGGCTTTCACGGAGGAACAACAGTGAAGGCTCCCTGTCTGAGGCAAGATGGAAGGTGAGGGTCTACATCTGAGGTTGTCCTCTGCACACACCCATATTCACATATAGGAATGCACACACACACACACACACAACACACACACACACACACACACACACACGTGCGCGCATGGAAACATCACCTCAGTCACCTTAAACACGCTGTTTATGTTTGTCAGTTAGATATCAATAAGGCTGAATGGCAAAATAAAACACTGCAGTTGCTTTCAAAGGTACAGAAGTGGGGAGGGAACTCTCTTTAGACTGACTGTTCTTTGATACAAACAAACAAACGAACCTATCACTTCTGATTTTGAAAGCCATTCTGACTGCAGAGTTGGGCAGTTGCCTGTGGAACTGAGGTGAGAACTTGGCTGGAAGTCTTTCCTACCTCCCTGCCCTGAGGGACTTCACTCTCCTGCCCAGGGCCTGCACCCTGTTTCATTTAGGCCTTCAGATCCAGGAGCCTGAGCCCACAGCACCTCATACCCAGCTGGCCCTAGGCTGACTCTCAGAAGCAAGGAGACTTTGTGGTTCATTATGTATCCCCTCAACGGGTAGCTTAGTGCAGGACTCATAATAGCTAATCAATAAAGGCTCAGGACATGAACCAAAGTGATTTGATCTTACACCTGGAGCTCGCATTCAAAGACAGGTGCCTCATTAAAGCCCCAGGAAAAACTAACATCAACCTGCTAGGGAGGAAATTGCTTTTGATGTTTTCAGGAGGAAGGGAAGGACTGGGGAGGCTGGAGACTAGAAAAAGATGGAGTTACTCTCCTCCTCTGATTAATGCACTGAACAAGGCTCAGATCTCAGCCAGCGCATGAGCTAGGACTAGAGCTTGTCAAGTTGTGCTTAAAAAAATTAGCTTTCTGCAGAGTGCTTCCCTATTGCCGAAAGGGGCATTTCTACAGTTCCCACCAGTCCCTAACGCCCATCTATTCTGATTGCCTTTGGGCGCATCCGCTTCTCTCCAGTCACCTGGAGCTGTCAGAGCGGCATCTTCATGCCAAACCTTTCATTTCATTGTTGTTTTTGTTTCCGTGTCTAGAGAATTCTTGTAAAACAAACAAACAACCCTAACTCGTGCCAAAGGCTCCAAGGGATGTGAGATGTGGCCACCACTTTCTCAAGGAAGCCAGGCCAGAAGTACCAAGGAGCAGTGTAATTCTGTGGAAGCTGTGACTTTCTCCCCTGTGGCTGTGGATGTTGAAGATAAGCATCTTGTCTGCAGCTCTGGGGTAGAAGCAATAGGGGCGCCCGTATGTTGGCAGAGAAGGCTAAGAGGTGCCAATATGCCAAGCCAGTTGTACATCACCTCCTCTGCTGGGGTCCCTGGGGTCACACCAGCACGGACAAGCCATAGAGAAGCTGATCAGACAGACGGGAAAGCAAGACAAGTGTGTCACCCTGGGAGAAGGTGTCGTGCTTCTAGACAGCTGCACAGGGATTAGTAACATGTGATCCAGAGAAGGAAGATGTTGGCCCACAAGGTTGTGTGGCTCAGAATGGCCCCTGTCACTCGCTGTTGTGTGAGGACTGTGAATCACTGCCCAGCTGTGGAGTGATAGGTTTGACTCCTTACCTTCTGTGGTCTCCACACCTAGGAACCTGGGCTGTCTCTGATCACCAAGACTTACCCGCTGTGTCTCTTTTCTGTCACTGCCAGCACCTTCCCATTCTCACCCGAGTCTCTGTGGTGCATACCAGCTACTCGTTGCTGTGTTTTATAAAAAAGAAAAAGAAGCCAGGGATATGTTTGGTGGAGGTGTGGTGGGGAGCGGGGGAAGGGGGTGCCTCTGTTGGCCCATGCTGGGCCATCCCTTCCCACTGAGGGACCAGCCACATGATGGATGATGTAGCATAGGATAGAGTGTATTTAGGATATGGGTAGGGGAGTTGAATAGAGAGAGAAAGGGGAAAGACGGAGGGGGGGGAAGAGGAGAGAGAGAGAGAGAGAGAGAGAGAGAGAGAGAGAGAGAGAGAGAGAGAGATTGTAGTAGAAGACAGGGGGGAGAATGGGAAGAGAAGGGACAGGGAGGAAAGAGAGGAAGGGATTAAGAAGAGCAAGAGAGTGAGGAGGGGTTTGCTTTATAGTGAGTCAGGCACGCTGTTGCCAGATAACTGTGGGGCAGAGCCTAGAAGAAATGCTCACACTCTTATCTGTGGCTTATACAAGGACCGGATTCTTTTTCCTTCATCCTAAAATGGTCTCTAACAGATGGGTGACGTCAGTGGTCATTTCTTTGTCACAGTATCTCTAGAAGAGGAGGAGGGGTGTTATCAGTAACTCTAGATCAGAAGTACAAGTCCTTCTCCAAAAAAAGACCCTGCTGTAGGATCTGATTCCTGGGTTAGCTAAGGTAGGTTCATTGATTGGTTCAGCCAGGGGACTGGAACCTGTCACAGATCTCTAAACTAGTTAGTTTCTCTAAACCTCAAGACCAAGCAGGTAGGGCGAACCATTCAGGGGGAGAGTCAGAACATTCCCGTGAATGTGGAGATTAAATACCCTCCATGCTAAAGGCTTCAAAACACAGCCTTGGCTTGTGCCTCCTCTCTCTGCAGCCACCTAGGCTCCTCCCACTGCCTTGGTTTCCTTCTTATCCATATTGGAAGCGTCTTACCTCTTCCGTCATCTGGTATTTAAACTTATTTTTTTGTCCTCACCAGACACTGTGGTTCTGTTTATTGATCCAGTTCTGCTGCTGTGAGTAGTCTTGAGGTACAGCAGGGCTGTGTACCTAATTGCTTGTAGGCTTGGCAGAGTTTGAAAGAAACACAGTCTGTCTTACTCTGTGGAGTCAGCTGGCTCTGGTTGGAGAAAATGCTAGCGAATAGTTCCTGAGATTAGGCACCTTTGTATAGGTGCACATCAGAGGGAGAACAATGAATATGAACAGCCAGAGTCAGATTGTCCTGCCAAACGGAATCAGGGTCCAAGAGTCAGCTGGTTACCCTCACCCTACATCCTCCATTCAGGGGTTGGGCACCTTTTCTAGGATCAGAGAGGTACACAGATGAGGGAACCAATGAGCAGGATAGGCGAGCATCCTGGCATTGGTTCACCAGGTGGAGAAAGGCTAAGTATGCTCAGGGGCAGGGAGTGAGTTTCTATGTTAAGTGGCTGCAGAGTAGGCTTTCATGTTCTGTGCTCAGAATAGTTTCCTGACCTGAATGGACTTCTCTCTTCTCTAACACAACTTACACGCCATAGGTGGAGCATCTCCACATCTACCTCAGACTTCAGGGTCCTTGTAAAACTACCTCATCGATACTTGATACCAGGGGTTGGGGATAACATGCATTGATGATTTGGGATGTGTGCTGGTTTTTGTCATAACATAAACCTAGGTTTTCACATTAACATAGGTTTTGACATAAATCTAGACATACCTGGGAAGAGGGAATCTTAACTGAGAAAATGCCTCCATCGGATTAGCCTGCAAGCAGGTCTATGGGGCTGCCTCTTGATTAATGGTTGACGTGAGAGGTCCCAGCCTAGGAAGGATAGTGTGTGATCCCCAGGTCCTTGGTCTGGATGGTGTAAGAATGTGGGCTGAGCAGTCCATGAGGAGTGAGCCAATAAGCAGCGCTCCCCCAGGGCTTCTGCTTCCGTTTATGCCTCCAAGGTCTTGCCTTGAGTGCTTTAACTTCCTTCAGAAACACTGTGTGACCTGAGAGTTGTAGCCCTCTTCCTCCCTATGTTGGTTTTAGACATGGTAATTCATCATAGCAATAGAATCTGAGTAATGGAACCAAGTAGAAGGGGGATGGGGAACAGGATAGGGTGTTTAACTGGGAAGGTGGATAGCATTTGAAATGTAAATAAGTAGAATGACCAATACAAAAAAAAAAAAAAAAAAACTACTAAAATGAAACCTCTGCTTTGCTGAGACAATAGGTCCTCGCCATTTGAGGCTGAGGAATTAACAGTCATTAAGAAAAATCCAAAATCCTTTAGGTAGAATTTTCTAGGAAGTGTTTCATCGAGGTCAGCACCAAAAAGTTGTGGTCCAGAGGCAGCCAAGGCTGCACCTCATGCTGGAAACCAAACTTGGTAATGCGTAAGCTTCTTCCTGGGTGCTGCTGGTTTTGAAAGCATGAGTGGTTATGGAAAGCCGCTGAGGCAAGGCCATTGGTGGAGGGGTGGAGACTGAATTGCAGTAGAAGCCTAGGGATTAAGGAGATCATGGAGAAAAGTTGAGGCTTAATACCATGTAGCAGGGCTAAGGTCCCTACAGATTAGCCTATGAGAAATGCCCTTGGCAATGGTGCAGTCCAGTTGATTGTAGCTGTGACCCCATTCCCCCCTCTTGGTGTAAGAATGTACTCTGTTTGTTTTAAAGAGGTTTAGACCTTAAATGAGTTTTTTAACGAGACTGAACTTTTGAAGTGTTTGACTTTTTAAAGACTGTGACTTTTAAAATTGAAACGTTTTATATCATGATACTGATGTTAATATGCGATCTTGGGGGGCAACAAGAAAGGAAAATTTGTAGCTTAATAGGTAATGTTTTGTGTGTCAAGTTGACAAGGAGTCCATTGTGCTGGTTGTTTTTGTCAGTTGACACAAACCTAGATGCATTTGGAATAAGGAACTGTGAAGAGATGAAAAAATTGAGAAATAGATTTCCTTTGTAAGACTGGCCTGTAGGCAAGGCCATGGGGTGCTCTTGTAGTGACTAATGTGGAGTGGTGCTATCCCTGGGCCTACTGGATGAGCTAGGAAAGCAGACTGAGGAGGCTACAAGAAGCAAGCTCTAGTAAGCAGGACTTCTCCATAGCCTCTTCTCTAGGTCCTGCCTCCAGGTTCCTTCCCTGAGTTTCTGCCCTGACTTCCCTCGGAGATGGAGTGTGACCTGAGCATTATAAGCTGAAATAAGCCCTTTCCTCTACAAAGCTGCTTTGGGTCATGGTGTTTTATCATAGCAATAGAACCCTAAGGCTAAAGGTTTACTGTATCCTTTCTGTGTTCCACCTCTAAAAGCCTGTGGCATGGACAGATTTCTTCCTCTGATATAAAGGACCAACGGATGGGAATCTCATAATGGACTGTTGTCGTTATAATGGTCAGGGGGTTACTGGGTATGACTCTGTTTCCAAGTCTGTGCCCTCTGTCATCATTATCAACCTTATTGTCACATGGGATGTTGATGAACACACACAAACACACACACACACACACACACACACACACACACACCCCATTACACACAGACACACCACTACTGCTCCATTACACACAAATACACACACACCACCCCATTACACACACAGGCACAGACACCCCATTACACACACACACACACACACACACACACACACACACACACACACACACACACACACACACACACACAGACTTCTGTTAGTGCTGTCCCAGCAGCCATGCTATGCTGTGTCCCCTTGAAGCCCATGCTTTGTCCTGACAGCCTGTGTTCTGCACAGCATAGCCCACAGTTCTGGCTGAAGTAGGCCAGTTTATTGAGTATCCTTAGTGCTCCCTGCTCCTCCTCACTCATAGCCTTTCGGTGCTTTAGGCACAGTCTTCCAAGCTGGCATGTGTGTGTCCTAATATATAATAGGAAAAACGCCACAAACTTGAAGATAAGGTCCTTTGTGCAACAAGAAATGACAGTTCATGCCCTGACAGCAGAATGTCACAGTCCGTGCTACTGAGTAAGCAATATATAGTGACAGCTGCTTGTCACCAGGACCCAGACATCATTGTGCCCTGTTTTTATATATCAGAAGGCAAGAAGGGCTGGTCCTTGCGTGTCTCATGCCTGGTGTTCATCACAGCCCCTAAGGAGAGCTGGGCTCCTCTGAGGTAAACCTTCTAGCCCTTTGCTGGTCTGTACCTGGCTGTCTAGGCTTAACATCTGCCTCCCAGGCCTCATGTATACCTCTAGGCCCTAGAAGTCACTTGATAACTTCCCCACAGATCTCTTCTGCCCTAGAACTTCTCATTCCCTCTTCCCATCCTCACTACCAGCCCATCCAGTGACATCCTCTGTGATAGATGATTGCCCTGTTAAGCAGGGCCAAGTGGCATGTCCCAGAGAGGAGAGCAATCTCTCTCCATATCTCATGATGGTCTTTAAGAACCTGTTACCCCTATATCACTTTTCTGGAAAAAAAAATATAGCTAGGAACTTGGGGCTGCTCTGTAGGCATGTTCTTACCCACCATGGGCCAAAGTTTGAGTTCTTTCCTACTATTCACAAGCCCAGGTGCCTCAGAAGGATGCCAGGATTGAAGGAGGATACCTTCGCTCTTCCTGTTTTGATGAGTTCATCCCCAAACTGGCCTTTGTGTTCTTACAAGAGGCCTGTCTGTGACGTGTTGCAAATAGGTCCACCCTGAACCTGGGTCGAGAAGACTCCTCATCAAGGGTGCTCCCTAGTGTCCCAGCCCATTGTCATCACAATGTAATGGTAATGAACATAAACTCCTGCTTTTGCTGTTTGATGGATTGATCTTTGATGGTCTAGAAAATTCGTGTCTCCCAGAGTAGCCATCTTGGAGTTCAGGCCTCAAGTGTTACCAGCCTGAGAAATTGCATGTGATCAAGTGTCAAGCTGTGATTCGCTCAGACTCCCAACCTCCCCACACACGTCAGCCTGTACCCTCCCCAGGCTTTCTTGCAATCCAACAGGCAAAGAGGCTTCCTTTGACCTCATCTCCTTCTTCAGGTTGCAGCATATTTCCCTGTGAAGAAGCTATCCATGTTGGGCTGACCTTGAACCCTCGACAGGAGAGAGGTCCCCACCCGTCTCAGCCAAACCTCAGTCAGTGTCTTCATTGGATGCTCATGGTGACAGGCTCTTGGTGGCTCCTGAAGGTCATTTCAGTGAGCCTTTAATCGTGAGCCTCTGTGGGAGGCCTGGAAAGGTGTCTTAGAGTGCTTGCTCTTCTCTGGTTACCCGAAATGATAGGCCCCATTCTTAACTAGGCATCAGAGAAGTCATGGCTCCTGTGTGTAGCCTGGGAGGTCCCCCAGAGAGATGCAGAAGTTACCCTTACATTACCTGGTGTGCGAGTGAATTGTGCTGTGACACTGGACAGGGACACCGGGCACTGTACGCCTCAGATACCAGGTGGCTCATTTCATGACCAGGATGGCCTCTCTTTTGGACTAGTGGGCTACTAAGGTTGAAAGGTAGACTTTTTGTTTTCATATTTTTTTTAATAATTAAAACATTTTTTAAAAGTAAAGTTGGAAGTAAGGAATTGTAAGTAAGGTAAAGGTCACTATTTATGAATTGTCTCCTTGCCGGGAGGCAATACTGGGCCTTCCACCTGGGAGTTTATCAGCACAGACCGAGTGATAACTGGAGTATGCACAGAATAACCAGACACTGCAGCAGACATGCTCGTTAAGTGCCCTTAACAACAGCTGAGGGAACTCTTCTTGGAAGCCTTGGGAAGGTGCAGCAGGTTGGTACCCAGGCACAGCTGTTGGTGATGTGCACTTGGCTGGGGCAGGGCTGGGCACCAGAGAGCACCACCACATTTACTTTGGAGACGCAGAATCCCCATTCTGCCGGGAGCACAGACTAATAAACAGGAGTGGTTTCCATCTTTTTAAACATGTAAAGTTCAGATTTTTGTTTTTGTTTCATTAATTTTCAGAGGCTTTTCTATTTTGGATGTTCGTGAGTGCCATCAGGGCCTGTGAATTCTGGGGACTGTGCTCTTTGCTGGAACAAGTGTGGGGCAGTTTTTGCTAGGCTTCCAGGGCTGCCCAAGGTTCTCATGAAACTGTCTTCAGAGGGCTGTGCTGTACAGACTGATAGCTCTATTATCTTCAGCCCTGTGTGGGCAGCTTGATGCTGTCTCAGATCTCCAGGTCTGCTGAGACATAGCGTGTCAGTGGCTAGATCCTGGCTCAGTTGTACAGCACTGACTCCCCACTGACTGGCACTTCATCACAGATATAGAGAGGAAGCTTAAACTCTTCTGACCTTCGGAGAACCTGCCAGTTGATGGAGGAGACATGAAGAAGTCTGTTACTGCCAGCTCTGGGAATGCCAGGAGAATGCTGACTTCCAATGGTCACTTGGAGCAGCATGCCTCTGGAGAGTGACATTTGCCGTGTCTGCCAAGCTTACCTCACACCCAGGGCAGAAGGCTTCCAGATGAAGGTCGTAGCCATTGGGACAAGACTGGTTCATGGATCCAAACCTGGCTGTGATTCCAGGGTCCTTGCTCCCGAAATGTCAGTCCCAGAGCCTACTTCTTTTGTCTGCATCAGGCCCTGAGTGGTCTTTATAAACCATGGTTTGTGATTACCCTAAGCCACCCGTGTACATGTGAGCGACAGTGTCTGGGTATTGTCACTAGGGTGATCAGCAGCCAAGCAGGCTTTGGAAGACAAAGCATTCGTAGTTGACTCACTGGAGTTTCAGGCCAGTTTCTGCAGTCCACTGTTCCTTGGCAGGAAGCTTCCAGTGGAGTGGGAGTGTCCTGGCCAGTCAGCAGATCTGTCTCTTCAGCTCCTTGAAAGAATTGGAAGCCACAGTGGAAAGTGTAGGGCCTGGAACATTCTGTGGCTCCTCTCCTGCTCTGCACAGCTTTCCATAGTCCCTGCTTCTTTCCTGAAGATTCGTTGTCCTTAGGACCATTTTTTCCCCCTATCCCAAGACTTCCCTGACTCCAGGTGACACTGATCCTCAATGTCTTGGTTTATTTTCTGTTGCTGAGATAAATCATGACCCAAAGAAGGATGGATGTATTTCATCTTTCGGGCGATACTCAATCTTTGAGGGAACTCTGATAGGGCAAGAACTTGAAGCAGAAACTTTGGAGGGAGGCTGCTTATTGGCTTGCTCCCTGGCTTATGCTACCTTTCTTATATAGCTCAGTCCCACCTGCCTAGGGAATGTCAACACCCACAGTGGGCTGGGCCTTCCACCGTCACTTAGCAATTAAGAAGACTCCTGAACTGGCTATGGGACAGTCTGATTGAAGCAGTTTTTCAGTTGAGGTTAGCTCTTACCAAGTGACTCTAGGTTTGTGTCAAGTTGACAGTAAAAGCTATGGTGTGCCTCTGTGTTATCTCCGATGTTGTCAGTTTAGAACATGTAGTCTTTGTTTTGTGAAAAAGATTTGATGTAACACAGATGCTTCAAAAACGATTGCTTATGCTATGAGCGGCCGTGTGTGTATGTGATGTGTCTGAGTGTGTTTGTGTGTGTGTATCAGAGTGTTTCTGTGCATTGTTTGTGACTGGGTGTGTATGTGCAGTGTGTGTACAATGTATGTGTCCTTGAGTGTGTGTGTGTGTGTGTGTGTGTGTGTGTGTGTGTGTGTGTGTGTGCCCACATGTGCCCACACTCATGCACTCACTCATGCTGGCTTTTGGAGATAGGATTTTGTTCTCTAGTTTGGGATGACCAGCTATCTAGTAGCAGGCACTCATTGTGTAGCCAGAGTGACATTGATGTCATTATCTCTTGGTCTCACTCACAAAGTTCTGGGATTACAGTCCTGAGTCATCAGACTCAGTTTAAGGAGTTCCTAACTGAGGAAAAAGGAGAAGGGTCAGACAAAACTACTGGAACCAACCTTGGAGTTAAGCTAAACTCATGCTCTGAAGGCTTGGTGATTGTATTGGTAGAAAATGGCCTTAGATGGTGAGCCCTCAGTTTCACTGTGGAAAATGGTAGTGATAACGCCTCCCATGGGGTTCTGGTTCCCAGGACTATTTGTTGAGCTACAGAGGCAAAATGGCTAACAACAGTCTGGTACTTGGAAGACATTTGATTAAGGAAAGATGATAGATATGTCAGAAACTGCATCTGTTCCTGTTTGGGGGATGTTTATTTATTGTTAGAAAAGTTCCTCTGATTGTTTGGTTTGTGTGTGTGTGTGTGTGTGTGTGTGTGTGTGTGTGTGTGTTCATTTTAAGACATCTTTTTGCTATTAGATTGGAAAACAAGGCTTGTGAGTCATGACCCACTTTACATCTGGAAGAGGGCAGTGGCTGGGCTTGATGGCTGCAGGAGCGGTCACTCTGTAGTAAACAAATCAATATTCTCATGACATAAGCCCATGGTGTGTGCTGCTCAGAGATGCAATCTATCAGCCTTCTGAGCTTGCTCTCGGGGAGCGGTCCCCCAGACGTGACTCACTGCTTGTTGCTATAAGCCAGCCTTTGAACAATGTGGTTGTGAGACTTCCCCGGGGCATACATCTCACACCTGGTTTAATTGTTGTGCTTCCATTTTAAAGAGAATGAGTCTGTGTCATTATATTGGACTCTGGCCAGTGTGGTCCGAGTTTTCTGAGTTCAGTTGGTTTAAGACATTCCAGGATCCCCCCAGAGACCCAATTAGACAGATTTAATTATAGACAGTAAAGCAGTGCTCTCGTTGCTAAGGGTTTGAGCTTTTTATGCCCGTGACTGTAAAAGGCGTATCACACAGGCGAACAAATGAGGCAAGAGCTTCTGCATGCTTAGTTGCTATACCAAGATTTGTACCAGAGTTGGGGTATTCTTTATTCTGCCTTAAAGAAGCCCAGCAAGGCAGACATTTTTATTTTATCATCTAGAGAACTAGGGGCCAAACACAGGAAGGATGTGCCCCTGTGGCTATAGTAGAGGTGCCAAGGTTAACTGCGATTTGACTCTTAAGACTGCAGGGGTCATGCTCCCTTTTCATGTTGTCACCGTGGACAAGGCATGCCACTTCCATGCCAGCCACACGGAATAGCCCTTTACTGCCAAGCTAAGTACAGGTCAGCAATAGTGTCTGGGGTGGGGCAGGTGACACTGTAACCCTAACAGGACTTGGTGGTAGTCCTAGTCTTACCCTTTTCTGGTTACCTGCCCTCTCTTGTCTTGGGTAGGCCTCCCATGGACCACAATGAGTTTGTTTCTGATAAATCACCATTTTGTGCTCAAACAGAACTCCAAAGCCTCTCTTGTCCACAGAGAGATGTAAGTGGGTGATGTTCAGAGCCAGTGTCATTACCACTGAGCCCTGGAAGATGCAGAAAGCTGAGGGGGTTAGACAAAGGCCACTGCTTAGAGCATTGGTTCTCAACCCATGTAATGCTGTGACCCTTTAATACAGTTCCTCACGTTGTGGTGACCCCCAATCATGAAATCATTTTCATCGCTACCTCATACGTGTAATTTTTACTCCTGTTGTGAATCATAATGTAAATATCCAATATGCAGCATGCCTGATATGCAACCCCCAAAGGGGTCATGATATACAAGTTGAGACGTGCTGGCTTACAGTCTAGGGCAATACTTTGTACATGCAGTCAGGTCTCTGCAAAGCAGCTTTGAGAATGGTTCTTTGAGGAGTTGGCCTCGGCCCTCCTCTCCTACTTCCTTACTTCCTCCCTCCCTTTTCCTTTGTCTTCCTTCTTTCTCTTTCCTTGCCCTGTCATATCTGACAAGAACTCTTTTGCTGAAGACATGTACTCCCTCCGGCCCTTGCAGTCTTGTTGCCACTTCTTCTCCAAGGGTCCCTGATCCTCCTGAGTAGGGGATATAAAGTTGTCATCCCATTTAGAACTGAATGCTCTCCAGTTTCTTATTCTGGGCACATTGGCGAGTAGGATCTGATTAATCACTCTCTACTAAAGAAGGAAGCTTTTATGATGAAGGTTGAGAGATGTACTACTCTGTTGGTATAGTGATAAGAACCTCGGGAGCAGTTTAATACAACGTCCATGTGGCAGAATAGTGGTAGTAGGTCTATCCCAGGGCCTACAACCTAGACAGCCATGTGTTAGATGCAGGGAACAGTATCCACTATGAGTTCCACCGTAATGAGCAGAAAGTGGTTGGTTATTCCTGTAACATTCATACCACTATTGCCCCAGTGGGCACATCTTGCCAGTCCAGTAGTTAATGTAGCTCTCAGGGTTAACGGTTAGCTGTTTGATTAACAAATCACATTGCCTTTGATGTTTGAGAAGTAAAGGTGCTTATGCACTTTTCTGTCTTTCTTTCAGTGCCTGAAACAGTATGTTGAGCTCTTGATCAAAGAAGGACTGGAAACTGCAATTAGCTGCCCGGATGCTGCCTGTCCTAAACAGGGCCACCTTCAGGAGAATGAGGTACGCTCAGGGAGGGAACACGTGATTACTGTTGCCTGTGTACGGTTGGCTGTGTCTGACTTATCAGGGTGCTGTGGTTTTCTGCTTGGCCTTGTGTTGTATTATTTTCTAGCCCTCTCAGCATTACCATCCTTACCTGTAATCTTTTTTTTTTCCCCTTTCAGATTGAGTGTATGGTTGCAGCTGAAATTATGCAGAGATATAAAAAGCTACAATTTGAAAGAGGTAGGTGGCCTGCTGTAGAGCCCATTTTGAATCCAACAGAAGGTGGATAACTTTTATGGAGCCTTCTTTTGGGAAACATGAGTGTATATCATTTGGTGGGTGTGAAAAAAATTACACCTCTGGAATAAATAACGGTGTGAAATCCTCTGAGCTGCTCACGGCCCGGTTGCCTATTTGGCACTAGGAGAGACTCGGGAGACACTATTTATATACAGAGATTGTGGCTTCTTGTTGGCTTAAGGAGATCCCTAGTTCAGATAGTTCTTCAGCCAGGGTTGGGTTTATTTGGTTTTGGAAACTCTTAGATAACCCATGCATTGAAAAGACCCAAAGGCATGGGAGGAGGTCCCAAAGCTTGGTAGTCCCCTCAGGTGCCATTGCAGAGCACTGAATCTAGACTCAACCTGCTCTGATCACTGCCCCTTGCAGGATTAGCCAGCTGTGCTCATAAGGAAATGAGCCTTGGGCCTCAGTGAGTATCACAGGCCTGATAGACCAAGGTCCACTGTGCTCCTATCTGTGGCCATTGGGTGACTTCCCTAGTTTCTAATCCTAGTAGGAGTCTGGCCACAACCTCAGCTCTGAGAACCAACTCCTCCCCTCCTGCTGTGAGGGACCTTCCTGCTAGACACAGCCCTGGTGAAGACAGAGAGAAAGGCCTGTGGAGTGGACTCAGAGGAGGGTTGGTTAACTTTGATGATCACATTGCCAGGCACTAGACACCCTGGATGCCTGTGGAGGCTTTCATCTTTGCTCCCTTGGGTGATCTGCCCTCAGGAAACGGTGTTTGAAAGAACCTACAGACCCCCTCATCTCCGATTTCAGAGACTTGAGGTCACCTGCAAGAACAGATGAGTGACAGTGCGATGCAGGCGGCTTCCTGCTGCAGAGCTTCTGTAAGGGCCTCCACTGAGTGCTCTGACTGACAGTGCAGTGGCAGCTGCTGTGACCACATCCCCTCCCCCTAGACACTGTGAGCCTGTATCAGAGGTCTGCTGCTGGGCCAGATCCCAAGGTGATGGGCCTGCGTGGAAGTGAAACATTCTAAGCAGGACACACCAGTGACGAGAGGCTGTGGACACTTCAGGGTATCAAGCTTAAAAGGAAAATAGGAGAAATGCTAACGATAATGTCTGATTTACTTTAAAGCACAATACATACATATTTTATGTACATATGTATCTTATATGTACATGTGTATGTACGGATGACTTCAAAAATTAACCAGGGGAGTGGAGAGACAGCTCAAAGGTTAAGAACACTTATAGATGTTCTTCAACAGGATTCTGCTTAAGTTCCCAGCACCCCAGTGGTGGCTCACAACCCTCTGTAACTCAAGTTCCAGGTCTGACATCCCTTTCTGGTCTCTGTGAGCACCATTGGCGTGAGGGTCATAGACACCCATGCAGACAAACACAGACAAGTTACATACATGCCCATAAAATTAGATTAAATAAACTTCTCACGAGGTCAACAAGGATTTTTAATGGCTTCAAAATTTGCTTTTAAAGAGTATGTTTCTTTAGGTGGCATCCACCGTTCACGTTGGGACTGCTTACCTTAAATATAACATCCTGCAGAACTAAATATAATATCCTGCAGAATTAAAGACAAAATGAGGAGTGATAAAAATCGACTTCATCTGGATCTCCGAGAACCTCAGACTCTCTTGAACTCCTTTTCAGAGGATCTTAACAGAAACTGGGGGGGGGGGGTGTCGTTCCTATCCCAGCGAGATGAACTTTCCGTGGCTTCAGGTTTAATTCTCAAGTGCAGCTGGGTAGAATTTTCCTACCAAATAATTTTAAGCTTTCTTTTTCCTCCCAGTACTTTGGCTGAACCTAAAAGTTTCTGGCTCTTGAATAAGAAGTGAATCACCTTAACTTAGGTTAGAAAAACACTGAAAACTCTCACTAGGAAACATCTTAGCAGCCTCGCGCCAAGTGATGTTTAGAGAGGATTTGGACGTCATGCCCCGGAAGCGCCAGCCAGATGGCGCGTGGGACCCACAGCGCAGCTGGCTGCTCCAGCTAGCACCGTGGACAGACCCAGAGATGCGACAAAGCCAACTTTGACTTGCTTCATTCCTTCAAAACTCAGTCTGTGGGGGGACGCCTTAGGCTCAGACTCATTTAGCTGATTTCCTAACGTGTGGTCACAGAGAAGAAGTCCTACAGTTAGCTTTAGCTTCACAAGGTTTTTTACTTAGCACCCCCCACCCCCCACCGCCACACATACGCCCAGGTGACTTGACTGACCTCTGCCCCTTGAAGTCTTTGACCATCTGGAGGCCACGGAGGCTTCTTAGCTACTGCTTCTGCCTTCTGGAACCTTCTCTCCCACTGGGCGTACTCTGACACCCAGGGGAGGAATGGCTCTGGGGAGACGGAGCACTCTTTTGTACATGCCTGCCCTGCGGTGTCTGACTGTGATGTACCGTGGAAGCCTACACGTGTTTCTCTCCCTGTCTGTCTGGAAGCGCATGGTATTTCAACTACATCCTTTTGTTTATTAAAAGAAAAAAATCTCAGAGTGATTAATAACATGACCAGGCATGTTTCCACCCATCACAAGAGTCCTCACTTTGCACTGTCTTCCCAACAGGGACTTAACCCACCAGCATAGACAAGGACCAGGGAAAATCACTAAGCATAACAGCAGGGAACACAGAGGGTGTGTTGGGTACCGGTCCACCAGAATACTTTAGCCTACCATCTGTCTTTAAAATGTAAGCCACCTTTGTAAACAGTGGCTGGACATTTTTCTAATAGCACAGTTGGGACTCTGCTTCACCGAGGGTCCTTAAGAAATCTGTGTTAACCCCAGCCTCCTTAAAAAAAACAAAAAACCAAAATAAAAATAAAAACTCTGCACAACTAGTATGCCTCTGGCAGAGTGTAGTTATGACTTGATTCTTTTGCTTGCCCAGAAGGCATAGTTTGCTTCACGTAAACATATCTTATGTACATACATGGGAATATGCTGACAGGAGAGCTGAGGGACAGGTCTATACATTCTAAGGGAAGCACATGAATGCTGCCTGCTGTGGGCTTTGTTGTGGGTTTCTCCTTGCTTGTATGCACAGCCGGGAGAGTTGAGCAGTGAGAAGGACAATGGGCGTATTAATAGATCCCTGCTAGGGATTGGAGCTGTTGCATAACCAGGCATGATGGGTAGGCCTCAGCCCAAGGAGGATGAGTACATTCCGCCTAGAGACAGATCACTTCACCTTGTCCATAGTGAATCTGTCCCTGATGGTAGGCAGGGTCATACCATTGCCCTGAGTAAAGCAGTCATAGACTTGGAGTTGTTACCATGGAAACCTTCCCTAGGTCTCCTCTCCATGCCACAGCAGAATGAGGCCTTCTGTGAATAAGGAGCAAGGTAGCCTCACTTAACTGTTGTCAAGGGTGGTAGCACAGGTCAGGAAGTGTGTGAAGAGAAACCTACCTCAACCCACACTGATGTCTGGGGCTTCCAGAGCAAGGGGGATGGTCAGCAAGCAGGACATACGGACTCCAAGGGTCTGAGACAGAAAGCCCTACTCCTGGCAGGGTTCACCTGCAGCATGATAAGCATGAAACCTGTGTTCATTCACACATCCAGCATGTTAAGTCCCCATGTCTCCCTCTTTCCAGAACTTCATTCAGTAGATGTGCAGATAAAGTGTGTGTGATATCTGGTCCGGGACCAGGCTCCCTCCCCAAACACGTGCACGAAGAGGGGTGAATTTGAAAGTTGGTAGATGTGGAAGGGGAAGGGTGGCTAGCATAGAGGATCATTAGAGTCCTTGGCTGTAGGTGCTCCCTGGGGATTTCTCTCAGCACATACCTGAGGGCTGTGAGGTTTCAGGGAGCACCCCAAGCCTGCCCAGCAGCACTTCTCCATGTCCCCCATTCTATCTCCATGTGTGTCTACATGTTCAGTGACCAAGAACTTTCTTCAGGCAGCAAACACTGACACCCACGTTGCACAGAAGCTACTGTTTATTTGTTCAGTGTCAGGAGCACCACAAGGGGCTTTACAGTATTGCAATGGAGTCCAGTCAATGTGGAATGCAGTTCTCAGTTCTGGAGTGTCACGTACAGCATCTCAGGACCTTGCTGTCCTAACAACAAGATCCTTTTATGCTTTTGATGAACACTTCTTAATCAATAAGGAGTGGTTGCCTTGGATTAAGACTCAGCCAACTATTGCTGGTAGGCCAGCCCATCTCCAACCCCCAGCTGCTATAATTAAGGTTTCCCCCAGAACCTTCATTGGGTTGGTTCGTCGGCTCTTAACCCAGCAGCAAACCAAGTAGATGTCACAAAAAACCAAACATCACATGGTCTAGAACGATGTAAATTAATCCCCACCTTGCGCTTCATAGAAGTTGGCCTGCCTCCACCCCAGTGGGTAAAACCATTACTGATCTTATACCCGACAAGCTTGCTCCTCCAGCACTGATCAGATTGTCCCCTATAGTTGGAGCAACAGGAAACCCACAGAAAAGCTCACATATGTGTATGAGGTCAGGACTCTGCAACATTGGACCTTGTAAGGGAGGGTTTTTTTGGTTCACAATTGGAAGTTACATACTCCATAAGTTATACAAGTAGAGAAGGCATGGTGGCAGGAAGGTAAGGTAGCTGGTCACACTGCATCCTCAGCCAGGAAGCAGAAAGTACTGGGTTCCTAGCTTGATTGCTCCTTTTTATCCAGTCCAGGACCCCAGTCTGTGAAATTGTATTGCCAGAGGCTTGTATCCTAGGTGATCAAGTTGCAGTCAGTGCTAATCATCATGGCCTTCTGCACTCCCAGTCAGCTGGGTGTCCCATTAGGTGGAGTGCCTGTCTTTGAATCGGGTGAGCTACAACCACATCCGGCTACCTGGCTTAGGGCCAGGAGGTTTGCAGGCAAGCATGTTTTCTCAGTAAAAGTCACTGCTCCCCAGATTGCTTCTGAGGAGAGCCTGAATGCAAAGCTGAGGGCAGGCAGCTTGTGCAGGAGATGATCCTGGGATTTGCTGGCCTGCCATGGCCCCTGCTGTTAGCCTCCTGTTTGTGCCTCCTACTGCACCTGGTGAAAGTTCAAAGTCCACTAGAGAGGAGGGAAATGGAGATGCCCTGCTGGCTCACTATGGAGGGCAGCTCAGGACGAATTATAAATGCAGGTTTTGGATCAGGATGTGAAGAAAGAGGAATGCCACCATATCCTGTTTTTAAACTAAATTTCCTGACCAATCCCGTCAGGTCAGGCTTTGCAGTAACTTGGGCATAATCTGCAGAGAAGACAAGCTTTTAGTTTTACCCAGTAGTTAGGGGTTCAGGCTTGGCAAGAGAATCTGACTTGGGCACGTGAACCGCCCTATTAGAAGACTAACTGAGAACAAAATTAGACACCTAGGTCTGAAATCAGACATCTAGAACTGGAAATGCCATAGCAAAAACCGTGGTTTTGTATGCTTCGTGAAAATGTAGTAAGGCAACAAGACTAGTACAGTATCGCCTGCCTGGCTTCCTTCCTTCCTTCCTTCCTTCCTTCCTTCCTTCCTTCCTTCCTTCCTTCCTTCCTTCCTTCTTGCCTCTTTCTTTCCTTCTTTTTACCGTTCAATAAATACTTGCAAATGACTGTGTATGACCCTGGCACTGGGTTAAGTTTCAAGAAAAAAGCTCTCATCTGACTTCAGGAAATATGTCCTGCTCACGGTGGGGGAACCAGTGGGCAGGTCACAGACAAAGATCTGGTAATGTTGACACTCAGAGGAACTGGGCTTGGCGAGTACTTCTCCAGAATATAATGGAACTGGAGGCCAAGATGGCAGCTGAGGGAGCCCTGGGCACACCACGTACAAGGGTAAAAAGCTGGAAGGGGTTTGTGTGGAATTGGATGGGCACAGGAGCTGTAAAGGAACAGTTTGTCTGGGGAGTGTCTGACTGGGTCACCTAGATGTTCTTCATTCTCACTGCCTTAGGCAGGGCCCCAGAGGGTCTCCAGTCCATGCTCACCCTCTCCAGTACCCATGGTATCCTGATTCTAATTTATGCCTTCTGTCTCGTTGTGCTAGAGGTGCTCTTTGACCCTTGTCGGACGTGGTGCCCAGCATCCACCTGCCAGGCCGTGTGCCAACTCCAGGACATAGGGCTGCAGACCCCGCAGCTGGTGCAGTGCAAAGCCTGCGACATGGAATTCTGTTCTGCTTGCAAAGCCCGCTGGCACCCTGGCCAAGGCTGCCCAGAGACCATGCCCATCAGCTTCCTTCCCGGGGAGACCAGGTACTGTGTAGGAGCTGTGGTACAAAGAGTGGGCTGGGGGCTGAGGGCTGGGGGCTGGGAGCAGGGGCTAGCAGAAGGGGTAGGCTTCCTTCCTGAAGGTCTCACCTGAGAGCAGGTGGCTGTAAATGCTTTGGACTCAGAACACACTCCACCTCCCGTCTCTTTCAGACCTGTGGTTTACTTGTGAGAACATTTGGCAGGTATAACACAAGACCCTGGGAATATAAAGATGTATAACATAAGAAGCACCCTCTGCTCCCTGCATGAAGCACATTGGACTACTCACCCAGATTAATTCCTCTGGTACCAGCAAGTTTTCCACAGCTGCCTTCTGTTGGAGTTTATCTGAAATGGGAGTGTAGGCGTAAGGACAGTAGGCATAGTAAGTGCTGCTGATAAGCAAGGTTACCAGTAGGTCCACAAGTACCTGAAGCCAAGGGCCCCACATCTTTATTTCTTTCTTTTCTAAAATTTACATTTCAAATGTTATTCCCTTTCCTGGTTTCCTGTCCATAAGCCCCCTATCCCATCTCCTCCCCTTCTTCTATAAAGGTATCCCCCTTCCCTAACCAACCCCATTCCTGCCTCCCCACCCTGACATTTCTCCTCCACTGAGGGTCCAGCCTTGGCAAGACCAAGGGCTTCTCCTTCCATTGGTGTCCAACAAGGCCATCCTCTGCTACATATGCAGCTGGAGCCATGGGTCTGTCCATGTGTAGTCTTTGGGTAGTGGTTTAATCCCTGGGAGCTCTAGTTGGTTGGCATTGTTGTTCTTATGGGGTCGCAAGCCCCTTTAGCTCCTCCAGTCCTTTTTCTAATTCCTCCAACGGGGATCCCGTTCTCAGTTCAGTGGTTTCTGAAAGTCTGAGTCTATTAGAATACAGCAAAGGACTACTGTGCTTCTTCCCTTTCGCTTCTCCTAGTCAGATAGCCCAGCTGTTTGCCCAGGTGGACTTTATAGATTGATTTAAAAGAGTGAACCATAGGAAACTGGTTGTATCAGAGGCATTTCCCCTCTACAAAATGTATACCATCACATAGTTCAGCGAGGCAAAGAGGCTGTGGTCCTGCTGACCACACTGTCATGACTGCCCACTCCCTACCCAAATAGAGTCCTCCCCACCTGGTCCCCAATTTCTTCTGTTTTCCAGTCCTCAGGAAGGCACCTCAGATCCTCTGTGGCTCTTCCAGCACAGCACTGCCCTCTCTCCCTTTGTCCGTAGGTCTACATGTCCGCTCTGTTCCTTACCAGAGCTTCCTTGACCCCCTTTGCCCAGGATCCCTAACCATTCTGTCATCTCTATCTCCAGGGTAGTATTGGTGGCTACAACCTCTGTTTTCCTACTGTGGCTTGGATACATTCACCGCCATCTAGGACTTACCATGTCGTAGGTCACATGTTCCCATGACTGACAATTCTGCTGTCAGGCAGGGACTATGCAAGCTTGACATTTGACCTGGCATATGTCAGGCATTGGATACCAGCAAAGGCCACTGAATTTAGACATAGGGTTATAGAAACTTCCAGACTCTAGGAGGAAACATACTTGCTTGGCTTGATTAAAAGTGATCGATAGAGGTTGATTTCTAGGAAAGGGAGAGCTAGAAGCAGATGAAGCATCTACCCAGGGAAGCAGTCCAGGTTTTGTTTTGTTTTTTTTTTGTTTGTTTGTTTGTTTTTTTTCTATAAGAGTAATCCTTAGTGAGTGAGTCCTGTCTTTTAGCAGGAAGGACAGGAGTGGAGGGCCCTTCCTAGTTGAATGGAAGAGGTTCCCAGCCCAGTCATTTTTCTTATCATAAAACTTTCTCAGGCCTGGGGATGAGCCCAGTCAGTAGACTGCCTGCCTATCATGAAAGAAACCCCATGTTCAATCCCCACCACGCGATTGAAAGCAGACATGGTGGCTCATGCTTGGAATCCTAGCATTTAGAAGGACGTTCACACTGAGCAGCTTCCTGGATTTCTCTCCGTTTTATATATTGAAGAGAGGGTCTGTCAGTTGAACCCAGAGCTCATCAATCAGACACACTAGCTATCTAGTCTGCCCTGGGGAGACACTGGCTTTACCTGCCTCTAACACTAAGAGTAGAGAGAGATACTACACCAACCAAGCTTTTATTTGGGTTCTGGGGATCCAAACTCCAGTTCCTGTGCTTGCATAGCCCCCACTTTTCCCATTGAAGCATCCCCCCAGCGTTTCCCAGACTCTCTTAACCTGTCACATTCCATTGGTGGGTAAAACAGGACCCCATCAGGTACACAAGCCTTGCTACCCTTAGGAAACCAGTACACATAATCATGAGGAAATTCTCATTGCCGATCACCAGGCATTTAAGTCTCGTCTATTCTGTGGCCCTCTCAAATGATCCCTTTGCCAAGACGCCTTCCAATAGAGGTGCTCTCTGACTTTAGCAACTGTTGCACTCGGACGAGTTGCACTCTGATCAGCTCCAAGTAGAGCCATCTCTTTGCAGGTCTATATGGATGCCATGGGTTCTAACGTAAGTACAGTATGTGCCTTGGTGGCATCTTCTCTTGGCCTTTCCCATTTATTCTCCCAGATGTTGTCACGAATATCTATTTCAAGGGAAAACTAAAGGAATGTTATGGGGCGACCTTCTTCAGCCATGCCTAGATACCTGTTTTACTTTTGAAAAGTTAATTAACAGCACTGACTTATTGTCACTGTTTTCAAAAGTCGGCTACTGTCTTAGTCACTGTTCCCATTGCTGTGAAGAGACACCATGGCAGAGGCGACTCTGATAAATAAAAGCATCCAACTGGGGCCTGGTTTACCATTTCAGAGGCTTAGTCCATGATCGTCGTGGTGGAAAATAGGCAGTTATGGTGCTGGAGCAGTAGCTGGGAGTTTTCCATCCTGATCTGCAGGCAGCTAGCAGAAAGAGAAAAGAGAGAGAAAGACACTGGTGACACACTTCCTGCAACAGGGCCACACCCACTCCCAACAGGCCACAGGCCCTTACCCTTCTAAGTCTTCTTAAGCACTCCCTGGTGACTAGACATTCAAATATGTGAGCCTATCGTGGCCATTGTCATTCAGAGCCCCACGGCTGCTTTGTACTTTGCACAAGCAGAATACTTTCATAGTTTTCATGGGCTTGTAGAGGCGTCCTATAGCTGGTTTGTGGAGAAGCCAGCATCTGCCACCAGACTTAAAGCTAATAACCATTGCACATCCATCCCAAGATGCCAGGGAAGCTGTCGGGCAAGCCAGGTAGATCTTCTGAAGCAAGTGTGTATCTTCAGGTACATGTGTGTTTATGACACTTTTTTTTTTCTGACAAGACCAAAGTGGATAAAATTTATTATTCACTCTTTGGAAAATGTACACATTTGTGAAGCCTTTGTTTTCTGGTGTTTGGTTTTTATAGAAATCTAAATTTAGGTATGTGCCGGTGGTGCTTTTTCTTTTGTTTCGTTTTGTCTTAATCTAGCAGATAGACTATGTTTTTGTTTTCCGGAGCTTTTGTTTCTTTGGCTCTACATCACTTCCTTTAGTAGCAAGAGACCTGGGTCCCTGTTGTAGAGAAGTGCTCCTGGAACAGCCCTGCTGCTGAGCTCGTCCTCATTCCCTACTGCGTGACCCTCACAGTATGTCTCTCCCACAGCTCTGCTTTCAAGGTGGAAGAGGGCGACGCGCCCATCAAACGCTGCCCCAAGTGCAGGGTGTACATCGAGCGGGACGAGGGCTGTGCACAGATGATGTGTAAGAACTGCAAGCATGCCTTCTGCTGGTACTGCCTGGAGTCTCTGGACGTGAGTACCGTGCAGCCTCACAGGGCAGCCATGAGCTGTGGATTCAGATATGTGGGAGAGGGACTGTGGTTGCCTGGAAAGCTGGAGGCCTCGCTAGGGGCATCTAGCACCAGAGGATGATTCTCCTGTGTTTGTGTGAATCTTGGTTCCCTGAGGTGACATCTGGGTACCGAAGTTTGCGGCAGGCTTGGGGCTTAGCTTTATTTTGAAGAGTCTTGGAGTCTCTGCAAACATCAGAGTAAAGATTCAAGTAAGGCAAGACGGATGTCTGGTTCAGCATGACTCCGTAGCTGGTGCTGGTTCAAACTTCCAGAGTCTGACCCCGGGAAGTTCATTTCAGGCATATTTAAGTACAGCACAATTTGGAAAACCATTTCCCGGTGTAACACAATCCTGAGTACACAAGGAGACACAATTCCATTGAAACTCTTCTGAAAACACACGTCACTTCTTCCATGAAGATGGCTTTGAGAGATAGGGTATATGAATTATCTTAAGGGCCTAAGAGGATCTGATGAGGTCTCCATGATACAGACAGCACAGAGGTCACTTGGGCTATTAGCCACCTCTCCTCCTGGTAGTGAGAGCTTGAGGGATCCCCTGCCCATTGACCACCTCCACCTCCCAGCCCTCTGGGTGGAAAGCAGATTATATGCATCCTTGTCTTTGCAAAGACGACCCTGCAGGTTAACATTCATGGTTTTCCCCTAGTGCTTACCTGTGAGCTCAGACCTTTGTACTCCCAACAGAAGAAGAGGTGCTGATTAGCTTAGGGTCCTAATGAGCCTGGCTGTTGTGATAGAGTACCATTGGGGACCATGGGGATCATGAACGACAGACATCCAATTCTCACAGTTCAGGTCCTGGAGAGCCGGACTACGGCTGCTGGCACATGGGGTCCTGATGGAGGCTTCTCCCTGGACATGCTAGGAAGAGAAAGCTCTGATCTTTCCAAAGACATTAATCCTGTCAGGGACTCCATCCTCAGGAACTCATCTAAACCTAATCGCCCCCAAAGGCCCACCTCCTGACACCACAGTAGCTGCGACTTGGAACTTGGATGCCAGGAAGCACATTTAGTTAACGGAACAGTGGGGAAAATGAAAGTACACACAATAAAACATGTTGTGCATTGGGAAACGTCTGTGCCTCATCTACACGGGAGGGAAACATATATTCCCTGTGCTGCCTGCCAACATAGAAGTCCCTAGCCTAACACAGCACCTTTCTCTCATGTGTTCTCTGTGTCAAGCCTCTGCTGCTACTGCTGCAGCCGTTGCTGCTGCCACAAGGGTTTCTTGCTGCTTCAAGCCCTCCCTCATCTACAAACGCCTGTTTGTGCAGTTCAGTCAGATCTAGGCTTCAGGAAGATGAACTGACAGTGTGAAGCAGGGGGTTTATCCTGACCCTAGATAGCCTGGGCATGGTCACCCCCAGAGACCTGGTTTCTCTGGAGTCACTGACCTGGTGGAAGCAAAACCTGTCTGTTCCCCATGCTCTTTCCTCAGCCACATTGCCAGCTCGGTTATGTGCTAGTTTCCTCTCTGTTGCTATGACAAAGTGCTTTGATCAAAAGCAATGTAGAATAGATTGGTTTATCTGTTTTTGAAAACGTTTACAGTAAAGTTAGGGCAGGTACTTGAAGAATTCATGGAAAACTGCTGCTCACTTCCTCACTCCCAGCCTGACTTGAACACCTGCTTAGAGAGTGGCATTGGCACAATGGGCTTCACCTTCCCACCTCAATTAACAGTCAAGACAATGCCCCACACCCAGGCACAGAGACCACTTTGATCTGGGCAAACCCTAAATTGGAACTCCCTCTTCAGGTGATTCTAGGTTGTGTCAAGTTTACAGCTAAAGCTAAGTAGGAGGGCATCTTTCCCAAATGGTGGGACCAAGACTTTATTTTTGGAAGAGTTTGATCATACGTTCTTTAAAAGAATATCCAGAAGTAGTGGATTTAAAAATCACCTGTTAAGCACTGTAGTAAGCGCGTCCTGAGATGGGCCTATTTATATCTGTTCTGGACAGCAGAGATGTCCATGGCCAACTGCTTGACTTTAGTAGGAAGCCAAGAGGTGTTTAAGAACTTCCTTCACAAAACTAAAATCATGTCTAAGCCCCAGTGACCATCATTTTCTGGCATCGACTTGATTGAATTTAAAAATCCTAGGGCATTAGAGGCACAAGTAAGTGGGCGTGTGTGTGTGTGTGTGTGTGTGTGTGTGTGTGTGTGTGTCTGTGCAAGGGCGAGGATTACTGAGAAGGGAAGTCCCACTCTGAATATGGGTGGATGGGTGGCTCTATCCCCTGGGCCAGATGGAATGAAAATGAAAAAGGAAACCGCCAACAAAGGACCAGCATGCATCTCTCTGTGCTTCATGAGATCTGCCCCATGCGAGCAGGCAACTCCCTCTTCCCATCATACCTTCCCAACCATGATGGACTGCGTCCGCAGACCACAAGCCCAAATAAAACCCTTTCATATATGGCTTCTTGTCAAGTGTTTGAGCACAGCAAAGAGTGAAGGAACAGTGCAGACCCTGTGTAAGTCTCCGGGTGCATAAGAAAAGTCACCTTCAATATGGACCCATCATGCTCAGGAGACCTGTTCTGCCCCTGGACAGTTACCCTCCGGTGGGTGACAAGCGGCTGTCCATACCATCAGTGTGGAGGAAACATCAGTTAGGCCTTCCAAGAGGAGAAAGCAGGTGGAAGTGTCCCATTGCCGTTGTGGGAGTCGATATCATGATCTTCGGGGTCCAGCCCTCTGTGATGGGTCAACTTGATGAGATATATACTTTACATGGAGACCCACTTCTGGGCATGTCTGTGAAGAGGTTTCTAGATGGGGTTAATTGAGGTTAAATGTGGGCTGAAGTCCTCGACTGAACAGACGAGGAAGCTGCAATATGACCGGCGACCTCAAGCTGTGTATGAGGCGATGCTTTAAAATACTTTCAGACTATGAGCCAAAATGGTCCCCTTCTAAAGTTATGTCAGAATAACAAAGAAAGTTGCTAACACACACTGGCAGGCAGGAAATGCTCTGGCATGCAGCAAGGGCACATCCCACAGAGAGGGCAGTTTTGGATGGGTGTGAAGTCCACTACGCAGAGTGACATGGGGCCAGAGGCTAGAGGATGGGGGTGGCTGGGGACATGAAAGTTGAGCAAGAGTTTGTTCACCTGCCAAAGAGAACAAGGGATGTTGAAGCTAGCAGTTACAAAAGAATTGGACGGACACACACACACACACACACACACACACACACACACACACACACACACACACACACACACACAAAGGCCTGATGTGGCCAGAAACACTGGTGGGAGGAGCTGAAGCCAGGGTGGAGTAGTGCTCTTCTCTGTGTGTGAGGAGGAAGACTCTGACCTCCCTCCCTTTGCCTGGATACCTGGTAAAACAACCAGACGAGGACAGATGGGATCAGAACCCCTTACAGAGTCTGGAGAATGAGCTTGCGCTCTGCCTGTGGGTCAGTATTATTACCAGAATGGTTAGGATCAAAGCCTGGATTTCGGTGGCCCTCATGACTACACTTAGCTACCCAGCCTCAATACCCCAGTTAAGAAGCAGAGAGATTTATTCAGCGTGGTCCCATTGGGCGGAGAAACAGGTAAAGGAGTCCAGTGATCCGGCCCTCAGCCCCGTGGATGCCTCTTCCAGGTTTAAATAGAGGGCGAGATATAAGAATCTAGCAGCCCTGGCCAAGGTGTGGTCGTGGCCATCACGGCCTCAGCTCCAGACTCTGCTGCAAGGCAGCCTGACAAGTGGTCAGGAAGTTGGTTGTGAGCTTAGCCCGAGAGACAACCACAGCCTCCCTTAGTACCAGGTTTCAGCTTATTTCTTCTCCTAGGAACCCCAAGTCCTTGAGGGCATTGCTTTTTTTATACTCTTAGAGGCTGGCATAAAAGCTGGCACTGAAGTCAGGATTCTTATCTCAGAGCTGGGAAAGCAGAGGCAGGGGGATTCCTGGAGCTCCTTGGACAGCCCATCTAACTGAATTGCTGAACTATGGGTTCAAGCTACTGGTGTCCCAAGCATCTCTCTTTAGAATATTTCTGCCTGTGCCAGAGTGGTCACGGTATCCGTGGGTATGGTCTGGAAGTTTTTGTTTGCCACAGGCTATCTAGAAGGATTGGACAACCAGTACCCACTTTCAAGGGCGGACATCAGTAAAGACTCTAAAGTAGTTGATGCCCTGTGGTTCTTGATGTGTACTTTTGAAAAGGACTTGAAAGCCTTTTAGAGAGCCTGCAGAACAAGATGCTGGGATAGGCAGATTGGGAAAAATGAGACGAGCGCACTTAAGCTATTCTCTGGGGAAGTGTACTATTAACATCGATGTGAAGGAAAAGGCAATTAAGACTCCAAGAGGAGAGCTCTCGGCGGGCAGAAGTGGCCAGATGGAGTTTCAACAAAGACACATCTGGAGCTAGAAGAGGCTCACCTGTCCTAGGAGGGTGAGACAGCTGCTGGGCTTCTGCCTCCAGTGGTCATTGCCTGGAACTGCATTGTAAAAGCCAGTGTTTACTGCCACACTGCCATATAATCAGACCATGGCACCTTAGGACAGAAAACGCCAGGGTGGTTCCCCTTTCAACACGAGAGACAGACTAGGTCCACTATTCCCTAGTGTTGATCTGAGGGGCGAGAAGTTGGTGGGTGGTATCCTAGACTTTTCTGGTTATATTAGACCCCATGGTTATTCTTAAAAGGAAGCTTCCCATTGGTGTCCTTGGTTAAATGAACAAATGGTATTGGCCTGTTGGGTGCTGTTTCCTACCTGTTTCCTGTGTGGGTGGTGGACCGGTAGGTCTTCCTGTGTGTGGAGGTGAGAAGAGTACATGTCCCGGATACTCAGTGGTGCTGAAACAGATTGAGGTACATTGAGTGATGATCATCCTCAGAGGGACCAACCAACCAACATAATGAGCCTTCAGCCCAGGAACATGGCAGTCTGGAGGTGACTGTCCTGAGAGCGTGAGGTAGGGCCACCTGGAGGGGGATATGGACCAGACAGCTCACTGTGCACTGTGAAAGGATCCCTGCTCACTCTAGACAGGTGGCGACCTTGTGGGTAGAGGGTGGTTGCTGGACTAGGTCTTGAATAAAGAGAAGCATGGTGGTGTTCTGAGCTAAGGAAGGACTCACCTGATGAGAAGCTGTTCTGGTACTGTGAGATTGACACAGGCAGGCCCAGAGGAACTCAGGAGACTCAGAACCTGATCTTTCTCTTCAGTCACCTGTGTTAGCACAAGCTCCAGAGGCAGCCTCTACACCCAGGAGACCCCTGGCTCAGTACTGAAATCTGGCCAAGGCTTCCTCTTGACTGAGGCGCACACTTCCTTCTTGCTGCTCTTTGGAGAGGGATGATGGCCAAGAGGGACAGTCTCCAGGCGGGCAGCACGGGAACGCCCTCGCTGTCACTTATGTTTGTGTCCACATACTATGTATTTGGAAAGGTAAAACAGACTGAAATGTTCAAAAGACTCGGAGTCCAAGTCCAGAATTCACTGTAGACCTTTCTCTGCCCTTCCCAGGATGACTTTCTTCTGATACACTATGACAAGGGGCCCTGCCGCAACAAGCTGGGTCACTCCCGGGCATCAGTGATCTGGCATCGGACACAGGTAGGAGGCTGTCCACCTGGAACTTTGATCCCAAGGAAAACGTGTGTGTGAGTGTGTGTGTGTGTGTGTGTGTGTGTGTGTGTATTCTAGAAGATGAGAGTGTGTATGTTTGTGTTCTAGAGGATGAGTATGTTTGTGTTCTAGAGGATGAGTATGTTTGTGTTCTAGAGGATGAGTGTGTCTGTTCTAGAGGATGAGTGTGTGTGTTCTAGAGGATGTGTGTGTGTTCTAGAGGATGAGTGTGTGTTCTAGAGGATGAGTGTGTGTGTTCTAGAGGATGAGTGTGTGTGTTCTAGAGGATGAGTGTGTGTGTGTTCTAGAGGATGAGTGTGTGTGTGTTCTAGAGAATGAGTGTGTGTGTGTTCTAGAGGATGTGAGTGTGTGTGTGTTCTAGAGGATGAGTGTGTGTGTGTGTTCTAGAGGATGAGTGTGTGTGTTCTAGAGGATGAGTGTGTGTGTGTTCTAGAGGATGAGTGTGTGTGTGTTCTAAAGGATGAGTGTGTGTGTTCTAGAAGATGAGTGTGTATGTGTGTGTTCTAGAAGATGAGTGTGCATATGTGTGCATTCTTGAAGATGACTGTATGTCTGTGTGTGTTCTAGAAGATGAGTGTGTGTTTGTGTATGTTCTAGAATATGAATGTGTGTTTTAGAAGATGAGTGTGTATATGTGTGCATTCTTGAAGATGAGTGTATGTATTAGAAGATGAGTGTGTATGTATGTGTGTGTTCTAGAAAATGAGTGTGTGTGTATGTGTGTATTCTAGAAGATGAGTGTGTTTGTGTTTGTGTGCGGGTCCTAAAAGACTTGCCAATTGAAAGTAATGCTGATGGCCCTGGGCCCAGTGTTCAGAACCCCTTGTGCTTGATGAAGAGCTGTCTAGAGCTGTCCTGAGAGAGGCAAGCGAGTTGCTAACAGGAAAGGATGATGGGCAACTAATGGAACATTTCTGCTGTCTGTGCTGTAAGTGTCTCTTATGTTAGCTGATTCAGCAGAGTCGAATTATATGTTGAGTGGTATTTATCACCTGTGTGGCAGGCAGGCCCCTCTGGGAGTCAGAGCCACATCTGTAAGACGTTCTTTTGTGAAGCCTGCTGTCTATTAGGTGAAAAGCATAGGGGTGCTGAACCAGCATCCTCACCCACAACATAAATCATCTCCGGAGTGAGGGACAGGGATGGGGTCTTAGATGGAGTGGGTGAGAAGGTTCTTTATGGGTGAGTATTATTTCTGAGTATCAAGGAGTACAGCTATGTGTAAGCAGCTCAGGATAGAGAGGACAGAGACAAGTGAGGTGCTTGGATCATGGAAGGACAGAGTGGGACAGGGAGTACAGGGTTAGTTTGGGATTTCAGCAAGACCATGACTCAGGTCATGGATTGTATTCAAGTTGGTAACTATGAAGGGGTTAGGAGAGTGGGTTCTACAGTACTCCCTGGTTGCTGTGGAAGGGGCTTCTTTCACAGACCTTCTTGTGAATTCTCTGAGGACACTGTGTCAATCCATGTGAAGACAGAGACCCATTCTCAGGATGGTAGCCTAGAATTGGGAGTAGAACTAACTGTAACTACCTTTTCTTGACACTCATTGCTACAAGTTGATGGAGCTGGCAGCTCGCGAGTGTGAATGTCTGCAGCAGGACTGAGGGGAAAGGCATAAAACCTGTGCCTGCAAAGTGTCACTTAGGAGCAGGTACTGCTCCCAGGGATTGACCAGGCCTAATGCCTCTACTCATTCTCTGACAGCAGTGGGGGGTATGAGTCTCTTTGGAGTTCCTTGCTTTTCAAGTAGCTCTACTATAAGCATCCATGTGGGAGAATGTCACTCACAACTGTTGGCTTGTCCTCAGGAATATGCTAGCTTCAGTATGATGTACAGCATTTCAGACACACGCAGGCTATAGGTAAGGGAACACAGCACATCAAAGATTAGAGTTAGATTGAGATAGACCAAAAGCAATGGGCAAGCCTGTGCTCAAGGATAGGGAAAGGCCATCACAAAAGTGATGAGTATGTAGAGAGCGGAAGTGAAGGGCAGATGTGGCATACATGAGGGAGACTCTTTATGGAAGGCCTTTCCCCATTCCCTGTTCATTTGCAAGCAAAGCTAGGTCCTGTGTTAGGGCCCTGCTGCTTTCAATTTCATCCAGTCCTAACACACCACAGACTGTCCATGCCTCCAAAAGACCCCTTTATTCTTGTGGTTTGCCTGGCTTAGTAGGTTGCCTAGAGAGGCCCTGTTCTCCTGCCAGCCTCCCAGTTCTGGAGCCAGGGGCACCTCCCCCATTTCCTCTTTGGACAGGATTCCTGCCTTAGCCCTGCTCTCGACAGACTTGTTAATGATGTTGAGAGACAGAGTTTTATCATCTTTCATCAATATCCTTGTGACATTTTTATTGAGTGTTTGCAGAGCACACAGCATTGTAAGAGGGAAATTCAGAAACCTAGTCTAGACTAAGCAAGGGTCTGGGACCACATCTTTTCTTTAAGTTTTATGGGCTTGGCATAAAACCCGTGCTCTCCTGTGTCTGTATAGCCTTGGTCTTCCTTACTCCCAAATCTCTGCTTCATGCCCTGACCAGCTCTGCGATGCCTCTTGCACTCCGTGCAGCCTACTCAGGCCTTACATCTGACCTGAATATGTGACATCACCCCCCTCTCTCAGAAAGACGGTGTGCCCACACCATACCTTTTGCTCGCACAACTGCCTTCCCCACTGGACCCTTCATCTGTCTTGCATGTTGAGGTGCATCACCCTGTCCTCGATGTAAGGGTTTTCTCATCCTTGTTGTCTCAGTGCCCTGGTCCTGTTACCAGGTCAGAGAGATGCTTCAGAAATGGCTGTTAGAAGAGGTGACACTTCAGCTTGAATGGTCATGTTGCTTTTTCACAGGATTCCCCAGCCTTCTTTTCTTAGTTGCTTCCTTGATATATAGCAGGTTTGAACTAGAGTAGCCATGATCTCTGTTCTGTCTCTTCATGGTCTGTTCCTGACAGAGACAGACATAGTAAGCTTATGGGTTTCCACCCAGAGGCCTGTATACCCGGGTGTGGGCATAGTGGTAATATCACTTGAGCTTCTAGTGAGAAGATAGGCAAGGCCCAGTCAAGGAGGTAGACGTGAGCCTGGAGCAGTTGTGATGGGGGAAGCAGAGCCCAGGAACAGCTGTGCGGTGAAATTGGACATGTATGCAGTGGCAGGGGAGGACAACCGTGCTCTCAAGAGGCCCACACACTAGTAGGTTCACCTTTTGGTGTTGGGTCTAGCAGAGAGGTAGTTCCTACTTCCTTTGATTGCTTTTACTGCTTCTCAAGTCTTGCCCTCTGGCTCCATGCTGCATTGCTGGCCACACCCTCCCACATGCGATGCTTTGAATGGAATCCAGCAACCCTGAAGATTCCAATCTAGCCTGTTCACAAGCTGGAATCGAGGAGTTCATGTCACATTGGAAGCAAGGGCATACCTGTTGCTCATCCAGGCTAGAAGACTGGACCAGAGCAGAAAGAAGCAGGGCTGACAGTGGGAGCGGGATGGGGCGGGGGTGGGGGTGTAGGGTATTGATATATAAGACCATGTGTTCTGCAGGTTAAAACTTGAAAAACGAAAACCTTAAAGGAGGAGAAAGTGTGGGCAGAGACTCAAATATCATGGGTCAGCATCACAAAGCATTTGGCATGTATCTGATGGTAGTTGGAATCAGACATGAGTTGGGAAGGGAGAGAGCAGATGCTATGGGTAAGCTAAAGCTAACATTGGGAACTCACCAAAGGTTTTAGAGCCCAAGAATAAAATGCAACGAAGGTCTGACTTAAGGATCTACCAAATCACATTTAGCGGGAAATGCCAGGCTGGAAGCCTCTGGAAACCCGATGTCCTCCACTTCCCCTTTCTCCCGCTCATATCCATTCCATCTATTTTGAAAATCTGCCCCAGTCCTGTATCTTGTGCCCAGAATCTCTAGAGCACTGGGCACCTAGCACCTCTTAAGCGTGGGCTTTTGACTGTGATCGGACACCCACAGGTAGACACATCCAACATTCTGAAGGCACGTAAGTACCCACTGTCTGCAAAGACATCAGCTAAAGTCCTGACATTAACCCTGCAAGCAGGTCCGGTGTCCTTCTCCTTACCAAGGACAGGGCAACTGCTGAGAATTTCATGGGAGTTGGGATACTAGGGATGTCTCCGCTCAGGGCCTTGGTTAACTCAGACCTCCATGACATTCATGATGGACCTCAAGTATAGTGCACTGTGACCACAGTCTTTGGGCATGTTGCCTGCAGTGTAAAATATGTGGATTTTATGAGTCCCTGCTTCCTTAGCCTTCTTCGTTATAAAGTTTGGTAACATCGTTAGCAGATTTTGAGGCTCTGCGCCTTAGAGACATCGCAGCTAGCTTTTTATCAGTTTTCTGAGCATAAAGTATTGCATACTGAATGCATTTGTCTCAGCCCCCTTGTCAAATACTCCATTGTTGGAGGCTTGGGGGTGGGGGGGCTATTTAATTGGGTTCTTCTATCTACCACCATCCTAACCTCTATTCTTCCCCAAGCCCTTCTGAGCCTCCAACACTAGGTAGGAGAGAAAGGTTAGAAGGAAAGGGCTACAGACTTCTTCAGCCTACTTCCTGCTGGTTAGGGGGCATCAGGTTCCTTGGGGGCAAGTCCAGTCTTCATCGTCAGGCTGTCTCAGCCAACAGTCATCCAGCAACCCAGCAATAGCAAAGCCATCAGCAAAGAGCAGCAGTCGTTACAGGCTCTCCTGGGTCTTTCACATTTATACCCTTTCCAGAGTCCCCAGAATTAAACTATCTGCAGCTGTCAAAAACCACACGCCCCTAGAGCAGGAGACAATCATTAGTTGCTGTGAACAAACTGAAGCAGCCCCATATCTCACACTTGGGATAAAAAAACAAACAAAAATATATTCGAATACCGTGACTGGGTTTTTAAAGAAACCAAAATTCTCACTCCACTATGAATACATTACATATTATGAATTTTTTTTAAAAATCCTCTTTCTTGTAAAGGTTTTGTACAACTTACCTTGTCCTGAGTTTGCACACACACACACACACACACACACACACACACACACACACACACACACACACACACCCCTGTTATTCTGGGTAACAAGGTCTTCTGGGAAGAGAAACAGGACTGGAAAGGGGTAGTGTCTGGGCAGGCTGTGGTGCTAGTTGTACACAGAAAGACATCTTATGAGCTCATAACTGAGTCTCAGTTGATGATGATGATGGCTGGGCACAACATCCAACCTTCTTTTGAACATTTAGCATAAATGCTACCGCTGGGGAGTCTCCACTGGCTTTGCTCCATCACCATCCCAGACACAAGCTGAAGCACAGAAGAGCTGGACACTGTTTTCTTTTCTCACTATAATGAGACATATCCTTCACAATATGGGTATCTGCCAGGAGAATCTTCTCTAAGCTTCCCTTCTCTTGTGAATGGCTAAGAAGGTTTAGTCCAACCATGAGGCAGCCTTCATCTTAGACCTTTAGGCCAGCCCATTTCTGATTGTGCATTCCCTCATGTATGTAAGCATATGCACCCCCACTCCCAGCTGAAGGACTGGGGAGCCTGGAGAGGTGCTTAAACAGACACTAGAATGACCGTCTGAGAGGCTGGCACCATCCCGGGCCCTTGGTAAAAGCATATCGGAACACGGATTTTGTCTGTGTTAAATGAGAACTCAGAAATCTGGGTGCGGCAGCACACATCTGTACCCCAGCAGTAGGAAATGGGACACAGGGTCTTGATGGCCACCCAGGCTAGCCAAATCTGTGTTCTCAGGTTTAGCGAGAGACTGTGTCTCAAAAAGAGAAAAAGTTGGATAACAATCAAGAAAGAAACCCAACTTGTGCTGGAGACCTCCACACATGTGCACACACAGTTGGGCACACACCCAAACGAATTCTTCTAAATTGAGATCTTTGAGCTGCATTTCAATCCAAGGACATGGGTTCCTTTATTGGAATCGTTCCAATCATCTTAGGCCTACCTAGTTTTCCTCTGCAATGAGTGACTTTTTTCTTTCTTTCTTTTTTCTTTCTTTTTTCTTTCTTTCTTTCTTTTCTTTTTTTTTTTTTTTTTTTTTTTTTTTTGGTTCAACTGGGTCATCCCAGGGCGTGTGCTAGCAGGGAGACTAGGCGTGCTCACAAAGCTTGTATTCTGATATAACTGTATTGGCTTATGAAGGAGGCTTGTTTTCCTGTACCCCCAATGCATGCTGAGGTCACCATGTATGTACTGAGTGATGATCCTCTTGGGAGCCTGGATCCATCCCTCTGCCACCGATATGGTTTGCCCACAGCCTGACCACGGAGGCATGTTCACGGAGTGACTTTTTCTTTGCGTCCCTCACTTTTGTCTCTTTCTTTTCTCCCTCTGGTGATTTCTGCATTTGCTCAGCCTACCGAACGGCATGTAAATACAGACAAGGTAGGCTGAGGAGCCGAGCCGAGGTGTTGTCTTATACTGGGGAGAATGTGAGCCTGCAGTCACGGGTTTGACTGAGGAAGATGCATGGCTTCTTCAGTCATTTGCCATCTGGTGTTATCGGGAGCTCCAGATGACCTTGGGTGACTTCACTGCACGCGTTGGGACCTTAAAGTTAAACGTATGTGTTTGTATGTGCACCTGAGTGCAGATGCCTACAGAGATAAGGAGGAAGCATCAGATTCCTTAGAACTAGAATTATAGACATTTGTGACCTGCCCAGCGTTTACTAGGAACCCAACTCAGATCCTCTACAAGAGCAGTGTCCTAAGTGCTAGGCCATCTCTCCAGCTACCACATCGTGCACGTGATTTTTTTTTTCCGGAGTTACCGAACCCAGGGCCTTGCGCTTGCTAGGCAAGCGCTCTACCGCTGAGCTAAATCCCCAACCCGTGCACGTGATTTTTAACATGTCATCTGACATGCTTGGTGGGATCCCATCACCAATATTATGTTTAGCAAACAAACATGACCGGCTCGGCGGCACAGCCTCATGTACAGTTCAGAATATGATCGTATTCATTTATTTATAAATGTGGGCAGGTACATGTACAGTGGTGTATGTGCACGTGTGTGCTTTGTTTCCAGAAACAACTCCAATAAAGGAATTCCTTCCTTTCCTGATGTTTGATGCTTTTCCATATAGTGGGCCTTAGAGATCATCTATCACATCCGAAGTTGAGAAAACAGACTTGGGGGAGTCGTGCACTTATCGTCTTGAGCACAAGGTGGCAGTCAAACTCCACATTCAGATTTTCAGTAGGAAGAGTGTGGCCAATTAGGCAAGGATAGGGAAAAGAGGACCTTGTTCATTTGAAACAACCCCACTGCCTGGTGTAGGTGTGTCAGCAGGCCTTATTACCTAGAAGGGAAAAAATGAGTTTTTGAAAATATCAAAAATGTTCAGACTAGCAAAACTAGTTTGTTGCAGTATCTGATGTCCCATGACCCTGCCATTCTAATTCCTTCATTGGAAGGGTCCTGTCCTTGTCCTCTTATATATTTACCATCTGGGAATCTTTGCCATCTCAGCCATTTCCTGTCCTCTAGGGCAGGGCATTTTCTTGGATGACCTTTACCCAGAGCCGAACCCACTTCCTGCGAGGTTTATTAGCCACTGATGAAGTATGGTCTTTCTGTTAGACAGTGTTCTCCTGGAGTGTCCGTATCTCAGGTGCAGCTAGCCATGGTCTAACGGTTGCTCAGGGAGAAATCACTAAATGGTTAAATGCATAGAAGAGTGGATCGGGGAGGGGCATGAAGGAAGGAAGGAAGCAAGGGAGGAAAGGGAATTAAAGATAGATAGATAGATAGATAGATAGATAGATAGATAGATAGACAGACAGACAGACAGACAGACAGACAGACAGACCAGCAGTTGGTTGGAGAGATAGGAGGAAGTATGGCCCTGTGGATGGTTGCTAGAGGGATAAATCTATGAATGAGTGGGTAGGTGGTGGATGGATACGTTCATGACTCCGTGGACGGTTGGATAGGTGAGTGGGTGAATGAACGCAGAGATGGATGGTTAGTTGAATAGACAAATTCATGGGATTGGCAAACTGTATGGTGGGGCGGTGGATGGATATATGAACAGATGGATTGGTGGGTAATGGCGGGTGCTAGTTGGTATGGTTTAAACTTCAGCTATGCAACCTGCGGATCAGCCTTCCTCACCTTCCTTCTTTGTTTCCTTTCTAGGTGGTGGGGATTTTTGCTGGATTTGGGCTTCTGCTCTTAGTGGCCTCCCCGTTCTTGCTCCTGGCCACACCCTTTGTACTTTGCTGCAAATGCAAGTGCAGTAAAGGTGACGATGACCCGTTGCCCACCTAGAGGACGGCATGATGCTGGAACAGACCCCTTCCTCGGGACGTGTGGCTCCCCTGTCCCCTACCACCCCTCTCACTAAACATGGTTTTTGCCTTATGTGCCCCGTTGAGCTTCAGTGTCCGACTCGCTGCAGAGATTTCAGGGATGACGCCAGCGAGTGGGCAGAGGCCCAGGCGTGGTCTCCCGGGTGCTGCTGAGGCAACGGAGGCAAAGTGGGGTCGGGGGGCGGGCGTCCCACAGAGTCATTCTGTGTCTGCAGACCTGGCTGGGGGTAGCATCAGCTGCACATCGGGCAGTTTCCTCCCCTGGGAGTTTCTGAGACCCGCTTGGACAGAGGGACACTTTGACTTCAAGATGGCGTATGTTGTCAGTAGAAGTCTTCGAGAATTAGTACTCTCTCCGGCCAGCACCTGAATATCCGACTTGAGGAAAAAAAACCCACCCTGTTTGTGACAACTGTTTTTATTCCTAAAGGCATTTAGTAAAAATCCTTTTTAGAAAGCTTCCCCCCCACACACACACCCTGTCAACTGAGTAGTGAAAATCAATAAGGTGCGTATAAACCATCCTATGCCTTTTTTCGAAATGTGCATTTTATGAAGTTATAGGTAAATCTTTTCTGGCCTGACCATTTCTTTCAGGAGCTACAGAAAGCCTTATGCACACTCTGTGTTTCTTCTTGGAACCCGCTGTAATCGGTTTTTTGAATGCTGTGAGCTGTGTACCGTTACCCACACGGGCCCCGTTGCATTTCTTTGAAAACACTGCTACATGTGTAGGATCATCTCTCGCCCCACCCCGTTGCCCTCTGCCCCCGTTCAGCTCACAGGGTTCATCCCTTCAGCCCTCTCCCTCCCAGGTGGCATCAGATGCCTTTGGATATCTTTAAACCAGATGTTTTCCTCTGAACTAATTTTACAAGTGACTCTGTCTTGATTCCTTGCCCCACTTTTTAGGCAGGCACCAAGGAGACAGTGTCATCCATCCCTGGGGAGCTCTTGGAGGCCGGGTTGGAGCTTTCTGAAGTCTATGCTTTGTTCAAATGCTTTAAGTAATTTGAAAAAACCATGTGATTCACACAGTCTGAACTCCGTAGTTGACCAGTTTGATCTTGCTAGGGGAAAAGAAAAAAAGGAGAGAGAAAGAATGGAAAATGAAAAAGGAAGGAAGGAAAGAGGGAAGGGAGGGAGAGATCCTTATTTTGATGTGCAGAGTTTGTAAATTGACCCTTCTCTGGGCTATGTGACAGTTTCCATGTCCACAACGGACAAGATAATACTAAGACACAGGTATTCCGTGAGTTGACTCTGAAAACAGGAAGGAGTGCTTCCCTTTCAGATTTGGCTTTCAAAGTCCAGTGTGCGTCCCAGGATCAGGCTAGAGATGTCTAGGTTTGGCAGAGGAGTGAGTGGCTGGTCTGAAGGCGTATTAAGCATCCTGCAAAGGAGTAAAGCAAACACAGAGTCCTCTCATCTCAGCCATTTATCCACTGCAGCCACATCTGTAGTGGCTGTCTGTGTGACTCCACATTTATGGGTCAATGTCAAGCCCCAGCCGACACTCCCTGCAAAGAAATGACTTCATTTTCTTTATTTTTAATTGACAGTGAGTAACTGAGGTAAAACAGAACCACTGGTCTCTCACCTTCTGGTACTGATTTTTCTCTATTAAGCGAAAGCCATTTAGAAGCTCAGTCCTCACCAAAACCACACTCAAAAAGTCCCCCTGGTAGTTGGGAATTACAGGTGTGACTTCTGGGTGAAGCCTAGGCCTTGAGCCTCTGTGGTCAGAAACTGGTCAGTAGCTGGGATTTGAGACTTCAAGCCTGTAATTTGTATGTGAAAGTATCCAGCCACCACCCCTTAAAATGCCTATCAGAAGTCTCGGCAGTCCTGGGCCCAGTTCCTTCTTGCTTCACCTTGATTACTGTTGTCTGATCATTGTTCAGTGACATGCCGTCGTTGCAGTAGGGTTGACTGCAGCTCAGGCACCCTAATCAAAGATGGGGTCACCTTATGTCTGGGAGACACCTCTGTAACCCCACCTGCTCTCACACAGCAGCCTACAGTGAGCTTCCTAAGCACACGGCTGGACAGAGGTGGGAACCATAGGGGCACTGGGGCAAGCAGGTGTAGTCAGAGTATCCTGTCTGCCCTGAGTCTTTTGTAACAAGCACACTTATTCAGTTGGCTTCAGTAATAAAACCTAACTTGTCCGTTCCCTATAGAAACACCAGCAAGATCACGTTGAAATATATACACTTGTGTGTTTTCCCTGTGGGAGCCCGTTTAGTAGAGGCTCCCACGTGCATTTATCATGGACATTCAGCTAGAGCCATGTGTGACGTGAAATGCACATGGAACAGTAGAGATGGCCCCAGATGCAGCTGGTCTCTCTCAGTCCTAAGAAGGCCAAGGGGCTCTGTGATCAACCGTAGCCTCATTTCCATCGCTCAGAGTGGTTCATCAGAACTGAAATGGAGTTTCCTGAGACAGACTGTTTTCCTGACTGAAGAAGGCAGGCCTTGTGGAGAAGGCTCTTAGTGATAGGCTATGGGGCTATTCAGTATGGCTCCGCTGAGGGCTGCTGGTGTGAGAGTTATCCGAGGCTGCTGGGCTGCTGACTTTGCTACAGTCTTACCGGCTGTCTTATCTCTGCCAAACTCAGCCCTGCGCCTTGTGGCCCAAGTGGTGAGGCTTCCCATTCTCACCCAGGGTGATGCTTGCAGAGGACTGGGTGACAGCTCCTTGTAGGGACAGGGATTTGGATTTCGTGAGTCACAGCCGTCCTCCCTACACAGAAGGAGCTCAGACTACGGAACCAACACTCCCCCACCCCGTCCCCCTTTTGTACCTATCTTGAGGAGAACAAATTCTCTCTACAGCGTATTATTCTATAAAGCAGATATGAGACTCTGGCCGGTTCCCCACTGAACGCAGTGCATGTGGGAGGAAGGATAGTCAGGCTTGAAAAACTGGCTTCAAGGTGAGATTATCTTTTCCATTGGAGTTAGAAAGGGGAAAGGTTATTTTATGAATTAGAAGAGAAAGAAGAGTTCCCCTTGGTAGGCTTTAAAAATTAAGGGATTGAAAAAAAAAACCAGGGAGGACTTATTTTGTATACTTCCCAGATTTCCACTGATTAATAAATGTACCTGTGAATATATATATGTAAATCACAATGAAATCGTCAAGGGAAACCATTTTTGCATGTATGCCATTTTATGAAGGTTTCCTTAAAGAAAATAAATACCAAAGCTTGTTTCTCCCTCACAATGAACCCAAACCCTTATCAAGTTAAATGAGGTGAAGAAATTTGGCTATTGCCAAAAACTTAACCAGGGGGGAAGGGCTTGTGTTCAAACACTTACTAATGCCCTCTGACTAGGGGAACCCATCCTTTTTGGTAGTTGAAACCCCGTGGTCTCCAGCCTTCCTGACTTGGATAATCCTGTCTTCCAAGATCCCAGGGCCCTTCAGTTAGGTGTAGCTGTGTGCCACGTGCCTGACTTTTCTTTCATACTTTGCTTACTTTGCCTTGGGTGTATTTTAATCTTGTATAAAAAAAAACATGCATGTGTCAGTCATGCGCACGTGCACACGTATACATTCTGTATTTGACAAATGGTGGTAAGACCAAACGAACAAAAAAATAAGAAAATTGCATTTGTGGTTTTGCAACGTGAGTACACTTTGTACCACTAACACTGTGATGTATAAGAGCTGTCTGAATGCCTTTTCATGTTGTGATTTGTACTTTAGAATCCTATGGAAACATTTGATTTATAATTCCAATACATATTTTGAATGTATTGTGTCTTACGTAGTCTGTCTCCCCTTTCAAAGGGGTGTCTTTTTAAAGGTATTTTGGCTGGAATACAGGTGATAATTTTGTAAATCCTGCCTGGCTCCGTCTTTTGTGGCTGCTCCGTTGACGAGCCTGAAGATTGGATAATGAAGGTGGCTGGTGGCGAGACGGGAAGAGGGGGGATCTTGCCGCTCGGAACACAGCATGTGTGGTCTTAGACTGTTCATCACTGTGACAACACACCCAGCAGAAGCAACGTAGGGCTTTATTTGGTTTCATGGTTGAAGACGCCAGTCCCTTTCGGTGGAAAATAGAGGGCTGAGTCCTTAGCAACAAGAGTGTGTCACTGTGACTCTTTACGTCTCAACCAAGTAGGAAGCCAGAGAGGGAACAGCTGGTGCCCAGCTGCTTCTCTTCTCCTTTTCTATTCATTCTTGGATCTCAGCTGCATCAGTAAGTGACTATGGGAGTACGGGGCAGCGAGTCGCAGGGCATCCACACTCAGCAAGTGCAGGGGAAGGGTCAAAGGAGAGAGGGATGCTGGTGTTCAGCTCACTTTTTCAAGAAAATTTGGTTCATGACCCGTCTGTGAGATGGTATTGCCACCGTCAAGATGCCTCTTTCAGTTAACTCCTAATAGATGTACCCTTGTAAGTAGACCAAGAGGTCTGTTTGCATGATGATTCAATGAAGACTGACCAACATGTCAACCTATGAGGTCATTTCTCCCGCATTCAGGATGGATTTTTCCCCTTAGTCTGTAGAAATGCTATTATAGGCACACTCAAAGATATACTTCACTAATGAACAAGGTATTTCTTGATCCACATGTTGGCAAGGAAGATTAAGCATTAAAGACCTCCTAAAGGTTCTAAGGGTAGTCTCAATTCTCAGATGCTCAGCTCATCTAGATCATAGGGTAAATCAACTATTGAATCATTCCTTTATTTCTTGTGGTGCTGGACCAAAGTTACATCTCCGGGAAGGCTGCTGCATATGACGTCACTCCATCCATGTGCACTAGCCGTACTGCCATACTTTAATGAGGGCTCTGTAAATACCAGTGACGTTCTTTTGAATGCTGGGAAAAGTGGATAATATAGTACAGACATTTCTGATAATACAGGCAGCCATCTTCCCAAATCAACAGGGTATTGGTTCCAGGGTCCCCACTGATAGTAAAACAAGCAGATGCCAAGATCCCTTATGTAAGATAATGCAGAGTTTGCAATCCATGCGCACACATCCTACTGTGGACTTTCAGTTATCTTTAGGTTTTCCTCAAAGCCTAATACAATTCAAATGCTGTATTGGTTACTTTTCTGTTGCTGTAATAAAGTTCCATAAACAAAACCTACTTAAGGCACAAAGAATTTGCTTGATTATCTAGATACATAGAGTCCATTACAGCAGGAAATGCATGGCTTGGAGGCAGGAGCAGGAAACTGAATGATCGATCACATTTCATCTACACATAGGAGACAGAAGGAAGGGAGATGAGGATATAGACTCTCAGAGCCCACCCCAAGTGAAGTACTTCCTCTAGCAACACTATTCCTCCTAAGGTTCTAAAACAACGCCACCAACTGGAGACCAAGTATCTAAACACACGAGCTGATAGGGAGTATTCTTTTCCCCACAAATCGCCACAGATTCTCTGTAAGTAGTTGTTATAGGGGAATAACCACAAGAAAGAAAGTCTGCACATCCCGTGTAGAACTGACTTTAATTTTTCCTGGATATCCTCCCCTCTGTGGTTGGTTGAATCTGCTGATATCAAACCTACATATAAACATGATGAAGTGAACCGAAAGCCAAAAATCAGCACATGTCCCTCGAGTTTTCCATCTGCTTCATCTGAACTTTCTAGGATAATATGGACCTCATCCACTAAGGTGGATCTAGGAACAGGTAACTAGCTATTTGTCCTGTATTTAAGTTGGAAATATGCCCATAGTTTTAAATATGTACGTGGAGGGACGAGTTCTCTGATGGCTTGTTCGTGTGGACCCTGAGGGCTCAGTGCATTGGTTAAGTGACCTTTTGCTGTGACAAAAGGTATGGAGGAGAGGACTTACTTTGCTTCACAGTTCAAGGGTACAGTCTATTATGGTAGGGACTTAGTGTCATAAGACTATGAGGCAGCTGTCCCCACTGCATCAGATGTCAGAAAGAAATGAGAGCTAATGTTCAGCCCATTCAACCATACATCACCAACACAGCCCACCCAGTGAACACAGTCTAGAAAGGCTCCCAGACTTGCCTAGAGGCTCATAAAATTCCATCTACTTGGCGTTCAAGATTAACCGTCAACTTACTATATGACCTGTCATAGAGCTTTGTCTGAAGAGGTAAGCAGAAGTCAATTCTTGGAATAAGGAATGACAGGTGCGTACCAAGCTTTGGGCACGGGCACTCAGCCCTGGAGGTCTAGAAAGCTGTCCAGGGAATGCCATGCATGAGCAAGGTCTTGCAGATGAATAGGAGTTAACCTAGGAAATGAGTGTTGAGGAGGAGGCCCAGTCCAACAAACACAGGCAAGTGGCTTGATCATATCATATTTTTACGGTGGCAATAAAATTACTCAAGTATTACTACCTCATGGTGGCACAGAAATTTGGCTTTCATTGTCAATTTTCTGAGATGTGTAGCTTCCTGGGTGCTGTAAGAAAAGACCACACTGTGTAGGTGAGCAGCCTACAGTCATCTAGATTGGTGAGACAGGAAGTCCCAGATGAAAGTGTCTCCAGGGTTGGAATCTTCTGAGGGCTGTGCAGAAAAATCACTCATGTATCTTTGTTTCCTTTTGGTAGTAGTATCTGGCAGCCCTTGGCCTTCTCCCTTCTCCAGCTGAATGTGTGTGTGTGTGTGTGTGTGTGTGTGTGTGTGTGTGTGTGTGTGTGTGTGTGTGTAGTGTTCTCCCCCTTGTGTCTGTGACTGACAGTTATGGTCACACTGAGAAACTCAACTTGATGATCACAAAGACCCTATTTGCTGACATTGTCACACATTCATGAGTTCATGGGGTTCATTTTGGGGGGGAGTCTGCCTTTACCTGACAGCATGGTGTGCGGAACACTGTCCCAGCAAATCTATCAGAAGCTCGATTATTCAACTAAGCTGATGGATCAATGATCTCCTGGTATCCACCTATCGCTATCCCATAGCACCATGCTATCTACACATGCTGCTATGTTTGGCCTTTAAGTGGGTGCTGGAGATCTCAATTCGGGTTCTCATGCCTGTACAGTAGGCACTTTATGGACTAAACTGTATTACAGGCCCCCACGTACAGAATCTTAACTGCATTTCACACGGTCAGTGAGGAACTCCAAGTAATACAGGTAGACTCCCATCCATGAGACTCTGAGGATTTGGTTTGCAGAGTCCACCCAGCATACATATCCTCAATCATAATTCATTGGGGATCCATAACAGGACAAAAGCCCAATTGTGCTCAGCTATTTGAGGAGAACCTTTCAGGGATGAGAAAATGAGGTTGCCCAGAGCAGAAAATGCTCCTCTGCAGAGCTCCTAAGGCATTGTTAGTGCACAATGGATGGTAAATAATCACGGAATGTTTTTATTAACGACAAAGGAGTAATCAGCGCCATAATGAAGCTTGCAGATGAGACTAAACTGGGATTTATAACAAATACCAATTAGGAGGCAGAGACAATGGAAAGAGACCCCCCACCCCAGAGGGAAAGTTACAACAAAGCAAGTTTCCGTTTTGCAAAATAACCACAAATGCACCTGCAGAGGCTGCATACTGTGGGGAAAGCCCAGATTGCTGAAAGGGAGACAGTCCCCAGACACAGCATTTTTATGACAGGCACGGATGAGCAGTACAACTGATAATGCCAAGCACGCGATGTCACCGTGTTCTTCACTGAAGATGCACTACACTGAAGCCCCTCGTCTGGGTGCACTTCAGGAGCTAGCCAAGACCTTCACTGTTTGGGACCTCTTCTGTTTCCTATGGTTGCATCTTAGGCCTCCAAGCTTGCCTTGCTGATTCCCCACTCCTGTTCCTATGATCTCCGTGCTCTCTCTGATGCTTCAGCCAAACGCCCTTGAAGTCCTCTATGCACGTGAGTGATTCAATCATGTTCTTCACTTACAAGATCCTTCCAAATAGTTCCACTTACCTGCTTACTGTTAAGTATAACTTGTAGTCCATGGGGGAAGGGATCATGAAGTGGGTAGCAGTGTGTCCCTTAGAAGAGGGAGGAACAAGTGTGCAGGGGGAGCACATTTTGGGCCACACTAATAGGTTGTCTGACATTTGCACTATGGTCCCACACACAATAGCTTTCTAGCTTCTGTCCATAGAAATTCTACTTAGGGCCTGGAAAAGTGCTGAAAAGTCATCCAAGTTCCCTTTGCTCATACCATCCTCATACATGCAAGAAATTTGTTCAAATTTATAAAACATTGTCAAAAATTTGTACAAAAATAAGGTTCATTTTTTTAGGTTTGGTTATGACAAAGAGGGGTGCTTAGGGCTGCTGGACTGGCCAGGTTAATAGTAGTGTGTGTTTACATCTAAGATATATATATCTGTGTAGCCAGCTATAACTCGTTCCCAGTGACCCACCTTCTCCAGCCACATTCTTCCTCCTAAATATTTCCAGGAAGCACCAACATCTGTAACCACCTGTTCAAGCACACAAGCCCGTGGGGTTTCATTTCACATTTAAACCAGAATGAATAATAAATGCTAAGCCGTCAGGGTAAGGAATGAGGACTTCAGCTTTGCATGTGAGAGGAGGAAGGAACTCTCATCTGCCCCATGGAAACTGAAGAAAAGACCTTATACTTCCTGATACTTGTGGAGAACTCAGATTCTGTCTGCTACACAATGGATGGCTGGAGAAGGTGGGTACATCCATTGTGTAAACCTGAGACCTGGCTACTGCACTTCAGCAGTCACATGGGATGAATGGAAGGATGAAATTTGAAGATGACAACATCTTCTCATAGAAATCTGCCCAGGGTCCATGGGTGGACACGAGGTTTTCAGAGAGCATATGTAACAGAGTGCTCCCTGGAGGAGCAGCTTGGAAGGAGAGGTTGAAAGGGGGTGAGAGGCTAGAGCAGGTTTGCCATGAGTTTGAGGCCAGCCCAGGCTGTGTAGTGAGCTCTGTGCTCCAGAGTAAAACTTCATCTCCAAAAGAGAACAAAAACATTCAAAAGACAGAAGTCAGGAGGGAAGAAAGGAAGGAAGGAAAGATACGGGACTGATTGTGTAACTGGAAGTGCTTAAAGCCAGGAAACTGCTTTAAATTTTGTTTAGTCATCTTATTTTTATTCTATGTGCATTGGTGTTTTGCCTGCATATACGTCTGTGTTGGGGTGTTGCATCCCCTGGAGTGGGAGTTACACAGTTGTGAACTGCCATGCTGGGAATAGAACCCTGGTCCTCTGGAAGAGTGGCTAGTGCTCTTAACCGCTGAGCCACGTCTCCAGCTCCTATCTGCTTTTCATGACACAGTGGTCTTGAAGACTTATCCATCATCCAGAAGTCTCAGCCAGTTAGAATATCAGGACTGGACTCCCCACAATGGGTCCCCTCTCTTTCTTGCTTCATCTTGCGTTTCTTTTCTGTTTTCTGACCTTTCTTTTCCCACTAAGCTTTTTAAAGTCTAAATAAAACATGACTGACCCAAATGATGCAGTTGGATGAGTCTGCCTTTCTGTTTTCCTGGGAAGATGTCTAGAATCAAATACTCCAGAGACAGCTCTGTCTAGTGCACACATGACCCAATGTGTCACCATGGGTGGCCCACAAGCTGGATGTTTCCATTGCCCCCAAATCTAGACTGGCTAGGACAGACTCTCATGCCAGTGACCTCTGGATCCCTTTGCTCCTACAAACTTCATCCAGAAAAAAAAACCCAAAGCAAAATGGAGGGATATGCCCAGTGTATTTTTCTGGAGTCCCAAACTACTGTTCTCTGGCTCTAGTATTTCTTTCTTTTCTTCACTACCTACGCCAGCATCCTTCACTGTTGCCCAAACCCCGAAGAGTTATGGAGACTGTCTCATAATCATTTTTTATATGGAGGAACCCCTGGCTTTCTCCAAGAGACCTAGTAGAGATGCTCTCAGCCATACTCCATCACACACAGCCATCACACTGCTCCATGCCTGACCAGCATCTGCTGATCCCTTCTTCTCATGCCACATAGCACCATGTTGACACTTGGGTGGACTTCCACACGTGTCTGTTTTCCTTCTGGAACCTGGTTCCCTTGTGAGCAGAAGAGGCTTGGGCTGACTCTTTTGGTTTTTGTAGCATCATATGAATGAGGAACAAATGGTTTCAGACAAGGTAGATGGACCGGGTGAGATGAACTGGGAACCTAATCAGTTTTGAAGACATCATTAATTCTTCACTAGTTTCCTCTGACCTCCCCTACCAGGGGTCACAGGCGGAGAGACTGCTATCTTTTCAGACCTCACCTTCACTCTCACTCGTAAGTTCAAATTCACACCTAAGACCCAAGCAAACGCAGCATATGGCGCTTTGACCACTCTTCTCAAACTTGTTCACGTCAATATTCTTTTGCCTGGTTTTAAGTCTCTAGCTTGCTCTTGGGCTGCCAGTGTCAGCATGGAACCCTGATGGGAGCTTAGCCTCCCACCAGGCTTCAGTCGAATGTGTGTGAATAGCCCATAGTAGCTGCTTCTATTGTTCCTGGAAGCCTTGTATTATTTAGAGAGCAATTAATCATTTTTCTGAGGCAGCCTGAGGAGCCAAGCCCACGGTGTGTGGTAGATGATGGCTTTTTCTTCCAAGATGAACAAAGTAAAAAGCCTAGCCAAGGCTTTCCTAAAGACAGGCTTATCTCCCGCGTGCATTGGCAACATTTCCACTCCAAGGTGGAATTCCATTACCAAACAGCCGGCTTACAGACACAGCTGAAGGCTGGCACCCCTGCTGCCAGGATCTGCGGACTCTTGGCACATTGGCCCTGTGCAGTTCGTGCTTCAGGCCCAGTGCTGAGGCTTATAGCTTCGTCTTGCACTCCCTTTGCTAAAAGTAACATTGCTCCCAGATCACCCACAAATGAGCATTGCCAGAATTTTAGTGGTCGGTAGGAAGGAGTTCTCGACGCATAGTGGAGAACCTACTGTGTGATATTGATCTCTTTTTCTTATCTAAAAGAGGGTGCTTAACATATCACTGATATTTTAAATGTTTGTATGTTTTATGCATATGAGTATTTCCCTGCACGCATGTATATGTACCATGAGCATGCCTGGTGCCCTTGGAGTCGAAGGCATTGGATCCCCTGCAACTTAACAGATCTTTGTAAGCTACCCGTGTGGGTGCTGGGAACTGAAACTGAGTCTTCTATAGGACCATCGAGTATTCTGAACCACTGAGCCATGTCTCCAGTCCCATCAAATATTGCACAAATTTTAATAGTACAAATCTGATGGCTATTGTTTCTCATCTTACGCTGATGTAGGAAACAAAAGAGGTAGAAGAAATATGCCAGACAGCTACTAGTAAATAACACACAGCTCCAAAATCCAGCGGCTTCAGCCGAAGAGCATCTAATCACCCACAGTGTCGTGTGGTGGCTCTCAACCTCTGGGCCATGCCCATCAGAAAAGATGTATTTCCCATGGTCTTAGGAACCCTGCAAGCATACACTTATTTTTCTTACTACCTTGTAAGTGTGATTTTGCTACTGAACGCGTCTCAGTTCCCAAAAAACCATCAGAAACATGTGTTATCCAATAGCTGTGACCCACAGGTTGAGAACCACTGGCCTATTGATACCTGTAAGGGAGCAGGGGCACAGTAAAACCTCTGGACCATTCTGTGGATGGGAAAGGGCTCATTTGGGGAAACTCAAAGCTCTCATGGCTACCTCCCAGAGAATATAGAGAATAACAGAAGGCAGGGAAAGCCTTGTCAGTTTTAAGGAAACAGGTTGGAGGGACAGTGAGAACAAGGGCATAGTAGCCCTCAGTGAAAGCATGGATACAGACCGGAAGACTGAGAGTGTCAGGTTGGAGGCACACTGTCATCAGGAGGGTGGGATATGGGAGCAGGACACATCCGATGGAAGGGGGAGAAGGGCCAGGTACCTGTGCCCGAGTCTGTGCTCCATGAGCAAGAGGAATCCAGGCTCAGAAGCCATGTCTTCTCCCCAGCTCTTCTCATCCTGCTGTAGACTGAGGGCTGTTAGAGATCTGCCAGCTTCCCACATGCCTTGGGTGGGTGGATTATCCGTGAGCCCCATGGATCGTCTTCCTAGCACTACACTCTGAGGTATGAGTGAGCTGAGTACGGGGCAAAGACAGAAAAGCTAAGAGGTCAGGCTTTGTGTGATAGGCTGAGGCGTGGTCAGTCTTGCTGGGCTGGAGGATCTTGTGTGGATGTTGATCCTGGATCAGAGCACAGAACTAGGATTGACAGCTGTTGTGGGGAGACAACACACTTGGGTCCTTGGGAGATGCACACACACACACACACACACACACACACACACACACACACACACACACACACACACACACACACACACACACACACACACACACACACACACACACACAACACACTTACTCTCCCAAGAAAGGGAACCCAGGATAGACCAAAGTAATGGTTACACCAATCAATTGGTTCACCAATTAGGTTTACACCAATTTGGAGTCTATTGATTGGAGCATGGGTAAGGGGATTGATCTGCAATGAGCAGAGATAACTCACAGACAGCTGCATTGCCAGCACGTCCATCCCAACAGGGTCCAATCATGTGTCTGCAGTTTGTCCGGCCGGAGTTTTTACTTCCTAAGAACTGTTTCCCTCCTTTTATACTTTTGGCGGGAGCCCTGAAGAACCTTGAGGCTTCTATTTTTCCTATAGATGTGAAGCTTGGCCTACCTCCTGCTTACAACTGGCAGTTTCTGGACCTCCCCCTCCTTCCAGGGCCCAGCATTCCAGTTTGGAGGGAATGGTTCCAGTTCAGAGATGCCATATGTAACAGCAGCAGTCCGCACAGGAGAGAGATCATCAAGCTGGGACAGCTAGTTCAGAGAAAAGAGGACACACTTAGACAGTGCCTGCGGGATGGATGTGGGAGAGCATTCAATGGAGACACGTGGCAGCCTCAAAGGCTTCTGTTTTGGCTCCTGCTGTGGATGAGTTTGTGCAGGGTCTAGGAGTGGGGGGAGGGGGTGTGAGAAGGAGCAGAATGAAAAGGAGAAGGGGACTCTGTGTTTAGTTGGGAAGCAGCAGAGTTAGTTTGTGTACATGGAGGAGCCCAGTGGAAATCCCATGAGGCAGTGACCCTAGAAGAAAGTCCAACAAAGTAATGAGGGGGCAAGGTTTGACTTTTGGAACCACTTTTGCATAGAAGAGAAGTAGGGCCTCAGGAGGAGGTATGCATTGGAGGGGGGCAGCAAGAGGTGTGCATGGGAGAGGAGAGAGAGGGGGAGAGGGGAGGGGGGGGGGAGAGGGAGATGAGGGAGGGGAGGGGGAGAGGTGGAGGCAGGAGGTGTGCATGAGGGCAGCAGCAGCAGCAGCAAGTGTGCCTGAGAGAAAGTGAGGGGAGGAGCAGGCAGTGTGCACGAGAGAGAGCAAGAAGTGTGCACAGGGGGCTATATCCAGCAAGGAATAGGCCCAAGGCAGGAGAACAGCACTGATGGACAAGCAGAAGAGGGGACCATATTTCCCAGAGTGGTGGAGGGAGATGCCATGAGTGGGAAATAAAGGAAATAAAGGAAGCCCTGGGTCTCCTCTAAGGCAGCAGAGGATAGCTCTGTGGGATCTTGTTGAAATCATCCATATCTCTTACAGTAAGAAAGTAGTCGATGATCTTGTCGAATTTCATCTTCATGGAAGTGAATAGATAGGAGGAATGGTGGGGAGGGGGAGACAAAGGGCACATTATGCATTCAAAAGGTTGAAAGAAGTAGATGGATAGTAGAGAGAAATCTGCTTTTTTGACAAAAGAAAAGAAGAAAGGAAGAAAAAATAAAATATGACTAAATGCATTACACATGTGTGTGCTAAATAATCAGGGGCAGGAGTTTTACACACACACACACACACACACACACACACAGAGAGAGAGAGAGAGAGAGAGAGAGAGAGAGAGAGAGAGAGAGAGAGAGAGAGAGAGAGATGCGCCAGCAAGCCAGCCAGCATGCAATGATTCATCATGGCCAGCAGGTGGCGCTGAAAACCATATTTCAATAGTTTCTGGGCTCTGTTATTGTTTTAAGTTTCTCTCTCTCTCTCTCTCTCTCTCTCTCTCTCTCTCTCTCTCTCTCTCTCTCTCTCTCTCTCAGTTTGAGATGTGGATTTTGTGTCTGTCTTTCCCCACTTCATTTCACACTCATCTAGTTCCTTTCCAGAAAGTATTTTCTCCATTGTGATCCAAGGCAAGGCCCCAGCTGAAAGTGACATTTGCGTGGGGAGCTGGGGATTGGATAGGATGGTGAGGTTAGGCCTTCCTTTTCTCAACTCACTAATCGGAGACCTCTCGAAAGCTCATTCTGCTGAGGTTGTATTTCCTAGATGTGACTCCACCACGCGAGAGGGTGGTTTCACCTTAAGAATACATGTACTGAGTGGGGCTGTGTTGGGGCTTCAATCTTTCGTCCTTCAGACTCTCAACATGAGAAATGGAAGTTCAAAGCCAGTCTGGGCAGCTAAATAAGACCCTGTCTCAAAGCAACAAGAAAACAAGAAAAGGAGAGAGTCCACTGTCTAGTGCTTGCTTAAGTGTGGATAAGCCCACACTGAGGGAGAGAATATACTCATCCAGGGTCATCTTTCTAAATAAAACAGGTCCATTTGTTCACTGTTCTAAGTAGAGCAGGTATGTTTACCTGGACAACCTTCTTAGAGAGTATCTCCGGGTGGGTCTTAGCCACTAGTGACACAGGTTTTCCCACGATGTATGACGATGGTCACCACCATGGCCCAGGTAGACCCTGGTCATTCATTACCCATTCATTTTCAGGTGAGGGTTTTCTACTCTGTGTCCTTCAGAACCACTCCCAGTTTCCACAGACCTATCCTGTGTACACACAGAATGTCACTGACTTCCTTACACTTCCATGTTCCATGTTCTTCCCTCTTCACTCTGGAGGTCATTTTCTCGGTAGTGTTCCTTGCAGGCTTCATGCTCTTGTGAGACAGGTCAGGTTGTTATACCTCTAAAGCACTTTGAGTGAGTGCCAGGCCCTCTGTAAACCTCGGGGAGATATAGGAGGTAGACCCGAGTCTACGTGACTGGAAAGCACGGACCCTGCAGTGGGTCCAGCAAATCGTGGGAGTTCGCTCTCATGGATAACCAGGGTCTGGTGTAAGGAAGGTTAGAGTTAAACGCTGCTAGAAGAAAAGGACGTGCTCTTGTGACCCACATTTCACCAGGGACTTTGACAGGAGCTATGGTAGCACTTCCCCCTCCCATCCAATCATTTTGTGAATTGCATAAGTAGCTTTTCTATGATTGGATTAGCTTCTCCCTCCCAGAATTATCTCCCCCTCTTCTGCAAGCCCTCATTGACTGAGCCCCTGGATAATGTCTGGTAATATACATTAAGAAATTGGATTCTTTTTCAGAGACAGCCTTCTCTGCTTTTCCTCTTTGATGATTTGGGGCTGATGTCACTGATGTCTTTCAGCAGAGTCAAATGGGTTGAGAGTCCCCAACTCCTTGTCTGATTGCTACTCCGGTTTAGAAACCATTTGCTCTGTTCAGCTGATATGTGATGTCTCCCCACATGCATGTTAGAAACCAGGATTGGTGGGGGGGTGCTTACTGGATGAGAATAGGGTTGATTCTTGAGGGGTTCATCTGTAGCAGATCTGTTTTGAGCACAGTCATACTGCTGGGGTCAGTGGAGATCCTGCTTGAGCCCTTCTCTTCCCCATCTTGGGATTCATTTATGATCTGCAACCCAGCCTGGCCTTAACCTTTGCTCTCCCTGTAGGCCTACAGTCACTGTTAATTGCTATAATCACCATCAGAAATTTAAAACCAGCTAGTGGTCCCATTCTCCAATCCCATTGCTAACTGGTGAAGTAAACAAATGTGGCTTTCCTTAGTCCATTCATTTATTTTTCTTAATTTTCTTTTATCTATTTAATTTCTTGAGTTGAGCCATGTGATGACCATATATTCTTGGTTGTCAACTTGACTACATCTGGAATTAACTAAAACCTCCAAATGTCTGGGTACATCTGAGAGGGATTTTTTGTTTAATTAGAACGATTAGGGGGATCTACTTCTGATCAAGGACTTTGAGGTGGGAAGAAACATCATTAATCCAGATCTTTCGAGCTGGGAAAAAAAAAAAAAAAGCTCTTCCCTGTACCACATCTTCTGCTGGTCGCCTAGATAAAGGATATAGAGGAAGGAAGCTTGCTTTCTTTGCTTATTCTCAATCTCACTAAGAAGCCCATTCCTTCACTGGCCTTCGAGCCTGTATCTTTGGAGTTCTGGTGTACACTGAAGACCATCGACAAACTTTATCAGCTTCCTCATGAACTAAGCAACTACTGGAATCTTGGCTTTTCCATGCATAGACAGCCATTCTTGGACTAGCTGGACCGCAGCCTGGAAGTCCTTCTAATACATCCTCTTTCTGTATGTATAGAGTGAGACTAATCCTATAATTCTGTTGCTCTAGAGCCCTGACTACCCCAAAGCATTAACTAGGGCATGGGAGTTTTAGTGTAAAACCCACCCATAGGTTCATGTATTGGGACATTTTGTCTCTAGCTGGTAGCACCATTTAGGGAGGTCCCAGAATTTTTGGGATGAGCTTTGAGAGTTTATGGTTCCACCCACTTCCAGTTCACTCCCTAGGTTCTTTAGTTTGCCTTCACAATGTGATTAGCAAGTTTCCTGCTCCAGCCAACTGGAACTGTAAGTCAATATAACGCCCCCCCCCACTTCTTCCTTAAGTAGCTTCAGGTTAGGCATTTTGTCACAATAAGAGAAAAGCACAAAGACACCAGGTGTTTCTGCTTATACTTCCTCACTGAAGGAGTAGGGAGAGGAGATTTCCCCACACCCAGTTCTTACACGTATATTCTGTAGATGGTGGCATTTTATATTTTTATGATTAGTTTTATCTAGATCTGTGCAGCCTCAGAATGGGGATTTTGATATTCTCTCCTCTCTGGCCAAAGGATTGCTAAATGGAAGATTATTAAATTTCCTTGTGAGAGATTTTAAAGATTGTTCTGGTGTTACAATTTGGCCTCATAGTTTTGTCTGCCGTAGCTATATTCTGAATACTTGGTAAAGAATTTTTCCCCTGTGGTTTAACCAAAATTCATATTTCAGTAATGTTTGGTGTAGTTTCTGGTTTTGTTCCTGCACCAGCTAGCTCTGGTCCTAGATGTAATTATCTGCTTACGTTTTCTTTACTGTGCTACTTTTGTCTGTTTTCGTTTCTTGTAAAATGAGAGGTGAACTAATGTTCCGCTATTGGAGTGTTTCTGTTTATTGATACAGGTTCTTTACTTCTTGTTCATACGTGTGGTGGATGTGGAGTGATCTGGCCTGTGCCGGAAGCTTGTCTCTGTTCTGAGCTCACCTTCCCGGAGTCTGAACCGAGCTTCCATGTTCTAACCTGGAGAGTGAACTGACAGTTCCTGCCTTCTAGAATCTCGATGCAGATTAGGAACAACACATTTTGCAAAATGTCAGGGTCCCTAAAAGATACCAAGATGGCGTGCAACTTCTGAGGGCTGATGTGACTACTTTTGTAAATATGCTGGGCTCTCAAATATAATGGTCCGCTTTACCCATGGTTATGTGATACCTGCAAAGACAGACTTCTGGAAGCTCCTCTGCTTCCTTGGAAGTTCTATGTATGAATGCCTCTGCCATATGATAGGCGTCCCACATCTCCAGGGCCACTCCTATCTTACTGCAGCACCCCAGGAGTCCTCCTCATCGTGGTTATTTCTTTTGCTTCTGTAGTGTTACGAGTAATTCTACTCTGGTTGCTTACCACAGATATAGCCAATAGACTTTCCTATTTAGGTGCTGTGTTGATACTGGGCATAGTGTGCCCAGTGCCTGTGAGCACATTATGCTGCAGGGCTGGCCAGCTAGGCTTCAGTCCTGGCTCCTCTAGTCCCTTCCCCACAGGCGAGCATATCCTTGCTCTGATGTTCCCTCCCAGATGCTAGGAGAATCTAGTAGCATGAAAGCAGTGACTCTCCACAGACACAAGGCACTAGAAACTATTTTTCTACCTTCAGGTTTGAAGTCCAGTGGGAGCTTCACATTCTAAAATGCTGGTTTCTTCCTGTCCCATAGTGGGACCAAGATAGAAAGGGAATGTTGGTGTCTCAGTTCCCACATCCTAGAGAGGAAAATGGGGTGCAAAGGCAGGAGCCAGTGCCCTCCTGTGTGTCTATTTCTCACTTTTGCAGAGTTACCTCTGAGCTAATGATCTGCATCCAAAGACACAGTCATCTCGATCAGGTTCTAAGATCCATTCTGTCTAATCGGAGCCAGGACATTGTATCAGCTTGCAGCAGGGCAAAACTCTGGATCAGTGCAAGGCTTTCTCTGTAGCAGGAATTTTGAGGGTCTCTAAGAGTGCTGGGGCTTTGGGAGGTACCACAGACTGTTGTTTCCCAAGGACTGTGCATTTAGAGAGTCTCTTCAAATCACAGGACAAAGGAGCATCTATGTCTGTGCCCATCTGAGACCAAGCGGAGGCTGGAGCATGACCACAGCTGGCTTGTGTACTTTGATCCAACTGTGCCCTCTATGCGTTTTCATCGCTGATGTGTGCTTTAAATATGATCATACATGCAAAAATGTTTAAAATTGAATGTATGCAGTATCTGTACCTTTCGTGTTGGATATTATTTTTTCTTTTATTAGATATTTTCTTTATTTACATTTTAAATGTTATCCCTTTCCCAGTTTCCCCTCTGGCAATGCCCTATTCTATCCCTTTTCCCCTGCTTCTATGAGAGTGCTGCCTCATGCACTCAGACACTCTCCCCACCTTCCCGCCCTGGCATTCCCCTACACTGGGGCATCAAGCCTTCACAGGATCAAGGGCCTCTCCTCCCACTGATGCCCCACAAGGCCATCCTCTCCTACATATGCGGCTGGATCCATCAGTCACTCCATGTGTACTCTTTTGCTGGTGGTTTAGTCCTGGGAGCTCTTGGTGGTCTGGTTGGTTGATATTGTTGTTCTTCCTATGGAGTTGCAAACCCTTTCAGCTCTTTTAGTCTTTTCCTTAACTCTTCCAATGGGGACTCCATTCTCAGTCCAATGGTTTGGCTGCGAGCATCCACATCTGTATTTGTCAGACTCTGGCAGAGCCTCTCAGGAGACAGCTATATCAGGCTCCTGTCAGCATGCACTTCTTGGCATCCTCAATAGTGTCTAGGTTTGGTGACTGTATATGGGATGGATTCCCCTGGTGAGGACTTTTCTTCAGTCTCTGCTCCACGTTTTGTCTTCATATTTCCTCCTGAGAGTGTTTTGTTCCCCCTTATAAGAGGGACTGAAGCACCCACACTTTGGCCTTCCTTTTTCTTGCCTATGTGGTTGTAAATTGTATCTTGGGCATTCCGAGATTTTTGGGGCTAATATCCACTTATCAGTGAGTGCATACCATGTATATTCTTTTGTGATTGGGTTGCCTTACTCAGGATGATATGTTCTAGTTCTGTCCATTTGCCTAAGAATTTCATGCAGTCATTGTTTTTGATAGCTGAGTAGTACTCCATTGTGTAGATGTACCACATTTTCTGTATCCATTCCTCCATTGAAGGACATCTGGGTTCTTTCCAGCTTCTGGATATTATAAATAAGGTTGCTATGAACACAGTGGAGCATGTGTCCTTGTTACATGTTGGAGCATCTTTTGGGTATATACCCAGGAATGATATAGCTGGGTCCTCAAGTAGTATTATGTCCAATATTCTGAGAAACTGCCAGACTGATTTCCACAGTAGTTATGTGAATAGTTATGTGTTGGATATTATTAATAGTTCAGGTCATGCACCTATTTCGAATATCACCCTTTCCTGTCCTTGCTTCATTGATGGAGTCTAGGATTGCACATTCATGCAGGGGGTGAATCAACCAGGTTGGTAGAAGCTTGACAGAGTAATTAGGAGCCAAGTTTGGACTGTTTATATTTATTACCAAACACTGCCGTGTAGATAAAGAATGACCACATCCCACAATACCTAATGTGATCCTCAGGCCAAGTATAGAGCTGATGGCAACACATGGGAGGTCCTGCCCAGGCTCACTGGTTTGCTGGGGCCAGGAAAGGTGTCATGTGCTCAGCTGCCGTGAGGGCCTAGTCAAAGGACATGAGTGACAGCATATTTTAGAGAAATATTGTTACTTTGAGTGTGAGATATCATACTGCACAGGTTCGTGTGATGGAGCCCCTGGTTACCAGGTGTGCTGTTTGCGATACTGCGAAACCTTAGGGAGGTGGGGTCTAGCTAGAGTAAGTAGGGGACAGCCTTTGAGGGTTATAGCCCAGCTCGTTATCCAGATACCACCCTCAATTAACTAGATGCCACACGAACCAGCCACCGTGGAGTCTTCTGTCACCCCGACTTTCCCACCACAATGAACTCTATGCTCTGAAATCAGGGGCCACAATAAAACCTCCATCTCTTAAGTCACATCTGTGACAATATCTGGTCAAGGCGATGAGAGAAGGAACTCGTGTGCTGCCCTTAGCTGGCCAGGGGGCTTGCTCTAAGCTGCTGAGGTTGCGAGCGGTGTGGTGGGAAGCCACAGAAGCAGAAGCCAGCCAGGTAGGCAGTGAAACGGCAGGAGGCAGACACAGGCTCCAGGCACCCTGCCAGAGCTCAAGTGTGTGTTACTAAATGCTGCTCGATAAGGAAACCCAGAACATCGCTGCTAGTCAGGGGCTTCACCATGACAAGGCTGCCTAGAGGCCACATGGATGGATGGGGAAGGAGCTGAAACCCCCAGAAAAGCTGCCTTCCCTCTGTGTCTGAAAGCTCTCTGCTTGAAGCCTGCTTCAGCCGGAGGTAGATGTACCACCCAAGTCATCCATTAGGAGAGAAAAGAGGCTCTGGCATGATTTAACAGCTCTTTGCTAAAGGACCCTTGGTCCCGGGGCAGGAGCATCTGGGCATGGGGAAGACTACATTTGGGTCACCATCATGAAATGGATGGCAACCCAGTAGGGGGCCTCAGGGAGGCAAGGTTTCATGTAGTGGGAGCAGATCAGGGGTTGGTCACAGATGAGGACACACTTCTTGATCTTTTAAAGTTTCTGAGTTTGCCTACTTCAAACATGGTATTCGGGGGACGATGAGTAAATGAATAAGAGTGTTTGCTGCATGGGCATGAGGACCTGAGTTCAAATCTTCAGCACCTACAACATCTGGAGGACATGGAATAGAGACAGCTGGATTCCTCAGGCTCGCTAGTCAGCATGGCTAGCCAGAATTTGTCATGTTCAATAAAATATCCTGTCACAAGGGGATGTAGAGGAGAGTGACAAAGCAGGAGACCTGATGTCCTTTTCTCCTCTGGCATTGTGTGTTTGAATACATGCACACACATGTGCATACTCGGGGGGTGGGGAAGAAGAAAGGGTACTTTCTAACTACACGGCAGCATATCAGTTGAAATTCCACTTAAGCGTCGAGCCATTCTGTTTAGCTGATACAGAAGAGGAAATGGATTTTCAACACAAATGGCTTTCCAGGATGTGGGCAGCTCCCGAGTGGAGCACAGATGTGGATGGCTTCATGAATCGTGTTCTTTATTCTCCTAATCCCCGGTGCCAGTGTCCTAATTTTATTCAGGCTCCCCAAGGTCACAAAAGGGTTCCTTTCTTTTTGAAGGTAACCCATGGCAGTTGTGCCTGTTCAAACACTGCCAGCAGGCAGCCCAGAGCCCTGTGAGTGTGTGCTTGGCACAGGTGTGCATCTGTGAGGGTGATGTTTACCTGTTCAAACACCGGATTTGACTTAAGGCAACAAGCAGTGGTTCTCATCGATCATACCCAAACACCCAGACAGGGTACCTGGCTGGGCTCTAATGCATGTGATGGAGGATGTCAGCCTCTGAGGCACTGTGGTCATACTTCTTTCCCATCAAGACCTGCAAACATCTGTCCTCCACAACCCGTTTAAAGGCTACACTTTGTTAGGTATTAGTTAATGATCGCCGAGTCATTTGCCTTTAAAGCAGGGGCTTTTCTCTGCACTTAAAGTTGGTATTTGGGGCTAAAGTGGCCACTACTCAGAATGTGGGGGGGGTCCCAAAGAATCCCCAGAATGTCAAAGCAGTAGATTATCTAGTGCAGGGTCCCCCACCCCCACCCCTTTGTCCTATCCTTTATCCTGGCCGCTCTGGTCTAGACCATTGTTGTACTTGAATGACAGTTGCAGAATGGTAATCACCTTATTGGGACACTCAGAGCGAGGACACCCACGACTGGGCCTAGTGGGAGTGGACAGTTCCTATTCCAGTAGACCCGAATTCTTGCCTGTGGTTGCTGGGACAGTGAGGACCTTAGTAACTACTGCAAATCCCAGCAACACGAGCATGGTCTGGGAGGAGGAGCCTGAAACTAAGGCTGCCCATGAAGCAAACCACTGGTCCGGAGACTAGGGATTCCCTGCAGCGAGCTGTGCAGTGCGTTCCTGAGTATTTCAGAGCTATGAAGGCGTTCGTGTTCAGGTATACAGGTAGCAACAGTTTTTGCTTTTTTTTTTCACTAGAAGTCTAAGATGAAAATTTCAGGATCCATGGGTCAAATGGACAGCTTGGTTCAGACAATGAAGCAACCACTCCGGGGATTGCTCTCCTGCCCTGTGAGGATGTCCAACAACTGATTCTGAGCTTTCTAGGCCCATGCTGTGCCAACTCTCACATACCTGTCTCAGTGCTCTGAGCTTGGCATTTGCAGAAGGGTCTACAGCTCACTGTGAAGATATCATCATTTCTTGTTTTGTTAGTTATTTTTACCTTCTGAGATGTCTTGGCTCTGCTTTGGGCAAGAGCATCTGAGATTTATAAGGTCTACACAGGCTTTAACAATGAGAAAATAGATAAAAACCCATAGAGCTTCTATTAAGAAGCACGGGGACACAGTGGTCAAACGGTAACCCCTGGAAGTTCTCAAGGTCATAGCTATTCCACATATAAGCGTGTCCCTTGATGGTGAGGGACATGTCACTCTGTCTACCAAAGCAGGATGACCAGATCTCCTGACTGTGGGCCCTGAGGAGCAGTTGGAGATTAGAGAAGAGTAAGACAGTAGTACAACGTCCGACTGGTTCCCAGTAGGTACCGCGGTGCATCTACGCCTTCTTCATAGTCTGCAGTGGTCAGAGACTCTAAGCTCAGGCTAGCCCGCAGGACATGTTCACAGCAGTGGCCTTTGGATCCTAACGCCTGGTTTCCAGGCAGCTGTAGCAGAAAGGTCCTTGCGCTTGACTAATGGCGAAGGATGAACTAGGTGTGTGTTTGCTTTAAGAAAAAAAAAAAAAACAGGAGGCAAACAGTTGGACCATTTCTGCTTTGTGTTTTTGGCTGGCTGCTTCCTGCTTCATAAATCTGGAGAGGGATATGAGGGAGTCAGCGAGCTGCTCCCTGTGTCCCAAGCCTGACGGTTTTGGGGGGTGGGGGTTGCCACAGTACCTCTCTGGACCAGCTGCCGCATCCATCTGCAGCTGGGCCTCTCCGTGATCTACGGCCAGAGCGCTGCGCCCAGAGCCTTTATTGCGGCTTCGCAGCAGCTGGTGTAAATGGGAGTGGAAAAATAAACCCTTCTCTTCCTCAGCATTGGGCAAAACGCTCACTAACACAAATAAACACTCACCTTGCCTCTGCTGGTGAGGGCCGGGATTATCCCCGTGTTGCTGCGAGCCCCTGGCTTGCCGCTTAGTTTTTAACCTCTAGAGCCGGTGAACCAAGGCTAGATGAGCATCCCTGGCCTGCGAGAGGTGAGTGAGAGTCCATAGAAGGGGCCTTGAGCTAAGAGAAGCATCGTCCTTTCCACTGAGTCTGGATTTCAGCTTGAGATCCGCTCTTTGAAGTGACAGATGGCAAGAGCGATTACTTAGCTGTTGACAGTGCTGCACTTTATAGGACCAGGGAGGCAGCAAGGCTGCCTTTGAAGGGACAGAGAGCCAGTGCACCATCCAGCCTGGCCTTAACAGGCTCACAGACAGCAGGTGACGGAGCGGCCCGAGACGCCTCAGTAGACATGCAATGAGTCCCATGTCTCAGTCACCGGCAGCAGGGATCCTGATGGGGGGTGGGCCGCACAGCTAAGGGGAGCAACCACTTAGCTTCTCTTGCAAGTCTTCCCAGTAGATGCCGATCGGTGTCAAGTGTCTCTGGTGTGGACCTACTACAGGCTCAAAAGTGGGTCAGAACTCCCAAGGACGACAGTGGATTTGTGTACAACGGTGCTCCCGGCATTAGGGCAAATACTTGTAGGGAGCACAGCAAAGTTGGTCACCAGCCGGAGGCATGGGATGATATCCTGAGAGATCTAGACATCCCACAGTAACATATACGGATGTGATTAAAGTTGCTTGGTCATTGTGGCTGATGGTAAGAGTTACTCTCTCCATGAAGCCTTTTCTGACCACTTACCTAAAAGAGATTTCCTCTCCTAGGCATTTCCATTTGCTGTTTCCTAGATGCTTTAATGTTTAGATGTTTTAGATGCTTTAATGGCGGCAACAACATATATTACATCTCCTCTATGTAGCAGGGCAGTTGCATGGATGCTTGCCTTCTTTGACTGAATACACAGCTCTCACATGAGCTCCTGGTGATCACTGGGTACTTTTGACAAATCATCCAGCCTGGTGACTCTAGGCCTAGTCTGACGGGCTGGACTGAGGGTTGGGTCTGCAGGATGCCCTTCTCTTCTGTGCTGTCTGCATCTGCACGTGCCCTTCCTCCCAACCTAGTCCAGAGTCCAGGGGAGAAGGAAGGAGCCAATAGGAAGTTCTATGCTAGTGGGAACCCAGAAGACAAACACTGTCCCTATAAATGGAGCAACAGCTGAACAGAGTCTGGCTGATATTTCAAAAACAATAGTCATACCCCTGAGTGTCTTAATTTCACTGTCACGGGTGAAGAGTATCCCTCTCTTTATCAACCCCGATATGTGGTTTCCATTATTTAGGTTTTCATGGACTTCTGCCTGAAAATATCAAATGAATGTTAGAAATAAGTGATGTAGGAAGTCTTAAATGGTACTCCATACTGTGAAATGCGTTAAAGTCCATGCCACCCCTCCTGGATGTGAGTCACGGATCCACTCCTGAGCCCAAATAGATCCAGTGCCTGCTTGCTAGTCGCAGGGACAGTACCCTCGAGGTCAGGTTGGCTTTTTAGTATCTCCAGCACTGAGTTCTGATCCCCTTTGTCTTATTAAATAATGAGCCCAGATGTAGTGCTGTCCAGTTTATTATAAGGCAACTTTATTTTATTTCATCACAGTTGATAATCATACTGCATCTTGTGGGTAAAATAAACTTTGTCATAGGTTTGTGTGTATACCAAAAAACCCAGAGAATATGCATTTGGGGTTGATGCTGTTCATGGCATCCACTGGGGGTCTTAGAACATATCCTCTGTCGGTGGGAAGTTACTTTACAGTAGCAGTTTTCAACCTGCAGATTGTGACCCGTTTAGGGGTCAAGTGATCCTTTCACAGGGGTCTCCTAAGACAGTCAGAAAACACTATTTAAGATTCATAACAATAGCAAAATTATACTTATGAAGTAGCAACAAAAATAATTTTATGGTTGGAGGTCAGCACAGCATGAGGAACTGTATTAAAGGGTCACAACATTAGGAAGGTAGAGTACCCCTGATCTAAAAAAAGCCTTGTAGTCTTAATTTCTAATTGCATTTTGATCTGCACTTTAACAATAGAGAAAAACCCTCACAAAGACATACAATGAAGATATCTAGTTGAAGAATGCCATAAGGAAGGGTGGGTCAGAACTCATGGAAAACGGTGTATAAAAAGAGACCAATGTTGCTTTCAATCATAATATCCAGGGGGGGTCCCCCTTCTAGAAAAGAAGGAAAGAGAGGGACAGGGGAAGGACTGGGAAGGATGTAAAGTGAATAAATAAATTAATTAGTGAAAAAAAAAACCTCAAAGAGTAGTGAGGAGTAGTGGGATTGCTCAGTGGTTAAAGATGTTTGGAGCCAAAGCTGAAAAACTGACTTCACTCCATGGAACCCACGTGATAGAAGGAGAGAACCAATTCCTGCAAGTTATCCTCTGACTTTCACATGTGCACATACATGTTTCATGTACAATAAATAAGTTAGTAAATAAATACATAATTTGAAAAGCATTAATGGAAGACTTAGTAAAAACTAAAGACCTTCATCATACTATCCTCCTTAGGTCCCTGGATGAACTCCATCAAATCATTTTTTTTCTCTTGACTTAGAACTTAGGATTCTTAAATAGTATGTGTATCCTACTGTGGAAAGCAAGAGTACATCTTTCATGTAAAACATGATTTTTAACGTACCCAGAAACAATTGTTTCCACAAAGGTTGACACTCACATTCTACAGTTGAGGGCGTTAAATATAAAAATATATAAGCAAATACGCATAACGTGTGTTGAGGTGTTGAATATTGGAGCTAAGGTCATGAGCATGCTTGTAAGACTTCAATGCTAAGCTACATCCCCAACCCTAAGTCAAATCAAATTTTAAAATTTTCCTTCTGTGCAGCTCTCTTGCCTCGGTGAGTTAGGAAGTGCCATCCCCCATTATAAACAGAAGCTCACCCCACGCATTTACAAATACCTGAGAGAAACAGTTTATGAAGGAAGGTTTGCTATGGCTCGCTGTTTCGGTCCGTGGTTGGCTGGCTGCGTTGCTTCTGGGCCATGGTGAGGAACAGCATCTCAACAGGTACACGAGGAGGAACACGGCTGCTCACTCTGTGGCAGCCAGGAAGCAGAGAGGGGGAGAGGATGAGGCTGAAGACAGAGTATATCATTCTAGGGCATGCCCCCCAGTGATGAACTTCCTCCAGCTAGACCCTACCTCCTCTTCCCAACCACCTCTAACCACACGGTCCAATTACAAAATCACCATTGACCAATCAGAACTTTCTGGATTCAATTCCCTCGCTGGAGGCCAACCTTTCCTTCAATCCATGAACCTTTGTGGCTACTTCATATCAAACCAAGGCAATTTCTTTTACATGCCCTTGTTCTTGGATTCCTCTTCTACACTGAAGGCTTCTCAAATAGCTGGTGCTTCTGGAATTTCTCTCAGATGGAGGGGTGGTCAAGGTGACACCACTCTAGTAATCTATGCAGAAAAGACTAGTTAGCTCCTTTGTTTGTATCCAGTCGCTTCTAGAAGCGAGGAGCCTGAATAAGTGATAGACTTTTATACTGAGATATTCTTTTGGTTGATATTCTTTGGCAGTGGTTGTTTAATCTTCATTGTTAGCCTGGCTTGGTTTAGATCTGTCATGAGAACACACTAAATGGATGTATCAATGGCAGTCTCTCCAGAGAAGTTTGACTGAGGAGAGAAGCTCTACCTGGAAGAGAGTGGCAGCATCCTGTCAGCTGGAGTCCTGGGCTAAACGGAAATGAGAAAATGAGCTGAACATCAACATTCATGTTTCTCTGCTTCCAGACTGGGGCCACAGTGTGACCAGCCACCTCATGTTCCATCTGGGTGGGTTCTGTACCCACCAATGACCTCCTTCCTCTGATGATCCCTCAGGCTGTGAGTTAGAATAAACATGTCCTTCCTTAAGTCACTCTTGTGAGACAGCTAGAAAATGTGGTATTTATGTCTCGATAATTGAATAGCTTTAAGATCTGTGTGCAAGGGCTGCTCAAGATGGCCACCTTTTAAAGATTCGCAGAGCTCAAGACAAAAGGTGTTTAAAGTAAGGCCCTCCTGTCTCAAGTGCTGACAGCACTTGTCCTGTGTACGGTTCATTTTCTAAAGGTCATCCAAGAGCTAGTCAGAGCTGCCCACCCTGTCCTCATCTTTACCAGCTATGAAAAGAGTCTGTCAGGAATAAAGAACTTCTAAGAGCTCCATGCCATTAGCCTAGCACCTAGGAAACAAAGGGAACCAAGTTCATTGAGTATCTATTATGTGCAAGCACCTCCCCCCACCCCATGCCCCGACACACACAAAGCCGTCTCCACACATGTATCCTTTTCCATGGAGTGGTAAGAAGGAGCGGGTGGCTGCATTCCCAGTCTTCGTTGGTGAGGCAGAAGAGTGGAACTCCCCAAGCCGGGAGGACCCCAGGCAAGCGGAGCAGAGCATATCCAAGCTTGTCTGTTCCCCACAGCTGCCTTTCAGCTCCAAGAGCATCTGCAGAGCTGCTGTTTCCCTCTCAGTGCACACGGCTCCAAGCAAAGAGCCGCAGAACTCCGGTGCAAGCTGAGAGGGAAAGTACGTCTCTCTAGTGTTGCTCGTCACCAGCGACAGTCTGTCTGCACTAGTTTGATGCACAGGGTCAGTTTAAACCCTAGATGTGCCAAGAGCCCCATCTGCTCCTCCATCTGAAATGGGAATATTTTGCTCTTTTTTTTTTTTGAATCTTGATTTGGTCTTTTGGTTTCTGTGTTGCAGCCTTCAGTCGAGAGGCCAATTATGAGGGAATGTATTAAGTGTTATTGGGAAATGAGTAAACAGGACCAGGGTATGAAGACAGGGAGAGTCGAATGAAGCCTCTATAGGACATCCGGTTCAGAGGACTCAGGGAAATCACACATGAGCCTGAAAGACTCCAACAGACACTGAACTCTGGCTTCATGTCTTTGTGTGAAGGGTCAGGCAGACGCTGAGGGAGGAGACAAACACCTTAGAGATACTCTTGAGAAATGGAGCTGTTGCCATGGGACCACTGCTGTTTATCCCAAGGCTCATCTTTTATGCATGGCAGCCTGGGAAGGGAGACCAACGGTAACACACAATATGTTGGAGCTTGCAGACCTCTGGGATCTTACCCTTCAGCAAAGAAAGCTATGTCTCTTCTGTACAGGAAAGTGAATGATAGCAGAATTATAGAGCCTGAAGCCATCAGGGCCGGGGCTGGGGAATCAGGGAGTGAGGGAGTGAGTACTTACGAGACATCACAGGAACATGTGAGGACCACCGGGGTTCCTGCTGCTTATTGATGTCCAGAGTCTTCAGTTGTTTCTTCGTCTGGAAAGTGGAGTTGGGTGTGAATATTCAAAGGTTTACATGATGAGCAATGGCACTGCCATGTTCGATTGTGCGAAGTAAAGGTTAGAGCCATGTTACTCAAATAGCTCTTTCCTCACTACTGTGACAGAATTGCCCACAGGAACAACACGGGGAAAGGGTTACTTCAACTCATATTTTCAGAGGGATTTCAGCCTAACACTGAAACCACAGTCTTGGAAGGCAAAGTGACTTATTGACAGGATCACGAGACAGTAAGTCCTCATGGTAGAGGGGGCAGAGAGTACAGGCGGGAACCAGGGTTTATAATTCAATCCCACACTCTAGCCTAGTCCTCAGTGATCTAATTTTACCATCCAGGCTACGGTCTCCACAGGCTTTGAAATGAAGCAGAACCATCAACCTGTGGGGAGTGTTCCAGATTCCAACCATAAACTGGTTGGACTCTTAACAGTGGAGGAAGAGCAGACCTAAGGGAGAGAAACCATCATTCTTTTTCCTTTGGGGCATTCTCTTTCCTTTCCTTCTTTAGCTCTGCTTTGCAGTTGCTGCCTCTTGGTGAGTGGTCAGTCTTGCTTCTCACTGTAGCAGGAAGCAACCTGCCCAAGCTGTGGCATCCAACAGAAAATGAGGAGAGTTGAAGCTTGCAATAGAAAGGCAGGCTTCCATGGGTGGTAGGCTCCTGCCCATGGGTGTTTGCCTAGCACTGCAAACTGCTCATGGGGTCCATTCATGGCTCTGACATCCTTTCATAAATGGGATTTTTTCCAACATGGAAATCAACCTCCCTCGTAGGATGTTTTTTACTTGGGTGGGGAGTCATATGAATAAAGTGTTTGTGGTAGTTTGAATGAAAATGCCCTCCCTAGGTTCATAGGGAGTGACATTATTTGGAAGGATTAGGACATGTGGCCTTGTGGGAGGAGGTGTGGTCTGATAGGAGGAAGTGTGTCACTCCACTCAGGGCGGGCTTTGAGGTTTCAGAAGCTCAACCCAGGCCCACGGCTCCCTCACTCTCCCTGCTGCCTGCAGATTCAGATGTAGAACCCTCAGCTCCTTCTCCAGCACCATCCTTCCAGCTGTGGTAATAATGGGATGAACCTCTGAATTCCTAAGCCAGCCCCATTTAAATGCTTTGTTTTATAGAAGTTGCCATGGTCAAGGTGTCTCCTCAGAGCAATAAAAACCTCAACCAGGACAGCATTCAGCACTGGGCTGGTGGTTTAAATGAGAAAATGTCCCCCATGGTCTCATGGGACTGAACACTCGGTCTTTAGTTGTCGGTGCTGTTTAGGAAGGTTCTAGAACCTTGGAGAGGCGCGGCTTTGCTGGAAGACGCATGTCATTTGGATCTGACCCTGATTACCCATAGCCTCACGCCACTTCTGGTTCTACTTCCTGTGCATGTATGATTGACATGGGATCTCTCAGCTTCCTGTCTCTGCTGCCATGCCCCTGCCTCATTATAAACTTCCCCTTACATTGTCTTTGGTCATGTTTTTCTTTCCTTTTTTTCTCCTCACAGCAACAAAACAGAGCTACTACTTTAATTCTACTCTGAATTTTTTTTTTCCTATTCTTTTTTTCGGAGCTGGGGACCAAACCCAGGGCCTTGCGCTTGCTAGGCAAGCGCTCTACCACTGAGCCAAATCCCCAACTCCTCTACTCTGAATTCTTAATATGTACACACACAGTGATGGCTGCCAGCTCCCATAGACCCCAGATCATCTCTGCCCTAAAACGTGCACCACTAGCGATGAGTGACACTTACTGAGTGGACCAGGTTCTAAATAAAAGCTGAGCTTCATTTCTCATGAAGTTCCTGGGATAAAATACCCTGACAGAAGAAACTCAAGTGGGGAGAGATTCGTTTCAACTTGATGTTCAAGAGTGTAGTCCACCCTGTCCGAGAAGTCAGTGTAGTGCATGCTCGAGGTAACTGGACACATCCAGCCAGGAAGCTGGGAGCAGGGAATGCCTGCACGCAGCTCACTTTCCCCCTTTCACACAGTCTTCAGATCTGCAGTGCGGCTCCTGCCACCCCAACTATCCCCCTCACTGCAAGTGTATCCTAAGGCTCAACAATTCCTCAAAGGAAGGGACGCGTCACAGGATGCTCACCCAAAGAAGATTCCAGATCGTGTCAAGCTGACAACAAAAGAAAAAAAAATGGAATGCAGAAACGATCATTTTGAAGGATTTTCCATAACCAACTGGACAGGGGGCCATCTTCCTGTTCCTCCTATTTTCGAAACTCTAAGGTAAGGACTCCCTCCGTCCTAAATTACAAATCCAGCCTTCACTGAAAATTAAAGTGAATTAAAAGAATCACAGAATTCCACTCCCAAACAGAAAACAAACAGAACATAGGCATTAAGGCTGAATGCCCGTGAATGTTATGGTTCATCGTGTTTTAAGGAAATCAGGGGACTGTGCCACTGTAAGTCCAATGGTGGCCTGGTAACCTCCAAGGAGACGGAAGAACAGAGGGTGGAACTCACCGTCCACTTGTGGCAGCTAGACAAGCAGGGCTCAGAAGTCCCTGCGTGGGAATTGGTGCTTGTGGGGGTGGTTTCTCTGTAGAGCAGCATTCCCTCACACAGCCTGGTCTCGGCCTCCAAGGGTAGACACACAGCTGGTTACCCAGCCCCTACTTCTCATGCTTCTCACTAGGAAGGGTCGCCTCTGTTTAACTTTTTCTGGAAGGTCAAATCTAAGGTTGGCTCCTTTAGGTCACGGAACTCCCTAGAGTGCTTTGCTTTCCAATCCTGAAAACACTTCCCATGAGTCCTCTCTTCTGCCTAGCCCTGGCCTCCGTTTGGCTTTGCTTGTTCAGCACAGCAGCATTATTCCCTGCTAAATGAGTCCATTTCCCCTGACAGACATAGGAAATCTAAACACCTCCTGGACCCCATGGAGAATTTCCTTGGAGAAATCACCTGCCTTGTTCTCAACAGCAGGTGGCACTGTTGCTGTAGGAAACCCCACGGTTTCCAGGGCCCCGGCCAGCCGCGAGATATTTTTACCCAAAAGAGAAAAGGCCCAATGTGAAACAAAAACTTGGCAGAAGAAATTCCGAGAAGAATGCAAAGCTCCTGAAAGACTAAATTACCAGCAATTCCCTACTCACCGAACCCCAGCTTCACCAGCGGCCGTCCTCCATCCCACTCCAGGCCTTTTGGAAAAGGCAAGCAACCTGGCAATCCACAGCTGCTGATGACCCCTCCACTAAGTCAGCACAATTCTGACCTTTCCCACCAGGACCCGCATGTTGTTCCCACTCAGGATGACGCGAAGGACGTGAGACCAAATGCCCTCTTGTCCCCCTGGCTGTTGACCTCTGGGGAACAAAGGGGACCTTATTGTTGATGAGCTCTAGTCCAGAACTCCTGCCTCAGTTCTTCTGAGACTGACATTAGCAAGAAGCCCCTGTTCTAAATCTCGCAGAGTTCCAGCTGAGTCCAGGTGTGGGCAATGTGGCCAAGAGGCAAAGCTATTTTCTGTCAGGACCCCTGTGGCTTGCAAAGCCCAGTCACCTCTAGATTGACTCTTGGGATCCATAGCAACAGCATCTGAGCCACCTCCCAGGTCTCTGTTAACAGCACTGAATCCTGTGTGTTTATGCGTGTGCGTGCTAAGTGCGTGCGTGTGTGTGTGTATGTGTTTGCGCGTGCGCGCGCGTGTGCACACACGTGTGTGTGGGTTTAATGGAAAGTTGGCACATCATGAAATATATAAACGAAGAGAGTTTGGGGTGGACAGAAAGGCAGCATAGGTAGTAAACAGCATATTTAGATGAACACGTGGCCATAGAATTTAAGTGCATTATATATACGCCGTAAAGAGAGGAAGAGACGTACCTAAGTTGGGAGAAGTTATCCTGGTTAGCTTTAATTGTCAACTTGACACAGTCTACAGTCATCTGAGAAGAAAGCTCCAATGAAAGAGGTGTCTCAATCAGATTGGTCTGTGGGCATATCTGTGGGGAGGGTCTTACTGGGAGTTGATAGGGGAGGCTCCAGTCCACTGTTGGCAGTACGGTCCCAAGCAGGTGGTCCCGTACTTATAAGAAAGCTAGCTGAGTATAGGCCAGCCTGTGTGAGAGGCAGCCAGCAGCATCCTCTCTAGTTCTGTTGCACTTCCTTGGCTGTGAGGTGAGTTCCTTGGTCAGAGGTACCGCAAGCAGATCAGCCTCAAGTTCGATCCTTGACGTCGCTCACCAATGGACTGTGGTCTGGAGTTGTAAGCGGAAACAAATCTTTTTTTTTTCAAGTTGCTTTTGGTCAGAGTGTTTTGTCTCAGCAGTAGGAAACCAGGCAGGCAATGCGATCATTTTATTGGGTGGAGAGGTGTCTCCGACAAGGTTAGCGATGAGTTGGGGTGGGGATCACAAATACTAGTTGATAGAACAGAGTAGTGGCTAATCTGGTCAACTTCAGATTTAGAATCACCATGGAAATGAACCTCTGGGCATGTGTAGGAGGGAGTCTCTAACTCTGAGTTCTACAGCCTGAGTCCACAGGCTGGATGCAATGCTAGAGCAATTCAAAAGGACAAAGGGGACAGAGCATCAGTATTTCTGTCTCACTACTTCCTGATTGCCTGCAATGTGACTACCTCAAACCCCTGCTGCCGTGTTCTCACTACTGAATTGTACTGAGGAACAGCAAGGCAAAATAAACCCTTTGTTCCTTAACTAGTCTTCTTTTCCTCCTCCTCCTCCTCCTCCTCCTCCTCCCCCCTCTCCCCTCCCCACTTCCTCCCCCTCTCCCCCTCCTCCTTCTCCTTCCTCCTCCTCCCCTCCTCCTCCCCCCTCCTCCTCCTCCTCCCCTCCTCCTCCTCCTCCTCCTCCTCCTCCTCCTCCTCCTCCTCCTCCTCCTCCTTCTTCTTCTTCTTCTTCTTCTTCTTCTTCTTCTTCTTCTTCTTCTTCTTCTTATTTTTCCTTATTTTGTCCCAGCAACAGCAAAGTAACTAATACAAGTAGATTTAATGCCCATGCCATACTTCCTGAGGATGTACTATGCCTAAAGAGAAGGACCATTTTTTATTAAGGGGTGAGACATTACAATATTTGTTCACTGAAAAATGGGTTCTGGACACAGCAGGGAATTTGCACCATGCACAGAACCTGCACTAGTTCAAGTCAATCAAATCCCATCATGAGTTGGGGAGGTGGCATGTAGTCCTACGCGTGGGTGAGGAGCTACGACAGGTGAAATCTGCTGGGAGAGTCAGTTCTCTTTAAGAGCGTAGTCCCTGCTAGGTCACACACCCTCCTAGAAGGCTGTTGTACCAAGAGTTTATGTGCAGCACAAATTGGACAGAGACAAATATACACAAAGTTGAGTGATCAAGAAAGGAAGGTAGATCTTGGAGGAACTGGAGAGGAGTAAGTCTAACCACCATACACGTGTCAAATTCTCCAAGAGCGATACAATGTTTTAAGCTCTAGGTGCGGAGGCTTTCTCAATGGGAAAAGTTACAGTTTTCCTGAGAGATGGAGGCAATATTATTGAATTGCACAAGCTCTAGAATTCCAGAGACTGAGTTTTGCTACTTGACCTAGACCTGTGTTAATTATTGGGCTGGTCATTTGCTCCTCTAGGTGTTAACTTCCCTGCTGTGGGATTGAACTTACAACTCACACTCAATGGAATTGATGTGGGGACTGTGAGAGAAAGAGAATGAATGTGTGAGCTAAAGCAGACTAGATGCTGGCTCTATGGTAAGTCGATTCTTGCTGATACTAGAGGAGCAGATTGTGCCCTGGCTCTACTTCTGGTTGTACAGAGATGTGTGTTTGCAAATGTATGGCCTCCTATAGTCCAGGGCAAAATGTCTGACCCGTTATCTGAGGCACCTCGCTTCATATTCTAGATGGTGTAGGGACTGTTTGCTACAGAATTAGAGACTAATCACTTCTACATAGAAAAGAATGTGATCTTAGTGCCTGGAGGGCGCATGCAGGAGAAGTGAGTCCGTTAAGATTTACATGCCTGTGGCACCCCCAGGTTACTGTGTCAGCTTTCATCCATATGAAATTCTCAAAGAATAAAATTCAATTAAAAAATACACAATGTCTTTCCCCTCTTCTGTGATGTTCCCTGAACCTGAGAGGTAGGGGTTGTGTTATAAGTGTAGTGATTGGGACTAGGCACTTCGCAGTCAGTTGGTCCTGGAGTTTTTGACTAGTTGCGACTTTCTGTGATAATTTTTACCCAGTGCACCTTTCCTTAATGAGGGCTAAGAGGGACACCATCTGTGACTATAATGATGGGTATTTAGAATGCAGTAAAGCATTTTACTGCTGTAGGAGAATGGCAGTTGTTACCTAAGGTCCATAAGATAATGGCTTCTATATCTGACAGAGAAGTTGCACCCACAGAATTCTAACAACATGGTTGCCCTAGCAAGACCTACACAATGACACCAGTCAACATGCCAGTGAGGACGAGGGACTCACAGAGAGGGAGAATTAGTCTACTCCAGGGATGAGCTCCTGATGGTTAGCTCCAAACACGTACAGCTAGGAACTACTTTAAATAGACTCAGAAGGGTGTGTGTGTGTGTGTGTGTGAGAGAGAGAGAGACATACAGCTGTGAACGGCCCAGTTTGGGATCTGGGAGCTTCACTTGAGTCCTCGGCAAGGGCAGCAAATGCCTCAGCTGCTGAGCTGCCTCCCCTGGTCAGTTTCTCACTTCTTATGAGAGCGCTCATCCTCTTCTCTGCCTTCATGACCCAGTTATCCCAAAGTTTCCACCTCCATTTTCTATCACTCTGTGGATTCATGAAGAATTCACGTACTCAGTCCATAGAAATAATCCATTCGCCATCATTTATTTCCTGGGACAGGCTAGCCTGCATCTCTCGATGCTCCTGCCTCAGTCTCTGAAGGGCTGAAATCACAGATATAGACCACTACACCCTTCCCTATCGATTTCAGTTTTGACTGGATCTCCCTTTCCCTTTCTGTGGACTGACTAACCTGGTGATGGAATGACCTGGCCACCTTAAGAACATACTTGGATTGTGACTGAAAACCTGACGTTCATCTTTCAAAATAATTTATCTTTCAAAACTCGGCCTTCAGAACTACAAAATAAGGGCAATGCTATGTGTCCTGCTTAATTGCAGTGCCCTTGAGATACGAGAAGTAAGCAAGATTTCTGGTGGCTTAGCAAAAATTGGCACTTTGTAGAAATCTTCCTCAGATATTAATAAAAACAAAGTTATGATCTTTCAGATAGATGGAAGCTGCCTCGCTGGGAGGCAGCCTGGGAATTTGAGAACATCCACAAAGCCAGTGCAAAGATTAATTAGCAGTCTGTCGAGAAGCAGGTCACAATGCTGAATGCCAATGTGCTAATGTGTCTCCTGGTTTCAAGACAGTCACACCTTTTGTCTAATTTGTCTAATTCAAGGGGCTCCTGGAGCTGAGAGAGATGACAAAAATCTGTGTGAAAGAAAAATTCTCACTGACTAAATCAAGCTCTGTAGTTGTGTGAAACACACTACTTTGGTGAGCTTTGCCTCAGAGTGTGTGTTGGCAGTGCAGTGTGCAGTCCAAGAGTCCCCACAGGTGAACTCTCATCTTTAAAAAAACGAACCCCCTACACTAAAATTGGCAAAATTTGGTTGTAAAATTGAGAGTAGAGAGACGGTTGGCCAGGCATAAATTTCTACTTGAGTCTTGTTCAACTGTATAGGTTTTTCCGGCTGGCCCGATCTTTAGGGTAACCCATGGCATGCATCATCGGAAGGCCTGTGAGACTCTTGGATATTCCACATGAAGATAGAGCAGTTGAATAGAGTAACCCTGACTGGAGACTTTGCGTGACTCATCCAAACAAATCAAAAGCAAATAAACAAACAAAAACACCCAAGGCTTTGAATTCAGCTCGTTGGGGAATTAATTTCCAATTCCTGAGTTAGCCTTTGGCCTAGCAGATGGACTAGTAGCATTAGTTTTTATTTGTCTGCTTTTGTTTTATATTTTGTTGTTTATTTTTTGTTGTTTGTTTTTCACCTTATTGCTAGGACATTTTCTTGTAGATATTTGGGGATAGGAGTTGAACATGGTTCAGATGCCAGCTCTTTCATTTTCACATATTACAGACTTACAGAAATTTAGGGAGACATAGGCTACCTAATGTGCCTATCAGAGACCTACAAAAGACAGTAGAAAGTCAGGGATGGTTTGCATGCCTGTCATTCCTTACTTGGATGTTGAACCAGGAATATACCCAAGTTCTAGACCAGGTCTTGTCTCAAAAACAAAAACAAACCAACCATGATCACCACCAAAACTTAAGTAGAGGAATCGATGGGAACTTATTGTACCAAAATATTTTGTGGGGAGCCCTTTCAGAATGTCCAAGGACCATGCCAGCGAGATCCCTAATGACTGAACTCTATTGACTTCAGTTTTGTTTGTTTGTTATATTTTTTGAGATCATGACTCCTGTAGCCAAGTTTAGTCTCAGACTCCTCATGGAACCAAGACTGGCCTTGAACTTCTGACTTGAAGGAACATGCCTGGTTTATGCAGTAGCTCTTGGGGACAGAACTAGGAAAACCTTCTACTAGCTTCAGCTGCAGATTCCCACTGTGGCTCTAAACTGCACTTCATTCCATATTTGGCCTCTCTGTACGCATGAGTCCATCCATAACCAAACCGCTGGATGTCTGGCCAGTCTCACACCTTCATGTCACCTCTTTTTGTAAAGGGGGATCCTATTCATTCAAGCAGAATCCACGTATTGGGTAGTATATAATAAATCCTGATCAGAGGCAGAATCAATACATAATTGATAATCAGACTAATAGGAGAAGGCTGGACCCTTGGTGCAGCCTGGGTTCTGCCATGGATGAGGCATATACATTTCTGTGGTGTTAGCTTCTCTTTGAGTTTTTTTCTTTGTGGCTCTTATCCTGCCCAAGCCTATGTCTGCACCCAGGATGGCTCGTAGGTTCATTAGAAACATGTCCAAGAGCCAGCAGCCCGAGTCTATAGTGCAGAAATGTGTTGGCATCAGAGCCTGCATTTTCTAGCTGGGCTCATTTACATACTGATCCGAGCTTACAGAACACACTCTGAGTTTGCCGGTGGACTAGTCCTTAGCTGCATATACTTACAGATAATTTACATTTATTCCATTTTTGGAAAGAATATAAAAAAATTTCATTCAAGAGGTTTATATTCTGACATTTTGTGTTCATTTGTAATAACCCAAATTCAGGAGACGCCTTTTACATCCTTGCGATGAATAGTTTATATTTTTTATAGCAAATAACTTGTCTTTCTCTGTAAACTTATATTTATAGGGAGATTTAGCCTATTAATTCTTAGCCATTAATTCTTTTGTCCTAGCAGCATACTATTTATAACTTATATTAGGTAAAAAATTTACATTATACATATTTTGGTTCCGACCTTATATTAAGGCATTTAACCCTCAAGACAAACACACAGAGTTGAGAAGGCAAGATTAGTGTCCCCAGTGTAGACAAAAGATCCACAGTGCATAGAGATCCAATATCTTGTCTACGGTTGTAGTGCTTGCCAATAGTGGGGGATGCAACTCAACAAAATTTTCTGGGTCTGGTGTGTGCAGATCCATCACAATGTGTCTTTCCATAAATGGTGGAATATGTTTGATTAACTTGGCCTGGGAGCTAAGAACTCCAACTTTTCTGTGCTCTCCAGCCTTTTTCCTTTCTCTAGCTATGGTTCCCACTCATCTGGGGGCTTTTGTAATTCTTGTCACTTTAAATAACACATAACATCTTTTTTTTTAAAGATTTATTTATTTTTATATACTAGCACACTGTAGCTGTCTTCAGACACACCAGAAGAGGGCATCAGATCCCATTACAGATGGTTGTGAGCCACCATATGGTTGCTGGGAATTGAACTCATGACCTCTGGAAAAGCGGTCAGTGCCCTTAACCACTGAGCCATCTCCCCAGCGCCCAACACCTAACTTCTTGATGTACCCCTAACACATACGCACACACTGTAAAACCGTACTACTCCTCTCTTCCCCCCTTCCGTTTTTTTCCTGCTTTTGTGTGCCATGGGTGTGTGGTGTGCTTGCCTGTATATGCATGCATGCACGGAGGGCAGAAGTCTAGGCTTAGTGTTGGATTCCATGGCTCTTCATTTTATATTTTGAGAAAGGGTCTCTCACTGAATCCAGAGTTTGACATTTCAGCTAGCTAACTGGCCAGTGAGACTTGAGAATGATCTGTCTCTGCTTACCCAGATCTGGGATTATAGGAACATGCAACCCTGGCTCAAGAGACACCAGTCCCATGCAGTTAATGTATTACCTACTGTACCGTTTCCCCAGTCCAGCACCACCCACTACTTTAAAAGATAGGATTTCATGTAGATCTTGGCCACTCAGCCCTGGATCATCTTGAACTTATCCTCTTGTCTCCACCACCTTATCTCCCTGATTTTATAGTTCTGGGGATTGAGGACAGGGCTTCATGCATGCTAGGCAAACACCCAGTCCTGAGCACCTGGGTTTTCCCATCTATCCACTTGATTGCTTTTGATGAGTATTTACAAGTCATTCTGTCCTACAGTCTCTACACCTACTCCTCCCCATGTCACAAAGCATCTCTATGAATTTCAGTGACAGGTCACCGTGTCCTTCTCTCAGGCCAAACACAAATTATCAGTTCTTTTTTTATACAGCTCATGGGAGAAGCCAACTAAATTTGTCTTCAGAATATGTCTTACTTATGCTTTGCTGTCATGACCAAAGTAACATGAAAGAATCGTGTTTGATTAGGCTTATGGTTCAAAGTCCATCAAAGTTGGGCAGCAAGCAACAGTCATGTGGGCTGGAGCAGCTGAGAGTTCATATTCTAATCTGCAAGTAGGAAGGAGACAGGGAGGGAAGCAGGAAGAAAGGGAGGGAGGGAAAGAGGGAAAGGAGAGAGAGAGAGAGAGAGAGAGAGAGAGAGAGAGAGAGAGAGAGAGAAACACAGCATTGTGGTAGTCTTTCAAAACCTCAAAGCCCACCCCTAGTGACACACTTCCTCTAACAAGGCCACTTGGAACCTAGTGGAATCAAATAGTTCCACCAACCGGAGACCAAGTATCCAACCATGACCCTATGGGGGCCATGTTCTTTCAAACAGCTACTGAATACACCTGAAAACCTTACCATTCCATTAGCTGTCCTGACACAAGCTGCTCTGATCCTTCTTGGATCACAGCAGCTCCCTCCCTGTTTGTCTGAGCATCTCCTATGGCCTAAAGGTACATTTCGAACCTAAACTAGACACTGGGCATGAACCTGGGTCTTCTTGCCTCTTGTATGCCTCATCTCCTGCCATTTGTCCCTGGCCCAGCACTCTCCTCTCTGTAGGCCACTTTTTTTTTTTTTTTTCCAATCCCCCATACCTCCTCAATCTCCTCCCTTTGCTGAGGTGGAACTATGTACGTCTCATCATTTGGCTCTCTCACTGTGTATGGACTCTTCCTACTTCATTCTGTGAAGACAAGGCAAGATCTGTACCCTTGTTGTTATTCCCAAACCAATAATAATCAGAGTTGTTGGCCAATAAACATATGTCAAGCAGATTGAGTTTCTCTCCTAAAAACTCCCATTCATGAGTGACACAGAAGTCCACAAACAATCCTAAGCCTCCTGTGCATAGAACAGGGTCACAGGTAAGATAAAGGCTATCAACCAAGAAGGATGTTCAGGATAGATGAGAATTAGCTGCTGAGCCAATCCCAGATCCTGAGAGCCAGAAGCCTACATAACATTTGTTCTTATCCAGGGTGGCTCTGGATATTAGGGCTGGATAGTGGAGTAATTGTATTGATCCCCTACCTAAGTCACCATTCAAGCTGACCCAGCTTAAATGTTGAGTGACATTCATTGAGAGACAAAAACAACAAAAGGAAGAACACGCCTTAAGTCTAGAAATGGAAAAGAGCTGAGTGGCATTTGGACCAAGCCTGGACTAGCCAAAGTCCAGCTATGCAAAATCAAGTCCAGCATTGGCTGTGTCCATAAGGTCTGTGGGGAGGTTGGGAGGGGGAGAGTGGTCACATAATCACAGCCTAGCCTCTTGCTTTAGACCTCAACAATAGAAAGATGGAATTGGTTCCACTGTTTTGTTTTCTTGGGGCTGAAGCTCTGCAAGTGTGCTAGGCAGCACCTGCAGCCCAGCTTTGCTGAGGCAGACAGGCAGGCAGGCAGGCCAGGTAACACAGCAAAGCAGATTACCTTTCTGGAATCTTCTCCAGCTTCTGTTTATGGGATATACCTCCTGTTCTTTTCCTTTTGTTTGTTTGTTTAAAGGACGATTAAATAACCTCACACAACATCATCCCACCGAGAACAGAATGAATCTGGAGCCTTTTTTTTTCTTTTGTGAGGAGATAATGAAGTAAACAAACGCCCTTGCCTTCTGCCCACCTCTCAGGTGTGCCTGCTGTCAGCATTCTCCGGCTCCAACCACCTTGCATCTGAATTTGCCTTACTTACAAGCAGTGTTGGAGGATCTCAGTGGATCCCACAACCTATTCCTTCCAGAAGCCTTACTTGTGAAAGGAACAATAAGCCCGAGCCCTCCTTATGGATAATGTGGGTCATTCATCTTTCCTATCATTGTGTGTATTTATTCCACGTTTATCTTTCTGGCCTAGATTTTTATTTTGAGTCTGATAGCCAGGTTGACCTCTGCACCTGGGTATCTCAAAGGAAGCCACGTTAAACATAAAGCTGCCTCTTTCCCCAATGATCGGGACCTGTATCCTTCCAGAACAGCTTGTTTGGGCTAACAACTGTTTAAACTTGAAAGCAACATTAAAACCAGACACAGATTAACCCCCCAATACAACATGCAAGCACATTAGACATGGTTTAGTGGTTCTGTAATAAGCACAATCAACCATCTTTCTTGGCATCTGAAATGGGCAGGTGGAGACCATGGCCTCTCTTCTCTCCTGTCTTTTATCAATGACCTGTTACCTGTCCTTTGTATACAGCCTTGTGTTGGTCAATTTCCTCACTAACCACAGCAAATTCAATCCTTTTTATCTTTAAAAGATGAATACATAGAAGTCATGTGTTAAGTTTTAGTAGACATGCCCTGGGGGAAGAAAGATGAGTCAGAGACAAACACCATCAGAGAAATACAACAGGCCACCCAAGTGAGGACATTGAATGACAGAGAAGAGGTGGCTCAGGTTTTTAAGTTGCAAGGTTACAATGAATTCAGGATACATTTTGTCATTCCAGCTCTGTTGAGGCATCCACCCACTTAAGCCCATAATTTCAACTAAGCCTTCACTGTACAGAAAAGTCAGAGACTATTCACCTCCTCTGGTGGCTGCAAGAAAAACCATGATGGTTTCTTTGAGTGAGAGTGTCTCCCAGAGGCTTAGTATTTGAACATTTGATCCCAAATTGGTGGCACTGTTTAGGGGTGCTGTGGGAAGCACAGTCTTGGCAGAGGAAGTGTGCCTCGGGTTGGTATTTGAGAGTTCAGAGTTTTTAAGATTGCTCACTCCGCTCCCTGCGTGCTGCATGATGCAAGCCCTCCGCTTCCTGCTCCTGTCATCATGTCTGCCAGCTGCTGCTGTGCCTCCCTCCTGCCATGGCAGACTCTTACCCTTTTAGAATCATTGACACAAATAAACTCTTTCTTCCATAAATTGCTTCTAGTTACAGAATTTCATCGTAGGAACAGAACAGAACTAACATGCTCATCTAATTAAATGTTTAAAGATGACAGCAAAAGGTAACATTCCTCGAGACACCTCAGCCGTCAGTTAGAGCCCCACATCAGCTTGTACTTCTAGTTTGTAGTCCTTGTGTATATAAGAGGTCAAGCCAGATCTGGGTGGCCTGGGAAAATCAAGTGCAGTTTGATTCTGGAGGGATCCACCTTTTTAGGACCCACCTCAGTCCTCCTCAAAGAAGACATAATCATAGGTGCATTCGGCAATTGCAAAGACAGTACTCTCAGGCAGAGAAGTTCACATAAGTCACATGATGCCCGAGGCCTCAAGCACAGGAAGAGCGAGCCAATACAAACCACACTGCAATAACCCCACAAGATAGCAGAAGTTGAAATACTCAGATGCTAACTGTCTTACTGCTTCTGAAAGCATGCGCATCACCACGTAGTTTTTCTGTTTTGTTTGTTTTTGTTTGTTTGTTGATTGGTTCATCACAATGAAATCAAAACTCAGGAGGACCACTCCAAGGTTTTTTGTCACTGTGGCCATCTCTGGACTAAGAGGTATGCAGTGAAGTTTTGATACTCTGTCTGTGTTGCATTTGTTTCCATTGTTCCTGTTGTATCACAGCCCAATCTTGGAGCGACAGGAACTTCAACTCAGCTCTGTGGGTTGGAAGTACATGTCGGCTCTGAGGAGTTCTTCCTTCCTGAGTTCTTTCTTCCTGGTTCACAAATTCTCAATGTAGGGGTCAGTGACTGAGGCTTTAGGAGAAAATTCTAAAATGATCTATTTCTTCTTTTTAAAATGTATGAGGGCTCTGTCTGCATGTATACCTGCATGGCCTAAGAGCTCATCAGATCCCTTTATGGTCGTGAGACACTGTGTGGTTGCTGGGAAATGAACTCATGACCTCTGAAAGAGCAGCCAGTACTCTTAAGCACTGAGCCATCTCTCTAGCCCTAGACAAATCTATTTCTAAGTTCATTCTGATTGCTAGCAGAATCTGGTTTCTTGTGGTCAGAATTATAATCCCCTCCTGCATGCCACTGCTAATTTCATGCTGTGTGCTTGCACTTGCTGCTTGTGCGTTCCAGCATCTCCAAGACAGCAGGGGATTGTGGAATTATTTAAGTTTCTATGTATCCATCCTCTTCAGTTTTCCCCATCTGTGGCATTTCTCTCCCATTTCCTGCCAGAGAAACCACTCTCCACCCCTCCCTCTCTCCTTCCCTCTCTCTCCTCTCTCTCCCTCTGTCCTCTCCTCCTTTTCCTTCCTCTGCCTTACGTGAGTAGATTATATCCATGTAGAGAGCTGTGCTAGCTACACTCTTAATTTCACTTGCAGAACCTCTTTGGATCTTCTGTAAAATAGTTGCACATTCTAGTGTATGCATATTTTATCTCGGGGCTTATAACATTAAGTAAAATTAGAATGCCTAATAGCTACAAAACTAAGAAAATAAAAAAATAGATTTCTTGGAAATATAAGTGAAAAGCAATATAGTAATTGGAATGAAAATCTTGTTGGTGGTTAGATAGAGTGAATTGAGAGTGAGAAGTGATATGCTGAGGTAGGATCAGGGTCGTACATCAAAGCAAGACAGAGGCTGGAGTTGCTGGTAGAAACAAATACTGGTAATTGTCAGAGATCATGAGGGAGGTGATGAAGAGAATGTGAGAAGAAGCAATATTCTGAGATCCATTCACTTGATTGTTCCACTTTTCTTAAAATAAATCAGTCTTTACATCTAAAACCCAAGAGGCCCCAAGCAGGAATAATAAAAACAATGAAAAGAAATCCTTACATTCTAGTGAAACTGAAAAAATGAAAATTGAAACAATTATTTTTCCAATAAAATAGGCTGATGCCCAGGTTCCTGGTTGGTATCCACAAACTGATGGTAAGATTCTATTCCTAAAGAAACACCTACACAATTCATTGAACATGGAAAAATAGAATTGATACCAATCTAGAGTCTTTACCCTTGTAGAATATTGTTCATGGTACTAGAAGAGACTCCTCATGTTACTGAAGGCAAAAGGTAAGCACCAAACAGCCACAAGTCCTTTGATCTTCAGTGGCGTCCTGCCTGCAAGATTTGCCAGAACAATAGCAGCCCAAACTTGGGGGATTAACCAACAGATACGTGGTTGGATTTAAGACACAGTTAATGAGATGAAACCTTTTCCTGACACTGCTTGAGTGGCCAAAAACCTGAGGCTAGAGAGGTTGGGGACCTAGGGGAAAGCCACATGCTACCATTTTGCTAAAGAAATATAGCAATAAAATGATATCTGAGGGCATTCTACTGTGCTCACATCTCGGTGCCTTGCTCAGCCATCATCAGAGAAGTTTTCTACTGTGGAGACAGAGAAAGAGAGAGGCCTTGGGACAATCAGGCCTAAATGGATGTCTCTATTAAGTCCCCCTCCTCGGGGATCAGGGATTCTGCAAAAGAGGAAGCAGAAATATTGTAAGAGCCAGAGGGTGGAGGACACCAAGGAAACACAGCCCTCAAAGCACAGCAGTACTGACATGTGTAAAAACTCACAGAGAATTAAAATCCAAAGTAATGGACTTTCTTTTGACTTACAGTTGCAGAGGATAGGAGTCCATGGTGACAGATAAGCATCGCAGTAAGAGGCAGGAATCTGAGAGCTCACAGCTTCAATGGCAAACGGGAAGCACAGAGATCAAACTGGTGAGGCAGCACGGTTAACTGGGGATCGAGTGTTCAAATGCCTGAGCCTACAGGGGACATTTTTCATTTAAAGCTCCACAGTAACCATCAGAGGTAAAGTGAGCCGAGAAAAAGCCCAGTCACCAGTATAAATGAATCCACACAGAACATGTGTCCGTGTGGGTATGGATTTATATAAGTTAGTGTTTATATTAAGGTAGTTTGAAGTGACCTAAAATGTTCAGTTAAGACTAAGGTTGTTCGAGTTGATGAAAATAGCTTTTAATTATTTTTAATTGTGTGTGTGTGTGTGAGAGAGAGAGAGAGAGAGAGAGAGAGAGAGAGAGAGAGAGAGAGAGAGAGACCATATTACAGCACACATATAGAGATCAGAGGACAATGTTAAAGAATTCCGCTTTCTCCTCTTACCATGAATGTCCCAGGATGTGACTAGGGTCTTCTGTCTTGTTAGCAAACAAAGCACCTTTACCAGCCGAGCCATCTCACTTGGCCTTACAATTGCTTTTACATAGAGAATTATGTCCTATTTACAGGAAACACATCTGAGATGAAGCCAGGCAAGATGGTTAAAGTGAAGGTAAACACTCCCCCCAGGCTGCGTTTGAAGCTCATCTTCTGTCCGTCGATGGATGGAGTTAGGATTTCTTGCCTGTATTGTTCAGGAACAGATGAAATCAAGTTACAGCCTAAACTGACACGCAGAGCTTATGTTTTCATTGTCATCTGCTTTGTGAAGGAAATGTCTGTTGCATAATTGAGATCGCCTTCGTACAAGCACGCTCAGCCATGTGTAAACAGTATCTGAACCTTTGACTGTCGTTTATCTCCAGTGAATTACACGCATCCCAACTGGGACATGGTGCTGAGTTCATCTGAACGTGTATCCTGTGTGCTCCAGAAGTACGGTTCTGAAATGGTATCGTGATGTCCTATTGAAAATAAGGAAGTCTGTTTATGCTGCTGTGAGCAGAAGCTTACCAGCTCTGCCTCCGTCTCAGACAATGAAATATCAGCCAATGCATGCAGGCAAACACACAGGTTTTGAAGCTAGTAGAAACTAATGGGCTTTCCTTGTGGCTATCACATGGGTAGGTGCATCTGACCTTGAAAATGTTCTAGTTGAATTTGAAAAGGAGTTACTTAGCTTCTGAAGATACAATTACTTTTTAGCCAAACGTTGAATTCAAACAGGATGCTGGAGTGAGTAATAGATCGCCTTGGCTACCAGGGCTGATTAAAAAACAAAACAAAATAAAACAGCACACACAGAGAGAGAGAGAGAGAGAGAGAGAGAGAGAGAGAGAGAGAGAGAGAGAGAGAGAGAGAGACTGCATTTTCACAGACTACTGAGCAGCTTGGAACTGGAGATAAACACATGTGCCATCCTTGAAGACTATGGGACAACCTGAAAACCTTACATTTGGAAGATTCTCTGGGAGAACATTGGCAAGGCTTCTAAAACTTCCTCCCCTTTAAAAAATAATCACACAACCAGTTATTTTTATTTTTGCCATAAATAACGTTTTTTATTACTTCCCATTTTTAACATAATACCCATGCTAAAAAACCCAGAAAATTGTTCGATAAATAGCTGACTTTTGTATATCTGAATAGCAGCGAGGTAATGAGTGAGCTTGCAAGGCTGATACAGCACCATTTATTCTTACTAGGTCTTTATAGACTCCCAACTTGGGCTGTGAGGGCTCCAGTGGCATCCTCTTTCGGATACTGTTTGGTTCCTGGTAATGCAGTTCTCTATAAGACAGTTGCAGCTCACTTAAGATCGGAAAGGAAAAAGGTTTGCAGAGGTAAGTGGCAACAAGCCCAAGCTGCAGAGACTAGAAAGTATTGTGAAGTTCAAGAGAAGGAAAACAAACCGCTATGCAGGGATGTGACAGTGAAGAGGTTCAAACAAGTGGTTAAGAAGGGGAGATCCGGAAGGTGTAATGTCTGTCTCAGTATCTCCCCAGTTGCTGTGATAAACACCTGCCCCAAGGCAGCTTCAGAAAGAAAGGACTTCTTCCAGTTTATACTTCTAGGTCACTCTTCTCTACGGAGGGAAGTCAGAGCAGGGGCTCAAGACAGGATACAGGAGGCAGAAACTGTGGAGGAATGCTGCTTAATAGCTTGCTCACCTATGGGTTCAAGTTCAGCTACATTTCTCATACATTCTAGGCTCACAAGCCTAAGGATGGTACCACCCACGGGTGGCTGGTCTTTCCCACATCGATCGCCAATCAAGAAAAGCTCTTTCAGACATGGCCAATCTGGTCAAGGCAATTCTTCAGTTGAGATAAGAACTAACCAGGATCGGTTCTATGTGTGTGTGTCATGGGTTTTACTCAATACTTAGATTTTCTTTCTCATGAACACACTCTTCTTTCTGACTTTACCAAGCACCTCACCACTCTTTCATGGATGCTCTGAGGGTTTCCTTGGTCTCAGTGCAGGTCATTTCTAGCTCCAACTCTCATGAATGTGCTTCCATGCTAGATATCACATAGACTGGATTTTGAAGGGTATCCCACTTATGAAGCAATGATCCTCCCTCTCCTTTATCTCCATTCTCAAACCACAGACCTCTAAAGTAGTCTTGTCTTGGCCACTGGAGTAGGAGAGTTCCACTCATTACAGATGGGTATCTAAGACCAGACATGTCAGATTCTCTTTAAGTGACTATAAATTCTACCCAACACAAAGGAGAGGATCTTCATAGGACACATTGCAATGGAGGATGAAGGGGGGGCATTCTTGTAGTTAAGTAACATTTAAGAAAGTGGCATGCCTTCATATAAGTAAATGCAGGGCTGGTGCAGAATAAATAAAATGTTTTCTAGCACTCGAAGTCCACAAACAGCATCTCTATGGATTTGTACAAGATATGGTCACGTGACTCTCACCTCTGCCCAAACAATAGCACTGAAGGATGAACTAGAGGATCTTTCCCGGTGCCACAATTACTGTTCTATAGTCTCTATTAGGAACTGGGTTTTGGCCTTCCTATTCCTGACTATGAGCTTTTCCCCTCCTCTGACTCATTCTGGCTTTGACAAAAGTGATGGAGAAAACTGATTTCCATGTGGGATTCAGAGGGGACTGCACCTCCTCTCCCTACAGCTCATGGCAAAGGCTTCACAGATAGTACACGACCCCAGATGCACGAGAAGAATGAAATGTAGTTGATCCGTGAGGCAAACGTGAGGGCAGTCTATACAGAGGATACGAGATCGGAAGAGGCATGTGAGGAGGGGAGTCAAGAGGAGTGGAAGGAGAACGGGGTGAATATGATCAAAGTGTATTGCATGCTTGTATAAAATTCCCAAAGAAGAAATAAAAATATTTCCTTTTAAAAGGGAGGAAAGGTATCACGGTTTCTGCCTGTGATAATTCTAAAACATGTTTGCTGCCTGTTAGAATCTAAAGTAATTTTTAAACAGGAGAGAGAGAGAGAGAGAGAGAGAGAGAAAGAGAGAGAGAGAGAGAGAGAGAGAGAGAGACAGAGACAGAGACAGAGACAGAGACAGAGACAGAGAGAAAGGGGAAACGCACATGTATATATGCATGTGTGAAGCCACATATCAATCTTGGGTGTCATTCCTTACAAGCAGTCCTTTAATTTTCTGAGACAGGATATGTCATTAAATCCAAGTCTCATTGGTTTGGCTGGTCTGCCAGGACAGTGAGCCTTAAGCACCCTTTTGTCACTGCCTCCTCAGTGTTGGGATTATAAGAGCAAGCCATGTACATGGCTTTTTACATTGTGCTGTGGATCTGAAAAACCAGCCTCTCATGCTTCTTTGGCAAGCACTGAGTTGACTGGATATTGAGAACAGAGGAGTGTTGATGATATTTATATTAGACCAAGACAACAAAATGATGCATGTGTATACCAAGGGATTCCAAACTGGAGGGGATTTTAATTAGGACAGATTGCTAAAGATCACCAGCAACACAGGTAGACAGGAAATATGGACACATCCAACCTGTCCCAAATGTCTTCCTAGGCTACACTGATATTAAAATTGTATGCAAAGAAGGAACGTTTATATCATATCCAGAGAAATCTGGGTTCTCTTTGTGTTTTAGTCTGCCTGGTGACATGTAACACTTGAGTGGTGACTGACAGTTTTTTTTTCCAGAGCTGAGGACCAAACCCAGGGCCTTGCGCTTGCTAGGCAAGCGCTCTACCACTGAGCTAAATCCCCAACCCGTGACTGACAGTTTTAATTGTCAATTTCATACAGCTTAGAATCCTGTGAAGGTCTCACTGAAGGATCGGTTACATTGGGTTGGTCTGTTCACAGGTCTGTGGGGCTTTTTTAAAATTAGATTAATCGATATAGAAAGATCTAGCCACTGTAGGTGGCAGCATTCCCTAGGCAGGGTCTCTGAACTGTATGAGAGCAGAAGGAATGAGCCGAACACAGCATTCCTTTGTGATCATTAATTTTACTCTGCTCCTCACCAAAGATGTGACTTGAACATTTGTCTCAAGTGCCTGCCTTGACTTCTCTGCAAGGAAGGAATGTAATCTAGAACTGTAAGCTGAAATAAATCCCTATCTCACCCTTTGGTTGTTCCTAGCCGAGGTATGTTATCACAGCAATGGAAAATAACCCAGAACACTGACCACATTGGCCATACACTTCTAGAATTCTAGCTACCAAAAGTGCTACAGTAACCCATCTAGAGACACTTTTAATAAGGTAGCCATATCCCCATATCCACTGTGCTCCATAAATAGCTATTGGGTATTTTGTGGATAGCTGCCAATCTTTTTGATGGGAGGGGATGGGAAGGGCAGAATAGAAAAGCTCATTTTGGAAAACAATCACCTTGTTTGAGAAGTTTATGCCTGACTGATCCTGGATGGAGCTATAAATGGCTTTCTTCTTAAAACTGCTTGAAGGGATTCAGTTCAACACATTTTCTCCCCTTGTTTCTCTGGAACGCAGGATTAGAAGTTTGTGCCTTTGTTGTTGACAGACACTGATTATTTTCCTTGGTCTGTTCAGAATATTCTGGTCTTCCAAAGAAATGCCTAAACGTGAAACAGGTATGCAAGCAATTTTTTTTTCTCAATTTAAAATAAAGCTACAATGTTTCATGCTAAACAATTCCAGCTGCTGTGAGATCAAGGTGTGTAGAATTATTAACAGGAAGAAAATTGTTAGCTACAACCTTTGGAGGAAATTTGTCTCTGGCAAGAACTTTCTTTGAAAGATTGTATCCAGCATGGAAATGTTTAATTCCCCCACAGTCACTCCACAGGGACCCACAGAGGATGCCATCAGCAATAAACAAGGAGATGCTGGTTACAGACTTTTGGAATTGCCAGCTTGAAATACAAGGAGGGAAATGGTAGGGAGGAAAATAGCTTCATTAACTGTGTCTCAGCTTTGTAGAATAGTGCAAGATGAAAATCATGTGTATAGGTGGGTATCTGTGCTTGACCTGAAGATCAGCTGCACAGTAGGTCTTCATAAAAGTCTTTACAGATGGCTCAGCTGGTAAAATTGGATCTATCTGAAGAAGGGAAGATCACTGGGTATGGTAACTACTCTGGTGAGAATGTGAAGGTATTTTGCTATTTTTGAAATGTTTCTGGGATATCGACTGCTCCACTAAGATGATGTGTCTTTGGCTTTACAACACACATTAGTAAAATGTTCTACAACAGAAACTGTCTCTCAGGGGAGATAGTTTAATAAATAAACAAAGTGCTTGCTACACCAGCACAAAGACCTACGTTCATTCCCAGCACCCATGTAAATAGACAGGCATGTTAGCAGATGTCCTGAGCTAGGGAAATTCCTTCTCCTAGGAAAGTGGAACCAAGTGGTTCCCTTGGGCTTCCTGGCTAGTGAGTCATATCTAATCTGTAAGCTGCTAGTTCTAGTAAGAAATGCTATTACAAGAGCAAGATGTAAAGTGACTGAGAGGAACAAGACCCAAGGTTTGACTCTGGCTTCCATGCAGACTTGTGTGCACCCACTTGCACACACATACCATACCCTATCCAACAATAACAGGATGAGAAAAAATATATAGAAGAATCCTGTGCTTTGTTTGCTGTCTCTTGACCCAATACATATTACTTAAAATCAAACTGTTACGTGTTAACATACAAATTAATTTGAAAGGAACCACTAAATGACTATACACAAAGTAGAGTTAATAAGAAAGATTGATAGAAATCATATGCTTCTGAAGCAGATTTACAGAAATTGTGTAAAATATCATTCATCTACTCCTCTTTGGCAACCCTACAATGGTTACTCCATTGAAGGTGAAGGGAGATGGACAAAAAAACAGAAATTGGCAAAACAAACATCAATACCAAATACTTAACCAAAAGGTAGCAAACATCCCATTAAGTGTAAGTGGTCTAAACAGCCAATTAAAAGACAAAGACTGTAAGATTGGAGTGAAATTAGGATCCTGTAGGGTTTGTAGTATTTCAGTGTACATAAATAAATCAGATGATAAAGTTGGAAAACAGAGGTAGACGGATTATCTTATAATTCATGTTATGATCCAGAGGAGTAAAAATAATAAGGAATAAAGAAGCTCTTTTAATAGCAATGTAAGAACAATGGAATAATCTAGAAGGTTAACTGATCTACCTAGGATGAAAGCTTCAAAGTATATAGAGACCCTTTAGTGACAACGGAAAGAATAACAGATATTCAATTTCACTTTTCCCTTCCCCAGAATTTGACAGAAGTAAACACATCACTGTCTTCCTAAGCCTCTGACTTTGTGAAAGAAATCATGTGATATGATTTAGATCCATCAGTTCTGCTTTCATGGGCTTGAATGTGCACAGGAACAATTTGTTTCCTTGCTTGTCTCCAACAAAGAGAACTGAAGGAGGGAGAAAACAAGGAGAGTACATTTGGACCCAAGCCTTCCCAGGAGTGCGCAGGGTTCACTGGTATGCGAAACAGCCCAGGGGTTGCATTCTGTCCTCACATAAAACCTGTTGCTAATTAAAGATTTAAGAAATACAGCTGGAGAAGTCACAGCAGCCCAGATGGCATTTCACAAAACCTCTGGTGAGGCTGAAGGCCGACAGTAATTTTGCATGATTCATTGCCCAGGTGGGACATGGGAGGCTTAGCCCAGTACACTCCAGGTGGAGAAGTACACCCAAGGACAGGAGTCTCATGGCCAGGCAGATGGCAACTCAAGAAATCACTCAGGAATGATGCAACCATCAGTTCCAACCTCTTTTCTCTCTGTCATGGTGTATTTGTTCACGGTGGTAATGGAGGAAAGAGAACTCTCATTTTTCAAGTCTCATGTAGCTTTTCGAGATGATTTGTTTAACCTCCTTCTATAACAACAATAAAATGAACACGTGATTTAGGTTACAGTAAGGAAAGTAGTTTAGATTTGCAGGATGAGATATTTTTCAAAGTCTGATCCAGGAAATACCAGTTCTTTTAATGATTCTGGAATAACGTGTTGAGAAATAACTAAAAGGAGGTTTGTGTTACAAAACATATTAAAGAAAGAACCGAGTATGGTGGTATATGTAATCCCATGGTGGTAATCTGTAACCCCAGTACTTGGGAAGCAGAGGCAGGAGGATCACCATGAGTTCAAAGGCCATCCTGAAATACATAGTAAAGCCTACGTCAGCCAGGGTCCAGTCTCAACCCCTCTCCCAAGCCAGGAATGCCTTGACAGTTAAAATTCATGTTATGAACACATGAAAACCAAAGATTGGTTTGCCAGACTGATTTAAATTTTGGGGCAGAGCATAGCATCCAGCAAGCTGGATACCTAGACCAGCCTAATCTGGTTATAGATTCAACCAATAGACCCGGTCTCAATGAATAAAATCGAGAGAGGTCAGAGAAGACCAATAAAGATACCTGTTGCCAACCTCAGCGCCTCTGCACACAAGCGCATATATGTGCCCACATACATGGGAGCACATATCAGCGCACACAAGCATGTATGTCAGTAACATCCATAACAACAACAAAAACAGCAACAACAACAACAGCAGCAACAAAACACTCAAACAAGAACAAAAGCTCCAAATAAAATGAGAAATGAAATATTTGTTTGGAATGAAAATATAATTATAAAGGTCTTAAACATTAGAAACTGTAGTCTCAGTCTTTTCTAGGCTGTATTTTGGCAACTGACGAAATATGCTACATAAAAAATTATTCCTCAAAAAATTATTGCACATTGCCCCCCAAACCTGAAATATTCCCAGCACCTCTCAGTATCACTGGGATGGAGGGAAGACTATAGACATTCAGGATTCAGCTATGCGCCTGGTTGATTCTTCTGACCTCCTCATCCTTGCCAGGAGGCCAAGGACTAACCCCCAGGTGTCGTAGTTAGGTTTTCTACTGCTGTGACAAAACACCACGACTAAAAGCAACTTGAATAGAAAATAGTTTTTGTTTCTTTGTTTTGTTTCGTATTCATTTCCACTTCCCTATCACAGCGGCTATCCTCAAAGGAAGTCAGGGCAGGAACCCAAGTGAGGAATCTGGAGGCAGAAATTGATGCAGAAGCAGTGGAGGAGAGGTGCTTACTGACTTTGTCCCCAAGGCTTGTTCAGTTTGCTTTCTTATACACAAGTCATTTAGCGATTTACAAAGGACCACCTGCCCAAAGATGGCACTGTCCACAATGGGCTGGGTGGTGTCACAGCAACCACTAATTATAACAGTTCTCCGTTTCCTACAGGCAAATCTTATGGAGACATTTTCTCATTGTGGTTCTCAGGTGACTCTAGCTTTTGTCAGTTGTCATGAAACCAGCCATCACACAATGGAACAAAGGAATGCAAATACCACAGCTATATATCTAACATCAAAAGACAATCTTAAAATCATCAGATTTAGGTATAAATTCGTAACGGTCGACACCTAGTACTTTATTTAAAATAAACATAATGCACTTTACCATGAGTGTATAAATCCTCCAGGGAAATTCTGGAAGCCTAAAATGTTGGTCTGTTTCTTGTGAGGACAGCTTGCTGCCTTCAGACCGTTACTCCTTTTCTGTCACATGCTCACACTGGGGCATGCCGGTTTAGGGGTTTAAAAAACTGTAAAAATATCCTTTGCATAGTTTTTTTCCCAGTGCATTCCTGTAACAGAATAAGTGTTGGAGATGACCAGCAAAGACCCTGTTTTCAGCCATCAATAGGAGAAGCACAGAGCAGAGAGTTCAGAAACAAATGGAATCCTGATAAAGTAGTTTAGTTTTGCTCAAACTGCGCTGGTGCTAGCTGACAGCAAACCACATAGTTAGTTGTTAAGGAAGCCCAGAAGAGCAGTCAAAGGAGCCCCTGAGTTGTTCTGGGATTCAGAGTCCAGATTTAAAGGACAGAACTCTTTGCTGGGATGACTAGCTGATGACACTCTGTAAATATCAGGGTGTGTAGGGGCGGCACACAGCCAAAGGAGCGCAACTAGGGAAGCAGGAATATAATGAAGCAAAGGAAAACTGAGCAAATGGGAAATGAAAGCCATCGTAGCAGCGAGGACTATTAAACCACCAAAAAGTCCCCCGAGGGAAGTGATGGAAGCCTCCTTGCTCGAGCCATTTTGAAGTCAGCAAAGCAGGGGAAAACGGACTGCAGGGAACAGTCTCATGCCAGCAGGGAGCAGACACGATGATTGAATAGCTCTTCTTGCTTGCTCATTTCCACATTCTGTGAAATTGTATTGCAGCTAAGAAACAAGATATCTTGCACTCTGGTGGGATGTTCACAGACTCATCATCTGAAGCAGAGAGCTGGAGAGAGAAGAAACACAGTCAAAAATCCTGTCCCTCCTTCCTCTCATCTTTATAAGCTAAGGTTTCGGATGTAGTGGGAGGTTGGAGTTTAGGCTAACATTTCCTCCCACCAACCTATGTTACCTGTGAAGTGGTTTTTGACAAACCTGGTGATCAGATGGGGGATGGTCAGATACTGTGTGTGGATTTCTCAGGGTAGGATTGTGTCTTGTTACTTGGTCTGCACGCATGAGTCTGACAGGTCCCTCTATAATGAAGCTACAAATGCCCTCTATACACTGACCTTGGGAACAATTCAAATCACAGTGCTGAGATGGCTCCTGAGGTCTTGCAAATGGGCACAGCATTTAGACAGGAGGCCCTGCATGTGCTGTCTGAGGCTTTGCGTCCTTTCTTTCATTCCCTTGATCATCTATTGATGTTGCTGTGGGTCATGATTCAGTGTAATCTTGTTCATGTTGCTCAAAGGGTTCCGACCTCAGGGATGTGAGTGCTTTCAGATCTGCTCATGTAACCCTCTCTGCTTCTTATCCTATCACTTTCCATACACCTGTGTCCTACAACTCTGGCATGCTCCACAATTGTCTTCTGTGCTTCCTGTCTTTGTCCTGGAGTCAGGTGTCTCTTGGAAGAGTCCTGACTCCTTTCAGAGCAGACAGATTCTTAGAAACCAAAATCTAAAGGTCAGGTGTTTGAAGTCCTCTCAGTAGACTGAAGATACATTATACATATATGTATTTATATTCAAACATACCATGTCTGTAGACATCTGTTGTGTATCTGTGTGGATAACAGGCAGTCTCTCTCACACACTCACATAACCTATGTTGGTTCATTCTAGCATTCTAGTCTTATTACTGACCTGCTTTGACACACACACACACACACACACACACACACACACAATCACACACATACATACAATCACACAATCACACATGCAGGCTGATGAAATTTTTCTATCTTTATCATTTCTAGTCCAAAACAATCCAATCACATGTCCAGGTAATTCAGGCAAGTTCTTCCCCTCAGAAGGTCATGTGAGAAACCTGTAATAGACACAGGTTAATTTGGGATTTGAAATTACAACTTCAGGTCATCTAGTTTAATATTCATTTCTTAGATTACACACATTCTAGCTTATTCTTTCACTGTGCAATCTTCAGGTTTCTGACAAATTCGTAGTTCACATATTTATTATGCCCTTGCCACACATGGATGCCAAGAAAGGGTCTGTTACAGACTTTCAACATCAGCTCCTTTAAAGGATTTTGTGGAGTTTGCCACACATATTTATAGCCTGGGTAGCTGCTTTCAACACTGCAGGGCTTCAAGGGAAGTCTGAGACCGAGGTAATAGAGTGTTCCCAGTTTCCCGCTCTGTGCAAGTCCTGGCATGCGCCTCACTCATCCACAACCAAGGATGGTAAAATACACTATTCACATTGTGTTGATCAAATACTTATCTTCTAGATCCACTGAAAGCAAGGATAACAAGTAACACCATTTGCTCTCAGTTTTTTGTCCTCCTTGTCTTCTTTCCTTTATGGGGAGACATGAGTTCTTCACCTCTCTCATCTTCTTTCTCCTTGAAAACGTCCTATAAATATTTCTTTTAAGGGAAGTTTGCATGGGACAAATTTCTACATCTTTCATTGGTTCATAAAAGGACTTATTTCTTTTGTAATTTTGATGGATAATTTAAGTGCATATGTAGTTCTCCATGGATGTTTCTCTTCTTCCTTATTTAAAATTTAATTTTATTTTGTAGCTGTATGTGAGTGAGAGTGCTTCTCTCTCTCTCTCTCTCTCTCTCTCTCTCTCTCTCTCTCTCTCTCTCTCTCTGTGTGTGTGTGTGTGTGTGTGTGTGTGTATACAAATGCACACAGAAGCCAGAAGAGAGTATCATATTCCCCTGGAGTTATAGGAGGTTGTGAGATGTCTGACATGGGTGCTGGGAATGGAACTTGTGTCCTCTGTGGGAATAGTACACGCTCTTAAACACTGGAACACTGACCTCTCTTCAGGCAGGTTGACAGACTGGCTTCCTTCCTCTGTCTTTTCCTTTCCTTTCCTTCCTTCCTTCATTTCCTTCCTTCCTTCCTTCCTTCCTTCTTTCCTTCGTTTTCTTCCTTCCTTCGTTTTCTTCCTTCATTCTTTCCTTCCTTCCTTCCTTCTTCCTTCTTTTTTTGACAGGATAGTTTAGTCATCTCTCTTCTTGGTTTCATGTTTTCTAAAAAAAATTCCAACAAAGTTGTTATCCTTGATTTTCTTTCCTATTAATTTCTTCCAGTTTGAATATGAGACGTGTGGTTATTGATATATATTTTTTTAATGTTTGGCATAGATCTGTATTTATATTCCTTGTTGGGTTTATTGTTTGATGTCTTATATCAATTGTGGGAATGACTCGGTCATTACTGATTTAAACACTTTCCAGTTGTCTTAGTTGGGGTTTCTACTGCTGTGATAAAACACGACGACTAGAAGCTTTTTGTGAAGAAAAGAGTTTATTTCAGTTTATACATCCACATTGTAGTCCACCAACAGGGACGTCAGGGCAGGTACTCAAGGCAAGAACCTGGAAGTAGTAACTGATGCAGAGGCAATGGAGGGACACCGCCTATTGTCTCGCTCTGCACAGCTTGCTCAGCTTGCTTTCAGATATTTGGCAGGACCACCTATCCAGGGGAGGCACCACCCACAGTGGGTAGCACATGGAGTGGGCTAGACCCTTCCACATCGATCATTAAGAGACTGGGCCATAGATTTGCCTACAGGCTATCTGGTAGTAGAATTGAGTTTCCTTCTTCCAAAATGATTGTACCTGGTGTCAGGTTGACAGAAAACTAGCCAGCAGACCATCCTTTCTCTTTCTTTTTCTTGCTGTCAGTTCTGTTTTAAATATACCACATTCTTTGTAATGTCTGCATGTTTCTGGAACATTCTACCTTCATCTTTTGCTATTCTCTTTCTTTTTTTTATGAAGACATTGCAGTATCTATTAACATAAAGATGCTAGGTTTCCGACCTTTCCTTGACCATCTTTTTCTCCTGAAGGTAGTATGTTTCCGTTATAACGTTTTGCATTTCTAGCACGTACAATTTATTTAGAGATCCCACTCCTCTGTCTTCTTCTTGTTGTCATTAAATGTGCTTATATTTATTTATTTTATTATATGTCTATGATGAGTGTCTTACTTGTATGCTTATATGTAGAAAACATGTGTACCTGGTAGCAGTAGAGGTCAGAAGAAGGTTAGCTGGGAGCTACCATGTGGTTGCAGGGAACTGGGTCCTCTAACTGCTGAGTGTCATGTAAAGCTCCCACCCCCACCTGTTACTAATGTTCTCTCTGTTGATAGCTTTGCCTGGCATTCTCTGTTATTTTAACTTCTTAGCCTGATGTCTTAAGAACCTGCCATACCTGAGTCTGGCTCCAACCTTTGCTTTGGTGCTTTGAGCTGTGTTTTTATGTCTTTGCACATACCTTACACTTTTATTGAAAGATCAATATGACACTGCATATAGAAGAAGCTGAAAGAGGTAGGCCCTTTGAATGGGGTTTTTTGTTTGTCTGTTGAGAAGTTAGGCTATGCCTCAGGCCTCTGACACCCGTAGCTGTGACATTTTCTTAAGTGTTCTTACTTTTGGCTGTCTGAGTTTCCATAAAGACTTCTTATTAAATTATGTCTCAGCTTTCTCATATAATCTATTATCATCCCCCAGGTGTCTGTCTGATGGTGGTAAGACATAAGGGGAATGAAGCATTTCTTACTGTATTCCTGTTACCAGGTCTCAGTCTCTTAGGGAGACCATGGCCTGGGGCTGTACCTTAGTCTGTTCAGTAAATTCAGATAGGTGTGTGTGTGTGTGTGTGTGTGTGTGTGTGTGTGTGTGTGTGTGTTTTCCCCACATGGGTTAAATCAAACCCATAAGTCTCAGGTTAGTTTCTTCTGAGGTAATTCTCAGTCAGGGATTCTCTGGATAATTTTTAAAACAGTCTTTCCACTGCCTAAACATGAGATGGTTTCTTTTCAGTCCAGATACTGGGCTAAGGTAATGGGATTGGGGTAAAATGCTTGTCCCTGGGCTCTTTAGTGTAGGTAGTTGTTAGCTCTCTAGGCGATCTGCACAGAATTCACCACAGGCTTATAAATTCAAGTTAAGTTTGGCCCTCAGCATAACACAAAACATCATTATTTATTAGGCATAAATGTGCATTAAGTACAATGATATCAAAAATGATTTGTGTGCATATATATATATATGCTCATGCATAAATGACATATAACCATATATATAACAATATGTACCTGCATATGACTCTGTGATATATATATAAACATTAATATTGACATACAGTTTTAGGGAAAGAAGAATTAGAATTAATGCTGCAACAAAGGATATAGACTTCTCTAAGTCCTGTGTTCTCTAACCATACCCCCCCATCATCACATGACCCTGCCCTTCTGCCCTTTCTCTGAATCTGTTCTAACAACTCTTGAAAAATTATATTATGCTTGCTGCATTTTCCTAGTGGTTACGATGGAGACAAGTTGTCTCATCCCACACTTTTGAAAACAACCGACTCAGAGTCAAGGGTATTTTAAAATTCACCAGCCATCTCTTCATTCAAGAAAGGTACATTATACTCTCTCTTTTGTTCTCCTGTTGGTTGTCATGTTTGAAATGCTGCATTTTTGAAAGGCTGACCTATGATTTTCTTTCTTTCTTGTTGCTTTTAAGAGCACAGGCAAGAGAGAGGAGCCCTGTTGGTAGACCACTCGGGCCCCACAATGCTATCATCTCATAAATGAACTACCCTATTGTGCTTGAATAGATCTTATTTTTAAAAAACTAATTCATGGTTCCAGAAATATTAATCAGATGAATATTCATAGTGTAGCAGTGTAACCAGGTGGAATTTAGCAGAAGGGTGCTTGACCCAAGGGAGACTTCTGTACAAGGCAAAATGCAGGAAAATAGTTTCAAAAGAATTTAAATGTACCCAATGCTTTTCATTTTACTTGCTTAAAATTAGGAAAGAGGATGGAAGGAGCTGTCATTTGCTTTCTGGCTGTGACTGGCACCCCATTTCAAATCTCCCTTCCTGCCTTTGTTCAGCTTCAAAGGTATTAGAAGCCAGTCATAGTCACCTCCTCACTTCAGTTCTTTCAGGTACCCCACTCCCCAGCTCAGGGACAGTGTGCACAGCTGGTGACATTGGCAGGGAATCAATGTTATTCCCTCTGCTACAATCTTGTCTGCTCTGAAGTTCTGGGTCAGGGTCATTGGACCCTTCTAGTGAGTACGGATAAACTGAGGCATGAGTGACACGCTGCTGCTTTGTAACAGCTGTGGTTGACAGCTGAGATGGAGCTCAGATTAAATTGCTCAACCGAGTGCAGTACTATTCCCATTAACTAGCCTGGTGGAAGGGCTTACTGTATGGTAAGGATCCCAGATGACTTGGAATTAATGAAAAAAAAACACCACCTGAGGAAATTTGCTTTTCCCAATAAGCTGCAAATGGCAGATACCCCATCAGTCAGACCCTCACGTGATAAGTCCCTCCAGATTTTCTCCACCCTCTCTAATCTGCCTGTATGCCCCACACTGCAGTGAATGAGAAGTCTTGGGGAACAGTCGGGCAACTTTGACTTGTCTACCTCCTGAGTTGGAATGTAGGGACCCAGGGTTTGTCATTTGTCCCTTACTAAGGACCAGTATCCCTGAAAGTTCAATATGGTAAGTCCAAGAGAAAGGAAAATGATAGGACTTCCCCAATGTGTTTTCCACTATAGTTGCTATCAATCTCTGTTTGCAATCATATCAGTATTTGTCTTAATTCTCTATGTGATTTTCTCATGGGCTTTTCTAATACTACATGGACAGGCTTCATGCTATCATCCATCCACTCTACCTTTACTTACTGAGTGATGTTTGTTCTTTGTCTCTGTGGAGAACAACAGATGTAGATGCAGAGTATGTCGTGGGATTCTGAAGAGGGAAGAGCAAGGAGGTACCTTTTCATGTTGCTCTGTGCAAGGCCTTGAGCAACCTAATGATCACCTGCTCTCTCAAGTGCACACTGTCACTCTCCAGCTGAGCATACTGTATGGGATCCCACTTTTCATTCATCTTGAAATGGTATCCGTGTGATTATCACACTAACTTATCACAAGATACAGACCATTGACACGCAAGAAGGGTTTGAGAGGCTTAAGTGTATTATATGGGGAGCTCATGAGCTACACGAGACCCTGTCCATTCCTGGGACCCATTTTTGGTGGTATAGTTGCCTCCCAAACTGTCCATGTTTGTATGAGTAAGACGAGTGAGTTTATTGACTCCCCTGGCTAGACTTGAGCAGACACATTTCTTTGGTTTTCGTTGGTGTCCTCTCTGAGGCGAGCAGATATCTATTCATATCTCCTCAGAAAAAGTTAGCAGGAAAATCCTGCAGAAATATGTTTTTAACAGTAAAATGTGTACTGCATTGCATTAGGGGGGTGTAATGTAAGGAAAGTAATGAATATTTATTAGGATATTATAGATGATAGGATCTATGAAGCAAGACCCTCTGCTCTTCTGGGAACCTCTTATAAGAAAGACATCTCATGTTTAGTCACAGAAGAGAGAAGAGGAATCAAAGATCCAAAGAATTCATGTCCTACCCAAACTTACACTCCCAGTGGAAGGTGCAGACAGGCTTTCAGTTAAAAATTGTGTCTCAGGTACAGACAGCATGCACCTGGCAAAATCAAACTAGATCAATAAATTGGATGACTGAGGTGTCTGGTTCAGAGAACAGCTCTATCACTCGGTGACTATGGCCGACTATACCTGTGTTTCTTTGTTCAACCGAGATATAGAGTAGGAGGTGCCTCTTTCCATTTTCTGTCTATGTCACAGTCCTTCCTTTGTGTGTAAAATGGTTTGTCTTGTCATGATGTACTGGACCCATGAGACAAATAAAGCCTTTCTCCCTTAAGTTGCTTTATTTTGGGTGTCTTGTGACAGTAACGGAAAAAATGAGACAATTAATCATATAGTCATGTAATCATATTGTTTCCATTCAGTGCCCAAACTGATTGCCACCATTCCAGTGAAGCCCATGGCCTGGAAGGAGTATAGGTGGATTCCTGACTTATTTCCCTGGCATGATAAATCTTGGGCATCAGGGACCAAAAGCAGCGACAGCCAATGACAAGCTAAAACAGGGGGTGAGGATGTCTTCCTTGGAAAGGATTGTTGCCAACTGATGATATAATATTAAACAGAGTCAACATTTGCAGAACATTTGCAGAATCTTCTCTACATCCTACATCCACCACTGTAAACTAAGCAGACTTAGGTCTTGTGGCTGGACCTTTCCTGGGTCAGGTCCTGGAAGTTAAACCCTTACACTGCTTCTGTCAGAACACACCCTCCATGCTTATCTAACCATCATTTTGTCAATGATGATTACATTTTTGGGATGAATAAAATCATCCGTGTCCTTGGAGGTATGACATACCAAGAGTTAAACATTATCCGATTACTGACTAATGGTGAAACTGGAACAAAGGGGACAACATCGGCAAGAGCAGCTTCTCTGCGACTGATGCGATGGAATCTCACATTTATCACTGGATTCGTTTTTAAGGACCATTGCAGGACAGATAGGGATGACCAGTTTGCTATGCAAGCACAGAATCTCAAAGCTCGAGAAGTGAACCCTTCCTTTAAAATCTCCCTGTATAGTCTGATACCCAGAGAAGCACTAGGAGGGACCCTGCTCCCTTCCTGCCCAGCAGGAAAACTGCTATTGGAAAACTGATTCTTTGAAGAACTAAGCTCCCCACACATCGTTCCGAGAGTCACAACAAAGGCACAGCGATAAACTATCTTTATCCCCTCAGATTTTGCTTGTAGACAGGGCCCAGCGACTACTCTGCCTCTCCAGGCATGGAGACAGGGTCAGGCTTGGATTCCTGCTGGTGTCTGGTTATCCGACTCTAGGTCCTAGGCTCTGCCTATCTCACTAGAAACGCACCCACGTAGTTTCCATTTTGCAGATCAAGGATTACATGTGTTTATGAGATGGAGAGTTACACATATTTAGTCCTAAAGTCAGCAGAACCGAAAATCTGTTTTTCTAGTTATTTTGAAATTTCTTAAGCATTCTGTGGGAAAATATATTTACCACAGCTAATAAGACTCCATCTCTCCACTATCATTACGTTTCCTCGCAGCATTTCCAGTAAGAGCACTCCAAATTATCCCCCCTCAGCTCGTTCATCTGCTCAGTCAATAAGCGGCATTTTATTGCTTTTATGAATTAAGCCCTCTGCATCCAATCATCTTGGAAACATCTGCACAGAAGCAGTCTAGGGAGCTTTTGAAAAGTCAATCAGAGGAGAACAGCTTTCACTTCATGTGTTGGGCTTCTCTCTTTTTTTAATTTTAATAAAGTATTTACACATGTTTGCTGTGCCTGCTATGGAAACACGGTAGCGACTGTCACGGTAGCATCACAGAATATGGGGAGAATGCTCAAAGCCAGGGTGATGGTGGCCTCCAGCTGAGGCTCCCACCCCGGCTGCTGCGACAGAGCAGGGCTGATGTAACTCGTGTGGACTGGTGGGTGATGTGATTTCCTCCCAGCTTCTACCTTTGTGCGTTCCCTATTGTAAGGAGTTGCAGTTACACTACAATCATTGTAATAAGAATGTGAATGTTAGTGAGAAGTAGAGGGAAAGTGTCCAGTTACAGCAGGGGACTTGGGCTAGCTCCCTGTGCAGGGATGGATATGTGTATGCTATCAGACATTGACTGCTGAGGTAGGAAGATACAAAAAAGATATTTGGGTCTTCCAAGAGAGCTCACTTGGTAAAGGTCTTGCCTCGCAAATAGGTAAACCTGGGTTTTATCCCCCAAACCTACTTAAAAAGAGTGGGTGGGTGTGGTGTTCACATGTGTGGTCCTAGTACCGGGGAGGAAGAGACGAGTGGCTCCTGCTCCCTGGTTGGTAACCATGGCTTGCTTGCCAAGCTCCATGCCAGTGAGAAACCTTGTCTGAAGAAAAGCAAGTGGACCAACACTGGGATAATTATTTCTGGTAATCTTCCATTCATACATGTGCACACTTGTCCACCTGCAACCACATGCACTGGTGCACCTGCACACACAAGAACATGTACACACATGCATAAACATAAACAAAGAAAAAAAGAAGACAGACGGTACTTGGTACTCAAGTCCTTAGGTGACTTAGGAGAACTGCAGTGCACTCGTTTTACCCTTTTGTTTGTTTTTGACTGTTTAATCGTGCCACCTTTGGACCTTTTAATATTCACTATGGGTTTTAGTGTGTCTCAGCCTATGTGGTTTTCAGGGAGAATAGGCACTGGGTGTCTGTTCCTAACCTGGGAGTGTGGAGCCTTTCTTTTATGAGTCTCAACTCCTTGGGCTATGGTGTATCTATCTATCTGACTACGGTGTATCTATCTATCTGACTACAATGTATCTATCTATCTGAAGAGGGAAGAGCAGGAGGCATCACCATCCGGGAGGACCTCCAGGAGGAGCTGAGATATAATAAGACCAAGGACAAAGATGCTGAGGGAAAGCAAAGATCAGGGATTAGGGGTCAGGGAACAGGGAACAGGGATCAGGGGACAGGGAGCAGGGAGCAGGGAGCAGGGAGCAGGAGCAGGGAGCAGGGGACAGGGGACAGGGAGCAGGGATCAGGGAGCAGGGATCAGGGGACAGGGAGCAGGGATCAGGGAGCAGGGATCAGGGGACAGGGAGCCATTCTTCTCAGTATTCTCATTGTCTGAAGAAAGAATTGAGGCAGAGATGTGAAGTACGGTGTTAGGAGAAAACCTCAAAACATTGTATCACTTTCAGGTTCTTTAGTTCCATCATTGTTTTTCCATCTTTGCTAATGATGGATTGTCAAGTTTCCTTTTATCTTTCCCTTTCCTCCCTTCCTCCTTCCTTGTTTTCCTCCCTCCCTCCCTCCCTCCTTTCTTTCTGTCTTTCTTTCCTTTCTGTGTGTCTCCTCCCTTCCTTTGTCTTTCCTCATCTCCCTCTTCCTCTTGGGATGGAGCCTAGAGTCTCTTATACAGATAAGTGCTCTATGCCTGAGCTACATTCTTGTTTCAGTTTCTTTCAGGTAGCACAGGGATACTGTGCATTGCTTACTAAGAGTCTGCAGAGAGACAATGGGCCGGGGGCATAGTGGTTTGAGAGAAAGCATTTTTAAACCCTGAAGGTCTCCAGAGCAAAGCTGAATGCAAAGGACACACTGCCTTCTAGACTAGATCTTCACAGCTGTGGCAATGTCCTGCCAAGACCCTGGACAAGAGAAAGCAGTAGACAGGCTTGGGCGGGATGCCTGAGTAGAGGAAGAGTGTCCAGGCCTCATGAGTCTGATGTTTGCTACAGGTCAGGCAAGGAGAAAAGCAAATGGATTTTCCCACCTCTGTTCCAGCTCATTCCTCCTTAATGGGGAGGAGGGAGCACAGAGGCTCATGTGTGGTGACCACTGAGCTATGATTCCCTGTCTCCGTCAGGGCACTGGTGGTGACGGACATGCAGTTATTTGCTTTTGGATGTGGATCAGGAGCAACACTCTGAAGCCCAGATGGAGAGAGGGTTGAATATTTTGGGGGAATATCTGGCTGCTCCTTGAGGGCTGAAGAACTGAATTCAGCAAGTATCCTTGGCTTAGGAGAATCTTTCCAGAGAGGTTGACCCCTGACCCCCTGCCATCTCTATCACCTTTGATGGAAGAGATGTAAATCACTCCAGCATCAACCCCAGGAGTGTCCTTTATGGAGTTGCAATCCACTTTGCACTGAAAGGAAGCAAGGGGTACTGCGTCGTTGAGGTCCAGGCTCGTCGTCTGACACTGGGCACAGACATAGACAGGTAGGGTTACTTCACTTTGGTGGAAGGTGCACTTTATTAGAGGTCCAGAATTTACCAAGAATATGAGATCATCACCATTTCCCAACAGATAGCGTAATTAAATGGGGGCACCTTCCTTCTTAAAAGTAAAGAACACTTTGAAGACTAAATGAAGAACTTTTTATAGCACGAGAAGGTTTCTATTTTTCATTGTTGATGCTTCATTATTGTCACATATTATTTAATGCTTTCCAGTTCTATCCTAAAAAATAGACAGGTGGGGATACTGGCGAATTCTGGTCTATTTTGCTGTTATTTTCCGTGCAACTGGCTAGAACTGTTGTGTGAGTATAGTACTAACCTGTAGACTCCCATGGCTGCAGATGTCGGACATTGCTGTGGGGATACAGCAAATGGGAGGAGTCTGTTACCTTCCCCACCATTCACTGTAACACAGTGACTCTCCAGTGAGACCCTCATGTCAGGTGTCTTCTAACTTTGCCCAAGTCAGTTGCAGCTGGTTGTTTTTGTTGTTGCTATTGTTGGCTTTTGTTGGGTTTTTGTTTTTTTGTTTTCCTCCTCCTCCTCCTCCTCCCTCCTCCTCCTCCTCCTCCTCCTCCTCCTCCTCCTCCTCCTCCTCCTCCTCCTCCTCCTCCTCCTCCTCTTCTTCTTCTTCTTCTTCTTCTTCTTCTTCTTCTTCTTCTTCTTCTTCTTCTTCTTCTTCTTCTTCTTTCTTTGTTTTTATAACTTCAGACTTACCCACATATTCTAAGCCTCACATGGTGGTCCATGACTTGCTCCCACTGCATTTTTCCTGTTCTCTGAGAGCGACATCTGACTTATAGACCAGACATGTGCTGTGGTTGTTTGGAAGGTATGTACTGAATATCTGCTGAATGGATGAGTTAAGACACTGTTCTGAGGAAGGCAAGGCTCCTTGGTCTTGCCTAGAATTATCTCATTTCCTATAAGTGACTTTAATGGCAGTAAGTCCTTCTCCTCAGTTTGAATTCCGGCCATATCTTGCTCTTTTCTGCACATCACTTCCCATCCTTTGAACACTGTCTTCATCTGGCTCCCAAAACACCATTGTCTATGATTTCTGCCTTTCTTTCTTCTTAAAATGCCTGTTTATTGTATTTTGTATGGGTATAAGTATGTGCCTGGATGTATATATGTGCACCAAGTGTGTGCATGAACCTGCAGAAGTCAGAAGAAGGCATTGGATCCCCTCTGGACTGGAGTTACAGGTACCATGTGAGTGCTGGGAACTCAGGTCCTCTGCAAAAGTGGTAAATGCCATTTACTACTGAGCCATCTCTTAGGCACTCTGTCTCCTCTCCCCTCTCTCTCTTCTTGGCTAGATCCCCCTCTTCCTGACTCCAAAAATCTAGGGAGCTCTCAGCTTCAGCCCATGTTTTCTTTCACTTCACGATCTTCATGATGTCATGCCACCCACAGCTTTAATTACTAGCTAGTTAGCAATGACCTCCAATTAACATTTCCCACTTGGACGTCTGTCTAATCTCCATGTTTCTGTATTTAATTCCCTATTTCGCATCATGCCCACTGTTAATGTTTCTTATGATCTTCAAAAACATATGTTAGAATCCCATGAGTATGGCCTTATTGGAAAGTAGGGTCTTTGCACATGTAAAGATGAAGTTACAGTAGATTAAGGTGGGCCCTATCTATTTCAATGACTATGACTTCATGAGAAAGAAAGAGACTCAGGACCAAGACACAGAAAGAGTAGCATGTTACATCAGATGCAGAAACTGGAGTAATGTATCTCTAGGCCAATGGATATAAAGATCCCTGGATAGCACCAGCAGCTGGACAAGGCCAGGAAGACTCCTCTTCTGGAGCCTACAGAATATCTGGACTTCAGACTCCTGGCCTCCAAAACTAGGAGCTGGTAATATTTTGAAGTCTGAAGACTTCCGGGACACTTTGCTATAGTAGTTCCAAGAAGTCAAGAATGTCTACCATTTAAATCATGATTTTTTGTTTGTTTATTTGATATTCTTGAGCTATTGTTGTCATGCCATCATACAGGCTGGCCTTTAATTTAAAGTGATCCTATGATTTCAGCCATCCAGGTCCTGAAATTATAAGTGTGAACCATTATACCTTGCTGAGTTCTCATTCTTTTACCCCATTTTTTTGTATAACTTTCATGATTGCTTATTATTCTTGTTCCTCTGGTCAAAAGTCTTGGTGTCGTGGTCTTGTTCATTTGGGTTATCATGGGATCTTTAAATGTGTGTTCCTGCTTGTATGTGTACCTCTTCGTGTGTATATGTGCACGTGTATGGGGAGGACAGAGATTCATGTTGGGTTTCCTTTCTAATTGCTCTGTACTTTTCCTGGTTTTGAGGCCTGGTGTCTTGATGGTCTCTGGCTCTTGCTGATTTGTTTAAGCTAGCTGTCCAGTAAACCCTAGGAAACTTCCTCTCCCTGCCTTTGAAGTGCTGGGATTACAAACACACACTACCATGATTCGTTGCATTATCTGTGTTCTAGGGTAACAACTCTATCCTCTTTGTAGCAGGGCAGGCACTTATGGAGCTATCTCCCTAGTCCTAGTTACAGGACCTCTTGCTTGGTCTTACTGCTGTCCTCATCTGCTCAACACAGCTTATTCTAGCTGCAGGAACTGCATGCATGGCCCATTCCTCATGCTGCTCAGATCTTTCTGCTGTTACTATCTTAGCACAGTGCACTAATACCTACCCCACACACTCTGCGAACTTATCCTCTTTCTTGTCTGTCTTCCTTCACACAGATATAAGCCCTACAAAAGTAAAGAATGCAGTCTCCCTCTTAGCTGTGTCCTTGCTTCTCAGGTCAATAGCTGGCACTTTATGCATTGTCTATTAGATTCATGATGTCTGTCAGTTGGGTTGTTCTCCTCTTTACTACAATCGCTTATCCTGCAGAGCAGTCTAGCCTGGAGGAGGCAGATCATTATTAAAGTGGGCTTGTTTTTTTTTTTCCATCACTTCAAAATCTTGGCTGAGAAACAAGGCCATGGGTGCTCAGTGTCTCTGACACAGGAGTGGTAGATACCCATAACATTAAAGAGTTTAAAGAACAACAATATCAACCAACCAGACACCCCAGAACTTCCAGGGACTAAACCATCAACTGAAGAGTACACATGGAGTGACCCATGACTCCATCCCCATGTGTAGCAGAGGATGGCCATTTCAGACATCAGTGGGAGGAGAGACCCTTGGTCCTGTGTGGCTGGATGCTCCAGTGTAGGGGAATGCTAGGGCACAGAGTCAGGAGGGAGTTGGGGGGATGGGTGGATGGATAGGGGAGCACCCTCATTGAGGCAAGGGTTGGGGATGGGATAGGGGAGTTTTGGTGGAGAGACCTGGAAGGGGGATAACATTTGAAATGTAGATGTCCAATAAAAACATGAAAAAAAAATAGTTTAACTGATAGGAACTTCAGAATTGTCTGGTCTCCTCTTATTTAATGTCTATCTTAGATAAAGCACCATGGCTATTTGAGAGGCCAAGTATTTCTTTATTGCTAGAAAGCCTGAGAGATAGAGTTATAATAAGGCTTAGAACTCTCTCCTTGATTATTTGTGTGAATAAATGCTTAGGTTCTAGGATTTCAAGGCTCAATTCGAATTCCGTTTTTCACCCAGCCTTTAAGTTGTTTTTCAAGAGTATTTTTTTTTCTTCTGCCTGGACATAGTTGGGGAATTGATCTCTTCAACAGTGAGGTTCTGTGAGGTAGATTATGGCTAAGTTTTCATTTTATGTCTTGTGTGGTAAATAATAATTGGTATCTTTGGCAAGTATCTATTTATTAAATGCTATTTCTGCTGGCATTAAGTTGTGCCCTCAAGTTAATTTAACAAGGAAAATGAAAACTTGACAGTTGAATTGAGCACTCATCATACTGACTCTGACTGGAAGCCAACTGGCCTATCCCAGTCTCAAACGAGGGAGTGAAATGAACAAGACCAAGCTTGGTGAGAACTGACCTTGTATCTGAAGCTGGATCTGCCGTGTGGCCTCAAGTGATTCTTCTGAATAGCTTGGTTAGTTGTTTTGAGGTGTCCTACAAGGACGTCAAGAACTCTAAAGGGTAAATAGCTAGCTGAAGTTTTCAAGGCTTACAGGGCCTGAGACAGGATTGTGAAGTCAAGTCTGTGTGGCATGAAAATATTTTAAGGTTGTCTTCTCACAGACAGAGACATTTGATATTTGAAGAATATTTATTTACTGGTAGTACCAAGATTGGTACTATAGACTTCTGGTAGCATTTGAACCTGGTATATCTTCAAAATGTTCCTGTGTTAAAGGCACTGTCTTTAACACAGGGATGCTCTGATCTCATGGTGGTTTAATCCGTTCATAGATTCATAATATGGTGAACTATTGGAAGATGGTGAAATTTTATGGAGTGGGTCCTACGTATAGAGTGATAGTCATTAGTGAACAAACTGTGGTATATTTACTTCTTGGTTCTTACCCTTTCTCCCTTTTTCCTATCTTAGTCTCCGTCTTCCTGGCCACCAGGAGATGAACCTTCTTTGCTCTTTTGCATCCCACTTCTGATGTTCTACTTTACCACAGGACTAGAAACACTGGAGTTAGTAACCATGCGCTAAAACCTCTGAAACCACAAGCTAAAATAATTCTTTCCTCCTTCATATTAATTTTCTCTGGGTTTTGTTAGTCTTGACAATCTGTCATAGCTTCTGTCTTGAGACATCTGCATACATTAAAAGTCACTGCTCATCAAATGGGCTCAAAGGACTTTTCTCCTCCCTCCTGTCACCATTGCTTGCATGGTTGTGTCTGGTATTTAGATAAAGTGTCGGCTATGTGTGACTGATTAGTTGAGGTGACATTGTCCTGTAAAACATGATCAAATTCACAGGCAATGCAAACAGCCCATTGTCCCTTCCTAGCTACAGCATTGTTATATCAGGCACAGAAGTAAATAACCTTCAAGAAAATGGGTGGTTGCCAATAAAGAGAGAAATTCAAGTCCTGAAGCCAAATTTCAAAGAAACAAGAATTGAAATAGGTACATGATGATAAGGTTCACATGCCCATTTGCTTGGGGATCGATTATGGTAGCTGAGCCATCTGTGAGCCTTTCACCATTCTCTAAGACTGGATACATCTGAGAATGATGATTTAGAAAACAGAATTCTGACCTAGAGAACACAAGCCAAGCATGACCAATGCTCCCCATGATCTGCCCACATGTAGTTACTATTCAACCCCCGTGCATTGGTGGCACAGTATTAAGTAATTCTATAGCAATTTCCCAGGTCTCTGTGGCATGTCCCACAAACACTAGGATTTGAAGCACTGAGTAGGTAGACTACATGCCCACATCCACTTCCAACCTTCCTCAGAACCGGCCAACTAGAAACTGAGTCTCAGCCAGAAAAGAGAGTTTTGGAAATGAAGCTTCAAGCTTTCCAGAACTGGTATAAAAGAAGGTCTATGGGTTGGGTTGAAACAGAATCTCCATTTTCCCCCACAAATTTCTGAGAAACCAAATAAGTAAACGAGTAAAAGATGGCTGTCATGTGCTATACAGTAGCCATTTGCAATGTGCCAAATAGTAGCCATTCTGTAATGTGCTGTATAATGGCTGTTCATGGCACCAACCATATACACACAAGATCACACACTCAGAGTGAACATGGATTAAGCACTGATCATTTCTCTTTGCTTCAACTTGTAATCTTCATTTTATAGACAAATGCTCAGAGAGCCAAGTCCGTTCATCTAAGACTATTCTGCCTGGATTTGAACCTGATCTGGCTACTCACACAGCTTATTTTCCCTTTGCTATATCAAATCATCTTTCAGCATCTCTGTGAAGAATGGGGAAAAACTCACCTGCATCATTGTTGAATAATGACTAAGGCTCAACATGGCTGACTCCCTGCTTCCTACACTTGTGCAGAATGTTTACTGTGTACATCTTAAGGGCACTACTACCTGGACACAATCCATGGCCATGCAGTTCTGAGCATCAGAGAATATAAGATTCTTTCTATATAGTTGGTGGCTTCATTTGGGGTTAATTTTGCTCTCCTTACAGTAGAGAAGTGGGCTTTTCAATGCAGAAGTAAATGTGCCCCCATCCTTTGGCTGCTTTCACTGGGGCTGCAGTGAATGCTCTTACAGGAACATGCGCTTAGAATCCAGCAGCTCTGCACTCAAGAGCAGAGTGTAAATGAAATGGCACGGACTAGTCCGTGCATAATGAATTGGCCATCTCCTATTCATCCTGCTGATTCGGAATGGTTTGGTTTTTCCCTGAACATGCACCTGAGAATTCTGCATACTTTCCCCTTGAAATCTTAGAATAAAGAATCTGGAAACAAAAGCTGAAGGGCTGTAGCTAACGTGAGATGCACCGCGTTTGGCACCTATCTCTTCTGCTTCTTTCCGCTACTTCTGGAGCCATTCAGAAATGAAGACTTTTCTATGACAGTGCGTGTGTCTCAGTGCAGGTCGGAAAAGCAAAGAAGGCTGGGGATTCCAGGTAGGCACTTTCTGAGCTCTAAGGAGGGAGAGCATGAAACATATTCAAGCTCATGTGTACACACATACATGGACAACACACATACACACACACACACACATACACACACACACACACACACACACAATATACTTCAGCTTCCACTTCCTTCAAAGATCAAGTGGTAGAGACATTCTGCTGTTTTAATTTTCCACAGTCTTCCACAACCCCGAAATCATTCTTTCCAGCCTCCCTTTGCAGAGGTCTGAACATGTATAAATAGAACATGGCTTCCTGCTGAGATTAAAACTCAAAAGGGTGGAAGGCCATTTTAGCTCTTGAGTTTGGGAGATTTCATCCTCTATTGCCTGGTTCATCATTCATGAGTCTGTCATGAGGCCGAACATCATAGCAGACGGGCATGAGAAAGCAAATCTGCTCGCTTGACAGCAGCGAGGAAGCAGGCATATGAGGAAGAGAACATCTTTCAAAGGCATGCTCCCAATGACCTATGTCCCTCTCATAATGATAAATCCATCATGGTCTAACTCAGCAATAAGAGTTGTGTCCTTATGAACCAGTTACTGCTGAATAATGCTACCAGCTGGAGATCAAGACTTCAATAATGAACATTTTATAGGACAGTTTATATCCATACCACACTGAGGGGGTACTGAACATGCCTGAAAAGGAAGGTATGAGGACTGCCTGCGTGGGGGAAGCAACTGAAGATCAGTCTGATATCACCCACCCCGACCCCATGTAGGAAGTCTCCATTCCAGACCTTATACATAAAACAAGAGCAAACGTTCTGAGTGTAAGACTGACTCGCAATTTCTGCTCTGACATTTCTAATGATGCCTACCTCACAGGGTTGTACTGAAGACAAGGGAACCAGCATGTTCACCCACAGTGAGAGTCAGCTAGTGAGCAGCAAACATACTCTTCCCCCACCCCTGGGGAGGCAGTGAGGCCTGAGCCAGTTCCCCCTGGCTATCTCTAAATGTAGAAGGACTCCCAGCAAGAGACCGTGCAAAATAAGTGTTGTGATTTCACATAGGGTTTGTTCCAGGCACACCACTGTGATCAGACATCGAGCCGGGGGCGCCTGCTATTGTAATAATCATACATGTCCTTGTCTCTCTCATTGGGGAGATGACGACTGCAAGCTTTCGTATGTCTTTCTAGCTGTCTTTTCGTATGTCTTAGGGGGGAGTATTAAAAACATAAAAAGACATTGAAGACTGAAGACAGCGTGTGTCTGAAAGCACTTGCACACGGGAGCTTCACGAAGCAGACCTGAAGGAGCTAATGTTGAAACTGACAATTCATGGGGGACTTCCATAGTGCAGAAGAAGAGTTGAATGAAATGTCCCCCCTAAATCACAGTCTCCCCCACCTCATCTTCCCTGTATATCTCAGAGACTTGGATGGAATCCACTGTCTCACAGTTTAGCTGAGAGAGGCGTGCACTTCTGTGAGTGCCTGCAATTAGAATTATTTCTCGGGTGGGATTGCCAGTCCCAGCCATGCTAAGGGAGGCAGTTAAAGGCTTGTGGTGTCAAAGATGAGTGTGGCTGGGAGAAGGCTCAGTGGATAAATTTGCTTGTTTCACACATTCAAAGGCCGGAGTCTGGACCCCTGCCCCTGTGTTTAATAAAAACCAAGGCCCTTATGGGGCTGCTGTATCCCAGCACCTAGAAAGAGAAGGGATTCTGAGCTGGTTAGACTGGCTGGAACCGGTGAGCTCTAAGTTACATAAGAGACCCTGCCTCATATGCCCCAGACCTGGACAAAGCCAGAGCCCATGTCATCTTTGAGTAGAGAATGCTCTGAATTTGCAGTGTAGAGCACACTCTGTGGCTTGCCCTACCCCTACCACCGAAAGTATTCTTACTACTTCTGTCAATATTGTCTGAAGAGGATGTTGGATCTCCTCGAAGTAGAGTTAGAGATCATTGTGAACCACTAAATGGATTCTGGGAATCCAACCTGAGTCCCCTGTAAGAGCTCTCAGTTCTCCTCTCTGCTTCTCTCTCTCTCTCTCTCTCTCTCTCTCTCTCTCTCTCTCTCTCTCTCTCTCTCTCTCTCTCTCTCTTTAGCCCATAACCTTTCATTGTCGTGGGCATACTTTATCACTAAAATCCTAAGCATTTCTCCTGAGCTTACTCTAATACTGCTGATTTAGTTTAAAAATATTCTTCCTCTGTGTTCTTCCTTAAAAAAAAAATGCCCCCCGGGGTTGGGGATTTAGCTCAGTGGTAGAGCGCCTGCCTAGGAAGCACAAGGCCCTGGGTTCAGTCCCCAGCTCCGAAAAATGCCCCCCCACCACACACAAAGGTATGCAGACAGGGGAGAGTACACAGGTCAGTAAACTCACGCTTCTTCTGTTTTCATTGACTAATATGGTTTGGAACCACAGGCAGCACTGCCATGTAAGTCAGCAGGCCTCCAACTCTGGGACTCACCCAGGTTTCTATAGTAAAAGAAACCAGGGCTCCACAGACAAAAATCTCAGATTTCGAGACTCAGATGAGGCTGGGCATTTTTTCCCAGTGCTTGAGAATTAGAAGGGAAAGTGCCACAATAGGAAGGAAGCCAGGAGAACAGAATTTCAGTAGCCGGAAATGATTGCCCAACACAACAAATAAAGTAATAGTGTGTTAATAAACAAGACCGTACAAGACTAAATAGCCATACATCTTATTAATACAATACAAACCTTTAAAATGTCAAATAATTTATGTAGCCATAGCATCCACCAGAAGGTGGGGTAAACTTTCCATTGCTTGGAAATGGTCTAGTGTAGTGATCTCCATTCAAAGAGGAGGACCGGTGGGAAAAAATAATTCTTGTAGCAAATATCTGATTGCCATGACCTTATGTGGAGATCCCAGCTGACTTCATCAACAAGTCTTGTGATAGGACCCACCCATTCTTTAACAAAGACATGAACACATGAAACATATACATTTTAAATATAAACAAGGTCCAGACCATATATGTACAGTCACCAAAACTAAACAATATTGATGAAGTCAAGAGGTGCATGCTGACAGGAGTCTGATATAGCTCTCTCCTGAGAGGCTCTGCCAGAGCCTGACAAATACAGAGGCGAATGCTAGCAGCAAACCATTGAACTGAGAATGGGGTCCCCATTGGAGGAAAGGATTGAAGAAGCTGAAGGGGCTTACAACTCCATAAGAACAACAATACCAACCAACCAGAGCTCCCAGAGACTAAACCACTACCCAAAGACTATACATGGACAGACCCATGGCTCCAGCTGCATATGTAGCAGAGGATGGCCTTGTTGGGCACCAATGGGAGGAGAAGCTCTTGGTTCTGCCCCCTCCCCCAGTGTAGGGGGAATGTCAGGGTAGGCAGGTTGGAAGCGGGGTGGCTGGGGCAGGTGAACACCCTTATAGAAGAAGAGGGAGGGGGGATGGGATAGGGGGCGCTAATGGATGGGAAATGGGAAAAGGGAATAACATTTGAAATGTAAATAAAAAAATCCAATAAAAAATTTTTAACCAAGGTCATGTGGATAAGTGAAAAGCGTCAGCTGATAATAATGATAAGTCAGTCTGAGCTCATTTTAGTTCATTATTGTTAGCATGGGTAGTATTCTAATCTATGATGCTAGTCAAGAGATGGGAGAATTTAGAAATTCCTCGTACTATAGCAGAATTTTCTATACAGTAAATATTATGTTAATTTAGAATTTTAAATAAAAAGATGCCTTATTTTCTGGTCTCTTATACAACCCTGGCCTTTCTCTTCACATTGTGGTTGTAATACTGAATGGGAGAGAGAACATCTCTGGCCTGGTGAAGTATATTTTCTACTGGGACAGATTTCTTGGGCTTTCTTTATATTGTCATTAAATTTGGATCTGCGCTCAAATTAAATTTGCATGAATGCTATTTTGAGGCGCTCACTTCCCTCTGCCATTCAGAAACTTCTTCAGATGTCAGGCATGACAAGAAGTGAACATGAATGTAGACAATGTCTGCCGAGGCTCTGCCAACAGTTGATTCAAATACCATGCCTGTTCAACTCAGTGAGATGAAACTGTGATTGTTGATTGCACACAAATCCTACTTCAGGGGGGTTTAGCCAATAAAAAGGTACCCATTGCTGAGAATTCAGCAAGAGGAAGAGAGCAAAGAAATCAATGCCAGGAAGCTGAGGATGTCACTCTGTTGGTGGAGTACTTGCCTGGCACCCATGACCCTGGGTTCCATTCCCAACATCGAACACAGTCAGTGCAGTAGTGCATGCCTGTAAGTCCAGCCATGGGACATAGCCACAAGAACGTCAGAAGTTCAAGGTAATTCTCTGCTACAGAAGGGTTTGAGACCAGCCTGGGATACATGAAACTTTTTCTTAGAACAAAATGAAAAAGGAAACCCACCTAAGTGCAGGTGCTGGTGGGAACATATTAGCAAGTGTAATTGTCTGAAGCCTTTTGTCAGGCAGAAACCACTTATATATCCTTCAAAGATGGCACCTCTGTGACAAGTTACGATGACTGATCTTATCTTCAGATCTTATCAGCTGGCCTGACCTCGGCTTTCAGTTACTCCAACAAGTAAGAGACCCAGTCAACTTATAAGGAAAAACAGGTTAATTCTGGTTCAGACTTTAAAGGTCCATGCCCAATTGCCCTTCTAAATTCTGGTCCCATAGCCTGGCAACATATGGGGACTGGGAGCACAGTGCTTGAGTCACTCATGAATTAGTCAGATGTAAAAGAGAGAAAGAGACGGGACTAGGGTCCCACCATGCCTTTCAAGAGGAGTACATCTCAGTGCCCCAAAGACTTCCCAATACAACTCACCTCTTAAAGCTGAAATCAAATCCTCTCTAATGCTCAGGCTTTTGGGGACACAGAATATCAAGTAACAGCCTTGGGAACCAGCGATGTAGCAAGACACCAGACAGATATATGTAGCCACAGCGGCTCCCCAGGACCAATAATTCTTTTCCATGTCTGAATTCTTTCATTTAACCTAGGCCCTCCAGATTCATGCTAATAGGTGGCTTCCTTCTTTAATGAATATGATGTCAACGTGACGTCATTGTGGTTTTCCTTTCCCATCCATCACATAATGGGTACTCAAGTTGGTTTACATTATCGTGGCTCTACAGTACCATGGAATGTGGGTGTTTTCAGCAACCACCATCATCTTACTAATCAACCTGGCCACCTTCACTTACATTTCCAACAACAAAAGAAAGGGTGTCCCTTCATCAGCCATCCTTGCTGGGACTTGTTATCTTTTTTGTTTTTATGATTTTTGTAACCAGTCTGGCAGGAAGGAGGAACTATCCCAGTGTGGGGGTATGTTGCATTTCTCTGATGATTAGAGATAAGGCCTTAAGAGTGAGGAACATTTATAATTCGCAACACACATTACCCATTTATACAGAAAGCCAGTCTCACGTTGTGAACAGTCTGAAGTCATGGTAGGAAGTGTGCATGGACTAATTCTCCACTGACCTTTGCAAAGCTCATGCCAGAGATAAAGGAGGTTACTGGTCTGGAAATGGGTAGCTCAGATTCTGTCATGTACTGAATTTATGTCTTGATTGTACTTTGCTCACAATGGACAAGGTCCAAACACCTGTCTTACCATCCCCATACCCGTGTCTATCTAATCTGTGAGCCTCTTGTACCACATTCACCTGCCATGAGGAGCATGAGCTAAGCTGGTAGTTTAAAGAATATGTTTCCCTACACACATCATCTTGGAGCTCTGCTTATGAACAGAGGCATGGAGGACAACTGAACAGCAGTACAACATCCATTTAATAGATATGAAACAGCAAGGGGCTTTTGGAGTGTGGCACATCCGTGACAGTGACAGGCAGGGATGGGTAGACAGCCCCATTTGTGTCTTGCTGTCTGCTAGAAAAGACTTGTTGACCTCATCGAGGGATGAAAAGGAAAGCATAGATCCAGCAACCCCCAGGAAAAGATTTTTTTTTTGATGGGAAACAGTCACCTAGACACAGTGAAACCAAACTGCATAATGACTGTGCTTTCATAGGGGACCATTAAACACAGTTTAAATGTCAACACTGCTGGAGGAGATGGCTTGTCTTGAGAAAAGCAGCTGTCAAAGCAAGTGCATCCTAAGGAAGCTCGAATAGCATCCCGGTAGAAGAGAATCCGGTCTCCATGCTACAGATGCTCCTGCTTCCCACTGCGCGCTGATACATACCACTAAAGACCCTCTTAATTGTCTGATTGTCCGCTGAGACATCTTCTGCTCTTCCTCTGCTCTCATCAACAAGAGCTATTCACAGCATACATGTCCTCTACTGTCACCATGAAGAGAACTGAATGTGGCACTTTTAAGTACTTTCCAGATGTTTCCCCAGCCTCTTGAGAGCCACGGGAAGCATCCCGTGGCTCGCTATCGTAACAGGCTGGACCCAGAAAAGGGGATTTTGATGAGCAGGGTGAGTATTCGACTTGGTGTGAATTCAACTCCACTATATGATCAGGGAGTCAAGAATGGGAACCCCAAAGGGAGAGAGTCAAGAAAGTCACTGGAGGGGAGGAGCTGGAACTACTACTCACTTACTCAGAGTACTTAGTGCACTTGGTCCACGCTGCCTACTGTGTGTATATGAAGGGGGTTATCTTTTAGGGGAAGGGTACATTATGCACTCATGAATGTTTTCTTGGCTTCTTAGTAATGTTAGCTTTTTCACCACTGAGAACAAGACTCAAGAGACCTGGGCCGTGGCTCTGTATCTTGTGTGTCTGTGTGAACTAACAGACAGCTCAGTTCCTAAGGACAGACTGAATGTACTGGCCTTTTCCTTACCTATTAACCCCAGTTTATTAACAGACTAGCTAACTACACTTAGTCTTAACTTGGGTTCTTAAATAAAAACAACTATTCCATTAATTAAGCATAATTATGAGTGCCAGCTCCACACCAGGCCTCGGTGTAAATGCTGACTCGGTGTGACAAACGGAAACGAGTGGAGCCCTTCTGGAATTTGCCACGTGGAGAGGGGAGATAAACCATGCTGTATACAATTAGAAGACAGTAGGCTAAACATTTACAAAAACAAAAACAACAACAACAAAAAACCAAAACAAAACAAAACAAAAAAAAAAAAAAAAAAAACCAGAACCAAACCAAAACTCAAACTCAGAAACACTCAAAAGCCCTGGTTTCTGAATGTAACATTTTAAGTGATTTCACCACATTTACTGTTTGGCAGGTAATAAATGAACAGGATATCACAATCAAGCCTGCATTTAAAAGCTGCCCCCCCCACTGCAACATCCCAAATATACATAATAATGGAGCTTGGTATCAATAATTGACAGTAAAGTAAGTCTACAGGAAACCCAAGTACGTCTTTCTTTCTGACATTATATCATGCTGTTCATAAAAGTCAAGGCTGGCCCACAGCATACTCTGTGGGGCCAGCAGGGGCTCCTCTCAGGAGGGGAATGCTGCAAAAGTGAGGCTCTGCTCCAGTCAGTCTCAGAGCCCTGGACCACAGGACTGGCGGGAACTACATGTGGACATGGGGCCAGAACAATTTCCAACAAGCCGTGTACCTGCCCAAGTGGTTTCTCACAGAGGGTACATCGATGTTCAAGGTGCCCAGTGGAATTCCTCCGGAGCTCTTTAACTTCTGCACCCAGCAGCCCATGTGGAGTTCGTTGGCTTCCACCCCCACCAGTGCTTTCTCCTGAGCACTCCAGAGAAAGTGCTGATGGCCAGCAGCGGGATTATGTATTCACAATATTTTCATATCTATGCAAGGAGACATAAGCACAGAGGGCATCATTTACACGAAACATCCTGGTGTGCCGCTATGGAAGATGAGGTTTGCACAATGCGGCAGGAAAGACTTTCCTTTCAAAGCAGAAGCTGATTATATAAGATGACACTTGCTTCATCCGAGAAGGTTCTCAGATTTTTATATTTAAGGATTTACATCAGGGACGATGGGAACGAAAAGAATGAGCTACAAAGGAAGGGCTTATTCAGTGTGGCACCTTCTGTGAAAGTCTTTAAAAAAAAATCAAAGTACAGTACATTTCCCTCCCCTCCCCTCCCCTCCCCACTGTCTCCTTCCTTCCATTTTGAGGCATCCACCGCTGTGAAGGAGGGCGGTTGCTTTTCAGAGTGTCCCTCACAGGCTTTCCCTGCTGGCCACACGGCCTTCTGTGCGAGTGCCGCAATCTCGTTGTATTTTTCCGCTGTGTCTAAATAGAAATCGCTCATTCAAATCTTATTCAACTTCCTAGATATAAAATGCGGAGCGTGGCAAGGGCCCAGCGCCTTCGTGGTCCGATGCAAATGTATGCAAATTTCTTCATATTAGAATCATTGTCTGGTTGTCATCCTCGCACGGGGCACATCAAAGCCATATGACCTGATTTTTGCACCTGCTGTTTAATTAAATTTACAAGGCAGACACACTCTCCACTCCCACTGTTGCACAAATCCGTCTTTACAACCACAGCTTCTAATTTACAAGGCAGTTGACTGCTGAGGGTTTTTTTTTTTTCCCCTCCATCCATAGCTGCCCAACTGCTCTTTGTTAGCCTGAAGATTTAAAAAAAAAAAAAAAAAGAGGGCATTATATGGGCAGATGGATTAACAGAAATATTAACAATTAATTTTTATTTTTCCACCCAAGACTTGACTTTTAAAGCTCTACTAGTACATAATCCATATATAGCAAATTGCATCTGTTTTATGGATGTGTGTGTGTGTGTTGAGGGGTTTGGCACTGGCACACGGCTGTCGTGTTGTTACAAAGATGCAAAGAATGAGTCTGAATCCATGCTTTAAAGCAGTCCTAGTGCTGTCACTTACCCTGTGTATTAGGAAGGTTAACGCTGCGGGTCTCTCCAGTTTTATGGTTCTAATTACTTAGAGAGCAAGGGTGGTCACACACAAGGAAGGAGACAGGAGGATGATCACAGCTCTGGGAACTATGCGTGTTTTCAGAGAGATATTTATCAGTGAGAGTGCTATGCTGTGACACTCTCTTGGCCTCCGTCCCCGGGAATTTTAATCTCCACATTATAAGTATCTAGACAACAGGGGAGGAAGGAAACAGGAATGTTGGGGTCTCCCTGCTTTCTATTGAGTTTCTATATAATACATACTACCCCCAGCAGATACTGAGCTCTTCTCTCCCCAAGAGTCCATGGCTAATGTGCATATGATCTCCCAAAGAGGCTAGTCTGAGAGAGGAGCTGGGGAAATGCTTAAAGAGGTTCGAAGGGACGAAAAATACTTCTTTGTCTGTTCTTACTAATTCTTTAAGGCTAGGGACCTAGGTGGGCGGATAATGCCTCCTCTGTTGCTGTATGACATTCCGTTTATTTTTATTCAGTCTGAAATCTTTAAGACCCTCAAAGCCATCATTTTAATGACATAACTTGAAAGCCGATTTTTCAGATAAAGGAAAGTGAACTTCTGAGATCTGACCCATAGGTGGCGCCACAAATTCACTGAACCAAGGAGCACTGCAATCAAGTTGGGAAAAAGTGGCATAAATTTAAAACCTTGAGCTACACTAACTGTGGGACATATGGGTTGCGTCCCAGGCCTGCCCAAGAATAACTTTGAAGAAAATTTTGTTTTCTGGCAATACAGATGCTAACACACCACAGAACCTTTAAAAAGAATAAATATGTAGATGGCTCAGAACTTTCAGAATAATTTAACCTTCCCCCAAAAGTTAAGATAGGAGCATAAAATAAAAATAATGTAAGCTTTAGTGCTCTGCCTTGGGAGGGAGCAGTTTGGTGACAGCGATGCTCAAGGAACGGTTGGTTTGCTGGTTAGTATGCATTTAATAATGCTTTATTCTGTTAACCTCCAATGTAAAGGGGAGAGAGTGAATTTTAGAATAATCTGATCCTTGATGATTAAATAATATGAAAATATGATCCCGTATGTAGAAAATGCATAAATATCCAAATTGTGATTTTTTTCCCCCTTCTTTGTTCTGCTTGCTCAAAGCGTTTCCAGTTGTGGATCCACTGTAGCACTTAGGTAGCCTGCAAAGAGCAGTTCCTGACGAAGCGGAATTTATCAGCTCATGATTGCAATTGCAACCAAGACTCTTAGATAGTAGCATCCAAAGAAGCAGAGAGCCTTTAATTCTTAAACGTCCTGATTGGTCCCTAAAGTGACCAAGCTCAAGTTAGAAGCAACAGGCATGTCTGCTAGAGCTGTAAAACCGGCAGCCCCGTTGACACAGGAGTTGCTTGCTTCAGCGTGGACTTCTGGAGAAACGTAGTAAGGATGTGCCGAAGAGGATTATGGGTAACGTTTGTGCTGTTCAGTCCCTGTGTGATGGAAGCTTCCAGAGAAAAGGAAGAGTCAGATGACCTCCTTGCCATGTTTTTTGGTTGCTTTAGACCATTGGATATGGGCAACAAGCAAGACTGGTTTTCATTTCTCCTTAAATAAAAATGGTACATGGTGTGCTAAGCACGTGATCCAATGGTTAAGGGTTAAAAGTACTTGATGTTCTCCTAGAAGTCTCAGGTTCATTTTCCAGCACTCATGTGGGCAGCACATGGCCACCTACAGCTCCAGTTCCAGGGCATTTGATGCACTTTTCTGGCCTCTGTGAGCACCAGGCATTTACCCAGTACATAAAAACTCACATAGGGCTCACACACATACACATAATAAAAATAAATGAATATTTAAAAGCAAAAAAAACCGGTGCAGGTGCTGAGGATATGGCTCAACAGAATATTCAGTCTGCACACAAGAGGATTTGATTTTTGAGTCCCAGCACCCATGTAAAAGGATAGGCTCAGTGGCATCTGCTTGTAACCCCAGTGCTAGGGAGGTAGGGACAGGCAGATCCCTGAGGGTCACTGGCCAGCTTATCACAATTCATTTGATGAACCCCAGTCCAATGAGAGCCCCTGACTCCAAAAGCAAGATGAATGACCCCTGAGAAATCACACCGAAGACTATATCCTCTGGCCTCCACATTCATGTAACACATGTTCATGCACAAATGTAAACATAGACATAAATATGTACATGTACACAGATACACACTGATACACACACCTGAACACACAGAGACTTAATACACATGCACACACACACACACACACATACACACACACACACACACACACACACACACACACATACACACAAAATGGTACGATTATCTGTGCAGATTGTCTACCCAAAGTGAACAGTCTGAACAAGACCATTTGTGGTATGTTTCACTGTTGAAGAAACAGCGTCCTACAGACAAAAGATACTGACTCCTGTGAACAGGAATCCGACTGCTGCAGCTTATTTTGATTTAAGCTTTCACTACATTCTCACAGGCATGATTCAGATGGAGACCAAAACTTAAACATTACTGTGTGCAGTGCTCCATGTCCGCCACTGGTTCTTCCTTCACACATGCACCCTGAAATAAATGCATATGTACCAGTTCACATCACATAGAGAGACATGCATATGTGTGTATACATACAATTGGAGAAAAGTAAAATGGTGCTTAAATCTGAGTCTCAAAGCGAAGACTGCCAATATAAATCTCTTGATTTGGATCTATGCAGAATGTCTCATTTTCTGTCTCTGCTGCCAGGCACAGAGCCTGTCATTGGCCGTATCTTATTTTTCTTTACCATGCTTTCACTGACGTACCTTCCAGATGCTGACCACTGGCTGGTGTTAAATAGAAATGTAGTCTTTTCTGGTGCACTTCATGCTTTTATTGCAGAAGCAGATGAGGGTGAAGACATGGAGGTAAGATCCCATGATGGGAACTAGACCTTGCTTTCTGCAATCATCAGTTTCTTCATTTGCAAAGTGAAGCCAAAGCAGTTCTTCGCCAAGTTGGAAGGATTAAGTAAGGCCAGCGTTCAGAGGATTAGACATTTGATGGGTCTCCACGGGACTCCATTGGATCGGGTTCGCCATGTATATAGAGGCCTCACATACACTGTATCGTTTCCCAGTCAACTCAGTCACCCCAGAAACCCACGGGCCACCTCAAAGTCAGCTCTATTTTTCAGAGGAGAAGTGAGAATCTCTACCTTCTTAGGGTGTTTTTCTTTTAGTTTAGGTTTAAGGCTTTTGTTTGTTTGTTTTTTAAAACCATGTTTCACTACCTGCCCATAATCCCATGCTACTATGTATAGCATACCAGGCCCTACCTCCACCAACCCCCTTCTCACCAGAGTCCATGTACATGGTGCCATGATATTTGCTCTCACTTTGGATGGAACATGGAGTCTGTCAGAGAAAACTCTTGCTTTAGGTGAGATCTTCAGGTAATAAAAGTCTCTCTGGTCCTTCCAGCTAAAAGTCTGTGAATGTATCAGGAAATAAATACAGACCTGGGCATTTTGCTAGGGACACAACTGAGCATAAACCAAGGAATAGCATGGATCTTTGTCATGAAAGGAAAGTAGAAGACAGTCGTTTCACCCTATCTGTAGTTGGCTAGCAAGGAACGCAAGGCACGAAGAGGGGCAGCAGCCATGGGGTCTGGGATATAGGGGTACAGGCTGACATGTAACCAAATTGGGGGTACCAGGCAATATATTAGTGTGACATTTAAGAATCTCAGATGCAGTAGGAAGGCAGGCAATGGAAGCCTAGGTTTTGCTTATCTGTAGGCAGGCTGACTATCTGATATGATAAGGTATGACAGTGTTGGAGATGGCCTCTTCGGTTACCAAAATGAGAAAGAAATTCTCAATGGTTTTAGTGACTTAAACAACTGCTACTGTAACACTCCAGGATTCTGTCACCTCCATCACAAGTGGGATGACCTATGTCATAGACCTCCTCAGGGGTTGGGGATTTAGCTCAGTGGTAGAGCGCTTGCCTAGGAAGCTTCAAGGCCCTGGGTTCGGTCCCCAGCTCGAAAAAAAAAAAAAAAAAAAAAAAAGAACTAAAAAAACATAGACCTCCTCAGGTCATTCAGAAATCTGGTGAGGCAACACCAAACTCTTCACAAACTGCAGTACTGGAAATACAAGTCAGCGTCTGTGAGTCTACTTCCCTCAGTCCTCAGTCCATGTTCACTGAAGGCAGTAGGATTCCCTTGCTGCAGTGACATTACCATGATGCTTGATGAGAATACAGTGTGGGGAAGTCTGATAGATACCTGGTTGATCTTGGAAATGGAGTGGGGTGGAGCCAATTGAATGGAAGAACATTCGAAGGAGTGGGACTCTCACTATGCAGACTCTAGCTGGGAGGAGGTCAGACAGAGTGGACATTATGATTATGGATACTGGCCAACAGTGGCTATTCCACAGACGAGGGGACACTGAAAAGTGTTAGCTTCCATTGTGAGTGGGCAGTAACAGGTAGCTCTGGTGCTGCTAGTCTGTTGTAGAAGCTACAGTGTCAGTACAGAAAGACAGATGGACCCTGGGTCCCCATGTTGATTATGCAGGGCTTGTTTCCATGTCTCCCAACCCCAGCTCTCTCTGGTCCTCTCTGAATGTTGTTCATGGGAGAAGGAAAGCCTCCAAGATCCAAGCCTCTGCCCACCCTGGTTAAGATGCCACAGTGTTCCGCTTAATGGACTGGGTGTCAGCATCTCCATCACCAAAGTGGATAAACCCATCTTTATAGCAGATTACAGATGATGGGGAGGTTCAAGGAAACTGTACATTTGCTCCATCCAATGGTTTGATCTGTTAGTGTTGCTCTCTGGGGTTTGTTATTGAATGACCAGCCTCTTTGAGGGGAAGGACCATTTTCAGGCATCTTTGGATTCTTAGTCTTTGCTACTGCAAAGGACTGATACATTATTATATTTTTAATCATCATTCTTACTTGCCCATCAGAAGGGACTTCCAAGTGTTTCTTAGTCAGGTAGCTTATAGATAAAAAGGCTTTAGCAGAGAGTGTTGGGAAGGGGCCAATACCTTTGGGATGTAGAGAAAACTCAAGGAGCCTAGCTTTGGGGTTATTTAATGTAAGATCAAACATGAGTCCTAGTGTTACTTTTACTGTGGGAAGAGGAAACCTGTTTCCAGGAGACTGTATCAGGCACTATAAATGCTTAGCATACACATGGCAGAGGGCTGTGCTCTCTGAATGCTGGTTATTTGTTTCTATTTGGTCAGTGCAATAATTCATCTTGATTGTCAACTCAATGGATTTAGAATCACCTAGGAGACATACAGACCTCTGGGTGTCTCTGAGGGTGTTTCTGAAATGAATGAAGAGGGGAAAGCAGGTTGACCCTCAGTATTCTCTCAGCTTCTGGACTGCAGATGTGATGTGACCAGCTGCTTCATGCTTCTGTTGTTGTGCCTTTCCTGCCCTGATGGCCTATATCCTTAAACTGTGGGACAGAGTTAGCCATTCTGACACTTTTTTTTTTTTTTTTTTTTTTTAGCGATGAGGACACCTGCAGTATACCAATGGACTATGACCTAACTACCATCCAGGGTACCAGGAGCCTAGTTTTCTCATTCTATCCATGTTTCCGTAGGATCACACAGATCTTGTAGTGTTACTGAGACTATACTGGATTTTGGTTCAGCTGCCAACTCAATAGAGGCCTCGTCCTAAGTCAGGCCTATCCATCTCCTGTGCATGACAGTCTAACACCTTTTGAACTCTTTCCAGACAACCCTGGGCCTCATGGGAACTCCAGCGCTAATAATGTCACCCAGTGAATTTCTCTTTGGAAGACTCACTTTTGCTTTGTGACTAACCCCCCCCCATTGTCCTTCCCAATCAGTCCTTATATAGATTTATACTGAGAACAAATTATCTTTCTACCAAGTGATTGGCTTTTAGTATTTCGAAACTTTCCTTTTCTAAAGGCATTGTAGGAAATTTCGTGTGCTTTATTATCATGGTTTTGACTATACATCCTCGTCTCCCCTTCCCTCCCCTAATTATCACAAATAAGAAAATCAACTCCATTGTTCAACCTAAAAGCAAGCAAAACTACCAGAGAAATGCAGGCTTTGCGATCAGAATGCGGGTTCAGTCAACAGATTGGTTCCCTGTCCTACCAAGTCACCTCATCTGCTGGAAACTGAGAAGTCTTGAAGCTGTACATCTCTGGACTTCATTTGGCCTTTGCCACATATTTGCTCAAATTGTCTCTAGGAGACAAGGAACACCTATAGAGGCTCAGGAGCTCTCAGGAGCTGTCATAGAAACCCTCTCATGGAGCCTGTTGGGAAAAGTACACACAGGCTGCCCATGAAAGGAGGCTAGGCATCTTATACACATAGCCATGATGTTTCTTTGACCTGCAGGGGCATGAGGTGGGGCTATTATATCGCTCATCTGTGAAGAGAGGGGAGCCCTTTTTATTTCAAAATAAAAAATGTATAGTATTTTGATTGATTGAGAATTTTCTGTGTGTGCACATTTTGATCAGATTCATTCATTATTCCTGTCCATGATTTCTCAAGTACCCAATCTTCTCTATCTCCCGACTCTTGTCAAGGAGTACACACCGAAGCTAAAATCTTTTCCATGGAACTTGTTGACCCCTCCACCCATAAGTTTTCATTCTATTGTGTTCCAGTGCACTGTGCTGGTCGCTACTCACCTCCATCTTCCCCAGAGCCCCACAGTAATGGCAGCTAAGGCTACTGGGAATTGTGACTTTGATGGTGATCTCCCTCCTGAGAACAAAGGTGGAGAGGCCAGACAACCTCAGCTGACTCGGCTGATGTGCACAGCTGCTGAGCAGGCAACCATTGACTTTCGTGTTGCCATGGTGTGGTGTCGGAGCTGTTTGAACTTGACCCATCCAGCGAGCCCCACATCACTGCTTGTAGAGATACAGTTCATGATGCTAAAGAAGGTTCAAGGGTACAGTAATCCAGGAATCAGGTCCTGCACTTGGCTGGTCTCAAGCCGAGGCTGGGCCTGGGTGGAAGGATAGGACTTCAGCTCTGTGGCTCACCTGCAGGTGACCAGAGCTACTGCATTTCTGAGAGTTGGAAAGAAAGGCTACCATCGATAAGGAGTGAAGAAAGCAAGTGCGTTTGGCCTCCCATGTAGCTCTCTGAAGCAAACAGCCAATTCAATGTCAAATACCTGCTTGTATGAGGTTTTCAAAGCGCAGTAAATAAGCTTAAGTTGGAGCAATATGGTTGCAATGTGCATGTAAGATCATTAAAGCCGTGTGAAGCTGGGGATTTTAATATTAAATGACCTGCTCAAACTGTTGCTCACAGATGTCAGCGGAAGGCTAGAGTTTTTGGTCTCTTAACTCTAGGGGAGGGGAAAGGCTCATGAATAAGCTTCTGAAGGGAATCTTGGAGAAAGACTGGGATTGCTATAGGGAAGATCAACTCCCAGCCCATCCCATGCATCTTCTCTCTGCTTTTCTGAGTCTCAGTCATGAAGGGAGGCCAGCCTTAGCCTTCCTTTGCTGTCCTCTCTGGAGCTGCCTTGTTCTGGGTTGTAAGTGCTGGAAGATTAAGCTAATGATCTCTCCTGCTGCTGGTAGTGGGGGGCCCAGGCCTCCTTTCTGGCATCCAGCCCTGGTTATTTTTCTTTGAAATAAAGAAACAGGCTGTCTGACATCAGGTGGAGACCTAGGTGCCTTGTGCAGCCTCAGGTTGGAAAACATCTTTGCCTCTGGTGACAGATGGGCCTTCTAATACTCCATCTCTCAGACCTCTGGTTTCAGCAGCACACCACATGTGACATCAAGATTTCTGACTCTCTGTCATCCATTCCCATTAATGTATGACAGAACTCAATCAGGCCAGCTGCCCACGGTGTTGGGGCAGCCGCAGAGAGCAAAGAGAACACTTGGTCACCTCAGTGACCTGGTTTTCTCTCTTCCCAGGCAATGCTTCTGCAAGTGTCTCTCCCCAGCATAACAATCTTTTGCACTCACAGTCACCAATGATGTTTGATTAGACCCTGGGATGCCATTTATCAAATCGCTGTTCCTTTAGGAATCCTGGCAGGCACCCTATGTGTTGACTTTAAAGTGTCAGCAAAGCACAACTTTGTTTTTGTTTCATGCTACTAAATTCAAAGGATGTGTGTTTGTGGGTGACTGGAGGCTCTGCAGGAAAACATGTCCTATTTTTGTATAATTTTGTATGTCAGGTTTGTTATTTCCCATTCTGGTTTTTTTATTGGGCTCTTTTCATTTTTTTTTTTTTGTTTTGTTTTGCTTCTTGTAGCTTTAAACACAGACTTGTGTCAATTTTAAGACTGTAGAATTCTGTTTATATCATAAACTTTCAGGAAAGAGTCATGGAGTTGGTGGAAGACTGCTCATGTCTACTATCTCCTAGCCGTTGGCTACAGATATGATAGCATTGCATAGTTGCTAGACTGCTTCGTTTCCAAGTCTTTCTTCCAACCTTGGAGAGGCAAATTCCTGAGTGCTGGAGAATGCAGTGCCAATTAGTAGGGACCATGACTTTTGGGGTTGCAGTTTCAGTGGAGTGGGTAAGCCCTTCCCTCCATCCTCTTCCGCCATCCTATCTCCACATGAACATACTGTTTGGGCCATGATGATGAAGGTGGTATCCAAGGCATGACAGAGCAGTGGTCTGGGGACACCTGGTCCCAAGATGCCTAGGACTCGCGTTGCCAATTCTGCACTCTTCTTTTTCCTGGGAAACTCAAGTGCTGAAGCTCAAGCCGCCGTTTTCTCCTACGTGGAAGCACACATGATTTTTAGCTGTGACATTGCTAGCATTTCAAAGTTACGTTTACTTTACCGACATCAGAAATATCTCTTTCGCTGGGCGCGGTGGCGCACGCCTGTAGTCCCAGCTACTCGGGAGGCTGAGACGGGAGGATCGCTTGAGTCCAGGAGTTCTGGGCTGTAGTGCGCTATGCCGATCGGGTGTCCGCACTAAGTTCGGCATCAATATGGTGACCTCCCGGGAGCGGGGGACCACCAGGTTGCCTAAGGAGGGGTGAACCGGCCCAGGTCGGAAACGGAGCAGGTCAAAACTCCCGTGCTGATCCAGAAATATCTCTTTCCCCATTATCCTCCTCTTCCTCTTTTTCTTTTTTCTCCTCCCACATGGGTCTCACTGCATAGCCCTAAGCTCACTTTGAAGACCAGGCAGCCCTTGAACTCACAGATAGCTGCCTATTTAAGTGCTGGATTAAGGATGGGTGCCACCATGCCTACATAATGTCTGTTTCTTAAAACTAAACAGATATCTCTGGCCTCTGTCAGTAGTTTGCAGCACTTCAGGAGAGTCATCCTTTTGAAGTCTTGCTCTCCTTTCCCACTCTGCATTGTCTTCCCCCCTTCTGAGATGTGTAAGTTGCTGATTATGTGCCAGCAGTTGCACCTTTTACCTACATCACTTTAATCTGCTGAGGAAAATGGAATTTACATTAACAATTTCATGAAAACATCAAGAATGGGCTACTGAGATCTGGCATTGAGAGGCGGACTCAGTCAGGAGGGCCTGGACAACAAATGGAGACCTGAGGGACAGAGAAATCTAGCTTGGTGGCAGAAGGACAGAAATGCTTCTAAAGGGAGGATCCAATGTTAGAGCTATTATATATAGAGAAGAGAATGTTGTGTGTGTGTGTGTGTATGTGTGTGTGTTATATGTGTGTGCATCTGTGTGTATTTATATATGTATATGTATGTGTATTTGTATGTATATATGTATGTATGTGTGTATGTGTGTATGTATGTGTCTCTGTGTGTATTATATGTATGTGTGTCTGTGTTTATGTTGTATGTATTTATGTATGTATGTTGTCTCTGTGTATATATGTATCAATATGTGTATATATGTGTATTGTATGTATGTGTGTCTGTGTGTATGTATGTATGTATATGTGTGTCTCTGTATATATATGTGTGTGTGTGTATGTGTGTGTTGTATGTATATGTGTCTGTGTGCATGTCTGTTTTTATGTATATATGTATGTGTTCTGTGTATGTATGGATATATGAATATGTGCCTGTGCCTGTGCGTGTGCATGTGCGTGTGCGTGTGCATGTGCGTGCGTGCGTGCGTGCGTGTGTGATAGAAGAAGGCAATTGGGAAGTAAGAGAGTTGAGATTAGAGAAAGGCCTATGCAGACCCAATGATATCCAGGCTCCTCATTGAGTAACAACAGTTCTGTGAGTCCTCTTGCCACCTCAAAAGTTCAACCTTCATTATGGAAACCACAGGAAACTATGTCAGGTTCTTAGACATAAAAATGACCCAATTCCTTGTATACTTTTTCTTATTATGCTCATTGCTGTGGTGTGAGAACAAGGATGGTGAGCATGTCTGGTAGGAAAGGTTACTGGGACCTGCTCCATCTGCCTGACTAGTTGCTAATCAATGTTCTTTCTGCCACAACTCAATGTCTGCATCCCTTTCCTCATATTCCCATATTGATTGCCCAGCTATGTTCATAGATGCCTGCCTGGAACAGGCTACTCATTTCCTTCTCTGAAACCTCCTCTTCAAAGGCAGATGCTCCCACATGCTGCTCAAGAGATGTTGCTCTGAGTGGCTTTCAGCAACCAATATTTTCACTGTCATTCCTTGTTGAATCAACTCCATACCATCCTTAAAGTGTAATGGAAGCTAATCCTCTAGTCTGGTGGGTCCATGGAGCCCAGGGGCAATGCTTCAATGACCCATTGTGGATGGAAGAAGGAAGTAGAAGGACAGGGCTTATGGTAGCCAGGAAGCAGAAATAAAATGATTATATGGCTCTAAGTTCCCAGGATGCTGATCCCCCTATTGAACCCCACTTCCACGAGTTCTCAGAAAACCCTAGAATAGCTTACCCACTGTAGAACAAGTTTCAATAGGTAACATTCAGTGCATAACATGTAGTTGTTTTTTTGTAGAATATGACTATTCTTACTATGACGTTTTGTTATGTTTTAGAGGATGTGAACAACTTAATATCACAGCATCCCATTGATAACTCTGTCACCTTGTCAAGGGCAGTGTATTTACTTTAGACCACTTTATTCTCTGCCCATTTGAAAGCAACTGGGGTCAATTATTTAACCCTTCCTCCCAAGTAAGATGTGGGAACACTGAGAAAAGTCTGGGAAGAGGAAAGCCATGTTCTCAAATGAAAGAGAAATACTAAAAAGAAGAGAGTAGCCACCTATAATAAATGATACATAAGAAATCAAATGGAGAGTTGATAGCTGCTCTCAGTATCTGTAGGGTTGTGAACTGCAAGCTGGTAATAGGATATGTCCATTTCAGGAAAGAACTGAACAATATGGGAGACACAGGTGCCTAGCAGAGAGAACTGAAAATTTACATAAAAGGAAATATGGGATGATAAGGATATCACCTCTTGATTTGTTGAGGCATAGTATGTTGGAATACACATACACACACACATACACACACATATGAATCTAATAGAGATATTAAGAATTTGTATCAGCAGCAATGTATTGATTGCTGTAGTGTTAGACAATGATGCTTTAATTAATGTTTAATATAAGCACCTCTTTCAATAAACCCCACACCATCAAGACCATTATAGATTTTATTTTCTTTGGTAGAGTTAATTCTAATCCATTTACTCTAGCTATGCCCTATAAAGTCACTGGAGACTTGGAATCATTGTCTTATTAGGCCTAGAGGAAAAAAACGGAATTTTGTTTCCCCAAGTCTCTGGTCACATGTTCAAACATTGGCCAGTGTGCCATCCAGTGTATATGGTTCTGTTTATTTGTATCTTTGGTGGTAGTGCCTGTACATGTAACACTTTACATGTAGTGTTAGTTGACCCTGGCTCACAGTTATCATCTCTGTAACTAGCACATGTATTTTCATCTTAGAGTATGCCAATCTTCTTGCATTTGGAAATGGTAGAGTGCCTTTTGCAGTGGTCAACTTTAGTAGTCAAATTGAAACAGTCAACAGCCAGTCGAGCCAATCTCAATTGAAGATTTGTCCAGATCAGATTGACCTTTGGGAATGTCTTTGTGGGGTTGTCTTGATATCGATGGCATTAGTCCCTGGGCTGTTTAAGAAAGCCAACTGAACATAATCCATGAGTGAACCAGCAAACAGTATTCCTGCATGGTCTCTGCTTCAAGCTCCTACTTTAGTTCCTTCTCTGGCTTCCCTCAATGATGAACCATGACAGGGAAGTATAAGCTTGTAAACCCTTGTCTGGCTAAGTTGCTTTTGGTCATGGTGCTTGTCAGAGTCAGATAAGGAAACTAGAACACCTTCACTACTACCCTAAAGTTCAATTTAAACAGTGCTATCACACAGACATATTTAAGACATGGGAGCTGGACCTTGAAGGCGGAGTCTGGCTCTGTTTAACCTGAACCAGAAACTTGGGTGTCAGTAACTCAGCTATTTCACTGTTTTGCATATTCCATAGACGATCGGGGGACACAGCAGGTTGTGATTTGGATATCAGAAGCACATTTTAGAGAGTAGCGGAGTTAACAATACTCCATGGGAGATGAGGGTTAACTGAACTTAAAGGTTACAGTTTGCAGTGTCTTGCCCAGAAATTAAACTGGACGTCCACCAAAATCAGTACCTATCTTTGTTCTCGTCCTAAATGTTTGTGGAGCCACGTGTGTTAGCAACACTTTCTTCCACCAGTTACAGGATGAACTCACTAGCACTGAGATTTGATTGACTGGAAATCATGAGGACTGTTCATGGGTCAGGAGACGAAAGCATATTTTAGGTGAAGCAGAAGGTGGATTGCATGGCAATAGATTTCTCTATTATTTTGCTCAAGGGACAGAACATTTGATGATGCTCAGGTGATGGGTAGGTTTTCAAAGTCATGGTCATTAGATGTTTTGGATAATCTGGAAGAGTTTCCTGTAAAGATAACTGTGTCTGTGAAGCCTGGTGTAGCTCCCTGTTCTCATCTTTTCTAGAAAAGAAGCAATGGATTAAAGGTTTATGGTCTCCAGCGACCCAGTGTAGCACATATGTACATAATGAAAAATATAATATAGATGGCTATGATGTTTCAGGGATCCATTTATGAATCCCAAGCATTTGAAGGTACTGTCTCCTGAAAACAGTCCTTGGGAGTTGTAGATATTGTTATGTAGATCTATGCATAGACATATTGTATCAATGATAAGTTGTATAAATCACCCAAAGTCACACAAGTATGACAAAAACCCAGGAACCTATCACTATACTGTTCTACCTTTTAAAACACACAAGAAGAAGCCAGACATATTTGCCTTGAGGAAGCAAGAGAAAAACACATGTTCAGAACTGTCATCTGATCAGAATCCTTTAGTGGAGAAACAAGCCCACCCTCCCTGCCTGCCCTCTTCCCATTGATTGGACATAGCAGACATGCAAATGCCTGCAGAAGATGTAAAGTGCAGAAGTTTCCATCAGACCATTCCCTGGAGAGCTCTGCTTTGAGGAACTGTGAAGATGGCCCTGGCTGCTTTTATGCATGTGAATGTTTTACTTGGTGTAGTAGAAAAGTCATGGAATTTGGTGCCATCCCCAACATAAAGGAAGAAATAGTATTATAATAGTATTATAATGGTAAATGATAAAATCTGCAGAGACAAGGATACCCAATGCATTTGCTGCTATCTTTATCAACAGAAGCATTTGAGAACGTTGACTCCAATCCATCCTGCAAACCAGAAAACAGCAATCTACTAGACAAAGCTCTTCGAATTTAGTCTCCAGCGATATTCTTTCCAGAACTTAAAGAGACTGTTTCTATCTGCAGATCCATTATTGGATTGAAGGAATGGCTCCTGCCATGGTATGTCTGTCTGGCTTAGAGTAAGTGACCTGTGATCCATAGAAACCAGTAGGACACAACAAACAGCCCTTCTGTTCTCACTGAGAAAAATAAAACAGTCCTCTCTCTTGATTTCTATTAAACAAAACAAAACAAAGAAACAACAAAGACAATAACATGCTTCTATAAAAAGTGACAAGTCAGGCTGTCTACTTGAATTCAGAACAGACTTTATGTTTTCGGGGGTTACAAAAAACTCACAAGACATCAAAAGAAGTAGTTAGCCAGTTTTCACAACTAACTCAATTTCAGGAACCTGGGGACTTCTGGTGATAGGTTTGCTTTGTTCCTGTGGGTAGGCTGCACCCACTGTCTTCACTTCCTGGGCTGCATTTTTCCCCATGCATAAATTGGGGAAACTGGAGATCAGTAACAAAGGGGTTTAGCCAGTTTCACTATTAAATTCTACAAAGCTGAGGAAGCTGGCCCTGGTGTCTAATCTCACTCACAGTGTATTGTAATGTCAATAACCCAGGTGCAGTCCCCGTGATTTCATCAGAAAGGACACAGAGCATGAGGCTAGGAATCAGCCCAACAGGTGTTTATTTGTTTGTCATTGTCAAGATTGAGATTTAGAATCTGTGTTTAAAGCTACAGTTCCATTAAAAGGAGGAACAAAAACAGTCTGTCTCCTTCTCGATAAAACCAGTCAGTTAAGGGAGCAAGAATGAGATATCCCGGAATATGATGTGCAATGCCGGTGCTAGTGTTTCTGAGACTTCAGGCTGGGAAGGGAAAAGGACTAGGTTTACCAGATGAAAGCCTTTGGGAAGGAGCCCAGCAGCTCCCGACTCTCCCTGATTCCCCTACTGACAACAGTGAAACACTGATTAAGGGGCTGCTATTTTTTTCCAGTGGTAGGAGCAGCAATCCTTCCCTGGAAGCCAGCTCTCTTGATTAATGTATAGGAGAGATACGAAAACATGCATGCATTCTGCTTTTCTGATGCTAAATATACACACCTTTAATCTCTGTTCTCCAGCCTATGAGAGAGCCCACCAGAGAAGAAAATCAAATAGCACACTGTACACAGAAGCACCCCCCACCAACCTCCTGATTACTGATTAGAGAAAGGAGAAAGAATAGGATGCTATAGGAAAAAGGCATCCATCCGAGCTATGAGGTGCTTTTATATCCCTTCTCTCAAGAAAGGGAGACGTATCTATATATTTTAATTAAAATATGAAATATTTAAGTAAATCCCACTAAGTTCTGAGTCAGCACCTTTAGAAATCATTTTCTCTTTGTTGAAGCCAAAGGCAAAGAGATTGATCCGACTGGGAAGAGTAGAATTTGTGGGACTGCCTCAATCCACCATTTGGAGACCCTGCACCAACAGTTGTATTTGGTGAGGAGAGTACTAGAGGGAACTCGTAGAAACTAAAATGCTTGTCAACAGATGAGGCACAAATGTACGATCTGAAGCTGTTTCTGGAATGAGCCATTTGGGGAACTGCCACACGGCTTGAGATATCTGAAAGAAAATGTAGGCTCCACGTGACAACTTTAAATAAAACATAAAGGCCTTTGCTAACAGGGTGGGGTGTCTTACTCTTGCCTATCTACCAGTTTTCCCTGAAAACTGTATTAGCTTGGAAATTAAACACAATTATTCTGTGAATGCAGATCATGCTTCTAATTAATTACTGATCAAATCCAGCAAAAATACAGCCATATTTCGGTCTTTTGAAATACAATATAAGAAACGTTTGTGGTTTGGAGGCTTACCTTGTATGTCCGAGGAAATTAATTTTCTTTCCTTACCCAGAAAGATTGGTAATTAGCTGGGAGTGTGATGTTCCCTTGTTGCTATGACTACAGTAAGACTCCATAAGGCCCCAGGACTGAGAAAGAGCAAAAGAAACAAAGTCCTGGATGGAGAGATGCTTCCTTGCTGTGCAAGCACAGTGATCTACTCACCCATCACTCAAGAAAAGAGGGGCTGGGTGAAGCCAACCCGTGTTGATTTACAAAGTATTTTAAAATCAAGGATTGTCCACACATTGTTAGCTTTATCTTTTTCTCCCTCCTTTTTTTTCTTCTTTTTTAAAGCCAGGTATCCTAGGTAATTCAGTATTGCTATTGCCCCCAGGGATGTTGCTGTTGTTGTTGTTGTAATCCAAGGAAGAAAAAGAAGCCTCTTAGGGCCACAGGATTGAAGGTCAAGGATCCCTGGGATCTGCTGAGCCTAAAAACCCTCTCGCAAGGACAATTTCATAGGTAGAGGAGCCTGTCCATGCTGGAACTTGAGTTTGAGAAGTTTCACAATCTTAAACAAGATGAATTCTTTATCATTCCAATCTTACTTTGCCTATCACTTTAAGAGTTTGATCTGAACTTAGGGTTCTTTGGCTTAGACTTGGACCAGCAACACACTTGTGTTCTGTTTTAAATATATCAAGTTAAGAGCCTGTTGTGCGGTCCATCGCTAGCATCGCCCCCATGTGCTGTGGCATGGGTTGGCATGAAGCAAGTGAGTGTCAGCCTTGAGGGAATTCGCATGGAAGGGAAGGAGTAGATTGCACAGGGCTAGCATTGATACTTAGGGTAGAAAATGAAGGAACAGAGACAAGCCTTGACCAATTCAGAGCTGCTAAAGCTGAGGACATAGTGAGTTGAGGCATGTGGTAATCACAGATGATAGATGATCATCACGGTATCTTTTCTTCTGAGAGTCAGACAAGAGGTTTAGAACATTTTCTTGTGTCATGGTATAAGTAGATCACATGCAAAGTTAGATACTTTTATCAAAATGTAGCCCTTCATACAAAGAAATGGAAAAGACAATGTCTTTTTCTTCTGTGTGTGTGTATGTATGAGGGATGTGGGCACAACTGTGCATGTAGGTATAGAAGGCAGGAGTCAGTGTGAAATTTGTTCTCCATCATGGTAGTGGGTGGGTGTACACATCTGTTATGTGTAGAAGCCAGTAGTCAGTATGAGATGTCTTCTGTGTCATGGTAGTGTGTGGGTATGCACATCTGTGCATGCATGTGTAGAAGCCAGCAGTCAGTATGAGATGTTTTCTCTGGGTACCTTCCCTTCTCTAGAACCCTAAGCATGGTAACTCTTCTTCCCATAACTCACTTCTAGTTGCACATTTTATCTCAGCAAGAAAATAGTAGCTAAGTCATTAAGGTAGCACTGTATCGAAGTGGTAGAGCTTGTGCTTAGCATTAGAAGGTCCTGGTTTCAATCTCCAGTGTACCTTCTCCCCACAAAGAGTAGCATTACCCATCAGCACAACAGAAATCTTGGTATCCACTAAAAATGGTGAATTTTATATTTCTTCTTTAGATCAAGTTTTATACTATAAAAATTTAAGAAGTTTATATAGTGTTCTATTACTTATCTAAAAAATAAACAAAACAAAACAGGCGTGAGCCTTAGTAAGTTAAGTAGTTGCCATAGATGCTTGATGATTTGAGTTTAATCCCTGAAACCCATAGGTGAGAGAAAAAAACCATCACTCTCACAAGCTAACCTCTTATCTCTACACACTTGCCTTGGCAAGTGCAGCCATACACACACACATACACACACATACACACACACACACACATACACACACACACATACATACATGCACACACACACATACACACACATACACACACATACACACACATACACAGCACAGAGTTGATTAATTGAAAACAAATAAAAGCTTAATGTATTCATGCATAGATTAATGCATACACACTTGTACATAAATGTGGTGCTTCTGAGAAAGTACATAAATGACTGGTAAAATGACTTCTCTGCTAGGACATGAGAAAGGTATACTTTTTCCTGATTTCTCATTCATTCACTGTGAATACCGTGTCATGGTTTTAAGAGTCCTACGAAAGTGGGCAGATCAACTAAGGAGAAGAACTGCTTTACTCACTCAATATAGAATTTATTTTTTCCCTCCTTTCTTATCAATCCTGGGGTATACTTAGCTGATTTTTTTACTTCCACCTTTCTTTTGTCCTCCTCTGCCTTTTCTGCTAGTAGCCACAGCCTCTTGAGTATCCTGTTTCAACTTATTTTTTTTTTTAGAACTTCATGATTTCTGCAGCATTGCCTACCAATTTACTAATATTCTCTTTAACCATGTTTTAACGACTACATTTGTTCAGTTCAGTATATGTATAATGTCTATATTTTTGATTGGGAAAATCTTCTGCTTGATTCTTTTAAGTTGGCTTAGTGTTTTTACATACTGGCTCTTTTAAAAACTATTTACTTGGCTTATTGTCTCTCTAAATTTGTGTTTCATTAATTTCAGTACGTGAGACCCTCTAGCCCAACCTTTTGGTATCTTCTGTCATAAACACTTATGCACCTCTTCCTCTCCCCACCTCTCTGTCTGTCTCCCTCTCTTTCTCTGCTCTCTCTCCCTTCTCTTCCTCCCCCCTCATATGTATTTGTGTAGGTACATGCCTGTGTTAGTGCATGTGAGACCCAGAGAATGACTTTTGCTATCTTCCTCAGTCCCTCTCTAACTTGCTTCCTTTAGACTGCATCTCTCACTGAACTGCATGCTCACTGTTTTGTTTAACCTGTATGCTCAGTGAACTGAGGGGCCTACTTGTATCCTGCAATCCCCAACACAGGCTCTAACAGTTATGCCTAACTTTTTGTGTGGTTTCTAGGAATTCAAACATAAATCCTTATGTGTATACAGGAAGTTCTGTTCTCCAGTGATCCATCGCCCCAGAACTATGTATGGTACTTTAAAATCTGAGTAAATGTGCCTTAGTAGTCCATGTTAACATTGTTTAGGATAGGGCCAGTATGTGGTGATCAAGTCCTGTCTCCTTGCAACTCTTCCCCCTCCTTTCCCGGCCTCTGGTCTTCACTGTTCTATTATCAGCTTCATGCATTCCTTTCTTAGCATCCATGCATAAAGAAGGGCATTGGCTGCTTTTCTTTGTCTGCTCATTTCACTTAATGGAATGCCCTCCAGTGTCACTTAACTCACTGCAGATGGTAACTTCTCAGTTTTGTGATTTTGCTCATAAACTCATCTTTCCTAAGTCTTAGCCCTTGTCTTTTCTCTTGTGTGGGGATCCCATGAGATAGGGCTGGCTGGCTGGTTGTCTGTTTGATTCTGTCAAGGGTATCCCTACAGGAAAGCTGGGTTTTTAAGTATAGGCCCTGTGGACCCATGGTTTGGTTTCTGGGTAGCAAAACCTAACACGATTGTGTTCCTTTGAGAGAAATACAGTCTCTTTGTTTCCTCCCTTTGGACAGATTCTTCATTTCCATTTCTACAAATTAGTAGCATTTGGGAGATCTGGATTCCTCAAAGAGTTTCCTTCAATTCCCACCCCAACCGCTTTTTGCCTTGTGACTTTGACTCCTTTTTTGTATGCTGCCATAAAAATTCAGTTGTCAAGCACTGGTGGGCTTGCAAGTGTTCCAGACTCCAGCAGACAAAGCTTTGCATCCTGACCCTGAAGCCTCCACCCACTTCCATATTTTAGGTAAGACTTTTTCTTTCTGTTTGTAATACTGAATGTTCATTATGTGAATTGGAGACATCTTTAAGACAGGTGATCCTTATTTGGGAGAAGATATTTGTAAGATAGAAATTATTCAAAGGATGGATTCCAGAAGTTAGAGGAACCCCTGCATATGAAGGAACCTAGGGTAGCTAAGGGAGCAGAGGTAAAGGGATCTTAATAGCAGCTAAGGCCACAGTGGGGTGTGGCCTGTAAGCCTGTGAACCCTGGGTCTCTGCTCACTGGTATAGGAAGCCACTGAGTGATGCAGGAGACAGATGACATGTTCTGAGTCATGCTCTAAGTTGATCGACCATCCATGGTGTTAGGGCACATGCAAATCAGGGAGAACAATGGCGAAGTTACTGCAATAACCCAAGCAAAAGCAGGAATGTCAGGCATAGTATCATTGACAGGGCAATATGCTGTTGCTGGATTCTGTGTACTAAGAAAGATTGGACTTTCTCACGGACTGAACACACACTTGGAAAGAAATAGAAGAGTCAAACTCCAGTGTCTCCAGCCCTTTCTCAAATCTAATTTAACTCAAACCCAAAACCCCATCCTTCTTTCCAAACTTGTCCTTCCCACTGTTCTCTCATTGTGACTTCTGGTAATTCTATTCTTTCGGTTGTTCAGGCCTGAAATCTAGAAGTTACTTTGACAAGTTTCAGATCTGTGTCTGGTTTTAATCATCTGACTTATGCTTGGTGAAAAACAATACAAAACAAAACAAAACAAAACAAAAAGATTAAAGTCGAGTCCTACTCCAAAGTGAATTCATATTTCCCATAACCATCCCCGGCGGAAAGGAATCAGCATGTGTTGTGGGATTATTATTTAAATGTTTATAGTCTGCCATTTTCTTCACACCAAGGCCCCAGCAGTGTAAGTCAGCCAGGCTCATGCAGGTATTGTCTGCTCCATCTGGTCCTTGGCGTTGTGCAAGCAGGCCCTGGATGGTGCAGTAGCTGATCAGACAGGCTCGCACAGGTATTGTCTGCTCCATCTGGTCTTCTGCATTCTGCAGGCAAGCCCTGGATGGTGCAGCAGCTAAAAGTCCATATGGTCTCAGGTGTAGCCCCAGGTAGAGCATATTGCTGCATGCCAGTCTGTGGGCCCTGAGGCAGGAATGACTGCTGGGAGGCACACATCTGAGTGAAGTGGCCACTGCTGTGCCCAAATCAGAGGGCAGAAGGTGTTCTTGGCTCCCACGATGCTCCACACTTCCAGGACCGGTTGGAGACCAAGATGCCATCCTGAACTGCAAATGTCATGCCCAGGCAGCATCCAGAAAGAGTGTTGAAAATGTACTGTTCTCTGCCCTGCTAAATCAGGTAAGGGTTCGGAAACTGTGTAGATGGAAAATGGCCTGCCTGGGGCCTCAGAGTGGAGTCTCTGCAGTTTGCTCTGTCTTCTCATCTCCCAGTTGTGATTTAGGACTTTTGTCTTTTCCTTCATTTGTAAATATGGAAGTAGTGGCTATCTGCCTTGAACGCAACTGTGCATGCCTTACTTCATCAATAGAGCCAAGATGCAGTGAGCATGCACTTTAGCCCTTGAAGAACTAACTGTGTTATCTTGGAGTTTAATATTGACTATCAGTTCAAGCATTCGATGAAAGTCAGCGTGTTTGTCCATTCTTACTGATACAAGGAAAGACTGTGAACTGGGTGCCTGTAAACCACGGCAGTGTCTCACAACTCTGTTGGATAGATGTCCAAGTTCAACATGCCAGCAGATGGGCATACGGAGAAGTCTCATTTTGATCCATAGAGGCTTACTTCTTGCTGCATCCTTATACAGTAGAAAAGCCAGAGGTTTCTTTTGGGAATTTTAGCATGGGAACAACCACAATAACAATAAAACAACAACGACGACGACGATGACGACGATACCACATCACCCCCAAGATACCTGTCTACTACCATCGCATGGGATTTAAGACTTTAGTGTATAAATTATGGGGGGGGCACAGACACACATTGCCATGGAAATGTTCAATGTGGGGTTGATCTTGTCTGCCTTCTTTCTCCTCAGCTCACAGAGCTCACTGCTGACCAAGGTGAACCTTTGGTGCTCTGTTCATTTGGGTTTTCTTACTTTCCTTTTCTACCATTCCATGTACATATCTGAATCTAGAAATTTTTTAAAGTCATATGTTGGATGGCTTAGTGGATAAAGACTGAGTCCCATCCCTGGATCCCACATGGTTGAAGAGGGGAACCAGCTCTTGGAAGTTCTCTTCTGAACCACACATGCACATTGTGGCATGTGACCACTTTCCTAATAAACAAGCTAATCTGATAAAAGATCTTGGGGTCAGCTTCATAACTTCAAAGAGTAGAAATTTGATCATAAATGATCTGCTATGGAATTGCCTAGTTTTTTCTTTTTAATAATATTTGGTATTTAATTTGACCCTACAATACAAAAACAAAACAAAAGTAGAAATGTATGTGTATTTGTGGACAATAAAAGGGCATCAAAGAACTTTTTTTCATAGATTATCAAAGAATGTAAAGGAGCTTTATTTTCACATTCTATGAATCCATTTGTTATAATATATTTATTAAGTTTCAATAGTGTCTGTGTGTCCCAGAGGAAACTCAGACTTGCTACATATCCAAGTATGTCTTTGAACTTCTGATCCTCCTGAGTGTTAGAATCACAGATACATACCACTAAAATTCAGTGTATGTGCTACTGAAGAACCAAATCCAGGGTTTTGTGCAGGTTAGAGAAGCAGTCTACCCATGTAGTCACATCTCTGCCTCCCTATTTGCTTTAAAAAAACTCTACCAGTTCAATCCCAGTTTGAACTCTACAAGATCAGACAGATGGCAGTTTGTGTCTCACTAACACTGAAGCAAGGCTGGGAATGTAGCTCCAGTGGTTGGGGACTTGCCTGGCATGCATGAGGTAGTGTATTTGATCAAAGGCACATTGGCACATGCCCTTAATCCCAGTACTAGGGAGGTAGACTGAAGGAAATCAGAAGTTGAAGGCATTCTTGAATACATAATGAGTTTTAGACCAACCTAGACTACATGTACTAAATAAAAACTTTAAAAATTTAAAAATCAGAAGGCAAGTGTATCAATATAATATTTATATCATGGACACTGTCTTAGTTAGGAGTTTACTGCTGTGAACAGACACCATAACCAGGGCAATGATTATAAGGACAACATTTATTTGAGACTGGCTTACAGATTCAGTCCATTATCATCAAGGTGGGAGCATGGCAGCATCCAGGCAGGCATGGTGTAGGAGGAGCTGAAAGTTCTGAAGGCTAGGAGAAGACTGGCTTCCAGGCAGCTAGGATAAGGGTCTTAAAGCTCATGCCTACTCCAAGGCCACACCTACTCCAGCAAGGCCACATCTCCTAATAGTTTCACTCTCTGGGCCAAACATATTCAAACCACCACACAAGAAGGAATGTTCTATGTCATTCTTGTACTTTTATTTGTATTAAGTAGGATTGTGATTTAAAAGAAGTGAGAGAAATTATGGTTAAGTATAAGAGCAGATTTTTTAGCTCTGCAGAGTTTTATAATGCAGAGGGGACACTGAGGATATGTGGGATGAAGCCTTCTAAAAGCATTAATATCAGTCACTTTGAGTGTCTGCTTGCCAGCCTGGCATGGCAGGTGTTACATGCTGTACTGTTCTATCAACAGATGACAGTCATACTTATGCTTCCAAGTAGCAATGAAGTGACCTCAATGGTCAAACACCTTGTTTCTCTGACCACACTGAATTTGACTAGAACTGTCTTTAAGTTCTAAGAGGCATTTGCCTGTGAGACCTCTCCTGATTGAGCATGGGGTATTCATACAGTCAAGACACTCCATATATATCGCCAACTTCTGATGTTTTTGTCTACTCCACGGAGAAGAACACTGAGGTTTCAAATTCTTCACTTTATACATATCTGTGAACTTGTGTTGTTTGCTCCTTTGGGCATTACAGAGCCATGAAGTGTGTGTTTTATGTCTCACCTTCGTCTCCTGTCATCTGTGTGGATGCTTGTTGGGAGACCTCTTTCATTTGAGTCCCTTTTCCATATCCATCCTTTTCTCATGTGGCCCCAGTGGTGTTGTTTGCTTCACGAATCTTCCTTACCTAGAAACAGGTGTATATCACCCCACTGAAATACTGAGGTGTTCTTTACAACCCACCCACAAACTGCTTCTAAGAAACTGTGTTTTCCATTTCACTCTGAAAATACATATTTTTGCATATATATTGGCTACTATTTAACCTGCTACTACTCTTTCAAACTCACAGTGGGCTATTGTTAGAAGAAGAAATTTCCTGACACCCTCGGCCTAAGAGACTGGCTCTGAGGGCCTAGCTTTACATTTTCACTGGAAGCTCTGTGTCGGCTAAAGCATAATTGGCTTTGACACACTGTAAATGACTAAGACCCTGGTGGTTTGGAGAAGGGGATGATGCCATACAGCCTTTCCTGTAAAGAGAGGATGGGCTGAGCAACACTGTTATCAAAGGTTTGCAGATGGCCATGCAAAGGGGATGCTCTCCTGGAAACATCGTATGGAGTGGGGAGAGAAGTTTTTGCCTATGTCCTCCTATTTGGGATTTGTTCACTCTCAGACCTGATAGTGACAGTATCTGGGGACCATACTGTGTATCCCCTGCAAGGGTACAGAAGGCCACTTCTTTTAGTTCTTAGAGCAGCAATGGTAGCTAATGGTCTGCATACGATAATTCTGGGCTAAAGGCTAAAAGGAAGGGGTGAGGACTGGTCACAAAGCACAGCTACAAAAGCAGGGGAACTTGAGTTCTACCCCCTGAATTCTTGAAAATGACAGAGACAGTAGTGATACCTATAGTCCTGGTACTAGGTAAGCAGAGGCAGACTGATCTCAGGGGTCCACTGCTGGATAACTATTCTATCTGTTATCTATGTTCACTGAGAGGCTGTGTCTTAAATATACATATACAGATACATGCACATGCACATATGCATGTGCACACACACATACACATACATATGTGCGTATACATATATACCTATACCTATACACACACACACACACACACACACACACACACACACACACACACTATCCTTGCTTGAAGTTTGAGGTGTAAGCTCTCAGCTATTCTTTCTGCCTTTCCTGGTGCTTGCTGCCATCCTATCCTACCTTGATGGTGGTGAATTCTTATCCTTCTGTCACTGTAAACCTATAATAAACTATTCCTTCTGTAAGTGGCCTTGGTCATGGCATTTCAACCGAGAGATTGAAAATGTTTTCCTCACATTGCCTGGAAATATTCTTCTGTTTATCTTGCCATCCTTTTCAGCAAGGGCAATGTCACACACAAAAATGTGATGCTTAGAAAGTGCTAGGCATATAGATTTATCAAGTACAATGATTGTCAAGTTCTCGTGACCTTGTTTCCCTTTAGGTAAAGGACTAGGCATTGGGAAACACCTGAGGATTAGTAGATCCTAACACAGGGAAAGAGTGAAATGTAAAAAAAAATCAGTTTTTCAGAGACAAATTCCAAATAACATAACAAAAGCAATTTCAGCTCAGTACAGCCATAGGCACAGATGGGACCAAAGATCTCAGCATATCCATGTGTCAAATATTATCCTCATACCAGAAGCAACATTAACAAGCTAACATAAAGAATTCAAGGATGGAGTACTAAAAATGAATCTTGAAACAAGACAGACATTTCTTTTTATATATTTATAATTATCCCAAGTGATTTCTTAAGATTTTTCTGTAGAAGACAAAAATAGAAACTTGAATAATATCTATTACTTGAATTTCTCTCTAGATTGTGAGTTCCATGAAGGCAAGCAGGCATTCTTATTTGTATAACTTCCCAATATCCTAGGTCCTTGCCACTACATGTAGGCACATGTACTCTTGATTCGCATAATGCTTGAAATTGTAAACCTCAATAAATCTTCAAATGGAGTTGCTTATCAAGTTACTTGATGATCATTAAGATGTTGCCATGAGAGCTCAGTTGGTAAATCACTTGCTTTGCAAGCATAACTTGAGTTCAATTCCCAGAACCAGCAAAACAGAACCAGATATGATGATGTTCACAGACACTCCCAGCACTGGGGTGGGTAAAGAGATTGATCCCTGTGGTTCTCTGATCAGTCAGACTCATCTCCTTAGCAGTCTTCAGGCTACTGAATGACTCTGCCTTAGGTTGATGGCTCCTCTGATTTCTACACATATGTGCATGCATACATACACATCTACATACATGTACTCCTACACACACACACACACACACACACACACACACACACACACACACACACCTTTGTTCCTGTTCTAAGATATTTCTATGGAATATATAGTGAATAACTGAGTGGGGGCACCAGAACATGTTTCTCCTATCTGCTTGTGACATATTTATAAAACACAATGTCAACTGTGACTAAAACAATGAAGAGGAGAAACTCTACAGACATTGCCTTGGTCAGTATGAGGAAGGGGGAAGGGATTTCCTTTCAGAGATTGGACATGTACTCAATGAGTATGTTTTCAGTTTGCAGATTCTGGTGAGGTGTGATGGGTGAATGGATGATGTGAGGGATGAGAGGGAGGGTACCAAATCTACTTTGAGAATCCGATGGTGCTCGCAGATGAATCACTGAGCTACAGCTCAGTGCAGGAACTTTATAGGTAGACTGGGAAGAAATGAATGGATTAGATATAGAACCCAGTCCAGAACCCACCATGCCATCATGAATGATTGACTTTTATTTTAAACTACTTGATAATATGGACTATGTCTGTAGTCCTGTGATTATCACAAAACCTAGCAAATAATTGATGTTCCATAAACAGCTGCTGGATCAATATATGGAAGAGAGGAATGGCCTCCCAGACTGGCAATTGATTTGAATAATTATTGTCTCATTATAAATACCTGGCATTTGACCTACACTTTCTACATATGGCTTATCTGCAAGTGGGGGAAAATAACAGAAAATGATGCTGAAGCTAAATTTTCAAGTGAGAAGATGACAATTTTAAGTATAGGAGAGACTGGTGGGAAAGAAGATAATGGTGAGGAAAGTCAGTGGTCTCTCTGTTAGCAGAAGTCTGGGTGATATCAATACCATAAGAGGTATACCAGATGTCCTACTCCTGTCTGCTCCATTGTGACCTGGTTTCTGTTTGCAATCAACCCACATTCTGTAGCTAAGGAGTCTGTGACACTCAGTGACATTCACTCCAACTGGTAAAGGGAATGTGACAATCAAGCTTATTTTTAAGTGACAGTTGAATTGAACTTTTCTTGAAAGTGAGTTGAGAGAATGAGAGGTAAGGGAACTTTTAATGGCCCTGCTGTGGGGTGCACATCAGAATCTTGAGCCTTTTTCCCACCTGAAGACCTGACTGGTCATGCCAGTGACCTTCAATCTGTGATATTCAAGACCCAATTCTTCCTATATTGACATCCACCTGCAGTCTAAGACAGTTGCATAGGGTTCCTTTTGCAGTTTAGCAGGGAAGGCAGCTCGGTTACTCTGGAAGTTAATAGCTATTGTGAGGCGACAGATTTTGAAGGACCTATAGACCTCCCAGTGTCACCTCATAGCCTATATATTAATGAAGACATCTTTGTCTTCATTTTTGGTTTACAGTTCTAGACAGTAGGTCCATCAGGATGGGAAAGGTATGGGAACAGGCAGTTATAGTACCAGAAGCAGAAAGCTGGTTGATCTCCTTTACCCACCCCTTTCTCTCTTTTGATAGTGTCTTACTATTTAATCCTGTCTAGTCTACAAACTTGCTTTTAGACCAGGAGACCAGGATGAACGCAGAAGAGATTCACTGCTTCTGTTTCTATTTCTCAAGTGCTGGAACTCAAGGTGTGCATCACCTTGGTTGATTACATTTATGATAGACAGACAGACAGATAGATAGACAGATAGATAACACATTTGAGAGCATAGGAAGTGAGGCAGAGCTATAAATCTCCAAAAGCCCACCCCCAGTGCCTACTAACATATTTCCTCCAACAAGGCTGCACCTCCTAAAAGGGTCCACAATTTCCTCAAACAGCACAACCAACTGGAGACCAATCGTTCAAATATATAAGCTATGAGAGATTTTTCTTTTTGTTCATATTATCTCAGGGGCCATGCAAAAATCAAGACTTGTTGCCCTTGTTGTTTGCATTTAGAGTGAACCCAAATGCATATGAAAATTATGCTTATCATGAAGACATTTTACTGCTGTTTTTATGAATCTATATGTGGGTTCACCCTCAAGTTTTAAATCCATTACAAAGAACAAACACATTTATGTTTCAATTAGTGTCTGAACTGCAGCCACACATTTCTTCCTTTTCCCATTGTGTCTTCTTTAGATGGGCTGAGACCATGGATGTATCACCTAGTTCTGAAGGCCAGCATCCCATGGCTCTGTCTTTGTGCAGGCTTCTGTACAAGTTAGCAGAATACTCTTTTCCTGGGCCCATTTTGTTATCTGATCAGGAATTCTGTAGAATTTTTAGAATTTACAATGACCTTATACCTAAAACTGAAGCTAAGAGAACAATGAGTGCTGGGCAATTTCCACTGTTTTGGTTTCATTGGCCAGGATTATCTACACAGTCATTCAAAGATAAATATTTGGGCTTCTTCCCCAACTTATCTTAGTAACTTCATTTGCTATCATGTTCTTACTTTAAAATCTTCAGTACTACTCAAATCTATTCCTTCTTCACTGCCCCCATTACTTCAGTCAGAATTCATTTCTTCAGCTTACCTCTTCAACATCCCTTTCACATTTCTAAGTATTAATAGGAGAAACAGGTGTGGAGACTTTTTTGAGGGGTTCAGAGGAAGACAGATCATGTACATGCACATGGAAATTCTAGAGGACAAAGTAGTCTTGGAACATAGATTGAGCACCTGGGAAGATAAAATGTGGATAACTTCTTCCATTCTGTGAGAAAGAGATTTTGAACTTAATCTAATAGGTGACTGGGATTCATTGTGTAATGTCTAGGATATGAATCAGAGGTAAGCTTGTAGGGTTCTGGGTGAGAGCATAAGACTAGACCAAGGTGTATAAGTGTGAGCTGATGATATTTGATTCTTTTAAAACACAGCTTTCTCAACTCAAGCACCAGCCATGCAGCCTTCTCCTGCATCTAGCTAGTACCTTGACCAACCTTATCATAGATGTGACATTTGGATGTATAGAAGGAGTTGTTAAAATTGAAACATCCGTTAAGTCAAAAATGTTGTCTATTGAATGTTTGCATCTCATGTTGATAGAGCATTGGCTACCAATAGAATGACATTTGAAGAAGGATTTAGTCCTTTGTGTTATTTCTCTCAGGAAACTTCTTATTCATAGGTAAATGAACTTCCTACATAGGACTTTCTACAATTTCTATTATTTGGCACCATAGAAATAAGTGTAATAAAAAATTACTGCTCGTTATATATCATTATATGTGTATATTAGTATATATATAATGTTTCTTAGGATATAAATATATATACATATGTATTTATTAGGAGATATATACATATATATATGGCTTCATATCTATGCAATGATTTTATATATTCAGAATGAAATGAAGAATATTCTCAGGATTGGCAAATTCATTTCAGAAGTAAAAGAATGAAATAATTGTAATTGTGGAAGTGCATATTCATGCGGAAACAGGAGGACAAATTCAAGTGCTATTCCTTAGGCCCTGTCAACTTTTGTTTCATGTGGGTTTTAGGGGATCAAATTCATATTCATGTGTTTTTGAGGCAATCACTTTACAGGCTGAGCTATCATCTCTTCAGCTGCTGTTTTTAAACTTTAGTCAGAGATCTCGATATGTAGCTCAGGTTGGCTTAAATTCCCAATAGGAGTTTTGTGATTGCAGGAGACTATCACCACACCAACAGTGGGTCTAGCCTTGTAAGACCGTGTAGACCAGAAGCAGGAGTGGGAGTTTTCCACAGTGGCTGCTGGGATGTGAAGTTGTCATTTTAAACCAAATCTTCAATGTAAACTGAAATTGAGAAAAATAACACTCAGCCCTGTCAATTCAGTGTCAAAAGAGAACAAAAAAAAAAAACAATCAAAAAAGAAACAAAAAAGGATAGCTGGTAAATAGTTTTGCAAGAAGCTAGAATGCACAGCAAACTTTCTGCACTGGGTCATGTTTCAAGAGGTGTTATGCATTCTCACATGCTGTTTCTCTTAGACTGCCTATTGTGTGGACAGCTTGGAAGCTTCCCTCTTCAGAAATCAAACAAAACAGGTTTCTGCTTGTATGTGTGGGCTGACTGGGTATTAGAAAGAAGCAACACAATGTAGAGAAATTGCCATTCACTGGAATGTGCTGCTTCATTTGTACCCACTTTCAGCAGAAAGGATGGGAAAACATCCTATCATTTTTATCAGCAGAGAACACATTACAGGGTCATGGTCACCACTGTTTACCAGAATAACCACCGAAAAAGCTGCATCCCAGGCTTCCAGATCTGTTTCAAACAAGAAAATTGTTCCACACAAATTCAGATATAGTGACACTTTGTGTGTCTGATTTTGCTTAAATTTGCCATAGAAAACCAATAGTCGAGGAAGGTAGGAAGGTCTGTAATGATTAACTCCTGCTAAGAATTCATGTTTCTTTTGGAAAGAAAAGATGGCTGACTTGGCATTTGACAATCAGATACAGTTATTTGCGTGTGTGTGTGTGTATGTGTGTGTGCGTGTAGACTTATATCTGGGATTATGAGAAAAAAAGAAGCCAAAGACCAGCGCCAAAACTATGATGTTTCTAGTGGAAATAACATTTAAAAAACATACATTCTTTTCCAAGTAATGACTTAATCAACTGGATAATATTCACTCCATTGCAATACCCTTTGGCCCCTACCCCAATCTTCTTTTTGAATTCTGTACAAAGGGACATACTATCACAGATCATTGCTATGACTCATAAAGCATTTGCATTTTCTGTCAACCCCATGGTTTTTGACAAAGAAAATATTATAATTGTGTGAAACATGGGGCTGAAGGAAGCAAGAATGACCAGACTTCCTGTTCACTGGCTGTGTTTCCACAAGGAAGGGCTAGTTTGAGCTAATTTGCATTTATGATGGAAATGAGAATACTGACCAAAATAGTTTGGTCCTTTCCTTAGTGTTCCCAGAAAGTCTGGAAGAAACAGGAGAATGGATGTGACCTAGTATAGGAAGTCTGGTAGCCATGAGCATCAACGTGTATGCAGAATTTAGTCATAGAGAACAACAAATGCTTGGGCCTGGACTTGGTAAAAGATTTCTGTGAGGGATGATGTTCACACCCATGTTTCTGGCTTACATTTCAACAGTTCAAGTATCTATGTTTTTGATAATAGCTGAATATAGAATAATATATATGATAGTCAAGCATATACCAAGCTAAATCTTCACACACACACACACACACACACACACACACACACACACACACACACACATTAGTCTTATGTAAAGTATTGATTCTGGGTCTTACTGAGTTGTTCAGACTGACTTGAATTCTATAATTCTATAACTGATCTTGAGCTTGTGATCTTCTGGCCTTAGACTTAATCTCTTGTGTTACTGGAATTACATAAATAAATTAATTATTTTGTTTTTGTTTTGTTTTACTGAAAGTCTCACTACATAGCCCTCACTGGCCTTGAACTCACTATGTAAACCAGACTGGTCTCAAACTCATTAAGATCTGCCTGCCTCTTTCTCCTGAGTGCTGGGATTAAAACCATGTGCTACCATCCATACCCTGCTTAAAAATGCTATTTTAAATAATCAAACTTTACTTAATATCATTTGCTTTAGTTTTATGTGCCAAATGAGGTATTAGCATAGATTATTTAGAACTTATTTTCATATCCAAAATATGAAATTTCTCATTTTATAAATAAGCCTATACTCCAGTTAGCATAAATAAGATAACATTGAATTCTGTTTTAACAATTACACAATGAAAGTAAATAAACTGAGTGACAATTCAGTTTTACAAAGAGAAGAGTGCATTTTTAAGGTGATGAGTTTGTTTTTCTACAAAATAAATTTCAGATTTGCTTATAGAAAGTCCTCTTCACTGTGTATGGGCACCAAGAGTGGTTCCTTAACTTCACCAACAAAGAGAAATAGTCTCTATTTTTCAGAATTATCATTGATAGATGATTCCATTAAGATTTTTGCAAACTTGGTGTGAACAATGCACATGTAGTGTAATAAATTTAATTGTGCAGACCTGACAGGCCAGCAGAAGGCTCACCCAGGCAGCATCTGCACAGCCTTCCTGGGGTGTGTCTCTAGAAGGTCTCTACTTCACTGGTTGTGACGCACCTGGGGTTTGGGATCTCTGTCCTTACATGCCTTATTTCTCTTCCTACAGCCTAGTTGGTGATCATTTTCCCTCCAAAATCTCCCCAGACGTAACCCATGGAAACTGACCACCAGAACTCCACCAGGAGGTGCAAAGAGTGATCAAGTTGATATTACCTATAACTCCAAATTGGTTTTTGTGACACTTGGTAACTTATTTCAATCATCTATATGCTTCACACCAACCCAATGGCTCAGAAAGCTATTATGTAACCCTCTCACCTTCATACAGCTTTTCTGTAAATTAGCCATACTCCTCGTAAGGTTGTTATATGGGTTACACAATGAGCTATATGTTAGGGATCTGGTAAGGCATCACAAATACTCTAATATGGACCCAAGTGTCTTCTTCTTGCTAAGTATCATACTAGATCCTACATGAAGGGAATGAGTCCCACTATCCTTATTGCATTATTGAGGCTCAGAAAAAATTAACGCTTTCAAGTGTGTCTTGCCAGGGTGGAGATGGTATGTCCATCCTGCCTTCCTAACTTCTTAATACCAAGTGGCCTAATGTTAACAACAGTTGTCAACAGTGAAATGTTCTCAACCTTACCCTATTCCTGTTCTTGGTTTTCTGCTTCGGCACTTCCCGCATCAGTGCTATAATACTGTTGTAGTTAGTAGAATCAATGGGGCAGTCATTTTAAGCAATGTCTTGCCTCCCAGGGAAGTCATTGTGAGCAATGCAGAACGTAGCTTTTTGTTTGGTGTGGTGGAGGATCTGTCTTTCACGGTGAGTGGATATTTAATAGGTATTTTATTTGAAGCAAATCTGAGATTTGCTTTTTGGAAGAGCAAACACGGAGATCACATTTATACTTTTCTCCCTCTTCCGTCTACTCCAACTCACTCAGGATTTCTTTTGGAAATCAATTGATTTAAACAAATGGGAAGTCACCTCATGTCTGGAAGTCATTAAGTCCTATACTTTGTGTCATGGCTTGAATTCCAAGTGCTGTGGGTTTCCTGGTAGTTTGGGGTAGACTCTCTGGTATCTGTCCTAGAACCTAACTTTGTCCTCCAGTACAGGCTGGTGTCACATACAAACGCATCTGGGATGTAGAGCTCTTGGGTTTGGTCTCCTCTCTGAAGGTACATATTTCCTTCCTGGTCTCTCTATGCCTTTGTGTAGAGACACTGTGTGAAGCTTAATTTTGACTATGGATTTGATTAGAGTAAGAAATGTCTGGGGCACTGGTAAAGTACATCTTTGGATATGTCTGAGGAGGGAAGGTCTGTCCCAAATGTGGATAACCCCACATCACAGGCCAAAGTCACAAACTGAATTAAAAAAAGAGAAAAAGGAGGAAGCTAAAAAAGCATTGGTATTTCCTTTTCTCCACTTCCTGATTGGTGTTGGAGGTAATGGATAAAGTTGTTCATGCCACCATGAACACTTCCCCACTGTGATGGGCTACATTCATCTGAACTATGTACCCAAGTAAAGTCTTCCTCCCTTAAGTTACTTCTGGTAGGTACTTGGTCAGAGTAAAAAGAAACATAGCTAATATAAATTATTTCACAGGTCATGCCCCTGACAGGTACCATTCTGCTTGACCTGTGTTCCCCAAACCTGGCTATCTCCTGGCTTCCCTCCTTTCCTCATTTTTATCCTCCAATTTTTTTGAACACAATCACTAGACTCTGCTCATTAGATACTTCTGAATGAACCCAGCCCCCAGTCAACTGCTCCATGAACATACTGTGTTCAGGGCAGTTCAGGGAGAGTCATGGCAGTCTATGTCATATGGCTACAAAGAGCCAGCCACACATTTACATTTATTAACAATTAATTCAATTTTCTCCTGGTAAAGTCTCTATCTACTTTACAAAGTATTTGTGATGTTACCTGTAGGTGATTGGGTAAGGTTTTATAATGCACAGACAATAGAATCCAGGGCGTGTTGGACAAGTATCCCATCCATCCGTGACCATGGCCCCCAGTCAGTAACTTTCATATTAAAACCCCAAACCCCACAGTTAGGAAGAACATACCACAGGAACACTTTGTCTCAAGTTCTAATCCATGGGCCATAGTTCTTTTCTTTCTCTGTAATTGAAGCTCATTCACTAAAGGACATTGTCTCTTAGAACCATGGCATTTTTCCCAGGCCACTCATATTGTAGGGCAGTACCACTCTTTCTCTGTCCCCCAAGGCAGATCAAGCTCCTTGTGTTGCCCTCCATATGTGTTGAAAGAGTGAGGATTTATTCTGAGAAAGAGAGAGAGAAATGCAGAGGGAGCTTTTGACATTTTAGAATATGTGCTGGGAAGGCTTTGGCATCTGTGACCTCAATAATGGAAGGTTTCGCCATGCTGTGAGGGGTGGAGACCAGCAGGCAGCTCCTGTCAGCGAGTCGGGATTGATAAATTCGTTATCTGGTGCTCTGTCAAAATGCTCCTGTTAGCTGGGCGTGATCTCTCTCACACATGGAACACGGTTAAGCCATCTGCTCGCTTTGGAAGCGTGCACTCTTGAGCCCTTCTCCTATGCCCAACTCAGGGCTGTGACTCACCCTAACATAAGGTGATTCATGGGCACAGAGGTGCCAGGCTGTAGCCCTCAGGAGCAGTTGCTGGTGTCCAGCTGCGGTGCTGAGTTCTGACAAATCACCCTTGCTGCACCCACCATCCACTGAGGGATCACTGGAGCTCTGGTTGAGTGCTAATGTTTTTATAATGTGCCTTCTTTGCACAGACTGGGATCAGAAAGCAGGCTGCTAAGTGCTCTTTGTTTCTCTTCAGACAAGGGTCTTTGGAAAACTACCACTTTCATCAGAGCAGGACTGGTGGCTTTGCTTGGCAGAGACCAACGACCTGAGGTGTGGGTGTTCGATCAAGCCGCTCAAGCAGACTGTCGGCCACAAGCCTCTTATGCTCTTTTCAGGCGGGGGATGGGAGTGTCTAAGGTTCTTGATTAATGTGAAAGTCCTTCAAGTGCTCTGTCTTTATGTCTAAGAAGCATCGGGGCATTGCAGGGGAAGATGAGGTGGATTCCGGGCTGTAATTAGCAGAGTCAGCCCTGGCCAGTGCCACAGACTAGCAGACTAGCACACCAGGAAAGGCCAAAGACTTCAGAAACCACAGACATGGTTTCCCTACATCCTGTCTGCTTTTCCCTACTGGGTAATGTAGGATCCTCAATCTCTGATCCTCAACTTTCCCTCAGGAAAAAGGATTTTGCTTTGCATGGCGGACGGTGCCTTTCCTGAAGCTTGGCTCCTAACTCAGCAAATGTCAGTTTTCTTCTAAATTCAGATATCTGAAGGGCAGATTGCTTAGAGGACAAAATAAATTATGTATCGAGTCCAGAGGATGAGTTATCTTCTAGGCGACATGATTTTATTACATGTATATAATTTATGGGGTGACCATTTTCTTCTGAGCTTCAGGGCTTAAAGTGTGTGTCAGTCCTTCTGAGATGTGCTGTAGAAAGGCATGGCGATGTGGTTGGTGAGAGAGCTCAGCTGACAAAGTACTTGCTTCACAAGTCTGAGGACCTGAGTCCATGCCAAAAGCCCACATAAAAGCCTAGCACTGAGATGTGTACTTGAAATGTGAGCTCTGGGCAGGCAGATCTGTGGGGCTCCCTGGCCATCCACGTAACCTTACTTGTGAGCTGCAGGTCAAAGGAGATCCTGTCTCCAAAAACAAGATGGATGGAGCCTAAGGAAAGACAGCTGAGGTTGGCCTCAAGCTTCTACACTTACATACAGGAATATGTGTGTGGGCACGCACACACACACACACACACACACACACACACACACACACACACACACACACACACACACACACAAAACACACACACACACACACACACACACACACACACACACACACACACACACACAGACACGTGCATGCAGCTGCTCACAGTTGAGAATCCAGGACCTGAGACCTTTTCTGTTGTCCCTTGGAGGCTCTGCATCTTGACTCTAGTTTTATTGACTGCTGCCCACCAAGGATCACTCTCTGCATCAGCCAGGTACCGTATTAGTATACTTCTCATGGAATCATCACACTCAGTCACTGGCTCAGCCCTGGATGGGTAACTAAAGACATTGGCTCACATTCCCTGTCAAGGACTCATATTTTCTACTTCCTTGGACCTCTGCATGGCCACAACCCTCAGTTCTACTGTCACAGTACAGAGCTAGATAGCTACTGGTGATGAGCCAAGGGCTGTGGCTCTAGGGCAGTTAAACTCTCCTTTTTGTGTTGGTTCCTCGTCAGCCATTGCTTTGCTACTCCCTGGCATACTATGTTAGATCTATAGACATCGTCTATTTTTCCTTACCGTCATTTGGAATTTAAGAGAACCCAGGCTTGCTTTCTCTCTTTCTTTCTTTCTTTCTTTCTTTCTTTCTTTCTTTCTTTCTTTCTTTCTTTCTTTCTTTCTTTCTTTCTTTTCTTTTTTTTTTCTGATGTAGCAACACATCTCAGCTTCCAGAGCACTTTCTTGTTATGTAAGGCCCAGACATGTCTTTTGGAGGAGACAAGATGCTGACATCTTACAAACCAAAGTTTATTACCAAGCACATTTAGGATATTTCAAAGGATGTATTGCCCATGGCTTAGGGACAAGAAGCTCTATGTCCATATGTCAGTGAGAGGAGAGAGTAGAATGGAATGACCTTTAATTCTCTTTCTTTCTAAGAGTATGGAGAAATATTTATGTTTATTTTCATGGCCATTACTTCTGGGTGGACAATTGAGATAGCTAAATTTCTTGGCTTGAGATGGCTTGGAAGGATCTGATTCTATTGACAGTTGTCTTGTGAGTTTCAGGGGGCGATTTGCTTCTGATGGAAGAGATGGAGTAGTCATGTTAATCAGGAAATGGGGAGTTCCAAGCCAAGGAAATCCAACTTTGATCCTTCATCGCCTGGGGTCACCCCAAGTTTTCAGCATGGAGTGAAAGGAACTGATAAGAGTCGTTAATGACAAGGAAGGCTTGGCTCTCCTTATGGCTCTCTTTTGGCCCCTGGTTTCCCTATCAGCCTTCTCCTGGCACACAGGAGTCAAGATGGACAGGAGCTGTGTTCCCCAGTTGACTCTGTGTGAGACTGATATCTAGGCTGCCATCAGGTATGACTCTAAGAGACATTTCTGTGCTCTGTTGCACTCCCTAGTGGTCTCCAACCATCTGGGGGTTGGGCTTCCCACAGCCCAGTTAGGATGGCCAGCCCCCTGAAACAGCTGAGGCCTGAACCTTCTTTCTCCAGTTCTGGTTCCCTTAAAAGGACCCAAGACCCCCTGAGGGAAGCAACATTTTGTTTTCCACAGACACAGTCTCTTACTGTTTCAGACAGCCTAGTTTATTTCTGCAGCTTTGTTTAGAGAGTGACTTCTGAGATACCCTTGCTGGCCAGGACACTGAACATTTTTTCTACCATCTTCTCTCTGCCTCCGAAGAGACAAGAGCTGCAGCTTCCCTTATAAAGTCTCTTTCTTTCTTTTTCTCTATCTGTGTGCCTCTGTCTTTCTCTGCTTTTATGTCTGTTAGTGTTTTTGCCTCTATCTCTGTCCCTGTCTCTCTTTCTCAGTACAACCTTTCTTAGAGTCTCTCTTAAGACAGAAATGGAAATGGGATGGAGTGGCAGCATCCCAGACCCTGGTTTGGTCCATCATTGTGGTTTTGACTTCCGTGGGCTTATGTCTTTGAATGCTTATATCATGATGTACTGTTTCCTTGGAAGCAGGATCCAGGATAACCTTTCCCTACCATAGGTAGCTTTGTCAGCTATTCTGTCATCAGCACAGGAAGACAGATGGAGTTAGCCACAGGTTAGGTAGGGTGCAGGTTTTATCTGCTTTGAGCTCAGTTCTCATGAACATCCAATGAGGCATGCTTCAGCTTTTCACACAGCCATATTCCACTGCTTTAGAAAGAGAAAAGCTGTAAGGTGTTGCCGAGTTCCAGGGAGCCCATAAGAGGAATTCCTCTACCTGTTGACAGCTACGCTGGAGCAGATGAAAGGAATATGTTGTTACTGGGAAGGTGAGCCCTGATGTAAAACTACTGAGGACATTTCTAGCACTCTGGCTGGAGTCTGTTTCAATAGGCTGCATAATGGAAATGTACACTGAGCCCTCATGGGCATCTTCTCAAAGGTGTTGCAGGACTACTGCATTATTAGAGCTCATCTTACCAAGGGCAGGTACTGCTCTCAGCCAACGCCAACATGGAGTGTGAGACAGTAATGAAGAAATCCATTAAGTGCACATGGAGGGCACGTGTGGAAATATAAAGTGCAGTCATGATCAGTTGCATCCATGGGAGCAATACATGTGATGTCACAAGGCTCCTACGCATCAGCCGTGATGTCTGCAGCGTGGCATGTGGTTTCCTACAAAGACAGCTAGATTTTGAAGTCAATTGTGTTCGATTTGTCTGCTCAGAAGTGGGCAGGCTATGGACAATGCAATCAGCACTTCCCAGGTGCATATTCCTCAAGTCTAAGTGGCAACTGGAATACAACTTTCCATGTCATTGTGGGGAGGGAAATGTGATGGGCAGGAAAGGGTGAAGGAGAAAGCGACACAGAAGCGCATGCATCTGAGCTGGGCTTTGAAATACGCTTACGAGTTCATCCAGACAATGCTTGCTTCTGCAAGAAGTAATAATGTAGAGGGTAGATATAGGCCAGGTGGAGAGGTGGAAGGAACAGGAGGCCCCCAGGGCTACTCAGGGCCAGAGCACCTACATCAGGTTAAGGATGTCCATTTGGTCCTCTTTGCATAGAAAGCCATTCTTTCTGCTGGGAAGAGATGACAGTTTAGGAACAGTTTGTGAAGATCTGTATATTATGTGCATATTTTAACTCCTCCCTTCCTTTCTCCTAGCTTCTTGCCCAGAAGAATGTTGTCAAGGGGGCAGAAATGAGCTGTGTGCATTTTCTGGCTTTCACACATCCTCAGTACTTTGGGGGGAAAGTGGCTTATATAAAAATAGTAACTGGGGATGAACCCAGTGCTGGCCAGGAAAGAGAGAGTTGAGGCCTGAGTGATGACTGGGTGTGAGGGAGGTGGAACAGGAGAAACGGCAGGGATACTGTGTGTGTGTGTGTGTGTGTGTGTGTGTGTGTGTGTGTGTCTGTGTGTGGTATGTGGATGTACATGTTTATAAGGTGTGTGAGTGTAGTGAATGTGGAGTTGCATATGAGTATGGGAGTGTGGAGTGAGTATATACATGGATACAATTTGTATTTGTGTGTGTGTGTGTGTGTGTGTGTGTGTGTGTGTGTGTGTCTGTGAGTGGGGAAAGAGAGAAGCCCACGCCCATCTCATGTGGATCCCTACTCTTCCAAGTTTAGGTTGACCTCACAAGAGCCAGTTATTGATACTGAGGCATTTGCCTGTCCTAGGCACTGAATCTGTGCAGGTAGATGATGGTCTATAGGGGTTGTCTACACAGTATCCCATTTGGCCTTGTCTATTTTTTATAGGACTTCTTTACATGTCAGGAGACATGTTCTGTTACCACCAATGAAATCTCTGAAGCAATGCTGGGAAATTACACCTTCAGTGTATAAAGAGGTGAAGGTCGTAAATGTGTTCAATCTTCTTCCCACCTCCGCCCATTTCACACAGCTCGGGAAGCAACAAGAGAGCAGGGCAAACAATCAGTAACATGCAGGTGCAGACTTGGGGTGCTGCCAGGTCAGAAGGGAGCCATGGGCTGCCACAGAGCCTTTGTAAGCTGGAGAAAGTCCCCACGGAAACACCCACACAAAAGCCTGTTTGTCAGTTCACAACAAAGACTTAAAGGGCGAGTGAAAATTACCCCAATTCTTAAGTGAAGAAATCCAAATTAGCAGATGTCTGAAGGAGCACTAGCAGAATCATCTCATCAGGTATCAAAGCCCCTGGGAGTCACTGTGTTCTACAAGCATCTTTACCTCCTGGAGTCTATGTTATTGTGGCTCGGTGGCTGTTTATCAAGAACACATTTAGTTAACTTTTAGAGATCTGTGAGGGAAAGAGTTCTGGGAGTACATTTGCTGACCACCTCCAGATGCCACCAGAACCTTCCACTGCTTCAGCCTCTAATATCAGGGTTGATATTTGATAAGAGATAAGGAAACAGAGGTCTGAGTTTTGTTTCCAACTTGTATACAAAGTTCCTGAGAACTCAAGGAAGTAGGCCAATGCCGTAAGAAGCGGAAAGTTTATGTCAGGAACAAACAACACCAATATTTATGGTTTTATTTAGTCCTATCAATCCTGTCCTTTCTACACAATATGTGGAGACAATCTGAAAAATAAGAGACAATCTCATTCATTGGTTGGGATGGTGATCTCTCTCTCTCTCTCTCTCTCTCTCTCTCTCTCTCTCTCTCTGTGGTATCTGTGGTATCTCACTCTGTGTGTGGATGTGGTGTGTGTGGATGTGGTCTCTCTCTTTTTTGCATGCATATGTGGTGTCTTAAGTGTGCAAGTGTGTGTGTGTGTGTGTGTGTGTGTGTGTATGCTGTTTCCAGAAGTAGACATCAGTCATCTCCCCGCACCCATGTTTTTACGCTTTGAAGCATGGCGATCACCAGTATATTGCTGGTCAGCAAATTCTAGTGACCTTCCTGAGTCTAGCTCCCCCAAGTTAAAATTACAGAAACCACATCTGGCTATTTTGCATGGGTTCTGATGTTCTGATCTCAGGTCTTAACACTTGCATAAAAGACTCTTTTCTGGAGGAGCCAGCATCCTAAGCTTTATGGCTTTCACTGGCATTTCTGCATTAATCCACGATTTTCTTCAAATGTTGTCATCTTACTTCTTCCAGGTATTGAGGCAAAGAAAGAGGAGGAAAACCACTGACTTCACAATTGCTTCCTTCCAGTTGCTTCTGACACCCTCCATTATGTCCTGGTTTCTGTCGGATGCCTCACCCTTGATGGACACCTAGCTTCTGATTGTTCTCTGAGGGAGCCTGTAACCATTTTTCGGTAAGCAGGCTCCCTGTGAGTAGCACCCCAGGTTAATAGTTGTTTCCCTCTGACCAGTTTACATTGCCATTCCATTGTTTTCTGAAAGTCATAATATATTGCTTAGTTTTCTGTTGTTATGATAAAATATCTTGGCAAAAAGCAAGTTAGAAAAGTAGCATTTATTTTGACTTACACTTAGAGAAGGGATACAGTCTATGATGGTGGTAAAGGTATGGGATTCTGGGAGCAGAGTGATCACATTTTATGTGCACGCAGGAAGCTGACAGAAAGAACCAGAAATGGGTGGGGTGTAGCTGCACCCCCTCAAAGCCTGCCTACCTCCCCTCCTTGAAGTACTTCCTCCAGCATGGTTCCACTTTCTAAAAGTTTCACAACCTCCCCTAACAGCACTGTCAGCTAGGGAGGAAGAACTGAAATACATGAACCTGTCTGGTACATTTCTCATTCAGCCAACTACACAGGGGCTCTGATGAGAATGGGCTAAGATTCCATTTATTAATATGGGTCATCTTTTTCTTCATTTCCTTCCACCTTCTTTAAATGTAATCTGTTTGCTTTTGACTTTTTGTTATTTTCCCTGGGCATCCCCAGTTGTGGTATGCATGTTTGTGTTTGTGGGTTGATAACCATTTGCTAAGTGTTTTTACCTCTGTAGCTAATTGCTACATACTGTGTATAGTCTGTGGACAATTCTTCAACCATTTATTCTCTTTCTGCTGTTCCTGAGATTCTAACTGCATGTGTATTACCCTGTTAAATATGCATCTGGGATTAGTCCCTGTAAAATTTGTTTAGCTTGCTTTTGGATGTATCAGTTTGGGCAATTTCTCTTGATCTGTTTATTAGAGATTCCTTTTTTACTGTGTAGGAATATTGATGAGACTTTCGAATGAGTTCTGTAGGAATGTTATGACAAGGTTCTTCAAAAATGAGTGTATTTACTGTGTCCGTTTATTTTTTAATGTGTTTATAATACCACACCTCTGAGGAGGTCAGACAACAACTTGAGGGAATTGGTTCTCTTCATCAGTTACATGGATCATGGAGATCAAACTCAAGGTATCAAGCTTGGCAAGAAGTACTCTTAACCACTGAGCTACCTCATTGGCCAAAAGAAGAGTGTATTTGTAATATTTGAAACTATTCTCTTACAATCTCAGAACTTAGAAGTCAGAAATCAAAGTTCCAGGATGGCTCTGGTCCCTCTGAAGGCTTTAATGAAGTAACGTTTATATTTCTTCTCATGTCGGCCTAGTTTCACACATGCTGGTTTCCTCTCTCTGTATAGGGGGTGTTACTGGGAGCCCCTATTCAGCATGACATCATTTCGACTAGTTTTATCTGCAAAGACTCAACATACAAATAAGATCACATCCTGGGCTTCCATGTGGATACAAATACAGGACAGCATTCTTCAAACCAATAGCTGAGAAATGGCATGGTGTGCTTCATCTGTTTCTATATTTTTCAAGGCTAGCATTTCTATTTTGTACATCTGTACTGGTTTCATCATTTCATTGAAGTTACCAAAATGTTCTTCAATTTTGTACTTGTTTTTATTAGAACATCTAACAAATTAGTGACAACTGCTTTAATATCTCTGAATGACAATCCCGATGGCTACATCCTATCTAAGTCTGATTTTGCTGATTGTGTTGACTCTTGGCTATATGGTAGACTTCCTTGCTTTATTTGGCCCTCATATTTTTGGTTTCTTATGTGAAAGCTTAGAGGCTGACATATACAAATTCTACACCTGAAAACAGATATGCCTATTTTATTGCTAATTTGGGGTTTGGGCTGAGTATTTGTTAATGTTGCAAAATGATCAGATATATTGTGGAATAATATGTATTTCATTTTATTTCCTTATTCTTTGTGTGTTTTTTTCCGTATGTGGTGTGAGGGCACACAAGTGCTATAGTGCCTGTGTGGAGATCAGAAGGCAACTTATGAGAATTAGTTCGCACCTTACACTCTCCATGTTGGTTCCAGGGACCCAAACTTTGGACCTGAGCTTACCTACTTCACTGTCTGCCTAGCCCCTGGAGTGATACTTTATTTCTAAGCAAGGTTCAGTTACCTGGTGGAACATTAATTTTGGATGTGTCTCAGCAGATGTAGTGGATAGTACTGTTGCTGCTAACCTAAGGACATATACAAATCTCCCTTTACCACTGCCAGACCAACACCCGAGTCTTTTTTGATGAATCAAAGAGTTTAATTGGGGTGACACAAAAGTCACCCCGATTAAACTCTTTGATTCATCAAAAAAGAAGCGTGTGTAATGAGTTACTTTTAGGAACATCTCAAACTATGTATGGCTACACAATGTAATAAAAGCTCCCTCCAAATCATTATACATCTCTCTGAGGGGTGGGCTCTCATGTGCAATCCCTGTTCACCTCCTGAGGCATCTTGGTCCACCTTCTGAGCTACTCCTGCACTTCTTTGTCTGTGAGTCCTTCAAGGGTCTCTCCTGAGTCACCTTGTATAGACACTCTCACTTCCCCTCCACAAGGGCACATCCTTAGGCTTAGTCTCTTGAGAGTTTCATAACCCTTATTTCAAAATGACTCAAGTCAGGTTATTCCTGGAGGCTACAGAAACCACCACAGTCAGTTATCTAAGCTGTAGATCTACCATGAAGAATCTGGGATAAATTCGCTGTCTGTGTTTGCTGGAGCTGGGAAATCTATTCTCACCTGGCTTTGGCTTTCCATCCTCTGCCCTCCAGACTTGGACTGGACACCATTGGCTTTCACGGTTCTGCAGCTTACAGATGGCAGCTTGTGTACTTTCTCCATAATCTCATTTGCCAATTTTCACGACCACTCTATCCTATCAATCTACTCACCCATCAATCATCCATCCTATTACTCTCATTTCTCTGGAGAGCTCTAGTTTGAAAACCCCAATCGATACAGTATGAAGAAAGAAAATGTTGAAATGTGAAGTAGGTCTTAAATGATGGAATCCTAGAAAAGAAATTGCAAATTCCTTTTAGCCTAATATATTACAAAATAAATATTTTAGTGATGTGGAGTTTATATGGTGGTCAACAGAGGAATGTCTTTATCAAACTGTCTTCTAATGAAAGAGTTGACACCCATTTTCTGCTGGAAACTGCTTCTACAGAAGAGGAATCTTTACTGTCTCCTATGTTCCCAGGCGTAGTTACTTTCCTTTTCCTTCACATTAATGTTGTAAGTATTGTTGTCCACCACATCTACTGACAATTAAGCCAAGCTAATAACAGAGATAATTGCCATGTGATTGGAAAGATGAGGAGTAAAGCCATCACTTCAGCCTAAGGGTTTATTTCTTTAAAAATCCAAGATTTATCTTACCTGTGGCAAATTAAAAGCTAAGTAAGTCTAGCACATGATGGGCATTTGATGATACCCAAATGAAGAAAAGGAGGAACCAAGAGAATTGGATGCTTTGTCATGCAATATCAGGATACCCGATGACACACTGTTTTGCCTATTATTTCTGTATTATTAGTGTCAGCTAAGAAAACAAAGTAAACCAAATAGAACTATTTATGTTCCAGCTGGAACCAGGGAAGCTAAGAATAAGCAATCTGAATGTGTTCGAAAAACCAAAGTTATTTCAATAATTTCTTTGTTGATTCTTGCCCGCATGTTAGTTAATTAGTGGACTTAACAACAGCTACCCAGGTGGCCCTGTAAGCACACGGTTTACGGGGACCTCACAGAGAATTCTTTTGTGGAAGGAAAAATGAAATTTCCCTGCTTGCTTCCCTCTTGTTTTTATTGTTTTTTGTTTTTGTTTTCATTTTCTATCTCCTTTCTTTATTCAACATACATTTTGTATATCCAAAGACAACAATGTTTTAGGCTCAGGATGAGAAGATGGAAAGTCAAGGTCTCCACTCGCCCCCACCCCAGAAGCTTCCACAGAAGGAGCAAACAAACCCAAAATACAGATCTCAAGTTTTTTTTTTTCATCTTGGCATTTTTATGGGCAGAGGGAAGATTGTTCTGCCATGATGCTGGCGATGCCTTCCCTTCTGGCTTTCGCAGCCTTTGTTTTTGGCTCTCAAGAGATGCCCCCCCTCCCTGTGTGTGTGTGGTGTGTGTACTTTAAAGTGCAGTGAACCGCACACTGAAGTTCTTTCTCTCTGCAGATTTTGTAGGTGTGACATCTCAGCCTACACAGCCCACCTGCTCCAGTCTCTCTTTCTTCTTTAACAACTGGTGTTTGGAACAGCGGTGCTGACTCTGGAGGAGTTAGCAAAGCGTGAGGCAGCCGGAGAAGCCTGGGGTACCCAGTCTGTGCAGATCAATTTGGAGCCAGCTGGCCATACAATGAGAGCAAGACCACACATGCCCATCAGAAAGAAGGTCACAAGCGCTGGCATGGCCACTGCTGGAGCCTCATTCTTAATAAGCACAGAAAATTCTGGAAATGTGGGTGTTTAAAGAACAATGTAAAGGAGTGAAAGTCTTCCTAGGATGCAGGTGTGTGGTTAATACTACAGCTTTGTTTTTTTTTTTTTTTAACGCTTTCAGCTGCAATTTTGGTTACTTTTTCGTGTGTTTATATATGTGTTTTATGCAGGTATATGCATGTTCGCATGTGTGTGCATGCACCTATGTGAGAATGCACATGCATATGTTCTGTAACTGTGGAAGACCAAGGGCGATGTTGAGCATCTTCACTGATGGGCCTTCCATCTTATTCCTGAGTCAGGGTCTCTGGAAAGCCCTGACCTCTCTCATATGACTGGTTTTCCTAGCCAATTTGTTCCAAGGATTCCTTGTCACTACCTTCTAAGGCTGGGATTATCAGTGGGTCATTGCACCTAACCAGGATCTCTGTAGATGATGGACATCTGGACCCAGGTCGCTTACTCAGCTCCTCTTGTTTTGGCAGCAAGTGCTATAACCACGGATCCGGAACTCCAGCTACCCCCTCCCTTTTAAAAAGAGATAACGTATTCTCTGGCATCTGCATAGCCAATCTGAAGGGCACTCTGCTTAGCTCTGGAGCCCTGGTAGTGATCTCTTATGCTTGGCAGAAGTGAACACAAGTGAATAATGATGACAATTGGTGAGAATCCTCCTCTTTAACTAACGGCCATGCTGTAGTATTCAGATGCCCTTAGCAATGCCTTCCTGTCGTAGGTGGCTATCCCTGTCACTGGGAGTGAGATGCTCCTTAGTAACATTGGGATTCTCTCCTGGCTCCTCCTGAATTACTGTCTTTTCTTCTCTGGACTCCTGGAGCACCTTCCTAGATGCCTGCCCTGTGATGTTTAGAGGGACTTCTGCTCTTGCCTTCTCTGTGGTCTGGGACTAAGTCTACATGCTCTAGGCTACCAAAACTCAACATGGCTTTGTCACTTTCAAGAGGTCAGTGAAATGCAAGCTAAAACAATCCATATCAACAAAGGGGGTGGATCATTATGATCTAGTGGATAATCACGTTCTAATTTTTCCTCCTGCCAAGCAACCAGCAAAGTTCTAGACAGTAACCATGGAGGCAACAGAGATCCTAGAGGGAATTTACAGTGACAAGGAGCCTAAGGTTCAAGGTAGACCAGTAGCATAAGGGACACATGAAGGGCTTCTGTTGATGCCCATCTTGACCAATGCAGGTACTAAATCCTACTGAATCTACCACCCATGAGGGCAGTGCTTTCTACTTTCCTGTGGCTGCATCCAGAACTAGTCAAAATGACATGGTTTTACCACATCTATTGATGCTATCCAATAGCCCTACCCAGAGCTTATGGTTTGGTTCTTCTGAAAAGCATAATCAAGCATTCTACAAGTGTTCTCTGTTCTCCTTGTTATCTCAGCCGTAGATTTTACAGTGAATAAATGTGCAAAGAGGGCACTGATAAAGCACATTCAAGATCAGCCTGGTCCATCACCATATGAGACTACAAGTGATGCCCTATTATGACCCACCTATATCCATTCGGTTATGTGCATCCCATGGCTAATTTCATACTATCTACACTATTATGCATTTGTGCAAAGACAAAGTATTGCCCACTTCTTTATATAAAATACATTTGTTGAGAGAATATTTTGAATCCTTCCACTATGATGATCAAACTTTTAAAATGTGTAATAGAGGAAGTTCAAGGTTGTCTCCTGAACCGTAGAATCTTTATGTGCCTAGCCAAATACAGTACACCAAAAGCCAGTCCTATGTATGGTAATTACTTTGAATTGTCACATTGCTTACTGTTTCCTTGTCTTACAATTGCATCCCAGCACTTTCCATAGTCTCCTTTCTGACAGGGATCACTATCCACTGACCTGTGATATATGGAGATATCATGAATAGATCTCTTTTAGTCTTAACCCTCTGGGACAATAAGCCACAATAAATAATTCTATAAGTTGCATCTGGTCATGTCATGATGTTTTACTGTAACAACAGAAAAGTGACTGCATCAAGGGGGAAATAGTTTGGCTCATTGTCTCAGAGGGTTCAGTACATGGCTATGTGATGGACTTGTATGCCTAGGTAGAACATCAAAACAACAAAAAGGAGTGTGGCAGAGGCTCCTCACCTCAGAGTATACAGTGTTCTAGTTTTGCTTCTGTTTCTGTGACAAATGACTTAAAAGAAAGCAACTTAGCAGAAAAGATAATGTTTGACTTATTTGTAACAATTCATTGTGGGAAAAACAAGACAAGAATTTAGTGTTACATCCAGTTAAGAGCCGAAAAAAAAAACACAGGTGAACAGCCCTTGTTTTCTTGATTGTTTGTTCATGATCAACTCAGTTTCTTATTTTTGGGCAGTTCAGAGTCTAGGTCTTGAAATGGAAACAGCCATATTCAGAGTTCTTTGCACTTTCGTTAATAACCAAGACAATCAAACTCAGACATGCCCATGAGCCAATGTGATCTAGGTAATTCCTCACTGAGGTTCTCTTCCCAGGTGATGCTAGATTGTGTCAAGTTGACAGGCAAAATTAATCAGTACTGCCTGGAAGTGGAGAAAAAAAAGAGATACAGGCAAGGGGAAGAATATTTCTCAGTGATGCTTCTGAGTGATCTACTTCCTTCAACTAGGTTCCATCTAAAGGTTCTGGGAGCTTCTTAAAGTGCTATCTGGCAGAAGTATTCACCACAGAAGCCCATGGGCCACATTGCCTGTGGGGACTGTGGTACTGTCTTGTCTGAAGATCGGAAGCGGTGGAACATCTGAAGATGTCCCAGTTATCAGACACTGTGCCAAGGCTATTTCTTTGTCTGCATTCTCCTGGGGGCTCATGAGCATGGACTGTTTATAGTAGGATAGGAAAACCTCCTTCACCAAATACTCCAGGATCTGCTTCTCAGTCATAGCATCACCTTGTGCTGGAAGAGAATGGAACCCCTAAACAGTCCATTTTGTCAGCTAGATGAAGCCTGAGTGAGAATATAGGAAGTGGCTTTTTAGGACAGAAAGTTGATGGGGGTTTCAAACTGGGGTTTGTATTGTTCTTATTTAGAGAATGTTTAAACGCACACTTTGCAAGGGATCCCAAGTCTGTGTGTTGTGATCTACTTGTGGCAGGATGCTGCATTCACTCTGAGGGGCTTAAAAGCTTCCCCAATTGAGTCTCCTAGAGCTGAGAACCACTGAGCTACATAGTACTCAGCCAAGAAATTACACACAGGTGTTCTGCCCCAAGGCTTATAATGAGTAATTACTTTTGTTGTTTTTATTTTTTGTTGTTGTTCTTGTTTGACAGTTTCATACATTTATATAACAAATTTTTAGTCATTTCACACACACCCCCATTTTCTTCCCCCAGAAGCCTTCATCTCAATAAGTCCCCTCTTCCTTCCATGCCTTGTTTTATGCGTGTGGACCACTTACTATAGGAATTACTCGAATGAGCATGGATGGGAGGTTATTTATTGCTCATAGGCATTATGGGGGAGTGTACCATTATTATTCTACTTAACAGTCATGATATCAAACTAATTTCTAAGTATGAATACTAGCGTTTATGGATTAATATAATCTAAATATCCATAAGTATTAATATTACTGAGCTGCTTCATACTGTAATGGGCAGTGGGTAGTACAGGAACCATAACTGGCCAAAATGTTGATAGATTGCTCAGTCTGAAATGGACCATCTACACCAGCCCCTCATGGCCTCTGAGTATACCAGGGAAGAGGAGTAGAGAGAAAGTAAGAATTGAAGTTGGGGAGTTAATAGTAATTATTCTTTGAGCTGGAGGGATTTGAATTTTATCCACAACAACATCAGGATAGCAAAAGGCAAGATCGTGTGGCAATACCTCAATGACTCTCCATCTTTTTCCCGTTTGTCCAAAGCGTTCTCATTCCTCCCGAGGTTCACCGTAACTTTTTCTCAGACGAATCTTTGCAATGACTTCTTTCAACAGCCTCTTGGGGACATAACAGTGTATTTTCCTCCGAGGTTAGAAATCTTTTAACTCTTCCCCAAATCATATATAAAAAATAAAGTGCAACGTATTTTTAGATGTCTAAGGTCTTTGTGTAACACTTTTGCTTCCACATGCCATACCATGTCATTGGTGTGCTGACACCATAAACAGGATCTAACCTGACGATTAGCAGTCACCCCCAGGCACGCGTCTCTCTGTCAGCTCTACAAGCTGTTAGGCATTAACACTCAACGAAAATATGCCTTGAAAATGCCATGGCCTTTATCACTGCAGCTGCTCTTAAACTTTCCTAGTTGAAACTGAGTATGTTAGACAACAGGGTAGGGACAGAGCCATCAGAGCCAAAGACTGGGGAAGATCATCGAGCCTGGGGAAAGGCAGCAGTGAGACTCCATCCTTCACATGTGCCCCCGGGGAATGAGGGCTGTGAGGAGAGCTGTGGGGTTACATCAGACTCCAGGGCTCTTCCTGGGATCTGTGGGTAAGCATCCTGGCAGTTTGGCATCCTTCCCAGGATTTTCTGCTGTATCGTCACTGTCTCTTTTGGTTAAAAATACTTGTTGTCTGCCGGGCTCCACACTAAGGTGTTTCTGAATCATCAAGAGTAGGGATTATTTGTTTTCTTTTGAAAGGAGTAAGTAAACCCATTCTGTGTGAAATGTGACACTGAACTTCCATACTTAGTTACTTTGCAGTTGTGCTCTTAATCTTGTGTCCTAATAATCCAAATGACTACAGGGGTAATAATTTGCACAGAATACTATTTCCTCAGCCAGAAGATGATCTTTTTCTGGTATGTGTCCCATCGTTCCTATGCATCTTGGTTAATGTCTTTAGTTTCTGCTCCTGTAGCTCTCATTATTCTTCCCAATTCCAGAATTCCCTGTCTTTCATTAATTACTGGCACTTTTGGAGGCACACTCATCTGGATGTTTCTGGAAGGCAACTATGTCTTACAACACAGCACAGATGGCTGAGATAAAGACCAACCTCAAAAGACCATGAAGCTGGAATGTGACCCTGAAGACATTCCAGTACATTCCTGAAACACAAATTCATGAGAGACTTCTCTGCTGTGCACCAATGCTACCTGTCACCTGTTTTCTTCACTGCCAAAACAGTGTACGACAGACTGGGCGTCTGACACAGCAGGGGTTTATCATCTTCCAGTTCTGATGGCCGGAAATCTGAGGTCATGATTGACAAGGTTGGTGCCCATAGAGAACTTTGAGGAAGATTCTTCTGCTGGCCTCTTTTATCTTGTGGACTGTATGGTTACCTTCATGTCCCACTGAAATCCTTCTTGTATACATTCATTGCTTATTGATCCCAACATATTAGTTTCCTCTGAGGCACTTAGAATAGAATTACATATTCTAAAATATGCCTTTAACTGAGCCTGGACCCTTGAAGTAAGTCTTGGTGTCTGTTATGTTAGAAGAACACTAGCAAGGCATTAAGCCTTCTAGATGGAATAAATTATAGACAATTTGCTAAGAGAAAGACAACTTTTTTTTTTCAATCAGAAAAGTGTAAATAACAGTTAGAAAAAAGCCTGTGTGCAATTTTGTCTTTGAAAGAATGGAGTCAATCATGGTGCCTGCCTGAGGCGGTTGATCTGAAGGCTGAGTTAATATTTGCAAAACACATAAAACATTGTCTGCATACGTGTATGAAAGTTGTGATTGTACATAGGTCTTGCCTAATCTCCAGTTGTTCATATTGACTGGGAGAGGTCAGAGGCTCTGTCCTGATTCTAGCAGATAGATGTCTGTCTGTCTAATTCCTCTGTGGTCCTCTTGTTTCTTCTGTCATAATCTCCTCTTATACAAGCTGGCTCTCCATGAAGACTCCCCCAACACTGATACGGTCTGGTCAGTGTATCTACACTGACTCATATTTCTGCCTTGCCTGGCCTCAGTGAGAGAGGATGTGTCTAGTCATGCAGTGACTTAGTGTAGCAGCATGGTTTGGTACCCAGGGAGCCTCCCCCTTCTTAGAGAAGAATGGGAGGGGGAAGAAAGAATGGGCTACATGATGGGGAGACTAAGAGAAGGGGAGCTGTGCTCAGGATGTAAAATGATTAAATAAATTAATTAATGGAAAAGACAGAACTATCCTGTCTCACCTCAGAGCTCTGAACCCTCTTCTGCCTTTTGTTAATTTTATTTTCTCTGTACAGAAAACCAGGACCCGAAAGAACTGAAGCAAAGGAAGCTATGTATGTGGATGATTTTTGCAAAGGTCTTTCCTTGCTGGAACTTTCTTTGAAAGGGGTCTTTAGGGACTTACGTTTGTTTACATGTAGAAGGGAGTTCCACAGGAGAAAACATGTTACCCAGAGAGTTAGCCTTCCATGCCAACATGCAGCAACATCTGAAGTGAGCTATCTGCAAGCCCACCTTCACAGTTAGCAGAGAGGACACTACTGTTCTTCTATCCTGTACCAAAGCTCAATGGAAGAGTAAAACAAATTATAGAGGAAATACTGAGAAGGGAGTTTGGGGGTACTCACACTCTCAGCCATACTTCAAATTAGCCTGGCTGGATGAGTCCTGCTATCTAAGAGAAAGGCTGGGGAACACAGGGTTGTTTTACCACACATTGATTTTCTCAGTTCTGAAGAGTATGGTGAGTGCAAATTTAACTCAGATGATTAGAAAAATACCAATTTTCTGGTTTTCAACTTGAAAGCAATGGGTCCTAACTTGCTCTGTCCTGAAGAAGAGGGAGACACAGAATTCCCAATTGGTCCCAGTCAGAGACTTCATAGTTTCAGTGGATGTTTCAAGAATTGATGGGTAGGGGGTTGGGGATTTAGCTCAGTGGTAGAGTGCTTGCCTAGCAAGCACAAGGCCCTGGGTTCGGTCCCCAGCTCTGGAAAAAAAAAAAGAATTGATGGGTAGAGTCAGTGTCTTGAGGCGTAACTAGGGACAGAGGATCAAAACCATGCAAATAAATTATAAGTAACTTATTCATTGATACTGTGCTAGTTCCTCCTAAGTGCAGTTGTTGTATTGTCAAATAGAGTCCATTTCTACTGATTAAAAACAGAGTGCCTGATGCTGTTCCCAGGCACCTTAATGATTTATTGCAGCGCACAGCTCATGTAAGATGAGAGACAAAAGGCTGTCTGAATAGTGGGAAGTGCAATGCAATAAAACACAACTGATAGTTCAGTTTCTGTAGATAAATTTGCAAGGTCAGCGTGCTTGTGTGCCAATAATGCATAGTCTTAAAATATGAAGGTGGTCTGGATCAGAATGGAGCTGCAAAATGAGATTCTGAGATCCAGAGACACTCACATTACTCTACACCATGATTATGTTGTGGTATTGCCATTTATGCAAATGAAGTTGTCCAATGAATCATATCTGAGAAATAACAGGAAAAACCTAATGCCTAATATCACTGTTAACCAACCAATAAGAGAAATTGATACACATGTACATAAATTTCATCCTTTACAGATCACTGGACTTCGTACAGTTTTTTTTTAAAGTAGTTAAAATAATTAAAAGCATTTCTATTGAGTGACAGGTCTGATGAATCAAGTACCCTCTTTGCTATGGACACTCACAGAATTCCATGGAGGGCATAGCATACATTTTTAAATGCTGACACTTACTGAGGGAGTGACCTCACATGATGTTCTTCAAAGACCAAGGCATGCCAGGCAGTACTTTGTAGGTGGTGACCTCTAAGTGGGCAGGGACCTAGCCATGTGGATTCAGGTCAGGGATCTTTATCTTCTTAATATGAATTCTGACATATATTGATCCAAGTCTCTGAAGCCAAGTAACAGTGTGGAGTCTGACACTGAGTGTGGGGATGTAGACTAGAGCAAAGGTAGTGCCAGGGCAACCCAGGCACAAATGGGCTCTTGTGGTGGAAAGTGAGGCAGAGGAGATGAGTAAGATGCTGGAAGAGAGAAGAAGAATATGAGGGAGATAGGGGATGAGACTGGGGGCGTGGTACTGGAGAACAATGAAAGACGGCAATATACAAGGAAGAGTGGTGTACTTAGATTTATCAAAATAAATCTTTAAAGACTCTCCGGGGACTAGGTTGTTAAGCACACTTGCTGTTCCAGGAGATCTGACACTCCTGGCCTCTGTGGGCACCTGCACTAAAAGCATATAAGCACATACAGGCATATATATCTACATATTAAAATATATACAATTAAAATATCAAAACACAGTGCTCCTCAGCGAAGGATGGCATTTATACAGAGAAAGTGTTGGATTCTATGATGGATAGATTGGGAAATCATGAGCACATTCCACTGATTTCATATACGGCACCAGATACTTCCAAACACAGCAAAGACATGTTAGAGGTGGGACCAGAGCTCAGCCTCAGCTCACAGGGGGCTGTGTGTGTCTTCCTCTAGACAGACACCAAAATTATTACCTAAAGAACTGGGTATAACAGTAACATCAAATCCTGTTACTACGGCTATAGGGTCAGCTCAGTGCACCTGGCCTTTTGAAGGGAAAACTAATACAAGTACATTCATTAATCCGGAAAACAGAAACAAACAACAGATGCTGTGGCTAGAGTTATGCTTCTGTGGTTAAGACTACTCATTGCTCTTGCAAAGCACCCAGGTTTAGTTCTCATCCCCTAGGTAGTAGCTTACCAACGTGTATAACTTCAGACTCTGGGGATCCATTATCTTCTTCTGTATTCTGTGGGTACCAGGCATAACATGCACGTAAACATTCATACACATAACATCAAAATAAATCTTTAAAGACTCTCTGGGGACTAGGTTGTTAAGCACACTTGCCGTTCCAGGAGATCTGACACTCCTGGCCTCTGTGGGCACCTGCACTAAAAGCATATAAGCACATACAGGCATATATATCTACATATTAAAGTATATACAATTAAAATATCAAAATAAATCTTAGAAAATAATTAGTCCTTACCAAAAAACCCTAAATAATGATAGAATTAACTAGCTGCCCCACAGAAAAACAAAATCTGTAGGAATGGCCATCGTGTATGACATCCAGGGACCACGATGGACCCACTAAGACCTTTGCATCCACCTGTCCCAGCCAAGGTACATCTTCACAACCTTGACCCAGTCTGCTCCAAACATGATTGCTCTTTTTCCTGCTGGTCTACTGACAGCTCTAATGGGGGTGTCAATGCTCATGTAATCTTCATACAGCATGGTATGATCAAGAATCACATCACTTCATGTAGAAGTCATGCTCTGCTGGGTACCTGTGGAATTGTTCATCTCTTCAGTCCACCACTTACACTAATCACCTACTGCGTGTCCATCAATCAAACAGATACTGACTGGAAAAGCTACACAGTTCAAGAACATCCTGCCCTCGTGAAGCTTATCGTGAACAGAGGCACCTGATTCAGAGGTCAGAGGTCCAGATGTGGTAAGGACCTTGAGGGTGGGATGGAAACCAGTTCAGCTTTGGAAGTCTGAGCGAGCTTCCAGGAAGAAGTAATTCTGAAGCAAACCCTGGGGTCAAAGGAAATGCCTGTGGATAGCTGCTGGCTAAATAGAAAATAAGAATGATAAATGGTGATTATCCATGCTTTATTCTACCCAAGAATTTCAAAGCATTTTTATAAGCTCTCCTGCTTATTCCTCATCAAGTAAGAGAAGATGGGAAGAGACTTCTTATTGTAATTATTTAGTCATATAATAAGCTGATATTGAAATAATAAATTCTGTCTTTCTGGGACAATGAAAACAGTGGCTAAGAAAGCTCAGAGCAAAGGCTCATGGGAGAGTCTGTGCTCCATCAGACAAATTCTTCCTCCCCTGAGCAGTTCTGACACTGGGAATGCATCTTGGAAGATTTACATAGCATTGTGTTTATTATGATAGTGTGTTCAGATGCTGACTAATATTGTTACATGGGCTAAGATCTGATGAATATGAGTAATAATAGCATATTTTGGCAGCAAAACAAGAATTCAGGATTTCTAAACATTTATTCTATCACCAAGAAATTTCTATCTCTAGAGAAAGGAGAGCTATAATGATTTTGACCAGTGGAGCCCATATAACTATAATGAGTCTGTATTCATTATGTATATATTCAGAAAAATATGTTTATTGATTGATATGACAATTGTTTTGGATTTTAATAGTCGCTGTAATAACAGCCACAATGTCCTCTATTCATAGAACTGCCAGTTGTTGTGGCAATGGATTGAGCTGTTCGTGTCCCTCTTTCTGTTACCATATATTATCAGAAGATTAAAGTGAATTCAAATCTAAATTCTACATATTAGAAAGCCAAGAAATTAGCATGTAAAATGGTTAAGAAGTTTACATTTGTCTGCTTATTGTCAAAAATTTAAATATAGGCACTGAAGCATAGAAGCAAGAGGGGACGGAGATGAGCTGCCTGAGGGACGGTGTCTCTCGCTGTTAGGAGCAACAAGGACTGTGGCTGGGCCTTCTGATGGAGTTCTGGCTATTTTCGTAACTTTGGCAGTCATAGACATCGCCCAGCTTCATTAGCACATGTAATTGTTCTTAAAACAGATGTAAACAAAGGCAACTATCTGACCACATCAAATAGAGAATTATGAAACACTGTCACTTGTAAAACAAGAGATAAAATTACCTGGCCAAATAGGCTTTTAATAAGGAAATGTTTAGAAATAAATGACCAAAAATAGAGTCATAGTTCAGCACACATGTTGGATATTTTAGACTGATAGAAATATACTAAAAATTTTATTTTTACCTTCATGGTTCATAAAAGAAAATTACTTAGAGAAGCCTGATAAAATACATTCATCATAAGAATTGCATGGAATTGAAATGTAATAACTGGTTCCTTGATAAATTGCTTTAATCTAAACACCACTCTCCATTTAGACAACTTCTTCACTACAAATACCATACATTTATGTTTTAGTCACTGTTCTATTGCTGTGAGAAAACACCATAACCAAGGCAGCTTTTGAACTTAAATGGAGGCTTCTTTACAATTTAGGAGTCTTGGTCCATATTATCATTGTGGGGAGCGAAGGAACAGGCAAGGAGGCATGGCATTGGAACGGTAACTAAGACTCCACAAGACTTTCAATATGGAGGCAGAGGGAAAGAGAGAGAGAAAAGTTAGCCCTGGTGTGGGCTTTAGAAACGTTCACGCCTACCCTTGTGACACAACTCCTAATGCTTCTTAAACAATCCATTAACAGGGAAGCTGGGAAACAAACACTAAAATGTGTGATCCTATGTGGGCTATCTTCGTTTCATACCATCTTGATTTATAATAGATTTTTTAACTGTCTCTGGCTAGGGTCAATGGTCTAATGCTTAAGAGCAATAATGACAAAAGCATTCTGCAAGAGGCTAAAGTAATTTCACTTGGTTTGAAAATGCAAAAGTGAAAATTATAGGGAAATGGACAGACAGCCTATGCATTAACAATTATGCAAGGATTTTATTTCTCAAAAGTGGACATAATCTGCTTTGTACAGCAGAGATTGAGCTCTGGTTCTCAGATAGGACTGCATAGGGTTGGTATTCAGAACATATATAGGCTCTAACTTGGCATACCCTGAGGGAAATGTAGATTTCTGTTCAGGGCAGGCATCTAAATAAAGCTTTCCTGAGGCTTCAGTGTTGTTCACAGACTTGGACGATCAAGTCCCAAAAAGTTCTGGACTATAGCATACAACAGAAATGATGTTCACCAAAAAATATTCGAAGATTTTCTTACAAAACATCCATGAGAACTCAGGAACCATCATCTACTACTTTAAGAAATATAAATAAGCACCCCTTTAAAGGAATGTATTAATATGTATCTATTTGTTATGACCTGTGACCCAAAATATCAATCAGCTTGATAGTATAGCCCATCCTTGAACAAGACTGATCTGGCTAGTTTTTATTGCCAATATGACTCAACCTAGTGTCACTTGGGAACAGGGAGTATCCACTGAGGGATTTCCTTGATTAGATTGGGGTGTAGGCATGTTGTGGGCATTGTCTTGATTGTTTATTGATTGAGAGGCCACAGACCACTGAGAGCAATGCTATATCTAGCAGATGGTTTGGAGTTGTATAAGAAAGCAGGATGAAAAGGCCATAATATGCAAGGCAGTAAGCAATGTTCATTCATGATTTCTGCTTCCAGTTTCATCCTTGACTTCCTGCATTGACTTCCTGCCTTGACTTCCTGGACTGTAAGGGACAAGAAGAAACAATCCCTTTCTTCCCCACATTGGTTTTGGTCATGGTATTTATTACAGAGAGCTAACTGCAACTATGACTTGTTTGATGGATATATCAAACAGGAACTCCTCCAACTAGATTGCACACTTTCTGAAGATATACTATGCTGTATATTTGTTTGTTTTTAGATCAGTAGACTTTATTCCTTAGAGAATTTTAGACGTACCAAACATTTAAGAGGAAGATTAAGCATGCCTTGGTTTCACTGTTATTGACGAATCACGATAACATGGTGCGTTTGTTACAAACGATGAGCCTACATCTTGGATAGACTATTATTTCCTGAATGCCACCATTTGTGCCTCAGTTTACTTTGGCAGAGTACATTATTTGGGGTTTGACAAAATCACAGTAATATCTGATTCCCACTGTCAAGCAAATTAGTATCTCACTGCCCAGAAATTTTTCTGCTCTGTCTGCTCATGTCCAGCTCCTGTCAAACTCTGATCTTTTTCCATGATCTATGCAACTTTGCTTGTTCCTTTGAAATGCCCTCACGCTGGAATTTTCTATACATAGTCTTCTGGAGTAGGCTTCTTTCACTTAGAAGTAAGTGCTTGGCGCTGTAGAGATGGTTCTGTGACTAAGATTGCATCGTGCTCTTGCGTTGCCTCAAGTTCCTTTAGTAGCACCATGTTGGGTAGCTCAGGACCATCTGTGACTCCGTCTCCGGAGGATGCAGTGCCCTGCCTCCAAAGGCACGAGCACTCAGTTGCTCAGACCTACATACACATGTACATAAATAAAATAAAAGGTAAAATCGACAAGAAGTGTTTAAAGGTCCCCAATCACTTTTTACAAACTTTAAGTATCAAGTACTAAGGATTATTTTTCTCTTTGTAGTGAAGACCACTGTTTATGCATTCACATTTTGCTTGCTTTTAAGTTTTTGGCTAATGTATTTCCATATATACAAATGGGTACAACAAGCCCATTTCTTACTGGTAGAGAAGAGTGAGGGGGGATTCCTTTCAGTGAAAGGGATGATATTACATACTGTCACCATTTATATAGAGTCACCATTTATGCCTCCTGGATGCTTCAGTTTTTAAACTTTGCCACATGGTCTACTTTAATTCCTAAATAGAACAGAATGCTGCCACTTTAAAAAGATATCAGTCACCTAATTCAGAGTGAGTCTGATTTCAACAACTTTCCTAAGGGTTGAGAACAAGCCGTCTGAGCAAAAAGGAAACTCACTGTCACCAAGGCAGAGTGACCCGGTGTCCAACTTGATCAGGAATGTCTGAGAAAGCAGCTTCATTGGAAACAATTACATAGATGAGGGTGGAATTCTAACGTTAGTATTTATCTTATATGTATAATTTAGGAAGAATGGATAAGACCCAATATAAGTAAGCAATGTTGGAAAATTTAATGATACAGATCCTCTGGCCTGGGATTTTCCGATGGTGGGGTTACTTTCTTTGAAAGGCCTTTAGTTCTTTGTTTTGAACCTCTGAGGTCCCCACTGCATCATTGCCCACAATGTACTGTGCGTTAAAGCTGTCTGAAGTGAGTATGTGGCAGTAACAAGGAGGATCAGCTAAAGCCTGTGGTCTTTAAGCACAAACCAGCTCTACTGAGACTAAAAAGCACTTTGTGTCACTTAGGTGCCTCATAAATGTTGTGGCTTCAAGGATGGGAGGTAACAGGAAGAAACTCATGCTGTGTTCTCTAAGACCAGTTGTGGCTGGAACGGACACACGCTGAATGTTTCCTATGCTGGAAAGTCGTTTGAAGAGTTACGATAGTGGGTCTACAGGGGTGATGCGATGATCTACTTAGGGCTGAAGGAATAGCCACCATCCTCCAAAGGTTTATGAGTTTCTATAGTGTACAGCACCGTCCAGGGTCTGCGTCCTGTGTAAGATGAGGTGGTTGGTGTAAACCAGGTCGGTGACTGCTGGAATGCATAAAGCATGCCAGAAGAAATCTCAGCACTGGAGGGATGAGAGCCTCTTAGGCTAAGATTTCGTGAAAGCAGGCACCTTCAGGGGCAAAGTCGAGGCTCCACAGCTGTTTTCGCCTTGGCAGCATGTACCAAATCTTTTCATAGAGTTTCAGGCTGAGCATCTTGGATGTGCCCAGGCAGAGGACTGATGCTCTGGGACAAGAAAAGCGGGAGAGTTTGGCAAGCTCGAGGAGCTGGAAATAAAACCAGAGACATGCATGCCAGAACTGTTTTACCTAATAAGGAAGAAGCACGGGGCAGGGAGGCTTGGAAACGGAGACTGAGACTCTTTTCTGTTTTGTCTTGACTGAGGCCACAGAGATTAGAGGTTGAGGCTCATTTAAGGGCTCTGATGAACACTGAAAGCTCTGAGCCCAAAGCCTGCAAAGTGTTAGGCTAGATCTGGGGCACACTTTAGGTCCATTGAGTCTGATGTAACTTCTACCCAGGTTTGAAGTTGTCTCGGTTTGGGTTTCATTGCTGTGAAGAGACACCATGACAGAGGCAACTCTTATAAATGGCCTTTAATTGGGGCTGGCTTACAGGCTCAGAGGGTCAGTCCATTATCCTTAAGGTGGGAAATTTGGCAGCATCCAGGCAGCCATGGTGCTGGAGAAAGAGCTGGGAGCTCTACATCTTGACCAGAAGGCAGAAGACTGGCCTCCAGACAGCTAATAATGACACTCTTCTGTCAAAAAGGCCACACCTCCTAATAGTGCCACTCCCTGGACCCCACATGTTCACACCACTACAGATATTTATCATGGGCTGATTTAATGAAAGTGGTCATCCTTTACCTTACCACAGTAGGAGGTGATAGACAGATCTTTAAGAGACACGATGAAGTACCATCCAAAATCACCTAATACATAACCATGTTTAGGCAAATTAAGCATAGGGCACCATAAGAAACTTATGAAAAAGTAGACAAGATCAAAAGAACCATAGATTATTCTGAGGTTTGAAGTGGTGTATGGACACTTAAATAAACTGTGATTGATACCTGTAGAAAAAGAGGAAACCAAAGAGAATTTTGACAATGAACTGAATCTCTAAGGAGAGAAACAAAAAAGGGAAACATGGATTCTAAAATAAAAGTGTCAATAATAAGTAGTAATGTGGAAGGCAATAAAAAATATAACAGGCAGCAAAGGAAAGAGTAAAGGATAAATATTTGGTGACTCCTCAGGAGCAGTGCAGTGCAGTGGACAGACCCCTGCATCACGCACTGTTTATTTCCAAAGAACACCACCCAATAGGTTAGTCAAACTTATCCATGACACCAGTCCTGTCACCGCTTTCCTCTGGGACTTTATGTTCAGTTCAAAATTTTATATGTATTTCTAGAAATATTTCTGTTAATATGACCTATGCTGGGTGTCTTAGGGTTGCACTTCTGTGAGCAGACACCACGACCAAGGCGAGTTTTATAAAAGACAGCATTTAATTGGGGCTGGCTTACAGGTTCAGAGGTTCAGTCCGTTATCATCAAGGCAGGAGCATGGCAGTATCCAGGCAGGCATGGTGCAGGAAGAACTGAGAGTTCTACATCTTCATCTGAGGGCTGCTAGTGGAAGACTGGCTTCCATGCAGCTAGGATGAGGGTCTGAAAGCCCATACCCACAGTAACATACCTAGTCCAACAAGACTACACCTTCTAATAGTCCCACTCCCTGGGCCTAGCATATACAAAGTGTCACACTAGGTTCTGTGTCCTGATTCACATTCCTGGAAAAACACCACCCCTCTTCCTTTTTATGTCAACTTATAATTCCTTATAGTTTCTTTGTCACAGAGGAAAGCCAGTCAAATGCAAGTTGCTCAGGTTCCAATATGAGTCTCAGAATCACACAAGTTACCCAACTAAAATCTACCCCATTTTTGATTCTTAACCTGGGAGAGTCATTTTCGAGTGCACATAAAACCTATTCTGCTCCACTTTCTTAGGCACCAAGCCCTTTTTATCTTGTTCTTCACTCTCCAGCATCCATCCTTCCCCACCTGAGTCTTCAGCCCTCCAGTATCCATTCCTCTTTCTGGGTCTTTAGCCCATCTCCTCCAAAGCCTCTATCCTGTTAGCCCTGAGCTTTAAATGTTTCTTTCCATTTCAACACCAACCTCAGGTTATTGCCCTCAATCTGTCTTTGTCTCTTCTCTCCCCAACAACAATTTAAAGCCCTGGTCCCTTGTTCTCTGTATCATTGCATCTGTCATTGCACAGGACTCTTTATTTCTTTCTTTTCCTTCCTTCCTTCCTTCCTTCCTTCCTTCCTTCCTTTCATATAGAATAGAGTTTCTTCAGGACATGTGGAGGGGAGTCAAGAGATTAGTAGAGGCAGAAGAAGGTAGAGAGAGAAAGAGAGGGAGAGAAGAGAAGAGAAGTAGAGAATAGAGGCCAGCCATGAGCACATGGAAAGAATTGGGGGAAGGAAATGGAGAAAGATTGGGAGCAAGAAGGAAAGAACAAGAACAAGACCAGAGTAAGAGCAGGGTTCTTTTCTTATTCCATAAAATGTTGATATTATCTTATTCCATGCTCAGTAGAAATTACTGTTAATCTAGGAACTTGGTTTCCATGAATGGTCTGGGGAGGTGTGGTGAGAATGTAAGATCATGCCACTACCTGTTTGTTTTGTACAGCATGATGGTGTTGAAACTATATGGTCCTAAACTATACTGTTCTTTGCCAGATAATTACAAGAAGTCAGCACTTATTATATTCCTATTGCAAAAAAAAAAAAGACACCCGGAGAGGGAGGACCTTCCGCAGATAGATTACAGCAACCATGAATGATTACTTTCTGTTGTTTTCTCAGACAAGCTCTTGGTTTTTAGAGGAAGAACCTAAAATACTTTGGCTCTTCCCAAAAGCATATTTGGACATATGCAGAAAATTCTGGTTCCATTGATGCTGGAGAGGGAAGAGCACACAGTTCTAAGGTATACTTTAGAATGCCGTATTCATTCACCTGAGTGAATGTCAGACCTGCAGAATTTGTGGCAACACAATTCTTTTCTGGGCAATGGAAAGTTTTTACTGAGACTCTTTCTTTCTCCCTTACCCACAAAGTGTAATCAAAAGAACTCAGAAACAGTTCAGCTGCAGGAATGTGTTAGCATTAGTGCACTTAAAAATGTGCTTTTCGACATCTCCACATAAACGACCTAGGTGCTCCACCAGATAACTATGAAGGACAACTGTTCACAGTTCCAGCGGGGCTGTTACCAGCAGGAACACTGTATATGACCCAGCAAGACAAAGAGAATGGAGCTCCAGTTGGCCTAGCCTGTTATAGCTAAGCTCACAGCAACCCTTAACTATGAATATAGTCTAAGCATTTCACATGGGAAGTACAAGGTGATTTTACAACATGTAAAACAAATTTTAAGAGAGAATATTTTATATATGTATATGAGATCTATCGTATCTCACATCATGTATTATGTATCATGTATCATATATATCTCATATTATATATCACATATAATATAGTTAATATTTTTATTTTTGTTTTATATTTTATATAACATATTCTATTCTATACATTCTATTTTATATATTGTATATTGCATATTCATATTAAAATATATATAACATTTAGAGAACATGTACTTGGATATGTTTGTCTCAACATATAAACACACATATAAATGCATATGATAGTACCTGCTGTAAAACAAATGATATATTAATGCTTATTTTCTCTCTTGGCATTGTCACAGTGGAAATATATGACATGCACATTGTAGTTATTTGTAAGGAGACAATGTAGTTTCATAAAAAGTAGCTAAGTCTTATCATTAAAATACTTGATAATCTCACATGCTAATTATGTTTTTCAAAAGAATCCGGACCAGACTACTTGCATGGTCTCTTTTTGCTCTTTGAACACATTTCCGCAACCTTTTCACTTGCCCCCCAAATATGCACATGTCCAAATATGCTTCTGGGAAGAGCCAAAATATTATAGATTCTTCCTCTAAAAATCAAGAGCTTGTCTGAGAAAAACAACTGAAGGTGATCATTCATGAATTGGTGTAACCTATCTGTGAATGGCCCTCCCCTCTGGGTGCCTTGTTTTGCAATAGGACTATAATATGCAAACAGTAAAATGCTGATTTCTTGTAATTATTCGTGTAGTGGCCCTCTGTCCTGATGGTCTTACTCTGGAATGGTCTTTACCTCTTCCTGAGGACATTCATTCCTCTAACTGCTAAATCTCCTCAAGAATATCCCTCCATATTTCTCTGGCTTCCTCTACTTTCTAATATTGCTTGTTCTAACAATTTCTAATATTGCTGTGGGCCCAGAGGTATGCAAACCTCCAGTGGGCCAGAGCTTAACCTTCGGCTAGAACTACAGAAGAAGCTTATCAAGGCGAGGGCCTTCTCCCATTTTGATTAACCCAATTAACCCAAGTTATTTACCTCTTTCTTATGGGGTAAATACCCCATTCTTTCATTACCACCTTTTAAGAGTTTGATTATTAGATTAGTTTAATACAAGATTATTTTTTAATGCTTAAGCAAGACAAAGCCAGCCATGATAGAAAGCTCCCTCAATTTGATAAGAGACAACTTTACAACCAAACCAAACTGAACCAAACCAAACAGAAATGACCTGGGAAACAAAACTTTCCTAAGGACAAACTTTTGCACACTGCTATACCAACCAACCAGAGCTTCCAGTGACTAAACCACCACCCTCAGAGTACACATGGACAGACCCATGGCTCCAGCGACATATGTAGCAGAGAATGGCTTTGCCGGGTACCAATAGGAGTGGAAGCCCTTGGTCCTGTCTGGGTTTGACTCTCCAGTGTAGGGAAATGTCAGGGCTGGTAGGCAGGAAGGGGTGGGCAGATTGGTGGGGGAAGACCCTCACAGAAGGGGAGGGAGAGGAGATAGGTGATTTATGGACGGAAAACTAAGAAAGAGGATAACATTTGAAATGTAACTAAAAAAATATACAATTGAAAAAAAGATCAGGAATGAGACTGCTGGAATCTTTCAGCCTCTCTTTAAGCTTTCTTTATTGGTCCAGTCATTGCTAACCCAGGCTGTGGAGACATTTCCCTGTCTCCGCACAGTGAGGCTCTCTGACCCAAGAGCATGGTCAGTGTGGGCTTCAGGATGCCTGGACAGCAATCTCTGTTCAAGGATTGGAAAGACTCAGGTTCACATTATTTGGAGCTATTTGCCCCCCACCCCCGCCTCCCACATGGCTGTTAACCCCTCTTCATGGAGAACACTCAGGCACATTACACAACAGATTCTCCCTCTACATCAAGGAAAAGAGCTACGTGCGCTGACCATCCTGTATAACCCTGGGCTCCCATGACCTAGAGCATGCTCTGCTACGGTGGAGTCCTGCTTCAGACATAGGCAAGTGTGGCCTCTCTTCCTAATGCCACAGGGATGTTTACATCTGAAGACTGCTGTAACTCTGAGGAATGGCCTCTCCTCTGCTCCAGGGACTTCTTGTTTTATGTCAAAACATCTGTACATACATAAAAATGAACATCTACGCAGCTCAATAAGAGAAAGAAATGCAATGAATATAGATCATAAAGCAGAGAGTGGAGCTTCCTTTTCAGGTTGTATGAGTATTAAAGGATTTTCTAAGTTGCCATAAGAAATAGTTCTGTGGGGCATGAAATGGACCAGTCTTGTGGGATCCACAATGCTTCCCAGTGAGGATGGGTGAGATGAGGCCCTGAGTATTTGAAGTGTAACGAACAAAAGAATTTGACATCAAGCCAGACAGAGAGAGGCATAGAAAGAGTGGTCGATTTTTGAAAGCCAGGAATGAGGCCAGGGCTTCACTGACACAACGCACAGAGCCTCACATCAGCTCTAAGGACAGTTCAGACAAGCTGTGGTGATGCAATGACAAGTCCTGTAAGAAGGAATCCAGATAGAGTAAGAGGTGGGAGCTATCTGAACAGTGCTCAAAGTCTGTAAGCAGATTGTGTGAGGCCCTGGCTGAATTCGAGTGAAGAGAAATGTTTAAGGCAGAGACATGAAGGCCCAGAGGGTTGCCCCCCAGGGTCTCATTAGACTCTTCATGTTTTCTGGGACATCTCATGGGTCTTTATCAGAAGTAATGAGCAAGAAGCAAGCTCAGCTTCACCGATTGTCAAGATCACTATAAATCAGTCCCACCATCTTAACCTCTGTGGCCCAGGGAAGTGAGCTGATGGCACTTACCTCACACTTACTCCACTCTCAGGAGAGTCATAAGATAATGACATGCATGTCAACTGCCATATGTGGGACTGGCAATCAGAGGATTAAACTAGGAGCATCTCCAGGAAATTCTCAAAACACAACCATGGGTTATATGAGCTCTGGCCTTTCTACATCGTAATGTTTTCCTTCCATCTCTCCTTCCTTGCCCAGCCCCTGCTTCCAGCATCCTGCATAAGTCTGCACCCTGGTTTGGCAATTGAAGGAGACTCATTACTGACCTTGCTGTTCATTTAATTCCAGCTCATTCATAGTAATTTATTCAAAACCAAGGATACTGGTACAATAGATGATGTATCAGATGGTCAGGCAGATGAGAACATGTTGAAAAATGGTTCTTCAATATAAGATTTGGATTTTTCTTTTTGTAGTTTTCTTTTTGTAGTACTAGAAAACCACTAGAAATACCAGCTAGGGCAGAGTCAGAATTAATTTTGTGTCTGTGTGAGTTTCCTTTCCTTTATTGCCAACTCATGATCTCTATGGAACTTGTGTAGGTGGAACAAACAGTTGGAAAAGGTAGAAACTTAGTAGAAGTTCTGACAACTGGCAAGGCTGAGACCGTCTAGATCAAAACAGGGGAGGCACACTCCTCGATGTTCTGGGGGTTCTGTGTGCTCACCCCACCATGACACTTTTACTGTATTAATTGCACTGTATTTATATTGCATTAATATTGCACTGTATTTAAAGTTTTGTCCCCACAGTATCTACTTACGAGGGAATCTATATGAAATGAGCTTTCCACAGAGGCTCCACTATATGTGGAACCCTCTCACCTTCTCCTGAGACTACCTAGTTCAACTGTTTATACTAGAATCACTTGGGCCACTAAAATTATTCAAATGTCTGAATGAAACATACTTCAGAAGCCATGAAATATAGATTTCAACAAACATATAAAGAAATGAATAAACATAGTAAGTATGAAAAATCATGGTTGCAAAGTAATACATTACATGATATTCAATGTTTGATGAGTAAAAGAATAAATAAGAGGAACTGTAATTCTTTGCATGCAATTATGACTACTACACATATCTAAACTGAATTAGACAGTAGTATTCCACTGTCTCACTGACATTATTGTTCTTTTGGTAAATTATGTATATAAATATATGATGTATATAAATATAATACAATATATATTTATATAAATATGTAATGTAAATAAATATACACAGCATATTTATATAAATAATGTATAAATATATTTGTGTATAATTATTTATACATTTATATAATATATACATATATAAATATATATTTATGTATTTATATATTGCATAAAATATATAGCACTTATATATTTTATGTAAGTGTATAAAATACATTTATATTAATATATTGCCTATTTGTTGTATTTATGTGGATGCATAAATTATGTTTCATATTTAAGTATCTGTGATCGTTAATTTTTGGTTTCACATTGACTGACTTGAAGGTTGTCTATACAGATGTGGAGCATCCCTTTGGGTATATCTGTGAGGATGCTTCCTGAAAAGGCAAACACTTGAGCTGGTGGGCTGAGTACAGAAGGCCTGTGGTCCCTGGTGTTCGAACATGTCAATCAATCTCCTGAGGTCCTAAAGAGAGCAAGGAGGGGAAGGAATGGAGTGTTTTTGCTCTCTGCTGCAGCTGTCATAAAATCACCTGAACAAAAGCAGTGTAAAAAAGAGTTCATTCTGTCTCTATGTAAGGGTACAGTCCATCACAGCTAGCAAGTTACGACAGCCAGTGCTGGTCACATGACATCTATAGCCAGCAAGATGAACATGTGATCAGTTAGCTTCCTTATTTTTATGACATCCATGATTCAAGCCCATGGAATGGCACTATCCTCCTTTAGAATTAGTTTTCCCACCTCAATTAACCTGATTGAGGTAATTCCTCACAGGTATGTACACAGGCTAATCTAATTGAATAGCCTTTCATATGTGTCCTTGAAGGCTTGTCCCCTAGACAATTCTATTACAGATCTTGTTTATTTATTTGAAAATAAATCATCACATTTACCCTCTGATCTCAAAGGGTCATATTCTTGGGCTTTTGAACTTTGTTTACCATGTTCTCGGGCATCGGCCTAGAGAGAGGTACACTATCTGCATTTCTGAGTCTCCATCTTGGGGATTACACTCCATACAGTATTTCAGACTCCATTATTTTGTGAAGCAATTCCACTAATGTCTGCCTGTCTATCTATCATCTATCTGTCTGCCTATCTATATCATCTATTATCCACGAGAATCTATTATCTATATGCTTACAATCTGTCTAGCAAACATCTGTCTACTTCTCAATCTACCATATATCTATCATCTATTTATATATCCAATTCTGTTTGTCAGGAGAACCCTAATATATGATCTCTGTTTCATATAAAAACTATAATTTTAGGGACAAAGGTTTCGTTCCATCTGTAGTCAACTGAGCTGAACTCTTCTGAGCTGTGTATATGGGACACAAAAGATCCATATAGTCTTCCTTGTAATATTATTTGTGTAGGCACCCTCATTGCCTCACTTTAAATGTTCTGGTGCTATGTGACCGTGAGTCACATACTCAGCTTGTACAACTTGACTTCTTTCCCACTTTCCTTGGCCCACTTGCATAAAACTCTGCATTTCTCATTGAGACACCCTTCCCAGGGTCTTGGGTCTACTGATGTGTTAACCCTGGGGTGAATATATGTGTTCTTGAAGAAATAGGAACAGCCCTGAAGTACACAGTGCACAGTGTTCCCATGTGATGTACTCTTGGAGTCAGACAAAGACAAGAACATAGTTGTAGAACAAGTGAACAGAGAAAGCCTAAGGACTTGGGGTGTTAGGGCTTGTATATATTTCTTTCTGGTGTCATTTTGTAGTCTTATTCCCACAAACTTTGATACCTCAAACTAAGGGCCTAACCTCCAAACTTATCAATAAAAGATACTCACAGAAGATGGAATGATCATTATTGGGTACAAATACTTAAATCATTTCCTGATTGTCAAAATGCTGCATTTACCCCCTCCTCTCTCCAGGACAATACCGAAAAGTTAACTAAGTGGGTTTGGCCAAGAGCAAACTTTAACGTTTATTACGTTTAAGACAAAGATTTAGTAAGGATGTCACTCTACATGAATCTTGTCCTGGTACACAGTCACTCTATATTCATGTTCTTTGGAAATGTATCTGTCTAGAAAAGTGATAGGAACCGCTGAATATACCAGGAAGCACAGCTTGAGAGACTAATGCATGTGCCTTTAATTAGCACATATTAATTATGCAAAATGATGTTTCATTATGACATTTTTATATGTGTGTGATGCATGTTTTATAGCTTGAGGCTTTTCCTAAATAAAAACAGCCTTCTACTGTTTCTTCCCATCCACCCACCCTCTACACACATGTACTGGCTCATCATCAACATCACTGAAAAGAATCTGGAACACATTTAACTTTTAAAAGTTGGTTTAATTAAAGGTGTGTCGGTGTATTAACAGTCTTTTCAGATGTATGTGCAGGAAACTCTCACCATGATCCTTCAACTCCCCATGACCTCGCCTCCTCTAAGTTGAAGTGAGGGATGAAAGACTGCTTATGGACACCGCAAAAGTCACAGAGACCCAACTGAGCTGTCATTCATCCCTTCTCAGGAAGGCTTAACTAAGAGGACACCAATAAATCCAGAAACATAATCATGAGGGTTCTGAAGCTCAGCTGTGTTCTTGCCTGAGTTTTTTTATCTCTACGGTTAGCTCTATCTCCTGATCATGGTCTTCCTATCAGGATCAACCCTGTTTTTCTTCATGGGAACTCTTCTGGACTCTTTTCCCCATGTCTGTCTGTCTGTCTATCTATCTATCTATCTATCTATCTATCTATCTATCTATCCATCCATCCATTTATCTATCATCTATTTATCTTTCTATCTATCTGCCTATCTATTTACCTACCCAGCTATCAATCATCTATCTATATATCTACCTATCATTTGTGTATGTAATATCTAACTCTCATCTATGAGAATCTATTATTTATCTGTTTATCAATCTGTTTATCATACATCTATGTGTCAATCAATCAATAATCCTCTATCTATCACACATTTATATATTCAATTCTGCTCATCAAAAAAAAAAACTTGGAGAGGCTCCACACTCCTAGGGCCATGATGGCCAGTACACCCTTCTTAGAAAGTCAAGCGTCCATAGCAGAGCAGAGAGCCACACTTGAGTGATGAGAGAGGGCCTGTCACTTTTTAAGCCAAGGGATATGCCTCTCGGTTACCCTTCTTAGTTTCAGGAAGTTTGATGGCGCCTGTAGAGGCATCTCTGCCAAATAGTTCCAGCTACAAAATCTGAAGACACTGTGGTGTGCCAACCTCGAATCTCTAAGATTAGTAAAATCCCCATCTTGGCCAATTTTGATGAATGGAAGAGTGTAACTGCTATTGTGCTTTGAATGAACTTTTTGTTCTTTCTTTTTCTTGTCTTTTTGCCCCCCCCCTTTTTCTTTCCTGTTTTCTTCCCATTTTGAAACACATGGCTTATCAGCATGGTTGTTGATTATTAGCTACCAAATACGCCATTGTTCTTGATTGAGCCTGGCCTTTTAGTATAGACATTTTCAAAAATAAATCCCTACAAATGTAACAATGAGGAAGAAAATAAACCCGGCCCTGAGCTCGATGCTCACCAATTGTGCTTCTGCTTTCCTGCTTTGTGCTCATTCTGGTGGCAGAGCAATTTTCCTCTCCTTCTGAGTGCTCCCTATTGAAAAGCTAAGTGTTTCAAATCGAATGGGCAAGATTCAGTGCTTAGCATCCCTGCAAGCTAAGGACATACCATCTGACCATTAGCACCCCACTGGGCCTCACAAGGACCATTTTGTCTCGGCTGAATGTCATTTCAGCCAGTAACAATTATTTACTTCTGGAGAAAAAAATTGCTAAGGGACTGGAACCAACTGGTGCCTTTGATTTCGAGGCCTGCTTGGTTATTCCTGAGTTTCAGCTTGGGAAGGAAATTTGCAATTACCCCCGGAGAACAAGCCATTCTGCAGGCATCCTGATGGCTGACGGCATATGAGTGTAAGAAGGGGGGACGCTTTGTTAGGAGAGGAGGTACCAGGATCCTATGCAAGCACAGAGCTCCTCTCTGACTCCATTGACCACGGATCCTGGAAAATTCCCCAGTCCTCCAAGTCTCTGCCACTTCACTAAGGAAAAAAACGGCGGCTGAATTTGTTGTTCTCTCATCTGACAACAGGAAATTTAAAAAGAGAGTGTGAATTTCTATTGCTTCACCATGTTAAGAATTGTTCACGTTAAAGCAAAAATTGATTCTTTCTCTGAAGCCTTGAAACTCCTGGCAATAGCTATCTTGTCTGTTCTGCATAGCATTTCTTTCAGACATAGTTTGCTCTGAATTTTGGCCACTCTAAAGAGAGTTGTACTTCAATATATCATTTATGTTTGATATTGGGGAAGGTCTCTAGTGGAGGCCCAGCAGCCTTGCCCTGGCTCCTACTCCTGCCCCTTTTAGGGAAGCTTCTATCTGACCATTTGGATTGCAACATGTAGTACTTCACTACTGTGGGAAAACATATTTGCAACACTTTCATGGTATTTTTAAGAAAGAAAACCAAATATAAGTGAAAGAGGCCCCAAACAAACTCATAGGAAAGCATATAAGATTGACTATCCAACCCTAGGATCAGCCTGGTACCCAGAAACCATTCTTCACTTAATCTTTTTATTAAAACAAGATACAGCATTTGAACTCATGTCCCTATTACATCACAGCCCAGCATAACACAAGCTCTCTGCTCATTCTCTGAAGCTGCGAATGTTGGTTAAGATTATATCTGGGTTACCACATCTAGAAACCAGGAAGTTGCTGTTTCTCCTGTGGATATCACCATTTTTCTTGTCTAATGCTTTGTCCAGGGTCTTCTACTTAACAACTTTCCAGTTTTTCATTATGAAATAGGGGTATTTCCAACTGTATAGGGTTGATGTAGAAATCTGATTATGTGGTCCAGAGGAAGGTGCCCATTAGAATATTTGCAAGTGTGGGCCGTATTTTCTGAATGTATCAAAAACAAAATGAAGCTTTCCTCATTTCAGACATCCGCACTATGAATGATGCCCTTGTGAATGAAGATGCACTAGTGTCCACGTGCTGGAGCAGAACAGAATCTGTGCATTTCTCTCTGGAACCTCAAACAAATTCTTTGTGTACTTCTGACTTTCTGTGTTTTAGAGAAAAGTTACTTACAGCTTATTTTTCTTTAAGAGTCAGGTTGCTTATGTGTATTCACTTCTTTTTTTAATTGGATTTTTTTATCTTTTTTATTTACATTTCAAATGTTATTCCCTTTCACGGTTTCCTGTCCATAGCCCCATATCCCAACCCTCCCCCTTCTTCTATGAGGGTGTTCCCCCGCCCATCCACTCACCTCTTCCTGCCTCCTTGCCCTGACATTCCCTTACACTGAGGGGTCGAGCCTTGGTAGGACCAAGGCTTCTCCTCCCATTCGTGCCCAACAAGACCAAGACCATCCTCTGCTACATATGCAGCTGAAGCCATGGGTCTGTCCATGTGTACTCTCTGGATGGTGGTTTAGTCCCTGGCAATGCTAGTTTTTTGGTATTGCTGTTCTTATGGGCTTGCAAACCCCTTCAGTTCCTTCAATATAACACACTTTAGCCTTCCTTCTTGAGCTTCATGTGGCCTCTGAATTGTTTCTTGGGTATTCTAAGCTTTTGGGCTAATATCCACTTATCAGTGAGTGCATATCATGTGTGGTTTTTGGTGATTGGGTTACCTCACCCAGAATGATATTTTCTAGTTCCATCCATTTGCCTATGAATTTCATGAAGTCATTGTTTTTAATAGCTGAGTAATACTCCATTGTGTAGATGTACCACATTTTTCTGTATCCATTCTTCTGTAGAAGGACATCTGGGTTCTTTCCAGCTTCTGGCTATCATAAATAAGGCTGCTATGAACATAGTGGAGCATGTGTCCTTGTTATTTGTTGGAGCATCTTTTGGGTATATGTCCAGGAGTGGTATAACTGTGTCTTTATTTAAAGCTATGTCCAGTTTTATAAGGAACCTCCAGACTGATTTCCAGAGTGGTTGTACCAGCCTGCAATCCCACCAACAATGGAGGAATGTTCCTCTTTCTCCACATCCTCACCCGCATCTGTTATCACGTGAGTTTTTATCTTAGCCACTCTGACTGGTGTGAGGTGAAATCTCATGGTTGTTTTGATTTGCAATTCCATGATGACTAAGGATTTCCATGTGTGAGTGAACCTAGTGTTTGGTTTCATTCTGGCTGATGAAAAAAGGAAAAGAAATAGAACCTTTACAGTTGCAAAACTGGGCTGATTCTGACTGCAACTAAGTACAAACTTTACTAATACCATATAGAACCGATGGACATAGCAGGGGGCTCGAGGTAAGTAGAAGCCCAGGACGCTAGAACGTTACAAATGTCTTCTGTTCTTAGCATATAATTTTGTTCTGTCCTGCCTATAAATTTGTCTCATGATAGGTTCAGAAATGTGCCACACTTCCCTCCATAGAGCTGGGCAGAAGGTTAGTCTCTTTTGTAACATCTGCATCACTGAAGAATTGGTTACACACAGGTACTAGAGAAAAGGCCCTTAAGTGCCCCTGGATGGTGTTTGGTAATATACCCCAGATGATTGCAGGGGAGCTAAGCAAAGGGCAACCCGGTATTTCTCAGAATTGGTCATGGGTAGGAGGTAGCTTTTTCTTGACCAGTCAAAGGGGAAGAGAAAATGGCAATTGGACAGGTCAACAAAAAACATTATGCATGTACACATGTATGTATGAATGTGTGTCTGTATGTGACATGTACATAATATGTATCTATATCCTCTCTCTCTCTGTGTCTCTCTCTGTCTCTCTCTGTCTCTCTCTCTCTCTCTCCAGATGCACTGTCTTCAGTCTTCATTATCTCTTCTCCCACTGAAATTCACCACAATCCTTTATTTTTTTTTTCTGTTATTCAAGCATTTCAGAGCATTTGTGGACAATAGATGTGCTCTTATTTTTACAACATTTTCTTTGAAACAAAACTGACCCCTAAATAAAATTTATTTTAATGCCAAAGAAAAAATGGTTATTATGAGTGTTGCAGGAATGGCTTTTCTTATCAAGAGAACTTACTTATGCATTAGGTGCAAAAAGGATTACGAATTGAAGGATTAAGTCAGACTGAGGTCACATGGACTGATCTGCGACTGCTCAGACTCTCGTCCTCACAGCATGGGTATTCACGTAGGCAAGATGAGGCCCCGTTCAGGGTGGTGTGGCAGGAGATGGTATTGTTTATAAACAGCATTAGATAAGCTCCAAGACTCTCTTTCCTCAGAATGACATCAGCTGGTGTAGTCCCTCTATCTTTCCACTTAAGTGGGTCTCACCTCCTGACATAGCAGAGATCCACTGAGTTACAATGGGCATTAACAAATGCTGTCACACACACACACACACACACACACACACACACACACACACAAAGAGAGAGAGAGAGAGAGAGAGAGAGAGAGAGAGAGAGAGAGAGAGAGAGAGAGAGAGAGAGACTCACTGTATATTCCTGGCTGGCCTTGAAATCACAGAGCTCCATCTGCCTCTGCTCTCAAGCTCTGGGATTAATGGCATGAGGTATCACACCTGGAACATTTTTCTTCTTTTAAATTCATGTGCAGTGGTAGATGTGGGAAGCAGCAGTTTACTTGGATGACCAGTGATCAGCCTGAATAATTAGATCAGTATAAGTATAGAGAATCTTATAAGCAACTTTGCATGCTGCCCGTTGGCACAGCTCATGATACAAGCTAAGGTAAGAGATCCAGGATCCATCTCTGGAACGTCATCTCCAGGTATGACAAAAAATACTGCATCGTGAACCCTGCTATTCTATGGCAGATGATTGATATATAGCCTTCCTGGGCTCTGAACCCTGTAATTAACAGTTTAATTTCCCCAGTAATCGTCATCTTTAAGATATTAATGGGGTCTCAAAAGAGCAGAAAGTTGGCAGGGAAAGTCTTGTCATTTCAACTTATTAATGGATAGTAGAAATGATGGCATATAGTGACTTCCTTTGAAGAAGATTTTCACAAGCAAAAGGCCTACTGTGTGCAGCTTTCTCCAATATATGGAGACACCAATATCTACCCCTTGCAAGGAAGGAATGGAGACAGTCTTACTCACTTTGGTCATATTAAACATGAATTGAATTGCATTTTGTAAATGATAACATTTATATTACTAGGCTACAAGATACAGCAGATGACAGTTGATAAGATTGTAAAGTGTTTTGGGACAAAAAAAAATACAACCAATGGCAGAAAGAAGAATGGATTCAGAAGTGCTCATACACAGGTTTAGCATCCAATATGAAGATGCAAACACAATATGTGATGTCTCCGGGTAGATGACATTTAAATGCAGACTACTGTCCATTCAAACACTGTTATATTTAATCATAAACTTGATACATTCCATTAAAGTTCTGTGGCACAATTGCCATTATGCAATAATATTTTTACACCAAACACTGACACCAAATTAACCATGGCCTAGTGTGACTTGATCCTTATGTAGCCCTGGCTAGACTTTAACATGCAGCAATCCTCCTATCTCAGCCTCCCAGCACTGCTGAGAGAACATATGCAGATTACTAAGCCTAGCTCAAAGTATAAGAAAAGTTTTGTGAGTCCACAAATATTATGGTTTGGGAATTGAGCCTGAGGACTCATGCACGTTAGGCAAGCAGTTTAGCATAGACCGATATTCCCAGTCCTTAATAGGGCTACTTTTAATAGTGCTTCCAAGCATTTATTACATCTAAAAACAAAATCAAGAAACCAGAAAAAGAAATCTATGAATCATTAGAATAGATAAAGAAGACTCTTGTCCAGAGGAGTGACTCTATACGTCTACGCATTTAAGATTCCTGGAAGCCACAAAGAGAGGGAAGCTGAAAATTTCCAAGCTCCTTTTAACCAAAGGCTCTTGATAATTGATAATTACCAAAGTGCCTTCTTGAAGAAAGTTAATTTGTGTAAGTAAAATACAATATAAATGAGTTCACAATTATGTGAAGACTTTTAGCCATGATGGTACACTGAGATGTGGTCACTACGGCAAGGCTACACTTGGATAAAGAGCCCCTGCAGAGTGGGCCAATAGTCATTGTCCTTTCCAATGACCTCATGAGGCTCTGTGTCTCCTCTAGGACACAGCCACATGCTCAACTGAATCTACCCGTGCAAACAGTTCATGTTGTCCAACTCGCTCCAAAGCACAGGTGCGATGACCTGTGCTTCTAGCTGTATTGTTACTGTCACTTCTCCATGCTCAGCTTGCAAAAGGTCTTCATGACACCAAGCTAAGATGCCTCTGTGTCTGTTCTGTGCATATTGCCAGCCATATAGAAAGTACTTTTCTTGGCAGCCCTGTTGAACTAATGGCAGATAGAAGACCTGACTGTGTTTAAAGCAGAGATACTTCAATGTGGGCTTCCAAACACACTTGAAATAAAACAAGTCATGTTCATAGTGAGAGTAGGTCAACAAGGGCTTTGCTGTTTGTGTAAGAAGGGGATATGGGTCTATGGTCAGACTATGCCATTTTAGAGATGCATACTAGAATCTTCCTCCAGGGCTTGGAATGAAGTCTGCAGGTGTTTCTGATTGGAGAGTCTCTAACAAATGATGTTTTCACTCCCCAAGACTTGCATCCTTTGAAAATCATTGCTTTGGTGTATAATAGATAGACTCTAATTAAATAGGTACCTGGGATCAAGCCTTAAAATGTATCTGCTATTGGCTCAAATCATGGGTTAGCTGAGACATACTCATTTATGAATGATAACAACAACAATAATAATAATGATAATTCTGCAAAATCATATCCAAGCCCTTTTGTCAATAGTTCACCCTACTTCACAGTGTGCCCTATTTAAGGTTAATGTTCTACAGACTGGTTTTCTCTACTGAATAAAATACCTTATATAAATAGTGTCTTCATTCTTTTGGCCAGATTTCTGTCTGGTTTTATATCAACTTCAGATAAGTTCCTTCACATCCGATCACTCATAGACTGTGAGTGTGTGATGAGGGCGTAAATCAGAACTCGGCTGTCTTTACTGATGGTTTTGTTCAGGGCTGTGTAAGATCTATTGTGGTTATGTCAAAGGAAAAGTCAAGACCAATCCCAAAGTTCGATGGCACCTTTCAGCTCTTGAGCTCACTTTTTTATTAGCAACACAAGAAACCAGGTGGAAGGCACTGCTGAGTGCTTTGGATTCAATATTTCCAGGGAAGTGCTTGCGATTTGTATTTCAATTGTGCTTTCTGTCATTCACCAAGGCTTCTTCCTTTGGCCTTTTGGTCTGCTAGGACTTTTACACATTCTTCTCTGGGCTATCTTGGGTCCAAGGACTAACCATCCCATCTATCAAGTGTTGGAGATGCACACAGACCTTTCCTTCACCTGCATTGCACACGGGGTTTATTTACGGTTTGAAAATGAAGCAACTGTTCACAACTGTCTTGGTGCTCTTTGCTATCCTAATGGCTCCTGGTTTTATTCTGTTTTATGTAAATTGGGTCACAGATGTTTTATTGCCGTGGAATGCTTTGAAACTATTTCATATGTTCAGTGGGAAAAGAAGCCTCTCAAAATTCATGCTGAAATAATTAAGCTTTTTAATTTCACTGTCAAGTTATCAGAACAAGTGATGAATCTCTCTTTATATTGCCTGCCTCTGCACACATGACTTCCCCCTCTCTGTGCTACTGAAGTCTTTCCCAGTGTTACTCAGCACCGCACACAGGCATTCAGTTTAGCAAAATCTCAGACAGACTTACCCTGCACATTAGTCCTATTCCTGGGAGCAGGCACAGGCTGTTCTGCAGGTTTCCCGAATGGACTCAATTGTCTCTCCCTCATTTCCTTTCAGGCCCAAGACTACTAGAAGTGTCAGTCTGCCCTAGAGACATATCTTCTATCTTTGTGGATGTGACTGATTTGAACAGGTTTTTATCTTCCCCACAGTGAGGTAGACACACAAAGGGAGGCTTACGCTGGACCAAGTCAGCTTCTGACTCCATGACCTTTATATGACTCCTTTGTATATAGGATCCTCCCCCTACGTCAAGAACAAATAACTCCCAGGAATGACAGCTCACATCTGTAATCTCTTCACTCATCAGACACAGGCAGGAGGATTGCCTCAAGTCATAGGTTAATCTAGACCACAGAGTGAATTCTGGGGAAGTCTTGGCTATAGAATGAGATTGTCTCAAACAAAACAAAAACCAAACAAGCAAAAATACTACCTACAACAAAAAAAACAAACAAAAGGAACTTATGATGATTCTAAGAACTCTCTGGAATGCAAGCAGCCACTGTATCTGAATGTGTGAGAGAGCTGAAGGTTCTATAAATGTTGGCCTGTGGACTAATTTTCCATCCAGAGATTTGTTTAGTTAGAACCAGTTCAGGCTGGTATACATACCCAGGTCCAGCACTGTTAGTAGGTCTTAGGTGTTCCTTCCTCTCAGTTCTTTTCAGCTGATGAGATGTCTGTAGTCCTAGCTTCCTGGAGTCTCATCAGAAGAGACTAATCTCAAAAATTAACTGGTAGTCACAGTGTCTCAGGACAGGGCTAGCTGTCCTCTTGATACAGGTATGCCATGACTTACAATCAGAAAAGCGAGGAAGTGGTTAGTTGCCTGACCAACAGACCCTTTCTTTCATTTTCTTCCTTCTCTTCTCATGCATTCTCCAGCACTGAGTTCCTCCCGGGTGTTAGAGCAGGAGTTAGTAAGCATCAGCTGTAAAGTTCAGAGTAAATCTGGAAAGTACTGTGGGCAGATGGTTTCCGTTGATGCCTTTCTTCTGCCATTGCCCCAGAGCAGAGACAACAGCTAGATGAAGGAAGTCCTCTGTGTTTCAGTGGAAGGGCAGCTCTCTGCAGACTGGGAATAGGCAGTTCATGCAGACATGTGTGATTGTCAGAGAGAGAGAGAGAGAGAGAGAGAGAGAGAGAGAGAGAGAGAGAGAGAGAGAGAGAGAGAGAGAATGAGAGGAGAGAGAGAATGAGAGAGAGAGAGAGAGAGAGAGAGAGAGAGAGAGAGAGAGAGAGAGAGAGAGAGAAGTGCTGCTGGTACCTAAATGTGGAAAGCCAAGGAGGCTGCTTAACAATCTTGAGAGTGCAAAGCAGCTCAGACGCCCAACCCCAGGTATTCATGGAGTGAAAAGTAGGCAAAAAGTAGGGACAGGCTACGACCTTTCCTCCCAAGTCCATCCTCAAAGTTTCCTCAATGGCCTAAAACAGCACAAGCGGTGGTGGGACCAGTGCTACGCTCTGAGTTACCCAGTTAGTGCTATGTGCTGGGTTACTCAGTTAGTGCTATGTGCTGGGTAACTCAGTTAGTGCTATGTGCTGGGTTACTCAGTTAGTGCTATGTGCTGGGTTACTCAGTTAGTGCTATGTGCTGGGTTATCCAGTAAGTGCTGTATGTTTTATTACCCAGTGAATGCTGTGTGTTGTTAAACCTAGTTAGTGCTACATGTTGGGTTAGCTGGTTAGCAGACTCTTGAAGAATGTATAGCATTCAAACCAGGACACCATGGAACCACATGTTCCAATGATTTCTCCTCAGAAAAATTGCAAATAATTTCCTAGGCAAAACCATACACTATCAAGTACATGTTCTTGGGTAGCATCCCTTCTCCCTGCTAATTCTGTCCTTCTTTATTCACACAGCTCTGCACTCCACCCTCCCTGCTTCCTTGGTTTCCTCCTGCTCACAGTCATCCAGGCATTATTTGTCTGCATATTTATTTGTCTGCTGGCCCACCTAAACTTGGGCCAGTGTCCAGCCGGTGGGAATAACCTTTTCTGACAGGTGAAGAGCAGCTGTCTGGAGAATGTAAAAAGATTTTCTAGGCTTATCTGTGATGCTTGCCTCAGAGCTGTCATGTGATTGCATAACAAAAAAAACCCAGGAAGGACTGTCTTCCATGTGATATAGAATCCAAGGGTCAATGAAGACTGATAAACACTTTTTAAAAGCCATAACTTCTTTGACTTACTCTGGGAAGTCCTAACATTCTCAGGTATTTTTATGTTGACTGGAGCAAATGACACCTTCTGTTTCTTGAAAGCACTGTGGGACACCATATGCATGATGATCCAGATTGGCACCTGGAACTTTTCAAATGCTTCAGAGATATGCTGCAAAGAGGCAGAGAGATTGCAGGACTGAGTATGTGGTGGGTTACCTGGTTAGTGATATGTGGTGGGTTATCCAGTTAGTGCTATATGCTGGGTTACCCAATTAGTGCTATTTGTTGGGTTACCCAGTTAGTGTTATGTGCTGTGTTATCTGCTTAGTGCTATGTGCTGGGTTACCCAGTCAGTGCTATGTGCTGAGTTACCCAGTCAGTGCTATGTGCTGAGTTACCCAGTTAGTGCTATGTGCTGGGTTACCAAATTAGTGTGTTAGGTTACCTGGCTAGTGCTATGTGCTGAATTACCTGGTCAGTGTTACATGCTGGTGACGCACTTTTCAGTTATGATCTCCCATCTCTGTCTTCTGCGTGACTCTCAGGAAATATTGCCTGCTCAGTGTCTACCCTCATCTAAGTTCTTTGTTGTAGGCCAAGTCCTTGTACTAAGATATGAGAACCTGGAAATCTCTATGAATGCTCATCAACCTGATATCTACAGCAGCACTTTGCAGAAAGAACTACGCAATCACCAAAGACCAAATTTATGTGCGAACTGATTGAAGTCTTCTCCCCACTGGTACTAGGGGGATGAGGATTCTGAGATCTGCATGGGAAGCTGCCACAGTGAGAGGAAGAACCCGGACCTGGCTGTATACCATAGCTACATCTTAAATATGCTAAAATAGCTCCTTTCCCTACCTTACCCCAGAGTCACACTGAATTGAAATCTTAGAGGATGGAAAGAAAAAAAAAACAGTGGGTATTTAACATAAAACCCTAACTGATTTTCACTCAGTCATCCGATTGATTTTAAACACACCAGTATTCATTGCATTTGATCTGGGATAATCAGGACAAGCCCACCATGTCTGTGTGGTATCTGCCAAGGCCAACCATCTTGGCACCTTGCATTGTTTCTGAAAGCAAAGTAACTTGCAATTGGTGCAGCCCCCTTTTGTTTACGTTGTTAATAACAGATGTAGGAAAGCAACATGACACATGCTTGCTTGATGTGATCAAGGCAATTATTCATTTATTCATCTCAGCTCAGCGCACTGATGCAAACTGGCTGTGTAGATCTTGCAGGCATGGCCTTTATGAGTGGGTAAACAGAAACTCATGTCCCATGTAATAAATCATCTGGAAGCCCCGTCACTGTGCCTCCTAATGCAGTGAGCACTGAAGGGGAAACAGCGCATGATAACTGATCTCACGCTATGAAAATATCAGCGTAAATCATCCCAAAATAACCAGAACATAGGGTTACCTTTCTGAATAGCTGTCCAACAGGTACTAATGCACAGAAACTGCAAAAGTGAGAGTAAAGCTTTTCTGTTGGACTGACTGCCATCCAACTAAACCGAAGGGACACTGTTTACTGGAGGGTGGTATCTGGACTGGGTTCTGGATGGATACAGATTCATGGTATCTTTTTTTTAAACATTTAATTATTTAATTAATTTACATAAAATGCTTTACCTCTTTCCCTGTCCCCCCTCACAGAGATCCTCTCTTGATCCCCCCTTCTCCTCAGAGAGGGTGGGCACCCCAGTATCCCCTGACCCTGGCTTATCAAGTCACTGCCATGGTAGGCTCATCCTCTCCCATTGAGGCCAGATGAGGCAGACCTGTTGGGAAATGGATACCATAGTCAGTCTACAGATCTAGGGAGAGTCTCAGCTCCAGTTGTTGGAGGAACCTCAAGCTGTACCACAGAGCAAGAATGATAAAAACTGCATGATATTGGTACACAGACATGTTGGTCAGTGAAATTGAATCAAAGACCCAGCAATAACCCCACACACTTGATTTTTGACAAAGAAGCCAAAACCATGCTGTGGAGGAAAAAGCATCTTCAATATATTGGGCTGGTCTAACTACATGTCTGCATGTACAAGAAAGCTAGTACATCCATATTTATCACCCTGCACAAAACTCAAGTCCATGTGGATCAAGGACCTCAGCATAAAATTGGATACTAAATCTCATAGAAGAAAAACTGGGAAATAGCCTTGAATGCACCAATGATTCAGGCTCTAAGATCTACAATTGATAAATGGGACTTCATGAAACTAGAAAGCTTTTATAAGGCAAGGGACACTGTCAATTGGACAAAAACAGCAGCATACAAGACTGTGAAAAGATCTTCACTAGTGCTTCATCTCATATAGGGCTAATATATAAATATATAATATATAAATATATAGGGCTAATATGTAATATATTTATTATTTACATAAAATATATAAAGAACTCAAGAAGTTAGACTCCAACAAACCAGATCTGTGGTGTCTTAATCAAAAGTCTAAGCTAAAGACAAACACAGATTGCAATGTAGCAAGGACATTTTATTCAAAGCAAAATGATAATGCAGGTTAGATATGCTGCCCAGAGGGACAGAGTGTCAGGTGAGTTAGAGAGTGTCTCAGGTCTCTGGCTATTATTTGGGGATTCCTTTAATGTTGCTGAAGAGGAGAGGGAGCTGGTGGATAGGGGATATAGCAAGGATGGTTCTTTTATTTCATTGACACATTTGGGTTACCTAAACTTTACCTCTGTTTTTTTTTAACTTCCCATGATGCATCTAACTTTAATCGTACATATGTTCACTCATGCATAAGGATAAGATTGTAACTAGAGATTAGTATTATTTCCCAAAACTTCTCTCAGGTGACACAGTTAGTCCTTCTGTGCATGAACTCAAAAATATATCTAAACTAGATGGTTCTTCCTCATTCAAATGCCCAGGAATACCCAAGAATATGTGGTATTTTCATTAAATTATTTAAAAATAATTTCACTCATGGAAACTATATTTACATTAGTGCTATCCCTCTCTCTCTTCTCTACACATCCTCTTGTAGCACCTCACTACCTCTCAAATTCATGACCTTTTCTTTTAAATTATTTTTTATATATGTATTTACCCTTCTGAGTCCATTTAGTATTATTTGTACATATTTTTAGGTCCATGTGTATGTATATATGACCATTTGGGGATTGAATAATTCTTCGGTGGGCTCATCCCTAAAGAAGACTGATTCTCCCCTTCAGCAACCATTGGTTCCCTACAGCTCTCCATCTAGAGGTGTGGCCCTGTGAAACTTTTTTTCATCTGCGTTGGGATGTCCACTCCTGTTGGCACTGTGTGGGTCTTATTTAGGAGACGGTATTGTTTGGATGGCATGTTTGCACTTTCCTGTCATAGGTAGAAGCTGATTTTTTTTTCTTAAGGGAGAAAATTTACATGTGTATAAAAGTCAAGAGAAGAAGTCAGCAAAAAGAATAAAGCTGTTTTGCTTATGCTTGAGTCTGAGTGTCTACATCCCATGTTGCCCTGACCGGTCTCAAATTTAAGAGGTCAAGTCGTCCTCCCAACTCAGGCGCTCAAGTATCTGGGATCATGCGTACCCAGTTGACGTAGAAGATGAAGAGGAAGGAAAACTAATAATGAGGTAAACATCAGGTCAGGCCGATGGAAGAAGCTCTATGGATGAAGAAAAAGAACACATCTAACAAAGCAACAAGAACAGGACCAGGGACCTGTAAGGTGAGTGATCTTATATTTGCTTACAACTGGAGGCATGAGGCGATCCACATATTATAGTTGGTTTTGTGATTGTTTCTGTTTTCTATGACGCATGAGGCTGGCTCATTGGTGAAATATGAAGAGTAGGGGACTAGTTGTGATGGACCCTAACAAAGTAGCAGAAAGAAGGATTTCATATGTGCTGATGATGTGTTGGACCAGAATGTAAGACATGACATGTTCTTGTAATGGCCACCTGAGAGCTAGGAGATAGGATGACACATAAGAGAACTGTAAAGTAAGTCAAATAGAGAAGCAATGTCTGGGCTTCAGAATCATGGGTTTAGGCTCCAGTGAGGTGGAAAGTGTGGAAGTCTGATGGTTCCTCATGACCCTCGCATGCAATCCGTTTACTCACACAGCCGATATTTGCACAGCCTGTAATTCCTTGGTGGCTTGTTCCTGCCTCTATGATACTATGGAGCCAAGGTTAACCACAAACTCCTCTATCACAAAAATTAAAACTTTAAATTTCTTTTGGAAGCACTCAGATACACACACACACACACACACACACACACACATTGCATACATACACACACTCATTTATAGATCTAGTCATATATATAGATGGATGGATTTTGAGATTCTATTTACATATGTTCAAATATGTCTAGCTTATTTATAATATAAAATGTACATTTATTTTAAATATATAACAGTGTATTTTAATTTTAACACTACTAAAATTACATACATGAATAGACAAGTGATATGACAATTTCCTCTGATGATTGTACTTTTGCATTAACAGAAACTTTTTTGATCTTTGTGTGAGTGTATATGATATATTTGTTTGCATGTGTGTGTCAGTGTGCATAAGTTTAGGCATGCATGCTATGGTGTCAGAGGACAACCTTGGGTATGATAGGTCTTCTCCTTCCAGCTTGCTTGAGATAGCATCTCCTGTTTGCTATGGTATACAGTAGGCTAGCTGGCCCATTAGCTTTTAGACATTCTCCTGTCTCCACTGTCCATCTCACAGCAGGGGTGCTAGAATCACAGGCATAGTGCATCCCACTGCATTAGTCTTTATGTGGGTTCTGGGGATCTTAACTAAGATTCTCATGCTTGTCTAAGAAACACTTTTCCCACTGAGACGTCTCCCCAGCCCCATGTCTGCATTTTTTTAACATTCACTGTATTCTGTATTTCTATGACTTTGATGAACAGATAAAAAAATAATCACAGCATTTTAATGGTTCAGGTCTAATTTTATATGATGTTTATGCCAACATTTTTAATTTTCAGATGTCCCCAAGAATAACGTACCCATTTTTTTTAGTTTATACTGAAATTCCTCAGTGCAGAGAACTTTTAGCATGGGGAGTGACAACACTGGTGAATATTTAACAATACTGCAGACAGTGAGCAGTCCTTGGAAATAGGGCTTTTGTTGGCAAGAGACGAATAGAAGAAAGAGAGCAACAGAGAGTGAAAATTGCCCAAATTCTGTATGTACATGAATGAAAGTGTCAAAAATTAAAATAACAATAATTTAATTAAAAGCATGAGGAGGGTTTCTATCTTCCACTTTCGTGGATTTCCAAAGCACGGAACAAATGCCAAGCTAAAAGTAGAGCATCTAGTTTTACCTGTCATAGTTTGATTTCTGTTACTTTGATGAAACTGTTCAAAAACTACTTGAAAAGGAAAAAATACTTACTTTAACTTACAGCTTATGGTCAGCCATGGAGGGAAGCCATGGCAGGTACTCAAAACAAGAATCTAAAGACAGAACTGAAGCAAAGACCGTAGAGGAACATTGTTTCCTGCCTTCCTCTCCATGGCTGGTGTAACCTGCTTTTCCAGGACCATGTATACAGGGGTGGCTTTACTCACAAGAGGATGTGGGTAATCAATCGTTAATAAAGAAAATGTCCCACAGAAATATGTACAGGTTGGTCTGATGGAGGAAACTCCTCAACTGAGGTTTCTTGTTCCTAAGTGTGTGCTAAATTGATGAAATCCTACAGTGACATTAGCTGTTGACAATGTTCCCGGCATGTGCAGCTAAAATGCATAAGAACATTGGCATGACTACTAGAAATTTTATGAAACTTATAAGTAACCGGTAAGAATAAGAATTCAACATGGGATTTCCTTCCCCCTTGCTTTTAACCCCAAGTCATTCAGTTCCAGTATACATTCGAGATTCTATCCAGACAACATATCAGGCAACAAGCAAGCAAACATGTCTAGAAGATACTATGTTGGGTACAGACCTAAATACCACCTATACATACAAACAAATGTGGAAATATGTACTCTAAGGCTGTGATGTGTGCCACAGAGGGTAGGATGCCTTTTCTGGAGAGACCTTTCTTACTGAGTATTAGGGATCACTCTCCCTCCAGGTGAGGAGCCGGACAATGAGGAGAGTTCTGCAGAACAAGTGCTGTCTGTGAAGCTTCTGGCACTGGAGAGACCTGTGCACTGGTGAAGCAGAAGGAGGAGAGTTTGTTCCAGCCCAAAAATGCCAAAAGAAATGAAGCAAAGTGAAGCTAGAGGAATCAAAAGGGGCTGGCTTACAGCGATGGAGATGCTATATTTTTATTATTTTCTGATTTTGTATGTGTGTGTGAGAGAGAGAGAGAGAGAGAAACAGAGACAGAGACACACAGAGACACAGAGACAGACAGAGACAGAGACAAACTGGAGACAGAGACAGAGACAGATAGAGATGAACAGAGACAAAGACAGAGAGAACATGTAAATGGAGGGCAAAAATTAATGACTAGTATCTTCCTGGATCACTCTGTTATATTTGCCACCCTTCCTTGAGCCTGGTGCTTGCTGATTTAACTAGTCTAGATATTGAATTTGACCTCAATCTCCTTCCTCTGCTTTCTGGGTTCTGGAATTCAAGGTGAGCTGCCACACTCACTCTACTGGTTAGGGTTATATAAACCAGACACAAGCTAGAGTCCTGTGAGAAGTTCCTAACTGAGGGACTGCCTCCACAATATTGCCTGAAGGCAAGACTGTGGGGAGTGTTTTCTCGATGGATGATTTGTGCAGGAGGGTCCAGATCACTGAATAGTGACACACCTGGGCAGGTAGTCCTGGGTTGTAAATGAATACAGACTAGGAAAACCCTGAGGAGCAAGCCAGTCAGCCATGTTCCTCTGAGGTCTCCACTTCAGTTCCTGCTTGAGGTTCTTGCTATGAGTTCCTCCCCTGATTTTCCTTCATGATGAACTGTGATTGGAATGTTTAGGCCAAATACACCCTTTCCTTCCCATGTTATTTGGTAATGGTATTTTATTATAGGACTAGACACAAACTAGGATACTAGGCAAATACTCTACCAACTGAACTATGGACCAAGTCCCCATTGCCTGATTTTTATTTTAAAAACTTCTGACGTCACTAATGTGGTTGGAGATAAGGATCCTTTCGGAAGGGAACTGGGTTGTTTATTAAGGTACTGTGAATAAAGAAAAGATCAGGTTTGAGAAGATTGGGTGTGGTTGGGTGGAGACAAGATACTCTGCTAGCTCTTCTAACTCCATCTCAAGCACAGGGGTAGACAGAGGGATGGATGGGTAGACAGAGGGATGGATGGGTAGACAGAGGGATGGATGGGTAGACAGAGGGATGGATGGGTAGACAGAGGGATGGATGGGTAGACAGAGGGATGGATGGGTAGACAGAGGGATGGATGGGTAGACAGGGGGATGGATGGGTAGACAGGGGGATGGATGGGTAGACAGAGGGATGGATGGGTAGACAGAGGGATGGATGGGTAGACAGAGGGATGGATGGGTAGACAGAGGGATGGATGGGTAGACAAGAATTCCCTATGAAAGAAGAACCATAAGGAATGTGCTTAACAGATTATGGTACCATTTCCATCAATCAGAATTTCTGCCACTGTCCTAGGATCTAGGATGATGAAAAATCCCATCACAGGAGATGAAGTTGCCAGTTGATAGCTGGTCAGGATGGGGCTAGGACTTGTACCTGGCCATATAACTTCTGAGTCTGCTATGTTTTTCCATGGTGACTATGGCTTATGTTGGCCTCTGAGATATGGGCAAGGAACATCCATCTGGCCATGTCTTCAGCATTCTAGATGAACCTTTCCTGTGCTTTTCTGTGACTTGGTGTTATCCCCATTATCCATTGGTATAAGCAGCAGGAGCCTCCCACCCTCTCAATTAAAAATGAAGCTGGTACCAAACAAGGGAATGTCCCTACGATCTCTTAAGCTCTCTAGAACAGAGTTCATATTCCCTTGGATGTCCCTAGGGACATTTGGTAGAGCACGTTAGGAAAACCATGAGAAAGATTTTCCTAGAGTCTCAATTTGGCAATTGCATTTTCTAAAGCCGATCACACCTAGTGAGTGATACAAAGGAGGATCCAGGAGCTAAATCAGGATGAAGCCAAAGCATGTTTTGTTCTTGCTCTATCTCTTCCTTTTTCTAGGAAAGTTAATTCAATGCAATTTATGTTCCTATTTGGGGAAAGGCATTCAGCCCAACTTGTTGGCTGAAAGGCATATAAAAACCTCCAGCATATATTCCATGTAAATGTGACCTTGGAAATGCTCTCAGCTTGTTTCTTGGGCAGGAGTCTGGCCATAGGGAAGAGACATCAGCTATGAGCTTCAGAGAGAATGGAGACAATGATCCTCGGCTCCATACCTACCAGCCCTCTTCCTTTGAAGGATGTATTTCTTTGTTGAGTCAGTTTCTTGACATCTCTCTACTTCTGCCTCATGTGCTTGCCATGAAATCCAGATGAAATGAGAGTGTGGATGAATTCTGCCAGATGCTGAGAGCCCAGAGGTGGGGAAGGCCATCAGCATCCTTGGCATCTGCTTCCTTGAGCAGCTACTGAGTCATGTACAATCTGCAGAGTTCTACTCTGTTCTTACTGTGTCTTTCAGGGAAGAAAAGACGGTCTTCATCTTAGAAATGTGGGTTTGACCAAGTCACAGGAGCTGGCCCTGCCTGCAGTTTCCTGTACTAAGTGTTTCTTTGCCCACCAGAACAACTGATTCTAAGGCCTGTCTCCAGCAATGGCCTTCGCTAATCTATGCAAAATAATCATCAGTGACAGCCTGGATGCCTGCTGCCAGAGGATCCTGCAAGATGGAGGGCTGCAGGTGGTGAAGAAGCAGAACTTGAACAAGGAGGAAATGATAGCTGAACTCCAGGACTGTGAAGGCCTTACCATCCAGTCAGCTACTAAGGTCACTGCTGATGCCGTCAATGCAGCACAGAAGCTCCAGTTGGTAGGCAGTGCCGGTACAGGCATGGACAATGTGGATCTGGAAGCTGCCATGAGGAAGAGCATCCTAGTCATGAACGCCCACAACAGAAACAGCCTCAGTCCTGCGGAACTCACCTGTGGGATGATCATGTGCCAGGCAAATTTCCCAGGAAACAACTTCAATGAAAGATGGCAAATGGGACCTGAAGAAGTTCATGGGGCCAGACTGAATGGGAAGACACTGGGAAATCTTGGCCTAGGCAGAATTGGAAGAGAGGTGGCTACCTGAATGCAGTCCTTTGGAATAAAGACTGTAGGCTATGACCTCATCATTTCTCCTGAACTTGCTGCCTCCTTTGATGCTCAGCAGCTGCCACTAGAGGACATCTGGCCTCTCTGTGATTTCATCACTGTCCATACCCAACTCCTGCTCTCTACCACAAGCTGGCTGAATGGCAGCACCTTTGCCCAATGAAGGAAAGACATATGAGTGGTGAACTGTGCTTGAGGCCGCATTGTGGATAAAGGTGCCCTGCTCTGTGCCCTGCAGTCTGGTCAGTGTGCTGGTGCTGCACTGGATGTGTTTACAGAAACATCATGAAACTGAGCCTTAGTGGACCTTGAGAATGTCATCAGCTTTCCCCACCTGGGAGCCAGCACCAAGGAGGCCCAGAGCCACTGTGGAGAGGACATCACAGTCCAATTTGTGGACATGGTGAAGGGGAAATCTCTAACAGGGGTTGTAATGCACCAGTGCCTTCTCTCCACACACCAAGCCTTGGATTGGTCTGGCAGAACCATTAGGCATGCTAATGCATGCCTGGGCTGGCTTCCCTAAAGGGACCATCCAGGTGGTTACACAAGGAACATCTCTGAAGAATGCTGGGACCTGCTTGGGCCCTGCAGTCATTGAGGTGCTTCCTAACAAGCTGTGGGCTTGGTCCAGGGCACCACACCAATGTAGCAGGTGCTCAATGGAGCTGTCCTCAGGCCAGAGGTGCCTCTATACAGGGGCCAGCCCCTGCTTATGTTCCAGCCTCAGCCCTTTAACCCTGCAATGCTGCCCACTATGATCAGCCTCCTGGAAGGGGCAGATGTACAGCTGCTGTCCTACCAAACCTCCAAGGTATCTGATGGTAAGACCTGGCACATCATGAGCCTCTCCTCCCTGTTGACCAGCCTGGGAGCATGGAAGCAGCATGTTTCTGAGGCTTTCAGTTCTGCTTCTGACCCTGGGGCTCAGTGGTCCCAGTCCCTCAGGCTCTTCTGAAGAAACTCTCTCACTGTGACCTGTAGGGTGAGGATATTGCAGAACCAGGGTATCTGCCTGAACTAATATCTAGTAAAGAATCTAACTCAAAAAAACAAACAAAAAATCAAAATGAAACAAAAATGAAAACAAACAAACAAAAACAACAATAACAACAACAAAAGGCCATGGATTTAAATTCAACCTGAGCATCACCTTGGTTTGTGTCCCTAGGCCAACTGGTAGACCTCAAATGCAGTAATTGGTATCTATCCTGCCTTTTCAAGCAGCTTGTTTATAGTGAGCCATTCAGGTTCTTCTCTTGCTAACCCTCTAGACCCGTATGAAGCTCACAGCTATTCTGGCTTCCATTGGTCATTACTTTCTCAGATTTTGCTCAGAATTTGAACTGGCCAATAGGGAAGGCTATTTGGTGTTGGTAGACCCACTGTCCTTGGGCTAGAGCCTTGCATGACCATTGATTAGATTGCATCGTACACTGATAGTGTCCTCACCTGCATGACCTAAAATCAAGCTTTCTGAGAAAGCTCTCCCAGGCCTGGTACCTCTCTCCTCTGCCACTGGGAAATTGTGTTTCCTAGAGCTGCAAGCTGAGCTGACTGTAGGGTGGGTGGTTTATCTGCACAAACTCAATATACCATATGAGGCTTGGCAAGGCACCTAGAGTATCTCTCTCTTTATGTGCCCATCCTCCATGCAGGCCAGGGGGCCACTGCACATTCATGATCCTGAAATGTAACCCAGTATGGTGTTTGTCCAGCCCAGTCTTCTACCTTCATATCTAACCCTTGTTCAAGTACCCTTTTCCTTCTTAATATCATCTTGATCTTAAAGAATTTGGAAACTGATTGCAGAGAGGAGGGTGATATTGGTACCTTGAACCAAGGAGTCTTTCCTTTCCATACAAATCACAGCTTGTTTCAGTGTGGAAGTAAAATGTGAATGAGGAATTAGAAGTCTTTCTTCAGAGCTCCCCATGGGACCCTCTCGGTGGCTCTTGATGTGCTCTCTGATGTCATTTCTACACCCCCACACACACACGCACAATGTGCCTGACCCTTTAGCTAATTGTGTTTGTGTGTGGTTAGATGGCCTCTGTGTGGAAACTGTTGTTGATCGATAACACTAGAACCACTGAGTCCCAATAGAAACTTAGCTCTTAGGTGTTTTTATTGGCATAACTGTGTGGTGCGCCTATACTGCCTTCTTTGTTGTTGTTGTTGTTTTAGTTTTGTTTGTTTTGGTCTTTTGGGGGGTGTTTTTGGTTGTTGGTTGGTTGTTTTTTTTTTCTGTTTTGTTTTTGTTTGTTTTTTGTTTTTTTTTTTTACTTACACTGCCGTGACTGTGACTGTTTATGTACATGTTTTTAATTCTTTGAGGAGCTGGAATACTAGGTCATCTCGTGATTTTCTGTTTAACATTTTAGAAATTGAAATTGATTATCACAAGGCAACTTTACCAGCAATGTGTGAAGAATCAGCTCTTCGGATCCTAACATTGATTATTGTCTGCATCTGTGCTGATAGTCACCTCAGAGAGTAGAACTGATGCTATGTTATGATTTTTTTCTCACAAAAAAAGGGTTTAAGGTAGCATTTACCACATCTTGGAAAACTGTCTTAAATTATGCCCTCTACATATACCCATGCGTGAATATAATGCACTTTGAGCATATCACCTCCACCCCATTTTGTGTCTTTCACTTCTGATGATGTGATGCTCTCCCTCTCTTCCAAAACAGTCCCAGTTCTGCTTTTCTGTCTTTTATTGATAGAGGTAGAGAATCAGTAAGTTTAATTAGGGCTGCTTACATGCACAAGGCTATGGGGTATTTATAGGAGCATAGACAGCTCCCAGAGGCTACACCATTGAGGAAAAGGTCCCTCCTAACCCAACAATCAGTAACTACTTATAATTTCTCAGGAAGGAGATGGTGGCCACGAGTTCCTCTGCTTCCTAAGAGAATGTATGAATGTGAATATCACCATAGCTGCTGAGGGCTCAAGTGAGAAATGAAGTGAAATGCCTCTTAGTCAACATTCTACAGTTCTCCACTCTTCACATTTTTCTAGTGAATAATGGTGCTGAGTATTGGTCATTGTCTATGGGAAAATGGATTGTTTTCATATGACTGAGTTGTGTTATATATTCTAGATAGAAGCCTCTTACTGGATACATGATTGTAAATATGTCTTTCATTTCTTCCAATTCTCTTGCCACATTCACAGAAGTGCCCTTGCTGTCTAAATGGTCATCATTTTGATGAGGTTCTATTTGTCTTTGGCTTAGCATTTAATATATGACGCTTTTTTATAACCCAATAATATTTATGACTATATTTTCTTCTAAAGTTTTACAATTTCATTTTTTGTTCATTTAATCCTTTGATTTTTATTTTCACAACTTTCTTTCCTTCCTTCTTTCCCTGCCTTCTCCCTTCTTGCTTCTCTCCTCTCCCCCTCCTCCTCCTCTTCCTTCTTCATCGGCACTGTCATCATTGTGGTAAGAGAAAGTTTCATTCTGCAACCCAGATTGGTCTCAAAGTTGTAGAAATCCTCCTGCATCTATCCCCTGTTGTTCTTCTCCTCTACATATTGAATACTGGGATTGGCATATCAAACTTTCTTCCTGAATTCTGAGTTGGTTTTCCTGAGTTCTCAGTTGGTCTGGGGTAAAGGTCTAACTTCTTTCTGAATTGTCTAATTGTTAGTGTCTCTTAAAAAAAAAAAAGAAAAGAAAACACTTTTCTCATGAATTATCTGTGGGATGTTGCAGTCTTTTCTAGAATATTATCCTTCACTTTTAGCATTTGAGAGGTGCTTTCTTGACACATTCAGGGTTTGTCTTACCTAGGTTGTCACTCTGTGTTTTGATTCTCCCAGGAAGTTCAGAGTCCTAGAACCTCCACCTATGATACTTTTCCCAAGTTACTTGTCACCTTGAGATCCACTGCTCAGCTGCTTGTGCTATCTTCCCCAGTATAGCAAAGACTCTCTCACTTTTCCCTAAATCCATACAAAATGTCACCACAGGAGCAACATCTTTCACTAGGGTCTAAGGATAATTAGGTGAGACCTTGGTAGAGTCAGAAATATTACTTACCTCAGAGTCCAGAGAATGATGCTTATCTTAACAACATGAAATATTGTCCTTATTAGGTCTTTCCTCTTCATTCTGCCATATCTGTGCTTCCAGCCCTGGTCCCTTTAAGGCACCACATCTCTAGCCTACAGGCAGCTTGCTCTTGATATGCCAATCTAGGAACCTGAAAGAAATTAACCTGGTAGGTAACCCTTGCTATCAAGTTCTCAGAAAAGTCTTCTTCACTGTCACTCATGTTAGTGTAGAAAATCTTCTCTGCTCATCTTGTACTTCAATTCAGGTATTACACCTCCTACTACATTTCCTTATAATTAGGGTTCAGTTTACGGCGGGTAGAAAAGGCTTGGGAAATGTTCAATGGGTATATGAGTGACCAGAGACTTCAAAACTGTTCCATAGCGTATGCTGAAACCATGACTTCCCGACAATATCTGCCTAAGGAAAGTGGGTTGCTAAATGTATTTTATGAGAACATTTTAGGAAGTTGTGCTGAGAAAAAGTCAATCCAAACTCAAGGCCAGGCCCCATGTGTGGCTGAAGCAGCTGCCTGCGTCCCTGGATGTCAACATTACTGACTAGCTCTTTCCATCATGACTCTAGGCTGTTATGTTACTTCCAGGGCTTCTGTCAAAGGCAAAGGATTCTATAGTTCATCCACTGTTCTCAATAAGATAAATTAATAACTCAGATTACAACATGCTTGTGATTTGATAAGAGCCACATGGGTCAGTCACAAGTATAATTTTAATTTTTTGTAGTCACTATAGAAAAGGAACACATGAAATTAATTGCAACAGTGTATTTTACTTAACAAGATGTAGGTAAAATTTTACTGTGCAGCCAATATACCAATTACAATGACCTGCATTTTTTTTCCCAATGAAGTTTTTAGACCTTTATTTATACATTGTATACACAGCCTTAAAAATTCAAATATACCTTGTCTTGTTTAGGGCCGGTGATATAGCTTAGTTGGTGGAGTGCTTGCCTAGCATTGTATGAAGCCATGGATCCCCAGCACCACATTAACTGGGTATAATGGTCCAGACTTGTAACCCAAGCAGTCTGAAGAATCAGAAGTTCGAGGCCATCTAGACTAATTAAGTAATGAAATGTCAGCCTGGACTATATCACTTCTGTGTTCTCTCTCTCTCTCTCTCTCTCTCTCTCTCTCTCTCTCTCTTTCCCTCCCTCCCTCCCTCCCTCCCTCCCTCTTCCCCAAAAAAATTCCCCAACAAATTCATTAGCTACATAAATGTTTAATTCTCCATATGCCTTATAACTTTTGGGTTGGACAAGAGAGGCTTAGAGTTCTATTACAGTGAATTGATGTGGGACATAATTTTAATTTAGAACAACTATGCTATCGCTGAGGCATTAGGAAGCTTGGAGCAAGGAAAGGATGTATTTGCTGCATTGCATCTGGCAGCACTCTCTGAAAGATGGTCTTGGGAGGCCACTCTATGGGCCTCAAGAAAGTATGTGTGACAGGACCACAGCCTGTTGATTTTGTTAACTTGACACAAACCTAAAAAAGTGTGTGACTTATTTTTTTTTATTTTATAGAGCTTCAGAGTTAAAAGATTGTGGAATTCTAGAAAGACTTTGAAATTATTTTAGAGAGGTTTGAACTTTGGAAAGAGTCTTTGGACTTGTTGAGATTTTTAAAGATTTCAGAACACCAAAACATTAGCATTATTATGCTGTTATATTAATATCAAAATGACATCCTGGGGACAACAAGGAGGAACATTTATGATGCAATAGGGATGTATTTATGTATCAGGCTAACAAGGGGTCAGTTATATCAGTTAGGTTTATGTCAACTTGACACAGATCACTATCTTTCAGGAAGAGGGATTCTCAATTGAGAAAATATCTATTTAAAACTGCTTTAAAAGGCAAGACTATTGAACATTTTCTTGGTTAGTGATTTCTGTGGAAGGGGCAAGCGCACTGTAGGTGTTGTTACCCCTCGGAAAATTGTCCTGGGTTCTGTAAGAAAGCAGATTGAGCAATCATGGGGAGCAAGCCAGTAAGCAGCACCCCTCCATGGTCTCTGCATCAGCTCCTGCCTCCAGGTTCAGGCCTTGACTCCTCTTGGTGACAGAGCGTGACCTGACAGTCGAAGGCTGAAATGAGCTCTTTCCCCCCTAAGCTGATTTTGGGCATGGTGTGTTTTATCACAGACTAGAAACCCCAAGTAATACCACCCGTAACTCCATTCCGCATTCAAGTTAGAGGAAACTTTGAGGAACTGATCCTAAGGTGTGGAGTTCTGCTGAAAGCAGCCCCTGCCACACTTGTAGGGCTTCCAGAGAACTCTTCAGTTTTCTTATGAAGAGATGATTTTTTTTTTGGAGCTTCTGTTGGCAGTTTTTAATTTTTTTCTTCCAGCTCTTGTTGAGATTTTTTTATAGACCCTCAGTTGTTCATAATAAGCCACCCACTTTCGGATAGGTTTTCTCTGCTGCATCTGTTACTAGATGGTAGCAGTGAGCAAGTTCGAGTTTAGAAACACTATGGGAAATGTTAAACACTAGCATTTGGTGGTAGCAGGTGCCACGGGACCCACGTGAATGTCAGTCTCTGCAATCGATAGGGGATTCTGGGGAAACATTCACTTGCCCCTGTTTAAAATTCTGGGAAGGGTGGCATAATATCCGAGCATTTTCCCTTCAAGTTTCAGCTTAGGAAATCTGTCCCCAAAGCTGTGTGGATCTCTGGAGAAGGCCAAGTCCATACTGGCTCTTTTTACTTTCTGCTTTTTTTCCCCCCAAGTCTTTTCTCTCTTTTCTCCATGCTTCACAGCACTTAGGATTCCATTGTGCAAATTCTTGTTTAGGTTTTGAGATTTCTGTGCCCTCTCTGCCTGTTATGCTGACCACAGGATTTTGAACATGGAGAGGAAGACATCCATGCCTCAGGCTAGCCTATCATAAAACGAGAATGATCTACGCTACAAATCTACCTATAGCCAAGTGATAGGGACCCTAACTCTCCTATATAAGCCAGCCATTCTCACTACCAAGCAGGGCACCTGCTTATCAGCCCAGGTGAATTCTAATTTCATGGGAGATAGGTAATATAAGCCATGATGACTGATGACTGTACTAATAAAGGGAATCAGATATATAAATAAACCAAGGGATAGTGCTTCACATGGCCACAGATCATTGTCTGCAAAGACTGAACTAGGGCCAAAGAAAGAATGGTTACTTCCATGTGGAGCTATCTTGGAAAAATGCCACAAGGTGGTGAGTATCCAGTGAAGTCGAAATGGAGGAGAGGGAATATGTTAGAGAGCAGATAGGAAGGAGGCGTCTCTATCAGCAAGAGAAGTGTCCCAAAGGATGCCAAGGTATGTGGAAGCCTTTCAACAAGGCCTACGATAGTATGCCCAAGTGCAAGGCTGAGCAGATACAAGTGAGAGTTAGCCCACAGGAGAGGCAGTGCTCTGAGAGCCCAAGAAGCAAGGCTAAGGAATGTTGAGTTTCTGCTTTCTCTTATTCTTCCTTCCCTTTTGTTAAGAATGCATTCATGATTTATTTCCTGAAAGTCTTCCCCAAAAACCCGAGTCCCGCAATAAATGGCTCTTTGCTAGGCCGACCACACCCGGAACTGGTTCCTCTGATTATCCCTTCCATGGTAAAGCATCCCTTGCCTATACACCCCATTTGTCCTAGACAGCATCTTCTTGGCGACAGGAAGAGGCTATTTCCATTTCTGTCTTTTCAGAGTCAGCAGGAGGCCCGGCAAATGGCAGGCACTTATGGGCTGAAGAAACATGAACAGCAAATCTCAAAGGAATAAAGCAAGTCTGTCTCTCTGCAATTCCAGGACTTTGTCAAGCAGGCATGTATTAACCATGGCAGGGAGTTAGGATGTCTGTCTGTTAGGCTGTGAAATTAAAACACCCCAGGCTGGGAGCCTAAACAACAGATATTTACTTTCTCTTAGTCCTGGATCCTAGATATCCAAGGTCAAGCCACTGTTTTGATTCCTGAGGAAGTCTTCCTCTTTGGCTTGTATGTGGCCAGGTTTCTTCTCCATTCCTTAGCCTGGCTCTTTGGGCTCTCACAGTGTCTTATCTACTGTTCTTATGACGATGACATTCTTCTTCTATCAGAACCCGCCCACTGAAACCCAGTTCCATCCCTAAAGGCCTTCTCTCCAAATTTACTTGCATCTTAACACTCTGAGATAGAACTTCAATGTATAGATTTTTTTTTCCATGTGGGAAGGACAGTTCAATCCAAAAATAGATAGTTGAGAAAACATAATTCTAAATTAGATCACCTATGGCCTCAAGTTGTCTAGATCTACTTTAGCAAAAAACTCTGTAACTTGTTTATCCATTAGACATGTGCCTGGCACCCTGTTCATATTTGTGGAGGGACTCAGTAATTCCTGTGCACTCTTTTTCCTCAGTTATGAAACAGATCAGAGTTTCTCGTCCACATGATTCATGGATAAATGAAAGGAGAGCAAGCTGCAATGGGAATTGACTGTGTTGCAAGACACCAGCACAGGGGATGATGGTGAGCTCCAAGTTGGTTGTTTTCTTTGTGACTCCCCCATCATTTCCTTACCGGTTTTCTCGGCAGAAGCATTCGGGCTGTGGCCAGTCTCCTGTCTTTCACCTGACTCCAGGAAAGGTGTAGCATCAAGGAGCAGAGGAACGGAAATCCTTTCTTCTGGTGCTGTGATATCGAATGTGAGGCTTTCAGTGGAAAAGATTCGGGACAGAAATTTGGACAATAATGTGTGAAGAACACCGCGGCCCCCTTTACTCTCTGCTCTCCCAGGACACCCAGGATCCATCATGAAGGAGGAGAAGGAAAGGGGTTAGGAAAAGAGAAGATGGCTTCTTAGATTCTGTTTTAGATTTCATGGTTGAAGAAGCAGGACGAGACTTAGGACATATGTTATACAGCACTCTCCATAATTCCAGAGGGCACTGGGAGGGTCAAGAAAACTCCAGAAAGACTCCAGTCTCCACCCAGTCTAAGCTGACAGGCAGCACAGGCTCTCCTTGCTTTCTAGCAGGGATGTGAGGGAGAGGCCCAGGAATTTCTTGTTCAGGCTGCTGCAGTAGCTGCCTTGGGCAAAGGACTAGTCTCCCGTGGACCTGAAGACAAAGAACAGAACCTGTTCTCGCTGGCAGAGCCTTGGCACTGAGCTAGCTTCCTAGGTGATGTGCCACTCGTTCCACCAAAGCATCCCCCTAACTTTTAAAATGGAGTGTTAATAGACGCCTTTCCTCTGCATATACTTAGGACCTGTGCAGGGAAGCAGTGGCCTTGTGGACACGGTTCATGTGGGGTTCGCTCAGCTGGGACACCCCAGTCTTTTGAGGTGGTGTATGACAAAATGTACTAGAGCACATTAAGGTGGATTTAAAGGATGGAGCAAAGCAATCTGGCCTTGGCTCTCTTTTTCAACCTCTTCCATCAAGCGTTTTCCCTCATGTAGGGTTGTTCTACACATTGTGGAGAGTGGGGCTGTTGGGGAGTGCATAGGGCTTCCATGGCTGACTGTTCTATCTGTTGTCCACGTGAGAGCCTGGAAAAAGAAAAGCGGGCATGATAAATGCTTGTCTGAGTGTGCACAAGAGTCTTGTTATCTGCCCATCCCATGTCATGAGGTACACATGACCTCCAATGAGTGGAAGCTTCCTACTGAGACATGGGTTCAGCTTAGAGAAACAAGGACAGCATGTTAGTTAAGCTCCCTGGCTGCCATGTTATATGGAACTTCTGTGACTAGTACTCAGCACTCAGCTGGGAGGAGGTGACACCCCTGCCATTTCATAGACTTCACTCATTCCACATTTAGTTCCAGATCAACAGCAGGAAAATTAAATTTAGTTCAATCTGTTAAACTCAACTCAGTCCAATGACTTCCCAATACTTCTCTTCTGAGGTAACAATTGCATTTTCTGCTTTAAGAAGGAGAACCAGGGTTGGGGATTTAGCTCAGTGGTAGAGCGCTTGCCTAGCAAGCACAAGGCCCTGGGTTCGGTCCCCAGCTCCGAAAAAAAAAAAACAATTAAGAAGGAGAACCAACCACGGTATTTTGCTCACATCTCTTTATTCTGTACTGTGTTGGTTTTGCTATTCCCAGTACTAGCATAAAGCTGAAGCCTGAGACAGAAGCATTGGCACCTTGACTGTTACTCACGCTGGTCGCATTAAATCTATTTCTGAGTGCAAGTATCTGGGTTGCCTGTGAACACTATACCAGAGGAAAATGAGGCACGGGACCAGTCAGTCTGCATCTAGGAATAACGTATAATAAATGATCAATAAATGCCTGTCCAGTTAGAGAATTAAGCAAAGAAACAGAGAACAACACAGGCCGTGTTCTGTACCTATTTGCGCACTCAAATTAGAGACTGTCCTCCAGTCATCTTCAATATCACAAGACCCTGAGATACATGCTGAGATGGGCACAGGCTCGACACGGTGAGACATCTTACCGTTCATGGATGATAGAGGGAAGGCTAGATCAGTGTGAGGAATGGAATGTGCCAAAACTTGGGAAATGGGGAATTTTAATAGTTTTGAGTCCTGTTCCTTTGACATAATGAGGTGAAAGGAAGCTGATGCCTGCAAGCAAATGTTAGATTCTACCTCATCCTGCCATGGGGGGGGGTGTCGGCGTGCATCAAAGCAGGCATAAAACAAGACAAACAAACAGGGATCAGGAGGGACTGAGTTCAAATCCTCACTGCCACTTACTGGCTCTGCCGCTTGCCAAACTGAAATGACAGGTGGACACAATGATGCCAACCTCAGTCAGTTACACAGAGTATCATGTGAGGGGAAAGGTCACTGTGGTGGTTAAACAGGAATCTTCTATCAGAGGTATGATGTTGCATTGTTGGGATTTCCCACTGCAATCCCAATGTCCTTACATAGTGATTGACAGGTAAGCTTGCAAAACTAGCAAGACCCTTCCTGATGCTTCTGGGTCCGAGCTTTGTCCGGCAGCCCAGACATGAACAAAGGCTGCAGTTTGTCATTTGTGCAGCTCTGTGTTTCCAGTCTCTGGAGACAGAGCTAAGGTTTGCACTGAGGCTGCCAAGCTCTGCGGTTTATTCCTGCTGGAGCCTGCACTGGGGCAGAATCCAATCTCATTGCAGGCACTCTAGAGTCCTTGGAGGAAAGGATTCGTGTGGAATATTAATATAAGCTGTTGTTATCTCCGCCGAAGTTGCCTTTTCATTTTGTGTCTCGTCAGAGGTTGTGAGGCAAAGCCTTCCAGGAAATGTGCAGTTGACAGCCTTTGATTCAGCCCCACAATGATTTGGGAAACTGGGATTTCAGTGTCTTTTGCATATGTGTATGCATATACCTGGCATTATACTACATAGGGAATCTGGTTAGGCAGCAAGAATCCCAGGGAATCAAGGCCTTCTCCCAGCAGTGACACAAGAGGACTAAACAGAAAGGAATTCACGCGCAGCTTCAACTCGGTGAACTCTTGGCCACAGGGCCGGCATGTGAGGGGTGGCTCACTCACAGGGGAAAGTTTTCATTACAGCTACTGGTTTCCAGGGCTGGGGTCAACCTGCCTTCTTCCCTCAGGATTCACAGCCAACTTCATTTCCCTACCCATCAGGCTATGCTCTCTTGCCACTGTTCGCTGGCCTGGAAATTCTCTCTGTCAGCCGCCCAGTCTCCTTGTTTGCTGTGTGTGTTTGTCTTTCTGGTATGAAGTTTGTTTTTCAAGCTCTGACAGACTGGCAAGGCAAACAAGGTTGCCATTTTTGTTTTGTTTTGTTTTTTTTATGAGTGTGGCAATTTTTAGCCCTTTGCAAACAATCCTGGGACTGGGAGGTTATAATTTGGGATGCCATGTGTATAGGCATATATTCAGCTTGTATTGTGGCTGAGGCAAGGAGCTGCAGGAAGGAGGTGGAAGACAGAGGAACACGGATGGTTTGGATCAGCTGTGGAGGGACGGAGCTCCTGTTAGAATTAAAAGATGAGACAGGAGAAAAATACAGTGTATAAAGGATTTTGGAAAATTAATTTTGAAAAATGTGCTTACGTCTGTCTAGACATATGTATGCACAATAAATACAGGGACGAGCATCACTTCTCACATGCATTGATTTCCACATTATATGCATAAGCTCTGGCAATCTCATTCTCTTAGGTTCCACGGATAGAAAGACCAAGGGGTTTCTGAGCATGCTGGGAATATCACAGGTGTAAAGTCACCACAGGGAGTAATGTTCTCTCTCCTGTACAGGCACGGTACTGGGTAAGATGACTGCCACAGTGGGCTTCAGATGTGAGCTATGGAAAGAGGGCCAAAGATAAGGCTCTCATCTTTTAAAAAGTATTTTTGAGAAGTTTGTACATATACACAATGAGATATTATAACTACACCTTGTCCCTCCAATTCATCTCATATCATTCTAACATACCCCACATTCTCCAAAGCTTCTTGTCTTAAGTCCAGTTAGTGATGACCATATATGTACATGGGTATGAGGCCAACCTATTGGATCATAGGTATGCTACCCATGGCCACATCAGCAAAACAAGAGTTTTTCCCCCTTCCCTACTTGTTATAAACTGCCAGGAGCTCCTCAGGGTTGGGACTTGGAGATCACCTACCCTATTTATGTTAGGTGGTAGCTGATCTTGTGCAGGTCTTGTGTAGGTAACAACTGCTGCTAGGTGTTCATGACTGCAATAGCCACACCACGACAAGAAGATAGCATTTCACAGTAATCCTCCTCATCCTCCAGATCTTAAATTCTTTCCACTTCCTCTTTCACGGTGCTGTCTGTTCCTTAGTGGTGAAGAGTGGTTTGGGAGGCTCAGTGAACTATAAACTGATAATCAATGTCACTCTGTCAGTCAGAACTATCTTTCCAATTCCCTAGCAGTGTTTAATATCATAAATACTGATGTAAGAATAACAGCACATTTCTGACCAGGTAGCTTAGAGGGCAAATGTGTTTACCGTCAAGTTAAACAACCTGAGTTCAATCCCCTGCAAAATGGAAGGAGAGAATAAACTCCTACAAATTATCCTCTGGCCTCCACACAGGCACCGAGGCATATAACCAGAATGAATAAATGCAATAAAAATGTTTGATGGGCTGGAGAAATGGCTTAGTGGTCAGGAGTACTTGCTACCCTTCTAAAGGACTCAGATTCAACTGCCAGCACCAACATGGCAGCTCACAACTGTCTGTAACTTTAATTCCATCAGATTCTGTGCCCTCTTCTGGCCTTCTCAGGCACTAGACACATAGGTGCTGTATAGACATACATGCATGCAAAATGCCCATGCATGTAGAATAAAATAAAAATTTAAAAGCCTCTGAAGAGAATCCTAGGAATGGCTGTGAGGATATGTGTTAGGCACCTTGCATATTCTAGGCTAGGTACCAAGTAAATGGGCAACATGGTACAGAATCCCACCAAACATTCTCCTAAACATACTGAGTTTTCAATATAAACACTATATCTACTTTTTTTTAACTTGGACTATAGATTGTATTTTGGAATGCAATCTTAGGAAGCAAGCAGAGTACACATGGAGGTGTTAAATGGCAGATCTGTGATAAATATAAATATCAAATGTGTTATTTTGATGTACATGGGTGATAATTGGATTTTAAATTACCCATCCATAGAGCACAGAATTCATAGGGAAGGAAGTTTGCTTATGAAAATAATTATAAGAAAAAGATCTGTCTTTCTTACATGTAATTCTAAAATACATGTATATGAATTTCGGGAACATTCTGAACTTCCCTTTCCCACTCCCAGACTTTGCGATTGAGTTTTTGCACAAGGTTGAAGCACAGAACCAAGTCTATGTGAACTTGTGCCTGATCGTAAAGAGTGAGGACTGAGTCAGGGCTCCTTCCACTTCTTACTGTTACTTTATCCAACGGTAACTTGATATGCCACACAGCAGGAACATGTGGGCTCCTGGGACATCAGGCATTGCCAAAGGAAGAAAAAAAAACATTTATAAAAGTCACACCGTCTTTTCATCCCTATTTATGTATTCAGCAAATCTTGGTTGAATATGATTGGGTACCAGGTGCTGTTCAGATCTGATTATGGTTCAGTCGTCACAACAATTCTGGGGAGTGGTCCCGGAATGACACCCATTTTAGAATTTGAAAGGACTAGTTCACAAAATCGGGAAGTGAGTCTGAAGCTCTCACACAGTGAGTCCAGTTCATCCTGAGCACCCCATAGGGTAGCCACTCAGCCACTAGAGATCTGCGTATCAAGCAGATTTGGCCTTCAGTGATTTTTGCCTGTGTTTTGGGGGCCTGGGTTCTTGGTTTTAACTTGGGGTAGTAAACAGCTATTCGGTAACAGTGAGTGTCACTGAAGGTTGAACAGGTGAAGACAGATAGTGGATTTGTGGAGTGAAGTGATTTTTGTCACAATACTGCTCGTGGGTAGTAGCAATCTTCAGAGATGGAGGAGTTCTTCACAAGGAGACTTTCAAAAGGAGGGCTTGTTATTTCCCCATTCTGATTACCAGTGTATTTAACTACTCCTCAACAAGCTGAACAATCATGAAGGAATTTTTTAAACTAGTACCTTAAAAGGGTTTTGAGTCAATTCATAAGAACAAAAATGCCAGGGTGTTTTGGGTGTTAGCAATTCTTAATTGCTTCTTCGCAATTGATCTGGCCTTTCTAATAGTAAGGTTTGTTTCTGGTTAGATTAATGGATAACACAAGGAAATCCAGATCTGTGCCTGAAAGGTGACAATCCATTGTGTTTTTGAGCAGCAGATGTTAAGAATTGCATACCAGCTCTCAGCAGGCGTAAACACACAGATCACAAAGTGGAAATAGACTTGAAAAATTAGCACATACAGGTGCAAAACCAAGACAAGTCTATTCAATTCTCTGTGCATGGCATTCAAGTTGAGAAAGTGAAAACCAGAAGTTTGTGAAATGGCTGTATAAAAATATCGGATGCCTGATGGATATCTACATCAAACCTACTTGAGGACCATCTTCCAGAGGACCTTCCTCTGGGACCTGAACACTTATCAGTAGCTCATTTCTATGGGCCTGGTACTGAGCATCAAAGGAAGTTCACTCTGAGGAATTAAGAAGGCCCGAAGCCTCAACCTTCAGTTTTCCCAGGGGTTTGTGTTGGCTTTATGCACTGCATTGTTTGTGGATGTACCATTTTAAAACAGTTGATGAGGCCAAAAAATATTTCTTGAACTATACAAATAATAATCACTGAGGGGTTGAACGATATTATCTTGATGGCTAGAGCAGTGTTATGCCCCCTGGGAGGCAGCACTGAGTATGACAAGTGAGCCGGTGATGTGGCCGCTGTGGTCATGGTGAACATCGTTAAGGGCTTACTTCAAAGTCTGCCTGAGGGACCAGCTGTCCTTTAATATGGTGACACATATGAGTCTGCCTTAGATTGTTCCTAAGAGTATCTAACACGTTTAGAGCAACACAGGGAGCATGCTATGAGCAGAGGTTGCTATCCTAATGTCGGATGTGGGGAAAGGAAGCAACAACCACTGGGAAAGAAAAATGCCTGAAATTAAACCTTCTTACCTTCTCATGTGCTTATATGTGTATACATGTATAAATATGTGTGGAGTATGTACGTGTGTGAGAAAGCATGCCTATGTTTGAGAGTCTTTTGCAGGGTACCTGCTTTCTGAAAGAGAGTCTCTCCCTGGGGTATGCCTATTGGGCTAGATTTTTCTGGCTAGCAAGCCCCAGGCAGCTCCCTGTTTCTACCCTCCAGCCCAGGATTGATGATATGCTGCTGAACCTGAGAACCTTAGTGCCAGAGAGCCTAATTCAGGCCCCCATGCTTATGTGGCAAACAAGTTACCCACTGAGCCATCTCCCCAGGAAAAGGAACATCCCAGGGCCTTGTGCTTGCTTCTTTATCAAGGACTGATGATGCTCTATCTATCTCAATCCAGAATTGCTAGAACCTCCGAAAGGCACAGGGTCTACAAAAGATGTTGAATGTAGACAAAGAAAGAGATGCCAGTCAGGAGTGCTTTTTTTTTTTAAACCAAGCATTGAAGTTAAAATGTTTATTTATCTTTTCTACAAATGACACTTTTCTTGTCCGCTTAGGAAATAAAGCATATATATACACAGCAGGACACTGGGAGGCCACAGTCTCCCTCTACCTGACAGAAAAGCAATCCAAAGAGCTTTTATCACTGTGATTGTCTCTGACAGTTATGATCCCTGGGAGAGAAGTTAGTTCAACCTATGAATTACTATGACAACCCACAGGATGAAGAGGCCTTCATAGTCATAAAACTAAGAATCACACCATTGAAACAATCTTATTAAATTTAAAGGGCTCATCAGCACTTTTAAAGAAAACTTTACACTTAGATAATTATAACTTTAAAGCCAGTTTTAAAAATCAATGAGGGGAGCAGCAGATGTGCAATTTAAGAAACAAATCATAAGATTTAAAAAAATAAGAAAAAATACAGAGCAAAAAATTACCCGGAGTTAACCAGGAGGAAGTGAACTATAACCGTTGCATCAAGAGTACTATGGTTTCTTGATAATAATAATAAAATTTAACAAATTCCTGAAGGCCCGAATGGGTAGTATAAGAAAATATTAGGAATCTAAGAGAATACTGCTTAACAGACAATAGAAGATGAAGATAAGAGACTGTTTTAATTGCAGTTGTATCAATGAATTAGGACAATATTCAGACAAATTTAAGTATTTGGTAAAATAAAAAAAAATAACACTCTGATTTGTACTGAAAAAGAAGCAAGGAAAGGAATTGTTTCTTAGCCATTAAAGGAAATGAATTAGAAGTTAAAAATACTTCCACCAGGGAGACACTAGGCCTACATATTTTCATGAGTAATCTTTATCATCCTAGGAACAGAATGTTCTAGTCATTGCTGAACTTTCCCAGAGCATAGATGAGGGAACACTTCCCAACACATTTTGAAAGGACAGTGTAATTTTGACATCAAAGCTATATGTGGTTAGTAGAAGAAAAATATATTAAAAGTGAACTATGTTCTTGTATATGTGTGGAAAACATCTAAACAGAATATTGACCAGAACCGGTGATAAAAACAGCAACATAGTGAACATGTTGGTTTATTTCAAGACAGCATTGCTTAGTTCAACACTTAAATTCTGTTATTACAACTTATATGTGAGAAGAAAAATAGCCTAAATATACAGCAAATGTTCCTAACACTTGGCATCTGTCAGTATTAAAATGACTGACAAAATTGAAAGGGAATGGAACTTTCTGGTGTTTCAGGAATATTGCACTGTAGGGGAAAGGTTAAGCTTCTCAAACATTGTCTGAACTCAGAACAGACAACCAACATCATACATTTTTTTTTCTAGACAGAGAAAAAGAAGGAAATAATTATGGACTAGAAAGTAAAACCATGCAATTGACCTTACTTGATGATTTGTTATAATGAACATGTAAAATTATTTATATATAAGTAGCCACTATCATAAAATCTTAGCAGACTTGCTAAGTTAAAATAAAAACAATTACATAAGAGTCAAATGCATATCACAACCTCCATAACAAACTTTGGTAAAATATGAAGGAGAACTACATAGACATAAATGTAACTCCACTGCATCAATTCTTGCCATTAAAAATTGCTGATGGGGGAGTTGGAGAAATGGCTCAGCAGATAAGGGCACTGACTACTCTTCCAGAGGTCCTGAGTTCAATTCCCAGCAACCATATCATGGCTCACAACCATCTGTAATGGGATCTGATGCACTCTTTGGGTGTGTCTGGGGACAATGACAGTGTATTTACATACATGAAATAAATAATTTTTTAAAAAAATTGCTGATGTGTTAAAAATATTAAAGAGCAAAATCACTGGAGAGAGGGCACAGTCTCATGCTGAGGACCTGAGCATCAGAAAGATGATGCTTGTGTAGGGAAATTCAAATTGATAGACGAAAAAGAAAAGCAAATGCATAAAGACACAGACCAGCAATAACACAAACAACAATCAAACAAAAACCACCTGATACCAATAAAAGTGTTTGAATAGATCCCTGCCTCACAATACACACAAGATAAATCCCATCTGGTTTAACATTTCCCTCTGAAAGTTAAACCTGCAGATGAAGATTTGTAAAACCATACTTTAAACCTTGAGATTTAGAGGCAATTTTTAAAAACAATGCTCTTCAAAATTAAGTAATGGAGACAAGAAATGTAAAAGTTAGGGGTACAGACTAAGGTATAGAGTTATATAGTCAGAGTTTGCCTAGTACATATAAGGTCCTGGGTTTGATCCCCAGCTGAGAGGGGAGGAAAATAAAGGGAAAAGAGATGGAGGGAGAAGAGAATGGAAAGAGAGAGAGGGGAGGTTAGAAAGGAAGATGGGGGAGTACATACTTAAAGAGGAGTGAAAGAGTTGAAATCACCAAGTAATGAAAATATCATTATTTTACTTACTAATCTATAATTACTTCTTGCCTAATTTATCTGCTTGGAAGACACATACAATTTGGGGTGGTAAGTACCTTGTATGTTCTGAATTTGGAGGAAATTTAAATGTTAGCACCACACATTAAAATTTACATGTGCCAGCTCAGGACAGTAATAACTGGAGTTGCCCTGTTCCACAGAGCACAATGGCCATGCCTCTTACGCCATTGATGTGAAGTAGTATGACCACACAGCTACTCACAGACAACTTCAGCTCTGGCCTTTCAGCAGATGCTTTCTGGTTGGAAAGTCCTACCCAGGCTAGGGAGCCATTCTGGAATGATGTTAATCAGTTAGACTTTTTCTCTAAGACCCCATCATCTCAATCTGAAGCCTTTCATCTACCTGATAGAAGCCTGGTGACACCATTAACTCCAGAAATACGAGGGCCTTGGTTCTATCAACAACATCTTCAGCCTTCAGAGTAAACTCATATTCTAAGAATGACCAACAAAGTTTCAGACTCAGCTTGAGATGTCCATATCCCTTATGTGCTCCTCTCTCATTCCAGTGACTCCTTTTCTTTCCTACCTGATGTATCAATCTACTTGATCTACTTCTTATGAGATCACTCCAAAGAACCTTCCATGGATCCCTCAATCAACTAGAGTTATACATCCCTGTTCCCTGGTACCTTAGAGAAGCATTTAGCACTGTGTCTACCCCCATGGCTTCATGGAGCTATTATTTTCATTGGAATCTGGTGTTGTACAGTCGTAGATTTATTATGTAAGCCTACCAACAAATTACTCTCCAGATTTGACAGCCTGTCTCTCTATTATGGCTTCAGCGTGACATGTCCCCCACAAGATCATGTACTTAAACACTTAGTACCCAGGTAGTTGTGCTGTTTGTTCAGGTTTTCAAACCTTTAATAGGACCTAGCTGGAGGAATTAATTGCTACTGGGTGAGCTGGAGGACTGTCGTCCAGTCCTGAGTCTAGCCTCTAGGCTCTGTTGCATGGTTCCATTATCATATCTTCCTCATTATACAGGACTCTGTCCCTCTAAACCATGCGCCAAGATAACCCCCTCCTCCCTGAAGTTGTCTCTGAGAGGGATTCTGTCCTAGTTATGAAAAATTCACTAGTGCAGCTTTTATTGTGGATGGGATTTCACTCACGGGGTTGGAGAATACTCAGAGAAAATACTCTTAAAGTTTGACAGGTCGTGGAGGATCAGAAGTCCTGGGTATGGTGTTAAATCATATAGAAACCCAGCATCCATTTCTTTGGTTTTTTTTAGTGGCAGAATAATCTAGGCAGAAGGGTTGTGTCACCACAGGAAGTCTACTTATGAGCTGGTCTGTGAACCCCTGCAGTCTGCATGTTCACTGTTAGAGTCACTGACAGACAGGAACATCTAACTCTTTGCTGAGGACCCAACAGCAGCAATGATCTCTATTGTTTATGATGGAATGAATCAACCCTCCAATTACAAGTGGAACTATGTGTGCATGCATGTTTTGAATCTGAGACTACACACAACAATCTCACGATTCAGCGGGTGTTGATACACATTGTCTTTCACAGGGGAGAATCTTGGTTTGTCCTAGAGCTACATGGGCATCTGTGAAGAAGCGAACATGGTTGCTGTGAAGGGTGATGTCCACAGAAGTCACCAAGTCCCAGGCACTGATATTCTGTCTGCAGGAGTCAGGTATTTATTCTCTGGACTTGGAAGCTCCATCTTCTGAGGACCTCAGGGCCAGGCTGATTCAGAGAAATGCATCCAAGCTATCAGAACCCTCAGGAGGAGACTAGATTCTATAACTGGAATGGGTTCATCTTCGTGAATACAAAGGCAAAGCAAGCATGTCTACCCCTACTGCAATGCCTCCTCACCATGACAGACCTGAGCCAAAATAAACCCTTTTTAATTAAGCTGCTTCCTGTCAATTATTTGGTTACAGCAAGGAACAGAGTAGCTGGCCCCCTTCTCTAGTGTGATACGGGTTACTTCTTAGATGAGGGCTTCTAGACAGTTTGCTCAGAGAAGCACAGTGGCACACAGGATCTTTACAAGACAGGAATCAGCTTGGTAGTGACCACTCTGCATTTCCCCTTCTCTTCCCTGGCATTTGCTTTCTAAGCCAGCAGTCCCTGAAGCTCTCTCCGGAGCCCAGTGGAAGCTAGATCCAGGTCCGAGTTACTTTTCTGTTGCTACGATAAAATACCATGACCGAGGAAACTTGTGGAAGATTTGATTTGGACTCGCGGGTCTGGAGGGATAAGAATCTATCCCGGCCATGAAGCCTGGCGGCAAAAGGCAAGGATGATGACTTAGAACTCTCGCCTTGAATTGCAAGCAGATCAGAGAGAGCAATCTGGCAGGGGCATGATGATTTAGCCTCAGAGATAGTAGTCTCCAGTGACACACTTCCTCCAACAAGACTCCACCATCTAAGCCTCCCTAAACTGTGCCACCATCCAGGAGTCAAGTGTCCAAATGCTCGAGACAATGGGGAGTGGGGCATTGATCATTCAAATCACTGCACCCCATTTTCTTGGTATCACCAGCGTCTGGCACAGTGCTGCGCCCAGTCAGTGCTCAGCTCGGTCATTGATCTCCAGACTGCAGGTTTGGCGAGGGTCTGAAAGCTTCCTGTGCTCAAACCTGCTACTACTGGGCAGGACTCAGGTCAAGCATGGCCTGTGCTACCCTGAGGAAAGCATGCAAGGGGATGAAAGAAGAAAAGGAGCGGGGAGAGGAGGGGACAAAGAGAAAGAATCTAAAAGTGAAACTGCTTCTTGCCTCCAATCTGTTCTGGTTGTCTTATTTGCTGAAGTTTGCTTTGGGCCAAAACCCTGCCAGTCTAGCAACAGAGAAAGCAGAACCAAATTGCTGTCGACAGCAGCGGGAGCCAGAAGATCCCTGACACCACGAAGGGAGGATTATTTTTAATCTGGACAAATGTCAAAAGCTTTCGAAGCTTAATGCCAAACCTCCAACCTCATGTGAACCTTTAATTAGCTGAGAGGCTGGGGACGCTTTCTTGGGGGCTGAGATCTTCACCATCGGTGAATCAGGCTCACCACCAGTGGGCCGGCTCTGTGCCTTGGTGGCAGCCAAACTGGAACCACTGGGTCAGGGAATCAGGATTGAAAAGCTGTCCAGGCTTCTTGAGTCGTGTGTAGTACTGGAGTGGCTGCCCCCTAAAGACTTTTGTTTCCTCTGTGTCGAGTGAGGACATAGTTTCTAACTTGCCACCTCTCTGCTGTAGCTGGAGGAGCATCTATATCACCCAGTAGCTGGCCTGTCACGCATATTCAACATGTGAACACTGAGACCTGGTAATAGCTCATCTCACATACTATCCACTCTAGACAGTTCCTGTGTGTCAAAGTATGAGGTCCCCAGCCCTGCTGACCTTGGGAGCCCACCTCCAAAAAACACAGATAGCCGAGTATAGAGTAGACAGAGACACCTGAGCTTGGTGACTGTAGCCATGATGTCTTAAAACAAGTGGTGGGGACATGTCTGAGATGAACGTACATCCTGTCTTGTGTTGGGTTCCTGGACACTGGCCTTGGAGTCAACATGTCACTACTTTCTACAGACTCAGAGGGCACCAGAAATTGGTACTTGGTACCTGAGACCACTGTGGCATCCCAGAGCCTGCTGCAGCCTTTGGTTGGATAATATACAAATGGATTTGGTCACCAGGAACTTGTATAAGCCCGTGTTCTTCTTCACATGAGCAACTCTTCCCTTAGGTTACTCTATTTACCTTGTGATCAGAAGAATCATTCTTAAACCTTCTTTATATCTTCCCCCCACTGGAGTGACTATCTGATATAAAGAGTTTTGTATAATCAATATTACTAATATTGTTCCAGATAAGGTAGCTGGCCAGAGAAACTTTGTCTCTTTCAAGTGTATGCCCTGCCACTTAACCAGCACATACCTGATCACCCAGGCTTCATGCTTGTTGAAGTTCTGGGAACCCAGGCCCTGCTCCAGGGCAGTCATGTTGACTGCTGTCTAAAGCCCAGATGCCCCTGATAAGGGACACCATCTCCTCCCCTCTTAGTCTTTATTTTCAATCAGTCACAAACTTCTAATTATTAGCAGACTGTCATTAGGAAAACACAGACATTGTGTGGGCAAAGATTGTATCTTACTGGCTAGCAGCCGGTGTCAATTATGAAATAGACAGGAGTCTTCTGCAGAAACAGAGACAATAGTTTATTTGAGCAGGTGGACTTTTTTGTTCTCCTGAACACAAACACTTCTTAGAGCCAAAGTGTGACTACTATATGTCTAAAGTTATCTCATGTCACCAAAGAAAAGGTGATGGCCCATAAGACAGCCCTTCTATGGATGAACATAAGTAGGTGCACCTAGAGTTAGGGCTAGCACCATTGCATTTGAGTCAAAGACCGTATTGCCGGTGTATGCCTTTGGCTATCATGGGGGCTTTGCACTAAGCCTTCCTACAGATGTAGAGACAAAGACCCAGATACTGCTAGCTACTGAGAGAGGTTCCACAGTAACCTGTTTGTGGGTCTGCACACCAGGGGCTACTACACCCATGGAATAATTACTTGGGTCAATGAGCCTTTATACTTCCAACACTCCTTCCCCTTGGTACTCTAACCCTGTGAGAGCTTGGGTTCTTAAGCTCCTTGGTTCCATACTAGCCATTGGAGCCTTGCATCTCTTAGCACCCTGTTTCATTCAGTTTCTAAAGCAGTAGAGGAGTAGCATTGCTAAGATCACTACCAATCAGGTCTTGGTTCAGTATCAAACTGTTCCCAAAACAGGAGACAGTTATTCTGATGGTACCTCTCTCTTATAAAAGGAAAAGGAAGAGTTGTGGAGCGGTGGGCTGTGAAAGGTACCCTGATGCAGGTTAAGATAGGTTGAATCCTTAGATACCCTAAAAGGAATGGCAGGCGCATTCCTTGTATCCCAGGAGATCAAGGCCTCACACACCTGCCACACCCCCCACAGACCCCTGTAGAGAGGTTTGAGGCAGACCAGTCATGTAGGGCAATGCTCAAAGCCCCTCCTCCACAGGTGAGAACATGACCACAGGTCATGTAGGCTCAAGACAGATCAGTTGTTAAAACAGGACCACACCCCCGAGGAGGCATAGAGGAGGTCTTCCCAAGATCTCAGGCCAAACCAATAGGAAGTACCTACTGTCAGACACTGACACATCCAAAAACTATATTATATTAAAGAATTGTGTTCAGGATTAAAGGTATGCAGGAATTATTCCATCGTCTGAGAGCTTCTGTCATAAGAGCTGTAACACCCCATGGGGAAGAGATCTAACCTCCTGAAATAGCTGCCAGAAACTCCCTCTGAACCCCTCTCGAGCTAGTCAGTCTACTGTTGGCTCATCCCGACCCAAGCAACTGAAGCAGCAGCAGAGGAAAGGAGCGGAACCAAGCAAGTGAAAGATCTGTATCATAAAAACTTCAAGTCTCTGAAGAAAGAAATTGAAGAAGATCTCAGAAGAAAGAAAGATCTCCCATGCTCATGGATTGGCAGGACTAATATAGTAAAAATGGCTATTTTACCAAAAAACGATCTACAGATTCAATGCAATCCCCATCAAAATTCCAATCCAATTCTTCATAGAGTTAGACAGAAAAATTCGCAAATTCATTTGGAATAACAAAAAGCCCAGGATAGCTAAAACTATCCTCAACAATAAAAGGACTTCTGGGGGAATTACTATCCCTGAACTCAAGCAGTATTATAGACCAATAGTGATAGAAACTGTATGGTATTGGTACAGAGACAGGCAGATAGACAAGTGGAATAGAATTGAAGACCCAGAAATGAACCCACACACCTATAGTCACTTGATTTTTGACAAAGGAGCCAAAACCATCCAATAGAAAAAAGATAGCATTTTCAGCAAATGGTGCTGGTTCAACTGGAGGTCAGCATGTAGAAGAATGCTAATCGATCCATTCTTATCGCCCTGTACAAAGCTTAAGTTCAAGTGGATCAAAGACCTCCACATCAAACCAGTTACACTAAAACTAATAGAAGAAAAAGTGAGGAAGAATCTCGAACAAATGAGCACTGGAAATAATTTCCTGAACAAAACACCAATGGCTTATGCTTTAAGATCAAGAATCAACAAATGGAATCTCATAAAGCTAAAACGGCAACCAACAGATTGGGAAAAGATCTTTACCAATCCTACAACTGATAGAGGGCTTATATCCAAAATATACAAAGAACTCATGAAATTAGACTGCAGGGAGACAAATAACCCTATTAAAAATGGGGTTCAGAGCCAAACAAAGAATGGCTGACAAGCACCTAAAGAAATGTTCAACATCTTTAGTCATAAGGGAAATGCAAATCAAAACAACCCTGAGATTCCACCTCACACCAGTCAGAATGGCTAAGATCAAAAACTCAGGTAACAGCAGCATGCTGGTGAGAATGTGGAGAAAGAACACTCCTCCATTGTTGGTGGGATTGCAGACTAGAAATCAGTCTGGAGCTTCCTCAGAAAATTGGACATTGAACTACCTGAGGACCCAGCTACACCTCTCTTGTGCATATACCCAAAAGATACTCCAACATACGACAAAGACACATGCTCCACTATGTTCATAGCAGCTTTATTTATAATAGCCAGAAGCTGGAAAGAACCCAGATGTCCTTCAACAAAGGAATTGATACAGAAAATGTGGTACATCTACACAATGGAGTACTACTCAGCTATCAAAAACAATGACTTCATGAAATTCATAGGCAAATGGATGGAACTGGAAAATATCATCCTGAGTGAGATAACCCAATCACAGAAAAACACACATGGTATGCACTCATTGATAAGTGGCTATTAGACCAAATACTCGAATTACCCTAGATGCATAGACCACATGACACTCAAGGATGACCAAAGTGTGGATGCTTCACTCCTTATTTAGAAGGGGAACAAGAATACCCATAGGAGGGGATAGGGAGGCAAAGTTTAGAACAGAAGCAGAAGGAACACCCATTCAGAGCCTGCCCCACATGTGGCCCATACATATACAGCCACCAAACTAGATAAGATGGATGAAGCTAAGAAGTGCAGGCCGACAGGAGCCGGATGTAGATCTCTCCTGAGAGACACAGCCAGAATACAGCAAATACATAGGTGAATGCCATCATTAAACCAATGAACTGAGAATGGGACCCCTGTTGAAGGAATCAGAGAAAGGACTGAAAGAGCTGAAGGGGCTCGAGACCCCATATGAACAACAATGCCAACCAACCAGAGCTTCCAGGGACTAAGCCACTACCCAAATACTATACATGGACTGACCCTGGGCTCCAACCTCATAGGTAGCAATGAATAGCCTAGTAAGATCACCAGTAGAAGGGGAAGCCCTTGTTCCTTCCAAGGCTGGAGCCCCAGTGAACGGGATTATTGGGAGAAGGGCATTAATGGAGGGTGGATGGGGAGGGGGAACATCAATATAGAAGGGGAGGGGGAGGTGTTAGGGGGATGTTGGCCTGGAAATCAGGAAAGGGAATAACAATCGAAATGTAAATAAGAAATACCCAATTTAATAAAAATGGAAGGAAAAAAAAAGGAGTGGAACCAGGAGCGGAGGTGGTGGAAGCAGTCCCCCCTCCCTGCCTGAGCTCTCTCCCCCTCCCTGCCTGAGCTCTCTCCCCACTCCCTGCCTGAGCTCTCTCCCCCTTGCCCCAACCTGAGCCCCTAGCTGGGCCAAAGATCTCCATGGGGAGCCCCTGGTGTGCAGCCTCACACCTGTTAGTGAATGACTCACCTTTTTCTCACTTGGCATCCAGCTCAGTTATATTCTCACAGGGTCATATCACCTTGTACTATCATGTACCTCAGGGTCATAAGAAACACTGATATTTTGTTAGTTACATTGAAATGGCTTTTAAAAAACTGCCATGTAGGGGTTGGGGATTTGGCTCAGTGGTAGAGTGCTTGCCTGGGAAGCGCAAGGCCCTGGGTTCGGTCCCCAGCTCTGAAAAAAAGAAAAAGAAAAACAAACAAACAAACAAAAAAAACTGCCATGTAAACAGTTTTCTTAAACTAAGTCTGTAAACTCAAAGTAAATTATATGGAGGAGGCAGTGTGTCCACCATTCATTCACTGGATGCATTGAATGGAGCTCAGCCAGCGACCAGTTTTAATTTCCTTTGCAGAGAAATAACTGGGTGCCCTCCTGTGTTTTTTGAATCACTCCAGGTGGTTGAATTCCATTTGGGATCTCACAAGGGGGAGGAAGACTTTTTTATTTTTATTTTTTATTTTCTATGACAGTATCTCATGGAGTTTAATGGCCTTGATTTCTCTACATAGCCAGGAAACACCTTGAACTTCTGACCCTCCTGCCTCTACCTTCTGCATGCTGGAATTACAGGCAGTATCACCACATCTGGTTTATGTGGTCCTGTGACTCAAATCTGGTGCTTCCAGAAAGCTAGGCAAGCACTTTACTAACTGGGGGTCACTGTCAGTCCTGGGACTCTCATTCTTGGTTTGTTGACCTCTGAGTTGGTAAATGTGATGTGCTTTGGCCTTGATCAGAGAAAAACAAATCCAGAATGGCAGAAAAACTTATCCATGCATGTTTGAAATGTTCTTTTCACTGTGGGGAGAACAGAAGCTGTCTTGTCAACACGTACCCCTCAGCCCTCTCTTTCCAGAAGAGGCTGCTTTGGATTATGCAAAGGCTATGAGAGCCCCATGTTTCTGGACTCCCAGCTTCCTCTGTAAGACCCAGGCTCAACCACAAACCCTCCATCTTTGTACTTCTTATCTTGGACATTTTCCACATGCCACATATGGGGCTGGGAGTGGGAGTAGAGCTCTAGGACATGGCTGTGCTCCGGGAGTTTGTCTTACAAAAGAATATTTTAGAAGTTTCATTCCTGCTCTCCTTCCCCATCCCCCTGCCAGTGTGCCTGGCCACTTCTGTGCTCACTGGCTGTTTGCCAGTAGCATTGACAATCATGCCAGACTGCCCTGCAAGCTGCATCTCCAAGGGCATCTGTTGACCACAGACTGAGACTCACCTCTCCCACCCAACTCTATGTTTCCCCTCACTTAAGGCATACTTGTCCCTTGAGGGAGGAAAGTCCAGGCCACATGTTCTGACAGCCTACCGGCTGGTCCCACAGAATCTTCCTTCCAGAGCTGGCCAGACTGAACACACACTCAGCCACCAGCTTTTGGCAAGGAAGGCCTCCCTGGGGAATCTGCCCTGTAACTCTTTGTTCAGCTGGAGTCCCAGAAGGGAGCAATAATTAAAGAAAACTTTGTAAATGTTCAAACTGAATAAAACTGTTGTTGTTCATGGCTCCCTTTCTTCTCCGTTTTGCCATCTGGAGCCACAACCTGTCCAGTGTATGAGCCCAGATCTGTGTCCTGCTTACTCCTGTCACTTGTCTGTCGAGCCTCCTCACTGGTGGTTCTCCGACAGAGAGGGGATTTGCTGGGTATTTGTGCCCCTCCCCTGCACGCCTGAGATCTTCCCTTCATTCTGGCTACAGACGCACCTCCCCATCTCCCCGCCGTCCATATGCCTTGGAGATATTCCTACCACTGACATGCGTGGGCAATGGCCATGTGCAGTGTATGCTTGCAGCTGCCTGGCTTCTTGATGCGGCCCTTGAGGGAGCTACCCATCTGAAGAGGAAAGCCAAGGGAACTGAGTGCAGCCTAAGGTTCTGGTTGCAGCTTCAAATTTACAGCCCATTTTTTTAAGCGGCAAAGGAAAAGCAAATAGATGAAAATAAAGTAATAAAATGTTCTCATGCTGATGGATGAAGACCTCGAGTTACATAAATGTCAAAAAAACAAAGTCCCAACAACCCCATCCAGGCAAGGAGACAACTGGGGGAGCGGGGTCAGGGGTCCCTCCACCAGCGTCTCATAATGTAGCCTTGTCGGGAAATAGTCTTATATAGCAGATGTGATTCACTCACTTAAGTGAAGACAGATTGTGTTGGAGTCATGATTCCCCCAACCATAGTATCTGGAGTCCTTAAAAGAAAGGACTGCACCAACACAGGTACTCCAAGAGGGAGGGTGATGCGAAGGCAGCTGTGTGAGGGTGGAACCTGTGGTTAAGTCTTATAAGCCAAGGAAATCCTAGGGTACCAGGAGCTGAAGAGAAAAGGCAGCTTACAAAAAGAGTCAGGGTTCCCTGAAGGCCAAGGAGGGAGCAGACCCATGAAAGTACCTGGCCTGACTGAGACTTGGCCTCCAATATCTTAATAACCTTCTCTTCTCATTATTAGCTCATTCCAGCAGCTCCAGAAACAAGCACTTCATGCCTGAAACTGTATAATAAAGTTTTATTTATAAAGGATTTATAGAACAATATAGCAATGAAGATAATGTTCTAGAGTCAAAGGTGTAGAAATGTGCTCCCTCTCATCTCTATCACCTTACAATATTATTCCCTTTCCTTTTGTCTTTCGAAAAATATTTATTTTATATTGAGATTGTAGTAATATTACATCACTTCTCCATTCTCTCCCTGCCTTTCAAGCCCTTCCATATACTCTTCCTCACTCTCTTTCAAATTTATGGCCCTCTTTTCATTAATTGCTATTGCATCCATATATGTATATGAATATATATAGTTGTATACACACACACACATACATATAAACACATTATACAACACACACATATTCCTAAATATGACCTGCTCTATCTGTGTATTGTTACTTATACGTATGTTTTTGGAGTGACCATTTGGTATTGGATAAACAATTCAAATTCATCCCTGAGTAAAACTGTTTCTCTTAGTATTGTTTAGTTTCCAGTAGTTCTTCGTGTATGGTTGAGGCCTTGTGGGATTTCCCCTGTCCACTTTGCCATGGTCTGTTGTTGTCCTTGTTCAGCTCATGTTGAAGCAGTCTAGTTGGTGAGCTTTGTGGTTGTACCTCCTGACATCATCTCACAGGAACCCCCAATCCTCCAGCTCTTACACTCTTCCCGCCCCATCTTCTGCACAGTTCTATGAGCCTTGGTACCAGAATCATTCTGTAGACAAATCCCTTAGGACCAGGTTTCACAACTCTACATTTTGACTCGTTGTAGTTTTCTATAATGGTCTCTATGTTGTAGAGAAGTTCCCTTGATAAGGCTAAAGACCACATTTATCTGTAGGCCAAAGGACAAATGTTTAGAATTGTAGTTAGGGATTATCTTGATTTGGTAGTAGTCATTGTACATTCCAAGATCCATGATCTACTTCACTAGCCCTTGCTAGTGGGATTATGTTTCCTGTACCAGGCATGACTTCCCTCTTGTTGAATGGGTCAAATTAGAGAACTGTTGGTTCCAACCAAAGTATTGGTGTCACTTCTGCACCCTTAGGATTATTGTCATCATGCTGGTCACTCGTGTGATTTATAGTCTTTGTAGCTGAATAAGACTATTGCTCATATCTCTCCTTTGGAAGCTTGCATGGTACCTTCTGGTACCATAGGAGCTAGTCTTCAGGGATGACTATAATAATTTCTTCCTTCCTTCCTTGCTTCCTATCTATCTATGTATCTATCTATGTATCAATGTATCTATCTATGTATCTATGTATCTGTGTATCTATCATCCATCTATCTATCTATCCATCTATCTGTCTATCTATCTATCTATCTATCTATCTATCTATCTATCTATCTATCTATCATCTATCTGAGACAGTGTTTCACTACATTGTCCTCTCTGGCCTAGGACTCACTATGTAGACCCGGCTAGCCTTAAAAATCAGAGACTCTCCTGCCCCTGCCTCCTGAGTGCTACGGTATCCTTATTGTATTTTACTCCTTCATCCTGGTGTGAAGACACAAGATAATGCAGCATCCGTGTAATGAGATGTGAGAAGTGCAGAACACAGGCCCTGTGACAGAGCATCTGGCTGCTGAGGCGTCAGCCTGCAGGTACCAGGTGTCTGGCACATTGCAGTCTGTACCTTTGCCTTCTTGCGGCAGATGGCAAGCCTGCTCCCACACAGTGACTGCTGTAGTGGCCACTGCCACAGAGAGTAAGCTCTGTAGTGTGCTCATGTAAAATAATATTTAATAATATGCAATGTGTAAAATGCATTTTTTTAGGTTTAAAATGTCTGTATACTTTTATAAACTACACATACATGCCTAGTTTGACACCTTACTTCAGAGAAGGATTTGTACTCTGTTCCTCTAGGCTGTGGAATTTACCTGATTGGCTGGTCAGTGTGTTCTTGGAAATAGCTTTTCATGACTCATTGCAGGCGCCTTCAAAGGCAATTTAATCCCTAATTCCAACTAACTAAAGAGTCATAAACCCCCAAGGCCTTTCATCATTTTTGCCTGTTTATTTGTTTGTTTTGAGACAGGCTCTCTTGTAGCCCACTCTGACCTAACACTTGCTGTGTAGCTAAAGATGACTTTCTGATCTTCAGGGCCCCATCTCCTTAGGTACCGGCCTGAGCTACCAGGCCTTGTGTGTGCAAAGCTAAAGACCAATCCCAAGGCCTCCTGCACTGTGAGAAAGCACTTTTTAATTATAGCTATAGTTTAACCATTTAACTATATACTTATAGTTCCAACCCATTTCAGTCTTATAGATGACCCTACCCATCACAAAGTCCCAGGACTCAGGGATAAAGGGGACCACCAGAAATATCTATTGCGCAGAACTGTGAGTGTTAGGGAGACAGTCCTGTTAAGGTCCCCAGTCTAGGAGATGTAGCTTTAACCCTGAATAAATAGCACCATTAATTCAATGGGTCACTGTTCTGAAGGAAGCAAGGAAGACCCTCTGTATAACTATAGAGGGGGCAAATGAACCAAATACAGTTTCCCTGGGCCTCTCTTCCTGTTCTGGGACCCCAGGATTTGCTGAGTAAGCTAATCCCTTGTGATCCTACATGTTGACTCACAGCAGGTTGAATAACTACCATCCACTGGAGAGTGGCCTTATATTTAAGTGTGTATGTGTGTGTGTGTGTGTGTGTGTGTGTGTGTGTGTGTGTGTGTGTGTGTGTGTGTGTGTGTTTATCTAGGTGCTTTTGCAAAGAGAAGAGTTGGGGGAGGGAGGTAGGGCATTCAGGACCTTACTCTTGAGCCCTCTTATTAACTCTACTTACTTCCCTAAATCCAAACCTACAAATTCCTTCAACCACATTGAGGGTTAACATTTTAACATGCACCTTTGTGGGGGACAGCACTATCCATAGCATTGACTCTGTGGGGGATTCCTTAGTAGCCTTGCAAAGGAAGAGAAAGAGAAGAGAAAATGAGCTGAGAACATCTCATAGAATGACCCCCATCCCAGAGAAAGAGCCCTACCCTTCTGCCTCTAGGTATATCCTGAGTGCCCATGGGGACATGGAGGCACAGAAGCACCTGCTATATTCTGGGGTTCCCCTGTCTAAGCAACTGTTAAAGAGCTATGAAAGAACAATCCGTGTTTCCGGGCTTGACAACCCACCTGTGGAAGGTAGCTGAGGCTCTATCTACAGATACATTTTAATCTAAGGCTTACTCAGTAATCAGAAAGCACTTGGCTGACACTCATAGACAGCCATCAGAAGATGGGGTCAGTGTTTCACAGAAAAGAGAGCAGAAGGTGAGATAAATCAGATGGCCCCTGTACTTGCCCAGCTGGTCACAGAAACAGACTGGGTCAGACGAGCCCTTCTGGTGCATGTAGGAATGCCAACTCCATCCTACCTCATTGCTTCAAGTAGATGGACCATCCAGAACCAATGAAATGACACACTGCTTTGGTCTATATACACAGCCATGCTCTGTCAACATCTTTTATTAAGCAAACCCAAGAGGAGGGCAGTGGTTGAGCTAAATGAAGCTGATGTTGGATGAAGAATATGATGTGGAAGGATAGTGACTGCTCTCAAGATAGTAGGAATGCAATGGGAAAGGAATAATTACATGTACAGGGTACAATGTGGTCAATGGCAAACACAGGCTGTATTTGTATTGATCATGGGAAAAGCTGAAAGATGTGGAAGGAGGGAGGCTGGGAAGTAGTGTGCTGAACAATGTAATGATATTGAGAGAAGATAAGGCAACAGGGCTTGAATTTCTCTCACTGGATCCTAACTTTTACTTTCTGGTGAGGTCCAATCACACCATGGACGGCTGGCATTCAGGAATTTTCACATAAAGAAAAGAGATCTTGCAAAGCATGGAGGTCTGCAGCTAAGAAGCCCCCAACTAATGCTTCCCTATCTTAGCAAGGGGAAGGCCATTTTCTTAGGTTACTTGTGGTTTCTTAGAATTTGTGGTGATATTGATCTGACAAATATAGGTGCCATGTTTGCAAAACACGGAAGATACAAGATGCCCTTGGTCAGCCATTTTAATCTCCTCTGCCAGTGATGAAAGTAGATACCTAAACATCACCAGATGTGGACTTCAAATCTATCTAATAATCCTCATTCATCATCTTTTAAATGTCTTCAGACATGTTTCATACCCATAGGTTAGTTGCTGTAAAAACTACCAAGTATTGGCAACAATGTGGGAGACTCGGAACATGTATACTTTTAAAATCAATTATTTTATTTGTGTGTATAGGGGTATGTGGGGGGACATGCAAATATATACAGTTTACCAAGGAGGCCAGAGAGGGCATTAGCTTTTCTGTAACTGAAGTTACAGGTGATTATATGCTACCTGACATTGGTGCAGGGAGCAGAATTTGCATCCTCTCCAGAAGCAGCAAGCACTCCTAACTGCTGGATAATTTTTTCAGCCCTTTATCCTGAATATTTTTAATGGAATGTAAGGTGTTGCACCTACGAGGGAAAATAGTGAAACCATTCATTCCGAAATTTAAGAAAGAGACTTGCAACTTGCAATGCAACACAATTTGATTCTAAAAGGAATTAAAATGATATTTTAAAGAGATATTTTAGAGCAGCATTGGTCAAATAGCCAAGAACAGATCTGACTCAAGTGTCCATTGGTTGGTGGGTGGACAAGCATCATGTGGTCCATGATGACCATTATGTACTGAAAGGAAGACAGTTTTAATGTTCTGGTGTACCCAGCAGCAGATTTGACCCTTGTGCGCATTTCGCTAAGTGAAACAAACCAATCTCAGGTATGTACTGTGCTTCCCCTCATGCATGATACTTAGTAGAACCTTCAGAGAGAAACTGGTTCCACAGGCTGGGAGGAAAGTGCGACGGAGAACTCTTTAACGGGCCTTAGACTTTAGCATAGCAAGATGGGCAAATTCTGAGAGCTGGCTGTTGAACACCATGAGCAGGCTTACTGTACATGCAAAAATGGTTGAGATGGCAAGTTTCGTTTTATGTGTGTTTTATAAAATTGGAACTAAGAAACAAAGATTTTCCAAGGATAGGGTAATGAGTGAGTTACACAGTGGCCTCATAGAGTTCACAGTCCAGTTGGATAGGCATAAATTTAAATGCAGGAACAGTGCAACGTGGTAATAGCTGCAAAAGATACCAGAGATCCTGAGGACAGGCTGGGGTGGGAGGGGTGCTGGGAGGTTCCATAAAGGGAAGGACACTTCAACAATATCTTAAAGACCAAGCAAGAAATAGTCAAATAAAAGAGGCAAAGATATTTTAGGACGTCAAGTCAAAACCATATGTGCAAATTCAGGGCACTCTTGAAAAACTGCACAGATTTCTGCCGGGCTAGTGTGTTGGGTAGGAGTTGAGGGACGTAAAATGTGGAGTCTGTCTTGATTTATCCAGCATCTGCTGTGCCCAACCTTAGGAGAAAAAGAAACTTGGGGACATAAGGTGACCGTTCACAGCAGACAAAGCAGCAACATGGCTGTTCTAAGTTCTTCCCCACACAATTTTTATCTCAAAAAGGCACAAGAAGAAAATCTTTCTCCATTCCACAAAAGTTCCCATCACTGTCGTTTTGTTGTTGTTTCCAATAATCAATGCCAATTTCCCCCATACTGTGGCCTGGTTGAATTGCAACTCCTGATTGAATAAGCACCTTATATTGCCGTTTGGTATAACCCTTCGATTCAAGCCCCTAAAGGACACAGAATGGGCGTGCCATCTGCATTTGGGGTTCTGGCAACAGGTTCCTCTTCAAGGTTTGTAATTATAAATATCTGCCGGTGCTGGGTCCATCTCTATATTGACTTCAGATGCCCCTGCTTTTAAAGGCAAATGCAGCAGAGAAATAAACCTGAAGCTACATAATGGGTAGAATCTTTCTTTTCAAATGAGTGGCTTGGGAAAGAAGAGCTGCCAGCCCAGGAGACTGCTTTTGTAGACTCCTCAGTCAGTTCACCAAGGCCAGGGGGACGGCTATGTCCTCTGCTTTCTACATCAAGTATATAAGGATAGGAAGAGGTGGCCCATTTAATCTAGAGCACAGTGTCAGATACAAAGGTAAAGGAGAAGCAGAATAGCAAGACATAAAACGCAGGACGGGGAGTGGTTAATGTTATTAGATTATGGTAGGAAAGGAAGGTTCACTAAACATAGTTATTATTGAATTATTGCTTCTTATGGTAGCTAAGCCTCTAACCACAGCATTTGGGGACTAAGAAAGATTTGCTGTGAGTTTGAAAATGGCCTGGGTTTCAGGATAAGACTCTGACTCAAATTAAGAAACACGATAATGGTAATTCTATTTTTATTAGAGATCTAAATATCTGAGTACAGAGGAGAGGGGAGAGGAGGAGAGAAGAGTAGGAGATAAAATTCTTAGTGTCAGGGGATGAAGGGTGGAGGGATAGACTGAGGCAAAAGGGAGATTTGAAAGCTAGCTCATTGTGGTGGATTATGGGTGAAGGGTTACCTAGTGTCAGATACTCTCCTGAACAAGTGCTTCCCACACTTGAGCGTGACTTTAAGTGTCTGGAAATTGTGCCTAACTTTCCACTGCACACTTCTGTCTGTCTGTCTCACTAGGCCTGGCAGTGTTTCTGGAATTTTCCTTTCTGCCCTTAGGTGACACTGAGGCTATGTGCACAAGGGCCCTGGTACAGATATCAAAAGCATGCTGACAGTACAGGCTCCAGATCTGCTACTGTGTGTCTGGGAAACATGAGAGGGAGGTCATCAAAAGAGTCAAAGGAACGTAGTATGAGAATGTGGTGAGCTAACCTAGTCATCCAGCCATTTCATATCACATTGTTGCCCCAAACATTGTGAAAGGAGACTACAAGATAAGTCATATGACCTTCTAAAGTTAGTTACAGTCAATGAACATGAAACCTTTAGGTAATTGCTAATAGGTATCACAAGAGTTTGATGCCTAGGGTCTCTTGGTAGAAGGGGATGGTGCTGCCAAGCCATGCCTTTTCTACCACAGAAGCCAAAGGAGGCATGAACACAATGCATTTGCTCTGTTATACCTGTCTGTCTGTCTGTCTATCATCTATCATCTACCTATCAATTATCTATCATTTATCTGTTTATCTATTGTCTATCTATCATCTGTCTTTTATCTATAATTCATCTATTATAAATCTACTGCCTATCATATCTCTCTATTCTCCATTTGTCTAACATCTATTAATGTGATTTATACCACATATGATTCTCATAATGAACATGCATACTTAGATACATACTAATATATTTAGATTTAAATTACCTAACCTTTATATTTGAGGAGAACACAAATATAGAGATAGAGAGTTGAAAATAAGAGAGTTGATAAGAGACAGAGAGGGTTACAAATGAAAGATCTAAAGCAAGACGGCTTTGGGATTTTGGATGAGAGATAAACTGGACTAGCACTGGGGCAGGTGGCAGAACAGGTGTGTTGATGTCAGAGTTACAGTCAGAGCCAGCAAGGTGCCCCAGGGGGCATGAAGATGAAGCCAGGACAGCTCAGGAAAATGGAGCGACGTAACAGAAGAGCTTGGAAGGTGCTCGCTGTGGGTTCAGTAGTGAAACTCGAAGTGTGTGACTCTGTACCCAGCCTTGCTCATTCTGGGTGCTGAACCTGTTTGTTTAAAGGAATTAGGAGCTGTTTTGTTACAGCTTTTCAGTTTCTGTTTGCATGAGTCTTTAGAAGGCTGTGTCGTTGTTCCCAAGTGCCTCTTGTGAATTCATTTAGTAAATATTTATTGAGAGTATGCTGTGTTATTGAATCCAGACTTCTCTATTCAGTACCTCTTATTAGGTGTATATGAAAGAATACTCAGGGCTAATGCTGTCCAACTTGGAGTGGTTCTTCAGGAAAAGGTAATTCAAATCACTCATATTGGCTATGTCCGGTGAGTGCAAAGTTCCAAGATGAGTTGACTCCAGCTAGATACAGATAGAGTTGGTCAGAGGCAGGTGGGGTAGGGCATCATCCTACATCTCCTCCCATCCATCCTCATTTCTTCAGTGTAGTGAAAACAGATCACAACCTTAGGGCTCCTACACCAATCCCTGCTCTGTTTCCCAGCTCCAGACTGCCCGGGCTCAACCTGAGCAATTGGACCCCAACTTTAGCATGACTCAAGAACACTAGAGTGTGAATAGATTTATTAGATCCTATCCACCCAACCCAGAAATGCATGTTGGGTAGTCAGGAGGCTTTTATCTGACAAGTTTCCAGGGGCATTGATACTATAGTAATCAGGATTGCGTTTGGGTGGCCAGCTACACTTCAGGTCTACAAAAGACACAGCAGCAAAGAAGTAAGCAGGGTAACATCTCAGCATGCAGAAGCTATTAAGGGAACCGTGGTCAAGCTTTACCTCTGCTTCTTGCCCTGTTCTGCATGTGGCTCTTTCAGCCTGGATTAGTGTGTCCATTTCTGCACCAAGCCCCACGCATCCTTTGAGCGCCAACTCAAATGGCACCTTCTGCTGGAAACTTGCACCATTCCACATCCCCTCCTTGTTAAGCTGCATCCATCTCGCACCCCCTCTTGTTGATCTCAGCTTCGGCTTTTTCCACAGCCTTCCTATTATGGTCATCAGTTTGCAGAGACAATGCCTGTGCTATTTGTGCATGCCTGCACAGTGACTCTCTAGAGTCTTGCAGAGATTAAGGCTTGAATGAAATTTTTGAATACTTTATAAGCATTGAACTGCATGTTTTCACATGTTATGCACCAGGAGATCTGCAAGGGAAGTAAATGCCATTCAGGTACTACACTGCACAGTCATGAATCTTGTTTTGAAAACCAAAAGCAAAACAGCTTACCCCCCCCACACACACACACACAAGAGATACATAAGATCATTTTAACAGGAATGACACACAATAGTGTGCATGACACAATGAAGATGAGGCAGAACTTGAGGGGCGAAGTTACTATTTATATGAACATCCAAACCTAAAGATGATTCCATGCACAAAGGGCTCACTTATAAAATCCGCATTCCTTTGAGAGGAATATTAGTCCCCAAAGAATGAAAGTACCCTAATGAAGTCCTCCACCCCTTCATGATTCCTTGCATAGAACAAAGGTGACCACCCTTGAAGCACACAAGGCTCTGACACAGAGGGGCGATGGCCCATCTGAGAGGGTGAGGGAAGGCACTCCAATCCTAGCTTCTGGTTTCTGTGCACTTTCTCAGCTGTGTAGTTTCAGATATTTCATCAATCTTCCATTTTAAAATGTCTGCTGTGTGGCATGTAGGTAGTGTACCGATAAAGACAAGGTGGTGTGTTGATAAAGTGTAGGTGGCGTATTGATAAAGACAGGATGGTTGAATTAAGGTTTTAGATCAGATTGTTTTCTAAGGCTCGTTTTAAAATTCATACTCCTGAGCAAACTTTCTGTTTTATGGGTGTAGTTTCGTAGAAAAAGAAGAAACAGTCAACAAACCATAACACTGAAAACATTGTTTCACACTAGCTTCTTACAAACTGCCTTACCGAGCAGATTGTATATTTCTGCGCTACAGTGGGACGCAACACACATTGAGGTAATGATGGAAATATGAAATGAATTTCAACAGATAACTAAGGATGCAGCTTCAAAGGCTGGTGGAGTTCTCGGTACAATAATCTTTTCCCCCTCTAAGTCATTTATATTTTATGAGCCGGAAACAACTGATTCCAGTAAGTCTTTGGGCTATGGAAGCAGCGAGGGTTGGATGAAATGTAGCATGGTGTAATGGATGAAGCAATCAGTCAGACGGAGCGAGCAGCCCATCCGTCAATAAACCTGTGCTGTGTTGAAGCCAGTGGAGTATGGGAGAGAGTCAACCAGAAGATGGTGTTTGTTCAGTGCGCTGAGAAAACCCATTTTTCATCGGCTCACCAAATGTGCCTGAGAAGTTATTACTAATTTATCATGTAACAAAACAAAACAAAGCACCACTGGTGTGACATAAGCATGCAAAACTTGAGAATATTCTATTCCTTTCTTTTGAACCTTGGAAAGCCAGTAAATAAAGATTATGACGACAGTGTCAGCTGGGTGGGATCTGGTCTGAACTGAGCATGGGCAGAAAGAGTGTTATCAACATGGGCCTGGGTCAGGAGACAGGAGGAAGGCCAAGACTCCTCTTCAAACTTCTTGGGAGTCAACTCTGTCACTGTTTGAAGCAGAAGAAGATGTTAAAACCTTGAGAGTGAACTTGAATGTCCTTTACAGAATTGAAGCTCTCCACTAGGCAAGTGGGCTCTTCATCTCCTAGTAGAGGTAGCTCACCCCTCAGAAGATATTTCCAAACCTCAGAACCCACAAGGATTTTCTAGAGGTAGGGACTCAGAACGACAAAAGCTCAGAGTCTGTTTCCATGTGCAAATTGGGGAATCTTATATAAGATTGGTTACATTTGCTTTTGATGACTATATCATAAGTTTTCACAAACTTGCTAAACACTATTTTTGAGAGCATGTTTTTTGTGTCTTGAAAATTTAGATTAAGCTACCTGAGACGTCAGCTCATGATATTACTAAGTTATTTTCAAGATTTCAACCAGACTTTGCTCTTGGTTGGTAGAATACTCGCTTAGCATGCCCTAAACCCACGGTCTAATCTGCATAGTCTGGTTGTACAATTGTAATCCCAGCTGTGGAGAGATGGGGGTCAAGAGGTTCAAGGTCATTCTTTAGTACAGAGTAGCTCGAAACCAGCCTGAACTACACACTATCCCGTATAAACAAACAATAGGCAAGCCATCAGATAAAATGTCTGTTATTTAGAGGCTCAGTGGGCAACAATCTACCCCAGACCTCCTGAGCTAAGTAGAGAATTCAAATGCAAGTGGTTGTGGGCTCCCTGGCTACTACTTTTTTCACAGGTAACAAGAAATCCTCTGAAGGAGCAGAAAGCATTCTTAATCACTGAATCATCTCCCCGGCTCCTTTGCACCTATTTTAAAGAGAACATATTCAAATAGTATATAATTACTTAATGTGGTGGCACTAATGTCACTAGAGAAAACAAGTGCAAAGCCACAGATTGCATGAAAAAAAAATAACAGCGTACTCTCATTGAAAATTAGTCATAAAAAAACTAACAGCTGCCCAAAGATGTTACAAATATTGACCAGTGCACATTCCCCCTTCTCCACTTCCTGGTTCACTCAGCCGTTCTTAAGTAAAGGAGGCTATAAGGAGAGCCAGTAAAAGTAGGACTGGTACAGGCTCTAAGACAGCTTATACCTGCCCCCGGTTCCAGGTTGTGAACTGCAGTCACTAGTGGTGAGCAAGGCAAGTTGAATGCTGACCACAGAAGAAAGGCACCAAACCCCTCAAAGAGAGAAGAGAGTGAATGATTTGAAGGTAAAAAGCTGAGGGGTTGGGGATTTAGCTCAGTGGTAGAGCGCTTGCCTAGCAAGCACAAGGTCCTGGGTTCGGCCCCCAGCTCCGAAAAATAGAAAAGAAAAAAAAGAAAAAAAAAAGCTGACAAGGGAAAGAGGATGTTCAAAACATGAAGGACAGACTGTCAAACGAGTGCCGCTTTCAGCTGTGAAAGCCCTCAGACTACTTCAAGGAAACTATTCAGCAATGAAGAAGCCTAGACAATTTGCTGTGGCCAGCAGAAGAGGGCCATGAACGTGAGAGGTTTGAATGAGGGACTAGACAGGAACAAAACCTATCTCCTATGGATGAGTAAAAGGCATAAGATCCTCCTATGACAAGAGGTATGCACTGAAAACTTCACTCACTTTATATTTTTAAAATGTACTCCACATGTGGTTAAGTCATAGGTAAGAGTCTAGTGCTATTATCCTTATAAATGGACATAGACATAAACTACCCCTTATGTTTTTAGTCTAACACCCATAGTTAAGAACATCTTCCAACCCTCACCAGAGAAGCTTCTTTTCCCAGTATATGGGATGGCAGCTAGTACAAAAGCCTATCATTGGTCAGCATGGAAAGAATAAGAGTGTGGAGTATTCATCTGTAAAGGGACATCTACATCACACCTCTTCTTCTCATGGCTCAGGGATTACTGTGGAAGAGGAGGTTGAAAGAATGCAAGAGGTAGAAATAGAGGTGCCTGTACTGAAACAATATTTGCTGGGCATGACATGGCCTTTGTACATGTGAACACATAGAAGCTGTGACAACATTCGTAAGACCTGGGCAAGATCAAACCATGAGAATTACCAGTATGCAATGGGAAAGACCTGGTGAAGCTGCATCCCAAGCTAACCAGGTATTGGTAACTGATGACTGCTAGGGGAAGAAGAGTCAGTTTGCTTCAGTGATGCGGTCCCTGAGAGGTGACCCATGCTCTAGTACATGGTCCATACCCATGTACACATAGAAGTAAGTAGACTCAATAATTTTTTTAAAAGCAGTTAAAGTTGGTGCATGGGAAGGTTTGGAGAGAAGGTCTGTGGGTAGATTTGATTAAAACCTACTATGTACATGTATGAAATTCTCAAACAGTAATTTTAAAAATATTCACGGGAAGAAAATAAGGGGAGAGGTGTGAGTGGTAGAGACAGGGACACAATAATGAGTCAACAGGTCCCATCCTTAACTGATGCCAGAACATTGGAGAAAGCAGATTTGGTGAATTTTAGTGAAATTTTGGTGGGTTTAGTTGTTATTTGATGTATATGAAGTTACACTAAGAGGCACTAATGGGGAAAGTGAGGCCACAGTCCTGGCTTGAATCTTGTGTATTGTTGGCATTCTAATTGTGGTAAAAGAACACAGAAAAGGATAGATGTGGTAGGACAATAATCGAGAGGCTTTTATTGTTCTAACATAGGATTATGGGCAGCAGTATGACCCATGTGGAGATGTGCAGAGGGCAGTTAAATGCAAAGGTCCAAAACTTTGAGGAGAGTATTAGACAAAGCAAAACTTTAGAGTCACCAGTATGCACATGGGAAGTTAAGCATAGGGATGGATTAGATTTCCCAAGAATTAAGTATGGAGAAGGGCAGAAAAGAGTGTGAAGGAACACTGACATTTAAAGAGCACTCAGGAAACAAGTAACTGGGAAAGAACACTGGAGGAATGGCCTGAAGGTAGCAGTGAAGTGATGGAATGGAAATTTCCATCAACCAAATAGTTTCAAATGGCTTTGGGATTTTTCCATTTTTTTAAGGTTCCAAGTTGATGTTTCTTCCACACTGAAAGATGTCAGTGGTCTCCAGCCATCCTCAGCATAAAAACAGGTTCTCCCTCCAGAGCTGAGCTGCTGCACAGATCCATTTGTAGTCGGGTCTTCTCAGTTCTGTTTCTTAAAGCATGAATGTTCTCTCTCTGCTCATGCCAACACCTTCAACTCAACTGCATTCCTGTGTCAACCCTCCTGTGTGTTTTTTGTCTCAGCCCAAGCATCTTTTCTACATGCAAATATTTCCAGAAATATTCATGAGTTGCTCTGAGGCTCTCCTCTGTGCTCTGATGGACATGGACCCCATGATAAGTGCCACCTATATGGGAAGTCATAACAACTAAGGACATGAAGGTCAAATAGGAAGTTTGGAAGCTAGAATAACGGGGATCAAAATGGTGTGCTCATAGAATAAAGTATTGCATCAGCTGGAACTGTTTGTTTCCAACTGAGAAAAACCAAAGCTAGATAGTGTTTATCTTACAGTTTCTATGTAAACCAGTCCAATGGCTTATCAAATGCTATTGTATAAACTTTTCCTGCAAAGATATGTAGAAGCACCCACTTTCCCCAGTAGGTTAGCAACAGCACATCAAAATACATTGAAGTCTAACTTGGCAAATAATACATTTTGCAAAGCAGCAATTGAAAAACAGATATTGGTCTGTTTGTCATATCTATTAAGGTGCTGAAGAAGTAGGAAATGAAACTTTCATCCAGACAAGAAAGTAATCTTTCAGAACAAAAAAAAATTAAGAAGTCGGATAGTGCTGTCAAAATAAGTTAGGATACATGCTAGTTGGGTTTTGTTCTTTTGATTGTTTTTTAAGTTTGTTGATGTGGTTGTTTAGTGAAGTAATCATTTTACAGTATTGGACCTTTGGGCCCAGCACTGACCTCGATGAGAAGGCCATGGTGTTGGGAAGAAAATTAATTGATATTTCCAGAGAAAGACAATATCTTACTTTTATTTCACAAAGTTTATAGTCAAGGTCACTTACTCCAAATTTTGTGGTTTTCAGAGTAAAAGACATAAAGTGTAGACCGACTGCCTGGTGAAAGAAATGAGTCCAAAAGGTTACATGATGAGTAAATATTTATTTCTTGATGTGGAAATTTATAATTGTAGTCTATACTACCAAATTTAATGTTTACATTTTTATTTTTAGATTCATCTCTATTATTTTAAATTTGTAATTGTATAATTGTAGTCTATACTACCAAATTTAATGTTTACATTTTTATTTTTAGATTCATTTTTATTATTTTAAATGTATGTGCATATGTGTGTCTGTGCATGTGTTCACAAATACAGGTACTTGTAGAGGCCAGGAGAAGGCATCAGATATCACTGGAACTGTAGATATAAGCAACTTTAAGCCACAGGACATGGATACTGGGAATGGAACTTGGGTTCGCTGCAAGAGTAGTACACACTATTCATCACTAAAGCTGTCTCCCCAGTCCCTGCATTCACATTCTTATCTAGTAAGCAACGGGCAAACTTGAATCCAAATCTATGAGGTGTTTTCTGGAGGAAAGTCCTGAGCCAGAATCACGAACACACAAGGTTATAGTCTCACTTAGGTGTATGCTTTTAGTTTCTCTGAGCTCCTGTTTACTTTGAATGGCATTACACCGCAGTATCTCTATCAAAATAATCTATATCTATTTATCTTCTTCTATGTTGTTCATTTTAATGCAAATTCCTCAAGCCACATACCTTAGACCCATAATATCCATCATTTACTATATAGTCACCAACTTTAGGAAACAGAATTAACTACCTGCTTCCAGAAGACTAAAAGATGACCTAGTAACACATTTGAGTTGACTGAATTTGAACTGAGTTTTTAAACAAACATTTATCATACAGAAAAATATATGTCAGAGACTAAAATGTATACTGTTCAAAACTTGTCTTTGCCCCAGTAAGGAAATGTCAAAGTGTGCATTAACTATTGTTTGTTTGAGAAATGTTAGTGAATGCCTTGTCCTATGAGTAGTCTGAAAAAAGAAAAAGAATAAACAGCTGTTTATAGTGAAGAAAGCAACACTTGCCCTGAGTTGTTTGGCCCCATACCCCAGTGACAACTATTTTTATTATTTTAGAAGTTGTGTCTGATCTCCAGTCATACATCTAAGCTGGCTTCCTGTGATATATTGGATCGTAGTTCAATTTATAGGCACAACTTGAGAAAAATCAAAGAAGCCCCCTCTGCATCCCCTGGGCAGAAATACTCTGCACAAGGCTAGACCAATCCTGTGAGCTCAGAGCAGAAAATGCTTCAAGGCTGTGTCTGCAGCCTTGTCACGAACACAGACAGGAGAACCAGATGAGTGCTGCACACCATCTTGAGCGGTGCATGATTGGAATCGGGGACATGGGTGAAAATAGGCCTTGCGGAACCACCTGGTGTGTTCCATACCAGCACAAGGAGGAGGGCGTGCATGTCTGGGCATCCACAGAACTGCAGTAACTATGGGCATGTGCCGTGTCAGCACGTGGAGGTTCACATGGTGATCTGCAAGTCCATGTCACTGTGATAACTGTGGTTTGCAGCACTAGCTGTTGGCTGGGTACCACTATCTGCTTGGTTCCGTTTGGATTAAGCTAATAGGTTAATTGTCAATACTTCACATTTTCTTTTATGGTCCCTTAAACTCTTTCCACCCGATTTCCAAAACTGACTCTTCGCTTCCTATTCCTTGAAATTAACAGGACTGGAGGAGAGCAGTTATGAAATTCATGAATTTTTAAGGAAGCTCGAGAAATAAATAAAGCAAAATGTTCTCTCATTTCTCTCCAAAAGAAGCAAATCTGTGTCGAACAATGAAGTCTAGCTTCCTGGACAGAGACAGTGAACTTGCTCAGCAGTACCCAGAGGCGAATGCCATGCTGTGTTCACAGCCCCAGCTTACATAACATCCTCACTCTTTGCGTGTCCTTGGTGAAGGATTTCCCACACTATCCAGAAGTCAGCACTCATGTTTAAAACAGTGAATGGAAGATGCGACAAAGTGGGTTACATGGGGGATTGCCCTTCTAGATTGCATACTGCAGGTCTCAAAGTCAAACTGCCTCACTGTTCGGCATCCATGTAACTGTAACTCAACCATTAACTTGCTCTAGTCTGGGGATATTTTTTAAAAAATAGTTTTGTGTGCACTATGAAATAGAATGAATGTAGTCTTCATACCTTCTTCCCATCAAGGTATTTGGTGACTTGAGACTGTCCACCTGATGCCAGTCCTCCAACATCCAGGAGAAAATTATCTGGACCTCTCGTTCCCACAATGCACTTCTTTGCACTTTCCCCCACTGAAGCTCATCTGCCACTTCCTCCCACAGTCCGCCTTGAGCAATCTTCCTGCTGCCGTCTACCCATCAGCCTGATGTCTTCTGTTCCATGACATTTTTAGCATTGTCTGCAAACTTGGGAGGGACTCAGCACACTTTTCTACCAGATTAATAACTAAAACAAGAAACAAGACTCATCTCGACAACAACTCTGCAGACTACTCATTTACATTTAAGCATCCTTAAAGGAACTTGTTTTTATTGTCCCTGGGGGATTATTTTAGTAGTATTATGATAATTGAGACTTGAGTAATTTTAGAGCTTTGTGTTTGTTAAAATATTTTCGAAGGTATAATAAAATTATAGGATAACCATCTACTGGAGAAGTGGGAGCTCCTGACATGAACATATAGTCCTTACCAAATGTTTCAAGATTTGTAAAGATGCATGAGAGAAGAGGAGGCAGGCCAACATACTTAGTGCCAATCCTCAGGGAAACACAGGGGAGGAAGACAGGGAGGGAAGGAGCAAGAACTGACCAAAAGAGTGTGGCTAACTAGGATATGGTTGTCCTGAAACATAGTTCCCCCATAACATGTCAAATGCCTTCTGCTCTATCCCCAGGGACATGTGTGTTCGTAAGACCCACAGGGTATCAGCTGCCCAGGAACATGTGTAAAATCCTTCGTCTGTTACCATTAATTCTGCTCTAGGAAACCCTGTGGCAAATGAATATCCTTACATGACCTCCATCAACTGCCCAGTTCAGGAGACTGGGACTCTTAGAACAAAATCAGCATTTGAACTGGAGTCAGAGACACCCTGAAGAGAACTGTACAATGTCAGGTGCATGTGGCAAGCCCACCTAGAACACTAGTTGATGGACACAAACTAGGGGCAAACTGCTGAGGGTAACATCATCCGACTGTAGTCTGTGTTCTATCAATGCAACTACTTATAGATACTGATGGCTTAGCACATCAGGAAGGGTGGAAAGTGTGGGGAGGTGGCTCACTCATTGGTGTTTGACTGTGAAGCATGAAGATCTGAGTTCAGATCAGCCAGCGATGGCATCAACCACATCCCCATCAGCCTAACGCCTTCAATGAACATGCTACTATGGTTCCACTAGTCCCTTTCTTACTGAGGTTCCTGGGGATGTGTTAGTATACAGTTGGTAGTTCATAAAACGCCCCAAGGATGCCCACTTAAATTTGTTCCTCACAAAACCATGTATACAAAGGCTTTTATGTGGTGCTGTATTTCCAAGTTGGTGCTATAAACACACGTCCAGGTTCATCAGTACTGAAGCAACGTCACAGAAAATTAATTTTCAAAACACGTTGAGAGACACTACTATAGCCTGTCACAGTTTTGCAGTACTTCGCAGTTTATAAGATGGCACCAAAGTCCTTAATCTGAGTTTAACCTGAGCAATAGCCCTTAAAATCTTTAGGGATAGTGAGATTGGTGTTCTAACAGAAGTGAGTGTGGAGTGTCTAGGGCTTCCCCTGAGGATGAATGTCATTTTTCCTTGCTAGGCAATGTACAAGATGATTATTGACAACTGTTAACCAAATTTTTTAAGTTGCTCATACTCTCACAACAAGAACTCTGAAGGATTCAGAATTAGAGAGAGCTTTGTGGGTCCAGAAGCTCTTCTGTAGGTCCTCTCTGGTTAGTGTGTGAGACAATAAAGCAGGTGCTACCACCCTGCATGGAGGCTCAAAAGGGCAGCTCCATGTCACTCACCTGACCAGTGGCCAGCCATCCTGTCTTCTGACCCTCCAGAATCAAGCCTGTGTCTTCTGTGTCCTTTGCAAAGCTCTGGATTAGAAAAAAAAATTACCTACTCCCCGCCATGTAAGTAGCTGTGTGAGTGGCTATGCTCACAGATCCTAGGGCTCTAAGCGTGTGGTTTGCTCCATGTCTTTTCTTCTTGCCTGAATGGGGCAGTGCACCAGACATGAGACTCTTTCCTTCAGAGGATCAGTTTAACCAAGCTTTCCCTGAGCATTTCTGGGTTTTAGGAGATTCCTAGACAGGTTCAGACCTGTTCAGATCCACTGGTTTTGTAATCATTTGTTTAATACTGAGCCAGAAAATTAGCATATGAAGTTGTTGATTTCCTAAAATACTATTCCGTTCAGCTATTCTGTTACCAGGCCCTGAATCCTTGGCTATCAGTTAGTTGATGTATTTATGAAGTAGGCTTCTTGATGGCCGTCTGGTCTTTTACACCGTTCCTAAGTCACAGCATGCTCTGACTCAGTTATATACTTGATGACCCTTCCTGAAGCTGGCCCCAAGGTGATCCCTTACTCAAACATGTTTGTGCTACCAAGCACCTGTGAAGGTTGTGTTGCTCTTTATCAATAGAAACTCAGTCAGACAGGAACAAGAAAGGGCTATGTGAGCGAGATGTGGGTGGGTGCCTCCCCTGCCCTGAAGATGTTCGTTTTCATCATAGAGAATTAGAACTCTGGAGACAGGTGCCTTGGTTCGGTGCTGGTTATACTATCTACACTCTGAGCTGGTTCTGCTTGCCTCCGTTTACCCTTTCTGTGAAAAGTTATAGCAAGCAATGGCATTCACAGAGCTTGTTTGTGCAAACTGCTTTGAATAGTGTTTGGTGCCTGACTTGTGCTAAGCAGTTTTTAAGCAAATAAACATAAACGTGCTGGTAGAGGAGACCCTGCCTGTCATGTCTAACATCTCAACAATTCACTGCCTGCAGACATTTCTGTGCAGTCTTACTGATTTCAGAAGAATCTCCTGATGCAAAGGACTCTTGAATATGAGTTCTCTTGACATATACTTTGGGCATCCCTGCCTGGCAGGTTATATTCAGGGAAATGATCCACAGTCCTGAAAGACCCACTGAAAGGGTGGGAGGGGTTAGTTGGGGAAGGGGCAGGTTCTGCTTACCATGGTGGATGGGCAGTCAGGATACCCCCTTCCTGCTCACTGAAAGACTCTCTTTTGTCATTTCTCTTCTCCAACTTGAAGTCCAAGGGGAAGTGATTCCTCTAAACTCAAAGTTGGCTGAAGATGATGCCGATGTACTCAAAGGCTGCATATCTGCAAATAGCTGTCTGTTCTATTCTTGAAAACTGACATATGTCCACATTCTAGATGAGGTGCTTGAGGATCAGATTAGAAGTAACAGAACACAGTCTGTGACTCAAGATAAACTGAGCCAGGAGGCAAGAGATGATCTGTCCCCACGCACAGTGGCCACATGGGACTCAGATGTCAAAGAAGCCTCTCTCCAGGTGAGCTGCAACTCATACATGAGTAAGTATACAGCTCCTCCTTCCACCTCAGGCCAGCATCTCCCTGTATGAAGATGACTTTGGACAAGCTCATATAGTTTTGGGATGATGGCTCCTGTCCTACCCCATTCTTGATGAAACAAGTGCTCATGTTGATTGGAAAAGTGATGACTTTATTTCATTTTATTTTTAGAAAAAAAATCACTGAGCACTGGATGTCAGGGACAGCTGGAGTGTGTGGGACGTGGGACGCTATTTTTTTCCTGGCTGCTTTAGGAACAGAGCAGATGGGTGTCTACTTGATGACATCAGGGGCCATGGGTGGTGTACTCCAGCTGTTGACCATGTGACCAGGTTTACTATGGGCAAGACAGAGTGTTTCCTGAATGTTCCGGGTTTCCCTTGGCCTCCAGCTTCTATGAGTCCCATTGCTGAGTGACTGAATTCATACCTGCTTCCTTCTTTCTGAAGCTGTCAGTCATGACTTCCTCTAGGAAAGAGAATTACCACATACCTTTTGCAGGATGTGTAAAGGAGTGCTGAAGTAAAGTGAACAGTTGGTAGGCTTTCCACATAATGTGGGGACAGCTTCCTTTTAGAAAGATCTCAGGTCCAGGTACAGGGAGGCCTCAGGAGAGCTCATTCCCAAAGGGAGCCTTAAAACACTGCTCTAGGATCCCCTAGAGGCCTTGCGTCTTCCTGGGATCACTGAATGCTCCTCTAGGGTGAAACTGGATATGAGACCAAACTACAACACATCACACTTATCTTAACACTACACAATTGGCAAAGAGCTCCGAACCTTATGTACAGGCAATTGTTTATCTTTTGCTACCAACCACTACTTCAGTCTCACCTGTTCTCTAGGTAGCCACACTCCAGGCCCAAGCTTCAAGACTCCTAGCTGATGAAATAGGAAAGGTGTCATTGTGGAAGTAACCACCAGGATGGTTTTGAACAATGTGTTTCCAGTCCTGGCTGACCCAAGTACCAGCCATGGATGACAAAGTCTGTCTGTCTGCTCAGTGACACTTCTCCCTCTTGTAGTCCGCAGAGTAGCTTGATTGAACAGGTAGGTAGGATTGAACAGGAGGAAGAACTGTGAAGTTGTTAGTTTTACAAGACTAAGGCTGGCTCAAACTTGGCCATTTTAGGATTCTCTATGGGATCTCTATTAAATAATACACTTGGGTTCCCAAACACCTTACTTCCTTGTGAAAGTAAAAGTACCCTGTAGCACCCTTCTTCTGTGTGCCCTAGAAAGTCTCCCCAACAAGCCACTTTGGCTAGTCTCCTGCCTCTGATGTGTTGGTTCTCTACATCACTTCCCTTCCTTGGTATTTTACTGGTTGAGCTTTTCATTAGTCCCATTAAGTCCTTAACTCTTTTGTGACTTTGCCTTTGAGGAACTTACAGATCCAGGGTGGAACTTGCCTGGCAACGAGAAGAACTTGGTTTGGAACCCACGCTTGCAAACTGAGGGCTGAGGCTTCCATGTGGCTTGTCGTTTGGAGCCAGCAGGTTCCAGTTCTACCTCCCTTGAGAGCCATGGGATACTTTAGGGTAGCTCTTCCTGTCTCTCGTCACGGAAGGCTTCCTGTGAGTCCCTGTGGGAAGGTGACTCAAAGCCAGTTTTGAGTTCTGTAGAAACTTCTTCAACACCAAGCAGGTAATTCAGGGGTGGGTGCAGACTTGATTTTGCAAGTGCATCTGCTCTGTTTATTTTTGCCTCTCTGCAGCATTATCGGCTTCTGCTCCATATGGGTGCTCCATATTGTGCCTCAGTGAAATGATACCACATTATGCTTTTATGCCTTTATCATCAAACACTACTCGTGAAAAAAATCACCAGGTTTGCCTAGGTTCATCTGTTCAATTTATTTTTCCCCAAACTTTATTTTGAATAAAACACCTACGGTAAATGTGATTTATGTAAATGAATAAAACAAAACTGCTATAGAAGCTTCCTTGACATCATTCGGTCCCGTTCTGTCGGGGCGCTACTCTGCAAAATCCTCTGGCAGCGCGCACTCCATAGAATTATATTATTTCTGAAATCGCAGAGCCAAAGAGATAAAACTATAATATACTTTCAGATGCTTTAATTTAATTTTTTTCCCTCTCTCCCCAAGCTTCCCATATGGAAGAACTCCAATATTTTAAAAGGAGCTTTTACTTATGAGAATCTTCCAGCACCATTCCAAGTGCCTGTAGCTATTCCTCTCTCTCCTACTCTCTGCATTTCTCTAGCTTTCTCACACCTCACTCCCTGGTTTTATTTAAAGAATGGCAATCCATCTTTGCTCCCCCCACCCCTGAAACCCTTTTCCTTTATTGTTATATTTTCTTGCTTTCTCCCCCCTGGGACCTGGATGGAAGAATTTCCATTTTTGGAGCTTGTGCTAGGGGCTAACTGCTGTGCCCAGGATTTATACACATTATCTTATTGTACACAAGAGGCAGCTCTGGGATGCCTTCTTATCTCCCATGGTCAGATGGGAAGTGAAGCCCTGGGAGGCTAAAGGGTCTGACTAGCTCAAAGAAACACCATTGCACTAACTGTGGTACACTGGACTTGGTTAGTCATGATAATGTGAGGTGGTTGGTCTCAGAATAAATGCTTTTGTACCTGGTTTCTGGAGCAGTGTGCTTCTGACACCGCAGGTCTCTAGCAAGTTTCTCTAGCAAGTGACAGCACATCGTACACATGTCCCAAGTACTGTCTCACCAAAGAAGTTACCACTGAAGTTTTATCAGCCCGGTCGAGCTCTTTCATCTATACAGTAAGAGCACTGTGCCCCGGGAAGAGGTTGTGACATACTCAAAGCAAAACATCCTGCAATATAAAGTGTGGTGATGTGAGGTAACTGAACACAGTGACCAGCAGCCACTTTTTCTTGATATAACATCCAACAGAAGGTCCCCAAAAATCAATAGAGAAATAAAGCAAGCATAAAGGAGTTTCTAAATATTTACACTGGAGTGTATGGAAATAAAGATTTTGCAAACTCAATACTCCTAAAATATATCGTTTGATGGCTGTAAATGCAAACATTTAAAAATAAAAATGAATCATACTTCATTAATTTATCATAAAGTACTGTCAGCTTGATTTGGATGACTGATTTCTTCTCCTGTTTGTTGGACCATCTCTCTAACATCAAAAAGCATACATAGATGGTTACTGACAGGACCAGTTTAGAAAGTAGTGAGTAGAATACCATCCTTACTCTAAACTAGCAGTAACTGTGAAGTATTTGTCATGTTGTAACATGATGGGAAATGGCCTTGGTCCCTAAGAGAGCTAGTGCTCACTTGGTCTCAGTATGTGCTACCTTTACTGAATGTAATGGTTTCGGTTGCTGTCTAGAAGAGATCATGGCCATATTTTAGAACTGATTTCAGTTGCTCACAATTCCATTTCAGGCTTGGTGCTGGAGGCATGATTTTTGATTATGGGAACAAAGGTCCTGTAAGGTTCTGGTTTCCTGCTCTTTTTTATGTTCCTAAGAGAAACAAAGGTGTTCCCACTGTTGTCAACTATACGAGGAAATAGATATGAGGAAAACTGCACCTGTGTCTTTTCTCAAAGCATCCTTGAGGCTATAGACACCATGTTCTTAGTATATCAGAGGTCAAAGCAGTAAGGCATTAATCCACCCATGTGCACTACATCTTCAAGAGATGATATCTATATAATATCACTTGCTTTGTGGATCTGACACCTCCCCATTTTGTGGAGATCATGAGAAAAAATATCCCCAAAAGGAGATCTAGACTATCATAATTTAGAGGGAAAGGGTTACCTTATACAAGTAAGGTTTACCTCTTTATAAATACTCATAAAAATGCAAAAATTTCTGGGTTGTTCTCTATTTGGGGGGAGCCTGCTCCAATCTCTCTTCAGTGTTTGCTTTGCCCTGCTAAGTTAGTGTCTTCATGTGTCTCTTGAGAGAGATCCTCCTCACAGAACCGCCAGCAAGAATACAGCAGAGTCACTGTTGTATGAAATATACTCACTGTAACAATTGCAATCCTATATGAGGTGATAACTTTGTCTTCCTCCAGAGTTAATGTTTAGAAACTATAGTGCAAGGTACATGAAGAAATTAGTCACTGCCTGGAGAGGGTGCTGGGGACTTTCAAGATCATTGAAGGTTTACATTGATTAAGATGAAGTTTAGGAAATGGCGGCCAAGAAGAGACAGAGACAGAAATCCAAGTCTAAGGCAACAGTTCTACAACAATGCTGTGTCTGTGACATGCTAAACCTCTCTACCCAGATACCGCTAACAGTCTAAGAGATAAGGTGTCCTCACTACAGGTGCGTGAAGCAGGAGGTTGGAAAGGGCTTGTCTGCCTCAGACAACCTTACAACCTCTCCTGTTCTCTGCTCTTCTTTTCTCAATCTCAATTGCCAATCACAATCCAATATAGACAATCCCTCATTAAGATTTTCCTCCAAGGTGATTCTAGGTTGTCACCCAAGTTAACAACAACCTGCCTTTCAGGATGTTTTCCAGAGAGACGAGGCAGAGGCATTCTGGAGCTCTAACCGTAGTGGCACAGGTTAGGCAGCCCCAGTCGCTAGTGAGCAAGCTTTCTTGATACCTCATCCAACCATGGCAAGAAATGAACAAAACCTCCGAATGCAGGCATCTGATCGACCCTTCGCTTTTTCTGTTAGTAAAAATTGCTTTCCCTAGACCCTGATATGTAGAAAAGGCTTGTCGTCTTCCAGTCATATGTAAGTCAGTAAGTGAGAACATCAACTTTTAGCAGATAGCTTCAAGCCCATTAGTAGTAGCTAGAATGCAATAAAAATAAATAAAAAGAAAGGAAGGGGGATTCAGGAAAAATTTCTAAACCTATAATCACATTTCTTTTATACTTGAATATGGTTGCATACAGCATGTCATCCCCCCCCCCTTTGATAATTATCCACATTAATGCAACGCGTTAATGAACTCACCAGCATGATGGGCACTGCAGCTTTGAAAGTCTGCTGCTGTCCTCAGCTGCTCTTATATTCCTTAATTCATGTTACTCCTCGTGATGGATTATATATATGCTTGGCCCAGGGAGTGGCACTTAGGAGGTGTGGCCTTGTTGGAGTAGGTGTGTCACTGTGGGCATGTGCTGTAATACCATTGTCCTAGCTGGGACAGTATTCTCCTAGCTGCCTTCTGAGCAAGAGGTGGAACTCTCAGCTCCTCCTGCACCATGCCTGTCTGGACACTGTCATGCTGCCACCTTGATGATAATAGACGGAACCTCTGAACCTATAGGCTAACCCCAATTAAATGTTATCTTCATAAGAGTCATGGTGTCTGCTCACAGCAGCAAAACCCTAACTAAAACATTTCTCTATGTTAATAAAGTCCAAAAGGTCTCAGGATTCCAAATGAGCAGGAGTCCTAAGAGATTAGGAACCATCGTGGCATCCATACTCATTTCCATACTCCGTGCCTGATTACTCTGGTTCAATTTCATGACTGCAACCTTGTCAATATCTGTATTCTATCCATGAAATCAATTTTGCTATCAAGTGTAAGGTCCTACTTGCTGTCTTGTGCCCATAAACCGTAACTGTTATCCATCTGTACCTACTATGTTCTACTTGAAAAAAGAATTACTTCAGAGCAGATTTAGAGTTTCAGAAAACTGGAAAGTACGTACCCCTGACATCTCCTCAGACGAGGGAGTCTACCACCTCAGCAGTGAATTTGTTGCAACTAATAAACCTATATTGACACATCATTAACCCCCATTCCAATCTGTTTACTTTGTTACTTTGGATATATAGATAATGTGTTAGTTTAAATGAGAATGGACCCCCTGGGTTCCTGTGTCCAAACACTTAGTCTCAGTTGGTAGAACTCTTTGGGAAGGATAGGAGGTGTCACCCTTTTGGAAAAGATATGTCACCAAGGATGGGCTTTGAAGCTTCCAGCCCAGCTCATTTTCAGTTAACTGTCTCTGCCTTGTGTTTGAGGATACAGATGTGAGCTATCTGCTGCTCTGTCATCATAGACTCTAACTCTCTGAAATTATGAGCACCAAATTAAATGCTTTCTTATATGTTACCTTGGTTATGGTGTTTTATCATAGCAGTAGAAAAGTAACTGAGACAGAAAATGTCAAGTGCGTGCCATCATACCACCTGGCAAAGTTTGACATCTCTGAAGACTTGTGCTCCAGCTTCTTCTCATCTATTCTTTTTCTCCATCACTGAAAATCATGTATCATTCCACTGTCTCTACAGATTTTCCTTTTCTTCAATGCCATAGAGTCAGAATCCCATAAAACACAGTCACTACAGACATTTTTATTTCAATTAATAATATGCATTTAATTTTCCTTTGTGTCTGACAGTTTGGTAACTCATTTATTTTTAATCTAAAATAGTATTCAATCTCTCTATGCACTAGTCTGTTTATCTTTTAATCAAGGACTTCTGCCTGGGCCATTTCCAAGCCTGGGTAACCATGAATAAATACAAATATTATGTGGAAGATTTTATGAGACCTATAGTCAACTTATTGGGTCAATGCCAAGAGTGAGATTGTGAAGTTCCACAGTTAAAGTGCGCATAGTTTTCTAAAAAAAAAAATTCAACTGTCTCCCCAGGTAATGGCACAATTTCAAATTCCCATCAACAAGGAAGACAGCTACTGTTGCTTTATTCTTTCTCCATTTTGACTTGAGTAGCAGCATTCTGGGCTTTGATGCACAGAGAACAGTATCTTCCTTTTGTTCTGATTTGCATTTTTTCATGGTGTACATCTTTTCATGATTATTTACCACTTCCATGTCTTCAGGAAGTTGTTCCTTAAATACTTCAGCATGTTCTTTCATTGAGTAGTTTCTTAGTATGTCATTGCCTTTCAAAGGTTTGTGTATGAATCAGATAGCAGTTCTTTATTAGATTTTTTTAAATCTTATTAGCTTTTACGAAGTTTCATATAACATGTTTTGGTCATATACATTTCCTCCCCAATGCATTTCCCCATCCACCCTCTTTTTCTATCCACCTAATGTGTGCCTTTTTTTTTTTTTCTTTTTCATTTGAAATCCTTCAAGACCAATTGTGCTTCCCAACTATTTGGGTGTGGGTGGACTTACATTGGAGTGCAACTGACTGAACTGTATAAGTATACTGGGGCTATATGCTTAAAGAAAGTCATTCCCCACTCTTCTGGAAGATAAAAATGATCAATAACTTGACATCTATGGGTAGAACTATGTGCCCAACTCCTCTCTCTGTGATAGGATTTGGACTGCCTTGGGCTTGCAAAGAATTTTTACGTGTTGTTACAACCACTGTGAGTTCATATATGTAGCTGACCTGCTGTATCCAGAAGGTAATGTTCTTTTTTCACTATCCACTGTCTCAGTCCTATGCGTTCATTCTGATCCCTTTTCTGCAATGATCCTAGAGTCTTGCTTTGTGTGTGTGTGTGTGTGTGTAGTACGTATGTATGTATATATGTATGTATGTAATATGTGCATGTATATATAATGTATGTATAGATTATATAATATATATATATATATATTACTTTATGGATGAGCATTCTTTAGTCTCTTCTCTGTACATTTGCCAATTTGGGGAATCTCTGTGTTAATCACCATTTACTGCTAATTAAATCTCAAATGACAGTTGATACATGCATTGATTTATTGGTATAATGCTAAGTCAGTAGGAGTCATTTTAATACTATGTCCACTTAAAATATAATTATTTTAGATCCTTTCCTAGCCACATGGATTGTCCACTCATAGGTTCTTGGCCCAATAATGGTGCCAGCTATAAGTCTCATCTTGTGGAGCTGGCTTTATATCTAGTCAGAAAGTTGGTTACTCCCATGATGTTCGTCTCACTATGGAATCAATGGACATGTCTTGTCAGGCTAGTCATTGCTGTAGCTGTCAGGGTCCATATCGGTGCATGACTGATGATCACTTTCCTCCTTATATAACACCTGCTAGCACTATTAAAACTAGCCAGTAATGGTAAAGCCTCCACGTTTGTACCTATTTGATTTCATCAGGTTCTATGATTCCAATATGTGTTGTTTTCAGAAGTGGAGTATTACCACCAAGTTCTGGAGAGTAAACAAAGGCAATTCAATAACCTGTAACATTAGGAAGTCTAAAGGACCTCACTGGCCACAACTCCAAAACCATAATTCATATCCAGCACTAGATATTGTGTTGGCCTCTGGTGTCCTGTCCTCTGGTTTGCCTTGTTATAGTATAAATCTGTTCTCCCCCTTCTCCCTCCCCACCCCGTGTGTGTGTGTGTGTGTGTGTGTGTGTGTGTGTGTGTGTGTGTGTGTGTATGTATGTGTGTGTGTGTAGGCTTCTATGGTAGTATATTTCTATATCTCCTTCAAAAATCCTTTAGTGTTATTTATCCTATCCCTCCCTTTTGTCAGCTCTGGCACCCTATTTAAATCTTCCCGATCCAATATTCCCTTTTCATTCTTTGTAGAAGTACATTCTATTAGATATTTGTTTTGTAAATATTTTCTTCCAAATTGGACATAGGGACTTGATCCTACCTAGATCCCAGATAAGAGCTTTACCACTCAACTGTATCCCAGGATGTTTTGCTTTTCTATTTTGAGATAGGGTTTCACTAAGTTTTTCAGACTACTACTGCTGCACTCATTCAGTAATCCAGGTTAGTCTTGAACTTGTGATCCTCCTGCCTCTGCATTGAGAGTAGCTGTGCTACCATGGGCCTGTGCCACCATGCCCAGGTTACTCATTATATTGATAATGTTTTCATGGAGTAGAAACAACTGGCTTCAGTGAGGTACAGCTTAATTAATTGCTTCTGTCACAGATTTTGCTCTTGCTATTTTAGCTGAAATATCACCGTACTCTGGTCATCACTATTACCTCTTGGGTTAGATTATATTACATTGAAAAAAACCCTTCTGGGTGAAAAAAAAAAGTAATCACCAACATCAGGAGACAAACTACATAGTAAGAAAAACAAACAACAAGGAAGAAGAAGAAAAAGAAAAAAGAAAAAGCAAAAATACTTTACTATAGAGGGAATATATCTACAATATTTAATGAACTGCAAAAATTAAATAGTGCCCCTCAAATCTCCCAATTAATGAATCAATCAATAATTCAATGAGCTGAGTAGACAATTCCCAAAAATAAAAATGCAAATGGCCAATAAATATTTGAAGAAGTGTCCAACATTTTTACCCATTGGGAAAATGCAAATCCGTGTGTCTTCCCTCAAGCCTGGAAGTGACATGGTGTCTAACTCTACCCTCACAGTCCCACCTACTCTGTGGTTTCTACCACATGTCCTGACAGACAAGGGCAGGACCTCAACTACAAGTGAAAGTCCACCACTGAGTCAGTACTGAAGGTGGTGACAACAGCCTTACTTCCTGAGACCTAATGACTCTAATGGTCACCCCACCCCACACCCCCACTCCAGATGATGAGTGTGGTAACCTCCCAAGAGTTGTGACCCATTTTCACCAGGCTTTGGAATCTAAAGGGCCAAGATGAACATAGCTCAAGGACAATTCTAGAGGATACATCTTTGAGGTAGCACCACATTCCCCACCTGGGATAAAAGTGGTTTATTTTCCTCCTGACATCCTTAATTTCCATCCACTTGTTTATCTACTGTCTTCCTTTTTAACTTATCCATGCCCGGGGTAGGGGTGGGCACAGGAGGTGGGGGATGGGGGACTCTTCACCAGACATTTCCAGTAAGATGTTTCCTTTTAAGAGGAGCATTGAAAATAAAGACTAAAATTTCATCACAAACAGATGACAGAAGCTCTGAATGGGACTTCACATTGAGCATAATTCAATGCCTGATAGGGTCTTCATTTCAGACTTAGAGATCTCTTTGTGTAGTGAATGGTATGATCAGATTCTTGTGGAGCATGTCTGTGGCTAATCACCATTCTGGTGCCCGCTTTTGCATGATTAATACATGCAAAGCCCAAGGAAGTGGGATTAGGAGGCAAAAGCGGTGACTCAGCATGTATAGCCAAGGAAGTGATGACACAGAAGCCAAGTCACTTGTCATCAAAGTTTGCAAAGGACATCAGGGATGGGTATCTTCCAGGCTGGCGCTACACTCAGGAGATCAACTCCTACTCTACTCAAACCCTGTGCTTTTCCCTAATACTGTCGAAGGATGATCCTGGAGGTTGTGCCAGCTGCAGGGGAGGGAGGTGATGTTTTTCTGATCACGTCACGTAGTCACAGGACATTTAAAAAAAACCTTTGAGATGCCACCTCACCCATCAGCATGCCTGTCATTAAGAAAACAAATGACAGCAGCTGCTGCTGATGACTTATGGAAATCAGAATCCTTATTCACCATTGGTGGGAGTGTAATATGGTGATGTCACCATATAGAACATCACACTGATATGGAAATCAGTGTGGAGATTCCTCAAAAATCTAAAAATGGAGCTGTCATGTGGTCCAGCTGTATATAACTCCTGGACATGTACCTGAGGACTTTAAGAAAAAAAATCAACATACCAGAGAGATACCAATTAATATATATTTATTGTTGCATGATATACAATAGCTGAGTTAAAGAACATGTGGTATGTAAGACATAAGCAATTGTGTGTGTGTGAGAGAGAGAGAGACAGAGAGAGAGAGAGAGAGAGAGAGAGAGAGAGACAGAGAGAGAGATCATGTGGGTTTATGAAAATATGAAAATGGGATGTGTATGTTCTCATGAACCTGTGTACAGGGTCTCCCATTGGCTTAGAGCTTTCCCATTAGGCTAGGCTGACTGGCCTAATGAACTTCAGCTTCCACAGATCTGGGATTAAAGGCCTCTACTATCAACCCTGAATTTTTATAAAGGTTCTGAGGACTGAACTCAAGTCTCGTGCTTGCATAGCAAACACCTTACTGATTGAGCCGTCTCTCCGGTCTGGCAATTACATTTTATTTAGTCATAATGAAAAAGGAAATCCTGACATTTGCAGGAAAATGGATACAACAGGGATCAAAATTATGTTAAGTAGAATAAACCAGATTCAAAAAGACAAATACTAAGCTTTTATGTGTGGACCTTGGACTTAAATGAGTGTCTATGTGTGAATACAGGTGTGTATATGTATATGTGTATGTGTGTACACATTCATGTGAGTATATGTGGTGTGTGTGTATGTGTGTGTGTGTGTGTGTCTGCTGTATCTGTGTCTGTGTACATGTGTATATGTGCGTGTAGCGAATCCACCTAGGGGACCATGAGGGGGCTAAAGCGGCCTTAGGGACAAGGTGAAGCAAATAAAAGAATAGGATACCGGTGACGCAGGAGGGAGGGTGGCTATTGACTGAGGGAGGAGCACCAAGAAAGTGGAGAGAATAATGAGGGAGGGGACAAGTAGGAAGAAAGTGTCTTTGAAAATGCCACAATGACACTTTACTAGTCAACGCTAAGAATTAGGGAGGAATTAAACTGCTTTAAGACTGTTTTTGTTTTCTTCAGGAAACTTAGCCGAATAAAGAAAGCAAAAATCATAACTTTGGAAAAGGATTTCTAGGATGACTTATCTTTTCTGAAAGAGCAACAAAAAATGTTGCCAAATCTCACCCGGATTTGTAGTAATAAAAGCAGTGATTTTTAAAGTCTGTTTTGAAACAAGGCAGGGTATTCATTAATAGTAGCGATGTGGGTAGGATGATAATTTTTCTTGGTTGTAGGGTGTTTTTGTAGGGTCCTGGGAGAGGTCCTGGAGCAGCATGGAAGCAGCTATGTGGGCAAGTACAGTTTACTACCTGGTTGGTGGAGCTGTGGGCATCTTCGAAGCTAGAGCTGGCTTGCTGAGGACATGAGAGGTGCTGAGCTTAGCAGGTGTGTAAGTCAGAAGGGATATCTGTCTCTCTATGGAGACTGGTGACCTCTAAGATGCTGTGCTGGTTTAAATCAGGAATGTCTTCTTAGGCTCAGGTGTTTAAACACTAGGTCCCCAACTTGTGGTGCAATTTGAGGAGGTTATGGGACCTTTAGGCAGTGCATCACTGGGGACAGGCTTTGAGGGTCCATAGGCCCTCCCCATTTCTAGTTTGCTCCCTCTGCTTTGTGCCTGCTGTTTGGTTAGTGCTGAGAATCTCTCTGTGTCCGTCTGTCAGCCCCCACCCCCTCTCGCTTTCAGAAAGAGTAAAGTCAAAAGATTAAAAAGATTTAAGCAGATCCCAAAGATAGTGTTAGGTAAATCCATAGCTAGCTTTCATCATTTCTTGGTCTCCGTGCATGTGAACATTCCGTTCCATCTCACTTGACTTTCCTGGGTGGCCAGCATTTGCTTTTCCTCAACTTTAGTTGGGCATCTGTTCTCTACAGTGCTAGCTCTCTATAAGTGCATAGAATAGCATTTCCCCTTCAGTCTGTTGCCTTTAGACATATTTCAAATCCTCTGATAATTCTTTCTAGTTCATTTGCCCTTCCTTTTTACCTTCTTTCCTTCTTTCCTTCCTTCCTTCCTTCTTTTCTTCCTTCCTTCTTCCTTCCTTCCTTCTGCTTCCCAATTTTCAGATCTCATTAGAAAATAAACTGATATATATATAAATAAAATAACTGATATATATATATATCAGTTACACACACACACACACACACACACACACACACACACACACACACACTCCATCTCAGTCTGCAGAAACAAATAGCGACAGAGTTATGGTGACGAACCAGAACTGCAGAGCACCATGTAGCATCGCATAGCCTGGTGCTCATGTTGTTTCCTGGCACAAATTCATTTCCGGTAGAAACATGGTGCCTGGTGGAGAGTACACACACTCTTGGACAAGGTACTAAGGCAATCTGCCCCTCAGGGCTCCTCTCCCTTGATGTCTGAACTTCCTCAACCTGGAGAGATCCTGAGTCCTCTGGTTATGTTGCAGAGGGGTGTGTAAAATGAATTCTCTTTATCAGGTCTGCCTGCCCCACGGAGATAATTTAGTGACAGAACAGCAAGAGTTGCCATGTGATTCCTACCCCATCCCCTTTTCGAGGCCAGCCAATTTTTACCTTTTTTTTTATTAGAAGTTGCTCCACTTGAATTAGCCACTGCCCCCTTGCTGATCGACAGTATCAAAATGCTTTAGTTCCACGGTGTGGGTGGAACCCCGTATTATGTATGAGGACAAGGGCCAGGAGCACCCGTGGAGCATTATCTCCACCTGCAAATAAGGATTAAGCTTGCAGATAGAATGCAAGAGAGAAAGCCAGGCCCCAGCCAGTTACTTAGCGTCTGTTCCGGGGAGCCTGTGATTGCTTCTGCAAACCCAGCTAATGTGATTGATCTGGTCCACAGCTGTGGAAGAGGATGCAAGGCTTCTGTTCAGCAACAACACAAAACTGCAGTTCCAGGCGCACGGGGCTGGTGCTGCCTAACTGTCCCAGATAAGCACTTTTTAAATTAGCACTTTAATCTTGTTAGTGGTCTATAGATGAGAACCCCTCTAGGCTGTCAGATGTTCACAAATCGGGCCGTTGCCCAGGAGCCAATAATCTTTAGGAGACTAAAGCCATCTGGCTAAGGAGGACTGACTTTGTAGCAGGGTTTGAGCAGACGTACCCCCTCCTCCTAGGAGGCTCCTCCTAGGGGGTGGGGCGTGGGATTTGTAAGCGGGCTTTGGCTGTCTTGCAGCTGTTGCTGCTTCAAGGCGCCAGGGTCCACCTCTACTGTCCATTACTCCTATGTCTTTCTCACCGATCTCGTGGCCTCCCAAATGATAGTTACATGAGACATTTGAGAGCAGAGCAAAGAATCTCGCTGTGGGCTGAAGCAGGTGACACACCGGTACCCATGCTGTTCCATAACCGGTGCGGAGTGCATTTCACATTGCTTCTGTAAAAGCCACATAGCGGCTCAGAGGGACAATGGCCACTGCACCACAGAGCGGGCAGGGGAGACACCATGCTTCCCATAGTCTTTGCATCTCGTTTTTGTGTCTCCCCACCTCGGGCTCTCTGTCTTTAGAATATGACACATCATCATCGTTTTTTAGCACTTTCAATTGGTGTTTCTAATTGCTCAAGAGCCCTATTTATAATAATTTGACTGGAATATGGCTTCTATACCGGCATCTCTGCTTGTCCCTGGGCTGAATGTAATATCAAATGGGACCCTGCCTAGAGTTATACCATGTCCCTAGATGGAGAGGTAAAGGCCCCAAGAACGGTTACAGAGCTCCCAAAGGAGAGGAAGAGGCCTTGGGTCTGTCTCTTCTGGGGTCCTCTCGCTTCTCCTTTTTCCCACTCCCACCGTCCAGAGGGAGGCTCCAGATAGACAGCCTCCATCACACACCCTCTAGAAGACTGGTTTTTTGCAAGCCTGTCCTGCAGCACACTAGACAAGATGGTTTCTTGCTCCTTGTTTCTGGTCAGCCTGAAAAGCAGCAGTAAGAACATGACCAAGGGGCTGGTGACAGATTCTACAAAGGATGAGCTAATGTGGAGCTGGGGTAGAAGCAGGAGGTAGGCCAGAGCAGGCACACAGGGCAGGAGTGAAACGCGGAGGAGAACATGAATATTATTTGAGATCGAATCAAGGGAAGCAGCAATAACTACTCTAAGGAGCTTAGAGATACTTGCAAAGCAGTAAAGGCTATGCACTAAGAACTGTTTGGGTAGCCAGGTGTGGTGATGTACAACTTTAATCTGGGCATCTGAGAGGAAGAGGAAGGCAGATCTCCGTGAGTTCCAGGTCAGCCTGATCTACATAGTGAATCCCAGGATAGCCAGAGCTATGTAGAGAGATCTTGTCTCAAAAACTAAGAAAGAGAAGGAGGAAGAGGAGGAGGAGGAGGAAGAGGAGGAGGAGGAGGAAGAGGAGGAAGAGGAGGAAGAAGAGGAGGAGGAAGAGGAAGAAGAAGAAGAAGAGAAAAAGAAGAAACAGAGGCAGAGACAGAGACAGAGAAAGACAGAGAGCAAGACAGAGAGACACAGAAGGTGGGGGTAGACAACTGAAAGACTGGAAAACTGTTTAGAGTTCTGGGAGCCAGACTAAAGAGCAAGCGTGATGCTGGTCTGCAGACAGGTGAGAGGGCTGAGCATGAAGCTTCTAATCTGGAGTGATCCCTGTGCCCTGTGCAGTGTGCCTACTGCAGACTTCCCTCCCTGTGTGCTTCAAGAGATGGCTGGCAGCTTTGCAAAGCACCGCGTAAAACTGAGCGGAGAGAAATTGTGTTGTTTTCAAGAATTCAGGTGGAGCGTTTCCAAGACAGAGTTTACATTCTGGAAGCATCACTGTGGTGTTTGACAGAAGAAATGAAACAGACAGTTGGTTATTAAGGTACTATATAAAAATAAAAATACTTGTTAAGTATATATAATAGTAAACGGTCCTTTAATGATTTTAACACTTGTCAGTCCCCTGAGAGTTAAGTTTGAAGGCTTGCTAACTGTGTGGACACCATGGCATGTGTACATGTTGAAGCAGAGGCATGGATGGTGAGGGAGAGCTTTCTTAACTTGCCACAAATCAGGGTCACTGAAAAAGGGGAAACTTCAATTGAGAAAACTCAATCACCAGCGTGGCCTCTAGGCAAGTCTGCAAGGCATTTTCTTGATTAACGATTGAAGTGGAAAGGTCCAGCCCACCGTGGGTGGTGCCATCATAGGGCTGAATATGAGTCCAAGAGAAAGCCAGTAAGCAGTGTTCTTCCATGGCCTCTGCTTCAGTTTCTGCTCCCTGCTTCCTGCCTTGAGTCCTTCCCTGACTTCCCTCACTGAAGAACTGGGACCTGGGAAGCACAAGCCAAATACATTCTTTCCTATCCATGTTGTCTCTCGTCAAGATGCTTATCAAACAAATAGAAGTTTCAGTAACACAGGTCAATGAGGGAGAAGAGACAGGTAGAGGTGGGAGTAAACTTTGACAAGCGGTGTCATTTTACCATGGAGGGTAGTGAAGGGTTAGGGAGGAGTATTTTTGCCTTAATTTCAGATAGAACGTGTCATAGGGAAATTGGAAAGCCCGAGTGGTCAATGAGCTGAGACAGGAAGTGATGAGTGTGAATACAGCATTTGGGATTCATGATTCCATGTTAGAGTCCATCAAACTTAATAATTACAGTGTTGGGATCCTAGATACTGGTGTCATTGAACAGACAGCTTCTTAATAATGGAATGTGTGGTCGTTAGATGATAGATAGCTATGTAGGAACATGGATAGACTGATGCATAGATGATAGACAAATGATAGGAAAAATAGTTGGCAGAGTATAAATGATAAAATAACAGATAATAGGGAGGTACATGATTTATAGAGGGATAATGGATAGAAACAGAGATTATATAATAGATATATATTAAATAACCCATGTATATTATTTATCATTATATGCTTATATATAAGTAGTAGGCAATAGGTAATAGATTATAGGTAGAAAGATAATAAAAACATGACAAAAGATATATAGATGACAGGTAATGGAGGTAGATGACAGACATCAATATAGATAGACCTTGACATCCATACACAGAGACAGATGTACCTCCTTGCATTGCCTTGCACTTCATCGAAGGTGCAGGGCGCTGGTTCAGAGTTCATTTGCTGGTGCACCTGTCATCTAGAGGATACTCAGCATTCACGACAGCTTCTGTGTCTGCTGAGAGCCAGCTTGGGGTCAGAGCCGTGTCCCCTCTCCCATCTACCCACAGGACTGCCATGTACACGCTGAATATTTACACATTCACTTTTGTCTCTCTTTGCCCACTTTCCTCATTCGTTGGATTCAGAAAGCAACACATATCTGAAATGAAGCTGAAAAGGTAGACAGGACTAGATACACTCACTGTGCCAGGATAGAATGTGCCTTAGGCCTCGGTTTCAGGGTGGCTTAGGAGCTCAAGCATCTCCCTCAAGGGGACATCACAGATACATAAAAACAGCAAGGCAAGATCAGGGATTACCTAACCTCTAGTGAACTGTTCATAACATCCAACTTCAAGACCAGGAAGGCTGCAATGTGTGTGACAGTGTTTGAGGGCTGGAGTCACATGTCTTGTTTCTGTCTTATATATTCTTACGTATTCTGGATCTAACCATTCAGAGTATGACTGAAACCAGTCTTGAAATTTCAAACCAGAATGCTTTTATAGAATCATTGTTTTATATGTAAAATTTTAATGTTGAATTAAACCAAGCTGATAATTCAAGTTCTTCTAATTGCCCTACAGTTCACCCAAACCCCTAGTCAAATGCAAATCTGTGAGAGGAGACTTTCTTCTGCTCACTGAAGAAGACAAGTGCTCTATTTTAGAGGCACAGCTTCTGACTGGAACTCGAGGGCCACTTGTGCTTGACTCTTTTGAGCGTGTGAGCTGGTGTACGTTTGCGCTCAGGAGCGCTTGCCTGTCCTTACACATAGTCTCTCCACCTTCTGGGAGTGAGGAGGGGTCAGAAAACTTAGGTTTTCTTCCTAGGCGAGTCAATCCTCCCCTTGGGAACGGTCTCTTGGTGTTAGCCAGACTGAACACTAGATGGCACTGTGTTGCAACAAAATCCAGTTGATTAGTGAATTTTATGTGGCTGTAAATAAGGAACTCAGCTGCAGGGGACGGTGAGTCCTCTCTGGAAAGCGCCCTCTGAGGGGTCTCATAGTTGCTCTTATAGGACAAGGTCATAAGACTTTTTGATCGCCCAGGGGGGTTTGTTTCAATTGTACATAAGAGAGATATTCTGTGCATGGATAATTATATTCAAATACCCATTTTGGTATGGCTTTGCTCTGTAGAGTGGAGAATAGTGCAGACCAAAGGCCCAAAGGGATACATATACCCCAGACTCCTCTCTTGAGCTCTCCTAGTCCTCTCATTCCACCAATGAGGCTCTGCCTGGGATTCCCAAGGGCAGCATCAACCTACCAATCATGATGTCCTGGTGTCTTCTCACAGCTCCCCTGTATTCCTAATTCCCACCCAGGAAGGAATGGGCTACAATGGGGCTACTACAAACCAATTTGTCTCACACACACACACACACACACACACACACACACACCACAACAACAAAGAGAAGAGATATAACCCTTTTGTATGATGTACAAATGACTCCAGTAGGTAAAAAAAACCTGAGGGCAGGGGGTGGTGGGGAGAAACTAAGTAAAATTGAAGTGTGCAGAACTTCATGGGGAGCTACAGTGAACAATGCGTATAGAGAAAGTCAGAGCTGGCTTTTGCACAACCAGGCAGCCAGCTAGGAAAAAAGCAGTGGGTAAAGATACCCATAAAGACTTGGGGTTACAAAGTAAGAGAATGTGCTAGAAACAAACTAGATAGGCAGCAGCAGGGATTGGTGCCTCTCTTCCCAGGTGCTGAGAAGTGGCTCAGGATGTCATAGTTATTGTTGATGTTTTGTTTCTTTATGCATAGAGAGGACATTTTCAACTCAAGTGACCAGTTAGAGGAGTAACAACTATATAGTGTGAATTTGGAAAGCCTGCCCTTCTGAGGGAAGGTAAAGAGAATAGCTTCAAAAAGATTTTATATTCAGAGAAAATGGGGAATGAAAATCAGGGCACAAGGATTTGTTGAATATAAAAGAATATATATATATATATATATATATATTCCCCTTTGTTGCCTTCATGGTGTTTCATAGGCAATAGGAAAATGATCATGTAAGTGACATTTTCTATAAAATAGAAATCTTCCCTAGTCTCCAGTTTATTAACAACACGGTACATTGGAAAGTTCTCACAAATGGGCATGTGTCATATTCCAGAATGAGGTGCAAGTTCTTGATGCTGAGTTTCAGATGGATGTCCTCCTATGAGCACAAGAATCATCATCGTTAGGCTCTGAGGGCAGTCATAAGAGACCATCAGGCGACTGAGGGAACCTACAGCATCTCAGCTCCAAATCCTCCCTCTATGCTTGGCTTTGTGACTCTTGGGAAGGTTGGAGACAGGAAACTTCCTCTTCTTCTCTGAGGTTCCTTGGTTAATTATGTGCATGATGTCACTGGGAGGCTTGGGGAAACCAAAAGATGGATTTGTCTGCTCTTGCGGGCGCGTGACACTATTGTCCTTTGAATGACTCGCTCAGAAATAGTCTTTCAACACTGGGGTCTCCCTGTCTCTACAGCCAAATGTATCATTCTTTCTCCTTAGAAGTCATAATTCCACTACCACCACCACACATCCCTGTCACATAGAACCCTTTCTTCTGGCTTAGATACTACTCAGGTCCCCATCCCAGGTCCTGGGTTCTAGTCCAAGAACTATGTGTTCCTCACCCCATCTTTGTCCAGAGTCCCCCATACCTAGGGTTGAGTATTCATTCCTGCTGCTGTAGGATGCCATTCTTTCTACATTCAAGCTACCATTCTCCAGTATGAATTTCATCCATTCTGTTTGAATTTTATTGATAAAATGAGGTACAGTCCCAAGAGAAATGCAGGCATGGCTCCTCTGGGGTGTTTCGACATTGTAAGGACACCAAGAGCAATTCAAGAGAGAGGACGTCTGCTATGACGAACATATGGTCTTCAGCTCCTCTGAAGGAGGATAGGTAACAGCTCTCTGATTCCTTTTTCCTCTTGAATTCCAACCTTTCAGGTTGAGATTTGTAAGTAAAGCCTGGAAGTGGTAGGTAGCAACTCCAGAGAAGGATGGAGACAGAGGCTAACTAGAACCCCCTGGAGATAGCTGAGGATAGACAGGACCTCCATTCAGTCATCCTGTGGAGTTTGATGACTTTGTGAACAGGAAAACTGTACGCATTTCTTTTTGATAAAAAGAAACCTGATTACACACACACACACACACACACACACACACACACACGGAGGGAGGGAGGGAGGAGGGGGAGGGAGGGAGGAGAGGAGAGAGAGAGAGAGAGAGAGAGAGAGAGAGAGAGAGAGAGAGAGAGAGAGAGAACAAAACCCCCAAATGCACAGAGGCCTGCTTTGGTTTTTGGGTAGAAACAGAAGCAAGACTAACCCACCAAGCAGGCTGCAAAGTGTAGAAAAGTCAAAGTTGACAGTAAGAGAACTTGCTTTTGATGGGGACATGTCTCAGGGGTTCCTCTACTCCCCAGAAGGAATGTCCTGCTTGGCCCAGAGCCTGCTCAGGTGCTCTTGGGAACCAGAAACCTGGAGTAGAGGATGTAAGCATAGCTCCTTGGGTCCTGCTGCTGTTGGATCTGGGAACTCTAGCAGGTTTCAGTTTTACCCTTTCGTAGTGCATGGCGTAAGGATGCTTTTGATGCAGTAAATATGGAGTTTTAAAATGCTAAGAACTGCAAATGAAAGCAAGACCAGTCAATGCTCTGTGCTGGTCCTGTGTTAGCAAGAAAGGAGCCTGGACCCCAAGCTTGTTTGGAGGACTGCCCAGAGGACAAGGGAAGCCAAGGAGAGAAGGAAGTGGTACCCAGAGACAGGAAGGGAGGCTCCACTATGGGTTCACACCCCAAGTGATGCTTTGGGTCCCAACTTCACAGTGCAATGTTACGGGTGTGAAGCTAGAGCAGGTGTCCTACAGAGGACCCACCGTGTGGATAGGAGGGGAGTAGCGAAGTGGGGTTCAGGAAATGCCATCTGTTCTTCAGTAGTCCTGTCACCACTGGGGCTGGGGCTATCTGAGTGGCTTCCAGCCACTGGCTCTTGCCATCCTGAGCCTCTGGCGGCTGCGCCCTCTCCGGAACTGTCTTACTCTTCTGACTCTGAAGGCCTTATTGATTGCTCAAAGTGAACTCTCAGCCCACGGCTTCCTCCACCCCGGGGCAGCCTGCATTTCCTCTGACGTGGTCTGTGTCTTCTCCCTTCCCCCAGCGCCCTGGGCTTTTTACATTTCAAATATTTGACAGCTGGGTGAACTTCTGCTTCCGCCCAAAGAAGGACTCTTTGCAGTTCACAATGGCCGGCCAGTGGCGCAGGGGCAACTGTCGCTCCAGCTGTGAGAGAGGCCTTTGCAAATGCTCGGGAGAAGCTGCTGTCCAGCTGCGCGCCTCGCCCTCTGGCAGCGGGCTGCATTTTAATCAACCGGCTCTCACTCTCCGGGAGAAGGACTCATTTGTGGGGCTGGAGCAGATGGCCCCCGCCCCCAGCGCCCCAAGATCCTCAGGCCTTCCGCTCCGGCAGGTGAGGCCTGGTGATGTCAACGCAGGTGTGGACTGGAGGTCCCAGCTCCAATCCAGACACCCAGTGCCTATGTTAGCACTGCCTGTGTTAGGCTCACAGCTCCCTAGAGTGCACTGTATAGAACACACAGCCCTGGGTCCATAATACTAGAAGTTGGAATCCTGTAGATAATGAGAAGACAGTGCCAGACTTGATGAGAGGTGTACTGGGCAGGTACCACCATTCTACCTGCAATCAGACCATTTGAACTAACTCAGTTTCTTGGACATCTCAGTGTATCCCCAGAGAGATCAGTGCACCTCCATCCCTGTGTGTGGAAAACTCTGTGAATATCATGCGTGTCCCTGCCTGTAGATAGATAGCATATCCATCTCCTCAGAGCTAGGCTGGGCTGTCCAGCCTTGCAGTCCAGTTGGACAGCTATGACATTCTCTGTGGAGTTTTGTCTGCCTTAAAAGGGTGTTCAGGAAATGCCAGGTGCCTTGATTTCATTTATTCCCCTCGATACCAGATGGTTCTAATCCCTGTTTTTATCCAAGGAGGCAGGGCACAGGGATTTCCCAGTGTGGACGGTGCCGCTGAGCCATGATTGGTGCCAGGTAGTCTGCCTCTTCACCTCTTCACCCCTCCACCCCTTCACCCCTTCACCCCTCCACCCCTTCACACCCACTGTTGTGCATATGTGTCTGAGCTGTGCCCAGGCCCCGCGTGTCTGATGAAAATTTCTGTTGGGACTGGACCCTGATATTCTTCATGTCAGAGGCCCCTACATAGTGTAGCTGTGCATCTGTGCAACATCAAAAGGAACTACCATGTCCTGATCATCTACCTTGACTCCTGAGTGGACGCTCTCTTCCTGGTCACTCATCCGTCTCACTTTACCCTCCTTGCCAAGTCGATTCCTGATAGTTTGGTTGTGATGGATAGTAGGAGGGTAAAATTAACCGAAGTTCCCGCTACCTAGGGGGCTACTTGGATTGATCTAGTTCACAGTCCTCCTCCACAGTTGACCTCTTCCAGGACCAGTGGACTTGCATTCAATGCTCACCTCTACCTTCTCCTCTTCTCTAGAATGATGTGGCCTTGGGTAATATCACAGTCAACACAGTTCAGCAGAGCCACCACAGATTGACTTGAAGAAATTTAAATGTATATAGGAAACAAAGATAATACAATCTCATTCTCCTGTGCCAATGGACCTATACTCATAGTCCTAACCTGGCCTGGAGGTTTTATTTAGAAGTAGAAAGATCTCCTTTCCTGATGTGAATGAATCAAAACCACTTCATGATGGATTATTTAACATTTTAAAATCCAGATTTTTTTTCAGTCTCTCTGGATGAATGCCAAGTGGTCTGGAACACAGGAAGTTGGTTTCCACAGGGTCACAGCCACTCACACGAGTGTTCACCTCCACCCTCAGTTTGTTCACTCATTTATAGCCTCTCTCTGGCTTCTGCGGGCTTCTAGAAACCTCACCAATCCCAACAGAAGAGCAGCCCTGATAGAAACACAGCTACCTCCACAAAGTAGTAACCAGTCTTTCCTTCAATCGGAGGCCATGTCCTGCCATTCATAATCTCTATGTCCTGACAGAGATTTCAAATAGTAAGGTGATTATTACAGAGTTCTGAGGATGGCCGAGCATCAGGAATACCATTAATTATGAGAAAGACTCGTGGATGTTTCCATACATGCAGAAAACTAAATTCTAAAATGTTGGGAACAGTGAGGGGGATAGCAGACTTACTAGTTAGATGAATGGAATCTCCACTTATTCAGGGCATGGAATCTGTGGAAAGGTTTGGAGGGGTAGGAAGCAAAACTTGGCTTGGCAGATATTGATCTGATCTATGGGTGTTTCTATAAATGTGACTGCAAAGGCTAAGTCAAAGGTGGAGACAATAAGCCTGAGGGGGTCCCAGATAATACTCCCTGAGAAGAGACAGAGAGGAGAAGCCATATGAGGACTGGGACACAGGACACACTAGCATGTAGAAATCTGTGAGATAAGAGCCAAAAGAGCAAGCTAAGTTAAAGATACTCTTATGCTATACATTAGCCATGCTTAAACAAATATCCCGAGACCCCCTAATTTTTGCACAAGGTAATGTATGTGGATGTCCATTATTTATTGGCAGAATGTCCTTTTCTAGAATACAGTATGATTGAAATGAGCCAGATGTCCATTGACATATGACAGGATAACTTATAATTATGATTATAAGTTGTAAAATATTTAAAAAATGAATGGACTTATGTTGCAAATATGTTATTATGAATACATTAAAAAGTATAACCTTGAACATAAACAGGAATCACCATCACACAATTAATGGGAATCAACTTATATGGAATTTGAAACCATTCAAAACAATAGCATACATTGCTTATGGGTGTGTGACTTACAAGCGGGATGCTGTGCACTCTGGCGTGGACAAGGACTGAGAGTTTCTGTGCATACTGCTACACATGATCCCTCGGGTCAGCTCTGATCAGCTGCAATGGCTGATTTTAAAACACATCTTGGCATCTGTGGTGGGTCGAATAACAATGGCCCCGTAGGCTTGTGTGTTTGAATGCTTATTCACCGAGAAGGGGAACTCTTTAAAAAGGCTAGAAAGATTGACTTTACTGGAGTAAGTGTGGCCTTGTTGGGGAAAGGGTATCACTGTGAGGTGAGCTTTGAAATTTCAAAAGCCCATGCCAGGCCCAGTCTCTCACCCTCTGCTTGAGAACCAGGTTGTAGCTTTCCTTTCCTGCTGCCCATGGATTAGGATGTAGAACTCCCAGCTACTTCTCTGTTAAGTACCATGTCTGTCTAGGTGCTGCTATGTTGCCTGCCATGATGATAATGGTCTAAAACCAAGTCAGTAAGCAAGCCCTAATCATATGCTTCCTTCTATAAGAGTCGACTTGGTCATGTTGTCTCTCAGAGCAATAAACCAGACTAAGACAGCATCTCACTGATTAAAAAAAAAAAAAAAAAACTTCAAATATTGACGTAAGTCTAATGAGGTGTCTTTCATTGACAAAACATTGTAAAGGCATTGACAGTCCATGTCTTTGATTCACTTGTGTATTGCCAAAATGTAATGAAAATAGTTGCAAGGGTTGGAGAGATGGCTCAGTAGGTAAAAGTACTTGCTACATAAGTATGTGGAGCTCAGTTCAGATCACCAGAACCCACTAAAACCGGCTGGAAACAGGAATACGACCATCAGCAATCCCAGTGGCTCTGCGGGGACATGTGAGGCAGAGACAGAAGAGTTGAGAAGCTCAAAGGCCAGTGAGCCTAGTTTTGACATCAGCGGAAACCCTACTTCAAATAATATGTAAAGGTAAGTAGCAACAGTCAAGTACACACACACACATACACACACAACACACAACACACACACAACACACACACATACACACAACACACAACACACACACACACAACACACACACACACACAACACACACAACACACACAAACACACACACACACACACACACAAACAAACACACACACATACACACACACACACACACACACACACACACACACACACACACACACACACACACACACACACACACACACACACACACACACACACACACACACACACACACACACACACACACACACACACAAACAAACACAAAC